>NC_135888.1:118040392-119240392 GCF_964194155.1 Cetorhinus maximus | reverse complement strand
TGGTGGAATGTGAATCCCGCTGGAGGCCAACATGAACCCAAATTGCAATGGGATGCAAAGTAAGACCTGACCAGAGTCATCCCCCCAAGCCTAATTTACTGCTACACCAGTGAAATATGTCTGGACAAGTGTGCAGAAGTTGAGACTTACCATTAGGTCCTTGCTCAGCTCGCAGACATCCGCGGAGAAGATGCTGGAGCCCTACAGCTACCGAACCCTGGAGGAACACATGCATCGCATGGTGGGTGGATTCTCATGTACTTGACTCCGTGCAAAGCAGCTCAGGCAAGGTGGGAGGTCTTCGTTGATGTCTGGGGTCTACTTCGGAACATCACGGTTTTGTCCATGAGCTGCTATGGATGGTCAGCGACAGGCGGGGGGGAGAGGAAGGTCTAGCAATGAGTGGGAGAGGAAAGTGTACCGAGCAGTGCTGGAATGGGAGAAGAAGGTCCAGGTTTGCCTGGGAGAGGAATATGTACCAAGGAGGGGTGGGGGGGGGTGGGGGGGAGGGCAGAGTGGTTGGGAGGCGGTAAGGTTGGGGGGGAGGGGGGGGTCAGTGAGGTTGGGACGGGGGGAACAAAAGGTGTCGGGGGCGAGTTTGGGAGGAGGGGACGATGGTGTTGGGGGTGCTGTGGAGGGCGTGACGGGGGAGAATTCAGCAAGTGGAAGGTAGGTGTAAGGGGGGAGGGAGTTGTTAGGGAGGAGGGAAGGTGTCTGGCGGAAAGAAGGTGTCCGGGGGGAGGAGGGAGTTTGGATGGGTGAAGGTGTCTGGTGGGGGAAGAAGGTGTCCGGGGGAGGAGGGAATAAGGGTGGAGGAGGGGATAAGGGAGTGGATGTCCAGGTGAATGTGCGGGGGGGTGCTGGGGTCTATGGAGTCAATAACTGCCTCCTGGGGCGTGACTGAAGGTGGGCATAGTAGGAGGGAATGGTGAGTGAGAGGGGGCAGAGGGAGCCAGATGGTGGGAGGGTGAGGGTGCATCTGTATCAGTAGAAGGGATAGCGAGGATGGTTGATGGGGACTCGGAGGCAGACACGGATCCAGGGAATGGGAAAGAGGAGGTTGGGGAGGTGAATGTGGATGGGCTGGGATTCTCAGGAAGGTGGGGAACATGCACGTTCACCTGGAAATTCTGGAACGACAAGGGTTCTGGCTGGTAGGTGACAGTGGGGAGGTGAAAGGTGATGCCGGGTGGGGCGCAAAGTGATGGGGGAAAGGACATGGGTGACTTGGGGAGGAGAAAGGACGGTGGAGCTGATCAGAAACGTAATGACTACCATGGCTGTTGAAATCGAAAGTGAGCAAAGCCTCATGTTCGACGGGTGCAGGTGCTGCATGGGAGAGCAAACACTGGGTGGGCGGAGATGCAGATTGGCTCAGATGGTCAACTGAAGTAGAACCCCAGCAGGCAGCTTTGAAAATGCCCGGGACAGCGAGATGATTGTGATGGATGAAGGCTCCGCATGCGTGGGAGAGTGCTTGCACGAGGCTCCGAAAGGCCCTGCCACACATGCACTTCTCCCTCCAGAATCACCTGTGGTCTGACTGCATGCAACTGAACTCCTAGTTGGAGGGGATGCAGTGGGAGGACTCGCGAAGCCTGTTGATGAAGCTGAAAGACAACATTACACATTATTCGTGAAAGTGAATATATTTTCAGATTATAAAGTGACAAAATGTGTTCATCCCTGCAACCATTTGTGATCAGGATTTCTGTTTCTCGGCCTACCACTTCTTCTAGGTGCTGCGCTGACATCCTCTGCAGGGGTGGAAACAGCCTGTGCAATGATTGGCCCTGTTGCCTCTGATGACTTCAGTGTGTGTCCCCTCGAGAGCCAAGGCCTTATGGGCCCCGGCTTGCTTTGGCTGTCCTCCTGTGGGCCAGCTACTCCCTCTGTGGTGACAGAGGACGAGGTTGATGATGTCACAGGCAAAGGGGACTCAGAGGGAGCAGACAGCCTTGAGATTCCTGAGTGGATGACCCAGGGGTGTCCAGCTGCCGCTCCTCCTCCCTTTGGGTGCCCGAGAACCCTGGCCTGACTCCTTGAGGGGAAGGAGTGCATGGAGAGAAGTCGAGTTGCCCCAATTCCTTCTCGTACTGCAGGAACTCACCCATGGCTACCGCAATGGAGAGCAGGTCTGCACACATCTCTGTGTTCTTCTGGACCGGGGTATCCATGCCCACATATATAGGCACCACTTCATCAATGAGCAGGCAGATGCACTCTGACTCACGTGCCACTCTGTTGAGGACTTCCAACAGCTCTGCGTGATGTTCCCCCGCCTTCTGCTAACTCTCCATGGTGAGTTGGAAGGCCAAATCCAGAGGCTCACCACCTGACTCAGACCTCACAGATGCCTCTTCCCCAGTAGTCTTTGGAGTGCCAGGGAGCTCGGCTGAACCTTCTGCTGTGGACACGTGTCCATGTGGTGACCACCAGATTGCGAAGCCAAGCCTGCTCTAGATTTAGATCCCACCGAGGTTTGTGTCTCTGCGCTGTTGGAGGGTGTGGGTAAGCGCTGTAATGGGCCTTCCATGCTGCTAGTTCTTCAACAGAGGAGGTGCCATCTACGCTGGAGGTGAGGACCTGGATGGAGCTGAGGGATTGGCTGGCTGAGGGCATCAGTCAATTGGCAGAGCTCCCTGTGAACCAAAGTAATGATAATTAGTGCATGGCAGCAGAGTCAAAAGCAGGAGAGTGAGCACTCACATTTGGGTTGAGAGAGGGATGATGTGATGCAGGATCCTCATGTGGGTCTTCGTTGCTGACCTCATCGTCACCGTAGGCAGTCTTCACTAGTCAGCGTGATGGCATGCTCCTCAAAGTGAACGAGGGGCTGAATGTGGGCCACTCCACCCTCGGTCTGGGACCTCTCCCTACTGTTGTGAGCTAGCTTCTCCTGCATGAAAACAGACGGAGAGAGTGTGAGTGGGAGTCAGGGCACTGCGTGGAATGTTTGTGTGGTGACCGAAGCCATGGCCAGGATGAGGACACGAGCTCCAGAGGAAATGAGCCTGATGGAGATGTGAGGGCATGTGTGAGAGTTAGTGGTGTTGTCCCTTGACGTGTGAAATCCCTGTGGATGTGTGTTGGGTTTGTGAACGTGTGAGTTGAGAGTGATGAGAAGAGTGACTTATCCTGACGGAACGGATGAGAGCATTCATCCTCTTCCTGCACTGGATGGCTGACTCGCTCTGTTTTCTGATGGAATTGACCGCTGCTGCCGCCTCCTCTCAGGCCACATTGGTGACTCTGGTGGACCTCCTGCAGCCAGAGAAGGGTTGAGGACATCGCGGTGGCTTTCCACTGCATCTAGCAGGTGCCCCAGAGAGGCATCATTAAATTTGGGGCCTGCCTCTTTGCTTTCGGGGCCATCTGTCAGCTGGAGCAGTCCTAATCTGTAGACATGAAGTAGGCACGTACTCTCCTGTGCTTTAAATATGGCACCCAGAGTGACGAAGCACTGAGATCATGGCGTGGTGGGCAAATCCGAGCCCCGCCCGTCACCAATCCGGAGAGTTTCCTGTGAGTGCATTATAACTGAGGTGGGACATGCCGGGACATACCATGGACGGTATGGCGCAAAAACCTGCCGATGTGGCTGGCAGGTAAAACAACTTTTTTCATGCCAGCTGCCGCACTTAGCGCAAATCTGGGATGATTCCGCCCTCAGTCCCAACAAGAGGGTTGCGGCTATAATATCTGTTTGGTGCACAAATAACTGAGACAGACAATGACTACATTGCTTGTGTCAAGGAAGGCCATCACTGTCCTCACTATTTATTTCTCATGGGCCTTCTAGTCATTATGCATTTCATTGCTCTTTCACAATTTCCTCTAGTTTCTATTGATGTCTGCTTCATTTGGATGTTGCTCACTTATGTGGTACTCTAGTGTACCTGGTGGTTCACTGAGTTCCTGCTCTGTGAAGATAGATGGTGTATTATGAGTGCAAAAGCATACTTATCTATTTGTTTACTGCATTGACATTGCATATACTATTTTGTGCTTGTAACTAGTTAGGGCAGATTTGAATAAGATACCACAGAAATGGCAGAATACTTGACTAATAGTAATTGCCACTACTTCTGACTCTAATCTCAGGATGAATCTGTTTTCAAATTGTAAGATCAGATCCATTATATGCTTCAGTAGGAATTTGAAATATCCCAGTATTTCAACTTTAAAATATATCTGTGACTGTGTTCTGGGAGAGATTGTTTATTGTCTTTATCTCTTTGTGTTGAATGCATGTGGGAAATGCGCAACCCTGTCTTGTAGATAGGTGCCCAGCAGAGTGATTTGCCACCATGCTTCATAAAGACTAAGTGAATCAAAACCCAGACAGGTAATAGAAATAATTAATATTGATCATCTGCCAATTGCCTGAACTTATAGTCTGACGTATGAATTCAATTAAACTAAACCTTGTTTGATTGATGCTATTTGTTGATGTTAATGGATTCATTTTACCTTTAAACTGTCACTGCAAGAAGTAATTCAGAGTAAAACAGGTTTGGTTAATTGTGCCGGAGATCCTCTTATCTTGCCTTATGCCTTATACCTGGACATCAAAAGGAAGAGTGAAATATGTGAAGGATGATATTCCGTGTTTTGGGGCATTCCCAATTCATTGCATCACATATGGGTAAGTATTGAATGAAAGATGTCTGAAATTCATTTCTAATATAAAGCTTTTTTTCTCTGTCTCAAGATCAAAAATTATTGAAGAGAGCAGCTAAGACTTTGGAAGAAACCATGTTAAGCTAAGTGAAATGCCGTAATCTGGTTAAATGTATTGCTTGCTCTTACTTCTATTTAATCTTGTTTCTTAATAAATGCGAACTATTAGTTTTAGTCTGAGCCAATGGCCTATTAGTAAGGTGCTTTCTAACAATCAGGAGAAACTTTAATACCTTGCACTCTTTCCAATGTATGCCCCAAAGGTAATAGACTTTATTGCTAATTTAGAGACACCCAATTCTAGTTGTTTTGCATACAAGGACAAGTTTCAGTTCAAAAGAAAGACATACTTGCCAATGGAAGCTGATCTTTTGCTTTGATTGAAAGTAAAAATTTTCACGACTGTGCCTAAGTCATGACACATCAGATTTAGTGAGATTTTGATCTGCGCCAGCAGTTCATAGTGAATCATAGGCAGCCAATTATTCACCACACTACTTTTTCTTTACCATTGACTTGGAAAATATTGCCAAAATTTTTAATTTTAAGTAAAATGGACAGTGACACTGAGAAATGTGCCTGAAAAGAAAATCAGGTGCAGTGAAAAACTAGCTGCTGATTCACTACCAGCCCATTTCTCGCTGCTGCCATAGACCAATCAATTTCACCCCCAGTGTCCCCTTAACTCTCTCTCTCTTGAACAACTCTGCCAATCTTTGTTCATATTGCATCCCTATCTTCTAGAAGAAGAGAGCTTTTGACTTAGTGGTAACATTTTCATCCATGAGTCAGATAGATGGAGACAACCCCAGTGAGTGGAGTCTTGAGCACTGAATTTTGGGTTGATGTCCAGTGGGATAATCATGTCTGATGTGTGTGGCTGGTTCTGCCCTCATTGTACAGGTAATGGGAGCATATGAACCCTCCCTAACGATTGGTCAAAGTCATGGAAGGAGCATTCACATTGCAGTCTGTCAAACTGTTAATCAGCTTGCAAATCCTTCCACTGTTTCCTACCATTCTCCGAGTGAAGAGTACAAAAGCAACAATATTGCCTTTAGAAGTCCACCACCTCCTGTTTGCTTTTGAGAAATAAGAAACATAAGAGTACTGGGAACTGATGGATAATAAGTTGGTCTATAGAAATTCTTTTGTGTTGTACGTTTTCCAGTCTTAGTGTGTATGGTGTCATTTGCATACCCTTTTATTTTCAATCCTCTATATTTTTGCCAATATTTCTCTGAAGCAGAACATTGGTTTTTATCTTTTACAACTGTAACATTTCCTCATCAATGAGTATCCTGTGCTCCTACATTAGAATAATATTCATGCATTACCTTTATACTCTCCGCTAAGTGATATAGCTTCTTCCAGGATGCTTACTTGGTCCCCTGTGCTAATTATATGTTAATTGTGTTTAATTGTATGAGGGTGGCAATAATTGGGTATTTACTTGGGTTCCTATAGATAGGAACAGAGCAAAGCTTTGGGGCTAGGTTAGGAGCTGAATGCATGTAATGTGTCCATAAAAGCTTATAGGAGTGTGTAAAAGTTGGCTCCATTCTTCACTATCTCAATTTTGGGAATGGAGCATCCTGCAATGTAGAGTAAGCATTGACATTGTTTTTGATACAACACCATATTTTATGCCTGCTTCGTAATTTATTGTATTAGTGCCTGCAGCAAAACATCCTTGTGTCACCCTACAATGGTGTTTAGCACTATTTGCAGAGCATTATTCTTGTTCTTCTATTGTGTAGCTATATTGTCAGGAAGAATTTTGAGTTCTATAGCTGGACTTTTCAAAATTGAAATGGGTCATGGCTTATTGAAATGGCCAAAATTCATCCTTTTCTCTCATTTTTTGCAAACAGAGGAATATTGGGCCCCAGCAAACTATCTTAGAAGGTGCAGAGGTACCTGACTAAGCTTGTGGGAATATGGGTTCCTCAGCCCCCTTAAAGGTTAAATTATGCTCCTGCAGTTACAGTGACTTCTCTTACGCATAAGTGATATTTCACATTTGTCAGTTTGTAACTTCTTGTTCACATGGACACAGTTTACTGTGCCTCCTAATTTAGTATCATCTGCAAATTTTGACACAACTTTCTATTCCTTTATGTAACTCATTAATATATAGGTAGGCTGAGGTGATAGTACAGATCCCTGGGGAATACCGCTTGTCACATTCCACCAACCAGAGAATATTTCCTTTATCTATCTCCCCTACCTTTCAAACAATTATCAATCCACATCATAAGTTTACCTCCAATGTTGTTCACTTTCACTGTTGCTAATAATTTCTTGAGTGGAACCTTATCAAATGTCTTCTGGAAGTTTATACAGACAACAACATAGAAAGATCCTTCAGGCTTATGACTTCCTCAAAAAATATTCAACAGGATTAGTCATTCTGTACCCTTCATAAATCCATGCTGTCTCTCTTTGATCAGTTCGTACATGTCTAACTGCACTGTCTCTCTGTTACAGATGATAGATAGTAATTACTTCCCCGCAAATGATGTTGAACTGATGGGTCTGTTGTTGCCAGGTTTCTCCTTCTTTTATAATGGTTTAAATTACATGGATCTTAAGAGAGATCTCAAGTATAAAAGTTCAGATTAGCTATTAGCATTGTGATCTGTTTATTATTTTACCTTTTGAGGAGCTTAGAAGATAGTCCTACTGTAATTACACCACTTGCTCATTGATTAATACATTTTCTTTATACATTAAGTTTTAACAAGTTCATTGTGAGTATTCAATTTTGAAATTTCAATTGAAATCTTGTGAAAACTTAGGATACCAACAATCTTTATCAAACATGGTTGGTTAACTCAGGCTCATTACTAACATCTTCCCCAGAGACTGTAGCCAATGTAAGCTCTCTTGAAGGCTAAGTCACCCATGGATGGTTTAAAGCTTCAATGCCAGAACAATCCAGGATGAAAAGGTCCAAAAATTTGGCAGGGATGTTTAAAAAGTGACCAATTCTGCTCAAAGCTGACCTAGACCTCAAATAATGTTTAAAGTTACCAGCTGCATGCTTATGTTAAAACTATGCAGTGCTGGGTGTTCCTTACATTTCTGGTCCACAGTTGCATTGTACTACACGAATGTCTCTCAAAACTGAGGAAAAGGCTAAAAATGGGTAGCAAATCATAATCATACTGAGGAAATAAGAAAGCAAGCAGAGAATGGCTATCCATCCAAGGTCAAGCCAAGGAGGAGATAAAAAGCAGGCCAAAATTACTAAAAGCAGAAAATGGAAAAATAAACTAATCCTATCAAGAATCACAGAGCCAGAAGTCATAATTACCAGGCAGCCAAGAGGCAGAATAGAAAACACTAACAATGTCAAACAAGAAATAAGATGGCAGCCCATTCTGTTTACATGCACTGCAATGTATTTATACAAAACAAAACAGAGAAACTACAAAATGATTAGAAATGAACAATCTATGACCGGCATTAAAAATAAGAACCATGTGGAAGTAATTCTGTATATAACTGCAGTGTAACCCTAAGCTGTGATTGTTAGTGCTGTACATTTTCAATAAATAACTCATTTATGCCACTGCAATAAAATCCAGTTATGATTATAATCATAGCACTGCAAATTATTTATCAATGCTGTTGTAATACACCCAGCCCTGAACTGCATGCTACCATCACAAAATGGCAGAAAAACAAATTTTGCTAAAATAGTGGACATAAAAAACCAAGGCAGTAAAACTGCCATATTTGCTTATAATTGTTTCTTAGTATTTTACAATGCCTGAATGCAACATTTTTTTATGAAGTACATATTTATCTGATTGTGGTAAAAACGAATTTAAAAGTAATTCACCTGAATCCAAAATTCAAATCTAAAATAGAATCAGCACACCAAATTGTTGAGGATTCCATCGCACACCATCATTGGAGGCTAGGGATTCAGAAAACCACAGTTTATCCAGAACACCAGACTACTGAAGTGTTGGAAGGCATACAGTTCACCTATAGCACCGCAAGGCCACTGGGAATTGGATACTGTAGTGGGATAAGGCATGTGATAACTCTCAGGCCAATAGAAGCATGCCATTCCCTATATGGCCAAGGAGGCCGACACACATAAACCCAGAGATCACTGAGTTTTGAGTTTTGCACCATTAAAACTCATTCTTACTCTTCAGCTGTTTTAAAATTACCAGTATCTTTTGCTTATAAATCTTCAAAAAAGAGGTATATAAATCTCTAATGATGAATGTTCAAAGACAAAGTGTGCATAGAACCAAAGAATGTTGGGATAATACAATACCACGTTAACAAAAATGCCATCTTGCTATGTTTTTGATTGGGGGACAAAAGTGAAGTGCTACTGCAATTCTCAAAGGGATGCAAAGCATTCAAGTTCTACTGCTAAACAGTGGATTAGTTCACAACCGGCAGAGTGAAGCACCTCAGAATGCATTCAGCAACCGGCACACTGGTAATTAGTGGCAGTACTAAGCTGCATATCATCCAGTTTTCTCAAGAACAACGAAGGGGTGCTGGCAATTTTTTTTTTTACGTTTAAGCACATTTAATACATGGGACACCATTCAGCATCTTTACTTTTTATAACAACAAATATCATAATCATATTATTTTGAAGTCTTTTTAGGTCTCACATCCATCCCTGAATCCACTTTAACCTGATTCAATTAACTAGCAGACTTTGTACGGTGCGAAGAGCCTGATAATCGTATTATAAAATTAATATAGTATGATGTATTGTCACACTGAGTAACTGTGACAACTCAAGCTATGTGCACTTACATCTTCCCATTACAGTAATTTGAAAGTCCTGTGTTTTTTTTCCTTTCAATTTTACAGGTTTGTTTAGCAGTTCAGCATTCTGAGCAGTAAAAAAGCAATGGGAGAAGGCAGTGAATAGTAATGCAGCATTCCAACTAATGTAGCCATTGTGCTATATGCAGACAAGTGATAAAACACTTTATCATCATTTATCTTAAACAGGAGTTTAAAATTGTTTTGAGCTACTTTTCTAATCCACACTAGGATTGGTGAAAAAGGACAACCTCATACTAATCATTGTTTTTTGTTTGCTTTTGTGTCGCTGTGAGTGTATCTAGGGAATTGCTGTGTTTTATGCAGCAGGCAGGACCCAGGTTTAATCCTTGGTCTGTGCTAAATTAGCTAATCTCACCAGGGTGCTGGGAGAGGAACTACAATTGCTTCCAGTGTCCTTAGGTTATTTAGTGACCCCTGCTGGAAGCACATCTCTGTGTGCAGAATTCCATTGAGAACAGGGTTGGGTTGCTGTGTTAAATCCTTGTGTTAAATAGACTGCCAAGACACACTGCTAAGGAATCACTAATGACTGGGGAGTTAGTGAAGGACAACTAACCTCAGAACTGTACTCCAGAAAGGAATCATTTGCTTGGAATCTGGGGCAGCAAGTAGAAGTCCTGCTCTGATCCCAGTCCAATTTCCTTCGTGGGTAGAAAATCCCCCCATCAAGAGGGGGCTCACTGTTGCCAAAGAGGAAAATACATCAGAGATAGCAGGGAAGAAACATTTAAAAGGAAAGAAGAGTCCCAAAAATAAAGTCACAATATTTTTACTGGAGAACTCAGATTAGAGGGAATCCTTCAACTAGTTAGAGTTTGGGCCTATATGGAGGAATAGCAGGTTGCTATTCAAACCAAGGAAGTAGGAGTTTGCCACTGATAACCTAGGGACTGCTACCAGTGCTGCTCTGACAGAAGCCTCTGGGATTTATAATATCAAAGACAGCACAAAGAGAAATCAAGTGGCTTGCTGTCGTTTACTTCAAGTGGTTAACCTTCTTAGCTGAGGTGGGGGAGTGAACCCAAAGTCAAGCTTGGATTCAATGATAGCCTCCCTGTCCTAATTCCTCACATTTTCCACTGCCATCCTGCCCAATTTTGAGCAACTGAGGGAATGGGAGAAGTTGATGGACTGTTTGTCCTCCTGTACGTCAAGAATGAATGAATAAAAAGCAAGGCACCAACAGACAGTTTAACTTCTCCACTGCGCAATCTCATCATCTCCTATCAAATGGAATGGGTGTTTTATAGTTTTGCTATTAATTCATATTTCAAACATCACAATACATTGAATAGTGTTAGAGAGGGGGTGTTTTATGAAATTTCTTTATAAGAAGCCACCATCATTAATGTGAAATTGTGGCAGAGATCGCTATACCATTGTGCTGTGTTGTATTGAGTGGCTGCTATAAATAGATAATTGCAATACCTCGCTAATTTTTTTTCAGTTGTAATACTGTGAGAAGCTGTTTTCTTGCTCATATCAAAGAGGCCATCAAGCATTATAGCTAGTCAATAAGTGGAATTAGAAACAAGACATATTGACCAGTCTTAAATGGTACTGTCACTTGAGTGCTGACATTCACTGTCTAGCATTGCTACTTCTCTATGAGATGCAGAGCCAGATCCAAAACATGCCATTTTTTGGCACTTGATGAAGGGCACATCAACAGCCTGTCACCATCCATTTACCACTTATTGTAGTGCAGCTGGCAGATCAGTCAGAGAGTGACTGCGAACCTGCAATGTAATTGACAGGATCAGATCATTTGTATATCAAATAATGAGCATCTAGAAAAGATTGCAAGGTTTGAATCCAATCAAGGGTTTTGCTGTTCAAATGCAAGGTACAAAACAAACTTTGTATCGGTCTCAATTAACTGCCTTTGCAAACCATAAAAGAGAACTGCAGCAGTGGAGGATGCTAAATGCACTGAAAATACATGCTTGTGAGCCCTCTGTTAATGAGAGAGCAACCAAATGCATGCTGTGTCTGTTTTTTTTAAGTGACAAATTTGACATAAGAGCCGTGGGTTTAAAAATTGGTGATGGTCCAAGCAGAAACAGCACAAAAGTGCTCGCAATACTAGATTGGGTTGGATGCTGGTTGGGCGTCCCTGGCAGCTGCCTGAAACAAACTAGGCATCATTACGATATCTTAATAATGGTCCCGTGCTGGAATCAGGACCCTTTTGAGAAATTGGCATCCGGAAGTACCTGAGACCTTCTCAAACCCACCAGTAAAGCAGAGCTGGAAAAGTTTGGACTAGCATTCTGTCGAAACTCCACCTTCATTAAGATAAATTTCTGCTTCATTATTTCAGATCCGTAAGTTACTTCTGGGCTAGTATTTGGCTGTATTTGTGAGTGTTTGGCTGCACAATACTTTGAGAGTGAGGTCCGTGCATTTAGCAATCTCATGAGGATTGTCATAAGTCTTCTATGGTGGGTTCTCAATGTCATCATCCTCTGTTGGAGGGCTTGAACGTGAGCTTTTTCTTTGGCCAGGTGCTTCCGAGCCGCCATATTCCCCTTCCCTCGTTCCTTTGCATTGTTACTGGAGAGCTCTCCCCATGCAGAATGCTCCAAGTCTAGATCAAGTTATGCTTCTTTTTCTGAAGTGCTGCCTCCTCTTGATCTTCCCCTCTGTGGTTGTTGGAGCTTCTGAAACTGAAATAGAAGAAAGGGAAGAAAGGACTAGTGGCAAGGGTCAAGAGAAACCGATGTAGTTTCTGACAACAATGGCAATTTGTCATGCATAATGTGTGAGAGAGTGATATTTAAGTCAGAAGGAAAGGAGTGACATCCTCCAGCCTCACCAGCTACTGAATCCTGACACACTCCCTCCCATGAGGTCCATCACTTTTCACCCACTTGATGAACATGGCAATGATGTCCATCACATGTTCATCCAGCGCAGATAACACATGGATGAATAGTGTCACTACCCAATCCTCTGGTTGCCTGCTTCCTCTTATTGCATGTGACCTTTTTTCCTGTCAGAAAGCAAAGAAGACAGTTAGTGTTGGCATAGTGAGATGCATGTCCAAGTAGAATAGTATTGCTGAAGTGCAGGATTTAGCAGAGCTGTGAGCGGAAGAGGGAAAGTAACAGTGAAATCCTGCAGCTTCTGTTCTGTCTGCCATTGTGAGAAATCTGCAATCATAATTGCCTGGTGGACCTCCCCTATAAGAGGCGCAGGCTGCCTTTAAGTGACACAAATAGCACATAGGACATCGAAGACCCTGAGTAGCGAGCTGCCAATTCTTTATCACCATTTTTGTTTTGCCACCAGTTTAAGTGCCGCTCCACCCCACCCCCTCAGTAAATTAGAGGAAGTAGGTAAATTAACTGGGATTAGTAATCTCGATCACTCTTGTCACCTGGAATTTGCTTTCAAGGATTGAAAAGGAGAGCTACTTCCCAAAGTCTTTTCTCCTAGAATTTGCCCAAGGTATTTTTAGTTTTATATTTTATTTTGGAGTTTGCTCGACTCGAGAGGTGCTGGGTTGATGGGACATGTAGTTTTCTCCTTTTTGGGATTGTAACATGCTTGAGAGGTCAGTTGACCTTTTCCTGTCCTATTTCATACAATTGAGCAATGTGATGGCTTTGGTTGCAAAATAGCTGAATTTTACAGTGATGGATTTTGTATGTCAGCCTGTGCTACAGTGAGCAATGTGGTATGTTACAGTGGTGGCTGAAGTGACATAACTAAATGGTACAGAATGACTGCTGTATTTTTTTTAATTTCGCCTATAAATAACAGTACTGCTAGTTTAGCCAACAGCTCTGAAAGAATTCAGAAAATACTTTACTGATAACAAACAAGTGGCAAGGCTATTGCAATTAATTAGTATGCGAGTGAAAGAAAAGTATGTTATGATTTGCCAACTACACTTTTTCTATGCTGTGCAAATAATTTGTACAATGAGCCTTTTAGTATTCAATGATTATCGGTGTTGCAACTTCAATATTAATGTTTTCTGAGGAGTGAATCCCCATAGTGAGTTCCACTATAGATTTAGAGCAACATTTACTTGTGAAATAATGATTGTTGAATGCAGCAGTTGTACTAATTATAGTACCTCAACAGCATACAACCTCAATCTCTGGAAATTTCTACCACACAGTGTTGTCATCTAAAAGACTATCGAATCTCAGGGGTTTACTTCATACTTCCATGGTTACAGATTCAAGCCCAGAGGTCACACTCTAGCCCTCTTTCTGATGGTAATGAGCTTTGTTGCTAAACTTGTCTGTGCTCTCATCGTATGGTCAACCAATTGAGTACAATTTGTGTCAGAGGATGAAGATGGCTTTGGCAGGTGTCCTGGCAGCTTTCTCCTGGAAGAAATCGGTTTGGGCACAACTGGCTATAAGAGGTTTTAAAGATGAAGGTAAATATGGAGCACGGTGGTGGTTTGATTGTTCAATGGCATTAAAATGCGTGTGCTCTTGTCACGATGACCAGCCTGGATGACAAACTCTGTGTTAATTCATATCATTACATCCTGATTATCAAGGTAATGTTCATTTCTTTGATTAAAAATTGCTGGTTATTTTCAATCAAATTTATACAATTTACTGATTGGGGAGATGCTAAGTAGCTAGCGATAGTAAAAATGTTCCTGTTTTTAGTTTTAAAGCTATATAAATTATGATAGTTGTCAAAAATGCCATTATATTTCAAAACTTCTCAAAGCACTTCAGACATTTTCGAAGTGTTGTGTTGGTTCTTTGGACAGGCATATTGCACCAGCAAAATATGATGTACTGGAAGTCCTCGCTTAATTTTGACCTGCACAACGTCATTTTGTGTTGACTTCAATATCTAATTAGTACCTTGCAGTTACATTGTGTTGCTGATGTTTCACATTAACGCCACCATACGCCTCAGCATTCCCATGTAATTCTTATACTGAACCTCAGGGAGCTGAGTTGTGGGTGAGGTGGGGAGCAGGCAATCTTGGGAGGTGGTCATGAGGCTCAAACAGATTGGAAGCAGCCTAGATTTTTATTTGTGCCGGGCCTAGGTTGCACTGCCCTGTCGCTGTCTCCAGTGGTCCTTTTAAAGACTGCTTGTTAAACACTCACCGTCTTGTACAGTTTGGATGGGTGGAGTGTGCACTGCGCCATTTTGTGAACTGCACAAAACACCAGTTATTTCCCATCGCCAAATTGAATTGTTGTGGTATTATTCATTAATTTACTCATTATGAGCCAACAAACAGTCAGTCAAACAGTCAGAAACGCTTTCTGCTGAGATAAGACAAAAAACAAATTACATTTCAAGTAAGTTAGATATAAAGTGTTCTGAAACAGGTGAATGTGTAGTGGATATCAGGTGTTTAATGTGGATGGAACTGGTTTGTTCTGAAAAAGGATGCCTTCCAGGACATACATGTGCAGAGAAGGGAAGAGTATGCTAGGCTTGAAAGCAGCAAAGGATCGTCTGACGTTGCTGCTTGGTGGAAAGACAGCAGGGGATTTTAAAGTGATAAAAACAAAAAGCTAAAAGCTACTGCGGATGCTGGAAATCCAAAACAAAACAAAAATTTTAAAGTGAAGCCAGTGCTTTTGTGCCATTCCCAATATCCATGGCAATGAAGAGTTATTCAAAGAACAAGCTACCTGTTGTGTGGAGGGCAATCAAGATGGTATGGGTAAGACAAGCAATTTTTGAGGATTAGATTGCATCATACTTTTGCCCAGCTATCAAGGATTATTATTCAGCAAATAATCTTGCCAACAAAGCATTTCTCTTCCTGGAAAATGCTCCTGGCCCTTGATGACATTATTCTCAATGTCAAGGCAATCTTCCGACCACATAACACCGCCTCCATTTCAGCCTATAGACCAAGGGGTGATTTCAACCTTCAAGGCCTATTATCATGGAAGAACTTTTGGACAAACCATCGGAGAAACTGAATTTGGTGATGCTCCTACCATAAATGAATTTTGGAAGAATTATATCATTATTGAGGCAATTGTGGTATGGAATGAGGTCACCTCATCCAATATGAATGGTGCGTGGAGGGGTTATGGCCAGATTGTGCGAGAGTTAAAGGCTAGTTGGATGAGTTAAACATCGAGGATGTTGCAGAGTTGCTTGCCTCCCATGCAGAAAGTATTGTCTACCGAGGACCTGAAAGAAATAGAACAATTGAGGGCTGTAGAGGAGGGGGAAGATGATGAGCACAAAGAACAGCCAACCAATACATTTAGCTCAAAATCCTTTGGTGCTGCCTTGAAAAAGCTTGATGAGGCCATGGCCATCTTTGATGAAGAAGACTGTGACAGGGCATAGTTAAAGAGAGAGCAGGAGCATCAACAATGCAGATGCCTGCAACAGGGCACTCTACAGATAGAAAGTAAAAGTGAAGCCACTGGAAAAATTATTTAGAAGCCCTACTGCAACGAGCCCTTTGAAATAGAGTCCTACTAATAGTCCTCAAAAAATCCCTTCTAATAGCCCCCAAAAAGGCATGAAAAACACCTCCTAATAGCCCTCAAAAAATCCTCCCAATGTCCTCTGCCACCATTCATCCACTCTCCTAAATGAGGCAAGGCTTCACAGCTTGGTGAATACCCAATGTTTTCTTAGCTTTCTCACAGTAGGAGAAATATATTATCGATGTTTTCTATGTTTTCTTAACTTTATAATGTTAATGTATATGCTTTATGGAAATGTATATTCCAAAAGCCTTCCCTCAGGAACATAACCCCTGTTTACAATGTTGCACCTATGTTTCGTTTAACATAGGGCAACATTTCCTCCCCCCACCGTCGGGGGGGTGGATGTGCGGGAGTGGGTGTGGGAGCCGGCGTGGGCGGGTTCCTGATCGGCGCCCCCAATTGGGGGCGTGCTGCCATTTTACGTGGGTGGACCTTAATTGGCAGCGTGACATCTGCTCGAAAGCACAGTGCGCTCCCTGTGCAGGTGGGGGGGGGACTCCCTGAGCTGGGAATGCGCTCATTCGCACGCACAGATCTCCTTGAGGCAATGTGCCACCTCACGGAGATCGCTGGAAGTTATAAAAATTTGTGGAAATGTGGAAAAAAAATTTCTGACATGTTCCCTTATGTGACACTGTCACATGAGCTTGGACATGTCAATTTCTTTAGTTTCAACATTTCATAAACATTTTAAAGCCCCCATGAAACCTCATCCCACCCGTGGATGAGGTTTCATGTTTTTTCTAAAGGCCGCCTGGCCTCCTCGTCTCCCGCCAACCGTAAGGTTGGACGGGCATGTCCTTTAATTAGCTTAATTACTTTTTTAAAGGCCTTAAGAGGCCGTTGACAGTTTCAAGTTCGGCTGCGTTTCCGCCGAACTGAAAATCTAAATGACGCGGGGTGACGTCAAGACACACGCCCGACCTCACCCCGCATCATTTTATGCGTAGGCGAGCGGGCCCTGCCCTCTGCTCGCCGACCGGAAGATACAACCCGTAGTTTCACATAATGTTACATTTCCCAGGAGCCAATTAATGACGTTAAGCGTGGACTTCCTGTACAGCCAAGATGATTGTCTGGTCAGTTGTTATTTTTGATGGCCTAAAATTCCTGTTCTTTAGCTCTTTTACATACACTCAACAAAGAGCCAGACAAGACCTCAGTGAGACAATTCACGCACCTTCAACAATGCAGCACTCCATTAGACTGGCAGCAGAGTGTCAGCCTTGATCATGTGCCCAGGCTCCTGATATGGGGTTCAGGCCCTCAATCTCTGAACCAGTGGCAAAGGTACTGCCAACTGAGTTAAACTGATGTGCTAGATGCCCTCCTCAGGTACTCCAGGAAGTGAGCTTTCCAAAAAACTTCAAAAGCCATGATAGAGATCATCTCAATAATCAGGAATTAAATGGGATAAAGGGGTATAAATTTGTCTCAAGTGGAACCTCAAAACAGGCAAAAAAGTAACCAAGATCAACGGAAAGAAAATCCACAGAGTGCAAGTTGGGTCAGCAATTCGCTAGCATCCATTTTGCCCTACAAAACCAGTTGAATTTATATCCCAAATTTTCTATATTCTGTTTTTATGGTTCTTCTGAATAAAAATAGAGACACTACAGAAGATAAGCTAAGAAAAGGAGGTGGAGTGCCAATGAATTGGTGTAACAGGTGTATGTGTGTTTTTCTTTAACCTAAGGCAACAACTGAAAGTAAAGAAATCACGTTAAATCCTGATAAATTTGTAAACCATTTGCCACAAAATTGTATCGTTGGATTAAGTTGTTTTTATTTTGGAGTGAACATTTCCAATAAATTGCAGATATAAATAGCCAATTTGCAGATCTTTGTACCACAGCCCATTATACACTAAGTAATTAGATCAAAACAACAATATAAAACACGTTGCACATAAGTGATTGGGATTCCATGTCTCTAAATGGGATTTCCTATAGGTTGTTTCTTGCAGTGTGCCTGAATGATGTATATAAATTACTGAGGAAGCAATGTGAACTGGAGTGAGGAACTCTGCACAATGAGAGTGAATAAAAAAAGACTTGGCGCATTGGAATTGTATACAATTGGATTGAATGAGATGCATTGATGCATTGAAATTTATGCCTCTATTACATACCCATTTATCTCGAATAGATTGTGTTACATTATAGATCAGGATCAAAGTTGGTTCTGTTTGGCTGAGAAACAGAGCAAACCTGAAGCTTTTGTTTAATCTTGAAAATGCTTGTTTTGCATCCAAGTATTAATTTTAATGGATAGAAAATCATGAGCAACTTGTACTTGAATTAGGGAAAATGATTTCCACAACACCAAACTCTTACATTTGGGTGCTATCTCTTTATCTCAATCCTGCAATACCCTCTGTCCTCCCTCACTCCCACTGTTGCAAAAACCCTTTTATAAATATTGATCATTTCTAGGCTTCTTGCTTCCATTTTCCCTTCCTCTTCTGTACATTAATTCCACTTTGTCCTGCACACAACTGCCTGGATCCTCTCTTCCAGTAAGCGCATCGCCCTTGTCCTCATTGATCCATAAAGTTTCCACCCCCCACCCCAGCCAACCATTAGATGTAAACACTCTATGCTTGATTTTAAATCCCTCCACAGCCATGCACCATCTTACTTTTGCAATGTCTTTCAGTCCTACAGTCCCTTAGACACTCTTCAAACCTCTGATTCCAGCTTTCGATCCAACTCTCCCTCTTTTGTTCCACCACTGGTTTCAGCACCTCAGCCATTTCAGCTCTGCACTTACTTCCTCCCTATTTCTCTAATTCTCCCTGCCTTTTAATAGCTTTCTTCAAACCCAACTTTGCAGCCAAGCTTTCTGCCACCACTCCAAACTATCGCACTGTTTCCTTAAATTTTCTTTCAGGAAAGCATTTTTTTTTTATATACAGTATGGTTAAGTGAACTACAGTGAATATTGTTGGACATATTTTCATCAAAGTGAGCTGAGGAAGTCATTGTTTTAATTTTAGCATCCCACATTCTTCCTTAACAACTGCCTGTGCCATTGTCCAATACTATCACAAATATCCACAGTAGGCTTGTCCACTCAATCACCATTGCCTTAATGTAGTGTAGTTTAGGATTTTAGATTAAATTTAGCCATCAACTTTATATCTTTGGCCAATACTTGAAGCCCAAGTGAATGCCACATGAGCCCATCTGGCATTGCATAGTGCCAAAATTGATGAAACAGGAGGGGAATGGCTGCAGCATGAAGCAGATTAGAAAACAGCACATTCTCATTGAAAAATCTAAATATCAATTTTCTTTAAATGGAAGTGACACTAAACTTGTCAATCCCAGCAAGGAGCGGATGCACAAACTGGCAAAGAGTTAGCATGTCAAGTCTCATTCTACTGAGGTTACACTCGGCGTCATAGAGTGATGAGAAAAAAAATAGGGAAAGCTGTATTCTGTCTCCAGGGAGTTCAGAATCCCAGCACAATTTCTCAGTGACTGGAGGAGAAAAAACAAACATCAAGGTTTGGATTCTGTTGAAGCATGCAAGGAAACTGAGGCCCCTGGGTTAAGGATGTAGACAAAATATCAACAAAAGCCATGAATACCTTATAAAATATTCTGGAATTTGTCTAACTTTTCTTCCTAAATCCTGGTTATCATCATCTGTGACTTAAAATTAGACAACATTTCATGATATGGCAAATGTGTATTTGGGATGTTATCAAGGCAAAGCTGAACATCAAAGCAAATATAGCTTTTTAAAAACTTAATTGTACACACTTACAATTCATTATGCCATCCACTGATCAGAATGTTGGGGAAAATTATTGGTGTGTGGTTTACATATGAAAATATGAGAGGAATAGCTGAAAAAGGCTTACAAGAAACTGTTTTTCATTGGATTATTTTCAATGCATTATTAGATTGCCCTCACACCTTATGTCATTTCTACCACCCCCCCACCCCCCCCACCCCTTGGCCAGATAGCCTATTCTCAGTGCTGTCAGTGTGGAGCAATTCACCCGACCCAATCTCCTAGCCAGAAAAGTTTGAATGTGAGAAAGGATCCTTTATAGTGAAGGATGGGGCAAAATGGCTGGTGCATTAAGTTAAGAGTATCCTGTTACCTCTGACTTGAAGGTGCCCTCTCTGACTGCACCAAAGGGCCTTCATGCACTGAAAAAAAAGCAAAAGAACTGCAGAATCTGGAAATGTGAACCAAAAAACAAAACTGCTCAAAGCACTTAGTGGGTCAGTCAGAATCTGTGAGGTGTCCGGATGAGTTAACATTTCAGTCATGGATACTTTGTCAGAACTGAACTTCTTCAATTTTGAATGAAGGATGAGTAACAGAAACATTATCTATTCTCCATGTTTGCTGACTGACCCAGAGAATGTTTTCAAAATTTAATGCTTTATCTTCATGCATTGAGATTCAAAGCTGGATTTGCACTACTGAGGCAGGTAGCCCAAGTCAGGAAATTTCCCGACACACAAACCCACCTCAATATAAAGGGGCCTGTCAGATAAGCATTCATAATGAGGCCAAAAGAAAATGTGCCAACAGAGACAGATTGATAGACATCTGTTTCTCCAATTAGGTTCGTTATGAATGCTTGGCTGAGTTCCAGGACTTCTGTTTTGGCAGGTGGAAGTGCATTGTTTTCTTTGATTGACATCTTTGCAGTTATAATAAGTTATTCTTTCTTTGTTCTATTTTTCCAATGTTTGTATGTTTATTTGGACAAGATTAAGAGGTATGAAGTGAGGGAAAGCTTCTGTAAATGATACTACGAATGACTTTGCCTGATTTACACTGTTATAGGGTTATAGGAATGGCAGTTTTTTTCTCAAAGCAGATTTCTGCTTGGGTGTTTTCTTTTTGCTCAACATTTCAAGACTCACCATCATTGTTATCTGGTCCCATGGTTCTGTACATAGTGCCTACTGGGTAAGTGGGCCTAAGGGGGAATGGAGGGCATGGAGAAGGCAAGGGGGCAGGAAGGTGGGCAGGAGCATGAAAGGGCCATGAAGGGCATGGAAGGGTTATGGGGTGCATGAAAGGGCATGGAGGGGATATGTGGGGCATGGGTCAGATCTTTTAAATTTACCAGACTATGGTTCATGACTTATCTGAGAGACCATGAACTGTGAGTCATCCAGAAGCTAGGCCAGACTCCACAAAAATTGTGGGGGGGATATAAGATACCCACCTCCACAATGAAACTGGCCAGGTTGGGATTGCGGGCTCACTACTTGCATCCTTATCCCGCATCGGTGAAAATTGCCAGTAACGTGAATGGAGGTGGGAAGGCCCCAGCCACCATTTTTAAATGAAAATCCCAGCCTGAATCTTAATTCACTTGTTTATCGATCGAGTCCACAGCATGGAATTGCCCATAACTAAGTCCCAGTTAGAACCTTGACGCTTAACAAAAGATTGATGTGAAAATGAAGTGACGGTGCTCTTAAGTTGGAGTTAGATGCAGGAAACTTAAGCTTTGTTTAGGCACTGATTTAATTACTCTGGAAATGCTTATTGGGGACACTGATGGTAGATGTGGAAAACTGTGTTATTCCCCGTCAGTAAAATCTTTAACTTTATTGGCACAATGACTTTCCAGAAAATACAT
This sequence comes from Cetorhinus maximus, assembly GCF_964194155.1. Lineage (NCBI taxonomy): Eukaryota > Metazoa > Chordata > Chondrichthyes > Lamniformes > Cetorhinidae > Cetorhinus > Cetorhinus maximus. Next base: position 119,218,792 of record NC_135888.1, on the reverse strand, counting down.
ATAGGGTTTATTTTACATGAAGTAACACTCTTTCCAAGTAATTTTTTATGAACACTTTCTGTAGCAGTATCTCTTGTTTTTCGATTCCTATGGCTAGTCTGTTTATCTATAATTTTATTAAATTATTGAAAATTCACTCTTGTCATGTTAGTACAATGCACAGATGTTGCTTAATGCTCAGAGGATTAATTACGAGGTGTTATGAAGTACGTTCTACTTGTTCCCAATGACTGGTCCCATGTCAGAACTGTATTAACCACAGGTAACTCAGAAGTGTGTGTTTGTATAATGCAGATCTATGTTGAAGTCATTTTTAATATAGTGTGGATGAAATATCGAATTTAATTCCAAATACTCTGCCACTTTTCATGATGCCAAAACACACTAATTGGCTCAGTTCAGCTCAACTGTGCTGTAGTGAGATTTACAATCATGAGGTGAAAGGCTACTTGCCTCATTTTGGTTTGTCAGTTGCCTCCTTTTTTTTCCTCATCATTGAGCAGACAATGCTATTAACTTTTTAAAGGATTTTTTATTCCACTGTGGGAATAAAGCGTCAGATATGACTGAAAATTACGCTGAGGATGAAAGGTGGTATATTTTCTTACAATCCTGATGGAGGGAGAATTCTTTTTAGTGTCACTGCTTTTCCTATTAGGTAGTGTGCCACGTTCAGTAGACATGTGTGGATCATGTAATATGCATTTTGTTGAGATATTCCGTGGTGTGTTTTGTTACAAGGCTGTCCTTTCATTTTTGTAAAGCCAGATAGTGATAAAAGTTACTAGTTTCACCCACAGAAGCTAGAGAAATGGGTTGGCTACATCATAGTGACATAAAAATGACGTCTAGGCTGGGATCACTGGGAGATTGCTGGGATACCATGGAAGGGCCTTACTCTTTGTCCAACTCATTATGTACCTTAGCTTGGCACAATTAATGCTGAGCAAGGTGGAAAAAGTAGAGCAATCTTTGATTTCTCCGCATTAACATCCCTCAGCATAAAGTTCCTAAAGCTCCTAATAAGTTCCTCTTGAAAGACAAAATATTAATTATGTGTTTTTGAATAGGCCAAACGTTGACCAGTTACATGCTGCCAACTTGTTTTTGGCAGTATAGTGCATGACTGACCTATGCTTTTGCCATTTCTACTCTTCCTGGCTTGTAGTTGTACTGGACATGAGAAATATTATGGGAAGGTGATGAGATGACAATATGGTTTCATGTTTCATTTGAAAAAAATGGACTGGATTTTCCTTTCAGTGGTGGAAAGGTGAGGTGTTGGAACTTCCCTCCCACTAACCCAGGTTGGATTCCAGAGGGACCAGGGAAAATCTCGATGGTGCAAAGATGGCAAGGAGGCACAGGAACTCTATGTACCAAGGAAGCTCTCAACTTTATAGGGCTTTGGCAAGATGGGGACCCAGAGGAAAATTCTTTGGAGACAAATTGGAGGGAGAGAAAACTGATAATAGAATAAAGAGCCTATTAACAAAAATTGGGGCCCGCTAATGGGAAACCACCAGGAAACCAACCCCATCTCCCCAATGGTATTTCCATATGGCAGGTGGGACAGCGGCAGCCAGTGAGGGCAAGGGAAGGGAAAATTGGGGATAGAGAGAGAGGAGTAAGATTCACTGTGCCATTTTCCAACCATTTCAACATTATTCTCCTCAATCTTGAGCAACATAACAGAGGAAAATCCAACCTATTATCAAGTCTATTGACATTTTCTTATGCGACTTCCTGAGATATTTTTGATTGACATAAGGTCCTCATTATACAACTAATAGTTGTTGTCAATATAATGGTAAGCAAAAGGGTCCTAAATCCTGAGGTAGGCCCGACACTGGCCAGTTAAGTGTCTAACATCACTTAATTCCATTGGGCCTGCCCAATGGAGATGACACAGGATTCCCACTAGTTCTCCAATGGGCGGGTGAGACCCAGTCACCAAGATTAAATTCTGCCCAGTAGTTCAGTCAATATGTGTGCAAGAATGTTATTATTTCAAGGATTAGAATTGAAAAACATAATATCCTTGGCTCTGAGTCTGAAGCTTGTGTGTTCAAGTCCTACTCTGGATAATTGACCACAACATCTATGCTGATACTCCAGCACAGGTCGGAGGGAGTGCTGCACTGTTCAAATGAGACATTAACCTGAGGTCTCATCTGTTCTCTCAGGTGAACATAAAAGATCCTGTGACACCAGATAAAGTCAGGGAGATGAAGTGAAAGCCTAAAGATCAGGTGTTAAATTTAACCAGAAGCTAGCAAAATAGCATGGGGCTTTTCAGTATGGAACAGATCAACCAACAGCTGTTTGTTTGCCATGCAGATAACATCTGTTAACATATTAATATAAAAATAGACATTGAAGTAGGTCATTTAACCCTTGAGGCTGCTCTGCCATTCAAAAAGATCACGGCTGATTTGTACTTCAGCGCCACCTTTCTGCACTAACCCATATCCCTTAATTCCCTCAGTACCCAAAAATCTATCAACCTTTGTTTTGAATGTACTCAATGACATGGCATCCACAGCTCTCTTGTGTTCTGTCAACAGAAAGTGCCTATAACAGTAGCAGTTGTTGTGACAAGCTCAGTCCATTCGGAAGGCTTTCAAAGATTAAGCGGTTTAATTTCCTCTGGTAGTGCACCGGTTAACATGTTTGTATAAAAAGCATGTGTTCTTTTAACACGATTGCTAACCTGTCTAAAACAAATGTAGTCAATTGTCAGCTACTACTACACAGAAAATTCGAGGCATCCTTGAGTTATACTGTTCCAATGGATCCCAGTTAGACTAGACGGCAATGTTCTGGCATTTATAATGAAAACAAAATTGTCATTTAAAATTTATAAACGTATCAGCAATTTTAATGAGCTTCGAAGAATTTAATAGAATGTTGGAGACATAACCACTGGGAAAGATTGCCACCATTAAAATCATTTGTCAGTTGCATTTTTAATCAATCTTGTTGCTTACCAAGGTGAGGGATATCAGTGCCAAGAATTGGAACATTATTCCTCAACTGGCAACCTGTGTCAGTATCAAGTATTCCCAAGCATGAATTGTATTCAATGTGACTACTACCCATCAAATACTCAGAAGTTTAGACATAACATTAGGTAGATGCAGGGTATTGCTCAGACTGCATAATCCCAACTCCATATCTTAAACATAACCTCAGATAGGCAATCCCTTTGCCCCCACCTCGAGTCTATGCACCAGCCATTATTGTGACTCCTCTAAATTACAAATTTGATTCATGGCACATTTCTGGCAATTTTTAAGTTTTATGGTAACCCATTGGAAACTGAATTTGGACTGCTCCAACCTAATTTTCCTCAGGCTTTTTTATGGGAGGCCATCATCCTAGTAACCCATGTTGGGTTCAAGCTCAGGTATCAGAGGTGAAAGGACAAAATGCCAGCCCAATGAATTGAATCCTGGATGGATTCATTTCAATATCATGCAACATTGTTCCACCACAAATTTGGAAAATCCTCAAGCCTATTTTGTGACCCCTCTGTTTCAAGATATGTGTCATAGCTGCTGCTCAGCAAACTAGATAATTGTTTTGGTGCATTGGCGTTTGAACTAATTTTGCTATGTGGATAGTCTGTGATTTTTATTTTCAAATTGATGGAAGGCCTGATGTTTTGGGTATAATTTTCAATTTACCTCTGCAGTGTAAAATTTGCAATGCCAGACACCCATCCTAAAAACGGCTTAATTTTCCTTTCAGCTTCAGTCAGTTTCTATAACCTGCTCCTAATTTGCAACCCTAGTTTTATGCTCTAGTGGTGAACTGCAAATTGCCCCTTTTATTTCAGGGTAATGAACAGAGTTAGAGACAGGGTGATTCTGCTTGCTCTTGTGCACCTTGTGGCATTTACCCAGATTTCAGAGAATTCAGAACATGCAAAGGAAGCTCAGAAATCACATCACTTACTATGGATTGGGAACCTGAAAAATAGAAAGCTATTTCTGACTGAATTTGATTTTCCAACATTATTATTAAATATCAATGTAAAAATGAACCAACCTCATAAGACCAAGCTGCAGTGCCTCGCAACAGCCTTCCTCTCATCCAAGCCCTATTTCTTTTCTCTCATGAACCTGCTATCTCTCGGACATACCCTTTCCCATTCTCAATGCAACTTCCACTGAAACTCTTTCTACAAATACAAGTATTATTGATAGTTTTATTGTAGACTTTGTGCAGCTACTAGTAGATTGCATTTTAGTTCTAAAACAGTGCGAACACTATGCCTTCCCAAATCTTTTAATTCAAAAATCTGCCGCAAAAAAATATAATCTCTACCTCCCCCCTGTGTCTCTCTTATGCACTCAGCAGATGGCGCTTCACTGTTTGTCGCCAGTTAATAATCTATCTTGCTTCTTAAAATATTCATATTTTATAATATTCATGAACTAAATAATTTTTAATGAGCTGAAAACTAGAGGCTAAAGTGGTTTTAACACCCAGCTGTGAATCTGCAGAGGCTCTCGGAATGACAATAATTTTGGGCTATTGTTTAGACATCTTCAAATATTCTTGTAAACACTTTCTTGGCATTTTCAGACACAATACATATGGGGGAAAGTCTGAATATAAGAACTCAAAATTAGGAAGAAGCAGAAGCTGCTGAGCACATCCAGCTGATCCTCATTGTTTAGGGCAGGGGTGTCCAGCTGTGGTTTTAGGACCACATGTGGCCAGCCCCCGAAAAGTACTCTGGAACTGGCAGGCATCCCAAGTTTCAACTTCAATGTTCTAAAGCTCCTACTCACTACACAGGGGGGCCTCCTGGCAATCTGCCCATTAAAACCCTTGAAAATCAGTACTACTTGCACTGGTATATGTTACTTGCTGGCTTGTCCTGTTTGAATTTTGCTGGTTTAAACATAAAAATCTATTCATTTCAGCAACTTGAAATATTGTCCATAAAAGGAAAATAGGGATTGAACTTTATGGGCAGGATTTTGCTATCAGCGAGCAGTGGGCGGGGCCCACTCGCCGACGCGTCAAATGACGCAGGATGATGTTGGGCGGAACCCCCGATGTCATCCCACCCCATTTAAATTTTCAGGAAGGCGGGGGCGCAGCAAAATCAGCTGCGGGCCCGCCGACCTGTCAACGGCCAATTGAAGCCATTGACAGTGTACCTGCCCCTCCAACCTTATGGTTGGCGGATGGGCAAATCGGCCAGGCGGACTTTGCATTTTTCATCAAACCTCATCCAAGGGCGGGATGAGGCTTCTGTTATTATTTTTTTTAAAATAAAAATGTATTGGCAGAGTTTTCATCATGTACATATTCAGGTGACTGATTCTGATGCGTGGACATTTTTTTCCAGATTTTAAAATCTTTTTTTAATTGTTTTGAAGTCTTCAGCTCCCTTGAGGCAGCTCTCTGCCTTCAGGGAGCTTTCATGCAGTGCTCACCCGCGCTTATGTCAGCGCCCTCCCTCCTCCCGCCCCCACCCCGGCAGCGCTGAGCATTTCAGCATTCGCTTCATGCTGGCTGGCCGTTAATTAGCCAGCCAGCGTGAAATTACAGTCAGGGGTTGATCGCGGGCAGCGGTCTATTCCCTGGCCCGCCAATTGCGCCCGCATGCTTACCTAAAAATCCTGCCCTCTGATTTTAATTGCACCACGACTGATGGCAGTACCTTTAATTGCCATGAGCTCTGGAATTTCCCAAAATGCTTAGTCTCTTTTCCTCTCTTTTCTCCTGTAAAACATTCCTGAAACCTAATTCGTTGATCAAGCTTAAGACCATTTGTCCTAATGTCACTTATGTGACTTGGTGTCCAATTTTGGTTTATAATGCTCCTGTGAAGTGCCTTGGGATGTTTTATTACATTAAAGGTGCTGTAAGAATACATGTTGTTATTTTTTGCTATTGCATATGAAGGATGTTTAATTCTAGGGTATACATTCTGCATTGGCCTTAACTTGGTGATGTGACTCATGGAATATCAGTGCCACATCTTTACTGAAGTCATTTTACAATTGGCAAATTTCAGTTAGGAGTTGCAACTTTAATTTTCCACTTTAACCTTGTAACTTTGAGATATATATTCATTCCTCCTTTAGGGAGCAAAGGGTAAAAACAGCAGTACTCCTAAGTTAATTGTCCTTGTATTAGAATTTTAGTAGCATTCCTGCAGTGCATGTTCATGAGTTTCATTCGTAATGTACCACGCAGGTGCACTAATTGAAGAAAGCAGAGACCAGGATTTTTTGGATGGCAGGGTTTTCCCACACATATCCACGCCGATATTGGCTGCTCTGCAGCTATGAGCATTAATGGACTGGAGGCAGGACTTCTGCCCCTCACTTGGGAAGAAAGCGCTGCTGCCAATCTGATTGTCCCAGCAGCACCAGAAGCAATAGTGGCCACTGCTGGGACTACAAGCAGTCCCCAGGGTCTCGGGCCGGAATTTTCCCTGAATTGCACCAAGAGCGGTGGCGGGAGTGAAAAAAGACATTTTTTTCCCGCCAGCCACAAGGGTGAGTTTTCACACCGTATTGTCCGCTTCCCACCTCATTAATTATACAGCCACCGGAAACATGTCGTGTCGCTTGCAGGCGGCCTCTGAATTTGCCCGCCATGCCATTACCTCACCATTTCCTCACTCCCGGTGCCATATCTAAACTGCAGCTGTGCACACGGTTCTCAATGCTTGTAACCCAGGACTGCTCCAGTGAAGACATGGCCCTGAGGGCCAAGAGGAGTTCAGTGACCCATCACTGGCCCACCATGATGTCGTTCACCCCCGCTCTGGCTGCAGGAGGTCTAGCAATCTCACCACTCCGGTGGTAATAGTGGTCAGTGCCAACACTGCACAAAAGAGGTTGGCCATCCAGTGCAGAACTAGGGTGAATGATGTCATCTATGCTGCCAGGATAAATCAACCATCTCAACACTCTAAACTCACACTGTCACGAGGCCATCACACATTCACTGGCATCTCACTAACTGCCAGCTCAAGGGACATCACCACTCACTTTTCTCACACATACCCTCATATCTCCATCTGGTTTCATCTCCTCTGGAGACTGCCTCCTCAGCCCTCACCATCTTGAGGCCACTTGCACAGATCAATATGCACCTGCACCCCCACACATACAGCCTGGGATACTTCCCTTCCCCAGTACAGCCCTTGTCCTGCAGCCTATTCCCTTGCATGAGGCCACTTCTCCCCCTTCCCCAAGCAAGCCCTAGCCCTGCAGCTGTTGAAAAGCCACCCCCACCTTATGGCTGGTCTGGTAGGTAGAGACCAGCCCCAGAGTCCCCCCTAAAAGTGATGTTGCGCTGCCTGAAGCAAGGTAGGCAAACAAACCTCAAAGTCCTGAGTGAAGTGCAGCTCGCTAAGTGCACAGCGCGTACGTACCCTTGTGAAACACAGCGGTGTGGCCGGATGATCCAGCGTGGGGGGGATGATTTTGGTGACCAGGGCTTAAAATGAGATTCTTATGTATTGAAATTAGCTTCCTGACATGTGGTGGGAAATGCGGCCCGTCATTGATGGGTGGAGCGGACGATTGCAAACTGGTTTTACAGCGACATGAAACCGATCTTTGCAAACTCGCAATATTTTCCACTCCCGCCCGCCATGACACTCGCTGCAAATGGGAGCAAAAAACTCCGGCTTAAATCCTGGAGTCCAGGACCAGGTAACTGTGCGGAGTCTGGGGGGGTTGTTGATGGAGAGGCCAGGGGACAGAGAGCACCTGGCGAGGGTCACACCTTGTGGGAGGGGTGCCCGATGTTGGCCCTGTCCCCCTCCCATTCAAGGCCTGAGCAGGGTCCCTTTCTGGGCTTCCTCCCTGCTCCTGAACTACTACTTCCCTCAAAATTGATGCCGGGCAGGAAATGTGCCTTAAGTGGTCATTAATTGCCCACTGAAGGGCTTCGATTGGGGCAAGGGCAAGTGAGCTGTCCTCAATCTTTGCCCGGCCACTGTAAAATTGCAGGGATGTCGGGGCAGGTGTTGGGGGAGGGCGGTGGGAAGACCATCCGGGGAATTTTACAGACCCTGCCCGGCTGCAAACCTGCCAGTGGGGGAACCATAAAATTCTGCCCAGAGCAACAGTTCCAGCTTGAAGAGAATAACAGAAAAGAAACAATTAGTTAATATACAAGAGCAAATAGATCACAATGAGAACATAGAGAATAATAGGTTACTGGTAGGGAGTTATGTAGGGGTCACTGACAGTTGACAGTAAATTATATTTGGGTTAATAGCTCACAGAGAGTTCTTTTGCATTATTTATGAACAATGGAATTTAATTACTAATGCTATGAATATGTCACAAATTCTTATGATTTTCTTTTTCTTTTGCATCTTCAACATACAGTGGTTGTTTCTGTGAAGTTACTTTCTACACTTCATTTTCAGCAGGGTGGTTCACTGAGCATGCTTGTGCAGCAGAGCTGGCTGGAAGAATTGGAAAAATAATGACACTTGACCTGAGGCTTTGTGTATTGTAAAAGCCTTTACATCAGGTGATTACGAGAAATAAATTATCCAGCTTACGTTACCACATGGCCCAATATTACAAAAGAAGTTGTATACTATTCTGTGTATATTCTATCCTACGGAGAACATCTGATATATAATCCTGACCCTGGAACATAGTGACATATAGAATATAACCATGCTGCTGGCATGGTATGCTATTTTGAGCATATGATATCTAATCTTTGAATATTGCTGAAAAGAGAGACATGTTGCCGAAGACTTTTGTCTTGCATTCAACAGGGTAAATACAAGAGAGTGTCAAATTTCAAACGATCACAACAATTCATGCCACAGGAGAAAAGGCAGCTGATTGGTTGACGAGTTGACTGATTGGCTGAGGTGTTACCATGGAGAAAGCAATGGGGAAATTTTAGGCTCCAAGCTCCCAGGTAATTCAATAAGGCGTAAGCCCTGAACATATTCCTTTTGTTGGCAGAGATCAGGTCCCAGTATATGAACATTTATCACTTCTAGCAAGTAGAAGTGAGGCACATTACGACAAAAGCTTCGGCAATATGTCTCTCTTTTCAGCAATATTCAAGTTCCGTACTACCAAGCGACTGTTTGTACACCTAATCCATCAGTAGTGCAGTCTGTCCATCAACAATGGTTTGCACTATCTTCAATGCTAGAAAATATCCCAGTGTGTATCTCACAAAAAGAAGGGAAAATGTTAATAGGTTTGGGACAGAACACCAAAGGATTGGTTGAAGTGTAAGTTTTCGAAGGTGGGGAAAGAGATTTAACAAGGTGACAAGGGTTCAGAAAGAGAATTTCAGCGTTGTGATGCTGCAAGTTCTTCCACTGATGATGGAGCAGTGGAAGGAGGACCGTGCACTGGGTTGGAGGCAAAAAGAATAGCAGATTTTAAGGCTAGAAGAGCTTCCAGGGTATTCTGTGGCAGGATCTGTATGCACTACAAGCCTTTTGAAAATACTGTATATTCAGCACATATAGTATCTAACCCTGTCATTGTTGTAATGTTTAGAAAATGCAGATGGTGGAAATTATTCAAACCTGTATTCAGCTGTTCCATGAAATGGCTGAGAAGGCACATTGCATCCTCTCAGAGGGAAAATTGAAATGGGGTGAATTTTCATTCACCACACCTCTCCCTCCCAGTCCACCCTCTTATATACTTCAGTGGCTTGCTCACCCCATCACAAATTTGTTCTTGCACAGATGACGCAGAACGGAAATACAATAAGCAGAACAATTTTAGAATGAAAAGTTCCATAGAGCTATCCTTGTTCCTCAGATCTCTGCTCCCTTCTCCTTTGAATCGCTGAACTCTTCCAAGCTGTGGTAGGGATAGAGAATTAACAGGACGTTTATTTCAGGGACACCTTGCAGCAGCCAGATTAGCAGTAGCCTGGGAGATAGTTGGCTGTCTTCCTTTGGCTCCAATCAAGAAAATAGAGAACGAGAGGAAGGAAAAAAAGGAACAGTCTTGTCCCCAAGGAAAAATAATTATAAATAAGATGCTTTCATTCCTATACTCCAAACATTTCAATCACTGAGATACGTGTATTGATATAATGAGTTTTTTTTTTAAATTGTGGAGCCGAATCTTGGATTCATTCCATGCTACAGAGACTGGATCTTTCATTTCCTATCTTCATTTCTATTATGCTCATATTAAGCAATTGCACACAGGTATCTGCTCTTTGTTAGTAAGCAGCAAGACTTGGCTTGGACTGGAGTTCCGATTTGGTAGATTCTTTAACTCTGACACAACAGTTACACGAGGCACTGAGGAACGTGTTACGTCTGTGCTTTACAGTTGAAGAAACCAAATATTGTTAAATACTCCCTGTTTAAAATCATAGTTACAGCATCTGGCAGCTCTTGCCAGGAGCCATAATAATCATTTATGTCTGAAAGTTAAGCCCAAAAAAAAACTGCCTAATTTTGTCCTAACTATAGTGCAAGCTCCAAATATAAGATCCATTAATGAAAATACATTTTATGGCAAAAAGGACTCTGAGCTAGGTTTATGATCTCATTTAGTCACTTCAATTCTCTTGAGGATCCCAATAATTTATTTTCCCTGCCTAGCTTAAAGAATATTATAAATTAGAGGGGATTGTTAGGAAAAAAAAAGTCTCTGTAAAGTTTATTATAATGCTTTGTAAACATGCAATATAATGACAAGTTATGTTTGAAAAGCTCATTGCTTTTTCAGAATACATTTGTATAAGGTCTCTGTGGTAAATACAGTGCGCAGTTCACCTTGTCTCGTACCAACTACTAGGGCAAAAGTTGCATGAAATGTTTAGTTTCTAAATTCAATAACTGAGCAGAAAAGGAGGACATGTGACTTGGATTTTAAAACAAAATGTTTTGTCACAAGACATCCTAAATCTGACATTTTGAATATTTTACAAGCAAATGATTATCCATGGGATGCTGTGCCTATCCTACTACCTTCCAATGTTCAATATATGAAGCCCATTATCAATGTGCAAAAGTGAGGAAGATTAATAACTGGGTGGTAGGAAAGCAGTCGATTGAAGATAACCCTGAGTGAGAAAGACAAAAAGTCAAAAACTATGGTCATGGGGCATATGGAAACCTCAAAAGATGCCCATCTTCAGGTTCATGCTACTTAATCGGTTAGAGATATTTTGTATTAAAGAGACACACATTCCCAAGTAGCTTGCACTCAAAGTGTTCCAGCTGTATCTTTTTTATTCTGTTTAGATGGGATAATCAGTGCCCGTCACCTGTGCAACTAGCAATTGTCTTTAACGAGGCAAAGGCAATTGACAGATTCCCCGCTTTTCTTTTTAAATTAAAGCTTTCAAAAAAATTAAAGAACATTCTTTTGAAACATACAGAGGGAAATAATGGCACATCTATATAAGACGCCCCTCTTCCAATGCATTTAGTAATTTCTTAGAGCAGGCATTTATTTTCATAAAACAGTCTGATAGTTGGTGACTTGTGTCAACCCATTGTATCGTAGAGATCTCTTTTGTCTAAGATTTCTTTTATGCTGGCTAGGTCTGTTCTTAGCCTTTTTTCAGCGACACTTTGTTGAATGAACATTATAACAAAGAGATCAATTATCAGCATAACATTCTATGGGCAAACTTTTCTCATATTGTCCCTTATATAATATTTCTGTCAGTATATTGGATAAGTAAACCCCCATATCTATTGCTTCTATTAATGGCAGTGCTTCAGCAGCTAAGGTGCTTTTTACTACTCTTTTTATTTTCTTGGTCTCCCAAGCCAGTGGGCAACATTTATCATTCTTTCCCACTACAGTACCCATCTGGAAGATTGGCAGGTGAAGCATCGCTAAAAATGACCAAGCTCATATGTTCTGGTTCACCCAAGGTTGGAAACTTGAGCACGCATCTGAATTTAATTTTTAGTATTTTATTTGCTCTCAGAACTTCCTCAACTGCAGCATGTTGCATCATGGTACTCAGGTACAATACATCGTAACTAGCGTCAGGTCGAGTCTGAGTGCACAACCAGTTCACTGTCCAATCAAACTTCAGCTGTTCTGTTTCTTCCTTGGTAGCACAATTCTCTTTTCGGTAAGGATCTAACCTGAATTATTAGGATACAATTAACATTTTCTAGATATATTGTCGATTCAGTGTCACTCCTAATTTGCTCTGCTTAATATCTAAACCCATGTATTTAAAGGCCCTTGAAGGCTGACTTCTGACCTTGAATTCCTTCTTTAATCTTCTCGATTACCCATTGCTCAAATTCAGAGCCTCCCCACAGGAAATCATCAACATGCATAATAAAGGTTCCAGCTAGTTTCTCCTTATGATACCAGTAGAACATCACGAGCTCTGCCTTTAATTGAATGCAACCTGTTTCCAACAGGACAGGCCTCACGAAAAATACCAAACTCTTGACGCATCATTCAATTCATAAGCACACTTGTTCAATTTCCATAGTTTTCCTTCTACATCACTGGCTTCTTTGGGTGGTTTCAAAAAAAAACTTCCCTTTGAAACTTCTCCCCTGTAAAAACACAGCCTTTATATCAATCGATTTGCATTCCCAGGAATAGGATGCTAAAATAGCTCAAAATAAATTTCAAATTCACTTTCCTCACAGTAGGTGAATCCACGGACATCCTGATCCCCTAGTCGCTTCAAAGCCTCATGTGCCATCTGGGAGTACTTTTTCTGTACAGATCCATCTGAGATATAAAGCTGGGTGTCTTCAGTCAGGTGTTTCAGAATATACCCCAAATTCCTTCCAACTCTTTCTGTTTGGCTCCTTTTATCAGTTTATTTTCCAATTTATTTGCAGCTAAAATCTCTCAGTCATAAGGACTCCTACTTTCTATTGAGATTCCTAGCTTTCTCTAGTCCTTGTTCTTGTTAAGCTTACAGCCTCTACTCACATGCCTCTCCCTTTCTGAACGACTACTGTATGATCTTTCTCCCATGTGAGCAGAACCCCATTCGCAAGTCCATGATTGTTTTTTGGGGTCACAAGCACTTTCTGGTCCACTGTCAGAATTCATACTGTGTTTTCTGGGCTTCCACATCTTTACTTTGGTTTTCTAATCCATAGATATTGTCTCCTGTCCTTCATCCTGCACACTAAACCGATGTTTGTATATGCCAGTGGTCTTTCTTGCTCTCCCTATGATGGTGGCATCCCTCCACATACTGGTTCCTTCTGGCACATATGTTACCTTTGTTCCTACTTTGGTTAGTTGCTCTTTTGGACAAATAGCATTATCCTGTACCTTAGTTATCCTGTTCATAAGTCAGTAAACCCTGTATCTGCCATTGTCTGCTCCTCAACTACTGTGTGCATACATAGTGCATAGTTCTATGTCCTGTTCAGAACCTGTAAAGGTATAGTCAGTACCAATTAACCACGAAGAATGTACCCTAACAGTTTGATTGCCATGTTGCACAGTTATTACTTTCCCATCACTCCCTATTACCTTACCAGGTCCTTTCCACTCTTTCTGGCCTTCCCTTTTATAGTACACTATGTCTCCTTGTCTAAACTGTACTCCCAGTAGTCTTATGCAGTGCCAATGGGCTCACCGAATTTTATCCGAAATCTCAGCTTTAATTAAAGCTTTTCTACCTGCATGAGCAGAAAAAAAAGGAGCTAATGCTAGTCCCTTCTAGAGCAGGGGGAGCATTTGATAACTTCGGATTTCTTCTGTACACCAACTGGTACCCCAACCATTTGCAAAGAGTTCTTTGCGTGTACCACCTATGCTAATGTTGTTTGCAATTTACAATCTGGTTGATCAGCTAATATTTTATGCAACATGTCATCTATTACCACATGGTTTCTTTTACAAAGACCATTACTAAACAGGCTCTCAGCTGCAGTGTGCAAAACTATGATGTTTAAATTTTTGCCCATCGAAATCCCTCATTGGCAAATTGCCAAGCATTATCTGTCAGAAACTTTGTTGACCTTCCTAATTCTGTTCCTATTTCTCCATGACCTTATCGACAATGGTCCTTTTGTCTTCATTATTCATTAGTGGATAGGCCAAATCTGGTTGCCATATCTATGAAGTGTAGTAAAAAATACCCCTCTCCTTGGTCCAAACTTTCAAGTCCATTGCCACTGCATCGTTAAACCACTGGCTAGTGGCAAGCTCACAACAGGAAGTGGTAGTATCTTGCGATATTTAAGACAAATTGCATAGTGAGCAGTGATTTGTTCAATAAGGTCAACGTATCCTTTATCGACCACTCCTACGTTTTGAAGTAGAGTCTTCAGTTTCTATGGGGCTGGATGTGCAAAGTGTCTATGTAATTTCCAAATGATGATTTTTGTCCACTAAATTTTTATTCTCAGCAGTTAACAAAACTTCATGAATTTTTTGATGAAAAATCTCTGGCTTCCTTAGTGGCAGGCAGTAATGGCCTGGCCAGAGTAAAATGTAGATCCATAATTTTCCCTCCCAAACACAACTGCTCTATCATTCTTCATATCTAGTGTCATCTGAGCCTTCTTCATTGTAGATCAACTTAACAATAGTGGTATCTCGCTAGAAACCACATCAGTACTAATAAACAGATTGATCCCTGCTATCTTACAGGGGAGGACCACCCGTTTGGAGGATGTTAATGTGTTGTCATCTCCAAACTTGATGCAGGTTGAGCTCTCATACTTTTGATGTTCTGCCGGTATGCGTCATCGAGAGACTCCAGATAGCAAACAAGCCAGTCTATGCCAAACACAGTAGAAGTGCAACCACTGTCCAGAACTGCACAGTTAAAATAATCTACCATCAAGATACCCATCACTGGATTCAAACTCTGACCAATACAATTCCATCATGGCAGGCACCATATCGTTTTCAATCTCCAATGAGATCTCATGGGTCACTTCAAAATATACAATTCCTTCGCTGTGGACAGTTCATAATAATACTGAGAATTACACCAAAAAAAAAAATTCCCTGTACACCTTTTGGATTTAAACACCTACAGTCGCCATCCCAGACACTTTGTCCCAACTCTCAAATTGGCTAGGGTTACGTTCATTTTAAGACTTCCTGTCATTAACCCCATCTTTGTATTGGAATCTTCATCTAATGTTTGGTCGACCTCAAAATTCGGCTACCATTGAATCCTCTATCCTTTGTTTCACAGCATAGTTGTTTGCATTTGCTGGGAATGACCGTTTCCCCAGAAATTTTTAGGGCAGCAGTCATTTGATCTAAGAGAGTTTCTTTCCACCAGAATTGAACCTGTTAGTACTAAAAGACTAACACGGGAAATGTGAATAGTTCAGTCATTTGAACGCCAATACCGATTCCAGAATTTCAATCCATGATATATTCTTCCATGAACTGATAAACCCATCAAAGATTGTCCAAGCTTCATACACTTTACAAAAAGGATGAGTTATTAGAACTTATCCAAAAATTGTGACAGGAGGTCCAACTCCCCTCTTCATGATCCAAATCACCCACTTTCCACTCTGAAAATACCTTACTCCTTATCCTACTTTTGGCCGGTAATGATAACACCAGGGCCATACCTTGCTCCTTCTGGGGTATGGGAGTAACCTGGATGCACATCTCAACTTCAGCCTTCCATTGCTGATAAGGCTCAGACTCAAAAAAAAATTGGTGGATCATCAGTGCTTGCAACTTTGCACTATTCTTCCACTATTCCGTAACTTAAATTGTCAGCAACAGTACACTTCTTTTCCCTCAGAGGATTGAGACAAAAAGCTTCATATATAGCAATCAATCAACAAAGCTTAAAGTTCATCCTCTGCTACCATGTTAGTCACATTAAGTGGTTGTAGTGGAAGAATTAATCCAGCCTGGTCTTTTGGTTCAAGCTGGTTTATTTTCAAGACAGCTCCCCAGTGCTACTGATTTCCAAAGTGTTCCAGCTGTATCTTTTTATTCTGTTTAGATGGGATAATCAATGCCCATCACAAAGATAAAAACAAAAAGCTAAAAGCTACTGCGGATGCTGGAAATCCAAAACAAAATAAAAACAGAATTACCTGGAAAAACTCAGCAAGTCTGGCAGCATCGGCGGAGATTTCTCCGCCGATGCTGCCAGACTTGCTGAGTTTTTCCAGGTAATTCTGTTTTTATTTTGTTTTGGATGCCCATCACCTGTTTAACTAGCAATTGTCTGTAACAAGGTGATTGCCATGCAGTGTGATTACTTATACAGGTGTCAGCTGTGGCTCAGTCCATAGCACCCTCGCCTTTGAATCAGAGGGTTGTGGGTTCGTGTCCCACTCCTGGAAACCAAGAACTGTGATTGTACTCAAAAGAATTGCAATCTGTGACTGTTGATAACTGGAAAGAATTTGACAGTGCACTGCCTATAGTGCCCCATTCCCCATTGTACAATAAGTAACTTGAGGTTTTAAATTTTAGCCTGAGTTTTTAGTTCCATTAGATACAAGCAAGATGATGTTTATGACAATCAAAGTGTATTCCTTCAATTAGGGTCCATTATGTTCCTTGTTCTGCACCTAGGTTTAGTTAAATATGATGACTTTACTCCATTGTTCATTAATAAGAGTGACAATGATGAACCAGTGTGGATAACCGGAGGTCAGGTTGAAAGAAATAGCCACATGGGTGCTTTTTTTAATTAATTAATTGATACATGTCAACTTGTTAAGAACATTATTCATTAATGTCTGCTATGGCATCTATTAACAAACTGAAATTCCATGTCAATTAGCATCTAATTAATTTGAAGTAATGTAATAACATTTGTCTAAGACCATGGGGAACCTTAATGTAATTTTAAAGAGAGTTAATGAAAAGAAAAAGAGTGCTTTTGAAAAAATAAATAAATTGACTATTGGAAAAAAGATTTATAAGCAATTACTCACATTAAGAACGGCAACATACTTTGTCAAAATCCTATCCTAATGGAAACAGCAAATGTTATATCAAGTATGAGGGACAGTATGCTAATTGGTAGGCGGCCTGAATTAGTGTAAGACACAGGCTTTTGCTCAGAATCTCTTCATCAGTCAGACAGGCAAGGTCATTTCATTTGGTTTTGTGTTGCTCCTTTTTTGTCACACATTTCCTTCCTTTTAAAGATGCATTCTGCCCATGAGAGAGTGTTGGCAAACCTTTGCTTTTGTATGCAAAGGTGAGGAAGCTGTGCGCCATTTAAATCACAATGAGACAAAGAGTCCATTTATGTAGAAACCAATGTATTACATGCCCAATATGCAGGCCCAATACTTACTGGATTCTGATTTTTCTGAAGGTTTTGTTGTAATGGAAAAGAAAGAAACAATGAAATAACAGGTCCAGACGTGGGTTTATGTCACTGTGTCGCATGTTCTCAAAAAAAAACTTGTCATTTTCCCATCAAGTACAGATTTGAATCAAATAGCAACGCACTTCAGGACCTCAGTTGAAACCATTGCAGTTAGTCAGCACATTTAATTAGTTCGCTCCACAAAAAATATGTAGCTTAAAAGCTTTTGGGATGGTTGAGAGTGAATGCAAGGGGTTTTTGTGCCCTTTGCGGACAGCAGGAGGAGTATTTGCCCTGGAGGTGAGCATATTATAGCTGAAAGCACTTGTTCATCATGTGACCTGAAAGTGCTTGAGGTTTTGGATAACTGGCTGATTTCTTCCAAAAAAATGGAGATTTTGTTTCACTTTTCTCACCTTATCACTCTTATACATGTTGCCATTAGAGACAGCATCATTATCTCAAAACAGTACACTTGCCTTGCATTAAGGTTAGAGTGGTTGTTTCAGCAGAACTTTAGTGATGGTGTTTTTGAGCAGCTGCTCCATCAGTCTCAACTTTACGCCAAGGAAAAAGAGAACAGTACCAGTTGTCATGTGTCCCATCCCACCAGGCCAATGAAAGTAAGTGTAATGTGTCTGAGTGAAAATCACTGACTTTCATTTTTGACATTGATGCAGTGTTTTAAATCTGGCCCTTGCCTGGTGGCCTTGGGCTGTTAATAATTAAATACAGCCGGTATGAAAAATCATTTTAAAAAGGAACACAACGCCGTATTCCATGTTGGTTATTTTCCGTGGAAAGTGAGGGTGCTAAACTGCATTTTATTTGGTCCATTAATCAAAACTAATGCTCAGTTATTGGATATTGGATCATATTTTAATTATTACCTGCCCTCTCCTCCATTTGTGTGGCAAAGGAATCACAGACCCAAACAACTGTAAATCAAGAAGGAATTCTTCCACAGTCACAAGACGGATATGATGAAGGCCATTTGGTCATCCCGGCTCTCAGCAAAACCCCATACTATTCAATTTAATTATATAATTCTAAGACAACATGTAACTTTCATACAGTCTAAGCTATGGGTAGGTTAGCTGGAACTATGATGAATAAGGAAATAAGTCAAATATTGGCAGTTCATTTGGAGGCCAGTGTAGAAGTAGGACAATGTAGATAAGTGCTCATTTCTAGGATGGCCTGTCAGGTTCCACCCAGAAGTCCCCATACTCTAGCCCTCAGTCAGAACCCAACATATGAACAGTCTGTTTCACCGAACATACCCAGTAGCTCCTGGTGGAAGTGAAGCCCACCTGATGTTCACGACACATCTTTGGCCTAGACTGCCAGAGATGGACAGGCTGAAAAGTGTTGGCAGGTGGGGTGGGGGGGCGCGCGGAGATGTGGGGGGTGGGGGTGCGGAGATGTTGTGGGGGGGGCAGTGCTTAGAGCTTTTTGATGGGTCAAAAAGGAGGGATGAAGAAAATATTGTCCAGAAGAGAAAGCCCATGAAATGAACAATGTAATATAGTGGAATTGCAATGATTTCAATAATTAATGTTTGTCTACCACAAGATAGAAGACTAGAGAGAAGAAGCAACACAAGTGAGAAAGGAACAGGACAGAGGCATTGGGAAGGGCAGAGAGGAAGGAGGTAGAGAGAAAATAGGAAGAGGTGAGGCGATAAATAGGAAAATAAAAGAGGTATACACAGGGAGGGAGGATGGAGAGGTGAGAGAGACATAGGAGGGAACAGGAGGGAATAAAGAAACATCTCCCTGACCTTGTTAGAGTTGATGTACCGTTTGAGAGCTGTAAAATCTGTAATACAGATATATTTAAGATTACTCTTGTTCTTTTGAATGAAAATTTGTGTCATTAGCTTGCCACCCTGCTGCTTTGTGTTAATCAACTTTTATTTCACAAAAAGGGAATAAGATAGAGTGGGAAGAGAAATGATTTATATGCAATCAAATCTTTTTTTCTTTTCAAGGCCATTTTAAATGCCAATTCCCTAAATCCCTGGCAACCTTGCAACAGTCTGCTAACTCCTTTAGTACATATACACATCACAATTTAGCCATTACACTTGCAGCTTTCTTCCCTAAGGCTTAACCTTGTTGGTGATCTACATCATGGGCTTTTGTTCTTCACCTACAATTCTTATAAAACCAAAGGATAAAATTCCAAATCCTTTAACTCATGCAGCAATCTTAGATCTCAAAAATCACCAGCAGCTCAATGGAAATTGTTGAGGTACCTGAAGAAATAATAATACATAGGTCATTTCTACATTTACAAACTAAACCTTTTTTAATGCCACATCTATCATGTTCAAATAACCAACCCCTTCTTTTAAATTTCCATGTGCCAGATGGTGCTGTGCTGCGTGTTTGAAAAGTAGAACTAATATAAAAGACGCTGGGAAAAGGCTGCTAAATTATTGGGCAGTCCCTTCAATAAATTACTTATGATGTTGTTTGCTAATTGTACCATGAATAAAATTCAGTCATTCCCCCTGCCTAAGTTTTCTGCCCCTGATATTGTTGATGTGTTGGCAAAACCTCTTAAGGAAATAATTACTTAGCGTATTGAAGCAAATGATCAAGTTTTTTTAACAATTGTCTGACATTTTTTCCATACAGTTTTCATCACTCTATGCCACTCAGCAGAGTTCTGTGCCTTGTTTTAGGATGCTGTTGAATATCCTTTCCTCAAATATGGCATTATCTGTACATCATATAATTAATTTAACAGAGCCACTCTTCAGTAAACCTTACTGGCAATCATACATTGCTGCTAAGCACAGGTCTGTTCATCCTGAGGAACCAATGGTCATTCAATGGTAAGTTGGAGACAGGTGCCATTCACAAATGGATGCCTGCTCATATATATCTAAATTTTACAAGATGGATGAAGTGGTTGTTCAGGATATTAACATGCACTTCTCTGTTCACATTAAGCCAATTAGTTTACATAGAATATATATATATGTCTGTGTAAGGCACTACCAGCTGAGAACCAAAAGCAATGATACTGCATTGCTTAACACAGAAACCAAGTGAGCAGGTACCTCATTGGGAATGTGACTGAATGTTACAGAGATAGGTTATATTTCTAACATTTTTCAGAGGACAAAATGGTTCTTGTGCTTCTGAGGGAATCAGGTTTTAACTCAGCTCTTGTTTTTCAAAAAAAAATCCAAAAATCTTTTATCCCAGGAAATGTGATTTTATTTTCAGGAAGAAATATGTTTATTTAGTACATGTTTTTCTTATCTCAGAGTTACTGTGAGCAATCTTAACCTAACCTGCCCATCTAGAAACCCAGTTTTACACCCAATCCGATTTGACTTCCCATTGAAGTCAGTGGAGAGTGCAGAACAAGATGTAAAACTAGTGTTCCACCCAATGCCATGGTTTCCCATCCAGCATGTTAGGTTAAAATTGCTCCAAATTAATTTCATTCTTCTAGAATAATTCCAAGCTTGCCAAGTGCCTAACTACATTTCATTTTCCAGTCTGTGATCTTTACATTTAATTTTTTAACAACCCTCAATTTAATTTTCATTCTGATGTAATTTTTTATTCACTAAACTGATATAATTTCCCTGTCGGTTAATTTTGTTTCTCATAATCTAATTCAACTGGGAGGGATGTGCAACAGGTCAGCACTGTAAAGCAGACTGGGAGGAGTATGCAACAGGTTGGGATTGCTTTGAAGCAAGTCATGGTCACTACGAAGCAGGTCGGGATCACCGCGAAACAGGCCGGGAGTTGTATGCAGCAGGCTAATATCACTGTGAAGCAGACCAGGAGGAGTGTGCAGCAGGCTAATATCACTGTGAAGCAGACCAGGAGGAGTGTGCAGCAGGTTGGGATCACCATGCAGCAGGTCGGGATCACCGTGAAACAGATCGGGATCACTGTGAAGCAGAGCTGGTGGAGTAAGTAGCAGGTTGGGATCACTGTGAAGCAGGTTGGGAATCACTGTGAAGCAGGTTGGGATCACTGTGAAGCAGGTTGGGAATCACTGTGAAGTAGGTCAGGATCACCGTGAAGCAGACCAGGAGGAGTGTGCAGTTGGTCAGGATTACTGTGAAGCAGACCGGGCGGAGTATCCACCACTTGTACATTCCCCTTCAAGCCACACACCACCCTGACTTGGAACTATATCACATTCCTTCACTGTAGATGGATCAAAATCCTGGAACTCCCTTCCTAACAGCACTGCTGGTGTATCTACATCATATGGACTGCAGCGGTTCAAGAAGACAGCTCACCACCAGCTTCTAAAGGACAATAAGGATGGCCTAGCTAGCAAAGCCCATATACCATGAAAGAATAAAGGAAAAGGTCGAGACCACTGTGAAACAGACTGTGAGCAGTGCGCAGCAGGTCAGGATGACTGTGAAGTAGACCGGGAGGACTGTCCATCAGGTCAGGATCACTATGAAGTAGACCAGGAGGACTGTCCATCAGGTCAGGATCACTGTGAAGTAGACCGGGAGGAGTGTCCAGCAGGTCAGGATCACTGTGAAGTAGACCGGAAGGAGTGTGCAGCAGATCAGGATCACTGTGAAGTAGACCGGGTGGAGTGTGCAGCAGTCCAGGATTACTGTGAAGTAGACTGGGAGGAGTGTGCAGCAGGTCAGGATCACTGTGAAGTAGACCGGGAGGAGTGTGCAGCAGGTCAGGATCACTGTGAAGTAGACTGGGAGGAGTGTGCAGCAGGTCAGGATCACTGTGAAGCAGACAGTGAGGAGTGTGCAGCAGATCAGGATCATTGAAATGAGAGAGATAAAATATCAAACTGTGACATCATTAGTTGATTGGCTGATGAGTATTGGAACTTTGTTTCCCTGTCCCCAGATTTTGGAAGTTAGCCTAAGGAGCTGCTAAATTAAGCTTCCTTTTTATATAATAAGGGCTAAGTCAGTAGAAACACAAGAAGAGAAGTGAGTTGCTGATGAGTCCTTATTTTTTTAGGTAAGATGTTTTATCATTTAATAGATAGAGGAATGGCAAGGCAGCTTCCACCCCTGAAGTGCATACCATGTTCTATGTGGGAAGTCCAGGATATCTCCTGTATCCTGGATAACTATAAGTGCAGGAAGAGTCATCAGCTCCGGATTTCAGACTTCAGCAGCAGCTGGTGTCACTGCATCACAACTGCGAGGTTGAGAGCTTTGTGGATAGCATGTTTATAGATGTGGTCACCCCACAGCTTAAGAGTGAGAGAGAGAATAGGTGATGAGCAGGCAGTCAAGATGAAATAGGCAAGTCGTGCAGGAGTACCCTGAGCGTATCTCCTCTCTGACCAGAATTCAATTCTGAATAATGATGAAAGTGATTATCTGGAGGGTGCAGCCAGAGCCAAGTCCATCGCATCATGGTTGACACAGCTATAAAGGGGACAATAGTGATGAACATTCAATAGTTAGGGGAGCAGACAGGTACTTCTGTGGCCACAGACATGAATCTTGGATGGTGTGTTGCCTTCCTGGTGCCAGGATCAAGGATCCTGAAGTCACTGAATGGCTGCAGAGCTCCCCAAGGGGGAATGCTGAACAGCCAGAGGTTGTAGTCCACATCAAAACCAATGAGATAAGTAGAAAGAGGGATGTGGTGCTACATTCAGAATTTAGAGAGCTAGGTAGGGAATTAGCAAGCAAGACCTCAAAAGTAGTCATCTCTGAATTACTTCCAGTACACAGGTAAGTGAGTATAGAAATAGAAGGATAAAGCAGATTAATGCATAGCTGGAGAGATGATGCAGGATTGAGGGCTTCAGATTCTTGAGACATTGGGATCAGTTCTGGGAAGATGGGACCTGCACAGGTTGGATGGATAGTACCTAAGCAGAGCCAGGACCAATTTCCTTGTGGGGTAATTTGCTAATGCAATTGGGGGAGGTTTAAACTAACTTGGTAGGGGTGTGGAAACCAGGATGTAATAGCAGAGAGGGATACCAAGGTGCAAGGAATATTGTGCATTTGAATATTAGAGACAGATAATGCTACAGTAGGAAATAGTAAGGGCTCACTGTAAGAAGAAAAATGATAAAGCTTAAATTAGTGTTTTCGTGCATGTATGTGAATACAGGAAAAAGTGGTAAATAGGATCGGTGAGTTGCAAACAGATAGCCATTTGGAAATATGGTATTGTGACAATAACAGAGACCTGGCTCACAGAAGGGCAGGACTGGGTATGAAATATTCCTGAAAACAAGGTGTTCAGGATAAATAGGAAAATAAAGAAAGGATGAGGGATGGCAGTATTGATGAAGGAGAAATTTGTAGTGCTGGAGAGAGAGAGAGGGTGTCCCAGAGAGGTCAAGGATGGAATCTATTGGCTCGAGCTAAGGAACAAAAAAGTTGCATTTACATTGCTCAGTCTAGTCTATAGGTTAGAAAGATATAGAAGAAAGACATAAAGGAACAAATTTGCAAGTCTTATGATCCCAGCTGATGTTAATGCTGGACAAGTCAGATCCCAGAGCGAAACCTGGCTTGTTAGATTCTAGCTTTTTTTGTTCTTTTTTGAAACCGTGAAGGAAAATTACTGAACAAATTCACAGGAGTCCGCTTATTAACTTTTAACACAATGAATAAAATATTTATTAAAACAAAAAAAATGAACTGTATTACACCAGACAAAAAGGTTGGCAAGACCTCAATACAAACACAATAAGATGATTCAATTTCCCAATATTTCTTTACCCAGCAATATCTTTACAGACACAAAAACCAGTGAAGAGTTACCATTAGCTTGACACAAAGACTCCTTGCTTGGGACTGGCACATGTGCAAACAGTTTTCTTGTTGTGACACTCAAAACCACACTCTAAACTTGCTATTGCTTCAACTACAGAGCAAACACATGAGTTCCCTAAACTCAGTCTTCCTTGTAGTATTTCTCATCTCAGAGCTGAAAATCCCTGTCTTCACTCTTTATCTCACATTGAACTCTCCTCTGTCTTTCTTTGTGTTTCTGTATCACTTGACCACTGTCACTAGGCAACAGCCCAGTTTTCTCTACTTTGTGTTTTTTTTCCCCAAGGTCACTAAATATCTAACCTCTATTTAACGCACCTATTTAACTACAAGGCCAGGATATTGTGGATGGTGGGGTTTCCCGCCCCACCATCCAAAGAATCCTCACTGACTCTGCCATCCCCACAGCCATTCCACGCTCAAATGAGCATCAGTTGGTTGCAGGTAGGACTTCCGTCCCTGACTCAGGAGGAAGACCTGCCTTCAGGGCCCGTTTATCCTCGCAGATGTATCGTCTCCTTTGGCCAGAGCTCTGCCTTAGAAAAGTAATGAGTCCTTGTGCATTTCCTTCGAATTTGATTTCTGCAGTCACAGGGGACATTAGCACCTCTTTAGATGTAAATGTTTTTGCTGTTTTCTGAAGGCTAGAAATTCCTTTTGTGAGGTGTAGCTAAGCCAGGCTTCAGTCAGTGTAAAGCCTTTGACCATTTTAAAAGAAAGATAATAATTTTATAAAGTAGCCAGGATGATATAGACATATATATATATATATATATATATAGGACATGACAATATATATATATAACAAACCCAAAAGACTGACTTTTCAGCCACATTATTCATTACACAAGAAAATTATGGACTTAGAAGACTTCCTGAATGTAAAGATGTATGAGGCAGACAAAGCACATGCTTAAGTGTGTTTTTCAAAGCTTGATTTTCCTGGAACAGATGACTAAACTGAAGCCAGAGGCTGTAGCTTGAGGGGCATCACTCCACATCATGCATGGCTGACGGGGTCTCCCCTGCTCTTACTGCCTGACAGCGATCTGTTGGAAGGATTTTCAGGTTGATAATCAACCTGTTTGGCCATGTGGTAAACACATGTTCCGTAGCCATCAAGTCCTGGAGTGGAACTCTGACCCAGAGCTTCTGGCTCCGAGGCAGGGACCACAAGACCCCTGAAATTTCAGAGAGGTTCACGAATTATGGAGTAGTTATAAGTGGGACTTAATTATCTGAATATAGACTTGGATAGTTGTCATGTAAAGGACAGAGAGGGGCAAGATTTCCGAGAGTGTGTTCAGGATAATTTTCTAAAATGTGTGTTTCCAGTGTAATTCGAAAAGAGGCACTGCTGGATCTGGTTCTTGGGAATGAGGTGGACCAAGTGGATCAAATGTCTGTTGGGGAACATTTAGGGGATAGTGTACCATTGGGTTTGGTTGGCTGTGGAAAAGGACAAAGAGCAATCTCGAGAGTAAGAATGTTGAACTGGGGAAAGCCAACTTCAATGGGCTAAGAATGGATTGGCCCAGATAAATTGGAATCAAAGATAAGCAGGTGAAACTGTAATTGAACAATGGACCCTCTTTAAAGAGGAGATAGGTCAAGGGCAGTAATGGTATATTCTGACAAAGCAGAAAGGTAGGGTCAAACAAATCCAGAGCTCCCTGGATGTTGAAAGAGATAGAGGTCACGATGAAGCAGAAAAAGTATGCTTACATTAGAGGTCATGTGGATAATACAATTAAGAACCAGGCTGAATATAAAAGGTTCAAAGGGGGATTGAAAAAATAAATAAGGGAAAAAAAATAAAGAGTATGATAAGAGACCAGCAACTAACATAAAAGGGAATCCAAAAGTCTTTTATAGGCATATAAATAGTAAAGGATGGTAGGAGGAGGAGTGGGCTGATTAGGGACCTAAAAGGTGATTTAGGCATAGAGGTGGGAGAATGGCTGAGATATTAAAGGAATACTTTGCATCTGCCTTTACCAAGAAGATGCTGCCCAGGCCATGGTGAAAGAGGACGAAGTTCAGACTTGAAGGGTTTAAAATCGATAAGGAGGGGGTATTGAATAGGCTGTCAGTACTTAAAGTTGATAAGGCACCAGGACTGGATGAGATGCATCCACAGATTCTGAAGGAATTGAGAGTGGAAATTGCACAGGCACTGGCCATAATTTTCCAATCTTCCTTAGTTTTGGGTGGTGCCAGAGGACTGGAGAATTGCAAATGTTACACCCTTATTCAAAAAGGGTGTAAAGATAAGCCCAGAAACTACAGGCCAGTGAGTTTAACCTCAGTGTTGGGGGAGCTTCTAGAAATGATAATTTGGGTCACTTTGGGAAAACGTGGGTTAATTAAAGAAGCCACCATTGATTTGTTAAGGGCAAATCATGTTCAACTAACTTACATGAGGTTTTTGAAGAGGTAACAGAGAGGGTTGATGACGGTAATTTTGTTGATGTGGTGTACATGGACTTCTAGAAGACATTTGGTAAAGTACCGCCCAACAGACCTGTGAGCAAAATTAGAGCTCTTGAAATAACCAGGACAGTAGCAACATGGATACAAAATTTGCAAAATTGACCATATGACAGGAAACAAAGAGTGGTGTTGAATGGTAGCTCTTTGGAGTGGAGGAAGGTTTATAGGGGATTTCCCCGGGGATCGGTGTGAGGACCCCTGCTTTTCCTGATGTATATTAATGACCTAGACCTTGGTGTACAGGGACAATTTCAAAATTTGTGAATGAAATGATACTTGGAGGTATTGTAAACCATGAGGAGGGAGTGTAGAACTTCGAAAGGACACAGACAGATTGGGCTTCCATGTCCCAAATCTACCAGGTTGAACTGGTGGGGAAGCTATGAGTGCAGGCCTCAGTGGGGCCAGGTCTAAAGATGAACAAGTTAGCGGTGGGGAAAGCCTGTGCAAGTCACAGCCTGCAGTATTGCTGTGGACTCAGCTGGAGTTAAATACTTAGCATTTGACTGGTGGATTTAGGCTGCAGATAAAACCCAAAAAATGAGTGTAGCATGCACAATGAAGTCCAATATCGCCCCCTTTGAAGCCTCTGTCCTATTAAAGTTGCCTTCAGCTTCACCTTGTTGTTAACCCACTAAAGATTTTGGAATAGACTTTTCATTCAAGAGGATCTCACTTTATAGCCCTGAGCTGCATCCTGTTTTCACAGAGCTGCGTGATGTTAACATCTTGATGCACATAATGTCAACATCTTGATGCACACAATGTCAGAAGCAACAACAGGTTTCCAATAGCCTGATTGAGAGGATTTTTCCTATCTTTCCCATTTCAAAGCTGTATCCTTGTTATGACACAGTAGTTGGTAAAGGCTGAGTTGTTTAAATCCCAGAGGGAAACTTGAACCACTGTCATAACCTATATTTTCAATTGGTATGTTTGAGATGCAGCTCTGAATTCAGGAATAAAACCACCAAGCCTCAAGAGGTGTTTTATAAAAACTAAATTAAACATTTATTAACTTAACAACAAATTAAACACATACACATGTCTACAAATTACTACCATAATAACTTAATTAATCACTCCCAGGTAAATCACATCAAAGGCAACAGTAACCCATAGACTTTAAACAGGCACCAGGAAAAGCACATTTGACCTTATGAATTCAAAGTGGGGTTCCTTGCAATTTGGCTCCTTTGCAGACACAGTTGTAGGCTTACAGGCTGGTTAGACCTTAAATGCCTCTGACTCACACACAAACTCCTTTCTGTTTATACCTAGCTTCCCCTTTGAATGTAAGTTTTCCATTGTATTACTAGCTATTTTTAATTTTACCTCTCCTAACATTTCCTTTCATTCCACCAATTTTATTAGTAATATAAACACGTTGCTTGGCGTCTCCCAGATAGGAGCAAGATTTGACCCATTCTTTTGAATGGTTTATTTAAAAATGCAAATTTTACTTTACCCTTTAACTAACTTATGTTTATCTAATTAACATCTCAAAACTACTATACATCAATGCGCCCAGACTAGCTGGCTTTAATCCAATTAATCCACACACAGACGCACACATAGACACACACATAGGCATAGACCCTATTACAATTCCAATTTAAAAATAATTTCCAATAACATTATAGACATTAATATCTCTTCATAACAATCCTTGGTTGTTCAGTGTTCCCGTTTCCTCCTATTGTCTTGAAGCCAATGTATTGAATTGTTTGTTGACAGCTTGATGTAATTTTGCTGGTTGCCTGTGCCTCGTGCCCTATTGTTTTGAGGAAGCTTTGATCAGCTTCTGTCATAAATTTTCCTTTCCTTTTCCTGGTAGCTACTACTTCTACATCCATTTTTTTTTTGCTGTTGTCATTCTGTATTTTTGTTGTGTTGTCTCACACTTGAGTGGATCTCAGTTGTGGAATATGTCTCTAGTGCTGTGTACAGTAGTCAATCCAGTCCTTCTGGTTCATGCACATCAGCAGGGATTGGATTACTGACTTAAGTCCATTGCCAGAGATTCCTTCCTTATTTTATATATCATTTTTTACCTTTACATTTGAGACTAACAAAAATTGCTCTGAACATGGTAGGGACAGCATAACACAGATGAAAGGGGAGTGAAGCTGACAATGATTTAGGTGAATGTATACAGCATTGCACCACCTGTGATGGAAAAAACAGTGTACCAGCGAGAGAATGGAATGAGTTACAGTATATGCTGTTTTATTTTACATGTAGTGTACTTTTTAGAATGTTATCTAATACACTAAGCTATAAGCTGTTTAATATCCACACATTTCAACAAAGAAATCTATTTCAACAAACAGTATTTGAATATTGAACCTTTTTGATGCATTGAAAATTTAATGTGATCATCAGGCTTGTACCTCTTTCCTAAACGTGGACCTACATGGAAATTCTTTCTGGATGTTCCAATTCACCATCTCAAGTCTTATTCAGCTCCCTGTTAAAGTGTTAATGCTCAGGCACAGGTGTCCACTTACTAGTCTCCCACATTTTAATTGCTGTTTGGTAAAATGTTAATCTATTGTGCGGCCTTGAAGTCATTGTAGATGTCTTGTAGGATGTCAGTCTTAAGGCAACAACAACAACAACCATCATTTATACAGCTCCTTTAATGTAGTAAAACTTCCCAAGGAGTTTATAACAAGTGTGGTATCATTAAAACATTTTTGACGTCAAACCACAGAAGTAAGCATCAGGACAGATGACCAAAAGCTTTGTCAAAGAGGTAGGTTTTAAGAAGTACCCTAAAGGAGGAGAGAGGGGGAGAAAGGGGTAGCAAGGCGGAAAGGTTTAGGAAGGGAATTCCAGAGTCAGCACCAAGGTGACCTAAAATTGCTGCCAATGGTGGAACAAATAAAATCAGGGATATAAATGAGGCTAGAATTGGAGGTGTGCAGAGGTTTTGAAGGCTTGTACGGCTGGAGGAGATTAAAGAGATAGGGAAGGATGAGGACAAAGAGAGGTTTGAAAATAGAAATGAGGATTTTAAAATTGAGGCACTGTTGGACCTGCCTCGGTCAGGAAGCACCAAAGCAATTGATGAACGATACTGGGTGCAAGTTAAGACACGGACAACAGAGTTTTGGATAAGCCCAGGTTTATATAGGTTGGAAGAGGGGAGGCCAGTCAGATGTACATAGTCAAATCTAGATGTAACAACGGCATAATGAGGGTTTCAGCACAGATGATTTGAGGCAGGATTGGAGTCATGCAATGTTACAGAGGAAGGAGGCAGTCTATTTTACGTGGTAAAATGCAGGCAAGTTCACTTTACTGGAATTTGTTTTGCTGTTCCAGAAGGGTACCGTGTGTGTACAATTGTTTCTTTTTACTTTTAATGTAGGGCACCAGTCTCCACAGGCCAGTTTACTACTGAGATCCACTGTGTACACGGACAATTTGCTGCATGTACTTTTACAGAACAGGACATCTTAATCTGAAAGCAGATTTATCGCTCCATGTTTCAATGGATCCAAATCCACATCGATGTGAAAGCACAAAAACAGTGGTGGAAGCAGAAGCTTTTAAAAGGGAAGATGGATAAATATTTCAGGGAATTTACAGCACATAAACAGAATAATCAGCCGATCAAAGAAGTAGCAGTATTTATGCTTCACATGAATATTCTCCTACCCCTCTTCATCCAATTCTCTCAGAATAACCTTTTCCTTTTTCCCTCAGATGTTTATCTTACTTCTCCTTAAATATATCTATAGTATTTCCCTCAACAACTCCTTGTGGTAGGGAATTCCACATTCTTACCACTCTTTGGGTAAAGAAATTTCTCCTGAATTCTCCTGAATGAAAGTTGAGTTTATGAATGACAATCTTATGTTTATGGCCCCAAGTTTTGGTCTCCCTTATAAGTGGAAACATCTCCTCTACATCTGCCCTAACAAACCTTTTTATATTCTTCAAGACTTCTATCACATCTCCCCATAACTTTCTCTTTTCTAAGCCCAACATGTTCAATCTTTCCTGATAGATATAGCATCTCAGTTCTGATACCATCTTTGTAAATCTTTTTGCACTCGTCACAGCCTCTATAACCATTTTTTAAAAAAATATATGGGGACTAGAATTGTGCACAGTATTCCAAGTGTGGTCTAACCAAGAACCACTTCTTAATAATTGAAAAAGGAAAATGTAAAAGAATTTGCAAGAAGAGTAGGGCCACGAGACTAAATGCTAGCTCAGGACTGACGGGCCAAGTAGCCTCCTCATGTGCTAGTGCATTCTCTGATTGTGTAAGGAACTACTTGTTGCTTGCAGCTGGGCCATTTATAACTTATGAGCAGGCATCATCAGTCTGGTGCACTCTGTAAAATGTAACCATGTCTCAAGATGAGATGCTCTGAGAGTTCCTTATAGAGACTCCACTTGCTATTATTAATGCTAGTCCCTGATCCAGAATGATGTAGTGATAATTTCCTTCTACAATATCAATGGTGGGTTAATGGTGTATCTTCATGGAGTACTGAAAGCAGATAAATAAATTACATGTGCCAATGTATCCTTGTTTGAGAGTTAGATGGTTCTGTCATAAGGACATAAGAAATAGGAGCAGGGGTAGACCACTTGGCCCATTGAGCCTGCCCTGCCATTCAATATGATCATGGCTGATCTTGGGCTTTGCTGCGCTTTGCTTTGCTGCATGCTCCCCATATCCCTGGATTCCCTGATAGACCAAAAATCTGTCTATCCCAGCCTTAAATGTAGTCAATGATGGGGTAGAGAATTCCAAAGAGTCACAACCCTTTCAGTGGAGAAACGTTTCCTCATCTTATAGTCCTAAATGATCTTCCCTTTATCTGGAGACTGTCATCTATTATTTACCTGTAGAACATTATGACTGCAAAATTGGCTCCATAGTGCCAGTAGTTTTGGTTTTAAAACTCACGTCTGGTATGGTCCACGCTGAATGACATCTTGGGTGCATTAGCATAGATGCAAGAAATTGCATCGGTAGTATGCAGAGTGGGCAAATTGTGATGTCAGTCAGCGTCTAATGCTGATCAATGCCATGCCTGTCACTCTACCTAATGCCCTCTCTTAAATGTGCAGCTTGGATAAACGTGCGTTCAATGACACGAGGGTGCCCGCAATGGTGCTTTTTAAAGAGATCATCAGCAACTTGGTTACTTACTACCTGCAATGTTTGTGGAATCGCTGGGTATTTGGAGGAGTTCTTTATGGGTGGTGAAGTCTGTCGGGAATGGTGCTGCACATGGGGAAGACGGTGCTTGTGATCGCAAAGAATGCGAGCCTACCACTTGATTCCAGTCATGGGGGCTATAGTAGCAGTCACCATTGGGCTGAAGCATGAGAGGGAGATGGTGCAGAGGCAGCAAATAAGAACGCAAACTGCTCACAGAAAGATGAGGAGGAAGAGGGAGAAAGGCTCTCAGCAGAAGGCTTTGTCTACCAAGTGTCTTCCAGAACACTTTTATTACCATCACCTAAGCCAAGAACAGTGTGTTCAATGCCTATGATTCATGTAGGAGATGATCACAGATCTCTGCCACTTTTCAGGACCAGATTTGTAACTTCGGAGAAAGGTGAGCATGGTGCTGCCCGTGGCCATGAAATTGTCAGGGGCCTTCAATTTCTTCAACAAAACATCCAATATTCTATACAATACTCAACTAATCACCCTTGTGCATTCCCTTAGTACCTGCCCTGCCTTTGACTGTCCTAGTGCTGCTATGCAGTGCGACTGTAGTGGCTGCATCATGGCTGGTGGAATGCTGCTGGCTTTCAGTACTGGAAACTGCAGGTGACTTTGGATTCCCTCGAGCAACTCTGAGCCTAAAAAAATCTGAAATAAAAACAGAAGGCGCTGGAAAAAAAAACCCAGCGGGTGTGGCAGCATCTGTGGAGAGAGAGAGAGACAGAGTTAATGTTTCCAGTCCAGTGTGACTCAAAGACCTGACTTTGGACTGCAGCACCCCCCCCCCCACAGAAGGCTGGCTGGCTGACTGACAGGCAACAGCAAGGACACCGGCAGAGTGGCAGAGGTGAGAACACGAATGCCACCACCGTGAGAGAGGGCAGCAGGTTCATGTTCCATGGAGCCACTGCCAATCTCTCGGGCGGTGCTTCAATAATCCAAATATTCTAGTGGAGCTCAGACTGCTGGCTTACTGTGAGAGCCCCTTTCAGCAGTGGCTCACCGGAGTCTCCAGCGCTGCACCAGAGAACCTTGGGAACCTTGGTGCCTGTTGCACCATTTTTCAAATTACCTCCTGGTCTTTGACCCCTGTTTCACCACTTCCAGCCCCTGTTGAAGCAGAATACACCTTGGCTTTAAGTAGCGCAGGCTAGCTCTCAGTGGTGTTAGCCTCTCGTGAACTCGGGCCCGCAGCTGAGGCACACAGCCACTCAACTGTGCATTTTGCTCTGGGCTGCATGCCACAATCATTATAATTAGCAGGCGGCATGAAATTTGCATGCTGCCTGCATTACTTTTGATCAGGTACAGGTTAATTGCATCACAATCCCTGCGCCCAATTTCGAGGGCCATCCCCAGTTATACCCCGACGTTTATATTTAAAAAAAATATTTCTGACATTCTTATATTGTTCATTCCATCTGCATTTGTGGTGTGGATCTAAATAGCTTCCAGCTAAATGCACAGTCAAAAAAAAAACTTTAAAAGGTTTAGAATTTGATGGGATTTTTTTCTAAAAATACGAATGTGGTTACTGAAAAAGGTAGGAGGCACAAATTGGAGAAATGCAGCTTTGGGAGAGCAAAATGCCTTTGTTGAATAAGTGAAGTTAGCGATAATATCAATGTTAAGAACGGGGAAGGAATATGGGGGGAAAAGCCACTGTGCTAATGTTGCTTCTGTTAAATATGGCAATCTGTCAAATAAAAACTCCAAAATGATTTGTCAAATGTAACAGCTGGTGGAGAAATGCTCCATAACAATTGCAGCAGTAATATCGCTGAAAGCTCTCCCTGTTTGACATTTATACGAAGAATAACTGAAATATCTTTTCTTAACTGGCATTAATGTGACAGATATGTTTGCATTTATTAGATTAAGTTATTCCTCAAAGTAGGACAGAGTGAACTTTCCTTCCTACTTAACAGCAGGCTGCAAAAACATATTAATGGCTCACCATATAATTGTTAAGGTTGTTTGTGCAGATAGTCAAATGTCTGAATATAACTTGAAATAGTCTTTGATGCTGGAGCCTGATTCACTAGAACTGTATACATACAGATGTAAGAGGTGTGCCAGGAAAGTGGCAGAAGGATATTTAATTTGAAAAATTGCATTCGTGGAATGGTCAAGTTTTGAAGCTGACATTTTCTGTAGAGCTTCTGGACCTTTCTAGTGCTATTCTTCCAAAGTGCAAGGAGGTGGAAAATCACAAGGCAAGTCAACTGGGTCTACTTTGGCATACCATCGGAGGCCAGCTGTGGCGTATTATTGATAGACGCTGGGGGGCAGATATCATGCTGCTTATCTTTTCAGATGGAAAATAGTGGTTGTGGGGAACCCTGAAAGAAGAAACAAAAAATAAGATTACAATAGATGGGGATAGGTAATTTACCATTCGCACAATCCCCACTGTACTTTGCAGTACTTTAACCTAGTAGTAAGTGTCTGAACATCTGGTACTCTGATCAAATAGTTTAGAAACTCAAATAGTCAGTATGCCCAACATTTTAAAACCAATCTGTTGGTACTTCACTGTCAGGTTAACACATTACAGGGTATAGGAGCTGCTGCGCTGTAGTAATGATATATTTAAGCATCACTAATTAGGCTTCCTGGATTTTGCTATCTTTAGCAATAATGCAGCTAAGTCCTGATAAAAAGCAAAGCTATGCTGTCAAGAAGCAGTTTGGTCAGGTGCCTGGATCAGGATTTCTATCAACTGCAGATAAAAATAGCCAATTTGCAAATCTTTGCACTGCTGCCTATTTATTCATTAATTCAACAGCTCAATTTAAACAAAACCAACAGGAAACTGAACAATTTAAATCAAGTTAGATTTCTAAAATATAGTGCTGCTGTGTCTTCATGATACTAGGAAGGTGAACATTAAAAGGAAAGACAGCTGGATCATGGTTTTACAGAGCAAGTGTTGATAGCTCATAATAGCCATGTGGGTAAATGCACTGCCTGACATACTGACCTTGCAGACCAGAAAGTACCAAGTTTATTCCCTGGTCTGTGCCAAGTTATCTGATCTCATTCACTACCAACAAGCTTCCCTCCAAGTTGCATACCCATCCTGATTCAGAAACGTATCATGTTTCCTTCATTGACACTGGACCTAATGCTGGAACTCCCTCTCCAATGGCACTGTGGGTGTACCTTGACTGTACAGATTCTAGCGGTTCAAGGTGGTGGTGATCTCAAGGACAATTATAGATGGACACCAGGTGCCAGTGACACCCACATCCCATAAATGAATAAACAAAAATAGGGTACCATTTGGGGTCCTTCAATTGATCTCTTTCTCTTTGGCTAAGGAAAGGGAGAATCAGAACCTTTCATTCCCAATCACTGTGGGTAGAATTTTTAGGGTGGCATGCGGGCCTGGGAGCGGCCAAGCAACGGACCACTAACCGCGATTGGCCCCCCATCGCGATTTTACACTGGCTGGCCAATTAATTCCATACAACGAAAGAAAGTGTTATAAAGAGAATTTTCTTTGGAAAGAAAAAGGGCAAAGCCCTTGTGCTTTCCAGTGATAAATCATAAAAGGAAATTGCTCGAGGCTGGTGAGAAAAACATTTCTTCACACAATTCACTTGGGGGAGAATTTTCTCCTCGTCGTGCGGGCTGGGCGGGAGCAGGCGCGGGCGGGCACACAGCTGATCACCGCCTGCGATCGGCTGCGCACCGCCATTTTACGTAGGCGGGCCAATTAAGGCCCACTCAGCATGATACACACCTAGAAGCGCTCAGCGCTACCTGTTCAGGCAGGGGGAGGAAGAAGAGTGGAGGCCTTGAAAGAGCGCAGAAATCACCCTGAGGCAACTGCGTGCCTCAGGGAGTTTAATTTTATTGTGAAAAACTGAAAAAAAGATTTCAAGAAATTATTCGGACATGTTCCCTCATGTGACAGTGTCAATGAATTTCACTAAAAATTTTTATTACATTTATAAACCCTTCATGAAAACTCATCCCTGCATGCCGACCAGAAGGTTCAGGCCTTGATGAACAACTTTGAGTAAGTAGGAAATTTTGCCAGAGCGTAACAGGTTAATGAAACAGACTCCACCCTAAGGATCTCTGTCAGTTAACTTCCTGAAAGAGGAACTTCAGGACTATTTGGTTATGGAAGGAATGGGAGATAGGTATGATAAGTTTAAGAAACAATGTTAAAGTATACGGTGGCTCGAATTGAGGTTAGATCTCAGATTTGTTATCAATGAAATGCAACTTGGTCAGACTTATAAAAAATTGTTGACAGTGTTTGTGGGATTACCATCTGGGGTGAGTGAGAGTTTTATTCTGTGTTGACTTATTGGAGGTTTTATTAGGTGTCTTTTCATCTCCCTCAGGAAATTAGATGATTTGGAGAGCGTTTTTGTACAAATTGCACTCTTTCTTAAGAAGGAATTAGTTCACTGGCCCAAATGGGCTTTAGTTATTTCATACTTTCTTATGCTCTTTTAATACCAATCTTGTTTACCAATGCAGAATAGGAAGTAGATTATTCCTTAACTGCAAAAATACTTTTGGCAAGTCATTCATTTACTCTCATAAAAGTGCTTTTCATGCTTATCTTACTGAACTTTATGCTTTAAATTTCTGATAGCTTGTGAATTATGATGACCCATTGCTGGCACATTTCCCCCTCTATGCAACCATACTATCTATACTTTTGACCAGTCAACTGTTTACTCTCAAACGTTTGATCTGCCATTACCTCAGCAAATTGAATCAGTGCATTAATTGAATTAGACCTGTTCAAGCACCAGGTGGAATGTTGCGACCTTCTTGCAGTTAAAATGATTCAGTCAAAACAGTGAATGTGACCAAGAATCTTAATGCAGAGGGCACATTTGGAGTTATTTGATGGGAATGTTTTACCCTGGGGAGAAGGGACTGAAGCACATGACACAAATGTATAGCAATACACCAAATTAGAACCAAACGGTTTATCCAAGCAACATACTAGAGAGAAAACAATCCTGCTCTTGAGGTTGGGAAATAAAATTCATTTCTCTCAAATGTACGACTAAATTACTTCATTTAACTCAGGCAAAGAGTGTAATTTGCAAAGTACATATCATTTGAAGTGAAGCCAAACTTAATAAAGTACATTGGGCTGGATTTTCATTCTTGAGGTGGGTATTAGGAATTGGGAAAATTCCCTGTATACCTCAAAAGAAAGTGTTAGGAAGGATGGGATTTTTATTCCGAGGGGTGGGCGCATATTGCAATCAGACCAGCTGACCCGGGAAAAAGCTTGGAGGCAGCCACAGGGGATGCTGGGTGCAGAGGCAAGCTGTTTAAAAGGACCACCTTGGTGCTATGGAACTTCATCCCGGTTATAATAAAAAAAGAAAGGCCCTCCATCCCTCCCCATTCACACCCCCTCACCCCGCACACTCCCCATAGCCACCTCGTGCCCCTCACACACTCCCTATGGCTCCTCGTGCCCCATGCCAAGCTATGCCCCCAACCAATCCAATGTCCCTAATGCTCTCCCATGCCAAGCTGTGGGAGTTCCATGTCCATTCACCACTATATCTTGTAGAGAATCAGTGAATTCTATAGTAACAATAGGGTGTGTAAAATAACATTTTTAAAAAGTCATTCATTGTTAACTTTACAATTTCTTTAAAAAAAACCTTCTTACTTCAGTCCAATAAAAATGTCAGTCATCCAAACTTTTAAAGCATCAACAGTTGAATGTCCAAGCACTTGAAACCTCTTTAGCTTGTGTAAATAAACATTGTGCAGTTGACAGCATAGATCAAAGAGCCAGGGCTGTCAATCAAATAATGTTTTCCCTGGGCTCAGGTGTTTCAGTACTCCAATGGATTTCTCAGCTCTCAGCCAAGCCTCATGATGCATTCTTGGCTGAAGACCCAGACATCTCCTCCTCCCTACCCAGTGCCAATTCTCTCGCCAAATATCTTTAACTTGGTTGCAAAATGCTTGCATTTAATTAGGCCATTTTTCCTTAGGTTATTAACTATCCTGCTGATTTTCCTTTGGTTATTAACTGTCCTTCCAATGGAAACAGTTTTTCCCTACTTACTCTATCATAGCACTCATAATTTCTCTTCACATAACTGAAGCGTTCACCCCTGGTACCGTTCAAATAAATCCCATGTGTGCACGCTCTCCAAGACTTTGCCATCCTTCCTAAAGTGTAAGGCTCAGAATTGGACACAACCATTTCAGCATTACTTCATTGTTTTTTTCCTCAACTGATGTGGTCACATTGAGAGCATTGAAGTGGCACTTTAAAAGTTACCTTTTTTGTCCTGTTTCAGTGACATTCTTCTAACAAACTATTCATGATATTGCCTTGTGATTTTTTTAAATGAAGAATTGGAGCTGGTGAATAATTTATTTCTGGGAACAGTGTTTCAAGTGATACCTCAAAACTCACAGTTAGCATCAATGAGGGATCAGAACGATGGATTTTGTTTGAATAATTATTTTTAGGCATCTTAATTTAGTTTTGCCCCAGTTTCATCCATGCTTTCAGAGGGAACTGGAGGGTAAATGCTGAGGGCCGACATTGCATAGCTCACGGCTCAGCAGTATCAATTTCAGGGTTCTGATGTGGGTCCATCCTGTTGCTCTCATCTGCAAAAAGATGCATTCAACAGGAGCACCAAAATGTCTCATCTTATTGCATGGTGCTTTGTCACAAAACTGCACAACTATGTATTTTGGGTACATATATACGCAGGGTGGTTATACAAAAGAACTTCTTTGCAGCTCCTGGGCATAGTTAATTGTTGTAGTCTGCCAGGCAAGCATGGCCTTGGGCTACTGAGCTGGGATTGTCAGTTTAACACTACTGGGGCACTGTACCAAGTGGCTGTTGGAGGACTCCAGAACATGTTAATACACTGGTGCTGCAGGTTGATTCCACTCTCTGTCAGCATTTGGCATATTCAGTCAAAGGAGATCTATGACCAATCACTTGCAGTTGTGGCATGAAGTGGCTTAATGGCTTGATAAACCAGTTGTTTATAGCAATTGAGAATAACTAATTAAGAAATAAATAAAAGTTGTTTATTGTGGAGTAAACAAATCAGGCAGCACTCACAGAGGATGAATAGCTAATAGGTCTAATATTCTTGTACAAACTATTTCACATTTATTAACAAATTTTTGCTTTGCAAAATGGACCATGATTAGTTTTGATTTTCAAAGTATCAAAACAGTGGAGCAAGTGTATATATGCATGGCTTCTTCTTCCCAACCTCAAAGTAAAACAACATTCTCCCATTGAATAACTCCAAATGTACCCTATACATTATAGATTTGGGTCATATCCAATGTTTTGACAGACTCACTCTTGCAGCATGAATCTTGCAACAGTCATCCCAGTGCTGCTACAGTTCTAACTCAATAGATGCATGGAATCAATTTGCTAAAGTGATTCCAGGTCAGATTTTTAATGAGTGTAAATGATTATAATTGGTTGGTGACATGGAAAAAGAATGCCCTTAGCCTGAGTCTTAATCAGCAGATGGAAAAGCACCAGCATCGCACACGCGATTTTCCAATGTGCGTTGGCAACGTTGCAAAATGCTTGCTTTTCATTAGGCCATTTTTCAATAGGCACAGCACCACCACTGCCACTACCATCACAACATATCTAGCACCTTTAATGTAATAAAATGTCCCGGGCACATCACAGGAGCATTGTAAAACAAAATATGCAACCAAGCCGCATTAGAAGAGATTAGGTCAAATTACCAAAAGCTTGGTCACAGAGGTAGGTTTTAAGGAGTGTCTTAATGAAGGAAAGTGAGATCAAGAGGTGGAGAAGTACAGGGAAGCAATTCCTGAGCCTAGGGCCTAGTCAACTGAAGGCTCAACCATCGATGGTGGAATGATAAAAATAGGGTATTCTCAAGAGGCCAGAACTAGAGGAGCACAGATATATTAGAGGATTATGGGGCTGGAGGAGATTACAGAGATAGGCAGGGTGAGGCTATGGAGGGATTTGAATGCAAGGATGAGAACTTTAAAATCAAGATGTTTCCTGACTGGGAGTCTATGTAGGTCAGCAAACACAGGGCTAATAGGTGCATGGGACTTGGTGCAAATTAGGACATGGGCAGCAGTTTTGGATGACCTCCAATTGACGGAAGGTAGAACATGGAAGACTCGTCAGGTGTGCATTGGAATACTCAAGTCTAGTGGTAGTGAAGGCATGAATGAGGGTTTGGGCTAATGAGCTGAGGTACAGATGATTTTAGGCCATGTTATGGAGGTGGAAATAGACAATGTTGGTGATAGTATGAATATATGGTTGAAAGCACATCTTGGGGTCAAATTGACATCAAAGTTCTGAACCA
Organism: Cetorhinus maximus; assembly: GCF_964194155.1. Taxonomy (NCBI): domain Eukaryota; kingdom Metazoa; phylum Chordata; class Chondrichthyes; order Lamniformes; family Cetorhinidae; genus Cetorhinus; species Cetorhinus maximus. The sequence continues at coordinate 119,178,699 of NC_135888.1, read as the reverse complement.
TCTGGCCTATCTGTTGTCAAGTAAAGGGATAGAGTCAGGAGCTAGGGAATGGAGTTTGAAGCTAAGACCGAAAATATTGGCTTCATTCTTCCCGATATTTAATTGGAGGAAACTTCTGTTGTTCCAGTACTGAATGTCGGTACCAGCCTGATAATTTTGTAACAGTGGAGGAGTCAACAAAGGCGATGGTAAGGTAGTGCTGGGTGTCATCAGCGTATGTGTGAAAACTTACACTGTGCTTTTGAATGATGTTGACAAGGGGCAGCGTGTGAATGAGAAATAGGAGGGGGCCAAGGATTGATTCTTGGGGGAATGCCAGAGATAAAGATGCAGGAGCAGGAAGAGAAGCATTTCAAAAACATACCCTGGATACAATTAGATAGATGAGAAAGAAATGAGGTGAAAGTAGTCCCAGCCACCTGCACAACCGTGGAGAGATGTGGTCAACTGTGTCAAAGGCTGCAGACAGGTTGAGAAGAACAAGGAGGCATAATTTATCTTTGTCCCCGTCACATAGGATTTAATTTGTGAATTTGGTAAGATCTGTATCGGTGCTGTGGTGGGGTGAAAACCTGATTGGAGGGAATCAAACATGGATTTCAAGGAAAGACGCCATGGATTTGGGAGGTGACAACACATTCAAGGAAGTCAATCCGACAAACCCGCTGACTCATGGGAGCCCCTGAGTTATGACCGACCAAAATGGAGAAGGCCCATTTGGGCAGATTTTCTCAAGAACATGCAGAGACAAAGTTGAGGCATCAGAGGAATGGCACAGACCTCCAAACAATCCATCTACTCAACCCTTCAAACACCACCTGCCCCGCATATGGCAGAGTCTATAGATCATGCATTGGAGTTATCAGGAATTTTAGCACCCATCAAATCAGCATGGACGCAAGTCTTGCTTGATCCCCAGGAACTGCCTAAGAGAGAGAGAATCTTTGTATCAGGTATATCCTGGGGCACTACCCCCTCCCTTCGTCAGAGACAGGGAAGTTTGTGCAGATGCTGCGGGAGTGCCAGTTTCCCATCCTTGATGAGTTCAGGCAGTATAGCATCTTCACCTGGAGCTTTGTCAATGGCAAACGAATCAATAGCTTTGCTAAACACCTCCACTGTGGGTTTGATATCTAGCTCTTCCGTAACAGGCAGACTCTGTATGGTGTTCAGAGCTTCCTCGGTGACTGTTTTCCCTGGAATACAACTCAAAGTGGTGTTCCATCCATCCCAAACATATGTAATCTGTTTTATTTGGACTTTGCCTCCTTGAGGGCAAAATCCATCAGAAAAGTCAGGGTAGCCTTATTAGAAGGAAGGTAGCTGGATACTAAGGTCCTGGAGTTAACACTCTGGAATATTAGAATTTGAACATTTGACACATTTAGATAGAACTTGTGTTAATATTGTATCGGTCACATCCTCAGGAGGTCCTCATGCATTTCACAGCCAACTAATTGCTTTTGCAGTTGTTATATAGGGCAATACAACAATGAGTTTGAACACATCAAGGTCCTACAAACAACAATGAATTAAATTACCAGTTAATTTGTCCTCAGTGAAGTGGATTGAACAACAACTGGTATTTATGTTGCTTTGTTAACATAGAAAACGTGCCAGGCTTCTTCACAGGAATGTAATCAGGCAAAAAGGGATGAAAACCAGATAAGATATTAGAAGAGGTGCCCAAAAGCTTGCTTAAAGCATGTGTTTTAAATGAGGAGATGGAGATGGAGAAGCAAGAGGTATAAAAAGTTAATTCCAAAGCTTAGGGCCTAGAAAGCTGAAGGCACGTTATGGTTGGTGAGACAAAGAGCTTTTGCAATGCACAAGGGGCCAGAGTGCAATGAATGTAGAGTTCTGGGGGAGGGCTTTGTAAGGCTGGAGGAGTTTACAGAGATAGGAAAAGTCAAGGAACTGAAGAGATTTGAGCACAAGAATGATAGTTTTAAATTGGAGTTGTTGGTGGACCCAGAGTCAATGTAACGTGGTAAGTAGTTGCTTGGTAATACAGAATTTGTGTATTGCTGAAAAAGAAGACATGCTGTCGAAGTTTTTCATCTTGTACTCCTCAGGATAGATGCAAGAATGCCAAATTTCAAAGGAAGCAACAATTTGTACAGCACGAGAACAGGGATCCAAATTGGTTGACAAGTCAGCTCTGGTCATGCCTTTGGGGGACAATAGCACCCTGGTACATCCATTATGGCAATGTCTTGACCAATGGCAAGTAGAGGTGTCATAAGAGGTGGTGGAGTGGTAGAACTAGATATTGTCAGTATATATAGTGAAGCTGACCACAAATTTTCAGAGTATACCTTCAAAGGGCAACATACAGATGAGGAAGAAGAGAGAGCCAATGTTAGATCCTTGGGGGACTCCAAAGATAACAGTATGGGGGCCTAAGACAAATTATTGCTGGGGATGCTGTGGTTACAACCAGATTGTCAACAGGGGAACCAAGCTAGGGTAGTCTCAATGGCTGTAAAATGATGGAGAAACATTGGAGGAAGTTGGCGTAATCAGTAGTGTCAAAATTTGCATAAAAGACAAGGAGTGTGGAGCTGTGGGGTTGGTGCAGTACTATACTCACAATCACACTGGTTGTCATGGGGTTGTTTCTTTGGAGTGGCAAGAGTGGGAACACTTTGTGAGATTCAAACAGAATTTGCTGAAAAGATGGGCATGTATTGGGAGGCACAACATGTTCAAAAACTTTGGAGATGAGACAGGTTAGAGATGACATGATTATTTACAATTCAAAGTGAGCAAGGATTAATTGAAGGGATATATATTGGCGAGGACACATTAGGAGAACACTCCAAATTTTCTTGGAATAGTGCCAAGGGTTCTTTTATGTCCACCTGAATAGACAGCAGACCTCAATTGAAAATCTGAAAGTTGGCACCACGAGCAATGCAGCATTCTTTTAGTACTGCACTAAATCATTAGCCTAGATTATGTAAGCAAAATATTGTAGATGCTGGGAAGTTGCAATAAAACTGAAATTGCTGGAAACACTCTGCAGGTCTGGAAGTAACTATGGAGAGAGAAACAGAAGTTAATGCTTCAGATTGATGACCTTTTATTTTAAGTAATTTAACACCACTACAAAAAGATCAATTTTAGACTAACTCATTTCAGGTTGTATGAACATATCCCATAGCATAATTTCAGATCTTAACACAGGTATTTGTTTTGTTTACTTGAAACTTAGGATTTGAATAAAATGAATGTACAATTCACAAAGTTCAAAGTCAAATATCAGACTAGTGTTTCACATTTTGTAAACATGTTTCTGCTAGGAAGGAATCCAGGGCCAGGAATTTGCCCTCGTCGGGTGGGATCTGCGGGGGCGAGTGGGAACGGCTGCAAAAGTGACCACCACCCATGGTTGGGCCACGACCGCAATTTCATGCTGGCGGGCCAATTTAAGGCCCACCCAAGTGTGAAATGCGCACTGCAGCGCTGCTTGGGTCGGGGCGGGAGGAGTACGAGAGTGCAAGTTCGCACATGCGTGTGAGTGCGGGCAATGAAAGCTACCTGAGGCACACAGCTGAAGATTTATAAAAATGAAAATAAAGAATTTTAAAATGTTGAAAAACGTGTCCCCTCATGTGACTCTGAGCAGGGACATGTTATGAATGAAATGTTAAAATTTTTATTTAATTTTTAATTGTTGTTGGAGACCTCGACCCACCTGAGGTTTCCTAAAAAATCCAAAGGCTGCTTGGTCTTTTCGTCTGGCCACCAACCGTAAGGTTGGATGGGTAGCGAAAAATTTAATTCTTAATTGGTACTTTAATGGCCTTAATAGGCCTGTTAATTGTTGGCGGGTGTGCTGCCGATGCCCGTGCATGGTCGCCAACTGAAATATTGCGCAAGTACGCGATGACGTCGGGACCCTCGCCCGACGTCATCGCGCATCATTTTACGCTCGTTCGGGTTGGGCGCACGCTCGTTCGGGTTGGGCGCGCACCCGCCCGACGCGCGCAATATTCTGCCCCATGGCTAAATTTGTGAATACGATTGTATGGAGTGGGTGTGGAGATTGTCAAATTTCCTACACAGTGATCTAAATGAAGCAGATTTATAACGCAACCTTCTTTATAGGAAGGGGTGAAATAGAATCTGCTCTTCACTGACATCTTTGTTAATGAGATTCCTTTGGTCAGAAGGTGGAGAAAGTATTCAGAATGAGCACAATGACTCAGCTTCATTTGATCGCCTTTTCAGCATGTTTCATCCTCCAGATCACTTCTAAATTCCCATTAATCTGACTTCACAATTATATCATTTTGTGGGAAAACTCATTCTGAATCTTAATCCAAAGTTAAGAGGCTTTGAGTACGGTAGTTTAATGCCGATGATATTGGGTATTAAAAATGTCCTTCGCTTAACTCAGAGAGCTAGATAGGAACCTTTAATGCAATGTAAAATCCTTTCTTTCGCTCTGTGCAGCTTTTGCCATTTTAATCAGCTGACTGGGTTTTCTTTAATAATGATAAGAAACTGTGATGTCTTAATATATGTATAATGGAATTAAAGGATACGGAGATAGGGTGGGAAAGGGGAGTTGAGGTCGAAGGTCAATCATGATCTTATTGATTGACGGAGCTAGTTTGAGGGGCCATCTGGCCTACTCCTCATATTTCTTATTTTTTTAATGTCTGTTATCAATATAGGCACTTTCAACAGGTAAGTCTTCAGCAAGTAAATAGGAAGTCTTAGAGATTGCCTGTGAGCATTTTAACATTACAGAGAACCTAATAATCATCATCAACATAAAATAAAAACAGAAAAGGCTGGAAATACCCAGCAGGTCTGGCTGCACCTTTGGAGAAAGAAACAGAGTTAACATTTCAGATCAGTGACTCTTCACCAGAACTGGACATTGATTATGTAACAAGACTACAATGTAAGGAGCAAGTAAATGGCATCAAAATACCTTAATCTAGAATACTGGATATATTCCCATCTTTTTCCTAATTTTCAATAATAAGTGCATTGTACCTTATTCTATACACAATTCTAGTTCAGCTGTGGCTGGGCTTTAGTGCAGAATTCTATAAATAAAATGCTAACATGCCTTCAGCCTAACCTCAGAAAAATCTGACTGCACCGATGTCATAGCTCTTTTACACCTAAAAATGTTCTAATGGCTTCTGTTAGTGAGACTACCAACCTAATGCTGGTTTGTGCCTGACTGTAAGTCTGTTTGGTGTTGTGAACTTGGGGGAATATTCAAATTGATTTCACGTTAGGGCTTGACAGTCAGTGTAGAGAGAGAGAGAGGGTAAAATTTCATCTTATCAATCTGGGCTGATTTTAACTTGGGTGCTAGAGGTGAAAGGACAATGCTATAACTGACTGCCACTCAATCCTCCTATTTAGTCAATATTAGCTATGTGTCTCCATCTAATTATTTCTTCTTCGTGTTTTTCTTTTGATTACCATAAGGTAATTTCAGTTGCACCATGGGTTTACTTGACATTTTCAAAGATCAGGGAGCATTCAAACAACCTTTTCATAAATCTCCCTGGCGGTGGGGTCTAGTCAGTAATTGATATGTAAGCATAAACAATAGAACAACACCAGAGCATCTGAGACCTGCCTGAGCCTTGCTGTCAAATTTAAAGCTCTGATAACTATACAAGAGTAGATGATGTGCTCTTTAAAGATCCACAGTGCCTTTTCATTAACTATTTACTGCCCAGTTCTGATGCTCTTGGAATGAGACCAGACCAGGTTAGCTATGAAATTATCTCCAATGTTATTTTTCTTTTCCTGATTATTATAACCAATAACAATTATTTCCTCCTAAAATCCTTCCTTGATTTTGTGCCCATTTCAATCACAAAATCTCTAAGATTGTGAATTGTTGTTTGAACAAAAAGGTGTATAACAATATAAAATAAGATAAAGAATTCTGCGATCCTTGTAGTATTTTTTTCCAAGCATAGGTGTATAACATTAAGGGCAGAATTTTCACCCGTTGGTGGGGTGGGGGGCGGAGTTCAGGAGCGGGCACGTGCAGGCGCACCTCTGGTCGGCGCCCCCAATCGGAGGCGCGCTGCCATTTTATGTGGGCGGACCAATTAAGGCCCGCCCAGCATGACATCTTCCAGGAAGTGCTATGCACTCCCTGCGCGGGTGGGGGGGTGGGATCCCCTAAGCCGAGAGTGTGCTCTTTCGTGCATCTGCGTGAAAGAGCGCACTCATCTCCCTGAGGTTAAGCGCTGCTTCAGGGAGATCAGCGCCAAATTTAAAAATTAAAAATACAATTTCCCTGACGTGTCCCCTCATGTGACACTGTCACATGAGTTGGGACATGTCCATCACTTTTAGTTAAACTTTTATTAAATTTTTAAAACCCTACATGAAACCTCATCCCGCCCGTGGATGAGGTTTCATGCTTTCTCTGAAGCCTGCCAGGGCTCCCGGCCTGCCCGCCAACCTTAAGATTGGTGGGCAGGTCCTTTTAACTACTGCAATCACTTTTTAAATGGCCTCAATAGGCCGTTTACAGGTCGGCGGGCGCACAGCTGATTTGGTGCGCCCCCGCCGACCTGAAAATTGAAATAACGCGGGGTGATGTCGGGAGTTCCGCCCGACGCCATCCTGCACCATTTTACACGTCGGCGTGCGGGTCCCACCCCCCCCCGCACACCGACCAGGAAATCCGGCCCTAAATTACATTGGTCCTTGTTTTCTTTTTAATCACCAAAACTACAGTTTTGCTTATCATCCAGAAATATTGCTCATAATTGTGCAGTTACATGTCTTAGTTTTTAAGTTTCAAATACATAATTCTTTGGAAGTGACTGCTGAGTGCTTTAGGCACTCTCTATGAATCCGCTTTTCATTTTGTGTGATCATTTTTGGACCAATGGTGCTGTGTAACCAACCAGCATATTCACCAGTTATATGTGTAAAACAAAATCTGTAGCTCATCAACTTTTTTTTTCTGCTTTTTCCTACTTGAAGAATAATAATCTGACTTTACCTCAGTCATTTTTGTGCAATTTTGTTACAACAGGAAATGGTCATTTTGAGAGCGAATGCTCCTGCAAAGAGTATAGGCTGGAGATAAAGGTATAACACTAACAACTTGATTGTCTGACCAATAAAAATTGCCAGCCTTGTAAAATTACATCTTGTCAGTGACACTATTGAGGTAAACAGTTGAGAAAGTTATTGTGTCTGATTGTGTGTGTGTAATGACATAGTCATGCAAATAACTGAGGTACTAAAAATAGGCTTAACTAAATATATTAACATTCCTATTAAATTATAGACCATTAATAATATGATATATATAATTCCCAGGCTATAGCCATCAGTTGTGAATGCTAACATCACATCCATCTTTCAGAGATGTTAAACTAAGACCCTGTCTGCCTTCTTGTGTGAACATCAATATCCCATGGCACTACTTGAAACTCTTTCGAGTTATCAACAGTCACAGATTGCAACTCTTTTCGAGTACAATCACAGTTCTTGGTTTCCGGGAGTGGGACATGAACCCACAACCCTCTGATTCAAAGGCGAGGGTGCTATGAACTGAGCCACAGCTGACACCTCATGGCACTACTTGAAGAAGAACAGGGTTGTTCATCCCAGTGTCCTGGCTAATGTTTATCACCTGGCTAATGTTTATCGCTTACACCACATGGACTGCAGCAGTTCAAGAAGGCAGCTCACCACCACCTTCTCAAGGACAATTAGATATGGGCAATAAATGCTGGCCTAGCCAGTGACACCCACATCCTTAAATGAATAGAAAAATTGCAACAACATCACAAAAAACAGATCTATCAGTTTGTGGTTTGCTGGTGCTTACTGTACCCAAAAATGGCTGCCATGTTTCCTACAATAGAACAGTGACTACACTTCAAAAGTACTTCATTGGCTGTTGTTGCTTTGGAGCATCCTGAGGCTGTCTAAGGTGTGTCACAAACTTGGTGCTCGATAACTCCTACAAACGTATGAGCATACGAATTGGGAAGAGGCATCTTGGTTCTTGAGTCTGCTTTGCCATTCAATAAGATCATGGCTGATCTGACTGTAACCTCAACTCCACAATCCTGCCTACCCACAATAATCTTCCACCCCTTTGCTTATCAAGGATCTATCTAGCCATGCCTTTAAAATATTCCGACTCTGCTTCCTCTGCCTTTTGAGACAGTGAATTCCAAAGACACACGATCCTCTGAGAGAAAAGATTTCTCATAATTTCAGTCTTAAATAAGCGACCCCTTATTTTTAAACAGTGACGCCTAGTTCTAGATTCTCCCACAAAAGGAAACATCCTCTCCACATCCACCCTGTCAAGACCCCTCAGGATCTTAAAGGTTTCAATCAAATCGCCTCTTACTCTTCTAAACTCCAGAGGATACAAGCCTAGCCTGTCCAACCATTCCTCATAAGACAACCCGCCCATTCCTGGTATTAGTCTAGAAAACCTTTCCTAAACTGCTTCAAATGCATTTACATCCATCCTTAAATAAGGGGACCAATACTGTACATAGTACTCCTCTAAGCCAATTATACATCACGTGATCGACACCCCATCATTCACCCCCTCCAGCACTGATATAATGTGGCAGCAGGTGTGTACCATCTACAAGATGTACTATAACACACCAAGGCGGCTTCAACAACACCTCCCAATCTGGGACCTCCATTGTCTAGAAGGTCAAAGGCAGCAGGCACATGAAAACACTGCCACCTCCAAGTTTCCCCCTCCAAGTCACACACATTCCTAATTTGGAAATATATCACCACTCCTTCATCATTGCTGAGATAAAAATCTTAGAACTTCTTACAGCACCATGTAAATGGCTTCACCATATAGATTGTGGTCGAGTCGGCAGTATAACCCCACCTTCTCAAAGGGGAAGAGCAGTTAAGGATGAACATAAATGCTGGGCTTGCCTATGATGGCAACAGCCCATTAATAATTTTTCTTTTAAACTCCAAATGCATGCACGAATGGAGGAACTTTACCAGCTCAGAGTATGTAATTGTGGGCAATAATCCTGCAATTATCTGATTCATACTACTTGGAGGAAAAGGATATTGAAAATGTTTTTTGAAAGCAGAGAGATAGATGATACAATAGATGAGACTCCAACAAGGAGTTCCAGAATACAAGGGATGAATGAACTTCCACCAGAGAAGGAGTGACAGAAGTGGATTACAAGGAGTAGTCTAGAGTGAGAAGAGTGGAGGGTCCAGATGGGGAAGTAAACCTGGAGGAGATCATCAAGGCTGAATTGTCCAAGAAGGATTTGAATGAGGAACCAGTAGCAGAGATGGGAGCAGTTAGAAGCTGCTTCTATATCTGGCCATGGTATATTACTTGTCTTTTCTGGACACTTCTCATGTTTACACCTGGAGTCATCTGCAACATGATTGATTTTCACAATGTGCTCTGATCGTGTTCATAGGTAATAAATGAGTAAAAATGTGGCTACACTGATTGAGAAACTGTGACAAGGCAACTTTTGAAAGAGACAAACCAGACTGAAATTAATAGAAATGAAAGTAGGATGGTTTCTATTATGGGTGGCAGATCTGTAATGGCAATTTTACACCTGGGTGGTAAGTTGAAAATTGACCTAGCAAGTTTTAAGGCTGTGGTTAAACTTTAAGTCATTAAAATAAAAAGGGAAGTGCATTCAATATGGGAAATAACAGAGAAACCGAAAAAAAAATACAAATTCCTTTGAGCATAAAAGACAGATTTGAAAGCTTTGATGGGAAATAATACCAACAGCTGAAAGTGAATATAAGTGATCCAAGCTCCGTGCTTCAGTCTGTTGTTAATATTTTAAATAAAATACTCCATTACAAGTAATCTATGACTCCAATTAGCAAATATTACCTCTAAAAGAACTTTGGGAGCTATTGCACAGTGTAATGTGCATTCCTTGGCTGGTATTGGAAATTCCTCATTGTTACTGATGTTTCAAGCTTCAGTTTTGCTACATTTACATAACATATTGCTAAACCCGGAGGAAACATTATTTCTCTGTAAATCTTGATGCTAAGTTTCTGCTGGGCCATCTGGCGTGGCGCTGCGAGTAAAGGTCTTTCGGAAAGTTAGATCTTGATTTGCTTTTTTGCCAGCTTTCTGAAATGCTCAATAAAACAGTTGTTTTCCATTAACAATTTCAGATTTTTTTTTTATCCATTTGTGGGATGTGGGCTTCACTGGCTGGGCCAGCATTTATTGCCCTTGAACTGAGTGGCTTGCTAGGCCACTTCAGAGTGCATTTTAAGAGTCAACCACAGTGCTGTGGGTCTGGAGTCACATGTAGGCCAGGCCAGACCAGGTAAGGATGACAGATTTCCTTCCCTAAAGGATATTAATGAACCAGATGAGTTTTTACAACAATCAACAATGATTTCATGGTCGCCATTAGACTTACAATTCCAGATTTTTTCATCTGCCGTAGCAGGATTCAAACCTGGGGGACCCAGGCACTACCCTGGGCCTCTGGAACACTAGTCCAGCAACAATACCACTATGCCATCACCTTCCCATATTGAACCATGGGTTTTGTACTCCTACAAAAGACATTTCCTAGCCAAGCTGGGGCTGAAAAGAAAGAAAACATTGAGTGGAGGGGAAAATTGTTTTTCCACAGAGAGGGAGTAAGAAATATTTTGGAGGGTTGGTCAATGTCTCAGTAGTCCACTGAGTAGTGACAAAAAGGACCTTTGAGAGGATAGCTGCCTCAGTGCTTGCCTAGAATAAGAGGTGTGACACTGGTGACATGCTAGAAAGAAAAAATAATTTGAAAACAAAGCTCAGAAATTTACAGAAGCACTGAATTTTCAAGCATAAATCTTAACCTCAGACAGAAATTTGCAAGGTTTGACTGGTTTATTTGGGACATGAAACAAATGTGTTTGGGGACAGAGGTTCATGTAGACGTGAGAATGGTAACATGGCCAGAGAGAGGACAAAATCTCAACAGATATGCAATATGCAATGTAAGCTTCTCTGTGTGAATAACAGGAGAATTCAAGTAAAATATTCCTGGGATTGTTTATCTTGAGAGTCACAGCATCGCACAGCAAATACTGAAGCACAAAATCTACCTTTGCCATAAATACATAGTTTTGCTTTGTTTTGAATAGTTATTTACTTTTGTCTTCATGGACACACTGTAGTCCATTGTTCCTCATGTATTGGCCTGACAAACTGCCATGATGGTCACTCTTTCGGAATGTAGATCATCAAATTCTATGAAGCAGAGTAATCTGATGTTTTGACTAGGCATTTGGCAAATACAAGTTGAGTCTGATTGTCATCTTTGTTTTTCTCCCTTTTCTGCCCTTTTGGCTTCCAAACAACTTCTCAGGGAAAGGTCAATGAAGCACTGGATCATATCAGCTTTCTTCCTAATGAATAGTCCACCAGAGAGAGTTACCTGAAATGGCACAAAATTGTCCTGGAAAAATGGAGTGAGAAGAAAGGTTTCCTACTCTAGTTCATTCTTTCCCAAAAGCTCCAAACAATGTTAATTCCTGACATACTTTACCTCAAACAATCTGTATAACTGCCAAGTAGCAAAGTGAATGGAGACTTTACTGAAACACTAGTATATTAAATGGTTATACTTCTGATTCATAGGTAATGAAAGTGTGGAACTTGCCTTGAAGATTGAAGGCCACCAAGCTGAATTGTCATTTCTTGCTCCTACCCTTTTAAGTTCTTTTACAACATTTTTTTTTCCACCTGTCGCATAAAACCGCAGTGTTAGCATTTGTGCTGTGCCTTTGGAGATCATTTTTACCTGTAAATAAAGGGGAGCTCAGTGGCATTTTCAGTGACACAAAAGGCCTGTGGATTACTGATCGCCTGTGGCAAAAGAAATGACTGGTTTTTGTGTAAGTTAGGATAAAAATGTAAAACTACAATTCAGAAAATGGAACTGGGACACCATTGAGAAAAGATATGCTGATCGTGTTAGATGAGGTAGGAGGAGGCATGTGGAGCATAAACATCAGTATAGACCAGTTGGGCTAAGCAGCCTGCTGCTTGTGGTGTAAATTCTAATTGCTGTTGCTGTGGTGTGAACAGCAGACAGCAGAGTGAAACCTAGGTCAAGGGTCAACACACATTGCGCAGGATAGCACCTGGGTTGAAAATAGCAGAACAGATCAAGGTAAGGAAATCATATCTATGTTGTGCCCTCCACGGAAGAAGTGAAAGATGAGGAAGATAAAAAGTTCTGCAGTTTCGAGGTCCTAAGAACGAATGAATGAAGAGAACAAACTGCAATGAGCCTTGACTATAACACATTGATAATGTGGAAGGAAAGGGACTTGTTTATCGGATGTTGTCTGGAACTTTGAAGCAACTACTAGTGAGGCAACTTCAGAGAAACAATAACCACATTGGTACTGATAAAACAGATCAAGAATAATTGCAATGGAATGAGAGATTGGAGGTTAGAATTGAGAGGAGAAAAAGGTGTCTATTTCTATCTGATTTATGAATCATGTACGGGCAAGAAATCTCCATTTCAGAGACATCGGAGGTAAAATTCAACTTCGGCAAGGACACAAAAGGAACAGTAGAAGTTCAGATGCCTACTATACATGCAGAAAGGAAACAGGCAGGATGTATAATAGCAGCCAAGGTGCCACTGCCCAATTTGTGGCCCCATGAAAGTTGAATTTTATTGCCATCAGGTCCTTAACTAGGCAGTAGACATTACTACTGTAAAGATAATTGCAGTATGATCATCTAATCCTGATTGTCAAATAAAACATGTTGAAAGTAAAGCTGTTGTATTACAAGTCAGACATCTCCATTGTCAGTTTAATGACTGAGTATAACTACTGTAATTATTCATTTAATTTCTCACTATGATTGATATTTGCGATTTTATGTTCATAATATTACTATACTTCAACTAAGTACTATAATTTACAATTATAAATTCTTATTAAGTGGTATAAGGAGAAATTTTACTTCATATTGGATTAAGAAGGGTTTTTTTCAACTCAGAATTGTGTCTATCCTAGATAAATGCACATAATTTATCTCCCATTAGTTGCAAATAATGGGGAAGTCTTACTTTGTTTGACATAGCTTCACGGTCTCATTGGTTTCCTAAATCAACATGAAATCTCATAACCTTCCATCAAAACTGTCACTGCAGGCCTGGGAGGTTCATAAGTGGTTGTGTGGGGGTAAAAAGTAATAATTAGATTTAATGAACAATAAATCCTCTAATGAGAGACAGGTTTGTACATGCATCTGGGATTTAGCACAATTTATTTTAGCAATCAAATTGGCTCACGTCAAAATGGCATGAGGACCAGCCCAGTGCCTAAGTCAGATGCTGCTCTGTATCATGAAATGACAGGATGCGGAGTTTTGATTCATGATTTGTCCATGTGGTGAAGTCTTGTTCATTACTGACCTTTTTGAGGCGGGGGAAGAGGAAGAGAAGTGTATGTACGCTGAAAATGATTCACCTGCCAATTCCCCCTCTTCTTGTGTGGAGAATTTTGTACCGGAGGTCGGGTATATTCCTTAACAAACTGGAGCGTGTCACAAAGGAATCATGTATTGAGGGGTATAGCAGCATGAGAGTGAAATATAATACAGTCTGTGTTGTTCCTATTGAAACTTTGCAATACAAATATAGTATTATTACTGCTAAATTAATAATTTTTCTTAATGATATGCAGCTGTAAAAATTTACACAACCAAATTCAGTCAATTAATTTGAGTGGGATTATTGAGCAAGACTCCACTTTACCCTGAAAAAAATAGAATAGAGTTTTTAAGGACTAAGATCATTGCTTGTTCTCTTTATGAAAGGTTATTTCTCCAGCCAAATTCTTCAATTGTATATGTAAAAAGCCCCTGGTACAGAGGTTAGAATACACAAAAGTAGCATCTAGACTGTTTTTGAAAAATCTGTGAAATCTGCGATATTCTGAGTGAGGTTGCGAGAATAGTTCCAAACGTATGAGACTACATCTGTTTGGAGATGAGAGAAATTGGGTGCGATCACTGAATGGGTTAATGTTAAACAGAAGATTGCTGATTTACCAAAGGCTTGATCACACTAATTAAAATGTCTGTTACTTGCATGAAAATATCAGAGCTGGAATTCCAGGCTTCCTGTTTATCAAAGCCCGTCAGGTACACATTCTATTTTCTTTGCTGGAGATGGAAGTGTGATACCAGAATAAGATGGTATGAACTGGAAAAATCAATGTCTTTGTTAACTAAACCCATTTTGAAATTGGAGCAGTGTTGAATGTCTGTATTTCTGGTCAAGGCTAGATGGGTGCATCGACTCTAGAGAGTTAAGCTTCCTGAAAGCTGTGACTGAATAAAACACAGCTGGATTGTATAATCACAATGTGTACAGGGAGAAGGAAATATCTCAGAGAATTCATTAAGTGGCACAACTGTCAGTAATACAATCTTGCATAGGAACCAGGTAGCACATCAGACATATGCTACACCACCATGTAGAATCAGTTTTATTGTGCAGAGAATTGGGTGGTTGTTGACCTGTTACAATTAAGGAAACTCTAATCACAAAGGACCACTTTCAGCAAGCCTGACCCTTTTTTTTTTGTCATTAAAATACGAATAGGATTTTATTCTAGGAACAGGGCTATTATTAAGGATAAGCCTCCCAATTTTCTTCTATGCTTTTCTAAACTCAATATGAATTATTTTATTCTTCTGGAATAACTCCATTGCTGGTTAGCACCTAACTACATATAGCTTTGTCCCTTTTGTTCATTATATTAACTTTCCTACAAGAGTCCATTTTCATCAAATATAACTTTCTGTTCACTGATTTTGTTTAATACCTTCCTTCACTGGTTTTGTGTCTTACTTTCTTCACGTACTGCACTGACATTCACTCTTCCAATTTTAAATGAAAACAGATCTTTTTAAAGCTTTTTAAATTTTTCTAACAATGTCTGTCATTCAAAACTTTTTCCTACATAAAAATCTTTTACCTGTTTCTTATTTTGGCCTTTATACTTTGGTTTTTGTCATTTTTCAGTGCATAACGCTGATGGGCAACCCTCACCAAGGACTTAGGTTTCTCTTCTGGTTACCTCTTTACTGGGTTCATCAATGTCACCGGCTATTTTGGTTGCCTTATGACTTTGCTTATTTAATTATCTGCTTTTTCCTTGTCGGATTGCTGTCCAAATCATGTCAAATCCTATTTCCAGCTGACTGACATTTTGTGTGCTTCGAAAACTGGTTGAGACACAGCTATCTCACTCTGCTAATTCTCAAGTTGGAGCGCTACATCCAAGCGAGGCTTTATGGCAGATTAAAACTTTCAGCTTGTTGGGAATCTCAGTGCTGTGGACCACAATTGTTTTTTTCATTTTGCAAGCGTTGTCAGCATGAACTACTTCTAAGAATAATATGGGTTGATGGCAAGTAGACCCTGTTTTCCTTTCTAAGTCCTTTCCTGGTCACATTTTAATGAAAAAATACAGACGCAAAAGTACCCCTTGGCTGCAAAAGAATGAATTTTAGGTAACCCATCCCATTTATTCTTTTATAATTACAATGTGTTTATAGCACAGAACCAGGCCATTCATTCCAACTGACCTATGCTTCTGTTTATGTTCCACACAAGCCTCCTCTCATCCATTTTCATTGAATCCTATCAACAGATCTTTCTATTCCTTTCACCTTATCTAACTTTGCCTTAAAAGCATCTGTGCTATTCACCTCAACTGCTCCTCTGGCAGTGAGTTCCACAATCTAACCACTCTCTGGGTAAAAAAAAATACCATGAACTTATTAGTAATTATATTATATTTGTGGCTTATAGTTCTGGTTTCACCTGCAAGTGGAAACACCTTCTTTATCGATATCAAACTATTTCATAGTCTTAGCTTCTTCTATCAGTTCACCCCTCAGCCTTCTTTTTTCTAAAGAATAGAGTCCAAGTCTGTTCAACCAGTCCTGGTAGTCATAACCTCTCAGTTCTGGTATCATTCTGGCACATCTTTGCACCTTTCTCCAATGCATCTTTTTCCTTTTTATAATATGGAGACTAGAACAGATCACAGTGCTTCAAATATAGTCTAATCAAGGTTCTATTCTAGTTTCACATTATTTCTCTGTTTTTCTATTCTAACTCTTTAGAAATGAACGCCAGTGCTTTGTTTATTTTACTGCCTCATTAACTACCACTACTTTTAATGATTTCTGTAAGCCCAGATCCCTTTGTTCTTCTATCCCACTTAGACATTTACATTCCAAGGAGTATGTGGCCTCTTTATTCTTCCTACCAAAATGTATTAACTTGCACTTATCTATGTTGAAGTTCATTTTGCTAATTACAAGCCAATTCTGCAAGTATATTTACGTCTTCCTGTATATTGGTGCAGTCCTCCTCTGTATTAACTACACCCAAATAAAAATAGAAGATGCCAGAAATACTCAAAAGGTCAGAGAGAGTCTGAGGAGAAAGGAATAGAGTTAACATTTCAGGCTGTTAATCTTTCATCAAAACTCCATTTTTTCTTTAAGGCTGAATGAGAAGGTCCAGTCAAACTTCATTAGTGGCAAATTATACTTTGTTGTGTGCTATGGCTTTGTGCCCATTAGGAACTGGGGTTGGAGTTGTGCAAATTAATGTCATATTAGATTGACGTTCCACGTTATTTTTGCAGGACAACGACATATTCTAACCAGCTATCCCATCATTCCCCAAGTTATATTTTAAACTGAATCTGGGAAATCAAAATACGGACTGCCTGTTGGTTGCTGAACAAAGCATCTCCATCACATTTTCACTTCAACTTGCTGTACTTGTTCTCTTTGCTGCCTCAGTTCTTCATTAGACTGGTAGCATTCTAAATCACTGTGAAAATGTGGCATGCATCTAAAGTGCAGAGCATTATAAGAGGAATTTGTTTCTCTACTTCCTGGCTCTGCTGAAAAAGCCAGATGTTCCAATTGTATAGGTTGAGGTGCAATGGCAAAATTGGAATCAGGGGTACACTGTTATGGCGCAACATAGGATTCGGACATAATCATTCTTTTTTAATAAAAGTCTTCTGTTTCTTGAGTTCACAACTGCAGGTTGTCATGATTGAGACCAAGACCCTTAATGCATCTTCTGGTATGAGGTCTGGTGTAATTCTACCATAGCAGGAATCTAATCAAGTGGTTCAGGTGGCATCAGAAACCTTGACAACTGAGTTTGTGTGGTGACTGACAATCATCCAAAGCAATGATCTAAAATTACAGACTACAAATTACCGAGCTAACATCATCTGAACCCTGAGAAAAATAATCACAGTCTAAGAATCACTCCAGGGGATCCATTATTTTTGTAATATTTGCTGTGAATCTCAAAGGATAGCTCATTTAGTTTTGTCTTTCTTTTAACTGATGGGTCACCTCTGCGTGAATGTCAATAACCTGTCAATATGTCATTGATTCATGATAATATTCAAACTGAAAGATTAAAAATTGTGACACTTCTTCAAGTTTTTCAACAATCTTTAGTTGATTAACATATAATAACATGGCTTGTGTATATTATATTATCATTTAACCTCAATAGTGGCATAACTTACTTGAAGTTACAGGCAGTGTAGTAGTGCATTCATATGTTAATTTACAGGAAAAGTTATGATATTATCAGTCCAGCCCCACAGATTATATTATTTCCCTTTAACACTGCAGTATCTGATTCCTAATCGATTTGCTTTTTTGCTATAATTCCAAATTATAATAAGCGAAATTCAAACAGAAGCCACATACTGTTACAGTTTCTTTATAGATTTTGTGCACACAAAATAATCAAGTATCTCCCAGGCTTTAATTTTAGGACTTTTTCTTTCCGTATAGATGAACCTTGTCATTGTTGGCAAATGGAATATTTGTTGTTCTCTTTTGCACCCAGTGTGTCAGCACAAAGGTTCATCTCAGGTTACATGTAGCAGACATGAGGTACCAGGCAAATCGTTTACAATATTGCCATCGCATGTGTTTTAACCTCAAATCCTGGAGAGCAATTCCTCCTGTACACGAGTGATGGTCTGTATTTGTCAGGCCACCTTTGTAACCATTCTGAGGGAGACTAACAATTTAGTGCCCACTGACATAAAATTTTGAACAGTTCTATGCCGTTGACTCACCTCCACCAAGAAATTGGGGTTCAGCTGGAACAAACTTTTTTCACATTGGAGCGTTCAAACTTTCCGAAAAGAGAAGACAAAAAAACTTGCAGTGCAGCCACATCACTTCAATGTGCTCCCCTCTGTTTATATCCAAGAATATTTTCTTTTATGACCATTGTCCTTTAATTTGTGTCATTTATAATATTGCATTAAAGGTTTTTATTTTGGTCATTGTTATCCTGTCCGTCCCCCCACACACACCCCCCCCCCCCCCCCCCACCACCACCTTCTAAATTCCTAAATTCTTGAGAATGAAAACCAGGACCTCCAATTCTCTGAGGGGTTCTGCTACCAGGGCAGCCATAGCCTTATGGGTTGCTGCAGCCTAGATTTCACCTTCCATGAAGCCATTCCAACAGGGGAAACCATCTGCAGGGTAGTGACAGCTCCTCCATGGATATTACATTATTGTTATATTATATCTTTATATTGTATAACTTATTTATGAACTTTGAAGATTACAAGTTTAGACAGTTCTTGTTCATTAATGGAATAAAAACCTTTTGAGTCCATAAGTGCTCTTTGAAGCCCAATGCATCTCACTCAGTTCTTCCAACAAATTCTTAAGTGTATTTCCCTTGCTTTACATGTCTACTCATCTGAGTCAACTGCCACACTTTTATTTTTTTAAATTTCTTTTATCTACAGAAAACACTGCCCTTCATCTGTCTGAAGCTAATCTAATAGCACCTCACTATCATCCAGGAGGAGTGCTTTATACAGTCAACAGCCCCAACCAAACCACAGGTACCTAAATTTCTATTCCAGAGAGTTGTAATTCCAAACCCTCACACTCTCCTATTCCCTCTCTCCACAGTTCAGAAAGTTACCTCAAGTTCAAGAAGTCCATTTACCTTTTATAGCCTTGCCTACCCTTCCCCTCTATTCTCTCTCTTTCCTCCCAAATGAAACTGAACATAAGTAGATTTGAATTACAGCCTGGACCTAACTCTCACAAAACATTTTTTTTTCATGGAATATGGGCACCACTGACTAGGCCAGCGTTTATTGTCCATTCTTAATTGCCCTTGAGAAGGTGGTGGTGAGCTGCCTTCTTAACCGCTGCGGTCCATGTGTTGTAGGTACACCCACAGTGCTGTTAGGGAGGGAGTTCCAGGATTTTGACCCAACTACAGTGAAGGAATGATGACATAGTTCCAAGTCAGGATGGTGTGTGGCTTGGAGAGGAACTTGAAGGTGGTGGCCTGTTCCCATGCATCAGCTATTCTTGTCCTTCTTGGTGGTATAGGTCACGCATTTAGAAGGTGCATATTTCACACATTCCCCTGCACAGAATATTACCCCTCACTAAATTTGCACTAGCTCTGAGGACCAAGTCATGTAGTCACTTGGAACATGGTTCTTGGTTGGAATGTAGCTTCAATTGGGAAGAAAATTTGCCACCTTAGATGACATTAAGGGTTTTGTTTGAAAGAGTCTTGGATTTGGACAATCCATTATGTAAAACTGCCTATAATTGACTATAAATATTTATTGATGGTGATATATTGAAAAGAGAGCTTTATTCTGTAAATAATAGATTTTTGTATACTGTACTTAGTGTTAAAGGTTAATAACAATCTATTCTCCAGATATAACATACTTATCCTGGCAGGCAACAAAGCCACTTTACCCAAAAGAAAATCATTCATATTGATAAAATTAACCCATAATTGATCAAACATCCATCTGGCAATCAAAATTTTTATCTGTTAATCATAATTAGCCAAGTTATCTTTGGCACCATGGTGCCTATTTAGTTCCATATTCACCACTTATGCTGCCATCCAGATTTGTGTCAGATGAAACAAGATAAAAGAATTGTAACCAAATTCTACCTGCTGTGTTTTGTTCCTCTGCATGCAGTTTGTTTTACCTGCCTTATATTCCCACTGTCACCTCAATACCATTTTAGTTGGGAAAAAAAACATATTTGCACATGCCCACAGAATGCGTATGAGAGGGACATCTATACATGTGCATCTGTAAAGCTATACCATTGAGAAGGTTTAGTTTACTAACAGTGGCATATTTGCAACTTTAGGGACAAAATTTTGCTGTCGGCGTGTGGGGGTGGGCCGAACACGCCAACACGTAAAATGACACACGATGACGTCAGGCATGCATCCCGACCATTAGACCATAATAAGACCATAAGACATAGGAGCAGAAATTAGGCCATTCAGCCCATCGAGTCTGCTCCGCCATTCAATCATGGTTGATAAGTTTCTCAACCCCATTCTCCCGCCTTCTCCCCGTAACCTTTGATCCCCTTACCAATCAAGAACCTATCTATCTCGGTCTTAAATACACTCAATGACCTGGCCTTCACAGCCTTCTGTGGCAATGAATTCCATAGATTCACCACTCTCTGCCTAAAGAAGTTTCTCCTCATTTCTGTTCTAAATGGTCTTCCCTTTACTCTGAGGCTGTGCCCTCGGGTCCTAGTCTCTCCTACTAATGGAAACATCCTCCCCACATCCACTCTATCCAGGCCTTTCAGTATTCTGTAAGTTTCAATCAGATCCCCTCTCATCCTTCTAAACTCCATTGAGTATAGACCCAGAGACCTCAAACATTCCTCATATGTTAAGCCTTTCATTCCTGGGATTGTTCTTGTGAACCTCCTCTGGACCCTCTCCAGGGCCAGAACATCCTTCCTGAGATACGGGGCCCAAAATTGCTCACAATATTCTAAATGTGGTCTGACCAGAGCCTTATAAAGCCTCAGCAGCACATCCCTGCTTTTATATTCATTATGCATCATTTCAATATTTCGTTTGACGGACATGCGCGCTGACCAAACTGTCAATGGCCTATTAAGGCCATTTAAAAAACAATTAAACTTGTTGACAACGCTGCCCGTCCAGCCTTAAGATTGGGGGGCAGGCGAAGAGCCCAAGCGGCCTTTGCATTTTTCAGGAAACCTCATCCACGGGCGGGATGAGGTTTCCTGAAGCTTTCATAAACTAAATAAATAAATTTTACTAACTTCACAAACATTTCCCAGCTCATGTCACATGAGGGGACATGTTTAAATACATTTTTACTTTATTTATGAAAAAGTTTTGTAACCCATTCAATCTCCCTGAGGCAGTTCCGTGCCTCAGGGAGATTGCTGTGCTCTTTTGCGTGCGTGTGTGAAAGAGCGCAGGCCCCGACTCTCCCTCCGCCCCCCGCCTTCACAGGTAGAGCTGAGTGCTACTGGCCATGCATTACGCTGAGGGGGCCTTAATTGGCCCGCCCACATAAAATGGCGGCACGCAGCCGATCGCAGCTGGCGATCGGCTCCGCGCCCGCCTATGGAAAAATTCTGCCCTAGGTATAGAACCCAGATTATGTCATTTATTACGATAAACACAACTTCAAAGTGGCACACTGTTCACTAAGAGGAGGGCTATATTTAGTATTAACCCCTTCCTCTTTTGATGATCCTGCCAAATCTGCTTTGAAATCTCATTTGTTACTGTATGCAACCCTATTCCTCGTATCTATCGATATCTGAATTAGAGTTGAGCAAATAAAACCTTCCACAGAAGCTACAGAAATGAGTGGCACTTATTCAGGCTGTTAGCTCTACAGATGCTAATGAATCCCCCCTGGGAGCAGAGACAGATGCAAGTGTCTTGAAAGTGGATATGATGACACCTGTGGTCATGAACTGCACTGTAGTTGATATTGACATTGTTTTCTGACAGTTTAGTCCTAGTGTCCACACTACTTATCTGCTGTGATTTGTTTAGTCATTCTGTACTTTTCCTATGCAAAATTTTTCTCTCTGACTTGTTGTTGCTACATTGAATGGGATCCTTACACAGCCTTTTTAAAACTGCTTTGTGTGTGCTCATCAACATTCAGGAACAGTTTTGATATTGTTACCAATTTGGTTCAACTCAAAATCCATAATGCGTCATCTACAGTGCATTTCAATATCAGAGATAGCTGGGAGATCTTTTGCTTGTGAATGTGCAAGATGTTTAGGACGGTGTCTTGTCGATTTGAGCTTCAGCCCATTTATGGGGAATATATAAACATCTAAAGAAGGGGGTTTTATAAGGCTGTAATTCGTGAGTGGACATGATGACACCCTAAACAGTGAGTGATGCTCAAATTGTTCCTATAGTTATGTGGATCACCCTGATTGAATCCTCATGTATTTGTTTAGCACTTCGTTATATGACAAAGGCAAATTATCCCTCCATCTCCTTCTCAAGCTGTCTGCAGCCTTTGACACAGTTGATCACACCATTCTCCCTGAACACCTCTCCACCCTCATCAAGCTGCATGGGACTGCACTCACCTGGTTCCATTCTTATCTGTTGAATTATATCTATACAATTGCTTCTCTTCTTGCTCCCACACTGTTACCTTTGGTATCCCCTAAGGACCTATCCTGGGCACCCTCCTATTTCTCATCTACATGCCGCCCTTCAGTGACAGCATCAGTTTCCACATGTGCCCTGATACTACCTAGCTCTGCCTCACCAGCACCCCCCTTGACCCCTCGATTGTCTTTAAATTGCCTGACTGCTTGTCTGACATCCAGGCAGGAATTTTATTTCCTATCCCACCAAGGGAGAGAGCTCGGAGCCTGGGCTTGGTGTGAAATTGGGTGGCATGAGGGTGGGGGTGTGGAGGGCAGGAGTATTTTGCCCAATGGCAAATGGACACTTTGCCACCTGGGGTGGTCTCCCAGTAAAGACTGGCAGCCTCACTGCAGGTTCAGGTGGTGTCTCTCCTGATTAAACACCCCGGTTGGAATCTTGTGCCCTCGCCAATGGCAAGTTTGGTGGAGGGGCCGCATTTAATTGGCTGGGAGACTGATGAATGAGGACCCTGCCGCCTTCCCTCCTCCACCCCAATTAAATCCATGGGAGGAAGGCCCGGGGACAGCTGGATTGGCTCCAGCAATCCTCAATCCCACTTCGGTCTACTCCGAGCCTCCTCGATGATTGCTGCTCTGGGGCCTTCCGCTGGGACCTTTTTCTCATTTGTTCATGGGCTGTGGCCATCACTGGCTGGGCCAGCATTTATTTCCCATCCCTAATTGCTCTTGAGAAGGTGGTGATGAGCTGCCTTCTTGAACCGCTGCAGTCCATGTGGTGTAGGAAAACCCACAGTGCTGTTAGGGAGGGAGTTCAAGAATTTTGACCCAGCAACAGTCAAGGACAGGCAATATAATTCCAAATCAGGATGGTGGGTGGCTTGGAGTGGAACTTGCAGATGGTGGAGTTCCCATGCATCTGCTGCCCTTGTCCTTCTAGATGGTAGAGGTCACGGGTTTGGAAGGCGCTGTTGAAGGAGCATTTGTGAGTTGCTGCAGTACATCTTGTAGATGGTGCACACTGATGCCATTGTGCATTGGTGATGGGAGGGAGTGAATGTTGAAGGTGGTGGATGGGGTATCAGTCAAGTGGGCTATTTTATCCTGAATGGCATTGAGCTTCTTGAGTATCATTGGAGCTGCACGCATCCTGGCAAGTGGAGACTATTCCACCACATTCTTGACTTGTGCTTTGTAGCTGGTGGACAGACTGCGGAGACTCAAGAAGTAAGCTGCAGAATTCCCAGCCTCTGACCTACTCTTGTAGCCACAGTATTTAAATGGCTTGTCCAGTTCAGTTTCTGGTCAATGGTAACCCTCAGGATGTTGATAGTGGGGGATTCAGTGATGGTAATGCCATTGACTGTCAAGGGGAGATGGTTAGATTCTCTCTTGTTGGAGATGGTCATTACCTGGCACTTGTGTGGCACGTATGTTACTTTGCAAGTAACAGCCCAAGCTTGAACATTGTCCAGGTTTTTCAGCATATGCTTCCGTATCTGAGGAGTCACAAATGGTGCTGAGCATTGTGCAATCATCAGCAAACATCCCCACTTCTGACCTTATGATGGAGGAAAGGTTGTTGGACACCACCCTGATGAACTCCTGCAGCAATGTCCCAGGACGGAGATGATTGAACAGTTGCCGGCCCTCTGATTTACTAACAGCCCTTAAGGCCAGTACATCCTGCCTCAGAGGGGTGGAAGCTATGATTTCAGTTAACAAACTGCTTAAACAACATAAAACTCTGTCGTGGCTTCTGGCGCTGGCAGAGGGGGGCTTGCCCTGACTTTCCAGTTGGTGGATGGGGCCACTCACATGAAACTCCACCTCAGCACTTGATGAACAGAAATTTCCTCCAAATAACTTTCAGGAAGACGAAAGCCACTGTCTCAGTACCCACCACAATCCCTAACTACCAACTCCTTCTCTCGCAACTTCCTGAGGCTGACCTAGGCTATTCACAGTCTTGGTATTGTATATCACCCCTAGATGAGCACATATTCGTGCCATCACTAAGAGTGCATATTTTCACCCCATAACATTGCCTGACTCCTCCTCTACCTCTACTTATCTGCTGCTGAAAACCTTGTCCATGCCTTTGTTAACTCCAGACTTGATTATTCCAATGCCTCCCAAATTTTGCCCTCCAAAAAACTTGAGCTCATCCAAAACTCTGCTGCCCATATCTTGCCCCGCACCACATCCTGTTCAGACACCACCTCTGTCCTTGCTAACCTACGCCGACTTTCAGCTAAGCAATACCTCAACTTTAAAATTCTCACCCTTTATCCTAAATTCCTCCAAAGCCTCAGTCCTCAACTCCAATCTCCTTCAGCTCCCCAGCCTTCTGAGACATCTTTGCTCCTTCAATTTTGGCCCCTTGAACATCCCTGATTTTAACTGCCCCCACCACAAGCAGCTGTGCCTTCAGCTGCCGAAGCCCTAAGCTCTGCAATTTCCTCCCTATACCTCTCTCCCTCTCTTTATGTCTTCCCTCCTTTAAGTCACTCCTTAAAACCTATCTCTTTGACAAAGCTGTTTATCATCTGCCCTAATATCTCCTTATGTGGCTCAGTGTCAAAGTTTGTTTGGTAATGCTCCTGTCCTTGGTACATTTCACTGTGTTAAAGATGCCATATACATACGTATATTGTTACTTTTAGTATTCTGTGTCCTCTTGATATTTATTATATTCATTAGTTAATATTCCTACAGGATATGTTATATTTACTGCTTTATAGTTTGTACACATTAGTAACATCTTTACTTGGTTAAGTCACCATTCATTGGGTTAATGCCTGGCAGAATACATCATGTTATTTATCGGGTTAATGCCTGGCAGAATACATCATGTTTTCTAGGTTATGCCCCGACAGTATGCATTAACTGGGCTAAACTTCTACTGTATCTATTGTATTACTAGGTTATGCCCCCATAGTATATGATCGTTAGGTCAAGCTTCTACAGCGTCTGAAGAATTTATTGGGTTGTACACTGATAATTATAAAAGATATGCAATGGATTATTCTCTTACAGTATATAATGAAAGGATTTCATCTCCACAGGATGTATTAATTTTTTTTGCTCCTGCCCCACAGTACATATTTGCAAGGTTAAGTCTGCACAGTATGTATACTATTTACTGGGTCTGTCATGCCATGGCAGAATAATACAAAAAGGCATGGTACAATGGGAAAGATTTAAAGGATTCAGTGAGCAATTTGTAAAGACAAGTATTAAAAGTCTGTTCTGGGTTTTTTTGTTCATTACACTTTTAAAAGTGTCACAGCAGTCTGCGTTCTAAAGTGTCACGCTGTGGATTTCTGTTTTTAGGCCTTCCATGCTCTGTAAATTGCACACTGTGCACACAGGGCTACAAATTGAGATCTTTTTATTTATTTAAATGATTTCTAAAAGGTCTGTTCTCAGAATTCTTTATCATCGCCTTTGAATCTTAAATTGGTACAGTCATGCTAAAAGGAAATTGGAACATTATCCTGCTATACCAAGGGGTGGGGGGGATGGGAGGGATGGGGGGATGGGGGGATGGGGGAGGGGTGCGGGTGGCAGTGGAGATTTCTGCATGCAATTCCCCACACATCAAATTGCAATTTTGACAGCAATGACAAACAGGAATGGATGTGGGGAAAAATTTATTGCTGCTAATGTGCAGCTAATAGTGACTTTCAGAACAGCACTGTCAGAGCTCAGGAGTTGGATGCCTGTCGGCCTATAGTGTAGGAATAGTGCACAATGACTGATCACTGGAAAGAGGACAAATGAAGAAGAAAAGAAAGACATGAATTTAGACAATGCTTTTCATGACCTCAGGATATTCCAAGTGCTTTACAGCCAGCGAGTTACTTTTGAAGTGCAGTCACTGTTATAATGTAGGAAATGCAACAGCAGTTTGTGCCCAAGAAGCTCCCACAAACAACGATAAAATAATTGTTTTACATTTTGGTTGAGGGATGACTGTTGACCAGGACAATGAGGTGGGGGCGGGGGAGGGAGGGGGCGTGGTTGCTGGTGGTGGTACTGGTTGGGGGGAGGTGGGGGTGAGGGATAGCTCCCCTCTCTTGAAATAGTGTCATGGTAGTTTTCGCACTTATGATTATAAATGATTATAATGATATAGCTGAAAGGCAGATGAGTCTCACTTTAGCATCTCAACCAAAAGGAGCATCTCCATCAGTGCAGCACTTCCTTAATATGGCACTGGAGTGCCAGCCTGGATTAGGCGCTAAAGTCTCTGGAGTGGGGCTGGAACCTACATCCTTCTGACTCAGAGGTGAAAGTGCTGCCACTGATGCAAATTATTCTGAATGAACTGAAAAAGCTTCTTCTTACTTTCTATAATCTTACTGTTATTTCGGTGCCATATAGTGTCTGATAGTATGCTGATGTTATTTCACTTATACTACCAAACTTAACCCAACCACGACAATTTGTATTGCTCTTAATATAGGAAATGTCTCAAGGCATTTCACAAAGGAGCAAAGGAATTGCCTTTGCCCAAGGGCTGAATTTTCCCCCCGTCGGGGGGGAAGTTGATGGGCGGGCGCTGTGCCATTTTACGTGGGCGTGCCAATTAAGGCCCGCCCAACGTGACGTCCGCAGGGAAGCGCTATGCGCTCCCTGTGCGGACGGGGGGAGTTCCTAAAATCGAGAGTGCGCTCTTTCACGCACGCGCACGAAAGAGCGCACTCATCTCCCTGAGGCTAAGTGCAGATCGGCTCTAAATGTGAAAAAGCTCAAAATAGAAAAATAAAATTTCCCTAACATGTCCCCTCGTGTGACAATGTCACATGAGTTGGGACATGTTCATAATTTCCAAAAAAAAAATTAACATTTTTTAAACCCTACATGAAACCTCATCCCGCCCATGGATGAGGTTTTATGCTTTTTCTAGTTCCCGCCGGGGCTCCTGGCCTGCCCGCTAACCTTAAGGTTGGATGGGCAGGTCCATTAATTACTTTAATTGCTCTGTCAATGGCCTCAATTGGCCATTGACAGATCGGCAGGCGCGCAGTTGATTTCGCTGTGCCCCCGCCTTCCTGAAAATTTAAATGGGGCGCGGTGACGTCGGGAGTTCTGCCCAACGTCACCGCACATCATTTTACGTGTCGGCGAGCGGGCCCCGCCCCCGCTCGCCAACGGTAAAATCAGCCCCAAGAGTAGAGGTGATAGTTGAGAAGACCTTTATCCCCCCCCCACCCCCCCCCCCCACCCCCCCCCCCCCACCCCCCCCCCTTTAAAAGGCAGAGAGGTGGAGGAATTTATGGATGGGGCTCCAAAGCATAAAGCCGAGAGGAGGCTCTTCTACCAAAGATAGAGAGGAGGGTGACCAGAAGGCCAGAGTCAGACATAAAGCTGAAGGAACTTGAGGAGTAGCAAAAGGCAAGGCTCTGAAAAATTTGTAGATAGGGACAAAGATTTTAAAGTTGTTCCAAGAGAGACATTTTGGAGAATTTTAACCTAAAGAAAAGGGGGCCAAGTGAGAGGTTAAAATCAGAGAAACCCAGCTCTCGATCCAAACCTGTCTCCAACCTGACCATTTTTGGCTTTAACTGAGGGTAGAAGGTGGTAGAGTGACCATCCCATTCCATGGAGGCCACAGGCTTCATTGTCATTCTACCTTTCAACTTTCACTGCTGTCAGTCAGATTTCCTGAGCATCAGGTAACCCAGTAGCTTCATCAAAGCATGAACTTGATGGATTAAGTAGGTGAGTGCTTTTACACCCACCTCCTAGAAGCAGGTGCCTGCCTGAAGAGCCTCCACCTTCAGGCACCTCCTTGTTCTTCCATCCCGCACCACCCCCACCCCCACCTCACACCCCCCGCCCACAACCAGTCTGTCACCAAGGCATCCAAGCCCACCGTGAGCCCTCTGATTCAATCTCCTACCCTTGCATTCAACAACTCCCCCTCCAGGTCCCCAACCTCTCCCTACAACCACCCAGGATCAATGGCCCGTCCAACTGCCGGCTTGATCTATCCCCCTCTTCTCTCCCAATCGAACCACCTCCTTTCCCCTTGTTGACTCACCTCCCTCCATCCCCCTTCTGGCATAAACCTACCTGTTCCTGCAGCCTTCACCAACTGGCTCCCTACCTGACTGGAAGCCAAGCCTGCCAATTATCCAAACCTCTGGTGCCTGATTCCTAACTCGCATCAAGTTTCATTCAACCCAATGTTCAGTAACCTACTTTGGCTTCCGCTTTTAAAATTCTCTTTTTTTTTCAAATCCCTCCAGGGTCTCGTTCCTCCCTGTCTCTTTAACCTCCTGGGTTAAAGATGGGGATTGAAAATGATGAAGTTCAAGTAGATGAAATTCAGGTTAATTACTTAATGTTAGACATACAGAGGTAGTAATTGAACTGACGAAAGCGGTAGAGAGATAGGTTTAGTTTTAATCCTCACACATAATCCCGTGCCTAAGGAATGATGCAACATGTAGCTGGGCAAGAGGAGGAGGCACAAATGGATTCTTAGAGAACTCTGGAGGTGAGCATGAAGTTGGAGATACATTGTGTGCATTTGGAACCATGCAAAGGTAGTCCTACAGAGTTACAACAACAAAACACCCTCAACAGTTTGGTTTTGAATAGCACCTCTAACGTAATAAAATATCCCAAGGTATTCCAGAGGAGCATTATCAAACAAATTTTGACATTGAGTCACATCATGACAAATTAGTGCAGATGGCCAAAAGCTTAAACAAAGAGGTAGATTTTAAGGAATGTCTCGAAGAAGGAAAGAGAGGTAGAAAGGCGGAAAGGTTTAAGCAGTGAATCCCAGAGCTTAGGGGCCTCAGGAGCTGAAGGCACAACCATCAATGATGGAGCAATTAAATTTGGGGATGCACAAGAGGCTAGAATTGGAGAAGTGCTGATATCTCAAAGGGTTATATGGCTGGAGGGGGTTAAAGAGATAGGGAGGAGCGAGACCATGGAGGGATTTGAAAACAAGGATGAGGATTTTAAAATTGAAGCATCGTTTAACCAGCAGCCAAAGTAGGTCAGTGAGCACAGGGGTAATGAGTGAATGGGATTTGATGTGAGTTAGGACATGGACAGCAGAGTTTTGGAGTAAACTGTCCTGCCCCTCAAGCCTGCTCTGTCATGGCTGATCTGATTGTGGCCTCAACTCTACTTCTTTTTTCTATTCCCTTTACCCTGTGACTCCCTTGTTAATGAAGAATCTATCTACTCAGCCTTAAAAACATTCAATGACCCTGTCTCCACAGCTCTTTGGGGGAAGAGAATTCCACAGACCAACGACCCTCTGAGAGAACAATTTTCTCCTCATCTCCATCTTAAACTGTGTTCTCTAGTTGTAGTCTCTCCCATAAGGGGAAATATCATTTCAGCATCCACCTTGTCAAGTCTCCTCAGGATTTTATATGTTTCCTTTCATTACCATAGTTACCTTTTCATTCTTTTAAACTCCAATGGATACAGGTCCAACCTGTCCAACCTTTCCTCATAAGATAACACCCTCATCCCAGGAATCAGTCGAATGAACCTTCTCTGAACTATTTCTAATGCTATTGTATCCTTTCCTAAGGGGACCAAAACTTACACACTGCTCCAGATATAGTCTCACCATTGCCCTATACAACTGGAGCAAAATTTCCCCACTTTTATATTCCAATCCCCTTACAATAAATGACAGCATTCTATTTGTCTTCCCAATCACTTGCCATATCTGCATACTAACTTTTTTATGATTCATGTACGAGGACACCCAGATCCCTCCGTACCCCAAGTTTTGCAATCTTTCTCCATTTAAATAATATGCTGCATTTCTATTCTTCCTGCCAAATTAGATGCGTTCACATTTCTCACATTATACTTCATCTGCCAGTTCATTCCCCATTCATTTAATGTATCTAAATTCCTTTGTAAAATATTTGTCCTCCTCAAAGTTTACTTTCATACTATCATTGCGCTATTTGCAAATTTAAGTAGTTGATGCCTCAGCGCGGATTCCTGTGACACACCACTGGTTAGTTTGCCAACCTGAAAATGATTCGTTTATCCTTACTCTCCTTCCTGTTTGCCAATCTATCCTCTATCCATCTACACCGTGTGCTTAAACCTTTGATGTGGCACTTTATCAAATGCCTTTTTGAAAATGATGAAGTCCAAGTACACCACATCTACATGTTCCCCTTTATCCACGTTACTTGTTACTTCCTCAAAGAACTCTAATAAATTAGTCAAACATGATTTCCCTTTCACAGAATCATGTTGACTCCACCTAATTGCATTAAGATTTTCTAAGTGCCCTGCTTTAACCACCTTAGTAATAGATTCTAACATTTTCCCTAGGACAGATTTTAGGTTAAAAGGCCTTGCCCGCTTTCTGTCTCCTTCCTTTCTTGAATAGAGGAGTTACATTTGCTAACTTCCAATCTGATGGGACCTTTCCAGAATCAAGGGAATCCTGGAAAATTAAGGATGACCTTAAGTCTATGGAAGGTGGAAGATGGAAGGCATTTGAATAGTCAAGTCTAGAGGTAACAAATGTATGGATGAGGGTTTCAGTAGTAGGTGAGCTGTAGCTGTGCCAGCATGAAGATGTAAGCTATTCTATTATAAAATTAAAATGTAGAAATAAATATGCGCCCATGAAGATGGCTTGAAAGCATTTGCGTGCCAACATCATAAGCCTAAATCAATCACAGTTCACAAAATGTTTGACCACTTAGAAATATGTTTATCTTGATATATAATGGCCCAGATATAATGTATCGTCGGACATCAGACATGCCCCAAGATATGCTTTCAGACCTCTTGGAAGTCCAAATGCACTGACTCCTTAGGACTTGACCGAGGAGTTTGAACTTCTGATGGGCAATGCCCCTACTCATCGGGACTCTCCGAAAGATTCTCCAGATCTGAGTTAGAGTAAGAGACTTCAGACAGTTCCGACTTACTTATATGGATAGCTACCCAGGAAATGTTAGATAGTAAAATCCTCGTCTAACTCCTGGTCAGTCTAACAACTGACACCTCTGACTCACCCCCAAACCTGACCTGACTACCCTCCCACTGACTCCAGCCCTGACCCCCCCACAACTCCCCGCTGACCTGACCTGACTAGCCCACACCAACTGACTAACCCTTCTGAAACCCTTGACTTCTGCCCTGACCCTTCAACTATCCCCTGACCCAACCTGACTATCCTTCACTCCTTCACCACCCGGCTATTCCACTGTCCCCATCCCAACTTCTGCCCTGAGCCCCTGACTCCCACCTGACCCAACCTGACTACCACCCACCCCCCAACCCCCAACTCCCCTGACCGAACCTGACTAGACCAGAACACCTGATCCAACTACCCCCACCCGACCCACTAACCCACTCACCCAGCTGCCACCCTACAAAGCTGCCACCCTATCCACCTACCACCCTACCCAGCTGCCAACTTACCTCACCCATCTCCTAATGTACAAAGATACACATTTACCCACTCACTCACACATTCAAGCATACACTCATACACTAACACTGAAAAGCTTTGGGACCTTTAATCGTTGACCAGAATATGACAGCAATGCCGTAAAAAGGGAACATGGCTTGTCCTCCCACCCAACGCCCCAGTGCTACAATGAGGCTGTTCAAGGGACTATACACTCCACATTTCTGAAGAAGACAGGCTTGGAAGAAGTGCAGAGCGTCATCTAGGGACAGAAAATGATTGCCACTCCTCTGAAGTTCCAGGCCAACATATACATTTCAGAACATTTTAGATATGTATCGTATACCATATAAATATACTATTCTACTGTGAGAACAGAAAGGACAGTTCGTACAATTGAGTGTAAATATGAACTGTGTAAGAGTTTGGAAGCTGTACATACATAAATGATGCAACTTTTTTATTCATTGAAAGGATATGAGCATCACTGGCAATGCCATCTTTATTACATATTCATAACTGCCCTTCAGAAGATGGTGGTGAACTGCCTACATTAACCACTGTACTGGTAGTAGTGAAGGTAATCCCATAGTGCTGTTAGGGAGGGTATTCCAAGATTTTGACCCAGTAATGATGAGGAACGTTGATATATTTGCCAATCAGGATGGCATATGATTGGAGAGGAACTTGAAGGTGATCATGTTCCCTTGTGTCTGCTTTCCTGACTTTTGTAGGTGGTAGAGTTTGCGGATTTGGGCGGTGCTGTTGAAGATGTTTTGGTGAGTTGCTGCAGTGCATTTTGCAGGTGGTGCACACCGCAGCTATGTTGCGCCAGTTGTGGAGGAAGCAAATGTTTTAGCGACTGCTGGTCCACAAATGTAAAGTTATGTCATCAACAGGAGCAGAGCAATCTATCAGTGTTATCAACCACTTGTCTCAGCGGACGTATGCAAAGGCTTTTAAGACAACAATGGACCCATGCTATACTTTTGTGTTTGTTTTAGATAAAGTACACAAAGCTTGTTTGTAAGATCGTATTTTTCCCAGCAAAGGATTCTTTAAGTATGGTGTGAAAATATGTGCTGCATATATCAGGCACTATTTTACAGTTTCGCAGTTTACCTATTCATGTATGGGCTATAATTTTTGCTCTTCACCGTCAGCTTGAGCTCCCAGCAGCAAATATTGTGTAAGTGGAGCAAAATCAACAATAAGATCTAGCAGCTAAAGTCAATGAGGTAGAATATCTTTGATTAGTCAACAGTATTAACAACGGATGGAGATGAAAAATGGCTTTGGGATTTTCATGGTCTAATTCAGCTAAAGTGAAGACAGTATTTGCAAGTCATGTCGTTTACTTGTACTTAAATTGAATGTACCGGGAAATTTACTCAACAAAGTACTGCTATTTGTTTCTCTCTGTCAAGAGAAAAGAGAAACTCTAGGAGATTGATAATGAAAATTCAACTCAGACTGGTTCTTTTTATAAACGTAAGGATGACTGGATTTGGACTGAGGCAAAGAGAAGGACACATTCGTATTATTGGGTTGAATTTGAATTAAGGTCTCATTAGAGACACATACAAATTAAAAAGCATTTTGTGAATTGAGGTATAAGATGCCTGTAGCAATTGGAATGTTGGCATTTTAATAGAAATCAGTTATTAATTTGAAAAAACAAAAGTAGTACCATATCCCAGCACTTACAGAGAGCTGGTAATTGAACTAACAAGTTCTGAAATTCCAAAGGCTGTAGTGATACCAATTACCACCCATTTCATCAAAAATTCTGTTGTGTATAGAGACATCTGGTGTATCGTTCACAAAGCCAGCTACCACACAGTACTATGGTTCACATTAGTTATCACCACATGGATGAGAAATATTGGATGCTAAGGATTTTCACAACAAAATGGATGAGCGTGTTTCAGCTTCCTCCTGTTTCCATTTTGTTAAGGTATGGGCCAGGATTTTATGGCCCCGCTGCAGAGTGTCTCCCATAAAATCCTGGCATGATATCACTCAACTTGACTCCAGCTGATCCTAATGCAATCATGTGGCATTCCTGCTCTTCTTGGGAGTACAATTCAATTTCGATCTTCAGTTTTTTTTTTACATTGCACATATTGAAATTTAGAATTTAGTACACTTATCCATATCAATATTACTGGGAGAAGGAGTTGGGTGGAGGTGCAGGGGGGAGGCAATTCTGTATTCTCAGCAGCAAATTATTCTTTCACTTTCACCTGAATTTGTCTCAGTTTGTTTCAGGAAGCCTTCACATTCTGGCCTAACATCTCACTACACAGCTCCAAGTCTGACAAGAAAATTGAATCAGTTCTAAATAGCACAATCTCTCCTGCTTCTTCTAAGGACTAATTTTCTTCAATGTTTTGAAAGGCAGATCAAACAAGAATGGCACGCACTGTATACTACCGTAGACGAACTGAGGAAAGAGCAGTCAATCAAGTGATAAAAAGCACCTTTGCATTTTTTAAACTTCCATTTTAGTTTGAACTGTGATCTTTTTATTCTTTGTTGTATCTTTCTCTCACTCATCTCAGCATCCATGGTTTGTTATGAGATCTATGCTTCCGCTAAGAATGACACTCTTAAGGCCAGGTACGTCCTTGTGGTCTCCTGGTTTCTATGATAGCATTTCCCAGAGAGAACACAATGTTTCACCAAACTGTTCTCAGCATTTTTGTTTTGGCTGTCCACCAAATCGGTCTTCATTATGGTGAACTGGGCACCTATTTTTTTTTATCTCAATTGGTGAAGTAATAATGCAATTAATGTTCAAATCAGATATGTTTTATTGCAGTGTGCTGATGCATGAGTTGATGCTATTTGTGTGAGATGGAGAAGGAAAGGTCAGAATCTCCAGGAATTTACAAGAGTTCTTCCAATCTTCTTTATCTGGGGTTTCAGATGATTTTCCTTCTGGTGTCACAGTCAGGAAGCAGGGAACTTCTACCTCAAATTGTTTGTTAACGGCCTTAACCAGAACTAGAGCACAGATACAAAATCAAGTCTTCAAAAGGTGAAGTTTTGCCTTCCAAATGGCTTTTTAGGGTATGCCTATTTAAACGAATTCTCTTGTGTGTCATGATAATAGTTGATTGTGGTAGTGGACTCCAGTATTAGATACTATACAGTACTCTGTACTAGATATGGGGTCACCGGACCTGGGGGTTGAAGGTCAGATAGCACATGTTGGAAGAAAAACTGAATATGCTGGAAGAACTGAGCAGCTCTGACAGCATTTGTGGAGAGAAAAACGGAGTTGATGCATTGAGTAAGTGTGACCCTTCTTCAGAGCTCTGAAGAAAGGGCATATGGACTTGAAACGTCAACTCTGTTTTTCTCTCCACAGATGCTGTCAGACCTGTTGAGGTTTTCCAGCATTTCTGTTTTTCTTTCAGATTTCCAGCGTCCGCAGTATTTTGCTTTTACCTTAGCACATGTTGGAACCTGTTTTGATAGAATTCAGTTAGTGCAGATATGTGTTCATGTTAGGAAAATGTGTTATCAATAAAGCTAGCTCAGCTACAATGTCAACAGCCTGTGTGCATCATTGAAATAAAAAACAAGTCATGGTGTCAGAAGTAAACTAAATGCAACAATGAAGGTTCTGAAACCACTGACAGAGCTCAGTTTGGAGTGCAATCTCGCTGAAAACTGGAGGAGGCTCCGGCAGCGATTTGAGCTGTACCTCACAGTGACGGGCAGTGATAAAAAAGACATTTAGGTACAGTCTTCCAACTTTCCTCATGAGCAGGGGAAGAAGCCCTCAAAGTCTATAACAAATTCACATTTGAAAGTGATGAGAAATGAAATGAATTGAAAGGAATAAACATCATGTATGAAAGATACTGAATTTTTACATGCACACAAGGCAGTGACAACATTACGTAACTGAGCTGAGAAAACAAACTAAATCATGTGAATTTGGAGAGCTTGACGAATCACTCATCCAAGATAGAATAATTTGTGGGATTGCAAATGACACTCTGAGAGAATGGCTTTTGAGAGAAGTTGATCTCATGCTGGAGAAAGCAATAAATATCAGCAGAACAGCAGAGACAACAAAATGCCAGATTAAACAGTTGACAGAAGATGATACAGCATGCACAGTGAAGCAGTTAGATGCAGTTAAACAGAAACAACCCCAGGAAAGAACAAATAGACAGTCTGAATGTAAAAAGAACAAAACTGCTATTAAAACATTTAAATGCAGCTGATTTGGAACAAAGAATTTACAACATAGTTGTCCATCCTACGGAAAGCAGTGTAAGAACTGTGATAAACTAAATCACTTTGCTCAGATGCGTAAATCGAAGAAAGTGCACACGATTGGCACAAGCACTGAAACTGAACTTTTTGTTGGTGCAGGAACAACAAATTCCAAAGAAGATGAATGGAAGATTGATTTAAAAATTGCCAACATGATGATGAATTTCAAGCTTGACACAGGTGCGCAAGCAAATGTCATTCCCATAAGCCTGTATTGTAAGATAAGCAAAGAAAAACATCTAACTAAAACAAAAGTGAAGCTATCTACTTATAAAGGTGAAAAAATTGCTGTAGAATGCAAGTGCACACCTAAAGTGAACTATAAAAAGAGTCTCAAGCACTTCCATTCATAGTGTGAAAACTGATGCAAAACCCATTCCAGATGGAATATAATTTGGGAAAATATGAGGTTATGCACTTTGGCAGGAAGAATAGAGGAGCTGAATATTATTTAAGTGGAGAAAGACTGCAGAAAGCTGCAACACAGAACGTTTTGGGAGTCCTTGTGCATGAGTCCCAAAAACCTAACATTCAAGTTAAACAGGTAATAGGGAAGGAAAATAGAATGTTGGCCTTTATTTCAAAGGGAATGATTATAAAAATGGGGAAGTCTTGTTAAAACTATACAAGGCACTAGTTAGACCACACCTAGAATACTGCGAACAATTTTGGTCCCCTTATTGAAGGAAAGATACACTGGCATTGAAGGCAGTTCAAAGAAGGTTCACTAGGTTGATCCCGTGTATGGAGGGATTTTCTTATGAGGAGAGGTTGAATAGGTTGGGCCTGTACTCATCGGAGTTTAGAAGAATGAGAGGCAACCTTATTGAAACATATAAGATTCTTAGGTGGCTTGACAGGGTAGATGCTGAGAGAAAAAAAACAAAAACAGAATTACCTGGAAAAACTCAGCAGGTCTGGCAGCATCGGTGGAGAAGAAAAGAGTCGACGTTTCGAGTCCTCACGACCCTTCAACAGAACTGAGTATAGTTAGGAGAGGAGGGAAATATAAGCTGGTTTAAGGTGGGGGGTCGGTGGGGGAGAGAAGTTGAGGGTGGGGTGGTTGTAGGGACAAGCAAGCAGTGATAGGAGCAGATAATCAAAAGATTCACAGACAAGAGGATCAAAGAGGTGTTGAAGGTGGTGATATTATCTAAGAAAAGTGCTAATTAAGAATGGATGGCAGGACACTCAAGGTACAGCTCTAGTGGGGGTGGGGTGGAAAGACTGACAAGGTATTAGTTGTAGATTTTAAAATAATGGAAATAGGTGGGAAAAGAAAAATCTATATAAATTATTGGGAAAAAAAAACAAAAGGGAGGGGGAAGAAACGGGGTGGGGATGGGGGGAGGGAGTTTAAGATCTAAAGTTGTTGAATTCAATATTCAGCCCGGAAGGCTGTAAAGTGCCTAGTCGGAAGATGAGGTGCTGTTCCTCCAGTTTGTGTTGGGCTTCACTGGAACAATGCAGCAAGCCAAGGACAGACATGTGGGCAAGAGAGCAGGGTGGAGTGTTAAAATGGCAAGCAACAGGGAGGTTTGGGTCTTTCTTGCGGACAGACCGCAGGTGTTCTGCAAAGCAGTCGCCCAGTTTGCGTTTGGTCCCTCCAATGTAGAGGAGACCGCATTGGGAGCAACGAATGCAATAGACTAAGTTAGGGGAAATGCAAGTGAAATGCTGCTTCACTTGAAAGGAGTGTTTGGGCCCTTGGATGGTGAGGAGAGAGGAAGTGAAGGGGCAGGTGTTGCATCTTCTGCGTGGGCATGGGGAGGTGCCATAGGTGGAGGTTGAGAAGTAGGGGGTGATGGAGGAGTGGACCAGGGTGTCCCAGAGGGAATGATCCCTACGGAATGCCGCCAGTGGGGGTGAAGGCAAGATGTGTTTGGTGGTGGCATCATGCTGGAGTTGGCGGAAATGGCGGAGGATGATCCTTTGAATGCGGAGGCTGGTGGGGTGATAAGTGAGGACAAGGGGGACCCTATCATGTTTCTGGGAGGGAGGAGAAGGCGTGAGGGCAGATGCGCGGGAGATGGGCCGGACACGGTTGAGGGCCCTGTCAACGACCGTGGGTGGAAAACCTCGGTTAAGGAAGAAGGAGGACATGTCAGAGGAACTGTTTTTGAAGGTAGCATCATCAGAACAGATGCGACGGAGGCGAAGGAACTGAGAGAATGGGATGGAGTCCTTACAGGAAGCGGGGTGTGAGGAGCTGTAGTCGAGGTAGCTGTGGGAGTCGGTAGGCTTGTAATGGATATTGGTGGACAGTCTATCATCAGAAATTGAGACAGAGAGGTCAAGGAAGGGAAGGGAAGTGTCAGTGATGGACCATGTGAAAATGATGGAGGGGTGGAGATTGGAAGCAAAATTAATAAACTTTTCCAGGTCCCGACGAGAGCATGAAGCAGCACCGAAGTAATCATCGATGTACCGGAGAAAGAGTTGTGGGAGGGGACCGGAGTAGGACTGGAACAAGGAATGTTCCACATACCCCATAAAGAGACAGGCATAGCTGGGGCCCATGCGGGTACCCATAGCCACACCTTTTATTTGGAGGAAGTGAGAGGAGTTAAAGGAGAAATTGTTCAGTGTGAGAACAAGTTCAGCCAGACGGAGGAGAGTAGTGGTGGATGGGGATTGTTGGGGCCTCTGTTCAAGGAAGAAGCTAAGGGCCCTCAGACCATCCTGGTGGGGGATGGAGGTGTAGAGGGATTGGACGCCCATGGTGAAGAGGAAGCGGTTGGGGCCAGGGAACTGGAAATTGTTGATGTGACGTAATGTGTCAGAGGAATCATGGATGTAGGTGGGAAGGGACTGGACAAGGGGAGAGAGAAGGGAGTCAAGATAACGAGAAAGGAGTTCCGTGGGGCAGGAACAGGCTGACACGATCGGTCTGCCGGGACAGTTCTGTTTGTGGATTTTGGGTAGGAGGTAGAAGCGGGCCGTCCGAGGTTGGGTTGAGTTTTTCCAGGTAATTCTGTTTTTGTTTTGGATTTCCAGCATCCGCAGTAGTTTTTTGTTTTTACAGATGCTGAGAGGTTGTTTCCCCTTGTGGGAGAGTGTAGGACCAGAGGGCATCATCTCAGAGCCCATTTAAAACAAAGATGAGGAGGAATTTCTTCTCTCAGAGGGCAGTCAATCTGTGGAATTCTTTACCGCAGAGGCTGGGTTATTAAATATATTCAAAGCTGAGATAGACAGATTTTTAATCAGTAAGGGAATCAAGGGTTATGGGGACAAGGCAGGAAAGTGTTGAGGATTTTCAGATCAGTCATGATCGCATTGAATGGCGGAGCAGCCTCAATGGGCCAAATGGTCTACTTCTGCTCCTACACCTTATGCCTTGGAATCGAAGCTTGTAAAAATCTGAAGCTAATCAAGAGAATAATGAATGTCACCACTGATGACATCCTGAGTGAGTATAAAGATGTGTTCCAGGGGATTGTCTGCCTAAAAGGAGAACAGACCATCAAGATTAACAAAACTGTGACACCCAAAATACACCAGGAAAATACCAGTAATGCTGAGAAACTGACTGAAAGCAGAGTTGGATAGAATGGAGAAACTTCACATCATCAAGAAAGCTGATGGACTGACAAAGTAGATTAATCCAAATTGTAATTTTAGAAAAATCAGATGGGAATCTGCGAGTCTGTTTGGATCCCAGAGACCTAAACCAGGCAGTACAAAGACAGTATTACCAGCTGCCCACAGTAGAAGAGATCATGTGTAAGTTAGCTGATGCCAAGTACTATTCAGTCTTGGATGCGAGTTCAGGCATCTGGCAGGTCAAGCTGGATGAATGCAGCTCCTATCTCTGTACCTTGAAGACACCATATGGGCAATACAGATTTTTATTTGTATCTTTTGGCATTAATTCAGCTCCGGAGGTGTTCCACAGGACAGCAAAGCAGCTGTCTGAAGGGTTAGAGGGCATGGAAATCGATATCTTATGTGCTGGCCTGAGATGGCTCACAAGAAGAAGACTGAGGCAGGTGCTGGCCAGAGCTAGAGAATGGAACCTCAAGTTGAAGAAGGAAAAGTGCAAAATAAGTCTTCATGAAATCAAGTACTTGGGACATGTGCTGACAAGTGAGGGACTGAAGCCGCACCTGAGTAAAATCGAAGCAGCTGTGAACATGCCGCCCCCAGAATGTCAGAAAGACTTAGGGAGGTTTTTGGGAATGCTGACCTATCGTGGGAAATTCATTCTGAATGTGTCAGACCTGACAGCACCTCTCAGAGAACTTCTACAAAATGGTGTGGAATGGCACTGGGAACAAAGTCACCAGGAAGCTTAGACCAGCCTGAAGTGAACACTGACCCAGGCATCAGTGTTAAAGTATTACGATGTCAGTCAGCTGATCAAGATTTCAGTGAACGCTTCAAAGACTGGCCTGGGAGCTGTCCTCTTGCAAAATGAGGCATCAGTGGCATATGCTTCAAAGGCAATGGCTGAAACACAGCAGCAGTATGCCCAAATAGAGAAAGAATTGCTAGCAATTGTGTTTGGCCTAGAACGCTTCCGTCAGTTTGTCTGTGGCAAGGATATAGAGGTAGAGCTTGATCATAAGCCTTTGGAAGCTATACTTAAAAAAGCCCCTGACCTGTGCACCACCAAGAATCCAAAGAGTACTAATGCGTCTGCAGAAGTACCAGGTCAGAGTTAAATACAAACCGGGCAAGAAAATCATGTACATCGCAGACACTCCGTCACATGCATACCTACGCATCATGTAGGAAGAGGATAAAGAAACGGAAGCACAGTTCACATGCTGACAAAGGACTTACCTGTGGCTGTAACCAACTGGATGAGATCAGGGAAGTAACCAAGAATGACACCCCCCACTGAGAAAACTGCAGCAGATTGTGTAAACTGGCTGGCCCACACATTGGAGCAAGTACGCCTTCTGCTGTACAAGAGTACTGGAACTTTTGTGAGGACCTTCATGTAGCATAAGGAGTACTTTTCAAGGAAGAAAATATCATAATTCCTGCAACACTGAGGAAAGAAATGCTGCAGCGCATAATTGAAAGTCACCTCGGCATAGAAACATGCAGGAGAAGAGCTTGAGATGTAAGGTATTGGCCTGGAATGGGAGCACAAATCTGGGAAATGGTGGATGCGTGTGCAGTGTGCCAAAAGTATAGTAAATTGCAACACAAAGAACCACTTCAACCACGGTGTTCCAGAGAAAGGTCAACATAATCAACTCTAAACAGAGAAAGTGAACAATCACTCATCAAGCAGTTATAAAGCAACCCCAAGAATACTAAGAATTAAAGGAGGTTGACTCAGCAAACAAATGTTCAATGAACTCTTTCGATATGCCTTGGTGCCTGAATGAGACATTTGGTCAAGTTCTCAACTCTGTCTAACCATATCCTCAGGATTAAGAAAGTGCGAAGTGGGAGGCTCCCACCACTGGACTGAAGGGTCTTGGGGCTAAGATGGCTGTTGAATCTTGGCTAGCTCCTGTGCAGTCTGGTATTGCCTTCCACATTGCACTGGTATGGCTGTCTGTGTGGGGAGCCCTTACAAGGTCTTTCACCCGAAGAGTCAGCATTGTCGGACACTTGGATTGCAAACATCATCCTTCCAAATTGCCTTGGACCAGCAGTTCCAGTGGTTAGCTGGATGGCTGGCGCGATGGCAACCAGCAGATCCTGGAAGCCCAATTACTGCACAGATCAGAGACATGGAATGCACAATTAAATTTGTTCCCCAATGCTGCAAAACCTGGAGTCTGAGCTTCTGTGGAGGCTTCAACTAGCCCTTGTCTGCCTCCTGTCTGAAGATCCACTGCAGGCCTCAATGTAGCTGCTACTTTATGTATCAGTTTAAACAGAGCTAACATTGCCTCCACAATGTCACTGCATATCAGACCTGTGCTCTTTAAAATCACAACTGTGACTTGCCGCACATCACTTGAGATGTCCCCCAGATCACTAACATACCACTGGTGATCCTGGAACATACATCTTACAGCAGTTCTTCCCAGCATCCTGGGCAAACATTTATTCCTTAAGCAAC
This sequence comes from Cetorhinus maximus, assembly GCF_964194155.1. NCBI lineage: Eukaryota > Metazoa > Chordata > Chondrichthyes > Lamniformes > Cetorhinidae > Cetorhinus > Cetorhinus maximus. Next base: position 119,136,393 of record NC_135888.1, on the reverse strand, counting down.
ATCGCTAAAACAAATTATCTGGTCATTATCTCGTTACTGTTTGGGTAAGATTCTGTGCACAAATTGACTGCTATGTTTTTGTACAGGACAACAGTGATTACACTTCAAAAGTATTTCATGGGTATTTCATTAGTTGTAAAGTGCTTTAAAAATGTCCCGAGATTATGAAAGGTGCTATTTAAATGCAGTCCAATCAGTCTTCTCTCTCCCTCTTAACACTCTTGGTCATAAGGTCTGTGTATCATGACCCTTCAGTCCTTGGCTGCCTTCCACTCTTGCCTCTCGTGAATTGGTCACATCTGAGAACTTTCCCTAGTCTCCCAAACTATCAGACAAGCTTACCTGCCTCCAGAGGCCTGGCTGCCTCCAGAGACCTGTCTCTCTGTTGCTCATGGAACAGGGGAGCTGTTATGCACACAAGCATAAGGCGGAGGATAATGGGACAGAGGAGCTTGGAGATGGTGTGAATGGTATGTTTCCAGAGGAGAAGAGAAGAATAGGGTTGTTACAGGATTCAGTGGCAGAGGTGACCTTTTGTCAAGTGTAGTCTTAAGGGTCAGTTGTGTGAGTTACTTTAAGACCATTTGGAATGTGATGGTGCCTAGAAAGGAAGGGAGAACATGGTGAGTGATTTACCTTCTGGTTCAGCTATTGAACTTTTCTGCACTGTTCTGAGATCATTAGAATTACAGAAATGGTACACAGTGTCTGCACCATCTTTCTCCGGGTGACATGACTTGGGATTCAAGCCAAGTTGACCTACCTGGTCCCAAGAAAGTGGTCCTATCTGATCTCCTGTAAGAGAACCTCCGTGTCTTTATCTGAAAAGTTGTAAGTCCTCTTCCTACTAGCCTTGCTTCACCCAGTTCATTTCTCAGTGGATATCTCTCTATACACTGGAAACACAAATGAATCAAAAAGAAATCAAAGTTATAAGCAATCTTGAATCCACCACTACTCCTAGCCTCATTATGAAACCTCTTTTTTTGATATGAGTGTTAAAATTGTTCCTGTTCATTAGGAATCCCTTTGTGGAATTCTGTGTACAAATTATTGCTGAGGCAAAATGTAAATCAACAGACTGGAATGACAAGAAGTAGAACTTCTATGAGAAGGACTAATCAAGTGATGGAGCTTACAGTTGCTTTGGAGACAGAAAACAGAATGGATGAGGTTTTTTCCAGTTAAAATCCAGATCAATTCACTTGACATTACACTTAAGTAGACCAATTCTATTTACAGTATTGCAGGTTGTAAACAAAATAAACCTGTCGGCACCAATGCGTAATACAGGTACAAGTATTGAGTTGACTGCAAAGACATTGATCCCATTGCCTACAAAGTTGAATAGATCACCCTATTTATTATATTATTAAAGCAACCAATCTCATTGACATCAATGTTGAACAAAAAAAAATTCTTTCGAGTTATCAACAGTCACAGATTGCAACTCTTTTGAGTACAATCACAGTTCTTGGTTTCCGGGAGTGGGACATGAACCCACAACCTTCTGAATCAAAGGTGAGGGTGCTATGGACTGAGCCACAGCTGACACCTCTATCAATGTTGAACAACCCAATCTAATTGACAACAGTGTTAAATAGATTGATCCCATTGACACTGATGTTGAACATCCAGTTCCACTGATATCAATTTAAAACGGGTCATTGTTATTGTCGGCAATACTTATCAGATTAATTCCATTGATGTCAATGGAAAAACGAGCTGAATCCCATTTCACCAATATTAGACCATCCAATCCAGTTAGGACCAATTTTAAAGAGATTTATTCCCATTGACACTAACATTAAACTGCCTAATTGTATTGACATGAATGTTCAGTGAACTAATTCCATTGACACCAAACTGACCTGATTCCACAATTTTTACACAGTTGTGTTGTTCTGTACTTAACTAGGCAGACTTTATAGTTATTACTTATTAAAAAGGAATTATATCTCTGATTGCTTTTTCTATGATATACAGCTTAAAAATGATCAGGCAACATAATCTGTCAACCTGCTCCTCCCATCCCCACTCACACACTCAATAGGTTTCACTGAATCTGAAGTACACAGATCTTTAGTTGCTTCCGCTCCACCTTTCTAGTTACTTTCAGCATCCCTGTTTACTTGATGTGATCTTTGAACGCTTGAGAGCATAATGAATTGTTTCGAAAAATACGTCACAATATGGAGATGGGCATTGTATCATGTTTCAGGACTATGGTTTTCTAATAAGGCACAGGGTAGTGTAGTGAAGAAATGACAGTGTAACTCTAAGCAGACTTGCAACGTGTGCAAGTGTACAGTCATGTTTGCCCCATGTTATGCCCTCAGTGTAATAGATATATGGAAAGATGTTCCCACCTGTTGTCTTTCTGTGCAGGCAATTTGATTGAAATTCACCCAGCCAACGAAGCCCACACCACGTGAATGAATAAAAAAAAGATGGTAATTTGTCCTACCATTCACCTTTTTACAGATCTGCTTCTTGGGTATTTATTTTGAATACATCTCTTGCTTCCTTCCCATTTATACAAAGGTATGAAACTAATTATCTGGCCATAGTTTTTCCTCAGTGTTTTCTGAGGTTGAACATTTTAGTGCTGGACAACAAAAGAAAACCTCAATAATCTTGTAGGAGTGGGTGGCCATTTTGCAGCACCTTTTTTTGGAGTCTCATGGCAGATTATATCAAGAGCATACATGGTGTTAGCAAAACTTATAACACACTTACACATCACAGAACCTTTTGGTCTGACAAAGGAATTTACAGTAACCTTGCAAATTGGAGATTTTTTAAAATTCTGTTGTAACTTTGCACCCAATTACTTTTCTAATTAATTAATTCTTGTTCACCACTTCATAAAATCAAACCAGATATAGTGCCAACTTTAATTGCTTTCTTGTTGAGGGTAGAATAATTCAAATAGACCAGTCTTTCTCTTTTTTCCTACTATCCTCTGCTATTCAGTGCCCATTGGCAATAAATGATCCTCTCCTTGCCAACTTGTGGCACTCACTGCCATTGATGTCAAAGATCCTTGTCAGTAATTAATCAGTTTGTACATGGTTACATTTCTGTTAAAACATTGTTTTGTTGGTAATTACTGAAAATTTCAGCCTGTGGTTTTTTGTCTTGCTATACTGTGATTGTTCTTTATTGTAATTGTGTAGTTATTAATCAAAGCCCTCCTGATCTTATCTAAAGGCCTTCATTCTAAAGCCAATCCAAACTAGTAATTTTGTTTAAAAAAATTAGTGTAGAATAAGATCTTTTTCCGTCTTATCCTTGACAGTGACAAAATGCATTGCAGTGTTTTATTCTGGAATATTCCTCCATTGATTTTTAATTCCCAATTAAATAATTATATTATCTTTTCCGACACTTATAGTAGCTGAATAAAAGGACAGGCCTGCTGGCCAATGCCCTTTTTTTTCCCTTGGATGGCAGGAGGCACAAGGAGACTTTAAAATGGGCAAAACGAATCAAGATAAAAAATAACTTGTCTAAAAGTAACTGAAGTTACATATCAGAAAATCTTTCTTTAAAATTGTGCAACATAATATTTTCACTGTTTCACGGTGAATTCCTCACTGATAAATAAAATATCCAGACCAACAAGTTACTCTCTTAAGAGAAGCTGAAAGTAATTTCCTCAGTAAATCTAGACTCCTTATTCTGTGTATCAAAGATGAAAATTTGTCAGTATTCATGGCTTCTGCAGTGAGTCTTGTTGCCTGGGGATGCCCCAAGGGACCTGCAACCTGCTGCCAGCATCATCACTCTGCCAATATACAACCATTGCCTGCCCTGTGTTGCCTTTGGACTTATAGAGCCATTGGATTCGCAGCTGACAGTTTGAAGTAACATTTACTGTATTGTTTTTACAGACGTTTAGCATAACTACTCTTTCCTTCCTCTTGAAAACATGTACAAATAAAATTCCATGATTATATTTTTGCCAAAGCTTGAGCTAGTCCCTATTTTCAGTGGTGACATCGCTCTTGTGGCTGTTGCGCTCACAGGTGTCAGAGGCACCCCAGGAACTTTAAAGTGTCTCTGAACCATTGAAAGCTGATATGAAAGCCTAAGTGCAGTGGATTAGACCTGGATTAACAATCAAGGCCAGCAGCGGAAGTTCATGATTATATTTAGTTGGTCCATGTTAACCCAACCTTCAGCAGGAGCTTGAAGGAGAATGTATTGTGGCAAAGCCTCACAGTCCAGTCTGTGCCAGCTTTATTGTATTGTCATTGTCAATGAGTCTGGCCATCCTATATCCTGAACAGTCAATTCCTCCAGATTGTGTTTAAAAAGAAATTGAGAAAGGTGAAAAAATTATAAACCTTTCCCTACCCAAACTGAAGTGGACCCAGAATGGTCTCTTCATTTAAGAAAGGATAGTCATCTGGTTTTTGACTTCTTTCGGAACATGTGAATTTTTTTTTAGTAATATTATTTCAGTGTAGGCTATGATTACTCTAGCGTCCCAGCTGGACTCTCAACTCTGCTTTATCACTCTACACTTTATATGATGCCATTTTAAATTGTGAGATCAAAGGATTCTCACCAGCTTTGTGTCTGTGATGGTTATTTCAAATAGCTTTCAATATTTAAAAAAAAATTATGTAGCAATGCACAAAAATGTACCTCTTCGTTCACAATCTGACAGTGCGGCTTTGGTAAAACAAAGGTGCCAGAAACATCTGGTTAATCAACCACTATTTAAACAGGGATTAACAAATGGCTGAGTGCATGTTAAAAGGATTATAAAGGATCTTACATATGTTACATCCCTGACCATTTGCTCATCTGTTTTTGGGTTAAATCTCAATTACATCCCATTTTCATATATATATTTTTATATACACATATATATGTTATATATAAAACAGTGAACAGTTTGTTTTAATTATTTTTTCAATATTGAAAGCATTCTGCTTACTATGGAAAGAACCCTGTTTGAAATCCCTCACTGCAACAGTCCATTTAACATCAACAATGCAATTTCTTATAGCATGATTGTGTTTTATTTTCAGTTTAAGTTTGCAACGCTAGACCTGGTTTATAATAACAGCAGCTTATAAAGTGGTAACATGTTCGATTTTAAAGTTGAGAATATATTGTATGTAGAACAAATAAATGCCGGGGAGTGAGTTTCATAGGGATAGCATACAAAGCCAGGAGTGCACTTGTAAGGTTGAGGGATTTAGGTGATGGATGAGTAGTGCCATAAGATTTCAGAGCATTTAAACCAGTAGGCAAGAGCTTGGCTAAACACTTTGGGCAATGCAGTGAATGTGAACCTAAATTATATGCTCAGGTTGGAATGCAGATTGAACCCAGCCATAAGAACATAAGAAAAAGGGACAGAAGTAGGCTATTCATCCCCTCGAGCCTGCTCCACCAGTCAGTAAGGTCATGGCTAATCTAATTGTGGCCTTAACTCCACTTTCTTGCCTGTCCCCCTCAACCTTGACTCCTTTGTCAATCAAAAATCAGTCTAACTCAGCCTTGAATGTACTCAATGACCCAACCTCCAATACCCTCTGTGGAAGAGAATTCCAAACACTAATGACGCTCTTAGAGAAGAAATTCCTCCTCATCTCTGTCTTAAATGGGAGACCCCTTATTTTGAAACTGTGCCTCCTAATTCTAGATACCTCCATGAAGGAAAACATTCTCTCAGCATCTAGCAAGCAGCATTTGCTTAGCAATAACCTGCTCACTGACGCTCAGTTTGAGTTCCACCAGGGCTGCTCAGCTCCTGACATCATTACAACCTTGGGTCAAACATGGACAAAAAGGTGAACTCCAGAGGTGAGGTGAGAGTGACTGCCCTGGACATCAAGGCTGCATTTGACCAAGTGTGGCATCAAGGAGCCCTAGCAAAATTGGAGTCAATGGGAATCAGGGGAAAAACTCTCCACTGGTTGGAGTCATACCTAGCACAAAGTAAGATGATTGTGGTTGCTGGAGGTCAGTCATTTCAGCACCAGGACATCACTGCAGGAGTTCCTTAGGGTAGTGTCCTAGGCCCAGCCATCTTCAGCTGCTTCATCAATGACCTTCCTTCCACCATAAGGTCAGAAGTGGGGATGTTTGCTGATGCTCATACTCCTGCCCCTATTTCTTATGTTCTTAGTAAAGAGGAGGAAGATACATTTTTGAAATAACGGAGTTGAAGGTTAAGAGGAGCTGGCACTGAAAGAGGAGTTGAGGCATGGGGCAGATCAGCCAAGATCTTATTGAATGGCGGGGCAGGCTTGAGGGGATGAATGGCCTATTCCTGCTCCTAGTTCTTATGTTCTTATGATTGCACAATGTTCAGCACCATCTGCAACTCCTCAGATATTGAAGCAGTCCATGTCTAAATACAGCAAGACCTGGGCAACATCCAGGCTTGGGCTGACAAGTGGCAAGTAACATTTGTGCCACATAAGTGCCAGGCATGACCATCTCCGACAAGAGAGACTCTATCGCTCCTTGATATTCAATGGCATTACCATCGCTGAATTCCCCACTATCAACATCCTGGGGGTTACGATTGACCAGAAACTGAATTGGACTAGCCATATAAATACTATGGCTACAAGAGCAGGTCAGAGGCTAGGAATCCTGCGGCAAGTAACTCACCTCTTGACTCTCCAAAGCCTGTCCACAATCTACAATGCACAAGTCAGGAGGGTGAAGGAATACTCTCCACTTGCCTGGATGAGTGCAGCTCCTACAACACTCAAGAAGCTTGACACCATCCAGGACAAAGCAGCCCACTTGATTAGCACCCCATCCACAAACATTCACTCCCTCCACCACCCACGCACAGTAGCAGCAGTGTATACCATCTAGAAGATGCACTGCAGAAACTCACCAAGGCTCCATAGACAGCACCTTCCAAACCCACAACCACTACCATCTAGAAGGAGAAGGGCAGCAGATACATGGGAACACCACCACCCGGAGGTTCCCCTCCAAACCACTCATCATCCTGACTTGGAAATTTTTTCACTGTTCCTTCACTGTCGGTGGGTCAAAATTCTGGAACTCCCTCCCTAACAGCACAGTGGGTGTACCTACACCACATGGACTTCAGCGGTTCAAGAAGGCAGCTCACCCCCACCTTCTCAAGGGCATTTAGGGATGGGCAATAAATACTGGCCTAGCCATTGGATGAATAAAAAAATACAATCTACCCTGTCAAGCCCCCTCAGAATCTTTGTTTCAATGAGATCACCTCTCATTCTTCTAAACTCCAGTCAGTAAGTATCCAACCTGCTCAACCTTTCCTCATAAGACAATTCCTCATCTTAGCAATCAGCCTAGTGAATCTTCTCTGAGCTGCAACCAATGCAAGCATATCCCTCCTTGAGTAAGGCAACTAAAACTGTGAACAGTAGCCTGGGTGTGGTCTCACCAATGCCATGCACAGTTGCGGCAAGACTTTCCAACAGATGAAAGTGATAATTGTACCAACGTGGCAACCCTAGGAAGTGTTAACTCTCTAGAACACATACTAGCTTCTCTTTGCCCAATGCCCATTCCTAGGCAATCTTTATTTGGGAGCAGAGCTTGAACTAACAGTGAAACTTGTTTTCTAAATTTCTTTGCCTTGTCACTTTTCACCCCACTTTTAAAAGACTCCTCAAAACCTACCAATTCAACCACTGTTTGGTCAACTTTCCCCATTGTTGTTATAGTCAGAGGTCTACAGCACAGAAAAAGGACCTTTGGCCCATCGAGTCTGCGCCAGTCAGATAACTATCCTAATCCCATTTTCCAGCACTGGGCCCATAGCCTTTTGTGCCAAGGCATCGCAAGTGCACATCCAAATACTTCTTAAATGTTATGAGGGTTTCTGCCTCTACCACCCTTTCAGGCAGTGAGTTCCAAATTCCCACCACCGTCTGAGTGAAAAAATTCTACCTCACATCCTCTCTAAACCTCCTGCCCCTGACCTTACACCTATGCCCCCTAGTTATTGATCCCTCCACCAATGGGAAAAGTTCCTTCCTGTCTATCCTATCTATGCCCCTCATAATTTTATATACCTCAATCATGCCCCCCCTCAATCTCCTCTGCTCCAGGGAAAATAACCCCAGTCTATCCAATCTCTCCTCATAACTAAAACTCTCCAGTCCAGGCAACATCCTTGTAGATCTCCTCTGCACCCTCTCCAGTGCAATCACATCCTTCCTAAAATTCAGATTCCAGAATTGCATGCAATACTCTAGCTGTGGCCTAACCAGCATTTTATACAGTTCCAGCATAATCTCCCTGCTCTTATATTCTGTGCCTCGGCTAATAAAGGAAAGTATCCCATATGCCTTCTTAACCATTTTATTTACCTGTCCCACTACCTTAAGGGGCCGGTGGACATGCACACCAAGGTCCCTCTGATCCTCAGTACTTCCCAGGGTCCTACCATTCATCATGTAATCCTGTGCCTTGTTTGTCCTGCCCAAGTGCAACACCTCACACTTATCCAGATTAAATTCCATTTGCCACTGACCAGCCCGTCTATATCCTCCTGTAATCTAAGGCTATCCTCCTCACTGTTTACCACCCCACCAATTTTCGTGTCATCCGTGAACTTACTGATCAACCCTTCTACATTCAAGTCTAAATTGTTTATATGTACCATATACAACGAGGGGCCCAACACAGATCCCTGTGGAACCCCACTGGACACAGGCATCCAGTCACAAAAATACCCCTCGACCATCACGCTCTGCTTCCTGCCACTCAGCCAATTCTGGATCCAATTTGCCAAATTGCCTTGGATCCCATGGGCTCTTACCTTCGTTATCAATCTCCCATGCGGGACCTTATAAAAAGCCTTGCTGAAGTCCAAGTAGACTATGTCAAACGCATTGCCCTCATCTACACATCTGGCCACCTCTTCGAAAAATTCAATCAAATTGGTCAGACATGACCTCCCCTTAACAAAACCACGCTGACTGTCCTTGATTAATCCCTGCCTCTCCAAGTGTTGATTAATTCTGTCCCTCAGAATTGCTTCCAATAGTTTCCCCACCACTGAGGTTAGACTGACTGGCCTGTAGTTCCTTGGTTTATCTCTTCCTCCCTTCTTGAATAACTGTACCACATTGGCTGTCCTCCAATCCTCTGGCACCTCTCCTGTGGCCAAAGAGGTATTGAAAATTGTCAGCGCCCCTGCTATCTCCTCTCTTGCCTCACTCAACTGCCTGAGATACATTTCATCCGGGCCTGGAGATTTATCTACTTTTAAGCCTGCCAGGCCACTTAGAACCTTCTCCCTTTCTATGCTAATTTGTTAAATTATATCACAATCCTTCTGCCTGATTTCCATACCCACGTCGTCCCGCTCACTTGTGAACACTGACACAAAGTATTCATTTAGAACCCTACCTACGTCTTCCGGCTCCATGCACAAATTACCACTATGGTCCTTAATGGACCCTACTCTTTCACTCGTTATCCCCTTACTCTTAATGTACTTGTAAAATAACTTTGGATTTTCCTTTATTTTACCTGCCAATATTTTTTCATGCCCCATTTTTGCTCTCCTAATTTCCTTTTTAAGTTCCCCCCTACACATGCCATGCTCCTCGAGGGCTTCTGCTGTTTTGTGCCCTCAGTATCTGCCATAAGGCTCCCCTTTTCACTTTATCTAATCCTGTATATCCCTCAACATCCAAGGTTCCCTGGATTTGTTGGTCCCACCCTTTGTCTTTACTGGAATATGTTGGCCCAGTACTCTCCCTATTTCCTTCTTGAATGAGTCCCACCTAGCTACCTAAAAGTAGCTGCTCCCAGTCCACTCTGGCCAAATTATATCTAATCTTATTAAAATTGGCCTTTCCCCAATTTAGAACACTGATTTCTGGCTCATCCTTGTCCTTTTCCATAACAACCTTGAATCTAACGGAGTTATGATCACTATCTGCAAAATGCTCCCCCACTGATACCTCTACCACTTGCCTAGCTTCATTCCCTAAAAGTAAGTCCAGGACCGCCCCCTCTTTGCAAGACCTTCTACGTATTGGCTTAAAAAGCTCTCCTGGTTGCACTTTAAGAATTCCGCTCCCTCTAAACCTATCACACTATGACTAACCCAGTTAACGTTGGAGAAGTTGAAATCCTCCACTATTACTACCCTATTATTTTTACACTTCTCTGAAATTTGCCTACATATCTGCTCTTCTATTTCTCTCTGACTGTTTGGGGGCCTATAGTACACTCCCAGCAATGCGATTGCTCCTTTTTTGTTTTTCAGTTCTACCCATATGGTTTCATTTGAGGAGCCTTCTAAGATGTCATCCCTCTTTACTGCTGTAATTGATTCCTTGATCAATATTGAGATACCCCCTCCTATTTTACCACTATCCCTGTCTCGCCTTAAGACCCTATATCCTGGAATATTGAGCTGCCAAACCTGCCCATCTCTCAACCATGTCTCTGTGACAGCAATGACATCATACTTCCATGTGTTAATTTGTGCCCTCAACTCATCTGCTTTATTCATCAGACTCCTTGCATTAAAATAAATACCCTCCAACCTTGCCAAACTCCTTTGTGCCTTAACTGGCCTATAATTTCTATGCCTTCCAGACTCACTTGCTCTCTCGTCTAATTTTGACTGTGCATCTCCCCCTGCTGAACCTTCTCTCAGGATCCCATCCCTCTGCCAAGTTAGTTTAAACCCTACCCAACAACACTAGCAAACTTCCCCGTAAGGATGTTGATCCCATTATGGTTCAGGTGCAACCTGTCCACCTTTTACAGATCCCACTGCCCCCAGAAATGGTCCCAATGTCCCAGAAATCTAAAGCCCTCCCTCCTGCACCATCTCTCCAGCCACGCATTCTTCGGGACTAACCTCCTATTCTCCTATACTCACTAGCGCGTGGCACCAGAAGTAATCCAGAGATTGCGACCTTTGAGGTCCTGTTTTTTAATCTGCTTCCTAGCTCCCTAAATTCTGCTTGCAGGACCTCATCCCTCTTTCTACCTATGCAGTTGGTAGCAATATGTACCACGATCTTTGTCTGTTTGCCCTTCCCTTTTAGAATGCCCTGCAGCTGTTCAATGACATCCTTGACTCTGGCGCCAGGGAGGCAACATACCATCCTGGAGTCACATCTACGGCCACAGAAATGCCGGTCTGTTCCCTTTACTATCGAGTCTCCTACCACTATTGCTCTTCCCCTCTTCCCGCCCCCCCTCCCCCCCAGTGCAGCTGAGCCACTCACAGTGCCATGAGTGCGGCTGCACTCCCCAGAGGAATCATCACTTTCACCGTTTCCCAGCACAGATAAATGGCTCTCGAGTGAGATGCACACTAGGGATTTCCTGACTACCTGCCTGACACCTTTCTTCTGACTGATGGTCACCCATTCCCTCTCTGTCTGCACTTCTGTAAGCTGTGGGGTGACCACATCTAAAAACGTGCTATCCATGAAACTCTCAGCCTCGCAGATGCACCTCAGTGCCTCCAGCTGCCGCTCAATCTCCAAAGCCCGGAGCTCAAGTAGCTGCAGCTGGTGGCACTTCCTGCACACATGGTCAGAGGTATAAGGAGCATCTAGGACTTCCCATATGTTGCAGGTGGTACATAACACAGGACTGAGCTGCCCTACCATGCCTCTAGTTGAAATAAAAACCTTTTAAGTTAAATACAGTAAAAAAAGGTTAAATTATTTATGTACTTTAAATAATAACTAGTACGCTTACCTTTCTTTAACTTAATCTATTTTAAACTGGAGAAAACTGGTGAAAAAAACTGGAGAAAAACACTTACCCATGACTCACCAATCAGCTCTCACCTTTGTGCTGACGTCACTTTTTGAAGCTTCCCCATACTCGCACTGGTTCTCATCTCTCCGCCACTTACTTGCGCTGTCTTGTGATGTCACTCTTGTTATTTTCAATAAGAACTGACTGCAGGACACTCTTCCCAGACTGCTTCACCATGACGCTGACTGCAGGTCACTCTTCCCAGACTGCTTCACAGTGATGCCGACTGCCGGACGCCCTTCCCAGACTCATTGCTGGTCTCTGTGTTTGTGTACGTTGAACATTTACTGGCCATCAACATTTTATTTAAAGATACATTAGTGAATGCAAATGATTGCTGTAGCCTGTTTAATATTATTTATTAAATATACAGCAGCAGCGTTTGGGGGACACATTTATATAGGAGGCAGACCAATCAGTGACTAGAAGTTGTGAGTGATCTGTGGCCAGGGGTGAGGTGAGGGTGGGGGTGGATAAGTTGGGGCAATAGGGTACAGCAACCCATGTTCTTTTTGTGTTCTTTTAATGTGGGGTCAAGAATAGTACACCTCTTTGTCCCATCTCCACAGTGAGATAAGTATGGGAATCTTCTTGCCAGTCAGCATCAAGCTGTGCTGTATGAGTTCAGCAGATGACAAATGAAGCACTGGGCATTTAGAGATCAATAGACATGGCTGACCTATGCCAGTGATGCTGGCTCGACTGCCTTATCTAATACCATCTGGAAAGATGTATATGATCCTGCCTGAAAATATTGGGAGCATAGAAGTCCATTTAGTGCCTGAAAATGGGCACTACACAACTGAATTTCTAGGCCATTGAGTTGTGCACTCATGATCAAATAAAGTGATTCAAACAGAAGGGTTCTGTTCCGCTCTGGTCTATACTGCAGTAACTAAACACGTTACATTATAGTCATTAACCAAATGCCACTGTAATGCTTTTACTGTTCTTTCCTCAGATTTTTACATTAGTTAATGTGTTTATGCTGTTGTCCAATTCCCTTACACGACGTTTTCAGGAGTATTTGTTGATGCAATTAATGTACCGGCATAATTCATGTAATGATATGGTAATCTGTTGCCTTTTACTTTGTCCTGTGTATCATTTTAGATAGTGTATCCTCAGGTTTATATTCTTACACACAAGTTATGCTGATAGGAGTGTTTGAGGGTTTAAGATGCCATTATGTGAAAACAGGGATTACATTTGAGCAAAAGGCACTGTCTTACGTGATGGAACCTGTTGTGGTTTCTGTTTTATCCAACTAGGGCTAGTTGTAGTTTGTGTTTTGAAGCTGCTAATGCAAGTTTTTAATAATTTTTTTTTCCTTTCATTGTTTTCTACATGAAAATATATCCCTTGGATATTATTTATGCGGTACCCTTGTGCTTGGGATTGAGGCTACATTGATCATTCAGTGTTGTAAGCCTGCTGTGTTATCTCAGCAGTCAGTGGATTAGGGGTGAGCATCATCCTCCGCACAGTCTGAATAAATATTGCCATTACTTTCACCCACTGAGTCACTTGCAGAAGGTCTAGTTCTTGATGTAATGATCTGGGGAGTGTTGAGAAGCAGCATGTGTTTAAGCAGTCCCACAGGTACCCCACACAGTTCAGAGCAAACCGGTATTTTTGGAAATGCCATACACGGGGTAACGAGGACTGTGGCTCATGTTGTCCAACAGACACAAATATGAACAAAATATCTTGTGGGTCTATCCCTCGACTTATATGGCCAAAGTTTCACAATTTCCATGTGGTTCTGTTGTATTTCACTTCAGTTCATCAAGGTTGCATTTAGCCTAAATAATCTGTTATGCGATGTTTACTCCCTTTAATATGTTTGAGCATTGTTGTCCAGTTGGTGCATTTCAAACAGCAGTGTTATAAATAAGCCCACAAGAATGATTGCATCTGCCTATTTTATTAGTTCTATGCACATCAAGCCTGTGTACTAGCAAGATTAATTGGTGATAAATGGATTTAATATTCATTCACAGATTTGGGATATCTGAGTTTTGCTGTTACGTCCCTAATGAAAAAAGTAGATTTTAATACATTTTAATATATTATTGATATGTTTCAAATATATTGCAATATATTTTCCTTTTTGGTGAAGGCTAAATAAAGGATAGACTTGAAAATACCGACATGCCGGTGGCCAGAAATATTGGTCTGATCATATTGTATACCATTGATGTTGTACGGAGGAATCCCATGTTATTGCACAAGAGTATTATATCCCAGTAAAATAATCTATTATATTCAAGAATGTTGCATTGAATATGGATGAAATAAAACTAATATAAATGCTGAAAATCTGAAGATAAGAACATAAAATGCAAGAAACACAGAACAAATGTGTTAGCCTCTGTAAAGAAAGAAAATGGCTAGGTGGTTGTTCTGGGTGCATAATGGTGAATTTTAACCTGTCAAGGTTGGCAGGTTTCTGTGCAAGCAAAAGGTTAACACAACTGAAACTGCCTGGTGTGTTGGGAAGCCACAGGAGCTTCTGCCTTTAACACAAGTGTATTCTTCAATGTGTGAAAAATGCCTGTGGGACAGATGGATCTGCCATTTTAACATGTAAAATGATCATGCTGCAGTGTTAACCCAAGATTCTGACTTTAACCCCATGTGCCTGGGTTTCCCAGACTTTGTGGGACTCACCAGGGGAAACAAGAGGACAGCAGGGATTGATTGGGATGATTGACAGGCTGGAAATCCTTTAAAGTACTAAGGTCTGATGGCTGCCTCCTTGCCTAGGTGAAAGGTTTTGGCTCATAGGACCTGTTCTGAAGGTGTGATTTCACTGCTTTAAAGGTGATTTCTAAAACTTTTGGATGTCATTTCCACCACCTTGGAGTTTTTTTGTCTTTGATCTATACTTCCCAGCAGTCAGCCTTCACAGCTGCTTATGCAGCTCCTCCTGAGACCTCAGATGAGAAACAAGAGAAGCAGCAGCAACACCAACAGCAGCAAAGCAGCCTTCTCCTCAACCTTCTGCTGTTCCACAGGGCAGGGGGGATGAGCACCGTGCTCCAGCTTGCAAGGAGGCAATACTGCCAATACAGGAAAATACATGCAGAGGAGATGATTGATCACCAGTGCCTCAGGATCCTCTGACTTTCCCATCAGGTAACATTTACAGGCTCCCAGAAGAAGGCTTCCTATCAAGTGGTCCAGGTGGGCACGTATTGCCAGTGATAATTCCTTAGTCCATCTCCTTCCAAGGATTTGCTGATGATATTTTTTGAATCTCACAATCTGCTGTCCTTATGCATTTCACACAAGATGCCATGTTTACCAAGGCCAGCACTTATATGTACTTTGCTACTGATGAGGCCAGTCAGAATGAGAGGGCCCTCGGATTTGCTGCACTGGCTGGAGTTGGGGTACAGGGAAACATCAATGGCACATATGGCAACCGGCTGCCTCCGGATCACCCTGGAGACTTCATCAACCGAAAGAGATTCCACTCCATCAATGTTCAGCTGGTCTGCAACTGCAGAAAGATCATCATGCATGTCCGTGCGAGATTCACAGGGTGCTGCCATGATGCGGTCACCCTGCGTTAGTCAGACTCCTCCCAGATATTCAAACCTTGAAACAGAGCTAGCAGATGTCTCCTTGGAGATAAGGGTTATCATTTGAAGACCAGGCTAATCACATGGGCCCAGAATGGTCATTTATGCTAAAAATGCAATTCAGGCGCCTGGGCAGATCTGGGGGAGACAACCTTTAGTATGCAGGGGTTCCAGAATAGTCGTGGTGTGCTCCATCCTGCACAATATTTTGCAGCAGCAATGATTGAACCTGCAGGAGGGGGAAAGCTGATGAGCTTTTTGTATCTTTGGAGGAGGATGAGGAAAAGAAGGAGCAAGAGCGGATGACACAAAGATTGTCCGGGTGGTTAACAGTGAGGTTGAGTTTCTTGGGCTACAGGAAGATATAGACGGGATGGTCAAATGAGCAGATAAGTGGCAGATGGAATTTTACCCTGAAAAGTGTGAGGTGATACACTTTGGAAGGAGTAATTTGACAAGGAAGTATTCAATGAACAGCATGGCACTAGGAAGTTCTGAGGAACAAAGGGACCTTGGTGTGTGTGTCCATAGATCTCTGAAGGCGGAGGGGCATGTTAGTGGGGTGGTGAAAAAGGCATATGGGACACTTGCCTTTATCAATCGAGGCATAGATTACAAAAGTAGGGAGGTCATGTTGGAGTTGTATAGAACCTTGGTGAGGCCATAGCTGGAGTACTGTGTGCAGTTCTGGTCGCCACATTATAGGAAGGATGTGATTACGCTGGAGGGGGTGCAAAGGAGATTCACCAGGATGTTGCCTGGGATGAAACATTTAAGTTATGAAGAGAGGTCGGATAGACTGGGGTTGTTTTCATTGGAGCAGGGAAGACTGAGGGGTGACCTGATTGAGGTGTACAAGATTATGAGGGGCATGGACATGGTGGATAGGGAGCAGCTGTTCCCCTTAGTTGAAGGGTCAGTCACAAGGGGACACAAGTTCAAGGTGAAGGGCAGGAGGTTTCGGGGGGGATGTGAGGAAAATCTTTTTTACCCAGAGGGTGGTGACGGTCTGGAATGCACTGCCTGGGAGGGTGGTGGAGGCGGGTTGCCTCACATCCTTTAAAAAGTACCTGGATGAGCACTTGGCACATCATTACACTCAAGGCTATGGGCCAAGTGCTGGTAAATGGGATTAGGTAGGTAGGTCAGGTGTTCTTACGTATCGGTGCAGACTCGATGGGCCGAAGGGCCTCTTCTGCACTGTGATTCTGTGAATAGGAGCTGCAGTAGTTGGAGGAGCGTAATACAGCGGGGGCACATGTAGCCACACACTTCATCGCTAGAGACGCCCAAGAAGGACTGATTCAGCTAATTGAGGCATTGCAGCCATCTGATAAACCATTTCTTAACCCTCTGTGCCCCTACCCAACCCCAGCACAATACAGTGCCACAAATGACAATTGATCCCTTAGCTGCCAGCATAACATTCTTCACATGGCAGGTGGCAGGTAAAAATAGGGAGATCAGGACAATGAAGCTGTGAAATAAATTTCATGAAACAGAAATGTGACTAAATAACACCAGTTTAAGCACCCGAGTGAATACCCTTGTGCAACTACAAATCCTTTCTCTTCCTTTTTCTACTACTCCTAAAGAGTACAACCTCTGTGGTTTCAGCAGAGTTGGAGGCAGGTTGGCTCATTTCCTTTCTTTGACTACTCAGGTGTTCATTCTTGACGTCCTCTGGACATTGGAGTCTGTGAAGGTCCCGTCAAAGATTATCCAACTTCACCTATGCAGGGGCAGACTTAGCGATTGGTCAGGAGGCAGCATGCAGAACTTGAAGCTTTGTTTTGAATAGTGTTCCACTTCCATGTGCCCTTTCCCCATCTTCACTCTCATTGCCCACCCGTACTTCCTGCCAGCCAAGAGCTAAAAAGCACTTTGCTGCACTTCACAGAGGTGCTGCACAACCAAATCAAGGTTTTCCTCAATTCTCGGTAAGGTGATATTCTGAGTGTCAGGCCATAGAGTGCATGCTAGCTGCACCAATGTCCTGCTGTGTCTGATGCACCATGCAGCTGCCCACTCTTTCCATGGATTGCAACATCAGCATAGCATTCATGCTAGAAAGAAACTCCTCCAATCTCTTTATAGTCCTGTGCAGTGCAGTAAGAAATGCTGACAGCACCTCACACATTTTCAGCTACTGCCTCTGAACAATCCTCTTTGTCAATGGCCTCCAAGGCTTAGAGCTTGGAGGGTCCTGCCCCTCCAACAGGAACTCTCCACTGCTGTCCCTCCCTCCAACACCTGCATCTGCTCACTCGTGATATATGATTCACAGTGTGACAACTCAACTTCCTGTCTTGGTAGCCTCACTGAGATGTCTGTACTTGAGCTAGTGAACAGTGTGCCTGAGTCATGTGAGGTTGCACCCTAAGTCACCTCCTCTGAGGAGTCTTCAGCCTCCCCAAACTACCTCCTGAGAGATGCTTCCAGAACTTGTGGGAGATGAAAGACATGAATTAGAACTGACCCTTAGAGATTCTAAGTCATCATTGTGTAGATCAACATATTTCAGTGACTACTAACATCAAGTAAATGTCATTGAATGTTATGTGCCATGTGGCTGTGCAATATTTAATTCTGTCACCAGGTAGCTAGGAGACCCCCATCTTTCCATCTCCAGTGGCCAAGTCTGCTGAGACTCAGTTTATCTCCATTGCCTTCTCCTCTGCAGCTGTCAAGGTGGAGATGACTGGATGGCCATCTCTCATTCTCTGCCTCTGCCTGGTGCTCTGTACTCTTTTCTGTAAGGAGAGAAAGAACAGGCCTTTGATTGTGAGCTTTGGAATGGTTTGCGAGGATGGAAGGATATTTGAGGAATGTCACTGTGAGCATGTGTATACCATTGCTATAAGATGAGGATGAGTGTCAGTGATTGCTGGTCAGATAGGAGATGTGAGGAGGTGCCCTGACAGAGAGGGGCGGGTGCACTTGCAAGGTGTGCTAGTCTGAGGAATGGTGTACAGAAGAAGGGTAGGAAGGCAGAGTGTATTTGAACACGGCATGACACTCACCTTTACTGCACTAGATACATCATTAAATCCCTTGCGGCACCATATCCAGGGGTGGGGTACCACACGCCTACTACTGACCTCCTCTCCCATTTCTAGCCATGCCTATTTGTTTTCTGAGGCTACCTTCTTCCTTCTACCCACTGGAAGAGAATCTCCCTGCGGGCCCTTACATCTCTGGGAACGCATCGCTGAAGCATGGTGCTGCCTTGCCATGTTGAGTCTCAATCAGTGCAGATGCTAATTTTGATCAAACACATCTCCAACGTTTCAAATCTGACCCCCGCAGGGTTCCTTTAAATACTGGAGCTGAAATAGACTACTGTAGGCCATTATCATACCTACTTGTTTACCCAAATGCAGCGACTGATTTAAAAAGCACCGACAAATGTCCAACTTCCAGGTTCCCGATGTGCTCCAGGCTCCCCCAACATGCCCCCCCTTCACCGTGAGTGGATTGGAAAGTTAAAATTCAGCCTATTCTTTTTTCACAGCGCTGTATATTTTATATATGTATAGGAATATTGAACCCCAGTAACATGGAGTATTGTACACAGTAGTGGTGTGACAAGTAATGAGGAATGTTATCTTACAATGTATACATTATATCTCAATAACACAGATTATATTCACATGGATACTATAACACATCAATAGAGTTTATTATTATATAAGATTTACTGGGTATGTTAACCCTTATGAAAGGCAATGGAATAAAGTCCAGTGCTTCTCCAGTTCAGAACATATGATTTGATCTTGGGAGCCATTTGTTGTTGTTGTTATCGGTGACACTGAAGGCCAGAAATAATATTATTTCACCAGCCATGAGCTCAACAAGCTCAGCCATTGTGTAGAATAATACAGCCTGGAGTACTTTTGGAGGATGTAGTACATCTTGGAATTCAGATGATGTTGATAAATGCTTCATTTGTTACAATAATATTTCATGTATTATTCCATGTATGACGTATGCAAGCAGTATAACCAATTGATACAGAGTATATATAAGGCTAATGTTTAATATAATCCTGCGACATGCTGTTGTTTACAGAGATTTGTAATCTGGTAACAGACGGTGTATTTTGTTAATATATATGTACAGGAAGACACAATTATTGAATTCAATCCCAGTGTGAAATTCATCATCAATGTGGTTGTGTTGGTGGGGCGGGGGGAGGAGGGTGGCGGGGGAGGCAATTTTTATCTAACCAGGATCAGCTGTCTTTCATTTCCAGTTATTCCTTGGAAGAAAATGGTATTTCTCAAAACAGATGAGTGATTAGTGAAAAAAAACATGTGTGACATGTCACTTGACAATTGACAGCTGTGTCCAGGAGCCTATAAATAGCTATAAGGACTGACATCTGGTTTGAGCTTTATTTTTTAAAGGGACCTTCTCTAATGGTGAACTGCCCAGCAGAACACCTTACCAAATAAATAGAATAAGAGTGTCATGATTTAAACAGTAATGTGATGAGGACAGATTTGCCGATTTGATTTGTCATTACGAATCTATCACTACAAATAGCACAATGAATATACACCATTAAAAAGAAAGCAGTTGTGTCGCCACATCTGTAGTTTTGTTTTAACACTGCCCAAAAAGCATACGATTGATTGATAGGCATTACAACCACAGGAATGCCTAAGCCTATTTTTCAAGATGCAATATTTTCCAGGGTGGCTCAGGGCTACATGGAAGCTAAAAATATTATTTATTTTTTTTTTAAACAGTATCTACTGTTTTACAAAATATAAAGAAGATAGAATATATAAGAGATAAAATAATCAACTTGGGATGTGATTGCTTGAGCATTCTTAATGCAGGGAAGGTTGAAAAAAGAGCAGTCATAACTCCAGATAACTTAAATATTTGGGGCACCAAATATTTTTCTGAAAAATACGACAAAAGCAATTTGTTTGCTTCTTAGTCCATTTTCATTTAAGGGCATTTTCCGAAAAAAACTGATCAGGAACTTGTATGGAAAATTATAGGAAGAATTGTACAATGTACAAAATAGACATAATCGTGATCCAAGTCATAATGTCAGAAGGAATGTATCACTCTACCAGAACAATTTGTGCGTTGTGATGTTACCTGGAATTTATGGCAAATTCGATCAACCAATTTACTCTTTGCACTCTCTGTAGATTCTCCTAATGTTGACATAATACACTCCTGACGATTTGTAGGCCTGAAATGTATGTGTTAAGGAAATAAAAGAATCCATGTCTTGACAATTCCTTTCTTGCTGGTAATTTAGTAATTTACTCTTCAGTTATATACCTGTATACATGTTGGACCTACCACCTTACATTTGCCTGTGATGTTACCATTACAGTTGCAGTTTGTGCCTTAGCAGTGCCAACACTGGCACAAGATTTCGTCTGTGTGCTATGTGTAAATAAAATTGTAATTCTTATAAAAACAGATTTATAATGTTTCATAATGCACAGAGAAAACCTTCTCCCAAAACGTTACTAAAAATACAGAGAATTTAAAAGCTGAGGAAGATTACAGGTCCACATTGTGCTGTAATGCATCACAGCATGAATTCATACTTATTATTCCACACACGCTGAGCTGCTGATCTCGACAGTGTTGCCATAGGTAGATACCAAGTGGGACCCAAACATTTCCCCAGAGGGAAAGAGGGAAAAGAGGAAACTCAGTCACTCTGGACAATTCTCCCACATCGTGTAACAGCTGGTCATAGTCTCGAGCAGCACTGACAGAGATATCAGGATGCAGGTCTCTTCAACAATCCTATTGCCTGGGGAAAGTGCTTAGCATGGAAGTTCAAAAAGCAAATAGGATGAATAAGATAGGTGAGTTGGAATCACATTAAATGGATCAAATATATAGAATATCTCACCAGTAGCAGCACATTCCCAATAGTAAGACTTTCAGAGTTCACTCATGGCTGTGGTCCTTGATAGTCATGGTCCTGTGATCTCTGCTCATGACTAGAGGAGATGAGTACTAAATCACTAAACCCCAAACAAGGCTGCAAATTATTGGGGATGGAATTCTTCTGCATTATACGGAATAGATTTTTGATTCAAAATAATCAAAACAATGTAAATTAACTTTTAAAAAGGAACTGATTCTGAAAGGGATTGGAGGTTATAAGGATATCTTCACATCATTTAACATACTGCAACAGATTACAAGAAGGTATTGTAGTAACAACCTTGCAGAGTGGGCATATAATTGGTAAATGATTTTCATCACAGGTAAATGTGAAGTATTACATTTTTGGCAAGAAAAATGAGAATGCGTATTACTTAGAAAATAAGAATCCAAATGCCGCAGAGGAGCACAGTGATCTGGGCATAAAAATAAACAAAGCACTAAAAGTAGTGACACAGGTTAACAAGGCCATAAAAAAGAAAACTGGGCACTAGGGTTTGTTTCTTCAGGGAAAAAATTGGAATGTAAAGTTTTGCTAAACATGGATTGAACCTTGGTTAACTATACCTGGAGTATGGCATGCCCTTCTGGTCGCCATATTATAAAAAAGATATAGAGGCACTGGAGAAGGTGCAAAGAAGATTTATAGGAATTATACTGGAAATGTGGGGGCATACCTATCAGGGGAAGATGAACAGGCATGGTCTCTTTTCTCTTGGAAAAAGAAAGCTGAGAGGTTAACAAGTAGAAATCTTTAAAATTATGAAGAGTTTCACTTGAGAGGAAGAGCAAAACTAGAGGCCATCAATTATAAGATAGCCACCAAGAAATTATCTCTGGAATTCAGAAGAAGTTTTGCTACCCAAAGAGTGGTGAGAATATGATGTGTAACTCGCTATCACAGGGAGTCATTAAAGTGAATAGTATAGATCAGAGGTCAGCAACCTCTCAGAAGTGGGGTGCCGAGTCTTCATTTATTCATTCTAATTTAAGGTTTTGTTTGCCAGTAATGCATTTTAATATTTATAAGGTCTCTATATATAATTACCATAATCTTACCAGTTGTGATCCTTGCCTTTCCTTGTTGAGTTTTCCGATGTCCAGCAGGTATTTGGATATCCCCTCCCCACTTCCCGTGTGCCATAGGTTGCTGAGCCCCGGTATAGATGCATTTAAGGGGAGGCTAGGTAAGCATATAAGAGAGAAGGGAATAAAAGGTTATACTGATAGAGTTAGATAAGAAAAGGTGGGAGGAGGCGCAATTGGAGCATACACATCAGCGTGGACCACTTGGATCAAATGACCTGACTTCTGTGTTGTATCCAGTGTAAACCTATGTAATCAAATATAGAATCATAAAGTGGTTACAGCATAAAAGTAGGCCATTCAGCCCATTGAGTCCATGCTGGCTCTCTGCAAGAGAAACTCAGCTAATTCTACTTTCCCCACTCCCCTGCCTTTTCTCTGAAGCCCTGCAGTTTTTTTTTTCTTTTCAGATAACTATCCAATTCTTTTTTGAAAACCAAGATTGAATCTGCCTCCACTTTCCCCACACTCAGGCAGTACATTCCACTTCCTGTGTTTAAAAAAAAGTTTTTCCTCATGTCTTCTTTGATTCTTTGTTGGTTCACATTGGTATCCTTTGGTTCTTGACCCTTCTACCAAAGCAAACAATTTCTGGAATACAAATGGTCATTTGGTAGTACAGAACTAGAGTATTGCTCAAAAAAGAGACCTTTTTATGTCGAAGATTTTCTTGCACTCATTCGGAACTTCACAAGAATACCAATATAAGGGAAACAACAAATTTATACCAAATGAGAAGAGAGTGCTGATTGGTTGGAAAGTGGATTTTGGTAACGGCGTTTCCATGGAGAATACACCAGTTGATGGTGACTGACAGTTAACTACCAATCATTGTTTGAAATTTAAACCAGGCAGCTTGACTCAGATTGATCAAGGCATTGTCTTGAGGAATGGACCCATGAATGGCTGTCACTTATTTTGTTTAGCTAAACAGTTCAGTTTATCCCAACAGTTTCTCCCAATCTACTCTGTCCAGACACCCTCATGATTGTGAGCATTTCTATCAAATCTCCTCTCAACATTGTCTTTTCTAAGGAGAAAAGCCTCCGCTTCTCCCGTTTATCCATGTAACTAAAGTCCCTTATCCATGGAACTGTTCTTGTAAATCTTTTCTGCACTCTCTCTCTCTAAAGAGTTCACATTCTTTCTCATGTATACTTATATACAAGGTAATCCATGTACAAGTCATTCCGTATTATAATTCAGCCACCAAGAAAGTTGGAAATTTTATGTTACAGCATGTTGGCTGTTCCCTGTGATACCACCAGGGCACACAAAGAAATGAGAATCACAGGAGCCTGAGATATGACAACAGGCATCTTGGTGCCTGAGAGAGGAGCTTGAGAGTAGAAATTAGGAAACCATGGGGTAAAAATCCATTCTGGCTTGAATTTTGGGCCAGAATGAACACTCCACAGAAAGCGCTGCCCCAATCAGCAGGCCCAAAGCTGGCCAGAAATTGGGTCCTGTACCACATATCAATAATTCCGATAATATTCACATGCAACTTTCACATCCAAAAGTGTATTTTAGGGATTTTGCCTCACCGACCTGAAGGGAAAAGGAAGGTAGGAGGAATGGGACCAATTGAGGCCAGCAGCATCCGCAAGAAGTGCTTTGGAGACAGGAGGAGCTCAGGGGAGTGCTTTTGCTTCTCCTGCTTCCATATCACTTTGAAAAAAGAGATAGACTTATTTACCTTTTGCATGATGGAGGCTGGGTAGGTCACATCCATGCCTGGAAAGTGTGAGTGCAGCAGGCCTGAAGCCTGCTCGAATCAAAGCAATCTCTGAGAGCCCTTAAAACAAGCGCTGGGCTCTCCATTAGCATTTGAAATTGGCCTAAATCCTGCTTCAGCTGGTTGTTTCAGGCATCTGACAAATGCCCAATCCAACTTCAGGCCGGATGTTTTTCACCTTGGAGCAAGGACATTGATCTCTGAATTAGTCATCCTCGCATCCTTTTTCACCCATTAAAAGGATGCAGCGAGGCCCTACATCTGATCAACAGCCTAATATCATGAGTGTCAGAGATGGAAGTCAGAGATAAATTGTACTAGAGAATCAAAAATAAACATGGGTGTGGGACTAAATCTGTAGCATGTGTTTCCAGATTACCATCCACTACAATGACTCACCAATAAGATGATGCTCCTACTTTAAATTCTCAAACAGTGACCCAGATTTTGAATTGAATATTCAGGTGTGGACGGTATTTAATTATCGAGGAAGCAGCTCTGCAATGTGTGCCAGTACCCAATTCTGTAAAGCTCACCCCCAATGAATTTGGTGACACTCTTTTGGCCTACACTATTTTAACCAATTAGCCCCCATTAAATTTAAACTGATTTAAACAGTAAAATGGTACCCAGTGTCAGAAGGTGGTAGTGGAGGCCAGCATTATCATTGCTGCCAACATGTTTCTAGGAACAGGAGACAAAGCCACCTCATAAGGCATGCAGCTTAATGCCTTTATGTCTTAATGGTTTTGCCAATGGCTGTAACACAAAAGAGGTAATAAACAGATGTGATTACTATGGCTTCAGACTTGTTCTGGCCACTGGAATTTCATCTGCAAAATTTAACAGGTCAGGGCTGAGTTATGGGAGATTCATGTTCCAAAGGATTTTACCCAATTGCTTTTGGGTTCAGGATAAAAAAACTTTTGACAGTTTTCTCTTGACGGTGTTTTCTGCAGCTATTTGCCTCCCTGAGGAAACAAAGTAAAACGTGGGGCAAGTCCATGACAGTGTAAATTGTTTATGATTAATTACACAGAACTTGATGGTCTAAATTACCTTTTTGTTTCAATAGGTTCTCTTGTCCTTATGTTATTTTAATCACTGCAGAATAAACATCCTATCTGACCTACACCAATGCACCAATGATCTATCCTCTATGTAATGCTGCCATCACTGGAGAGTGACTGGCATCTCAGCAATAGAAAAGAAACATAATAATGTTTCAGCTGACTGCAGCTGAACGGTATAGTAAGCAGAAAGAAGTTGGAAGCATTAATGTATACTGAGAACAAAAACTGCACCCCCCCCAAAAAAAAAATTGGTGAACAGACATTGAGAACAGAACATATAAATGGAATTCTTGCAATGTTTTTCTTTCTTCTTTCAATGGGAATAGAATACTGTGTTAGTAATAAACACTGTAGACTGTTCAGACCTTTCATTAACCAGCACACACAAAAGGTGTTGCAAATAAATGTTGACCATTTTACGGCATAATCCCTGTGTGGGAGAACTGTTCGCCCCATGCATTGGAGTTTCATGTGCAATCTGGACTTAAATGGACACTTTAAAGTTGCTGAGTTTTTGATTTATTTCTTTCTAGTTTCCATTTCAGTGCTGATTAACAGAGGAATTCTAGTTCAATCTTCCCTATAGCAACATGAAAATTGCCAGTACATTCACCATAACGGTTACTAAACAGGACAGTGTTGAGGTTTGCATAAGGAAAATGCTGCGGATGCTGGAAATCTGAAATATAAACAGAAAATGCTGTAAATATTCAGAAAGTCAGGCAGCATCTGTGGAGAGAGAACCAGAGTTGATATTTCAGGTCAATGACCTTTCATCAG
The DNA here is from genome assembly GCF_964194155.1 of Cetorhinus maximus. NCBI lineage: Eukaryota > Metazoa > Chordata > Chondrichthyes > Lamniformes > Cetorhinidae > Cetorhinus > Cetorhinus maximus. Next base: position 119,110,408 of record NC_135888.1, on the reverse strand, counting down.
AACAGTGAGTCTGTTTTTCTTTGATAGTACGCTGGACCATTAAAACTTGATGAGTAGTACTGCTCTGGATCAGATGCGACCATTTTTGGAATGGGCCTTTCACTGTGCATTAATCCTAGTTCCTTCAGTTAAAGCACTAATAACACCTGGATGAAGGGCTTTCTCAGTCAGGCTTCACTGCTGTGTTGGACAGTTATGTAAAGTTTGGATTACAATAAATGCTATGTTTAATGTGCCATGAACCTTTACAGTGCTCTCTTTTTAAAATTTTACCTTGAATTGTTTTAAAATTGAAACTAAAATAACAAGCTTAGTAGTAAAAGAGGTCAAAAATGCATTGACATTATAGTAAAGCTAAATGCTTCAACAACATTTTCTTTGCACCTCGATCAGGTAATTAAAAAAAACACTTGGAATTTTTATAAATAATGCAAAGTTTACTGCAAATTATTTACCACAACAAACTCTGCCATGTTGATCACTCCAACGCTAATTGGATTAGTCCTGGATTGATTCTATATTAAATTTATGTCAGGTTCCTAAATCCAAGGTGAATAAAAAGCTAATCCTTCAGAGAAATCCAGTCAGAAGTCCTCCTTCCTTCCCTCTGTTGTCAACTGATCCAGAGATAAGTGTATCAATGATAAATTACTCCTAAGCCACTTGCACTAACATGTACTGAGCAGTCCATTGAGAAAAAAAAACAGTTTTTGGACAGGATAGTACAATTATTCAACTCTTTTTCTTCCCCCTATCCTCACCTCTTTTCTGAAGACAGTGACCCATCTTGGGTGAGTTTCAGCGGGCACCTGCTCCGTCCTACTTCCTAACCCATGTGGCCGTTCTCCATGTGTGATCATAGACGGTGAGAGTCAGAAGACTATTTGCATCAGCATTGGCCAGTGATTGAACCTGGCTTTCTTTCAGAATAGAAGGCTGGCTATCAGAACTGAGCTATATAATGCAGTTTGAATGTTATTTAATGGAGTTTAAATGATAAAAACAACAAAGATTGCTTAAGATGTAACTATTTCAGGTCCGCATAACGCTACAATAGGGATTATATTTCTGGGTGTTTTGTCACATCCTCTTGTTTTACCGTTTTTGTTTTTCCCTCGCTCTTTTTGCTGGCCCCATCGTCTTTCCTAAGCTATTCCCGGGTTTCTTTTTTTTGCATCGTCTGACCCCCTCAGTGCGTCTCCTGGAACACTGTGAAGTGTGCCCGAAATTTTCCGATCGCCGTTATTTGAACGCTGGTAGCCGACTCACTTTAAACGTGTTAACGCCGACATTGAAATAACACTGATTAGAAAATCGAGGCTTGTGAGTTCCTCGACTTTAATTTTCGCGCACCTGCCCGTGTCATACCAGCGTCTGAACAAGACCTGGTCTCAAAAAAAAAGGGATTCATCTTGGGCACTCGTGTTACAACACTTGTCACTGCTTTTGTTGCATTGTGCCATGACTGAAATTTTGTTTTGTTTCAATACGTTGCTATTACCGGCATGTAACACTATTTTTAGATGAGTATCGTTCTTGTAGGCGATGCTCTAAGTGCCGAGGGGACTTTAGCACTCAGAGGGCTAATGTCCCTGAAACACTTAATAATTTTAAACAGATAAAATCTCGCTCTGCTTCTTCTTGACCTGACTAAGGCTGTTGTCATAAAAAAGAAATTAAATTGCCTCACCATGTCTTATTAAACATAAATTGACAAATCTTTGGGGCGAAAAGGAACGACAGTTTAGTTTCAGTAAATATTCACTCTGAGAAGTAAGATGTAAGTTTGATGGACAATGCAGACAGAGATGGATGGCTGATGTCTGTAGTGTTGAGAAGCTTTCTGATTTTGATTAAAGGCAGCAATGTTTTTAATGGATATAGTTTGCATATTTGGGCAATTTTCTGGAGTGACTAAAATCCCCGTGCAGCCAGGAATTGTCTGCTAAGAAATTGCAGCTGAAAATCTGTCACACTAGTCACCAGGACAAAGCCGTGTTATGGTGGGTACAATGGTTAATTTAGTTAGAACTCGTGCAATACATTTTTTCCCATTACTTAGAATTCAATTTAGACTTGTAGTAATGGCCACTGTGTGGCACAGTAGGTATCAATTATATTCATTTGCCTCTGGAACCGAGGCAAATCCAGCCCAGGCACTTTCCTCCCACTAATGACGAGCGATCTTTGAGAAATTAGTTCAGGCATTTCTAAGTAAGTTCCTAGTGACTGGAGGCCCACAGTACAAAACTAGCTTTAATAGTCTCAAATTGCAACAAAAATTGACAATCTCCTTCAGATCACAAGAATAGCAAGTGTATGAAGTGAAAATGACACTGGTGTAGTGAGAGGTATATGCTCGCACCTACAGCCATACATAGTTACAGCACAGTGGGAAGCCATTTGGTCCATCGATTCTATGCCAGTTTTTGCACAAGCAATTCAAAGCTAACCCTATTACTCTGTTTTCTTCTAAGTCCTGTATTTTCTTTACTTCAAATGTTTATCTATCGTTCCCTTAAAAGAGTCAAAGGCCTGTCTCAGCTGTTCCCTGTGGCAAGGCACTCCATGCTCTCGGACAAAGGCATTTTCCTAACCTCTCACCTCACTATTTTACTTGTACTGTATATCAAACTTGAAAGTACTTGATACAAATAGCTTTGCCCCCTCACCCCCCCCACCCCCTCACCCGGCCAGGAAAAATGTTTCATTTACTCGCACCGACAGCACTTAGCTTGATGAGTGCAACAATTTGCAGGAGTTAACTGAGGCATGGTCAAGGACTGTTGCACATTCTTCTATTAGCGCACATGTGAAATGTCTTGAAGAACTCTGTGTACGAGAAACGTTGGTGTGCCAACTCACAACATCCATTTCCACAAAAGCTCAAGCTGCCAATGTTCTGCATCACTGCAGCATCCAACTGTGACATTGTACAGTTTTGTTGCATCTTGCAAATATGCTGTTACAAATTTTGCAGACTAATATTTTCTGCAGCTCATAGCAAATTGTTAACTGTTAAAGTGCACTGGCCTTGAAATTACACTGATTATTACCATATGAATGCTCATTCATACAAGTGTATTTTCTGCACTGTTATAACAGAGGCAATATAATATAAATATCTCTGTTAGAATAATTATAACAGAACTAAAATATCTCTATTAGAATAATTATAATAGAGGCAATATAATATAAATATCTCTGTTAGAGTAGTAGACAGACATTTTATACAAAGTATTCAAAATTCAATACCTGACCTTCACACAGTGCAATTTCAATGCTTGTATTAATTATTAGTCTAAGTATATTAGAAATGGAAAAGGCTAACAAATTGCCTGAACATGACAGTGAAGCAATATTCTGATGATAAAAGTAACAATCAACTAAAGTTAAACTTACATAGGTACTGATCGGTGTCTGTATTGTATTAATGCAATGAAATCTCTCCAAAGTGATGACTATTGTTTGTAATATTTGCTTCAAATCCGTGTTTTTGCCTGGGTGGATTGCACTTCAGCCACATTTTGTGCTGGCAATTTTAGTAGAGCACTCCATGTTCCCAGCACATTAATGAGGTTCACATAAATGCCAAATGATTGTGATATAGTTTCTGACCTTATACAGGAGTAACCCATAGATGGTTATCAGAAAATCTATTATGCAGTATATATCATGTAGATAAAAATCAAAGCCAGGGAATAATTTTAAAGCGTGAAATTTATTGAGGGGTTAACATGAGTTTGTAAACCCCAAGAGCAAAGCCCAAGTGGATTATAACCGCTTTGGTGTTGTGATTTTATCAGGACCATGAGACCTTTATTGCACTCTGGGAATTGTTCCCATCTCCCCATTAGACTGTGGGGTTGTTTAAGGCATTTTTTTGGCAACACATATCGTAATGGTCTTTATTGGCGAAGATTCTTTTTTTGTTAGTTTGTGCTCACTGAAGGATTAATGATTACTATGTAATCATTTGCACATTTGTTGATAATCTGGAGTTGATTATCATAAAGTAATACATTATATATACAAAAGCAACGAGAATAATGAATACCAGGGACTGGTAGAAAGGAAATACTTTTGCTTGGAGGCTCAAGTTACACTTTAACCTGTTAGAGAAAATGCAGTTATTTGTCACTTGGGTCCACAAATGAAATGAAAAGCTTGAAAGTACTCCAGGGTGTCTCTTATTATTATATACTGTGATGTTGATAAGATTGCTCTATTTTGTTTGGCAGTAGTTTTGTCAAAAGAGAGTGTCTTGGAAGATACCAATGACCGCGAGGTGATACCTGATGATACCTATGTAACAATAATGTAACTGCTGTAAATGTATCATCCCTCTGTCAAATCCAATGAATTATTTTAAGTTTACAACTCCTTTGAGGGGGTGTCTAGTGAGAATTATATAAGTGCTCAGGATTCATCTCTTGTGGTTTTTGGGTCTCCTGAATCCATTGGTCAAATCAACGTTTTGTAATCACTCCCAAACATCTCTTATATCCATTATAATTGTAAATACCCAATTGCTGTTTTTACTGCAATTAGATGGAGCTAGGTAAGCATACTTAAAAGGATGGGTTGGGATTTACTCAAATCTGTTTTGAAGATGCGAAGGTCTTGGAACAAGGAACAATCGCCGCAATGTGTGGTATGTACTGCTGACCTCCAAGCTTTTATATTTCTGTCCATCAGGGACCCAGTAAATCTCCCCTGCCGAAAAATGGATAATGTGATGAACAATGATATTTTCACTGGAATGGTTGGTGTGGCTCCTTCCTCTCAAGTTAGGGGAATTGAATTATAGGACAAATGCTGCTTTAAAAGACGATCAGTATTATTGGTAGGGAAGCACTGGAATGAAGAAAAGAGAATGTAATGTAAGTTTAATTGCTGATAGATTTTACTTCAACTCTCTATATAACAACAGATTAGAAACTAATTTTTTCTGGCATGGCAAGAATGCACTGTGTGGTCTAAACCAGCATGTCCATTTAAAGCTGTCAGTTCCCTACACTCAATTTGCTGTTGTTGTGTAAGTGGGAGTAAAGGATAGAACATTGGTTTACACTTGTGATTCTCCAAAATGGTGAGTGGCCAATCTCCTGTATGCCACCATAACGAGGCAGCAGTGTCTTCTAAGCACTTCTACACTGTGTGGGGGCAAAAATCAGCCAGCTAGCAACACTTGTTAATTTTGTGCAGGTACTGGTGGCTAACAGGTGGTGATCCAGGAGCAGGTCTCCAGCCCATTCTGTCACCTGGAGAATGTGTGTGCTGCTAATAGTCTATGGAAAGGAGAAAATTGTAAAAGTTATTCTACTGGCCTGAAGATATTATTTTTTTCACACTATGATTCATTATCAGAAAATGTGCCGTTGTGCACTCCCACCCCTTTGTTGCTCCGGATTATGTTGCAACTATTAGGAATTCTTGACGTAAAGGGATATGGGGGAGGGGCAAGATGGATGTAACTGTACTGACCCTGCATTCCTCCAATTTATCACATTTGGGAAAATTTCCATATCTTTCAAAACAGATGTTCGGAGAACTTTTTTGTTTGTTTATGGGATGCAGTGGTTTGTTCTTAGCTTTAGATCAAAGATTTTGAAAGGAGACATAGTTTTGGGACACTCAAGGCTTGAAGTTTACTGTAACTGACACAAACCTGGGAGTTTCATCTCACAGTTAACTGTAAAACAAAGGGACCTTTGGGAAGGGAAAGGGAAAGATTGTAAGTACAGTGAAAAGCTCTCCTGTTAACAGTGGAGTGGATCCAGACCTAGCCTAGATATTCCACAAAGATACAAGACTGAATCTTTAGCTCCCGGCATCTTTCATCACCAAAAAATGTTTCTCCTTCACACGTCAGATGCTAATTAGCAAATATCTAATTAGGAATAGAAGATTAATCGCTCCTGGGAGCAGTTGAGCCTTTGAGCTCTGGTGGCTGTACGAGTGTCTGTCTGTGTGTATGTGTGTGTGTGTGAGAAAAGAAAGAGACTGACTCCCCTCGTTCACTGTCACAAGAGCATCGTTGCCAGGAAGGCGCACACACACACACACACACACCTCTCTCTCTCTCTCTCCGGGGCGCCGGGTCGATGTAATATGTTGAGTTTGTATCATTAGTACACGGCGGATTAGATTGATTTGGTGGTGGCGGAGAGAGGCAGAGTTGAGTGTTAAAGGTGGTGGAGGGGGCGGGGGTGGGGGGCTGCTGGGGGAGTGGTGGTGAGCAGCAGATCAAACGTTACTGTACTTTGCCCTGTGTGGGCAGCTCCGTGTGTGTGTGTGTGTGGGTGAGGGTGAGGGTGAGGGAGCCGCCAGGGGCACAAGCTGCTGGGAAGTGTCTGTTTGTGGCTAGGGCGACGGGAACAGAAGGAGTGAGGCAAGCTTGATGATGATGATGATGATGGGGGTGGGGGTGGAGGGGGGAGAGGGGACATCTGCTATTTACACCTGTCTGGCTCGCAACCATCAGTTGTCATGGAGTCACCAGTGTAGACATCAGCGGCTGCAGGTTCCTGACAGAGATGAGAGCAGATCTATAATCCAGCCGGAGTCCTGCGTTGTTATTTTAATCTATTTCTCAAGTTATCCAAACGCTCGGACTTATTTATTTTTTCCCCTGCAGTGTTGATACTTATTTCTGCTCTCAGACCCTCCCTCCTCCTCCTATTCCACCAGATAAAAGAGAAGCCGAGGAGGGTTAACCGGCTTCTCTGCTCTGACGTTTGGCTCTCTCCACATTTTTTTTTTGAAGCTCTGACATTCGTTTTTTTTTCTCTCTCTCTCTCTCTCTCTCTATTTATTCCCCCCCCCCCCCCCCCCCCTCCTCCCTCCCTCTCCGGCTTGCTAGAACGAAGTGCCCGAGTTGGAGGCTCCTAAAGCCGGTTCCGGTCATGTCCCAGCCTCGGTTAAACTCCACGGTCGCGCTGCCTTGTAGCCGGGGAAGGTAAGGGTTGGAACTCGTCTCTTAACCAACCCCTCTGCACCTTCTCGCCCACTCTACCACCCTCTCCCCTTCCTTTCTTTCACCCGTCTCTCTCTTTTCTTTCATTTCGTTCTGTCCTTCCCTCTCTTTTATTTCCTTCCCTTCTTCAGTCCCTTCCCTTCATTTCATTCATCTCTTCCTCTCATTCCTTCCCTCCCTCCCTCCCTCCCGCTTTCACTTTCATTCATTCATTCCTCCCCCCTCTCTTTCATTTCCTCCTTCCCTTCCTCTTTGATTTCATTCCTTCCTTCCCTATCCTCCCTCTCTCACTTCTTTCCTCCGTCCCTCTTTCATTTCCTTCCTTCCCTCTCTCCCTTCTTTCCTCCCCCCTTTCATTCCAATCCTCTCTCTCTCCCGCAAACCCTCCCCCCTCCCTCTCTCCTCTTCCCTCTCTCCTCTTCCCTCTCCCTCTCTCCTCTTCCCTCTCCCTCTCTCCTCTTCCCTCTCCCTCTCTCCTCTTCCCTTTTTCTCTCCCCCTCTGCCCACTCCCTCCCTCCCCCCTGCCCACACCCTCCCCCCTTGCCCACACCCCCCCCTTGCCCACACCCTCCCCCCTTGTCCACCCCCTCCCCCCTTGCCCACCCCCTCCCCACCCCCCCTTGCCCACACCATTCCACCCTCCCCCCTTGCCCACACCCTCCCTCAACACCCCTCCCTTCCCCCTCCTTCAACACCCCTCCCCCTCCCTGCCCGTCTCCAGCCCAGAGGAGTCAGGTCAGAGGCCGGACTGGTATCGAACCCACGGCCGCCACTGGCATCAGCTTCGGTGGTGGTGGTGGTGGGGGGCGGGGTGGGTGGGTAAGGGGGGTGGGGGTTGCTGTCTGGCGGGAGGTGGCAGTGTGTGGCCCGCTCTCCTCCCTCATCACCATCATCATCTTCGTCTCCTTGCGGTCGGAGGGTGAGGCGAGCCCAGGGGGCACTGGAACTCCAAGCCCCGGACCATGCTGCTCGCCAACGCCGCCAAGCCCAAGAAGTTCCCGGCGGAGACAGGTAGGTGCGAGCTGGGAATCTCATCCCTCAGTCCATGGACACTCAAATCAACGTCGTGGCGGTTCATCCACTCGCTCAGGCTGCAGGGCAAACTGTGGAGGCTATTAGAATATTCTAGGGAAGGGAGTGCTCACTTTAAAAATAATATATATATATATATAAATATTAATTCTAGGTGTACCGTGCCGCGTTTAATAGGGTTCGCAGTCTCCTTTTATTGCGTCAAATAGATTTAAGGGGGATCTGGAAAAGGAAAGGAGAGTTTGGTCGGAGGCAGCGTTTGTTTCCCCCCTTCCACCAAAAAAAAAAGTTGCAAAGTAACTCGGGTCCTTTCGGATCTGCGGTCTTTCGCATTTTGCCACTTGTACTCTCTTCAGGCGAGAGCTGAGTGTTATCTGTATTCCGGTTCTGGACTATAGAAGGGGGTTTACTTGACAGTGTTTAGCGAGCATCGTTTATCTCTTCCCAGCCATTCCATTTTGACCATCATTTCTTTTTAAATCTTTCAGCAGCTCATTTAAAAAAACAGCAAAGACGTGCTGTTTTACTGTAGGCGTTAATTCCCGTCCTTTTTCTGTAAAGTCTGTTCCGTAGGTAACATACATATTCAGCCTGTTTGCTGGTGTTGGGTGGCTTAGGCAGTTTCTGTGTTTGTACCGCGTTTTCTCCGAAAGCTGCAAGCGCTGTTTACCATTTAAAGTCGTGTTGCTCCGAGCTGTTGATGTCTTTGAAACCCGGTGCTGGCTTGAAAGCAGTGTACAATCTCAAATATGCAGGATATGATTTTCCAGTTGCCTCGCGAGTTGGAATAAGAATACATTAATTAGCTGCTTACAAACGCCGCTGCCTTTTCGCAGCGTTCCTTGCAAATCAAAAAAGCAGCTTCAGACCACACAGATGTTTAAAGAAAGCTTTAATGGTGAGGCTGGAATTCTGCTACTGTTGTAAGGAAGTAATAAGTCTACACCATTAAAAAATCCTCAAGTCCTTCCCAGCCAGCTTCTTATTCCTCTAAATTCTTCAATTAGTTTAATTGATTAAGAGAACAGGCCTCCCATTGGATTCACTGACTTCTCTGTTTGGTACCAGTCTGTTAAATGTCAGTTTACGAGTCCCTATTTCACAAAACTTGTTGCAGTTAAATTATTCATTTACATTTAAATTTGGGTGAAGACATCTAATGCACAAGTAAATAATAAATTAGAGAAAGTTTGTTTCTCCCACTTGATTCTCAAACCACTGAATGTTAAATCTCCTTGGTAACTTTAAACTATGGTGCAGTTTGTGCCCAACACTATCAACTGATGGGGTCAATATGTCAAAGTGCCAAATATTTTGTGGTAGAATTGAGGGAACAGAGATTTCTTTGGATCGAGATTTACAATGTTCCTAATTCTGACAAAACTTAGAAGAAATGTGTTGTTTTAATGTTTTGTTTGTGATAGTTCTGACTGAGCTCACAGCCTTTCTCTTCTCTCATGCACAAAAGTACAAGGAATGGAAAATTCAACCCTCAGCGATGTTATGATGGAAATGGTGACATTTCATGTTTTTTTATTTGATGGCAAAGATTCACCTATCAACTGAAATTACAGTGATTACAGTATTGGGTGATTATGAACAGGTGAAAAGTGATAGTGCGTTGTATCCTTGTACAGGAGTGGGGGGAGCATCATTATCGAGAGTCATAAAGAGTGAGGAAAATCTTTTATATTGATACTAAGAATATTCTGACCTGTTTTTTTAAGCAATGTTGCCTATTTAAAAATATTCAGAACACATTTTAAGCTTGTTCTTAACTGAAGACACAAGTAAATTAACAGGTGTATGTCTCGTAACAATAACATTCAAATTAACTTTTATGTTTAAAACAAAAAGATGATGGCTTCAAAACAAATTAATCTTAATGAATAAAACCACAAATTCTAGTTATAATGGTGATAGTAATACTTCTCATAACTTCTAATTATATAGTGAGGCAGGTTGGAATATAAATATATTTTTGACAACAATCTCCACTGTGCCCTTAACCATAACCAACTCAGAGTGGGAATGTATATTTTGCCTATGTAAAAGATGTGGATAATTCACAATGTACCTGCAGTTTCATTCATATATACATTTGTCTTTTGGCATTGCAGAATGAAACAGTAGTTTTAATGCAGGAAATGACAGACAAATCAGAATTTTTCCCCAGCTATATTGCTTACTTGGAAATGCTGGTTACAGGTTCCACTGACAAATAGTTGCAGATGTAAATGTTATGAAGCTGGTAAATTATAGTTTTATTTAAGGGGGATAGTTAGAAGAAAAAACAATCATATGAATGGGACTTGACACAGTTTAGATTTTCTTCTGCTTTTCTCATTCACAAAATGAAGTTTACTTTTCACTTTGCAACCAGTTATTACCACCTTGACATTGTCTGTACTGGCAGTGAAATTCATTTTATGACCCATTGGGCTGTACTTCTTTTTTCCAGCGTATCTGCAGCCTTGGCAGCTCATTCTAAGGGGGTAGTCATAGATGTAACAATTCTTTATATAATTTGAGTTTTTTTCTCACCACCTTTCCAGTGTTGTGTCTTTATTTGTCTTTCTTCCCCTACTGCTGATACATTAGATGTCTTCAATGCTAGCGCACAAATGCTTAATGCACTTGTATCAAATTTGCCCACTATTTGAGCAGCAGCATTAATTGATTTAAAATAAGTGTGCTAGAACATTACATACTTGTATGCCCATTTACAAGGAGATTAAATTGCATGGCATACATGTCTTTCAACATTTGTTATCCAGATCAGTCTCTAGATCTTTCAGGCTTTTCCTTTTACTCTCTCACGCTTTGTTTCTTGTTTAACCAATTTTTTCTTCCACCTGTACAGTCAACATACAATTCTCATATCACTCCTGCGCTGCAGGTTTATGTTTGTGGTTACACTGTGGCTACCAATCTTAGTACCTATAGAATCTGATGTACGGTGAGCAGCTTTGAGCTACACTCCCAACTACTTAGCTAGAATGTGGATGTATGCATGTTAATTTTTAATGTTAGAGTGTGAATGAGAGGACAACATCTCATAATATTAAAATACTGAAAAATATAATGTTATAAACCTTCTAAAAGGCCCAGTGGATTTCTTAAACATCTAAAAATGTGGACTCACATTGGAGTGGAGCCCAATTGATGGTGAGACTACCCACATGAGATAATGTCTCTCTCTTGAATTATATTGCTAACTTGACTGTTGAGCTATACCGCCACTTTTGCGTCGATACATTTCCAAAACCACTCTGAATTGGCATGAAATTGGCATTATAGTTGCCCAATCCAAGCTGATTTATACTTAACATGTTGATGTTGTCAATGCGTAAAATTTTTCTTGCGAATGCTTAGTCCATGAAGACATTATGCCTTCCACATGCATCAACACAGCTCAAGGGTTTGCATACAACAGCTAGTTTCAGTGCACCATTAAGCTATGAATCTAAAGGATTTTGAGACTACAGTTACAACGTGTTGACTTCTGAGGGTAAAGTCCAGACTAGACAAGCATCATGTAGTTATCTAAATGTAATAACTATTGGACTGCACCGAATTATTAATTGGAATTTAGAATAATCATGATCACCTTTATGCTAGCAGTCTTTTCATAAAATTCTTTTTGCTAATGTTGAAAATGCAGAAAGCTTCAGCAGATGTGCCAACTTCTACCAGTGTGAATTTTAACTTCTAGTCATGTGCAATTTTTATTTCCGGGGGAAACATTGATATTCTCCATTGCCAGGCTGCGCGCGTTATTAAAAAGAAAACTAGCTCACAGTAAATTCAACACTAACCCCACCCCCCCCCACCACATGGACTAGAAAAAGTGCAAAATGAAACCAAATTAAAATTGAACAACACACTGATTTTGTTTTCTCATGAAAAAACATGGATGAAGTTTAGAAAGCAAACCCCTAAAAGCCTGGAAGAATTTTTGAATCCCAGTATTTAAAGTAGAATTTGATTTATTGATTCACCGTAACCCAGTAACACTGAAGATTACCCTCTAGAAGTGTTTCCAAGAACTTGTTGGGTGGATGCAGGACAATAATATACTGCTGCAGTAAAGTGTTATCCTACGATAAAGCATTACCCTCGGAGAGCAAGCGCGCTAGGATGTTTTCTTACCTCTATTCCTATTTATCGAACCAAAGGATAGCTTACCCATGATGAATAGCCTCTTCAGCACAGTACCAGAAATATACGGGTGCCTGTGAAGCCATACTCCAGATTGAAATGCTAACTCCTGCAGAGACAGAGTAAGGTAGGGAGCTGGAGAGATGAGGATATTACTTTATAATTTAAAAAAAACCTTCTACATTTCAGCACACCACATGCTATTTTTCAGCTAAGGGTTGTGAGGGATGGGGTAGAGGGTGGATGGGGAGAAATTGTCATACTGGACCCAGGGATTGCCCAGTGATTCCTTCACCTGCTGTGGTAAATGGTGCAAAATGAAAATGGAATGGGAGGATGAGCAAGTGTCGAATAGGGAATTGAAAAAAATGGAATAGAAAGGAAGGAAATTGAGAAGTAACTGGAGGAGGGAGGGCGAAAGCAGATAATTTATCAGGCAGCAGTGCATAGATTGCACAAGGAAAGCAAGCAAGCATAGCTTGCAGTGAAAATGCAACACATGGGACTTGACATTACAGGTTACCATAACACCCCTTGAAATGACATTATAAATGGCTGCTTGTAAAAACCCATATAAATAGGAGCAGGCCTTCATGTTCAAGTAGGCAAACATGATGAATATAGTGAAAAATCATTTGATTTGGTGAGAAGTTATTTAAACTTTAAGCAATTAGATGATGATGGACCTTCAGTCCAGTCCATGTGGTTCAGCATTGTGGTTTTCCTTTTGCTTCTCCAGACATTCCATTAGGAAGGTCCATGACCAGAAATGAACATTGTGACTGCGACTTTCAAACAAAGTTGCTTCTGTGCTGCTGCCAGTGCTGTGAAATTGACTCCCAGCACTAGCATATTGCAGAACCACATCTACTAAACGTACATTCAGATAGCACCTTCTGCATAGCAAAACGTCTCAAGGCAGCTTCACAGGAGTGTTATCAGACAAAATTTGGCACCAAGCCGCATGAGACCAAAAGCTTGATTAAAAAGTTGGGTTTTGTGGATCATCGTAAAGGAGGAGAAAGAGATATAGAGAACTTCAGGGAGGGAATTCCAAAGCTTAGGGCCTAGGCAGCTGAAGGCATAACTCCCAGTGGTATAATGATGAAAATCAGGAGGTACTGTGTGAATTAGTGTCTTGCAGTTCTACGCCAGTCAAAGATGATCCTAGTTGTCACCCCGAAAGCAGCTGTAAAAACTTGTATAAATGACTCAATATAGTAATAATTGCATTAGTGAAAACAGTTGTGGTTGAGTTTTAGCTGATTCAGAGGAAAGTGTATTCAAGAGCAACTAATAAATTATTAAATATTTTCAGTACACTTACAGCAATTTTGGAAAATTTGTGTTTCTTGCTCTGAGTTACTGTGAGAATGTAATGAGTGCATGTTGTCAACTCCACGAAGGCAAAATACCATTAGGTAAGCGGTATTTTGAAATCAGGAACCATTCTGTGCCTGCATTTACTTTATTGAATCCTGCTAACGATATAACCTTTTAACTGTCTACTTCTGTTAATTTGTGTAATTTGATTTAAAAAAATTATAAGCTCTACTTTCTCCCTCAACCTTCAGAGCTATATAAAAGTAATACTTTCCACACTTTTTTGCACCAGTCATCTAAAATGAGACACATCATAGGTTAGAGGAAAATTAAAACTCCTTTTGCAATACATCAGCAAGTGTATGAATCCCATTCGAATAAGAATGCCCATTCAATACAATGTTACCATTGCCGTGCTATCAATCTCTGCAGGCCTTCTGAGTGAGGACATAAATTTAAGTATTTATGGACAGTTCTGCTCTGAAGTCAAGCCAACTGGAAAATGGGTTGAGATTAATGCAACCTAAATTTAATTTTCTAATGTTGATTTGACCCTGATCCTGGAGGTGAAAAAAACAAAAGTTCTGACCAACTATGGCACCCAATTCCCCTTGAGGGTACGAATTCAATGGTGCTGAGCAGTAAAATTCTTATGCATTGTTAATTTAATTGCAGTTTGATTATTTGTAGGTCATAATTTTCCCTGAGTAAATTAGAATAATCATTAGACGGATATTCGATCATCCAAATGGTGCTCCTAGCTTTGTGTTTATTATAGATAGATTGCAACATGGAAATGTTGCTGAACAACTTTGCATTTTTATACTTAATCATATCAACATTGGGTATATGTTAACTTAAGAACCATATGCAATGCTGATTAATGTTAATCAAAAGAACATTTTCATAGCAACTATGGCTAAATTGATCGGAAAAGACTTTGGAGACTGTCGAATTAGTGAGCAATCCTAACTAGCAAGATCACTCCTTGTCAGGTGGTGCATGGCTGAATCTAGCATAGTTTTCTCTATTCATTTTGTCCTCCTGATCATTTAACTGTAATATGATAGCTGGATTAAAGGGACATTTTGTTTCTAACATTGATAATCAATAGCAAAAATTTGTGATCTGGTGGAAGGAGAGGAAGTTAAATTTGAGTGCTGGAGAGGGTGCATCAATCACTTTCTCGTGATTTGACCCCCAGAGTACTATTCTTTTTAAACAGGAGGTGTCATCATTGCAAAGACAGGTGATTGCACTTATGTGTTGAGGTGGGCTTAACAGCACAATGTCACAATGATGCCTGAAGCTTTGTTAGTTAATACATGGTAGTGGGAACCCTTAATTTTTATTGAAACCCTGATTGAAATATGAAAACAATTTAGAAGTAGAATAAAAATCAGCAACTCAGCAGATAAAGGTTTTGTCATATTATGAATTTAATGCCGCAGCCAATTCTAGATGTGCATGGAGTTTTCAGACCACCCGCTCCAAAACTGCCTAATATGGTAACGCTGCCCTTTAAGGTTCCGATAAGCATGCCAATGATATTGGGTGCCCATCAGCAAGACTGAAAAAGTAATTACTCTTTTTTTTTGCATCCGTTTATTGAGAAACAGCTCAGAGTTTGCATGGCAATGTGCTCGTTACATTTCACATTAAATTTATGTGAGGAGCATTAATTGCCAAGGAGTACTGTCAGCAAAACTCAAGATATTTTGATAATAAATTGGTAGTCTCTCTGCATTTAGTTTCTTCTTTGTCTCCTTTTTCAGAAGTAAAAGTACATCTTAGCTCTACCTTTTTCTGAGTTTTCCTGATCCAAGCAATTATTCTTCAATGACATACTATCTATCTTCATATAATCCAAGTATGCTTGTAGCCTGCAAAAAATAACCCCTTAATCTATTGTTCTCTGGGTACGAAATCACTTATATCTAGCAACTCCTGCCGTAATTTTTGGTCTGCGAGTTGGAACTTAAGTTGAGGCTTTTTTCAGATAAAACCATGCTCAAGATCCTGTGTCCTTCTCTCCCCCCACCCCCTCCCCACCTTTCTTTCTGTATCCTGCCTGGGAGGATGCAAATCCTGCAGCTGATTAAATTGGGCATAACCTGCTGATCAGGGTCTACTAGTGCTGTTCTTCAACTCTCCACTAGGAGGAGCTAAGAGAATGGCTCAATGATCACTCTCCCTCCAATTTTCCTTCCCTGACACCATAAATGCAGCGTAGTAGATGATGGAGATTACATCCTACCTGTCCTCAATGTCATTATGTTAACGCTTTGACATGCTTTACTGTCACAAAATGAATACTTAACTAATTGATTTCAAAATGCCATTTAAAAAAGAATGATCCTGGAACAGCTAGGCATTATGCAATAATAATGTTGCTGGTGATTACTTTGTTGACTTGTTCTCTGGCTTTCGACAAGTAATCCTTCAAATTATGCATTGTTAAGTAGAGGCTGGCAAAAGAGTTATTTTGTCATCAAGACTGAGGAAAAATTAGATGAGATGAAATTGTAGAATTGACTGAATTCCAAAAAAGTGTCAACAAATCTTTTGACACTAACCATTGAGCAAAACGTTGACTCTATGTATGTAGCTGTGTACAATATATGGCTGCACTTCGGGGGGGAAAATTAACTCCTTCATTGCTGAGATTGATTCTGGCCTACAAAGAAACCGGAGTACAAATGTATAAAACTGTTGTCCAGAGTGTTAACATGAAAAATGCATTGTATCTTCCCACCTCATAGTCAGTTAAACCCACCAAAGATACCTTTTGTACCTAGTGGTTCACCATTAACCTGTCCTGACATAGCCAGCATAGCATCTATCGTTGTCTCTTCTCCTGTGCCCATAAGATTCCTGCTGGAGAGCCCCAATGTTCCATCCTTGACCTGCGTGTTCCTTGCTTCTTTGCAATTTTGCCGTAAGCGTGTGGTCGACTTCCCCATGTATGCTAACGGTGCCCAGCTTTAGCTGTCCATCCTACTCGTTTGCAACACAGTTGCTGTGCTCAATGTCAAGTCATTGATGAGTCAAAACATTCTGCCAAGTACAAAGTGTGTTCCTTACTTGTAAGGGTCCTATTTTGTGTACGTGTTATGTGTTGATACATTTGTTTGACTTGGTTAACCAGTGAAGGTGAAACATTTTCCTGACAGTGTTCCCTTTTGGGGGAAGGTGCACTTGACTGTTTCTGCTGCGCCAGGCTTCTATGGATTTATGTTAGTATTGACTCATCGTCCTGCTGTCTTCTAAGCAGTACTAGCCCCTTGCCCCTCTATGTATTGTTTACAAAGTCCAGCGCCTTCTTTGTCCCTCTGCCCCTGCTTGAACTGACTCTGTTCTACCACATGTGTCTCCATTTCATTATCAGTAGCAGAGACTTTGATGCAAGTTCTTTTGCTAAAGCCTTGCTTCGCCTTTGTCTGATATTAATACTTATTATTTTAATTGCTTTTGGTATGTGAACAGTAAAAGCAAAAGAAAACTAGCATCTTTCACAATTTCACGACATCTCAAAGCCCTCTACAGCTGTTGTCCCAATATCGGAAATGTTGCAGCCAATTTATGCACAGCAAGGCCTAGGAAACAGCAATGTGATTATCTGCTTTAGTGATTTTGGTTGAGGAATACATGTTGCGGGGAGCTGGAGTGGCTCAGTGGGCAGCTCTCCTGCCTCCAAGCCTGATAGGCCCCAGGTTCAAGTCCCATTCAAGGACTTGTTGGCTATAAAACCATCTGCCAAATCCAAAAAAAATGGTTGCTATGAAGGTGATCAACCAGCAGTGTGGCAACTCCATGTAATATGGGAAAAGAGGAAGGAAGGAAGGTTGAAGAATAAATATTGGTGAAGACACCTGGAATAATTCCATTGATCTTAGTGTCATGGGATCTTCCGTGTCCAGTTGAGAGGGCAGATGGGACCTCAGGAGTCATTACAACAATAATGTTCCCATAATGTTCTGGAGTAGGGAATTCCAGGATTTTAAATTGACAACAAGGAAAGTTTTATCAGCTGTGTGAAACCTACCTCCCACCATAGCATCAGTGACGTCCCTAACCCTTGTCCTGATTTCTGCTTTGGTTGGATCTTAAATTGATGAAGTGTTTTGCCACATTTCACTTCACTAAAGGCACAATGCAAGTGCAGGCTGCAATTTTAAGAGATTGCTGCTCAGAAGTTGCTGTTCGTAGTAAGGAAGGCATGGTTTCCTGATTTCAGAATACAGCCAGTTATTCTACTTCTAAACTTGTGTTCTGCATCATTTGAGGAACAGGGCAATTCTTGGTAAATCACAGGTGCCACAAATTTGTAAGAAAGGAAAACAAAGGTTATGGGTGCCAACAAAAAAAAGGCAGGTGAAACATGGAGCTCTCAAGTGGCAAGATGTGAATTTGTTTGTTTCAATCCCACCTTTGCCTAAGATTGGGTTACTACTTCCCTCCTTTCTCCACAGAAAAGGAGGGAAATAATCAGGGTGTTATTTAGCCCATGCCAAGAGCAAGTTGTTTCCCTGACACTCCATCCAAATAATACTGGATAGCAGTTGGACATGAGGGGATGAATTTAGAAACCTAAAGAAATGAACGTGAAAATCAAAAATTCAGTTTGATGTGAGAGTGGATCATTCAACTTGGACTTAACAGTTGGCTTTTTCTAGAGTTCGTACAATAAATTTTTGAAATCTTTAATGATATAACAGAAAAACATTATGCTGGCTATTACCACAGCACAGTAGAAAGATGCAACGCACATGTCCCCGAACTGATAGAATTTCTACAATAAAATAGAAAGCAAGATAATACATTTTTGGCATGTTTTGAATTTGTGCAGGAAAGCATTTTCACCATCCTAAGGGCAAGCTATAATTTAGTTTCAAGTAAATTGTGAAGGGACTAATGTTTTCAAAATGTTGGTTCGGGGTTTTCCTGTTTTTTTTTATTTCGAAAAGCAATCTGTACATTCTGATGATTTTTTTTAACTGTCGCCACCCCCTACTGATATCACAACTGGCATTTACGACAGGATAATCTTCTGGCAATGATGAGAGGGTGTGTGAGTGATGAGATACTGCACACTCGCAAAAGAGAACATTAAAGCGGATATGTAAGTGCCAACAAAGGCCCTTTAAACCTTTGTAGAAATGAAGGATTTTTTGCCTAAGAAGGCAGCTTATTTTTGTATGTATCACTTTTTCTTTGCATTTGGCAGCATAGAATACAATGACTGTTTTAGCAATGCATCATGTTCTACAAAATAATTAATAGATGGGAATTTTGCATCTTTGGAGGGAAATAGGCTACAATATGTAAAGGAAAAAATTAAGAGGTCAAAGATATGGTTTTCTTCACGGCAGCTTGTGGTTTCACACTTGTAAGTGCAGGGCTGTAGCTCTATTTGTACGTTAGTTGAGATTTTAACACTTTATTTCTTCATTTTCATCATAGAAATAGAGCAGCTAACTTGGAAAACAGAGCTTAAGACTGTGAGGTTTCCAACCTACTTCTGCATAAGATTTGTTTTTTTCTACAGTATTGCTGTGTGTATTTTTACAGTAGACAGAAACTAAAGAAAGAGAAAGAGAGAGAGAGAGAGAGAGGAGAAAGTGGGCCAAGCAAATTAGCTGCTAACACAATCGACTCCAGGAGGAAGCCATTTGGGTTTGCCTCGCCTCACAGTAAATGACCTTGGCTGAGGATGATGACAAAGTATCATCTTGCTGATCCTTGACAGGATGCCATCCCTTGGAAGTTGACAAATAGTTCACATTAAAACCGGGGCATTTTAGGAATCATCCCCCATCGCAATTCATCAGTTCTGATTACAACACAAATGCCAACACCAACTCGAAGCATATTTCTCAAACTGTGTAAAAACTGTCATTAGCGGGGGCGGTGGGGGGGGGAAAGAAACAACAACACAGTGGCTGTCACAGAAATGTCGTACCGCACATCGCCACCAGCCTTCGCAAGCATCAGTGGAAATATCGCACAAGAGCATAACCTGGATGAGCGCAAACTAATCTAGGCACAGAAGAAAGCTGGTGTGCTGGCCCATTCCATGCATTCCCATTAGGGTTGATGTTACGGTCGAAGCATAAAAATTCCTGGCAAATTAGTTATGCATTTATCAAGATTTAAGCTCATTTTGCTTTCATCTCAGTGCAAAAATAAAAGGGGATTACAGTCACTAAGCTCACTCTCGAAGCTCCCACAGTCATTCTTGTTGCTTTGAACATGGCTCTGATGTGCTGGCTGTGTTGCCAGTATAATGCAACTTGCATAGTTCTTTATTCATGTTCAGTTTTTATGGTAAGTGGAATGCTTCTCGAAGAATTCCATCATGGAAGGGCTGAGGGCAGAAGAGCTGTATAGTACAGATTCCAATAGCTGTTGGACAGCAGGATACATCAACAGCTGAGTTTCAGTTCCACGTTATGTGGGTGGTACTGTATATTGAAACGAGTGTATTTTTCCCCTCTGCAACCAAGGTTTAAATCCAACCCAGACAGATGGGATGGAAGCCGTCTCTCTCTCTCTAACAGCTGTTAAGGGCCATTAAGTAAAATGACTTTGGGCCAACTCAATTCCACTTGCGCAAGGCAGAAGGGCTATAGAACAACGAAGGCCTTGAGTTTGGCAAACTAGTGTCAAGGGTATCAGTCTCTCCCAAAAGGGTCAAATGTTCCTGCACAGGCAATAATTGTCACATGGGATGCACAACCTTTCAAAAGAGGGTTCCGATAAATTTGATTGAGGCTCCTAGGAAGATTGCAAGTATTACGTTTGTGAATCATGGCTGAAAAGGGGCAGGAAAAGCTCTTTGATATTGAGGGTCTGGGATTTAGCGTAGATTTCCATCTGCTTAGTGCTATATTTCTAATCTAGATGCGCTCAGTAACGCCCCCTAGGTACAACATAGAACATCTTCCGGAACATAATTGTTATCTCTAGATGATACCACATCTACCAAAATAAAATAAAATAAAGCCCAGTTGCAGGGAGTTAAGCTGACTTGTCAGCGGAAAGTCTAATGTTTGCTACATATTGAATAGCTGAGCATTCTCATTATTGTAAAACTCTTTATGGTTCACATCATGATATTTTTTCACAGCTCTTCCATAGGCAATAGTTTTTGCTGGTATACAATTCCTCAGGCACCCCTCCAATACCCTGTCCAAGTAGACATTCTTCAGGTATAAACTTAGAGATTAAGAAAGAACATGCGTTTATACAGCACATTTCATAATGTCAGGACATTTCAAAGTGCTTTACAACCAATGAAGTGCCATTGAAGTGTAGTCACTGCTGTAAAAAAGGAAATGCAGCAGCCAATTTGCACACAGCAATGTCCCCAAATAACAAAGTGATAATGGCCAGATAATCTCTTTCAGTGATGTTGGTTGAAGGGTAAATTTGGATGGGGATACACGGGAGAACTCTCCTGCTCTTCTTTAAAATAGTGCCATGGGATCTTTCATTCTTTCAGAGGGCAGATGGGACATCAGCTCAATGTCTCGTCCAAAAGGCAGTACCTTTGACAGTGTGACATTCACTCAGCACTGCACTGGAGTATCAGCTTATATTTTCTGCTCACATCCCTACAGTGAGGTTTGAATCAGCAACCTTTCAATTCCAAGGTGAGAGCCCTACCTCTGAATCACAGGCAACATCAAAGGACAAGAATCAGCAGGTTATTTTGGGAGCAGGGTCGGACCAATTGTGGTTAACCCTGTCATCACTTGGCAATCCATCAGGAGCAGTAGCTTTGGAAATAGACCATTGGGAGTGATACTGAGTTACAGAGATCAGAAACATACCCAATTTTGACCTCTGGTCTGTGCTAAATTTGCAAAAACAATATACACCAAAAAGCAGCACTTTGAAAAGTGGCATCAAAAAAGGAAAGAATGATGAACGCTTATTCAGTTGATCAGTATAATAATTCTAAAAAAGTTATAAGCTACTCCTACATATTAAATGAAATATTTGGATCCTATAGAAGCTAAACCAACAGTTACAAAAGTTATTTGTCCTTGTATGATGTTGCTTAACAACAGAAGCGATATCACTGCTGTTCAGAACTTATCAGACATGCACAAAGATTTCCAAATAACACATAGGTGGACAGTGCGAGTTACCAGCTGTAATCTAATTGAGGGGATATTTTTATAAAATTATTCATTTTAGGATTTCAAATAGTATCATGATCCATAAGAATAAATCTTGTGCAATTTAGAAGAACATAAAATGGATCAGGGAGACCCATCAAAACTCACCCCTTTAGTATGCCAACTCTTCCACTATGACAACAGTTACATTTTAAGTGTCTTTAGTTTTTTTGCTCCTATTACCCTTTGTGCCTTATCACTCCAGACATTTATCACCTTTTAAGTTAAAATGTTCTTCCCAACAACTGGTTTAATTTGATTTTTCACTAATTTAAATTTGACTTCTGGATTACCCTACTGGTTAAGTTTGAAGTAATGAGGATTTATTTGGTGAGTTCCACATAATATACCTTACTGGGGTTCGCCTTATACTAGCTGCATTCTGGGCTTCACTGTTTGCATTTCAGGAGTATGATAACAAGTCTCTTTTACATCTTTTCCCTGACCAACCTGAAGCTGATTGTTGTCTCTCAGATACTTCTGAACTACTTTCTCTATTCTGCTTTTAAGTTCTTGCCATGGAGCATTTAAGGGGAATATTTCTTAAAATTAGTGCGTGCAAAATCATCGCCTGGGAATGTGTAATTTCCCGATGAATACTCCTGGCATTCAGCAGAAGCACAGAAACAGAAAATGTGCCTTGCAGGGCACTATCAGCAAATTTGCCAACATTCAGCCTTTAACAAATATACATTCCATAACCAAATAAAAATGTCATATAACAATTTCAGAAGGTCATAGCTTATGAAGTTTCTTTTTCTTTGAAAAAGTAATCCTCAAGATTGATCCCGAAAAGAGATTAACTGGATTTTCAGAGGCAAAGATGTGAATGACTGCAAAAATAAACTGATTCCTGATCAACAATCTCTTCTTAAGCATAAGAAAATGAACTGTGATGGGGTCTGCGAGTCACAAGTGTTGTCAGTCACAGATGGGTCTGTCCATAAGCAAGTCTTAATAGAACAGGTGTTAGCTAACAACTGTTAGACTTAAAACTTCCACCCACTCCTCTCCCCACCCAGTGTGAAGTGAAAATATCCAACTGAAGTTTTAGAGGCGGGTGAGACTTCAGGTTAAAAGGATTAAAGCCTAGCATGTGCCACTTATGGAGGTTGCATGTGAAGTTTGGCTCACTGTTCAATTCCTTGTGTTTGTTAGCAGTAGAGGGAATGGGGCTGATAGCACTGTTTTTGCGGAGTGGGATGAAGTGGGAAGATTCCATATCAGTGCTGGTTTGTGACTTTCACATAGCCACAGCTCTGATCAAAAATATCAGATCCAAGCCCATGCTTTTGGAAGAGATGAAGACCTTCATACAAGTACTTTATTAAAAGCATCAAGGACAACAAAGGCAGTTAAATGGATAAACGTAATCACATTATTGGGAAATAATAAATATTTTAAATATTTTGAACATTAGAAATTTTAGTTAACGGGAGGCAATGGTAAATGATAAACATTTTCAGAAAGCTATTTGTGGGAAACTAGTGGCCACATTATATATTCAACTGGTGAGTTTACATAGGCAAATCATATAATAAATGTCTACGTGGGAATTTCTGAAAGGAATATGTTGACTCAAAATTGTGAGAATGGCTTGTCAATAGGAGGTTAAATTGTGTAGAAAGAAAAAGATGCTCAGATGTTTATTATTTTTAATAAGATGCAGATCTATGTGTACAGGAGCTTTGTCTACAATTATGATCTTTTGTTGATTTGCCAAAGGTATTGTGTTTCTTGTCACTGGTATCATGTTGACTTTAAGGAGTAATTCCATTCAGCTATAGCACAGTGACATACCAGTGAAATTTGATCACGGGAGGATTTTTGGAATTTAAAGAGCCACTATCTTCAAAAAGTCTTTGGCAAATATTTGATCAATGTTTACCAAACACTGCTGTGCCTCGACAGAGATGGTATTGAACCGTGTCATTGCATTGCAAAAACATCATTATAGTGAAAATGACAAGCACAGTTTTTTGTTCTTCTTATCCCACAACTAAGCCATCACTTTTCCAATCTTCAGTAGATTACTGGAAAATAAAATTTCTCTCCAAGTAGATTATAGATACATGGTAGTTATTCCAACGCTGTAATCTAATCAAGGGGTTACATGTGGTGGATATCTGGGATCATGTTACAGTCTGTAATCTGATTGAGGGGTTCAGGTGCAGTCATATCTTTTGTTGAATTTTGAGATGGGATTAGAGTCCTGAAATTGCTTTAGGGTATCTACTTTATATATATATATATATATATCTATCTTATATATAGCACACAGACACATATATACGACAAATTCAATGCACCAATACCATGATCAGACTTTTACTCTTTATTTTGTGATGTGTTTCTTTTTTTTTTGTTTTCTTTACATGCACAAATGTAACCCAAGGTACCATAATATTTCCATTCACCTCCATGCCTATATGACGCACACTCGGATAATCTCAATTTTAAGATTAATAGCTTATGCCAGTTATACTTGATCACATTATCCAGAATGTTGAAGGAAATTCAGGTATCCTTTGTAATGTCTAAAGTATTTCTGAATCAATGGGAATATTAAGGATTTGGATATGATTCTTGGTTGCATTGGACTGTTTCGTGTTAATTGTCAGAAGGATCAGTTAAAATCTGTGAATGGCAGTAGCAATGGCAGATAAATTCAGTATGGACAACTGCAATGTAATGCACATTAGCAGGAAAAATTAGCACATGCATTGTCGATGGCATAGCATTGGTAAAGGTGAAAGGGAATCCTCAGTTCCAAAGAAGAGTCATTATTGGACTCGAAATGTTAACTCCGATTCTCTCTTCACAGATGCAGCCAAACCTGCTGAATTTTTCCAGCACTTTCTGTTTATATTTCAGTATCCTCAGCATTTTGCTTTTATCCATATACTGTATCCCTACAATATGAAGAGGGATATTCCACATTCATGGAGTTATTTACAGCACCTTTTCAAATGACTTTTGAAAGTCCATATATGCAGTGTGTTTTTTTAATTCATTCATGGATGTGGGTGTCATTGGCAAGGTCAGCATGTATTAGCTATCCCTAATTTCCCTTGAGAAGGTGGTGACGAGTCACTTTCTTGAACCGCTACAGTCTGTATGGTGAATGTATCCCACAGGGATGTTAGGTAGGGAGTTCTCGGGTTTTGATCCAGTAACCGTGACATAACTGAGATATCGTTCCAAGCCAGGATGGTATGTGACTTGGAGTGGAACTTGGGGATGTGTTCTCATGCGCCTGCTGCCCTGGTTTTTCTAGGAGCTGGAAGTTTGGGAGGTGATGTTGAAGAAAACTTCACAGGTGCATTCCCATTACACAGTGTGCTGTCCTAAACAAATTGAAAGAAATTAGGCCTTTTACAAATCGAGTCCAAATGCTGGATTTTCATCCTCGAGGCGGGTAGTGGGAGTTCAGAAATTTCCCGGCTCAACACAACTACCTCGGAAGAAAGTGCCAGCAAACACGGGATTTTTGTTCCGGGGAGTAATAACAGGATTCGGGCCTGCCAGTCCCAGAAAGAATTCAGAGGCAGCCTCGGGGCCTGCCATATGCCAAGGCGGGCTGTTTAAACAGTCCATCTCAGTGCTCTAGGAGATTGTCCCAGTTGTAATAATAACAGAAAAACAAAGAACAGCTCTCTTACCCTCACATCCCTTCACTCAGTGACATTGTCCATGGCCCATTCACGCCCTCCACCAACCTTCCATAGCTCCTCATACTCTCTATGCCAATCTATAGCACTTCCATGCCCATTTACCCACTATACACTCTATACAGAATGAAACCCCTCTAGTAACAATAGGATGTGTGAAAAAGCTTTAAAAAATCCATCATTCATTCATAACTTTCTACTTCCTCAAAAAATACTAGAGACCTATAAAAGTGTCAATCATCAAGAACATTTAAAGCATCAATAACAAAATCTGCAAGCACTTGACACCTCTTTACCTGTGTAAGTAAACGCAGTGCAATTGTCTGAATGGATCACAGAGCAAGAGCTGTCAATCAGGCAATGTTTTGCCTGGGGTGCAGCTGTTTCAACCGACTAATGGATGGCTGGGTGTCCAGCCAATCCTTATTATGCATTCTTGGCTGAGAGCTCAGAGATCCATTAGACCTTGAAAGGGCTGTATCCCAGCTCTGTGATCTATTCTCTCATTGCACAATATTTATTTACACAAGAAAAAGAGATGTAATGTGCTTGTACTTTCTGATATTGATATTTTAAAAAGTCTGGATAATTGATACTTTTATAGGGCTGTAGTAAAAACAGTTTTTAAGAAAGTAGAAAATTATGAATAAATGACTATTTAAAAAACTTTTCACGTATCCTATTGTTAGTATAGGATTCATTGATTCTGTAGAGTGTATTGTGTCTAATTGGGCATTCAAGCACTATAGATTGACATAGAAGATATGAGGGGGCAAGTGGGAGGGGGCAGAGCTTGGCATGGAGGTTATGAGGGACCAAGGGGATTGGGGGCATAGCTTGGCATGGGGGACATGTGTAAGACCTTTTTAACTTATTTTTCAAAAGGTTCCCTCATCTAGACTATGGTTCATGACACCTCTCAAAGGTCCTGATCCAGGAGTCCTTTAAATGCCGGACTGACTCCATAAAAATTGTGGTACATGAGGATGTGCCTATCCCTGCTACATAGCTGGCCAGGTCAGGGTTGCAGGGTGTGGGCTCATGACCAGCATCAGCCCGCACACCCTTAACCCGCACTGGTGAAAATTGAGGGCACCAGGAATTGGGCCAGGAATCGGGTCCCAGCCGCCATTTTTACACCTCCACGGAGTCTCCCCAACTCCATGAAAATCCAGCCCCAGGTGTCTCTGGTTAGCCCCTAACTTTATAAATGTTCACTAACTTGATTCCATATTAGAGACCATTGTAGTTAATGTACAACCGAGAGTAAGGGGCCCATCATTTCATTTCAAACAATGGGTGCCGCCATTTTAAATGCAATGATTCCTGCTCCCATTTTTTAAAATAATGCTTTTTAGTCATTTTGTAGCACAGAACTTGGATATTGCTGAAAAAAGAGACATGTCTAAGCTTTTTGTCTTGCACTCATCAGGACACTTGCAAGAATACCAATATATTGGAATTCTTGCAAAATTTCCTGATGAGTGCAAGATGGAAAACTTTGACATGTCTCTTTTTTCAGCAATGATCCTTCTTACTCGTAGTACCATTAATAGCAAGACCTATAATGGGCCTGTTTATGCGTGTTCATTTGGTTACAGGAAAGAGGCAGCTTTTCCTTTGATCTTAGTTAAAGCTTTCTCAAGTTATTTTGCCAATTGTCAGATACAAATCTTGTTCTTGTTATGATTGCCTTCAGTTGCAACCTACAGAAACTATTCTTAACATCGAAAAAACTTGTGGAACACAAAAATACTATTAATTTTCCAGATGGGTCCCATTAAATAAGGCGATCGCTGTACATTCTATTACTCACAGTATCTGTCACTCTCTAGGGTATGAGGGTAACAATACAAGAAAGGGGGATTGCATGGTCTCTGTATCCTTCATCATCCTGCATCATCATTTACTGTGGCTACCAGTGCCATGGAAAGGATCTTGACCTGTGTACGCTGCCAATGGCAGATCACACACCCAGATCCCAAACCAGCTGCGTCTGGTGATCTTTCAGGTGGTAGGAATTCCTGCAGGAACAGTAAGGACAAGCTCCTTAGCCTGATAAGTAAATTTACATGTAATTCTGGAAATCATTTTTTGAAGCATACGGTAAAGGTTTGTACTTTTCGAGGGATGCAATAAATAATTCATATTACTTTTAACTACTTTTATGCACTGAACTTCAGTGTACACTTGCTTGAAGTAACTGTCAGATTCAAAGGCTGAAAAAGTACATCATTTGCCCACTTGGTTTAACATAGCCTTTATATATGCTAAAAATAATCAGCATTTTAGTATGCATTGTGCTGTATTTACTGAGCTGAGACTGGTAGCTACATGATGGGTTCCAGCCAGGCAGTACCTTATTTACAATGCCAACCAAGACATAGCTAAGTGCCTGCATGTTTATATACGTGAACAGAGCTCTGTTTACAACCATTACATTAAAATACTTTGAAAGTTTGAATGAGAATCCAGGAGATCCCTGGGATCACCTGAGAATGCTTTTAAACCTGGTTTGATACTGCGCTGGGGATGTGCCCACATTGGCCTTTAACTGGCTGGCTGCTGTAAAGGGTGCTACACTGTTCTCATCTGCTGTCAAGACTGACTGTACTTGAACAGCCACTTCTACATTACCAGTTTATGTCCTGCCAGCTGAAGGCCAGACTGCCAATGGTGGACCGATTAAAATTGGGGTGCTAATGAGGCTAGATTCAGATGAGCACAGATATCTCAGAGGGTGTAGGGCTGGAGGAGGTTACAGAGATAGTGAGGGATGAGGCCATGGAGGGATTTGAAGACAATGATGACAATTTTAAAATCGAGGTGGTGCTTAACCAGGAGTCAGTATAGGTCACTGAGCACAGGGATGATGGGTGAACAGGGCTTGATGCGAGTTAGGATACAGGCAGCAGAAATTTGGATGAATTTAAGTTGGTGGAGCATGGAAATGGAGGCAGACCAGGAGCACATTGGAATAGTCAAGTCGAGAGGTAACAAAGGCATAGATGAGGGTCTCAACAATAGATGAGCTGAAGCGGGTCAAACTCGGGCAATGTTACGGAGATGGAAATAGACGGCCTTAGTTATGGTGTTGATATGTAGCCAGAGGCTCACCTTGGGGTCAAACAGGACACCAAGGTTGCGAACAAATCTGGTTGATCCCCAAACAGTTGCCAGGGAGAAGGATGGGGTGTGTGGTTAGGGAACAAAGTTCCTGGTAGAGAATAAAACATTGGCTTTGGAAGATACTTCTTCTAACCACTCTCCTGACCTTCTAAGTGACAATTTTAAATTGATAATCCAACTCAGCTTTGGCTCCCCAATCGAAGGAAGTCGTCTTCCCCTACTGACTTTATCAAATCCTTCTGTAATTTCTAACATATCCTTACAGCTACAATTTCCCATGTTTGCTATTATCCTGGTGAATCTACTCTGTGTGCTTTTTATGGCTCTAATGTTCTTCCCTTTGTTGCAGTACCCACTCCAACATCCAGCAATGTAAATGTTATCCATCTGGACCAACTCTGTAGCCAAATATTGATTTTCCTAAGCTTTTTGCCCTTAAGCTGTCAAGTGTGTGGCACAGGAAGCATACCAGAGAATACCACCCTTTGTTATTCAATCGAAAGCCGAACTCTTTAAACATCCTCTGCAAGACCTCACACAAACTAATTCCTGTGTCGTTAATTCCAACAGTGGGAATGATTTTTGGTTGTTCTGCCTCTTTCCCTAGAAGTTTTGCCATGCAGGTACCAGGGAGGCAACATACCTTTCAGGACTCCCAGCAAAAACTGCTATCTTTTCCTCTGACTAAAGAATCTCCCATTACCACCACTCTCTTATTTTTATGGTCTCCCTACCTCTCGCCCATCCTCAGTAGCACCATGCTGTATGGTACAAAATGTTGCTCATGACCACTTTAGTGTCACTGTTACTATCCACCTCATATTTTCCAACTATATTTAACTTTGAAGAGCTCCAGTGACAAGGGTTTATAATCCCCCTCTCTCTGTCTCTGCGGCCCTTTTGGATGCCCCTACTCTTTCTATACTATCCCTTTGGAGCACAGAGATCCAACGGTCCAAAGACTCCAGTTTATGACATTTAGCACAAATGTGCTGCTCCAGTTAAACTGAGGGTCAATGTTGACCCATTTATCACATTCCACATAGGTTCGCACTCTGCCTGTTGACTTCACACTATTAATTATTTCAACTTCACCTCTATTCTGATGATTCTCTAAGACTGAACCCCCGCAGAGGCTAAATGCCGCGTTCTTCTGTCTTCTTACAGCTTGTGGCCTTAGGCATTTTGCTTTAACTGTAACTCCACTGAATAGCTGCAGCTGTATGTGGTGAACAGCAGAGAGCTCTAACAACTGGCACGGTAAGAACAGTTGAAGATATAGTGAGTTACTTGCCATTTTTAAATTTCCCCAGTGGATTTAGTGTAATTGATGTACTGGACAATTTTGTTTTCAAGTCTTCGTGTAAAAGGGCAGTCCCGTTTTTGTACAGTATTTGGTAAAGCTTTTTAGTGTGTCTTGCCAAACCATGTGGGCTGAATTTACTGGACACAGTGTGCCTTTCAGGTCAGTAATCCAAACAACAACCAATTTGCAGGCTGTCTCAGGGTCCACCATCCAAATAAAGGTGGTAGGCGGATTGGGGAGAAGAGAGAGCCAATCAGCTCACCAGAAAAATAGAACAGAAAATGCTGGAAATACTCAGCAGGTCTGGCAACTTCTGTGGAGAGAGAAACAGAGTTAATGTTTCAGCTTATGGACCTTTCATCAACTCACAAGCTGCCTTCACAGTGGCTGGAGTGTCAGTATGCTGCTGAGGGGAAAGCCTCAAAGGAGGGTGGAGCAAAATAGCTGCAAGAAAAGACTGAGGAAACTGACACCCATCTCTGCGTCCCAGGCACTATATCGAGGAGCTGCTCTTGCATTGGCAAGCCTCTGCCTCTGGATGACTTTAGGCTTTCCATTTGCATCACTACACAGTGAGATCTCTTTTTCATTTGTTCATGGGATGTTGGTGTCGCTGGCTAGGCCAGCATTTATTGCCCATACCCAATTGCCCTTGAGAAGGCAGTGGTGAGCTGCCTTCTTGAACTGCTGCAGTCCCTGTGGTATAGGTGCACCCACAGTGCTCTGTTTGGGAGGGAGTTCCAGGATTTTGACCCAGTGACGGTGATATAGTTCCAAGTCAGGATTGTGAATGGCTTGGAGCAGACCTTCCAGGCGGTGGTGTTCCCATGTGTCTACTGCTCTTGTCCTTCTAGATGGTAGAGGTTGTGGGTTTGGAAGGTGCTGTCTAAGGAGCCTTGGTGAATTCCTACAGTGCACTTTATTTTCATGCCGCTTCGCAGCTGCCTTGTCTGCGTAGCTGAAGTTCTGACACAACGTGGGGCCCATGCAACACTATCATATTTGCTGCTAATTGACAAGCTTAAATGCCTTCCCGCCACTGTTGGGCAGGTTGCCATCACTGGACAGAAGCCACCTCCAGGAAAAGTGGCAGGAGGCGGGAACATGTCCAGGAACCAGCACAACATTTTTCTCCATTACTTTCCCGCCCCTGCTTTCTCCAAGTCCCTGATAAAACTCCCCACCATGATTCAATGGTAGAATTCACATAAAAATACATCACTGAGTCATAATGAGTGATGAAATTAAAATGTAACTTTTGCTGCTGCTAGTGATCATTGTACTTCCCTGGTTGTTTTTATTTTTCCTATTACTCATTCTCTGCATTTAGATGTCACTGGCAAGACTGGCATTTATTGTCCATATCTATTGATACAATTGAGTGATTTGCTCGGCCACATCAGGGGGCAGTTAAAAATAAACCACACTGTTATGTCACACATAGGCTGGATTGGGTAAGGAAAGTAGGATTCCATCCCTAAGGATATTGTGCACCAGTTGTTTTATTTTTTATAACAATGGTCACTGATACCAGCGTTTATATTTTGGATTCAGCTTTTAAATGAATTCAATTTCTCGTGCTGCAGGATTTACCTCACGCTGTCTGGATAATTGTTCCACATAAACACCACCCTACTTGTACCTGAAAAGAGGCTCAGTAATTTCCATGCTCGCTGTCTGCGGCGCATTATGGGTGTATCTGGGCTGGACAAAATCATGAATGCGACAGTCCACTTAAAGGCAAAGCTCCCAAGTGTGTTGCCATTTATCAAACAGAGGGGTCTTCGGTGGCATGGGCAGGTCCACAGGACGGAACACCCAAGGACCATCTGTACGGTGAGGCAGCTGGGGCCAGACGACCAGTGGAGCACCCAAGGCTCTGCTTCAAGGATGTTTTTAAGCATGACATGAAGGCCTTAAACATCTATTATCACACCTGGGAGTCACTAGCTGGTGAAAGAGAGAAATAGTGCCACCTGCTGGGGCTGGCGTGCACTACCCCGATGACCAATGGCAACAGCAGTTTGACAAGAGGCACCAATGCCAGAAACACAACCCCATAATGTTATTTGGTAGCTATATATGTGGCGTTAGTGGCAGAACCTGCCTGTCAAGGATTGGCTGTCACAGCTATCAGCGCAGGTGCACCAAATGAAGGCACCTCACCCAAATAGATTGTTTGCTGCATGTCCATCATCTCTTATAGGTGGAAGGATACAAATGCACTTGTCCCCCTTTTGTGTTCAATATACGTGATAAAAGGTTTGATCCTATTCAGCAAGTTTGAGAAGCTGCTGGACCTTTTTTGCTTTGATGTGGTGGAGCGATTTCACTGTGAGTCTGTGATCCATGTCCTGCCACTAGTGTCTGATAGAGAATGCGGACCTGTCAATTCTCAATAATGTACACGAATGTTGTTTATGTGAGCAAGTAACCTTTTTCCTGGGTATTGCCGTGTACTTGAAAAAAAAATTAAACCTCCATTCATTTCTTGGGTTTGTAACTGTCACTTTCAAAAGCCTCTTTGTTTCTAGTAAGGGGGCCTTGACAAAAAATACAAGCAGCGCTGTTTCTATCTATAAGGCTACATATATGGTCTAGTTAGGTGTGAAAATGACAAGATTAACTTCAAATATAAAACATATTTTAGGGACTACTTGGCAGAAGCTTAAATTGTTCTGTGAACCACTCAAATTCACAGTTGACTCTAATGCATCTGAATGGATGCAGTACAAGGTCATGTCTAGCATTGCAGATGATGAGTAAATTAAATGATTTTGGAGGAAATAAAGCACACAGCTCCACAGTTCCGTCAGCTGGTATAGTAAAGAATGAACTTACCTTTATATAGGCCCTTATAATCTATTTCATAAATAGCCCAAGGGCTTCATAGGCAATGGATTACTTTGAATTGCAGCCGCTGTTATGTCGGCTAGCTTTACTGACCAGACAAGTGACAGGTTTAATCCCTGGTTTGTCCTGAGTTAGTTAGTCTTCCCTAGGGCATTGATGGAACACTACAATTGGCATTAGCACTCCAGGGAAAGGAAAAATGAGATTTTGCTTCTACTTTTCTAATCATAATTTTAATGATGGTTAGCCAGGTGTCTGACAGGCATGGAAACCCATCGGCACGTTTTTAAAATGAAAATAGTGAGAACCAGTCATATATAGTGTTTTTGTTTGCTATATGTTAAGTGCACATTCTGTCCCCATAAAGACATATCATGTTAGTCTAAGCCTAGGGACTGATTAGCAACATCTAGGGCTTGGTGACCACCTAGTGAGTGCAAGGGTTTAACCAGCTGAAGTCATGCAGCTTACTCACACACACACACTGGTCAGATTCTTCCTGCTTTTCAAGCTAAGTCCACTCTACCTACTTAAAGCATTGACTTCTGGAGTTTTCTGGAACAGAGCATGAAGAATCCAAATTGTATCGGCAAACCAAATGTAGAATATCTTGCTTGGCTTCCTCTGAGGCCCCGGTCATCACGGTCTCAAACCAGTTTGGTTCACTTCACTTGACATTAAGAAGCTATTGTGTTCTCTGGATATAAGACAGGTTAATGACCCTGATAGCATTCCAGCTGTAGTTCTGTGCATCACAGCAAGCCAGTCCCCTAGCCAAGTTCTTACAGTGCAGCTATAACTCTGGCATCCAACTGAAAATGTGGAAAATTACCCATATGTGTTTGCCAAAAAAGCAGAATGGATCTTACTTAGCTACTTGTTACTAATAAACCTGCACCAATCACCAATAAACTAATGATAGAAGTCATCAATAGTGACATCAAGCAACTCCCACTCATCCAAATCCTACTCAGCATGCTATTGAGATCCTACTCAGATTTAGCCAACTCTACCCAGATAGAGACCTTGTCACAACTTTACTCTAGACATGAACTAAGTGCCAGAAGAGAGGTGAAAATTGCTGCCTGCAACATCAAGACAGCATTGAACTAAGAATTTGAGCAAAGAACCCTAGCAAATTTGAAATCAGTAAGAATCAAGCTCTTCAATGGGCAAAGGCCCAATTACCTCTGCTGGCTTTTCAATCACCATGCCATCCCATCATGAGTCTCCAATCTTCAACACCCTGAAGGTTACCAATATCCAGCACTCACTTGAAAAGGTTCAATCATAGCGGGCCTTGGAAGCTTGATTGTATCGTGGAAAAAACAATCTGCTCGAGCAGTGCACCTGCACTGAACTCAATATCCACCCCTCCACCACTGTCATAATGCAGTTGCAGTATATATTTGTCTACAGGATGCACTGCAGAAAATTACCAAGTTTACTTTGACATCACCTCTGAATCCTGCGACATCAGGCACCAGGAAGGTCTAAAGCAGTAACTTTATAGGAATGCTATCACCTCCAAATTTCCCTCCATGGTAGAAATAATGAATATGTACTCCAATTGGCGAGACGTGACCGATGTTATTCCCCATGGAACTGTACTGGGGACGTAGCTTTTCACTATATTTATAAATGATTGGATGAAGGAATAGTCATGCAACTAAGTTTGCTGACAACATCAAGATAGGAGGCATAGTAAATAGTGTAGGTGGGAACAGAAAGTTGCAAAAGGACATTGAAAGCAAAACTGTGGCTGAAGTCCATTTTGGACTTAAGAATGATAGATCAGAGTATTTTCTAAATGGTGAGAAGCTAGGAACTATGGATGAGCAGAGAAATTTAAGGGTCCAACTGCAGAAATTGTGAAAAGCTGGTAGACAGGTACAAAAATAATTTAAAATGCTAATGGAATGTTGGCCTCAACTCAAGATGGCTGGTATACTCGGGGTGTAAGTTATATTATAGCTGTGCAGAAATCTGGTTAGACCGTATCTGGGGCTGAATTATACAAGAGGTCGGATTCCCCACACCTACCACTCCTCCTCCCTCAGCTTAAAAATTGTGGGGGGGGGAACCCGTCAAGGGGATCCCAGGCTGCCTGCAGCCATTTAAAGGCCAATTGGCCATTAATAGGCTGGAGGTGGGATTTCTGCTCCTCAGGAACAGGAAGCCTGGCCTCAAAGAGTTGCTGGCCAATCAGAGGCCAGCAACTCTCCAGTACTTCAGGACAGAGACGTGTGGCACTGGATCCAAGATTTGAGTACGTTTTTGAGGCTTTTGCCGGGAGCCAAACTAGCAGTTCCCGGCAAGGAGTGTGAGAGGCTAGGGATTGAGAGGCCAGCAGGGGTAGGTCAACCTGTGTGAGTTAAAATCATGGTGGGAGTGGGCCTCCAATGGGCCTAGGGGGCTGATTAAGTAGGGACCTTACACTACCCTCCACCAATCCATGCAGAGAAACCTGTCGGCTGGTCGTTTGGCATGGGCCTCTCCCGTCAAGGGTTAAATCCTGGTGGCAGTGGGCTGATGCCTTTAGGTGGGAATTACTTACCCACTTAAGAGCCTCAGTTGGCTCACTGGCAGGTGGGCCATCCGACGTCATCCCCCCCACCTCACTGGTATAATTGCAGTGAAACTTGCCAGCAGGGGAGCATAAAATCCAGCCCCAGAAGTACTCCATTCAGTTCTTGGCATCGCATGTCAAGCAGATTACACTGGCCTTGGAGGGGATATAGTGCAGATTCATCAGAATGATATTGGTGTTGTGGAGTACCTAAATGATGCTTGACACAGAGTCAACCGTGGGTAGGTTCAGCAGCAGTTCTTTATTTAGTACAATTATGCACACATGGGAAATGCTCTTTTAGAATGCTCGAAAAGGCAATTCGAAGTTATTCAGTTTCTGTCGGTTATACATACCATATTTTGGGGTAACTCATTAACTCACAATGGTCGTATCTTGTATGTCTAATTGTTACATCCTTAATTACAAATGAGTTTACAACATAAACACGGAATGGCCTGTTAATCACCTCCGCAGTTCCGGAGGAATTTGTAAAACAATCACCTAATAACTTGACCATAACTTTGCTTATCTATCCTGATGTTTCACTGCAGTGCCTAGCATTATGCATATCTTAATCCTGAGGTCCAGCTGTCAGTTTATTACAGTATAACTCACGGACCATTCATCAACTTATTTTATTCAGACCCAAAAACCACATTCCTTTAGCTTTATGATGGACTGAACCATGAGCTAGTCAACAGCTTCCAGGCTTGGCCAAGAGGCCATATTCGTTCTGGTATTTTGTTAACTGCAGACACTTTTAAAACTTATATCCGCAACTTGGCCAACTCTGGGTAATCCCATGGCGCATCCTGATGTGCCTGTTCACTGGAGCTAAGAGGGTTAAATTATGAAGACATAAATTAAGAAAACGGATTGTTCTTCCAGGTCCACAGGAACAGGAATAGGCCATTCAGCCCCTCAAGCTGGTTTCACTGCCATTCAGTTCATGTCTGATCTATGTCTCACTCCATATACCTGTCTTACTCCATATCTTTTCATACCCTTTCCTAACAAAAATCTATTGATTTCACTTTGAAAATTTCATTGGACCAGCATCCACAACCTTTTAGGGGAGAAAGTTCCACATTTCCACTACCCTTTGGATGATAAGCGGTTCCTTCATTCTGAAATGAGGCAGCCAATTTGGATTCCTTTCCAAAGGAAATAGTTTCTCCTTATCGAATCCTTTAATCATTTTAATTATCTTATTTAGATCACACCTCAGCCTTCTAAATTGTACAAAGTTCATGCAACTTTTACTCATAATTTAACCCTTTAAGCCCAAGTATCATTCTGTTCTGATCCTTAGTCTCCCTGTTCTGATTGTCTTACAAACAGCTTGCAATCTGTGCCACAGTTTTCTTCCCAAATGCCACTGTGTGGATAAAAGCAAAATACTGCGGATGCTGGAAATCTGAAACGAAAACAGAAAAGTGCTGGAAAAACTCAGCATGTCTGACAGCATCTGTGGGAGAGAGAAACAGAGCTGACGTTTGAAGTCTGTATGACCCCTCTGAAGAAGGGTTATACGGACTCGAAACATCAATTATGCCACTGTGTGGAGACTGCCTGAAGAAATTCAGGATCAGAATTTTTTAAACAATATAAATATCCTATGGTATTGACACAGGAACATGATTGTTGATAGTGTTTTTCTAATAGTTTGTTAAATTCTTCTTTAGAGCTTTAGAAGAAAAAGAAAAGCTAGCATTAGTATTCATTTTAGTTTCCTTTTGCCAGTTTCTAACAATGTTCCAAGCTGGGGAAGGCTTTGATCTTGGAACAAACATAAGATTTTTAGTGAATTTGGCTTGATCCAAGGTTAGTTAAAACACCAAATATTGAGCTAAGCATAAATTTAACATTGTTTAATGGCACATTTAATTACATCACATGAATATAGCTTCAACATTAAACTATTAACACCTCCTGCTAAGCATCAGTAATACAATAGATATTCTCTTTGTTTTATTATTGTTAACAGACCAGAAGTGTTAGACTTGATCTACATGCATGAAAATTCTATTCACAGACATTTCTATCAGCAAGTTTTCCTGTGATGAGAAGTAGGGCAAGGATCCTGAATCATTTTGGTTCTCAGTCCAAAACCAAGTGCAGTATTCAGATGTGTTTTTACATTCATTCATGGGATGCGAGTTTTGCTGGCAAGGCCAGCATTTATTGCCCATCCCTAATTGCCCTGGAGAATGAAGTGGTGAGCTACCTTCTTGTGAGCCGCTGCAGTCCATCTAGTGTTGGTACACCCACAACCTGTTAGAGAGGGAGTTCCAGGATTTTGACCTTGCAACAGTGAAGGAACGGTGATATAAGATGGAATTTTCCGTGCCTGTGGGCTTCAGGCATGTCTGGCGGCATGAGCGGACAATATGGTGAGAAGGCCAAAAATCGGTTTCACAACGTCAAGGAACCAGGTTTCAATCCTCCGCTCTGCCCGTCAATGGCCACATTTCCCGCCGTCAGATGTCAGGAACCTCATTGTAATACATCTGTGTATCATTATAAGCCCAGCCCACCGGAATCACCCCCCCATGTTGGATCATGCGAGCACGTGTTTCACAAAGCATATTTAAGGCATGCACTTGGTGGGCTGCACTGCAGGAGAACTCGAAGGTGAGTGTACAGTACATTGCGCGGCGCTTGCTAGGGTTGCCTGTTGGACTTCAAGGTTGAGGCACGTTGGGGGATGGGTGGGCAAGGGCTGCCCTGTGTTTGAGGCAAGTTGGGGGCTGGGGGCAAGGGCTGCCCTGCGATTGAAGGTAGTGCACAAGCATGTGCGCTGTTGGGGGGAGGGAAGCGGACACGCATGAGGAAAACCTTGTATAAAGTGACCATTCCTCCGCAGCTGAGGCAGTTCAGATGCAGCTACATTGACATGCTTGGAGTTGGGCCTCTAGCTTCTCTGCCCACTCAAGCAAAGCAGAGGCATCAAAAGTGCTACCAAGTGCTCCCGAGTTTTTCACCCCTCGGGCACAGACTGCAAACTAATAAGGGTTTTGGTGGACTGCAGAACAGTTGGATGACTGGGCACATTGTGCAATCTCCTTGCGGAAGCTGGACATGGAGCAGTCACTGGTGGAGGCGATCACAGCCCCTTGCAATGTCAGCATCCCGGTTTGGCCCAGTGACCCCATGGTTCAAGTAAACAGTGCAGCCATGCAATATTGGTTAGGAGAATGCCCGCGCCTGAGCTGAGAGCACAGCAACACAGTCCAGTGGGCAAAACCGCTGCCAATCTGTCAGGTGGAGTGGGGCGGAGGAGGATGGGGTTTTGAGCAGTCATGCAGCACACGAAGCTCTGGCCACCCAAGCGTTGGCCAGCACTCTCTGGGATGCGTTAAGGGATCATCAGACTTAACCAGAAGAGATTCTTAGAACACCCAAACTAATCCACCTGCCTGTCTCTTTCATCCTACAGGAGGAATTCATCAGGAGC
Source organism: Cetorhinus maximus (assembly GCF_964194155.1). NCBI lineage: Eukaryota > Metazoa > Chordata > Chondrichthyes > Lamniformes > Cetorhinidae > Cetorhinus > Cetorhinus maximus. The sequence goes on along the minus strand of NC_135888.1, from coordinate 119,071,739 downwards.
ATGGAGCTGTATGCCTCATGGTGTATAGAGAGCGGAGACGAAAGAGAAGAGAGTGACGGAGGAGCCTGGCTGGGCAGAGGGAGGAGCAGCACCCTCAGGAGGAAGGGGTGGCTGGGGCTCCTGCTCATGCGCTGAAGAGCCACAGTGAGCCGTCGCTGCTCGGCGCCTGGCTAGACCCAGGGCCTCTAGACGCCGCCTTTTATTCCTGCAGATGACCGAGAACCAGTGTCACATCTGCCAGCTGCTGCAGGGTTTGGTGCCACGGAGACATGGAGAGCATGCACTGCCCATGGCCATGAAAGTGACTGCGGCACTTAAGTTCTATGCCAGTGGCTCCTTTCAGGGCTCCACAGGTGATCTCTGTGAGATATCACAAGCTTCCACCCACAAATGCATCCATGAGGTCACAGACGTTTATCTTCGTGAGGGCACACAACTTTGTGCATTTTGCCCGGGACCAGGAAAACCAGGATGCAAGAGCGATTGGATTTGCCCAAATCTCAGGTTTCCCACAGGTGCAGGATGCGATCGACTGCACTCATGTGGCACTCAGATCTCTGTTATAACAAGTGGTCAACTATGTCCACTGCAAGGTCTTCCATTTGCTGAATGTGCAGCTGCTGTGCAACCACCAGAAATGCATCCTGCAGGCCTGTGCACGGTTCCCATGACTCCTATATTCTCAGTAAGTCACAGATCCCTGACGCCTTCCAGGGTCCACAGAGGCTGCAGGGATGGCTTCTCGTGGACAAGGGCTACCCACAGAGGATGTGGTTGCTGACACCCGTGCGGCGGCCTCAGACTGCAACAGAGCGACGCTATAATGAGGCTCATGCTGCAGCTTGGAACTTGGTGGAACAAACTATCAGGATGCTGAAAATGAGGTTCCGGTACCTGGACCGGCCTGATGGAGCCCTGTAATATAGTTCACAGAGGGTGTCACGGATCATTGATGCCTGGTGCATCCTTTACCACCTGGCGCTGCAACAGTGGGAGGAGCTGACTGAGGAGGGGCTGGAGGTCTCTTCCAATGAGGAGGACATTGACAGGGATGAGCGTGAGGAGTTCCTCGAACACGACGATGATGGTGACACCTGTGCCCAGGCTGTGCAACGACATCTTCCATCGCACTGGCCAGATGAGGCAGGCACGCTCAGAAGGCCTTCATAGTGCTGGATTTGTGGAGGAAGGTGACGACATGCAGTAAGGAGACACCATAGATCCTCACATTGCATCTGGGAACGTTTGACTCCAGTCTGGCTTATGACAGCACACATACCCTCTCTGATAATGCTCCTGTCATGGAGATGCAGTGGAGGCTCTAATAATCACTCGATTTCAGGAGGATAACGATGACATGCAGTGAGGACACTCCATAGATCTTCACATAGCCTCTGTGAATGTCGTGTCTGGCCGAGGGCAGTTCATTTGTGCTCAGGGTCATATCATGGAGATGCAGCCATAAAACCTCAGAAGCACCTGATCCTTTGTCAGCCTTCAGCACCTGAGCCCTTCAGGAGCACAGCGTCACTGGTCACAGATGCTGAAGAGATGGGGGCCAGCCCCACCATAAAGGTGCTGAGAGCACACAGAGAGAATGACGGAATTGTGTGATGCCTGCTCACGACAATCTGGCAGCAATGATGAGCACCATTGAGGTGCAGGCATCAGTAACGTGTCCAGTCAGTGTGAGGCCGGACCATCTCTTTGGTCTGAAGATTACACACTTCACAGGGAAGAGACCCTGGAATGAGATACCCACCTTTATGTTGAAAGGGGCCAAGGTTTCACATCTGAGTGACACGAACACTGCTCATCTGAACAAGGAACCATAGGCAGGGAGACATTCTTGTGAGTTTATTTACAATAGTGAATATTATGTACAAGTAATTAACACCTGTGCCCAGGCTGTGCAACGACATCTTCCTAATCCCCTTAACCCTGCCTGGACATCCACAGCGGAGGTTGAGGCAGCTTGCTGACCACTACACCTTTCTGTGATGACCTTGGTGGCCGTCCTCTGGAGGGCCGCAACCTGGAGAATCCCAGCCTGCATTATGGGTCCTGCTGTGTGGCAGTGGCACACCCCTCGGCCCATGGCACTGGCGCTGCTGGGGTCACAGGAAGAGGGGATTCAGATGGGCCAGACAATCCTGGAGTCTTTTTTTAAATTCATTCATGGGATGTGAGCTTCACTGTTTGGGCCAGCATTTATTGTCCATACCTAGTTGCCCTTGAGAAGGTGATGGTGAGCTACCTTCTTGAACCGCTGCAGTCCATGTGTTGTAGGTACACCCACAGTGCTTTTAGGAAGGGAGTTCCAGGATTTTGGCCCAGTGACAGTAAAAGAACAGCGATATATTTCCAAGTCAGGATGGTGAGTGACTTGGAGGGAACTTCCATGTGGTGGTGTTCCCATCTATCTGCTACCTTTGTCCTTCTAGATAGTAGTGGTCGTGGGTTTTGAAGATGCTGTCAAGGAGCCTTGGTGAATTGCTGCAGTGCATCTTGTAGATAGTACAAACTGCTGCTACTGTGCAGCAGTGGTGGAGGGAGTGAATGTTTGTGGATGTGGTGCCAATCAAGCAGGCTGCTTTGTCGTGGACAGTGTCAAGCTTCTTGAGTGTTGTGGGAGCTGCACTCATCCAGGCAAGTGGGGAGTATTCCATCGCACTTGTGACTTGTGCTTCGTAGATGGTGGACAGGCTTTGGGGAGTCAAAAGGTGAGTTACTCATCACAGGATTCCTAGCCCCTGACCTGCTGTTGTTGCCACAGTGTTTATCTGGCCAGTCCAGTTCAGTTTCTGGTCAATGGTAACTCCCAGGATAGTGAGTGTGGGGTTGATAGAGGGGGATTCAGTGATGGTAATGCCATTAAATGTCAAGGGGCGATGGTTAGATTCTCTCTTGTTGAAGATGGTCATTGCCTGGCACTTAGGTGGCACAAATGTTACTTGCCACTTGTCAGCTCAAGCCTGGATATTGTCCAGGTCTTGCTGCATTTGGACATGGACTGTTTCAGGAGCTGAGGAGTCACGAATGGTGCTGAACATTGCGCAATTATCAGCGAACACCCTCACTTATGACCTTATGATGAAAGGAAGGTGATTGATGCAGCAGTTGAAGATGGTTGGGTTGAGGACACTACCCTAAGGAACTCCTGCAGTGATGTCCTGGAGCTGAGATGACTGACCTCTAACAACCACAGCCATCTCCTTTTGTGTTAAGTATGACTCCAACCAGTGGAGAGTTTTCCCCCTGATTCCCATTGACTCCAGTTTTGCTAGGGCTCCTTGATGCCACACTCGGTCAAATGCGGCCTTGATGTCAAGGGCGGTCACTCTCACCTCACCTCGGGAGTTCAGCTCTTTTGTCCACAATTAAACCAAGGCTGAAATGAAGTCAGGAGCTGAGTGGTCCAAACAGGAGACCAAACAGGGCGTCAGTGAGCAGGTTATTGCTAAACAAGTGCCGCTTGATAACATTGTTGATGACCCCATCTATTACTTTACTGATGATTGAGAGTAGACTGATGGGGCGGTAATTGGCCTGGTTGGATTTGTCCTGCATTTTGCATACAGGACATTCCTGGACAATTTTCCACATAGCCAGGTGCATGGCTCCAGGGTGTGCACGTGCTGATGATCCTCCCTGTGTGTTACCCTGGCTGACTCCTCGAGGAGATGGGAGTGAGATTGGGCTGCCCCACACCCCTCATGTACACACTGTTGGAGCCAACTATGGCATCGGTGATAAAGTTCAGCCTGCACAGCAGTGCAGGAGCTACATCCTGTACCGAGGTCTCTGTGGCGGCTGCCATCCTACCAGTGTTGACCTTGTTGCATTGGCATGCTAGTGTTATCACCTCAGTCTGAAGGCGGACAGACTCCTCCATCATGCCTTGCAATCTGAGGAGTGCAGCGGTCATCCCTTCCTGATGCTCTTGAGCTTGCCTTTGCAGCTCCATCAACTAAGATATGACCGAGTCCAGAGGCTCGTCATCTGACTTGGACTATTTCTGGCCTCCAGCAGTCCTCCGAGTGCCAGAGACCTGGGAGCTCCCTGCCGCCACCTGCTGCGGATCAGACAGTGTGATGTGCTCACCAGATTGTGATCCCAAGGCTACTCTGAAGCTAGGTCGCACCAAGGTGTGTGTCCCTGCGCTGGTGGAGAATGTGGGTGAGCACAGTGATGGGTCTTCAATGAGAGTGCCTTCAAGTTCCTTTTCAGAGATTTATTCAGGGCTTGAGTCAAGAACCTGGGTCGAGGACTCCATCGGCTGTTTCCCAGATGTGCTTGTGAAACCAAGGAGAGATAATTCGTGCATTGCAGGGGGTTGCAGCATAGGACACATCACTCACAGCCCAGCTGTCTGATGGATGTTGGACCACTGGATCCTCACTTAGAGGGCACCACCAGCCGTCAGCATTGGAACGGTCCAGATCCTCGCCAGCCAGCTGGATGATTCTATTTTCAAAGTTCGTGAGGACCTTGATTTGAGGCATTCCTCCTCTGGTCTGCGACCGCTCCCTGTTATTGTGTGCCAGCTTGTCCTGCATGAATAGAGATGGAGAGAGTGTATGCAGGACGCCTGCCAGGCCAGATGATAAGCATGCCTGGCCTGTGTGGGTTGTGAGTGGATGGGATGAGGTCAATGAAGGTGTGTATGAGAGAATGAATGGTGATGTCCCTTGAACTGGCAGTGCATGAGATCCCTGTGGATGTGTGATGGGTTTATGAGTGTGTGAGTTGAGAATGATGAGAAGAGTGACTTACAGAGGAGATTATTAATCCTTTTTTGACATTGGGTGGCTGTCCTCATTTGTAGGGCACTGGTGCTCACCACCACTGCCACCACCTCCTCTGCCGGATTAATGATGCCGTTGCCACTTCTGCGGCCAGGGTGGGCATAGAGGACATCATGGCGGGCCTCCACTGCATCCAAAAGGTACTCGAGGGATGCATCATTAAACCAGGGGGCTGCAGTGTTCTTGCCTTTCAGGGCCATATCTTTGCAGCAGTCCTGGGCTGGAAGCACTGAGAGGTGTGTGTACAACTGCACTTTAAATATGGCGCATGATGTGATGAAGCGGCAAAGTGATGGCGTGGCGGGCGGATGAGAGCCCGCCCATCATCAAAACGGCATGTTTCCTGGGGATACATAATTAATGAGGCAGGATTGGGATTATTTTTTTAATGCATTCATGGGATGTGGGCTTCGCCAGCATTTATTGCCCATCCCTCGTTGCCCTTGGTGCGGCATGGAAAAACGCCATTATGGCCAGCGGGTAAAATGTCAATTATTTTACCTACTACTGCACTTAGTGCAAATCTGGGATGATTCCACCTGTAGTTTCAAGTCAGGATGGTGTGCAGCATGGAGGGGATTTTGCAGGGTGTGATGTTCCCATTTGACTGCTCTTGTTCTTTTAGGTGGTAGAGGTCTCAGGTATGAAAGGGAGCTGTCAAAGGAGCCTTGAAGAGTTGTGCAGTGCATCCTGTAGGGGAACGTTTAAGCTGGTGAATGGGGTTCCAGTCAAGCGAGCTGCTTTCTCCTGGATGGTGTCGAATTCCTTGATTGTTTTTGGAGCTGCTGCCATCCAGGGAAATGGGGTGTATTCCATCATATTACTGACTTGTGCCTTGTAGATGGTGTACAGGCTTTTGGGGTTTAGGAGATGAGTTATTAGCTGCAGAATTCCCAGCCTGTTACCTGCTCTTGTAGTCATAGTATTATGTTGCTGGTCCAGCTAAATTTCTGGCCATTGGTAACCCTCCAGAATGTTGATTGTGGGGGATTCAGCAACTATAATGCTAGTAAATGGCAAGGAGAAATGGTTAGATCAAGCAGGGATAGAGGGCATTAGATACTTGGACTGAAACAGGGAAAGAGAATGGGAGGGGGCTAAGGAGAGAGGAGAGAGAGGAATGGGGAAAGTGAAGGCAAGGAAGAGATCAGGAAGAAGGCGTGGAATAGAGAGGGAAACGGGGAAGGAGATGGGACAGCTAAGGAGAATGGGAATGTAGGGAGGAAAGAAAAGAAGAATGGTAGAAAGAATGGGAGTAAGGAGAGGATAGAGGATGTTTGAAAGATTAGTAATGGAGAGATCAACAGTTTTTCGATGATGAGGTGGACCAGGGATGATTTCCCGGCTCAGCAGGGATGTTCGGGTTGCAGGGACCAGGATCAAATCTTTGCTTACCTTAATACAAAGTGGGTGAGGGCAAAAATGTTTCTTATTGGGAGGATGAGGTGAAACAGATGAATTGATCAACATGCTGTGGTTCTGCTTGGTGGAAGTGCAAGGGAGGCCTGGAATGATAATCATCTGGGGTCGACATTTAGAAGATGATGGAGGGAAGGGAACATTTGCTCACATAGGGGCCAGATGGCTGGTCTGTGATTTGGAAGGGGGTTTCACTGCCTAGGGGCTTGGGTAGGGATTCTACAGTCCACAAAAGATCGAGTTAAATGGGGGGGAATGCCAGAAATGTTTACTAGGCTTGTAAACAAAATAGAGATTTAAAAAAAAACTAGACACTCATTTGTATCTGTGACTCCGATGCCATATAATGTGCTGCCCCTACACATTGAGCCTCCAGAATAGGCCTTCATGCCTACTTATGAATGGAATATACATTGCCACAAACTAACTACTTCATTCCAAATTTAATATTCAGACTAAGCATCAGCCTGTTGTGAATTTAAGTTTGCTCATGATCGTGCCACTTGTTTTTGGTGTCTTTAATATGATATATTTCAAAACCTAGGTTTAGACTGTGAGACTTTGCTCAGGTATCCTTTACTGCAGAAGGGTCGATGCAGCTGCTGATCTCAACCATATTGCTACATGGAGCTCGAAAGTGATTCAGAGAGAAGTGGAGAGAAATTAGAGGTCTATTCGTCGCAAACTACTCCTCTACATTTATAGCAGCAAACTATTGGTGAAGGTTAAGGAAGACTGAGGAGTGAGATGGAGAACAAATTAACTTTGCACAGTTGTGTCAAACTGGGGCCACCAATGCCGTTAGAGCAGAATGGTGTTTAGTAACCAACAAAAAGATGACTGCCAACTTGGAATCAACTTAGAAAAGCGTTGAAATGTTACAGTCTGCATTTTTATATGCCACACAGTTAAAGGTTTTCTCTCACCCAAAAATATTACCCATTTTGCAAATGAATAGGTAAAGTTTTGCTTGTCCTATCTGTCAGGTACTATATTCATTCAGTTTTACTGAATAGGAAATGTTTCCCACTTCTTCATTCTAGACTAATGCTGGATTCACATATATTGACTACATTCGTTAAAGGGCCACTTTGTTCAGTATTTTCTAAGATATGAATAAAACTGCAATGAACGTGTGCAAGTAAAAGTGTTTTTTCCTCCCATGGCTTATTTCTTCTATTAGATGATTTTGCATTAATTCTTCAATTAAATTAACTTCCCATTGTTTGAAAGAAAGACATTTAGGGCAAGGTTTTCACAGAGCTGGGAAGATTCTGTGGACCTTTGAAAATGGCAGACGGAACATGGATGCGGAAGTCCCATCTCCATTTACGTCAGGTTCCATTTTTGCCGGTGGGGGAAGAGCGTGGGGTGTGATTCGCACAGGAAGAAAACTCATATCCATAAGGCTCATTTCAACTTAGTGTTGAGTTCAAACACTCCATTTTGGCTAGTGCAAGGGCCTTAACCCACAATGTCAGAGACACAAATTGATGGAGCAAATGTAAATGCTCTTGAAAGGCAGAGAGGCCTATTTAACCATCATGATCTGAAGTTTTTTTTTAAAATCCCCTATTCTGCAGGATTGCTTTGATTAACAGGCTGCTGATGTAGTTTGTTTGAGCAGTTTCAGTTGAGTTATTTGTTGATATTTCCCTTATTATTCATCATGAATGTTTAGCTGAGTTTCAAAAACTACAGTTCTCTCAGCAGGGGTTTCTGAGTCCATAGCTTGACTGACAGCCTAAAGAGGCTATTCAAGGATTAGAGGTAGGATCATAAGTTTGTTTTTATAAAAAGTTAACCACTTGAGGAGATTTTAAAGCTTTGATGCTTTCATGAATGGAAGTTTTTTCACTATCCAGTCTGTATATTGAGAGCTGTATTAGATTTTTTAGAAGTTAATTTTTTTCACCTCCACATGTCTCCTGAGGTCTGCCAATGGTCGATACAGTTGGCATTGACTTGGCATGGGGGTACGAGGGGCTTTGGGGATGGAAGGGGCCATTGAGTTGGTATTGAGTTGGCTTGGAGGCCGTGAGGAGCCATGGGTGGTGGGTGAGGGGGGTGAAGGCTAGAGGACCTAAAATCTTCTAAAACAAGTTGCGAAGAGCCGAGGCAGGCTTTCTAACCAGTCTGCCTTGGCACTTGTCCACCATGTGTCTTCCTAACATCTGCTTCCAGGGTCGGCGGGCCCGACTCCATGTGCCCCAACCCCCACCCTCTGCCCCCCGGATTGAAAATCTCACGATTCGGGGCACTTTTAACTGAGGCATGTCCAGTGAGTCAGCAAATTTCCCCACCTGGGCTATACACCTCAGTAGCAAAAAATCAGACCTTAGATTTATTTCCTTGTTTGCGAGGGTTTGGGGGCTGTTTCTACAGAGGCCGGGGGTTGGGGGTGTTGGGGAGGGAGGTGGGTGGGGGGGGGGGGTAGAAAGCGATCTAATTTCCAAATCTTCATTTTACAACAACACTGCATATTTTAATAGTTTTGCTGAGTGCAGTTCAAAAATGAGGATCTGTTGAAAACTCAAACAAAAATTTATTTAAAAAAACACACCACCCTATTGTTTATCGGGATGCCAATTTATATTAAAAAAAATGGAAGTATGTCAAGTGTGACACCCACCTTTATTCTGGGTATAGTTTCAAGCTACCAAATCCCTCTCATGTAATGAAAGAAGAATGTTTCATTAGATTCCATAAGGCATGGTTGCCTGCGATGACGGGAGGGCTATTTCTCTGCATCAACAGCTGTTTCCATGTCAACTGTTGCCAAGCTATATTTAATTGTGAAAGATTTCTTTTTAATTATGATTGAACTCCCTCCAGTTTTAGTGAGGCATCTGGGAATTTTTGATTCGCCTCTTCAGGAACCACTTGGAGAGATAAAGGGCAGTTTGAGCTGAAAGTGCAGCTGCCCGACCGTTTCCCCTTGTGTCCTCCTGCTGCTGATGAACGCCACATTGAAATGCTAAATTTCTCTGAAGTGCTTAATGGCAAACCGGGGGTGGCACGATGACAGAGTTTTTGTTAATGTTTTGCTAACTTTCCTCATGATAATACGATCATAATACTGTCATAATCTTTGATAACGTCAAAATGGTCAGTTATTTTCGGAACATAGCCTTGGTGCAAATGGTGTCAGCCTGCAAATTGTACTGTTGCTCCTTATGCTGGCACAGGACAGGGTCTGGGCACTGTTTAAAGACTGATAAATGCAATACAGGGACAATCAACCGAAATGCACTGTGATTCGAGTGCAAACGTTTACCAGTCTGCAGAATGGAACAATACAATGCAGAAAATGTCTTGTAAATGAGCTTAAAGAATCTCAAGCCATAGCCAAGCAAATGAGAACATAACATAGCTGGAATTATCGATGGAAAATGAACAGTGCCACAGGAAAGTCTCAAGGAGGTATTTTATCTTTGGGTAGGATTAGGGGTAATGGCTAGTGGAACGGGCCAGCTGATTGTCGGTTTGGTGCAGCAGGAGGACCATTTCAACGGCCAGCCCTCATTTAAGTAGAAGCAGCAAGCTACCCGCTTGCGATGCGTAATCATTGCAGCTACTTACATTTGGGCTGGCACAATATCAGGCCCAGACAATCATAAGGTAAGTCTGATGTGCAAGAGTTCACAATCTTTTACTTTGAGGCTCAAAGGTCCACTCCTGCTCCTCCTGCAAGCCCCATAAATTATTTTTCTCACCTGCCTTTTGAGGTCTTCCTCTTCTTGGCTAAGTGCTCAGCAGTGTACCCATACAGTGAATCCCCCACAAATGTTTCAGAACAAGTTCTCTCCACTTGCCTCTCAATTCATACAAGGACATTTAACCTACTGACTATCTGTGCTCCAAGGCTGTGCTTCACTACAGAGGTGAAAGACCAGTTCTATGTGGTGCTTGATACTGCTATCAGCAGAATCCCTCAGCCAGCACATCTCTACCTAATAGGGGCTTTCAATGCAAGAATGGACATGGGCCAAATGCCACCCTGGCCTGGGAAAGATAAATGAGAGCTGTTACGATCTTGGTAACTTTTAAAAAGAAATTCAAACTCCCAATTATTAACTGAAAGAATTATGCCACAAGATCTCACATTTTAAACAACTTTTACGCTACAAGAGTTAAAGCAGGTACTACTAAATTAAAAACAAAAAGCTAAAAGCTACTGCGGATGCTGGAAATCCAAAACAAAAACAGAATTACCTGGAAAAACTCAGCAAGTCTGGCAGCATCGGCGGAGAAGAAATCAGTTAACGTTTCGAGCCCTCATGGCCCTTCGGCAGAACTGCCAAATAATTAATAACTACTAAATTAATACCATATTTCATAAACACTCAAACTTTAAAGCTGAAAATTTTAAAAGAACAATCCATGTTCTACTTTTATTTCCACCTAAGAGCTTTCCTATACTTTACAGGATCTTGAAGGTCCCTTTGCTTCTCCTGGGACCAAATCAAGGTGTGCCACAGGTCTCAGTAATTCACTTTGATTCTCCTCAGTGTTCCCACTTTCTTCGAGCTGTGAAATTTCTTAGGGTCCTTCCACTAGCATCTAGCTCGGTAAAGCCTTCAACTGTCCTTCAACACTTCACAACTGTGGATCCCCAGCTCAAGCTTGGGCCTCACTGCAACCTTGCTTAGTCACTCCAAAACACCCTGGTTCCTGACAGCCCTTTGCTCATGGTCCACAGCTCCTAGCAGACTCTCTCTCTGCCTTCTGCAAGATGCTCCAAATTGACTGTTTCTGAGAGAAAATCACCCATAAAATCCTGAAAACCAAAAAAAAACACCTCTCTGCAATCTATCACCATGGAAATGTGGCATGCCTGGGATGTCCCAGATAGAAATTTAAACTAACTAACCCCAACTCCGCACCATCCCTTTGTTCTGGGAAATAATATGAATAAATTAAACCCTTTATTGACCCAACCTTAGACATCCCATCTCCATCAAAAAGCTCAGAGAGGTATCCCATTGTTTAGTTGCCAATACTTCCCACTATTACCTTATTAAACAAACATATTAGGCCATCTTTTGATTTGCCATTACTTTAGGTTTGTTTACTAGCTTCTCAAACCAGGTGTTTCATTTACCTTACATTTAAAAAAAATTCAATTTCCAAGTTAAAAGTTGAACTCCTGAATTATATGAATCGTAATATTAGATATTTGTAACAGAATGGACAGACACTATTTGAGCTTTGCTGCTACCTTGAGCTTTGTGTAACTAACACCTTCTTTCAGAACAAACCATGCCACAAGGTGTCCTGGAGACATCCAAGATCAGGCATTGGCACCAGCTGGATCTGATCATTGCCAGATGTGACTCTCTGAGCAGCATTCTCAACACATGCACCTACCATATGTTGACTGTGATACAGATCACTTCCTGGTGTGCACCAGGGTTAGGATGCGACCCTTGATGTCTTTTCATTCAAGGCAGAAATGCTGTCTGCATATGAACGTCAGCCATACTGACAGACTTTTAATCAGTAAGAGAATAAAGGGTTATGGGGAAAAGGCAGGAAATTGGAGTTGAGGGTTATTAAATCAGCCATGATATCATTGACTGGTGGAGCAGATTCGATGGGCTGAATGGCATATTTCTGCTCCTACGTCTTATGGTCATACAGCCTTCCAAGATAAAACCAACTGTTTCTCAACTCTATTGAACAGGTGCCCTCTGGCATTCCCACCCAGAGTGCACAAGTGCAGAAGTGAAATAAAACATACCTCGAGGCACCATCCATAATACTGCACTCTCAACCTGTGGGAAACAAGAATGAAAAACATGCTGACTGGTTCAAGGCTAATGTTACTCTGATGGAATCTGTTGTTGAAGCTAAGTGGTCTGTTCTCAATAACTACGAGAGATATCTGAGGAAGAGGCCTCCGAATGCACGAAGAGCCACTCAAAGTCAAGTCCAACAGACTGCCAGGTGGTGCGCCAGTGACTACTGGTTCAACTTTGCCAGAATATCCACAAGCGCTCTGACACAGGGAATGCTGGGGGCATGTATGAAGGGATCAAAAAGGCAACAGATCCGTAAACAAAGAAAATGGCTCCATTGAAAACTAAGGCAGGAAGATCATCACTGACTGCAATAAACAGTTGGAGTGGGTGGAACACTACTTTGAGTTGTACTCCAGGGCGAACACCGTCATCAAAGAAGCACGATATACCAGAGAAAGCCTGCCTGTTGTGGCAGATCTGGATATCAGACTCACAGTGGAGGAGCTTAACTCACTTGCCATGGGCCAAGCTCCAGGTGCTAATGATATGCTGCCTGAATGCAACAAGCACAGGAAACCGATACTCCTGCAGCATCTGCACAAACTTCTCTGACTCTGCTGGAGGGAGGGGGCAGTATCCAAGGATATGCATTATGCAAAGGTTGAGACCCTGTACAAGAACAAGAGAAACTGCAGCGATTACAATAACTACCGAGGCATCTCCCTGCTGAGCATTGTGGAAAAAGTATTTGCCCGTATTGCCCTTGTCAGACTGCAGATCCCAGCTGAACACATCTACCCTGAATGCCAGTGTAGTTTCAGAACTGGAAGATCTACAATTGATATGATCTTCTCAATCTGGTAGCTGCAAGAGCAATGCATGAACAAAGGAGTCTATTATACATTGGCTTCATCGACCTCACCAAGCCATTCGACCATGTGAGCAGAGGCGGTCTATTTAAGCTGCTGGAGAAAATTGGCTGCACACCAAAATTGCTCAACGTGATCTCCTCTTTTCATGACAACATGATGGATAAGGTCAGCTATGACAGGGCAATATCAGAACCCTTTGAGATCCACAGTAGGGTCAAATAGGGTTGTGTCTGGCACCTGGCATATTCTTTTTTTTTTGCTGCTGTCACATGCCTTTAGGTCATCTACAGAGGGTACCTAATTACACACCAGAACTATGGGAAGCTGTTTAACCTTGCTTGCCTGAGATCCAAGACAAAGGTGTGCCACGTCCTCATCAAAGAGTTGCTCAATGCTCCTGATGCCACACTAGCATTCCATACCAAGAAATACCTTCAGCAGCAAATGGACAGACTCTCTTACGCTGGTAAAAAGTTTGTTTTGACCATCAGCATTAGGAAGATAAATGTCATGGTCCGTGATGTTGCCATACCATCATCCATCAGCATTGACAATGTGACACTGGGGTTGTTGATTGCTTCACATATCTAGGCTCTTCAAACACCAGCAATCTGTCTCTTGAATCAAAGCAACATCACAAAAGCTGTAGCTGCAATGTCCCAGCTGAGTAAAAGTGTGGAACAACAGCAACCTGACTAAGAACACCAAATTGTGACTCTACCAAGCCTGCATCCTCAGTGCACATCTCTACAGTGGTGAGACCTGGACAATATATGGTAGGCAGGAGAAAAGGCTGCACCGTTACCACCTTCACTGTCTCCGATGTACTCTCGCATCTCTTGGCAGGATAAGGTCACCAACTCAGAGGCCCTGAAATGTGCTAATCCCATCAGCATAAATTCATTCCTAAACCAATGATGCCTGTGCTGGTTCGGCCACATCCATTGGATGGATAATGGCTGTATACCCAAAGACCCTCCGCACAGTGAACTGGCCACTGGATCACGACCTCTTGGGCATCCATACCTCAGTTACAAAGACACCTGCAAGCGAGATATGAAGATGGTGGACATTGATGCAGACAAACGGGCGACAGTCACTGACGGCCATGACCTCCAGAATCTGCCTGTTTGGAAGAGGCAAGCAGAAATGAAAAGCTCAGCTGGCATGAAGAGCGAAACGTGAACCTTCCCAGACCATTGTCTTCCTCTGCAGTAAATGCGGCAGAGACTGCCATGCGGAGCCGCTGAGCCACACCAGGCGATGCTGAATACGGAGTAGACCACCACGGCACAAAGCACATTCTTACGAGACGGAAGGCTACCAACAGAAGTATACCCATTGTGGATACTCCGCCCAATAGATCATTAAAATGCCTCTGGGGTTCTATCTACACAACAAGACACCAATTTAAATGTAATACTGAGGGCCCTACCTGAAACAGGCAGATTCCTATACCACCTATCAAACTGTAAGTGGAAAGATAATGATTAGTCAGCCACTTTGATTTTAACTTTCAATTCTGCCTTTTCCCCTAGCAATGCCTCTCCAGAGGTCCTGTGGCTCAGTGTCGTGTCCCTACTTCTGGACCAGAAGCTGTGGGTTCAAGTCCCACACCAGGATTTGTTGGTCATGGAAAGAGTGTTCCTGATGTAGTTCAATGGGCTGACGATCAGCCTGAGAATCCTTCCACTATCTTCTCACTGTTCCCTAAAGGGGAAAAAGTGTGTCGGAGGATATGCTTAAAAAAAAAAATCCCTCTCCCTTTAATTTGAAAATATTGGTAAAGAGGCAACATGGAGTAATTCCAACTCCAGATACTTGAGTGCCCTTCTTAAAATTAATACTTTTTCAGCTATTTTCTCCTCTTCCACTTAATAAACACCATCGTGCCATGTGTGATGGCTCTAACTGAAGGGGATGGTGTTCTAATCCAAAGCCTCTGCTATTGTCGATGTGCAAACAATTGTGGATAGTTTGACAAATCCAGAACGGGATGAGTCGCCCGTCAAGTTTCTGTAAATCCCTACAGAAAAGAACAAATTGGCTTGCCCCTGACAGCCAACCTCAAATCAGGATCTCAAACTGTGAGGCAATGCAAATATTTGTGTTTAGTATCCATCATAATGACTGTTGTCTAGAATTAACATGAATGATATTATCATGGAAAACTTGGCACACGTATCAATTTTCTCTTGGAGCCATTTTAACTAGAGCCTGAATTTTTTGCTCGTCGGGCACATGTGATTGGTGGGCCCAGGAGCGAATGGGAAACAGGCCCCCGACCGCAATCGGCCCCCGACTGTGATTTCACACTGGCTGGCCAATTAATGGGCAGCCAGCATGAAACGCGCACTGAGAAAGGCTCAGCACTGCCGGTGGGGGTAGGAAGAGGGCGGGCACCAACGTCACCGCGGGTGCTGGTGAGCGCTTCCACTGAGCTCCCTGAAGGCAGGCAGATGCCTCAGGGCGCTGCAGACCTCCACAGAATAAACGAAACAACAGAAATGCTCCAAAATATGTCCATGCAGCACAGTCAAGCATCTGAAAGCATACCCCATTAAAAAATACAATCCCCAGATATCTCTTTATAC
The DNA here is from genome assembly GCF_964194155.1 of Cetorhinus maximus. Classification (NCBI taxonomy): domain Eukaryota; kingdom Metazoa; phylum Chordata; class Chondrichthyes; order Lamniformes; family Cetorhinidae; genus Cetorhinus; species Cetorhinus maximus. Next base: position 119,056,302 of record NC_135888.1, on the reverse strand, counting down.
TTTATTTCCCCATGGAGATTTCATCCCGCCCTGGATCGAGCTTTGAGCAAAAGTGTAAAGGCCACCTGGCCGACTGGCCCGTCCACCATTGTAAAAGTGGACAAGGCCAAGAAAAATCGCTTTCTGTTGCTTCCTTAATGGGCTTAGTTTCCTGCTTAGTTGTTGGCGGGCACGGTTCCAACTGCTGCACCCGCCTGCTGAGCGAGATATCGCGCGAGTGCACGATGACGGCTGGACGCTTGCCCGACGTCATCTGGCACTATTCTGCGGCTGGGTGGGTCGAGCGTGCGCCCGCCTGCAGGACGTAAAATTCTGGCCAAGGTTTTAGACCGTTTAAAGTAAAAAGGGTTGGCATTTCTGTTAATATGGTGGAGAAGGAATTTCATTTGAATGAATTAAGCATTCGGGTAACATTCTTTACAATCATTTCTAACTTGTATCTTTCCCTTGAAGTTTATGCTTATTAAGTTACGAAATGTTACTACTAATGAATGGAACAGTTTCCATTTGAACACTTAATGTTGCGATCAAGCACTGCAGATTAATCGTAATGTGGTTCAGTACAGAATGGAACTTGGAAAACCACAGATGCCTGGAAATGTAGCACGAGGGTACTATTAGCTTCAGAAAAGCTAACACAACTTCAAGAAGTTCATCAGGAAGGATCCGGGCATAAGAGGAGTGACGATCTCAGGCAGTTGAGGCGCTCAGGTCAAAGCCTCCCTGTACATGGACGATGTCGCCGTCTTCTGCTCGGATCCTCTGTCGGTGCGCAGACTGATCCACATCTGCGACCAGTTTGAACTGGCCTCGGGAGCCAAGGTAAATCGTGGGAAGAGTGAGGCCATGTTCTTTGGGAACTGGGCTGACCAATCCTTTGTCCCCTTTACCGTCAGGGCTGACGGCCTGAAGGTGCTGGGGATATGGTTCAAAGGGACCGGGGCATGCGTTAGAAACTGGAAGGAGCGAGTGTCTATGGTGCAAAGAAAACTGGGCATGTGGGAGTGACGCTCCCTCTCCATTGCGGGTAAGAACCTGGTCATCAGGTGTGCTGTTGCTGTACGTGGCGCAAGTCTGGCCCATTCCAGACTCCTGCGCGATGACGATCACCTGAGCCATCTTTCGCTTTATCTGGAGGTAGAAAATGGGTCGTGTCTGCAGGGACGCGATGTACAAGCCTCTAGATAAAGGGGGAAAAAACGTGCCCAACATCGCCCTCATACTGATGACCACCTTTGTGTGCGGCTGCATCAAGCTGTGCGTAGACCCACGGTACACAAACACCAAGTGTCACTATGTGCTGAAGTTCTACCTGTCCCCGGTGTTGCGAAGGATGAGTCTGGCCACGCTGCTGCGGAACGCTCTAAGTAATTGGCCCATGCCATACCACCTGTCCCTCGTGGAAAAATTTATGCAGAGAAACACCTTTGACCACAAGTTCATTAGGCAGTGGTCAGCATGTAACGTCTTAGAGGCCCTGAGGGAAAAGGAGAGGGCGGATCCTGTGGGATGGTTCCCCGAGCAGACTGTCAAAGTCATTTGGCAGAATGCCTCATCACCAGAACTTTCCAACAAGCACCAAGATGTAGCTTGGCTGGTGGTGAGAAAGGCCCTCCCTGTCAGATCCTTCCAACACGCCAGGAGTCTCACCCCCTCTGCACGTTGCCCTCGAGGTGGCTGTGGTGGGGACGAGACCGTTGTTCACCTCCTTGTGGACTGTGCCTTTGCAAACAAGGTCTGGAGAGAGATGCAATGGTTTCTGTCAAGGTTCATCCCGAGCAGTTCTGTGACACAGGACTCTGTGCTCTACGGGCTGTTCCCAGGGACACACACCGAGACAAACATCAACTGCAGCTGGAGGATCATCAACTCGGTGAAAGACGCTCTTTGGTCTGCCCGAAACTTCTTGGTCTTCCAGCGCAAAGAATTGTCCCCGACCGAATGTTGCAGATTGGCATATTCCAAGGTCCAGGACTATGTGCTGAGGGACGCACTAAAGCTCGGGGCAGCCGCCGCCGCAAAGGCACAATGGGGAAAGGTCGCTGTCTAAGACCTTTCTGTCACAGTGCACCGAGGGACTGGGAACTGTTGAGAGCCCCTCGGGCTGTACAGCTCAAAATGAATGTATGCATTGAATACTAGTTGTATTATAATTGTATTGAAGCACCTCAAAGTGCAACGTGATGTATGTTGATAACTCCAATACCATTGTCTGATTGTCTGCATTGACCATATTGTATTGAAATGATTGTAATATTCATTGATTGTATTGATGCACCTAGTGATCCATGTGTAAAAGTTGAATCTGATTGTACTTTTGTGATGGTGATTTTGAAATGTTTTGGAATGTTCTTCCAGATATTTTATGAATAAAGTATATTTTTCAAAAAAAAAACACAACTTCAAGAATGTGGTGGCAGTTGTGAATATAAGACTATGACATGTTATTGTGTGTGGAGTGCAATGGACACAGGCTTGTTTCTGATTTAAGCTGTAGACAAGCTTGACCTCCTGTCACTTGTAGAGCAGAAGATTGTGGTAAAAATTGCAAGGATTTACTCTTATTTCTTGTGGAGAAATTGTAAGCTATTGTGGAAGTCTGTTGCTATGTTTGATAAATGATTTTCAGATTGCTTATATCGTTGTCACAGTGACATGTGCACTTGTTTTTTTTTGCTGCCCTCCAGCCCATGCTAGCATTAAGAACATGGGAACAGGACTAGGTTATTCAGCCCCTCAAGACTGTTCTGCCGTTCGGTTAGACCAGGGCTGATCTGAACCTCAACTCCATTCTTCCTCACTTAGCTCCCTAGTTCACACTGGAGCTCTCTGCTTCCCCCTTTCCTCAATTCATGTTGGCGTTCTTCTACCCTCCCTTTCCAGTTCATTTCTTTGCCCTAATGCCCAACTCCAACCACTGGAAGGTTGAACTCTGCTTCACATGTTGAGAGATCCTGATCTCACTAAAGAATTATGAGTAATCTTGCCAACGTAATCGTTATAGCCCTTGGAACTGCTGAAACACCTGTCAGGGTCTGAGAATGGTGTTGATGAGACAGAGCTGGGACTGGTGTTGATTTTTGTCCACGAAAGCAGGCATTGGCTATGAAATGCTGATGTTTGTGTGGAATGTACACCACATTCCCATGAAAGTTTGGGGTAATTGGGCCATAACGTGCAATGGCAGGGCATTTAATGGCATCTTCCATTAGCTACACTTGCCCTTGCTTGTTTAGGTTTGTAAACTTGCATGGCAGCTTACTGGAAGCGCGAGCTGATAATATCACAGGCAGGCAAGCTGGACATCAGGAAATTGAGTAAACAGGACATGCAACCGTGTATCTCCTTAACCAATCAGATTGAAGGATTGTGAAATTAACAGCGCAAGGACTGAGAATGAAGTGTAAATTGGAGTGGGTGAACTCAATGTCAAATCAGGTTCAGAAAGATAAAAGATGGGAGGAAAGGTTGGATAAGAGAAAGAGAAAAATGAGACTGAAAGGAAAAGTTTTTTTAAAATTACCCTTTTTAACTCATCTAACCACAGCTAAAATATGAAGGAACGAAAGTCCACAGTTGAATAGTTGAGTTTCAGTGCCAGGGAGGTTTACTGGCAGTAATTGACATTTATCACATCATTAAGAGGGCACTAAGACTGAAAATGACAATGAGCAGAATTAGCCATCATTGAAGAGATTAGTTTCATATATACGGTACAAATACAGCAATTTCACATCATTCCATGGTAAGGCAGATAGTGAGATGCTGTTTTTGCCAACTAGCAGTGGAACAGCATGCCTCAGACAACAACTTTTTGATACTTGAGTTTAACTGTGCATCGGCCCCTCGCCTGAAGTCGCTGAACCAATTGCGCAAAAATGACAGTGAGTGTAGTTAACCTCACTGTTTTAACAGCAAATTAAGGCCCATTGTGTCTTTGCGTTTTTAGAAACCTGATAGAATGATTTTCAAGCCATTTTATCAGGACAGCATCCCTTAAACGGCAAGTTGAATTTTCCAGAGAAAAAGGAAAAACACTTATCTCCATTTCCACTGTTGTTGGCTGGTCACAAAACTGATCCATGTGGATAAATTGCTTCCAACCCAGAGGCATTTATGTGGAGAAGCCTATAAAGCTCAAAGATAAAAACAAAAAGCTAAAAGCTACTGCGGATGCTGGAAATCCAAAACAAAATATAAAGCTCAGTTCAGTGACTTTTTAAAAGCTACGGCAAAATCTGTCAGACATTGAGAATTAGACAGCTCAGTCAGGCATTTCTACTCTCCTGCCATTAATGTGTACATTGGAATCACAGAATAAGCTCACTTATAAGAGGGAGAGTTTGCTCTTATCAGACCTTGACCATTAAAACCTAGTGGAGAGAATCCATACAGTGAGGAGGTTGGCTTCACTTCCTCTGTCCTGAAAGGGCCATTATCTTCATTCTTACTCAGGAGAAAGTTTATAATATATTTTTTGGGAGCAGAAACAAACCTCGTGTTTTCACAATGATTTTGCTGATAATGAAGGGTTAGTATGTTTCAACAGGATGGGCATCTTCTATTATGCATTTTTAAAAAATAAAAGTTTGCTAAGTACCAGTGGTGGTAGTCCATCTTTAAATGAAGTGAATGGTGCATTTGTTTATATTGCCACTTATATTAGCAGAGACCTGCAAATCAATTGCAGTGAAATTAATATCTTTATTGGAACAGTACTTCTTTAAACACCCCCTACTCCTCCCCAACCTCTGCATCCTTCCCATACCATCCCTCTCATGCCATGCCCATCCATTCCTTTCATCCCCCTCATATAATTCCTATTCTATCCCCTCTCCACCTCTTCTGCCTATGCCACCCCCAACTCCCATTCCATCCCTCCCATACATTGCCTCCCTCACATGCCTTCCCCACATCACCTCTTTAAGCATGCTTTATCTTTAGTGAGGCTGTTCTCCAAACTGTTGTTCTGCACCTGTGAAATAACAGTTGGTTAATTAGATATTTTAAAACTTCATTGGAACAGTTGGACACTGAGTGTACCTAGACACTGCCCACCAAGTAAATTCACCAACAGCCTCCCCCTTTAAACTAACCAATCAGAACATAGGAACATAGGAAATAGGAGCAGGAGTAGGCCATTTGGCCCATCAAGCCTGCTCCACCATTCAACCAGATCATGGCTGATCATCTACCTATACCACTTCATCACCATCTTCCCAGAATGGGCTGAGAAAACAAAAACCATATTATTGTTATGGATTCTTCAATGCAATTTAACTACAAAAACCTCCTTCCTTTGCTGGTTGTGATAGTCTTCCTAGTCCTAAAAAGAAATGGGTTCTGCAGTTTTGACCAGGTTCACTGTGGAGCAGGTATAGACCGCAAATCAGCTCAAAGTGAATGACCATGGTTTATAGTACTGCAAGGTTGGAAAGGCAAACTAGGGATTAATTAGGCAACACCAAGCTTGAATTTAAAAACCCAGAAGTTAGTAGGAAGAAAGAAAGACTAAGCATGATAAGTTTAAAAGCAAAATACTGCGGATGCTGGAAATCTGAAACAGGAACAGAAAATTTTGGAAAAACCAGCAGGTCTAGCAGCATCTGTGGAGAGAGAAACAGAGTTAACGTTTCAAGTCTGTATGACCCTTCTTCAGAGCTGAAGAGAAGTGGAATAGTGATGAAATTTATACTGTTTAAGGGGGGGGGGGTGGAGCAGGTAAAGCTGGATAGAAGGCCAGTGATAGGTGGGGACAATGGAGAAATTGACAAAGATGTCATGAACTAAAGGACAAAGGGAATGTTAATGGAAGTGGTAAGGGCAAAAAAAGGTGCTGATAGGGTGTATAGGTAAGAAAGCAGAATGTGGTAATAGCAGGACAAGGGTAGCATTGTGTGAAAGAACAACATGGAACAAATAACAGATGGTCCTTTTTGGGGATGGGGTGGGGGGAGGAGGCGGGGGTGGGGGAAAAAATGATATAAAATGGGAAAGAAGGGGGTATAAAACCATGGATAAATGAATCAAAATAAAAATAAGTGGATAAAAAATAAAAATGCATGTAGGAAAAAGGGGATTAATAAAGGGGTGAGGATAAAGGAGAGAGTTCATGGCCTGAAGTTATTAAACTCAGTGTTAAGCCCAGAAGTGCCTGATTGGAAGATGAAGTGCTGTTCCTCCAGTTTGTGTTTCACAAATTGGAAGAGATTATGCTAAGTCTTGAAGTGGAGGAAAACCTTGTAGAATGGTGTATTGGCAATTTAGGAAGCATGAGGGTGAGATTGTGGCATCATGCTAATGTCATTGGACTAGTAATCCAGAGGTCTAAACTAATGTTCTGGGGACATGGGTTCAAATCACAGCATGGCATCTGGTGGAATGTAAATTCAATTAATAAATCCGGAATTGAAAACTAGTGGAACTATTTAAAACCCATCAGGTTCACTAATGTCCTTTTGGGGAAAGAAATCTGCCATCCTTGCCTGGTCTGGCCTATGTGTGACTCCAGACCCACAGCAATGTGGTTGACTCTGAAGTGGCCTAGCAAGCCACTCAGTTCAAGGGCAATTAGGGATGAGCAACAAATGCTGGCCTTGTCAGCGATGCCCACATCCCAAGAACGGATGAAAAAAGGCCATTGATCGCAGTGTTATAGATAAAATATAGGCACAAAAGGTTGCAACAGAGAACCAGACAAGAAAGATTGTGGTAGATAGTTGTGGAATCTAGGGATGAAAGACCACTTAGCAGAATGGACCTTTATTGGTACAAGATAGAGGTGAGAAAGAGTCGCGCCATAAATGGGGGTAGTTTTGTTTTTTTTTTCACAAATGTGAACTTTATACAGAGCCAAGTTGTTGAGGGGAAATGTGTTTGGCACAAATAAGGATACTGAGCTTGGGGCAGACAAGTGAATGAGTGTTTCTGCTTCTGACCCCACTGAACCTAACCTGGGCATCTTTGATGCTTGCATCGGCTATTTGGTGAAATGGTTATTTTCTCATATCTTTCACCTTGATGATTATAAATAAGAATCCTTTATTCAATCAATGCCTTGTGCCTCACATCTCATCTGCTGTGCTATGTGCACCTATATTCTTGCATGTAATGTATAATTGATATCAAATCAATATATTCTGTGTATAGGGTAGAAAGATTTACAGGAACTGGGTGACGCAAAAGGGCTGATTGACTTAGTTAGCAAGGCTGTGCTAGTTGACAGCACTTGTAATTGAATATTATATTGATCACTGATGATGATTAACATTACAGTCTAGGCTTTTCAGTATCTGCCAAATTGTTCATTTCAGTGGCTTAACTCCTAATGAAATAGTTTTAGGGGCAACAAAATCCAATTTGCTCACTCTGGACTTGTTGTCAATTTTGCAAAATCTCCTGCACTTTGTTGCATTTTAAAATGAGTGAAAATATGAAACCATTGGTGAACAGAAGGCTATCCAGCTAGCAGCTGCTTTGTCCTGTATTTATGGAAAGCAACGGGATCTAAAATTCCTGGGGTAGCCTCATTGGAGTGGGGCAGAGGTGGGGGAGGAATCGGGGGTAGGGTAAAACATCTGATTGTCCCTATGGATGCATCCCTGACCATCCAGGGTTACGGGGAGGAGCCCACACCATTTACAGCACTGAGAGGCAATTTAGTTCAGCTGTTGGAGGGGTGTGGGATTTAGCAATGTGGCCTTGGTTGCAGCAGAAAAGAACCAGAACTGTTGGACCTAAAAGATTCGCAGAACCAAAGTGGTGCTGCTTTTCTGGAGGCTGGTTTCCTGAAAGCAGCCAATTGCTTATAGATGCATTCGCCCCCAGATTTACTGAATATTTGGAGTTCAGGCAACTGAAACCTGTAGGTAACAGGCATAATCATGCCCCATTTAAAGATTTACCGCCACTCGCTCTCAAACTCCTCTTTTTCAGTTCCAGACTGTATCTCATCTTGTCACGAAGATCCAGTTCTCCTGGAAGTGAGTTGCTGCAGAATTTGTCTTTCCTTCATTGTCATTGCAGGTTGATTAATTCAGGAAATTTTGGGCAACCTCAAACATTTATCTTCATTTTACAAATCTATGATGATCTGGAAAAGTTGATGAAAACATCCTGAAGAAATCTTAATTAATATGGAAGATGGGAATTGCTCTGGAGTTGTTTGCGTTTAATCAGACCTTCATATCCATTTGGATTTTTCTGTCAGGTTTTTGACACAAACAGAATATTGCATCGCTGTGCTGTTGCTGATTATCAGTAGACCGGCGTGACTCATTAGGTATCTGTGAAGAACCACAATCTCAAACAAAGTGTTGCATGAGGGCCAGTTCCCAGAATGCTGCACCATGCAATGATGGGTTATGGATCTGCACCTGCGGTTCAAGCCACCAAGAGCCTGTGAGGTCATTCATGCCAGAAGAAAGTAAGGAGCAGGAGCAGGAGTAGGCCAATCGGCCTTGCAAGCCTGCTCCACCATTCAATAAAGTCATAGCTGATCCTTGACTTCAATTTTCCCACCCTAGTCCCATTGTGGTCAGTTGTGAAGTGATGGCTGAGCACATTCCACCGGAAGAGGAATAAACCTCAGACCAATAATTGTATTAAACTGTTTTATTTTAATGGTGCCCTTTCACTTGCTGAATAGAAACTCTCCCTCCTATTAGCATTCCCTTGCCTTCTTGTTATGGATAAGAGGTGAAGGAAAGTGACTTAAAGTAGTTATTAACCCTGCTGGGGTTATTAATATTGGATTTTCTTTTATAAAGCATGACTGGTAACTTAGCATCACCAGGCTAATTCCTATGCAAGATTGCTGAGGGCACTGACTTTTTTTTTAAAAGTTTTTTTCCATGAAATTTATTATTTTAGGTGACAGAATTATGAATACCGTATGAGAGATTGCTAAATATAACTAACATTTATCACACAATGTAAACTGTTTGAAAAAAAGTCGAACATGTTCTGTTTTACTGGGACATTTGGTGACTAAATTAGTGCTCACCTTTTTAAATTAATGCCCATGGGTGATATATGTGCTGGTTAGTCTTCAGAAGAAAAGAGAATTGATTATATATATTCTAAATGCGTCACAGGGTGGCTTATTTAAACTCCTCGTATGGGCTTACTGTTAAATATCTTGGTGTTTTTTACAATTTCTCAGTCCCCGGATCATCTGCTAATACCTACTTGCTTTCATTTTCTATTTTCCCATCATTCGTTGTCTTTCACAAACACCCAGATTCTTGCTGAAGTAGAATTCTGTTGCTCCTGGTACATCAGCAAAAGAGGTTTTCTTCTATCCAAAGCAACAAGTGTCAGTGAGCCATTCGACTGTAGAGAGCTTCACACCTGAGTCTGTTTCGATCTTTTCCTAACATCGAAACAAGTGCACTTTCCAGCATTGGCCACTGGATAGTGGTCAGGGGTGGGATTACTGACTGATTTCCTCACCCCCCTACCAACCCCCAACCAACCCCCAGCCTTTCCCTAACCCTGAGAGATTGTGACTGCTAGCACCCTGATTGCTGCCTGACCTACGATCAGAAGAAACCAAGGATTATATCTTCTTGAAGTTCTGGGCAGTGTTTTAACCAGCATTTGTGGCCCTTTAACGATCTCTGGCTAGGCAGCAGTAGTGCTGTTAAAACTGAGGGGAGTGACAGGATGGACTGACCCCATCACCACTGACCAAAACCCACTGCCAATAATGGCTGTAGTGAGTGTTTACAAGTTAGTGGGAACTGTGCCCACAATTGAACCAAATGTAGCTACACAGTAAGGAAGTATTGTAGTATAATTTCCAAGAATATTGCTGTCAGCTGCTCACTGCTGTACTTGTACACCGTCCTATGTTATTTTGTGATTAGACCTTCCTTTGGGAGCAGAATCTTGCCCACACTTGACTTGCTTTTGAATAATTTGCTGCACTATGCAAAGATGAAAATATAGTGCAGCACCAGCCTGTTGTGAGGCAATGAGATGAGTTCAGGATGCTAAAAGCCCAGTGAGTGCAAAGCTCTGTATCAGACTACATTGGGAATTGAATGCAAGAGAGTCTCAGTGATCAGTTCAAGGAAAGTAATGGATATATCGGGTAAGGGGAGTATTTTAACTTTACCCCAATAGGCAGTTTTGGTGCAGATGAGCAGTTAGCTGGAGCAGCTGTAATGCCCGCTCAGTTCCACCCAATTTCCAATTTTTATTGGTATTGGCAGCTGATGAAGTGCCCATCAAGACCTGGGCAGGAGCCTTGTGAATAACTGGCTAATTGGGAGTCCTTGATGGATATGATGACCTATTAACTGGAGTCTGAGCAGGAACAAGCTGGTCTGCTGCTCCTCTGCAGTCAGAAGAGGCCCTGCAGCAGTAAGTAAGCTGAAGCAGTCCGTGTCCAAATGCAGCAAGACCCGGACAATATCCAGGCTTGGGCTGACAAGTGGCAAGTAGCATTCACACCACACAAGTGCCAGGCAATGACCATCTCCAACAAGAGAGCATCTAACCATCACCCCTTGATGTTCAACGGCATTACCATCACTGAATCTCCCACTATCAACATCCTGGGGGTTACCATTGTCCAGAAACTGAACTGGACTAGCCATATAAATACTGTGGCTCAAGAAGGCAGCTCATCACTATCTTCTCAGGGGAAACGAGGGATGGGCAATAAATGTTGGCCCGGCCAGAAAAGCCCACATCCCGTAAATGAATTTTAAAATAGTGTAAAACTTCTATAGAATCAGGAAGGGCAGGGGTGCCCCTCTGGGCCCACGAAGATAGGTGCAGCTTCCCCTGCCTTTTCCCTCGCAGAAGACCTTTCCAAAAGCCCCTTTACATCACTTAAGTGGAGGACAGCAAGCAGCTGAAGACTGCACAATCTTCATCTGCCAGATTTGAGGCTCTGAAGCCTCTTCACATCCCTTTTGGGCAGGAAGTGAACAGGTAACATTTAAACAAGGCCCCAGGAGTAAAATTTTGCTAGGTGCAACATCAACCAGCCTGAAATCTGCTCAGTTAAAATCAACCCCATCAATGCAACTTTTAATTCAAAAAAGGTAACTGCTCTGTGACAGACCTACATGTTCGTCAGAGATATATGGCAACTTCACCTATTGAGTGGCCAGCTAGCTGCCTGATCCATCCAGTGGGGCGCCCGATCCATTCAGAGGGCTACAGGCCCTCTTTACTGTGCAACAGGCCGGCTGCCCGCTGCAAAAAGGAGTTCCACTGCAACTCGCTGACCACAGGCTGACGCAATTACGGGCAACTCAATGACCAACATGGCCGGCAGGCAGGTGGACGTGGGTGGCATTCATGACAGTGGAGGGGTCTGCAAGACAGCTGCCCAAATTATTCTTGTGGGTCCTATAGCACCATTCCTGTTCTTCTTGGCCTCACAAACATATGTTCAGGCCTACCCTTCTTTCCCTCTTGACCAACAAGTTTTCCTGAACGGAGTGTCTATGGTTCACATCTGTCCAGTGGGTCCTCTAAATTGCATTTGGGATCCATGTATGCCATAAGACAATGATTAGCATAGATATCTGATGACCCCACCTGATTCAGGTGAATGCTTGGACTGTCTGACTGAAGGTTCAGTTTAAAATGGTGGCAGAGCAGGAATGGCAAGGCAACCTTGATTTTAGCTCCTCCACTGCACTGTCCCCAACAGGTGATAGTTAGGAGTTAAGTCACTGCTGTATTTTCTCCCATTTTATCTCAAGTAGCTCTGGAATATTTACCACTTTCAAGGAAGAAAACAGGCAGTTCACGTGCTCCTCAACTAATGCCAGTAGAATTTCATAGTTGGTGCTTTCTCTCCTTGCCCGTGAGCAAGTACCTGGCCTCCGCTCTGTACCTCGCCACATTAGAACAGATGAGACCAGAACTTTGCTACACAAGGCCCTTAGCACCATGCATTGTATAGAATCATACAGAAGGAGGCAATTAAGAGCTGTCCAATTAGTCGTACAGCCCTGCTTTTTCTTCCTGGCCCTGCAGATTTCTCCTTTCCAAGTATATATCCAAATCCCATTTGAATGTTATGACTGAGTCTACTTCCACCATGCACTCAGGCATGCGTTTAAGATATAACAAGTCACTGCGCAGAAAGAAATTCTCATTCTTCACCCTCCTGGATTTTTGCCAGCTATCTTTACTTTATCTGTGTTTTAGCTATATTTGAAAAATTCCAAGAAAAAACTTTAGTGCCGGATCACACAATATTTATGCCATATGGAGCTGATTATGTGAGATTAATTTGGTGATGATGATGTTGTCACAAGAGACTGAATAATTGATGTCTGTTTTGAAACTGTTTAACTTACAAGCCCAGCTTTTAGGTAAGTATGTCATGTTGAACATCACTTTATTCAGCATGATCTGCAAATCGAATAATAATTCACTGAATGCACATTTAGTTCAACATTGTACAATGTATTATTATACTGTTCGCATTAAAAGTACAATTATTATGAATGTACTTAATTTAAAATGTAAAATGTCGTTATGGCCCATTAGCTACAGTGTTACAGTGATAGGCCGCTAGAATTTGGATCCCAGTAAAAGCAGCTATTCGCTCAGCCATTTATCTCATTGGAATTATGTCCCTTTGTGCACTGCTTGTGTGCAATATCAGTTGTGGCTCTGCTGGTAGTACTTTCACCTCTGAGTCAGAAGGTTGCAGGTTCACAGTCCCATTCCACAGTAGGCACACAAATCTAGGTGGACACTCCAACGTAATATTGAGGGAGTGCTGAACTATTGGAGGTGCCTTCCTTTAGATGAGACGTTAGGGCCCTCAGGCAGACACATAAGATTGTATGCCACTATTTTTATGAAGATCAGGGGAGTTGTCCCTGGTGCCCTGGCCAATATTTATCACTCAATCAGCATCGCAAAAGCTGACTATATGGCCATTATCATATTGCTGTTTGTGGGACCTTGCTATGCGCAAATTGGCTGCTGTGTTTCCGATGTGCCAACAGTGACTACACTCCAAAAGTAGTTCATTGGATGTAAAGTTCATTGGGATGCCCCGACGTCATGAAAGGCACTATATAAATGCAAGTCTTTCTTTCTACCCCGAATACTCCTAAGCTGGCCAGTCTTTCTAAATAGCAGCCTTTATGTGTTCATTTGTGAGTTATCAACCCCTGATTGAGGTTAATAATGTACACACCCACATTAGGGAGGGAGAGAAGAGATGATAATTGGGAGAAAATGAAAGGAGGAGGCAGAAGTGATTTCATTTAGTGTAATAATTATAAAAAATAATGTCATATTCATCATAATTAAATTTTCATGTGCTTATGGCAGCCTGTCCACAAGCCCAAGAGCTGAATCATGAAGGTGTTGCATTCAGGAATGTGCCAGGAGGTTGCCACATTGAGGCAGATGCCTCAGTGTGGTTGGGTGAGAGTTTGCACCAGAGAGTCCAAGCACAGTGAACTCTCAACTGAGTTAACTTGTAACATCAGGAGAAGATGCTAACCTAACATTGCATAGAGATTTGATGCTTTAGTAACGAGTGAATGAAGTAATATCCTTAGCCACATAAACCTTTCTATGGCCAGGACTTTTAGGATGGCGGGGTTTCCCGTACCATCATCTGAAGAGTCGGTAGGGGGAACACATTCCTGCCGACCCTGTCTGGCCTGCAGCCATTTCATACTCCAATGAGCATTAATTGGCTACAGGCGGGACTTCCACCTCGCACTCAGGAGGAAATGCCAGCTTAGGGAGCTGCCAGCCAATCTGATTGGCTTACAGTTCCCTAGTCCCTGTAGTGCCAGAAGCTGCAGTGAACAGAACTGGGACTGCAAGCAGTCCCCGGAGCCCAAGTCCCAGGATTCCAAGAAGAGGTGAGTTTTGGGGGCGTCTCAGGACGGGGGAGGTAGGGGAGGCCTGGGGATGGGGGTGAACTCTGGGGTATAGGGGCGTCAGGGAAGAGGCCAGGGGTGGGGCAGAGAGGTGCAGTGGTTACCGGACCTTAAGTGAGGGGGGCACCTGAAGTTGAAAGGAGGCTTCTGATGGAGGTGCCCCCTCCCCCTTCTCACCCAAGACCTCAACCTGATTATTTTTGGGCTTCCCCCATACCCGGAAACTCCTCCCACCAGCTTAAAAATTGAGGCTGGGTGGGAAACAGCCCTTAAATGGTCAATTGTTGGCCACTTAAGGGCCTCAAATGGGGCAAGGGTGGGTGGGCCGTCTGAGGCCTTGCTCGCCGCAGCATAAGATTGCTGAGAGGTCGGGGTAGTCGGGAACCCAGCGGGAAGCACATCTGTGCTATTTTACGATTACCACCCACTGCCTACAAACCCGCCAGCTGGGCGGGACAGGGCCTAAATTCAGACCTATATTTTTATTAATGGCATAAAAGTTGTATGTCCCACTTTCACAAAATTCAAGGAGGACAATCTTTGCTCCATTTGGGGAACAGATTAATGACTTGTGCTAATTGGATCAAATTGGACTGTGAAAATGAAGTAGATTAGAAAGTAGACTTTCTCTTAGAACTGAGAAGCCATATATCTCCTATCTCACTAGTGCTGAGAATACAATTTTTATGCTACTGGGGAAATCCGATTAATGATTTATGTTAATGAGACCCAACTTATACAGACAAATTCTGTATAAATGTCACTTATTGAAAGCAAAATACCTTGGAATAATGCTAATTGCACTGATCCATTTCTTTCCCTAGTAACAGAAGAGTAGCAACATTTTTTTGCAGCAGCAATATAGCAATCATCTCCATTCTGATTATTTAAAAACACAGAGGTAAGTCCAGTCACAGGGTGGATCAAAATAACTTGTGTGTTGCTTCACCTTACTCCCATCCCCTGCTTTGTTTCAAGTGTTTGGCTTGTCTATTAATAAATTTAGTTGTTTAAATTTTTGTTGCAAACCAAATTTCCCTAGAGCAAAGTTGTTGTCTTATGAGGATAGGTTGGATAGGCTGGGCTTGTTTTCACTGCAGTTTAGAAGAGTGAGGCATGGACATGGAAAGAATGTTTCCTCTTGTGAATGAGTCCAGAAATAGGGGTCATTGCTTTAAAATGAGGGGTTGTCCTTATAGGACAGAGATGAGGAGAATTTTTTTTTTCCCTCAGAGGGTTGTGCGACTTTGGAACTCTCTGCCTTGGAAGATGATGGAAGTGGGGTCACTGAATATCTTTAAGGCAGAGGCAGATAGATTCTTGTTAGGCAAGGGAATCAAAGGTTATCGGGAGTATATAGCAATGCGGAACTCAAAACACAAATAGATCAGCCATGATCTTATTGAATGGTGGAGCAGTCTCGAGAGGCCGAAGGGCCTACTTCTGCTCCTATTTCGTATGTTCGTATGTTGGTGGTGAGGGATAGCAGGGTTGAGCTTTGAAGCTCAGGCCTCATGGTCAGAAAATTCAGGTGCCCAGGAGACCAGTGGATAATCCCTGCCCCTGCTGCCTTTGGAACGTAATAGTTGGTATCGTACCTTATTACCGTCGAACTCCAATCTGCAAACACCCGCTTGCCTGACAAGCGGACTTGAAGAGTGGACAACTGATTTGTTAGCAGCAGCCCTCAGCAAAGTCCTTAATGGGGACTTGGAAAGAGGTAGGGGTTGTGATTTGAAGACAGGACAATAAGGGAGGTAGTGCATGGGTGATCTAGAGGGAGGAGAGGCGTCATCGAGAGGGAGGTAGTACATGAGTAAATGAGATAGGGTAATCGGGGCTATTAAGAGGTTGAGTATGGATAATTGAGAGGGGGGGTTGGTGTGACAGAGGCGGAGTATGAGTGATCAGGTGGAGGGTGTTAGGGGCAGTGGAGCTGGATGATAGGGACAATGGGGAGGGAAGGTAAAGGCGTTTGGGATAGAAAAAGGTGAATAAAACCAGGGGAGATCTGGGAGGGTATCAACCAGAATCAGGAAAGATATGGGCTGGGATGATGAGGTTGCAATCGGGAGGGGGAGAGTAGTGGTCAGCAGAGACCTATAAGCTTGGTCCGGTTTCTTCCATCTCCACCATCAGGAACGTATACCTTAAACACTAACATTGTTGATTGTGACGTGCACAGATCCTAGCAAGGACCTTATTTCATGGTAATGTAGCAGTAGAATATTCAGCATTGGCTGTCCCCTGAGATGATAATAAGGTACATCTCCATACACAATTCAATGTATTTGCTCTAATAATAAAAATAGAAGCTGCATCTTTGAAACATTAAGCATTTAACAGTAACATTCTAGCAAATTACAGTAAATGCCGCAGTAAATTAAAATCTTTAAACACTACAGATAATCTAGTAAAGATGCTGAATCCATCCTTCGAGTTGAGCTGACTTCTGGAATATAAAAACAAAACTTTTATATGAGTCACCCAAGGAATTTCCTGTGCCCTTCTTATGAAACCTAATGAATAAGTATTTCTGCAAAGAATCTGAAAAACAGAAATCATTCTCTCTGCACCGATTGTGCTCATTTTCATAAACTGAAGAGCTTTTTATAGTAATCTCTTGTTAGTTATTCAGCTTGCCCATTCAACCAGACCCAATGATCGGCATTTCAGCATTATCCTCTCCACCAATGGAGCACCATAGTTACAGTGTTCACTATACACAAGGTGCTCTTCAGCAACTCACCAAGGCTTCTTTGGCAATACAGCCCAAACCTACGACCTCCATCACCCAGAAGAACAAGGGCAGCAGGTACTTGGGAACACCATTGCTTCCGAGTTCCCCTCCAAGTCTCACACCATCCTGTTTTGGGGCTATATCGCTGGGTCAAAATTCCAGAACTCCCCGCATAATGACATTATGGGGAAATCTTTCCTGTAACTGCTCAAGAAGAAGGCCCACGTCCACTTTCTCAAGTGTAGTTAGGGATGGATAATAAATGCCAGTAACGCCCATATCCCAGGAATGAATTTTTTAAATGTTAGAGGTATAAACTCAAATAAAGCGCTCACTGGAATAAAGTTCAATGTGTATGCTTGTTTGAAATAATGGTTTCAGCTTGATTTTTTAAAATGCTTTCTGCCTCTCAAGTAAGGTGTATCTTTGTTTCCTTACATGTATCTTTGAAAATTGTTAATTTTTTTATTTGGCTTTTTGCCAAGTTTGGTATTGAAAATCTTCCTTTGGTTATTTACAGTTGATGAGCTGACTTTTTATTTGGCTAATGGGTTTCTTTTTATAGCTTGCAAATTACCGTTGGCAATACTAGTGGGTGCATGCTTAACATGCTCAGATGACATTCATCTGTTATTTTAATGGCAATATTAAATCATTTATTTTAACTGGGTTAACACCTCTTAAAAAAGCAGAGTGTCATGAAAATCTACTGATTTTTTTTGTCCACTCATATCAGCAGCAGTAATTTCTAGCCTAACGTCTATCCTTCAGTATCCATCACTTCTGCTAGAACAGAGGAACTGGAGTAGGCCATTCAGCCCCTCAAGTCCCTTGCACCATTCATGGCTGATCATACCTCATCACCATTTACCTGTCTTTGGTCCATTACTGAAGAAGCTGGACACTGTCCAGAACAAAGCAGTCCGCTTGATTGGCACCACATCCACAAACATTCACTCCCTCCACCACCGACGCACAGTAGTAGCAGTGTGTACCATCTACAAGATGCACTGCAGGAATTCACCAGGGCTGCTAAGACAGCACATTCCAAACCCACGATCACTACCACCTAGAAGGACAAGGGCAGCAGATAGATGGGAACATCACCAACCGGAAGTTCCCCTCCAAGTCACTCACCATCCTGACTTGGAAATATATCGGCATTCCTTCACTGTCGCTGGGTCAATATCCTGGAACTCCCTCCCTAACAGCACTGTGGGTGTACCTATGCCATATGGACTTCAGCAGTTCAAGAAGGCAGTTCACCACCACCTTCTGAAGGGCAATTAGGGATGGGCAATAAATGCTGGCCCAGCCAGCGAAGCCCACATCCCATGAATGAATAACAAAAAAAGTTCCTTGATACCCTCACCAAACAAACCTATTGATCAATCTCACTGCAAATAGGGTATTGCTCAGATAGTTAACCTTTCATGTATTTAAAAAATATTTTTACAGCCTGATCCCGTCTTCCCCACTATGGTTCCCCTCCGTGCACTCCTTCACCTCACATCCAAATTGCAGGTGACTTTTTTGAACTGCCAAGTGGGAATGTAGAAGAACAATGGAATGATTCTCTTTTCCTTATTTTTTTCTTCCTTTCTTCTGAGGGAATGCCATGCCTCCATGTCCCACTCAGTCTCTAATACGTTCAACTAACATCAAGAACTTACTAAATAAGGGAGCTATGGGAACAGCAGCAGTGTTCTATCACTGGATATCAAAGAAAGTCAGTGTATGAACACGTCGTACAGAGGAAACACTTGGTCGTTGTTAGAAAACATTAGTCAAGAATTAAGTAAGCAAATTTGTTGTCTTATCCAAATAATTTTCTTTTGATGCTTCCTAGTTCATTTGAAGCAAGTTCAAAGCTGTACTTTTATTTGATGAAGCTCTGAAGTATTACATTATAATCTTGCACATAAGAAAGAAATTGCACTTCTAGGTGCCTTCTCATATTTTTCAGAAGCATCTCAAAATATTTCAATTACAATTAATTATATTGAAATACAATAACTATTGCTATGTAGATAGTATGGCAGCCATCTTGCACACAGCAAGATCCTACAACCTGTACTAAGATGAATGACAAGTTCATCTGTTTTTTGTAATGTTGACATCGAAAATATATTGGCCAGCACACTGGAAGAACTCACATATTGCCTCAGGGTCTTTAAGAACCACTTAAAGCTAGAAGTACCTTTGATTAATTGGCATATCCAATAGAAGTAGACAACACAGCACTCCATCAGTATTACAGAACCTGAGCCCAAAATCTTTTGACTTTGATGCCATTGCCCTACTGCCACAAACTGGCACTTTTTTGGGGGGTTACAGTGATACATTGCTTTGTGATTCATCGAGTTCTATGTGAATGTAAGGCATTCTTAAAGCATATCATTTTTCAAAATTATTTTTTGAACAACAAATCAGTTCATTTTTAGCTGGACCTCAATGAACATTTTTTAAAATTCTAAGTCCAGAGACTAATGGATTGAGTAGGAGTTCAAAACCTGAGGCAAATCATTACACTACACCCGTCATTTTGAATTAATAATGAATCTACAGATTGTGGTATTAAATCTCAGAATGGTATCTTTACAATGTGATGCATAGCCTGCAACCTGTCCCCATTGTTGGTCATACCAAGCTCAATAGCAAAGGTGTTCTTTGTATGCATGTTTGAATGGATGCATTAAGGTCTGATTCACAGATCAGTGTACATTGATGCAAAAAATGGGAGTATAACTTAAGAGTTTGAGAAATTACTGCTCCACAGCGCCAAATATTAGTGAGCTACCTGCTTTTTCTGCACTCTAAAATATAGCAGAGCCTTTTTAAGATTAAATGCAATAAAATGAAATCTCATTAAATCCTAATCTGATTGTTAACTTCATTGAAACTCTTAGCTAATGCAATAGCATCAAGTCAGTCATCTCATGCTGTTTGAGCTTTGCATTCCTTTGAATAATATCACTCCACTGGATCATGCACCCATATTTGAAAAATGCCCTGGTGGTCTGCTGTATATGTGTTAGCTGGAGTGGGATTTGAACCCACAAACTTCTGTCTCAGTCGGTAGAACACTTGCCACTGAGCCACAAGGTTATGGGTTCAAATCCCACTCCAGAGACTTAACCACAAAAATGTACATTGACATTCCAGTTGATGCCATTATTTGGGTGCAATGTTAAACCAGGGCCCTGCCTGCTCTCTCAGGTCGATATATAAGATCCCATAGTGCTATTTTGAAGAAGAGTTGGGGCATTATCCCAGACATCCTGGTCAATATTTATTCCTCAATCAATATCACCACAACAGATTGCATAGCTTTTTGTGGGAGCTTGCTGTGCACAAATTTACTGTTGTGTTTCCTGCATTGCAAAAATGCAAAAATGACTACTCTTCAAAAGCACTTAATTGTCTATAAAGTGCTTTGGGACATCCTAAAGTTGTGAAAGGTGCAGTATAATGGAAAGTCTTTCATTTTCTTGGAAACTTTTTAACCTTGGGATGGAATCTTCACAAAGAAGTCACACCCCTGACAGCTTTCTCTTAATGTAAATAGTTAGGTATCCACAGATAGAAATGCGGGAGGAACCTTGTACCCTCTCCAGTGGTGAGTTTAGTGGCAGGAAGGGCATTTAATTGGGTGGGAAGGTGGCAGTGGGCACTCTGCCACCTTCCCACCTCCATCCCGATAAAGTCCGTGACAGGTAGGCCCGTGAACATCCTTCCTGCTCTATCGCCATTAAAAATATTATTGCCCACTTCAGGACCTAACCCCACTGCTGCTGGTATTAGTTCCGTGGCAGACAGGGGGTTCGCCATGCAGGGAACATGACAAGCAAGCCCTGATGTGTCTGCTTGTAGTCTCCCAGGGTTGCGGGGGGTCCTTGTTCAAAGGCGTTCGGTGCCTGATTGAGGGATGCGGCACTGGGAAGGGGAGGCCTGCTGAGATTCATCCTGCCTGTCCTTCCTGTCAAACACCCCCTCCTTTCCCTGTGACCTCCGCTCCACAACCCTCTTCCCAGCATCATTCACCTGGGCCTGGATCCCTCCTCGAACTGAGGCTTCAGGTGGCAAAGTCATTGCCTCTCTGGTGCTGCTGTGAGTACAGAAGAACCAGGGAAAAATCCGCTACTGGCAAGTGCATGAGTGGCACAAGATGCAGGGGGCCTCCTGGAAAAGAGGCGAAATGGGGGTCTCATTGGCTCTCCAGCCAGCAGCCGAGATCCCCATTCCCACAAGATTCTGCCCTGTGTCTGCATCCAAGTTCACATGTGCAGAGCTGCTTTGTAACTGCATTTACTGTTATCCACAGTGAGGTGTAACCAGCATCATAGCTTGTGTCTGCAAGGCAGACATTGCGCTGTACAGATACAGCTCTGAGACTAGTATTGACAGTGTTACAGTTTTCCAACATCACCGTCTGCAGATTAAGATAATACACGTGTGAACTGTGCCATAACCGACACTTTTTGGGTTAGGTCACCTCTTCTTATTTAACTGTGTCTGTTTTTCATGTCATGAATTCTGATGATGCGGGTAGTTGCTTGAGGATTAAGTGGGATTGTGTCTTATCGTAGCTAACCTTAAGTCGGCTCTGCTATGTTTCATTGTGCAGAATACACAGCTAGTTCATTAGATTGGCTTTCAAACTTTCTTGTGTGGGATCCCCTGAAAATAGTGAAATACCCCTGGGCACCTCCTCCGAGTATGTTAACATGCCCCCATTCTAACTGTTGAAAAGCAGTGTCGGCTATCCAAAGGGAAGCTAAACTATTGTGACAGAAAGTGTTCTTTTATTAGTTTGCAGCAAGAGTAAAAACATGCATGTAAATCAACAAATACAGAAATTCAATAGAGGGTGGGCAGAAACATGATTACCTTGCATAACAATTACTGTCTCCTGGAAGAGCCCCCAGGGTCCTGGTACTCCCATTTGAAAACTTATGCTTAGGGCACAATACACAACATCCTCTGTTGTATGACTTGCTTATGCAAGTCAGGTGGATTGCACTTTCATGATAGCAGAAAAAAGCGTGAGATGGTTGTTGGCACCTGGCATGCATGACTAAAGACTAGAGCCCAATGATCGCTATAAACCGGGCCTTAGGCTTCATCTGCCTAAACTCGGTGAACGGTGGACTAGGGCCTCAGAGAGATCCCCTCTGACACTGAGATACCGTGCAGTTAGCCCATGGAAGTGGGAGCAAACTAGAGGGAGGGAACTCCAGGCCAGCAGCATCCGCCCTATTGTTTTGAAACCAAAAAGAGCAATCCTGGATTCTTTTGGTTCCACATAAATGGATGTTTGAAAAGGTGTTGTTTACCTTTTTGTCAATGGCTTCCAACCGTATCTTTGAGGATCGTTGGTTAGTTCACTGTAGATCCTGAAAATCTCAGCAGAGTAGCACGGCTCATGATATGCCCCGCTTATGTCATCTTTGGGGTTCTGAAACAGGTGTTAGGACCCTGATTAGGTATACTCAAGGGACCACTTGTTTCAGGCAGTTCACTGGGCGCATGGAAGTCACCACCTGCCCTGCACTTCCAAGCACGATCGGCTGCATGAGACTGTGCCTTGAAATGGGTTGCCCGATTTTAATTCTTCACCAAAAAATAAAGGCATGGCAGTGACCAATCTCCTCCCCCCTGTTATATTCAAGAATATGAAAATTGTGTTGTGCAATGACTTTCTCAATGTATCAAACATCTTAGATAAATATAGTTACTATCAGTATCACATACACCTTCCATTCATCCTGCATACTGCTCCAGTTTGACAAGTGCAATCCTTATACCAAGGCACTGCTGTCGCCATGCAGTGGGTGTATTATGATGCACGGCTCACATTGGGTGAGAGGCAGTTAATAAAGGCAGTTTGGATTGTGTTCCAAATGAACCCCCATAATGATCAGATGGTTCCTTTAGGAATTGAAGGCTGGAGGAGTTGCTTAAAAATCTGTTTGAAGTGAGAGTCTGCGAACTGCTGCTTCTGACTCTGTTCTTGGCTGATGTCATCTGGGTGGTTGTACAGGAGACTAACATCAGAGGCTGAGATTTTATACAATTCCCATCGGATTTCATTTACCCTTTCGCTCTTTCTTGTTCTTGCGAATTAGTTAATTCATTTTATGCGATTTCTTTTGGGGGGGCGGGGTGGGGGAAGGCAAGTTACGGAAATCATTTGAAGATTTTGATGAAGTTCTGAATCATTAGATCGGACTTTTTCTTTTAAAAATCTTTAATCTCTAGGATTTGAACTTCAAAGACTGGGGGTGATGATTTTCTGAATTCTTTTGGTTGTTTTAATTAAAGCAGTAGTAGTGCTTTATTTGCTGGCTTAATGTACTCCAAAAGCATGAAAAATACATTAGACAGAGCCTTCTTTGAACAGAAGGATGTCATTCCTGAGATTGTTTTGACATTGAATGTAGTGATTTTGCAAATACCTTTGATCAGGATGTGAGCTATCGTATAGCTCTCTCCCAAATCACTTTTAACATCTTTCCCTTGTCATTCATTAATGATCCACATACATTCTATATGTTAGGTATTTAATCATATCTGATTTGAAGTTAAAAATGTAATCTGTCATGGAATTACAAGATTTGGGATCCGAACCTGTTGTTTACTCAAAAGGTTTTACTTTTCTTAGTGCACCATCACATTACTTCAATCCCCATCCTTTCCCATTCATCAAGCAGCATTCACTTTTCAAGCAAAAAAATTTATCTTGCATTTTAGGGGCAGGATTATCCCCCCATTGGTGGTGAAGTTGAAGGGCGGGCGCGCACAGGCACCCTTCCGATTGGCGCCCCCAAGCGGGGGAGTGCTGCCATTTTATGTGGGTGGGTCAATTAAGGCCCGCCCAGCGTGACATCCGCACAGAAGCGCTGTGCGCTCCCTTTGCGGACGGGGGGGTGGGGGGGGTGGTGGGGGGGGGAATCCCAAAATCGAGAGTGCGCTCTTTCACGCATGCGCACGAAAGAGCGCACTCATCTCCCGAAGCTAAGAGCTGCTTCAGGGAGATCGGCTCTAAATGTAAAAAAGCTAAAAATAGAATAATAAAATTTCCCTAACATGTCCCCTCATGTGACACTGTCACATGAGTTGGGACATGTCCATAATTTTTACAAAAACTTTATTAAAACTTTTAAAAATCTACATGAAACCTCATCCCGTCCGTGGATGAGGTTTCATGCTTTTTCTAGTTCCCGCCGGGGCTCCTGGCCTGCCCGCTAACCTTAAGGTTGGATGGGCAGGTCCACTAATTACTTTAATTACTCCGTCAATGGTCTCAATTGGCCATTGACAGGTCGGCGGGCGCGCAGCTGATTTTGCTGCGACCCCGCCTACCGGAAAATTTAAATAGGGCGCGGTGATGTCGGGAGTTCCGCCCGGTGTCACCGCGCGTCATTTTACGCATCGGCGAGCGGGCCCTGCTTGGCAACGGGCAAATCCTGCCCGAGGACATAAAAATACAAACAAATGTTACGATTATTGTCACTGTTACTTTTCTAACCATTTAATTTTCAGAAGAGGTTCCATTACAAATCCAAGGGCAGAATTTTCTCCCCGTCGGGCGGGCTGGACGGGAGTGGGTGTGGGCGGGCGCGCACCGCCATTTTACGTGGACAGGCCAATTAAGGCCCGCCCAGCGTGATGCGCACTCAGAAGCCCTCAGTGCTACCTGTGCGGGTGAGGGGAGGAGGGAGAGTCGGGGCCAGCGCTGTTTCGAGCATGCGCTCTGAGGCACGGAGCTGCATCAGGGAGATTAATTTAATAATAAAACATTGCAGAAAAGAAAAATAAAATACTCAGACATGTCCACTCATTGACTGTGTCAGATGAGCTGGGCCGTGTTTGTGTATTATAATAAAATTTTTTATTTAATTTATAAACCCTTCAAGAAACCTCATCCCGCCCATTGATGAGGTTCCATGAGAAATGTGAAGGCTGCCTGGGCTCTTCGCCTGCCCGTCAACCTTAAGGTTGGATGGGCAGCCCTGACAATCACTTTTAATGAGCTAAATAATGACCTTAACAGGCCTTTGATCAGGATGATGCAAGGTGACGTCGGGACGCACACCAGACGTCGCCACGTGTCATTTTATGTGTTGGCCTGCAGGATCTGACCCCGCACGCCGAACAGAAGATTCAGGCCCAAGTCTTCAAAAGGGATTCATTTTTTTTCTTGCAAATGTGTACACGACAGGCTGAAATGAGATCATTCACGGTAAACCTAGGAGTATTTTAGATGATGCCAAATTTGGGTGTCTTAACAAGCTATAGATTGCAAGAAAAAAACTGAGGTGGGTGCAGAGTTCCCCAGTTGCAAAGAATGAACTTAAGTAGGAAATGACATAATAAGCTCTGAGTCCAACTTGGTGAAGATGGAGGAAGCGGGAAATTATGGGTAACTTCATGTACAGGATTTGGAGCCATCATTGAGGCTTTACACTTTGTACAAGAAATATAGATTGTAATTCGCCAATTCTGAAGAAATTGTAATAAAGACTAATTAAAATAATTAAATATTTTTCGATGGACAGACAGCAACATTTGAAAATTAATGTTCCTTCACAGATCTGACATGAAATGAGATGCATACTCAATAGCACTCTTGAAGAATTCAAGTAATTTGTTATTAGAAGTATATTTCTCCTGTTAGAACCAAGCATGTGCATGAGGACAAAGTAAGGAGTATATTATTCATTTACTGTCAGTAGCAATGTTTTTGTGTAACAGTGTAGAATAAGGACTGTTTTCTTCCTGACTGTGGGTTAGTTTAACATTCCTCATAATGATGTCTTATGTACTGCTACAGAATAAAGAGTACATCCTGGCTTTGTGCACAGATGCAAGGTAAGGAATATATTAGTTTTACTTCTAATTATGCTGTGCCTACATACTAGTACAGAATAAGGAACATATTATCCTTTACACTTAGCAATGCAAGCCGTAAGCAGTGATATAGAGCAATGAATATATGATCACTTACAACACATCACAGCACCTTTTCTAGTGTTGACCTGCTAAATATTTCCCACACCACACACCCAGCAAATCACTTCTATGCATGTTGTTCCTGGCTACGCTAATCATCTTAGCTCTTCTAAGTCAGAGTTGCATAAATATAATCTAATCGAGTCATTCACTGCCAGATCTGATTTGGCCATCTCAAGAATGTCTCAGCATATTTTTTTTTCTCTTCAGCTAAAACTGCCTACTAGCAGAATTACTAGAGAACAAAGGCAACCCAAGCTCCTTATCTCCATGAGCAACCACCTCAGCAAATCCCTCTAACCTCTTTCCTCCACTCTAAGCTTCAACGTCAAGTGTCCAGAGCTCATGAATTTCTATTTCCAAGTGTGCAGCGACATCTGTTGCTACCTCTCTTTCCTCTAATTTCAATCTCCTTCCCAAATAGCCCATACACTACAACCTAATCCCCACTTTGGGAATCCCTGCCCTTGGCCCCGTCCCAATTATGTTGATGGTCTTGTCAGGACAAGTGGGCACTATGCTCCCACAAGATCATACAGGAAGTTGTCTCCTGAGGTTGGGCCTAGCATACATGGGCCCCAACTAAATTTGCTGTTGTTGTTGTTGTTGTTGTTGTGACAAATGTCAAAGCTTAACCCTATTTACTGATCTCTAAGTAGGAGCTCTGAGTCTGCTGCCTTTTGTTGTCTACAAAAGGCCAGGCAGTTGTAATGGAAATAGAGTACAAATTATTGATGATTCAGAAAAAAATCCTGCATGGATATTATTTGCTGAAAAGAAACAAATACTCATTTTTATATTTCTATCCTTCAACAAACTGTGGCAGATAGAAGGTTAAGAAAGAATAAGATTGCACAGTAACTTAGCTATTTCTGTTCTGCTCCTTCAAAGGTTTGAATTCAAAGGAGATTTTTAATGGTATATGAGATAAAGACACAACCCTCAGATTATTTTTAAATGAGAATTAAATTTACATTTCTGGAAACTAGGGCATGAAGAGGACTGCATTTAAAGGAAAGCTAGAATTTTATATACACATCTATTTCAGACAAGTGAACTCAAGACTTAAAGAGTTTATGTATTCCATATGCTCAGCCTAGCTTTGAACCAGCCTTGAGCCATTAAAACTTAAAACACAAAACAGTGCTACATTGTGAAATCATCTCACTTTTGAGTTGATTGCATTTATAATTAAAATATTTTTGTCCAACTGTTTACAAGTTGTGCCATCTACTGTGCCATCTACCTGGCAATGTGGAAAATTGCCCAGGTATGTTATGTCCACAAAAATGCAGGGCAAATCCAATCCGGCTGATTACCACCCATGAGCCTACTCTTGAGCATCAGCAAAGTGTTGGAAAGGGTTGTTGACAGTGCTATCATGTGGCACTTACTCAGCAATAACCTGCTCACTGACCCTCAGTTTGGGTTCTGCCAAGGCCACTGTGCTCCAGATCTCATTACAGCCTTGGTCCAAATATGGACAAAAAAGCTGAACTCCAGACGTGAGGTGAGAGTGTCTGCCCTTGACATCAAGGCAGTATTTGACTGAGTGTAGTATCAAGGATCAAGGAAAACAGAAGTCAGTGGAATCAAGGGGAGAACTCTTCACTGGTTGGAGTCAAACCTAGCTCAAAGGAAGATGGTTTTGGCTGTTAGATCATTTCAGCCCCAGGGCATTGTTGCAGGAACTCCTCAGAGTAGCATATTAGGCCCGATTATCTTCAGCTGCATCATCAATGATGTTACTTCCAACATAAAGTCAGAAGTGGGGATGTTCACAGATGTTTGCACAATGTTCAGTACCAATAATGACTCTTCAGATACTGAAACAGTCCATGCCCACATGCAGAAAGACCTGGAAAACATTCAGGCTTGGGCTGATAAGTGGCAAGTAACATTCGTGCCATACAAGTGACGGGCAATGACCATCATTAACAGATAGAGGCAACGGCCCAGAAGGAAAAAAAAAACAGTAAAAACTGAGAATTAAGAATACTGGTGCGAACTGGTCTTGTATACCTTAAAATGGAACACCAGTAAAACTGGGAAATAAAAATACTGGTGAGAACTGGTTTTTTCCCTTGTTGAGGGGAGGGGAGTGTTGCAAGAGCCCTGCATCGCCTCTTTTCATGAAGGCCTGTTGTATCATGTGCTGCTCAGGCACTTGACAGGCCAGAAGAGGGCCCTCCCCTGCATCAAGAGCCCTGGGGGCGGAAGTCCCACCTGCTGAGTACTGCTGACCAATTAGAGGCCGGGAGCTCCATTGATTGGCAGCGTCACCAGTGAGACTGTGGCTACTGCAGGTGTGACACCCACCCGAGGCCAAGGATCATTGCTGGATCCCAGGCCAAAAGTGTGTGATGGCAGGAAAGGGTCTCAGGGGCGAGGTCACCGGCAAGGTGGCGGGGGCTGTCGTGTAGTAAGGCAGGGAAGTGTCTCTGAGCAGGCTGCCACCAATGCCTGCTCCCTCAATTAGGGACTAAGTGCCTTTGAATGAAGGACACCCCCTGGAAGTCCACAAGCAACCCCACACGGGTTTGCTTGTTGTAGACACTGCATTACAAGCCAATGGATTAATGCCTCTGGCAGCAGGATAAAACCCTTAAGTGGCTATAATCGCCCACTTTAGGGACTCAAATGGTGGCAGGTAGGAAAGCCATTAATAGACCTTTCTGCTACGCACTTAATTGGGATGAAGGCAGGAAGGTGGCAGGATCCCCATTTGCCACCCTCATGTCCTATTAAATGCCCCCCCCCACCCATCAGCAAACACGCCACAGGGGAGGACATTAAATTCCACCCAGCATTATTCTTTCTTAACCTTGTCTACCACAGTTCTTTGAAAGATAGAAATATAAAAATGACTATTAGTTTCAATTTACAAACCATACCCATGTAGGTTTTTTTTCTGAATTATCAATAATTTGGACTCTATTTCCATTACATTTCCCTTTGACAATAAGTGGCATTACCATCACTGGACCTCCACTATCAACATCCTGGGGTTACTATTGACCAGAAACTGAACTGGACAAGCCATATCAATACTGTGGCTACACAAGCAGGTCAGAGGCTGGGAATTCTACAGCAGACAACTCACCTTCTGCCTCCCCAAAACCTGTCCACCATTCACAAGTCACAAATCAGGAGTGTGACGGAATTCTCCCCACATACCTGGATGAGAGTAGCTCCAATAACATTCAAGAAGCTTGACACCATCCAGGATAAAGCAGCCCGCCTGTTTGGCACCCCATCAACCGCCTTAAACATTCACTTCCTCCCCTACCGGCACGTATCTGCAAGTTGCAATGCAGCAACTCACCTAAGCTCCTTTGACAGCACTTTCCAAAACCATGACTGCTACCATCTAGGAGGACAAGGACAGCAGATGCATGGGAACAACCACCATCTGCAAGTTTCCCTCCAACCCACACACCATCCTGACTAGGAACTATATCGCTGTTCCTTCATCGTCACTGGGTAAAAAGCTGAAACTCTCTTTCTAACAGCACTGTGTGTATACTGACATCACACTTTAGCAGTTAAAGGTGAGGGCTCCCCACCGCTTCCTCAAGGGGAATTAGAGACACTCATAATTCAGAAACAAACTAAAAAATCTATCCAAGCTAAAATTAACAATCGAGTCAGATATCTACTCAGAAGTCCAATGTTTAGTTTGAGTCATTTTTGTCTTGCCAGCACTGAGTCCTTAATGAAGTACAGTCAGTCTGTTCATGGCTCAGCTACAGAGTTTTGCCCTAGGAACAAGAAACGAAATGGCAAGTCTGTCGTCAACTAAATTTGTTACAAGATATATACAGGCATTGAGAGAAATATGTTCCTCGAAATCTAGAGTGTAGTTTATTTAAATCATTTTAATGAAAGAATCAACTTGCATTTAAATAATGCCTTTCTAAATCAGGACATCCCCAAAGCACCCACCGCAAGGCAGTATTTTTTGAAGTTCAGTCGCTGTTGTGATGAAGAAAAATGCAGCAGTTTTTTTGTGCACAAGTTCCCACAAGCAGCAATGAGAGAAATGATCAATTAAACTGTCCTGATGGTGCTTGTGGAGGCCTTAATGTTGGACAAAAAACCAAAAGAATAAGCCTGTTTTCTTAGAAGAATATCGGGACGTGGGGTCAAGCTATTATCTGGCTGATAGGACAGACTAGACCCCATTTTAATGCCTCATTCAACACTCCCTCAGTATTGCACTGGCTTGTCACCCAAAATGATATGCGCAAGTCTCTGGAATGAGACTCGAACACACAATCCTCTGACTCAAGTGAGACTGCTACCACTGAGCCATGATTCATAGCTGCAATCAATCTGTGGTGTTCCACATACCGGGAGGAAATTTTGATTAGGCTCATTAATGGGCACAGGGATCACGTTGTGGGATTAACCCATCCTCGGTTAAGTTGAGGCAGGTAGCACGCAAACACTAGAGGTGGAATCGTCCCAGATTTGCACCAAGTGTAGTAGCAGGTGGGAAAAAAAGCCATTTTAACCGCTGGCCACAATGGCAGGTTTTCGCACCGTGTTGTTTCATTTCTGCCTCATTAATTATGCAGCCACAGGAAACACAAAGACAGTGAGAAGCCACAGTCTCACTGCCGGGCAGCCTCTGATTTGCCTGCCATGTTGTTACCTTGCTGCTTTCTCAGGGCACCATATTTAAACTGTAGTCGCATGTACAGTTCTCAATGCTTGCAGCCAGGACTGCTCCGATGAAGACATGGCTCCAAAAGCCACAAAGTGTGCAGCCCCCACCCCCCCGATTCAGTGATGCATCCTTGGGCTGCCTTCTGGACACCTTGGAGGCCCACTGTGATGTCCTCTACCTCTGCCCTGGCCGCAGGAGGCCCATCAGTCTCACCATTCTGGCTTGGGAGGTGGTGGCAGAGGTGGTCAGTGCCAATGCTGCACGCAAGAAGTCAGCCACCCAGTGCAGAAGACAGATGAATGATCTCATCCATACCGCCAGGGTAAGGCAGCCATCATATCACTCTAAACTCACACACTCACAAGGCCATCACACAGTCACTGGCATCTCACTCACTGCCAGCTCAAGGGACATCACCACTCACTCTCTCTCACACACACACACACAACTCCAACTGGTCTCGTCTCCTCTGGAGACCGGCTCCTTAGCCCTCACCACCTTGTGGCACCTTGCCCAGATCTATGTATGCCCCCACACACACCCTGGGATAACCCCTTCCCCAGTACAGCCCTTGCCCTGCAGCCTCTTCCCTTGCCTGAGGCCACTTTTCCCTCTTCCCAAGCAAGGCCTAGCCCTGTAGCCATTGCAAAACCACCCCCGCCTTATGGCTGGCCTGGTAAGTAGAGACCTTCCGTGCAGCCCCCCTATAAGTGATGTGGTGCTGCCTGTGAAGCCTGGCGCTGATGACTGCGAGTGCTGCCCGAAGCAAGGTAGGCAAACAAACCTCGAAGTCCCAAGCGGAGTGCAGCTCGCCAGGTGCACGTCGCTTATGTACAGATGTGAAAGATGTTGGCATGTAATCACACCGACGTGCCTGGATAATCCAGCAAGGGAGGGGGGATGATTCCGGCCAGCTGGGCTTATAATGAGATGCTAAAGTATTAAAATTAGTTCCCGACGTGCGGCAGAGGGAAACGTGGCCCGCCATTGACAGGTGGAACAGTTGATTGCAAACCGGTTGCACGACAACATGAAACCGATTTTTGGCTGCCTCGCCAAATTGTTCCCGCACCCCCACACCGACCCCCGACCACCTACCCCCCCCCCACCCCCACCGCCATGACACCGCCTGGAACAGACAAAGGCCAAATAAGATAGACGCTAAGGGAATGCACAAGGGTGAATACTTCAGTTTAGTGTGCATTATTACAAGTGTTGTTGGAGTGTTGGTATGGAATGGTTATTCTTTGGTGTCTTTTATTTCAGGAATTTCACCAAGTGGAATCTGGTTGGCAGCAAAGGGATGGAAAGGTGGGGAATTGTGATGCGGGGATGGCTTTTAGGGATGAGTAGCTGGTCACGATGGTTCAGAGGAAAAGGGGCCCAGGTGCCTCCCCGTTTCACTTCCTCCTCCTCTTCTTCCTCCTCTGGTGCCCTCCAAGGGCCCAGTGGCAAGGGCTGTGCCCTCATGAGGATAAGGTTCTGGAGGATGCAGCAGACTACCATAAATTTGGAGAAATGCTCCAGTAAGTATTTAGAGCTCTCTGAGCAGTCCAGGCAGCAGAGCTATTGTTTCAGAACATGATAGTTTGCTTTACCATGTTGTTAATTGCAGCATGGCTGTCATTGTAGGTCTTTGTCCACAAGTAGTCAGGAGCAGAGGGGAGTCATGAGCCAGGAGTAGAACAGTAAACCTTTGTCAGCAAGCAGCCAGCTTCTGGTTTGTCATGATGGCTTAAATATTAAGTACAGCTGACTGCCACAGGATGAAAGCATTGTGGCAGCTGCCAGGATAGCAGGTATTCACCGACATAATGTTCTGTGCATAATCACACATGTTTAGGCAGCTGTTTATAGAATCATAGAATTGTTGCAACAAAGAAAAAGACCATTTGGTCCATCATGTCTGTGCCTGTTCTCTGCAAGAGCAACTTAGCTAGTGCTCTGCCCCCGCCCTTTACCCATGGCCCTGCAAATATTTTCCCTTCACATTCTTATCCCCTTTTAAAAACCAGGATTGAATCTGCCTACACCACAATTGCAGACAGTGCATTCCAGACCGTAACCACTTGCTGCATAAAAAGGTTTTTCCTCATGTCACTGTTGTTTCTTTTGCCAATCACTTAAATCTTGTGTCTTCTGGTTTTTGACCCTTCCATCAATGGAAACAGATTCTCTCTATTCTGTCCAGACCCCTCAAGATTTTGAACACCTCTATCAAATCTCCTCTCAACTTTCTCTTCTCTAAAGAGAACAACCCCACCTGCTTTAATCCATTCATGTCACTAAACCTCTCATCCCTGGAACATTCTTGTACATGTTTTCTGCAATATCTCTAAAATCTTCACATCCTTCCTAAAGAGTGGTCCCCAGCAATACTCGATACTCCAGTTGAGGCTGAACCAGTGTTTTATGAAGGCTCTTCAGAACTCCCTTGCGTTGTACTCTCTGCCTCTAATTGTTATTTTTTATTTATTCATGGGATGTGGGCATCGCTGGTGAGGCCAGCATTTATTGCCCATCCCTAATTATCCTTGAGAAGGTGGTGGCGAGCTGACTTCTTGAACTGCTATAGTCCATGTGGTGTACATACACCCACAGTGCTGTTAGGGAGGGAGTTCCAGGATTTTGACCCAGTGACAGTGAAGAAATGGCAATATATTTCCAAATCAGGATGGCGAGTGGCTTGGAGGGGAACTTCCAGGTGTTGATGTTCCCATTATCTGCTTACCTAGATGGTAGTGGCCTTGGGTTTGGAAGGTACTGAGTGAGGAGGCTGGGTGAGTTATAAAGCCCAGGATCCCAAATGCCATTTTAACAACCTTCTGAACCCTGCCATCTTGTATGATTTGTGCACAAATACCCGTATAGCATTTTACCCTCTATTTTCTGTTGCTTCTCCTCATTCTTCCTACTGTTATGACATGGAAAATGATGTATGCCAGGCAGACCAATTCCACAAGGGAAATTTGGTCACGCTATCACAACGG
Source organism: Cetorhinus maximus (assembly GCF_964194155.1). NCBI lineage: Eukaryota > Metazoa > Chordata > Chondrichthyes > Lamniformes > Cetorhinidae > Cetorhinus > Cetorhinus maximus. Next base: position 119,023,002 of record NC_135888.1, on the reverse strand, counting down.
TTTTGCAATTAGTTTTTATTATGAGAAGATGTGCACACTAAATTCAGAAGTAATGAATCCACCAAGATCTTTGGAGGTTTTTAAAATTAAATTCAAATATTTATTTACAAAATAAAAGATTTCAAGCACATACATAAGACTACAATTACTTACTAGCAAAACAAACTGTAAAATTCCTAATTGACCTGACTCCCTGTTACACACCCCCTTTAAGGCAACAGTCCAAAATAGATTTTAGATTTAAAACAAAACCAAAATGTTAACACAATACCCACTTGACAGTGGAATTCCAAACTGCTTCCCCAACTTCAGTCACTTTACATAGCAGGCTTATGCAGAAATGGCTGGAGGCTTCTTGAAGGCTGTTTCACATACTCCTGTTAGATCTTACATGTCCCTCTCCTCATATAGCCTTTCATTCTCCTTTATATATGTTTCTCTCTCTTTAAAATGTAAATTCTATTGTTCCATATGTCTTTGGAACTGTATCTTCCTCATAATATAAGTACTTTCATGTTGCCAATATTGTCAATAACCTTTGGAAAAAATAAACACAATCCTTAGCCTGGCTAGTTGTAAACAGACTAATATGCCTTTGGAATCCAAACAATCCCTTCATTTATCTAAAAATGCATATTCCCATCACACCTTGCATGCTAAGCTGGCATCCATGTTTACTCATAAGCATTTCAAGCACCTTTCTACAACTAGCTTCTTTTGATGAGTCTACTTGACTCCAAATGTAATTAAATCACACAGACAGAACCACCTATACACACCATAAACCTACTTCACAATAAACCAGAAAAATATTATGAAAATTATTATACTTTCATCACACCTACCTAAATATAACACTTTGCTCTTGTCTGCATCAAATTTCATCAGCCACATGCCCACCCATTCCATCAGCCTGCCTGAGTAGTCCTGAAGTCCTCCACATAGTTCACTATGTTTCCAAATTTTGTGTCATCTGTAAATTTGGAAATAATGCCTTGTATACCCAAGTCCAAGTCATTAACATATGTCAAGAGAAGCAGTGGTCCTAGTACCCACCCTGGGGAACTCCACTCTACCCCTTCCTCCAATTCAAAAAACAATCACTCACAATTATTCTGTTTCTTGTCACTTGGCCAACTTCATATCCATGCTGCCACTGTCCTTTTTATTCCATGGGCTTCAACTTTGCTGGCAAACCTATCATGTGGCACTTTATCAAATGCCTTTTGGAAGTCCTTGTACATCAGATCAACCATATTATCCTCATCAACTATCTTTGTTACCTCATCAAAAAACTCAATCAAGATAGTTAAGCACAATTTGCCTTTAATAAATCTGTGCTGACTTTAATTACTTAACCTGTCCAAGTGGTTGTTAATTTTGTCATGGATTATTGTTTCTAAAGGTTTTCCTAACACCCAGGTTAAACTGGCTGAAAGTTGGTGGGTTTATCGTTACACCCTTTTTTTGACCAAGCATTTAACATGTGCAATTCTCCAGTCCTCTGGCACCATCCATGTATCTAAGGAGAATTGAAAATTATGGCTAGTACCTCTGCAATTTTTATTGTTGCTTCCCTCAGCTGCCTCAGATGTATCCCATCTGGCTCTGGTGACTTAATAATTTTAAGTACAGCCAACTTAATGCATCCTCTTTATCAATTATTAGCCTATCCAGTATCTCAACTACTTCCTCTTTCAGTATAACTTTGACAGCATCTTCTTCCTTGGTAAAGACAGATGCAAAGTTAATACCTCTGCCATGCCCTCTGCCACCATGCATAGGTCTCTTTTCTCGTCCCTAATCGGTCTTACCCCTCCTCCCAGTAGCTCTCCTGGCTGCAGTACTTCTCCTTGTTAATATGTGGGGCCTGCATTAGCGAAAGTAAGTTTTCTATTAACAGGCCTTCCTATGACCTCCTTGTCAACGTCATTGCAAATCCAAAAACTTTTCTGAACTTCCCTGACAACACTGAACACAATACTTCCACTAAAGTCTACAGTAACAAAAGAAAGTCAAAAACAAGGATATTCTATGTACCTCCATATACCTCCAAAGATACCTCCAAATGGAGCTGCTGGTGTGTTCATCGTACATGCTCAGCAGAGAGTGTTTAAAAGAGAGTGTTAACATGACCTGCAAGGTTCAAAATAGCACTTGTGTGCCAATTTTAGGGTTAGATGCTATTTGACATTATGATCTGCCAACTCTGCATGGTTCTAGCATATATGCACAGAAATCCCATGTTAGCGCCATTACGATCATGGCACACCGTCTGAGCTGCATCTGAACTGGCTGGAAGTGGTTCGGCCACCAGTTTATGAGCTCCCAGGTTCAGTAGCGCCAGCACCAGTGGTGTTATGGAGCTGAATTTAATGCCCGTGAAGTCAAGACCAAGGGCTGGATTTTCCCCACCAAGGCGGGAAGCTCAAGTCAGGACATTGTCCGATTCGGCAGAGCCATTTCATTTAAAAGGGTCCCCGCTCACCATATTTTCATTCCAGGAAGTTGAGAGCGGGATGAAGTCAGGCCTGCCTTTCCGGAAGCAGTTCGGAAGTGGACCCAGAGGCAGGCGAGGACTGAGGCGGGCTGGCTTGAAAGCCCGCGTCAGTCCTCTGAGACTCTGGCCCGGTTGTAGAAAAGGCTGTTTGACCCTCTAGCCCTCAGCTCCTACCCCGCTTGCCAGCTCCATGCCCCCCATACTCCCATGCCTGCTCTCTGTCCTATCATACTCTGCCCTTACCACCTCTATCCCACCTCTTATCCCCATGCTACCTCCAAGACCACTCATCCACTGTCCATTATGTGCACACCTCGGGAACCATGTGGAGATGGAAGAAAGAAGTAATGCTCTAGCAATCTAAGAGAGCGCTCACTCATGCACACTTGGTTCTGAAAAAAAATCATTTTTGAAATCCATTCAAAAAATTTTAAACCCCCTCAACTGGTCAGTCTTTTGTAAAAACAGATTTCCTTTCACTAACCTCATCAAAAACAACAAATCCTTTAAAACCCTATTAAAACTGTTAATCAAAATGTGAACTCACTCCCCCTCCCCAACTTTCTGAGATAAGGACTTTCTGAGCATCTAAAACTCAGCCAAGCATTCATAATGGGCTCTACTGTAATAACAGCCCTTTGGAAATGTCAACAATGAAGTCAATTGAAATTACAGGAACAGATGACTAATAGATTTTTCTCAGCCATACCAGATGGCCTACCAATCATTGCACTCCAGCTGTGAGTGTCTTTTTTACTCCAACTGAAAGCTGCAGCCTGTTCTTTTTTTTCATTTTTAAAGGGCTGGGTATTTAAATAACTTGACATCATGGAAATCGAACAGCTCATTCACCCTTCAAGAGCAGTTACACTTCTTCTGTAAATTCATGACTCCCACACTGTGAGCTAAGGTCCTTGGAACAGCAAAGATGGGGTCTGTTTGAACTCAGCACTAATTTCAAATGGTCCTGCTGAGTTTGGGTTATTCACCTCTGTGATTCACACTCTATCCCCTTCCCCCTCCAGACATAAATGGGATTTACCAAAAATGGGGACGGGATTTCTGCATCTGGGTCCCAACCGCCATTTTTAAAAAGCCTCCAGAGTCAGCCAAACTCCACGAAAATCCAGCCCCAAGTGTTGTCTTCAGGTGATTTGAGATTGAAGAGTAAAGATAATTGGACCAGGATTCTGAGTCATTATTCAATCAACATTTTCAAGTTATACATTCTGGCCATTTCTTTGTACATTTTCGGAAATGTTATATTTGCAGTTAAATGACATTACTAATATCAATTTGAAAAGCAGAGAAGAAGTTGTTAGAGGAGTATGGGAGTACTTTTCCAATTGAGGGAGAGCAACGCGAGGTGATAAACTGAGTAGTCATGCCACTATGTATAATTAGAGCAAAGCAATTTATATGGATAGCTTCCTTTGTAAATGTGGACAGAGGAACTTATAATGGGAAAATGTTAATGCAATAGTGTGATAGTAACATGACAACAGGAAATGCATGCACACTTAAGATTTTTTCATATATATGGAGTTTGTGCACTATAACAGAGCATTCCATGGTTCTGATATCCACAATTTGCTATTTCAAGTATAATAAATACTTCAATTGCTTATTGCCACATCACCCTGCAATGTTTCAAAGCACTTCACGCATTTCAGTGGGTTTTGAAGTACAATGCTTGTTGTTATACAGGCAAACACAACAACCATTGTGTGCCAGCAACATCCCACAACCAGTAATTAGGTGTATGACCAGTTAACTTGGATCATTGATAATGTTTGTTAAGTGAGGAATGTTTGCCAGGTTACAGGAAGAGATCCACGCTCCTCTTCAGGTAGTATCATGGCATCTTGAACATATCCACCTGAATTACTGAAACAGGGAGATAGGGTTGCTTTTAACAAACAGTAGAGGACCCTTTTATTGATTGATGCGTCATGGACATACAATTAAATTGTTGTCTTTCAATTCACTGCCTCCCACCCCTCTCTTTTCCTGCTTATGAATTTTATTGATGTTTTGTATTTGTTAAAATACATATGACACAAATGACGAGCCAAGATGGCTCCTTTTAAAGAAACTAATTTGTACATTTGTGACACCATTAATATGGGAAATGTTCTAAAGCCCATTATAGAGCTAGGAGAGATGATGACATGCATCATATGTAACAAGTAGTTAGGTTTCAAGTGTGCTTTGAAGGCTGGAGAGAGGTTTAAAGATGTGAATTCTAGAGATGATTAAAAAATATGATTCAGATTTTCACCCTCGAGGCAGGAATCACAAGCTGTGGCATTTCCTGATGTTGCGATCTTGCCTCCCCAGTGGCAGTGCCTGCCCAACCTATTTTCATTGTGGGGAGAGGGGCAGGCTGGAATTGGGATCGCTGCCTCCAGAAGCAGGCATGAGGCAGGATTGGAGGCAGGCTGATGCTGAGGTGGGCAGGTTAGAAGGCCCACCTGCACTCACTGGGACATCAGCCTAGTTTTATACATGAATGTTAAGTAACCTAGCCTTAACCCCTCATTTGCCCACACCCCCTCACATCCCCATGCCCCCTCCATACCGCAATACCTCCTCCATACCTCCAGCCCTCATATACCTCCTTGCCCCCATCATACCTCCCATGCCCACTCGCCCGTAATGGGCGGAACTCATGAGCCCTTTGACAGCATTGGCAAGTCTTTGAGATATTCATCAAACTATCAAAATAAACTGTTATGATCCTTGGCCAGACCTCGGGACATGGGGGGAGATCCAATTATGGACTAGTAACGCTTTCTTTAAAGTAGATAAAGTTTGAGATTCAAGATACTTACTAAGCGAATAAAGCCACAAGATTCCGTGGATTTTGAACAAACAAAAATAAACTTTACTATACAAGGTCAGAAAGATAAAACAATTTACAATATCTATCTTATACTCCAACATTCAGGGTAGGTAAGTATAAAGTATATTTAAATTAGCAGGCAAACTGTGGTTGGACACACTACATGACACCGTAGATGACAGATGTGACCAAAACAGATTCCATGGACTTCTCAACAACTCAACCAAACGTTTGTCACATTGTGAGCCAACCAATCTCACTGAAACTTTGACTGTCTCACAAGGGTTTACAATATCTGAAGATCTCACCTTGGAATTCTCTTTAAAAGTCGCTCCTACTTGGATGTCTTCAATAATGACCTGCCTTACAGAGTTTCAATCTTGACTTCTGTGATTCTTTCCCCTGTAGCTCCGAGTAAACTCAAGCTTCACATTCCATACACAATCTCAGATCTTTGGCTGTGATAAGCAGAACACCACTGCTCCAAAGGGGTATCTTTGCTTCAATGGCCCACAGCATGGAGTTACCGACCTTCAACTGCCTTCTCAGATCTCCAGGGCTCCTCCCATCCCAACTTTGCTTAAAGTCTGCTCCCTGCAGCTCTTTCTTGAATTCTGAGCCTATTACTCTGCTAAGATAAAAGCAAAATATTGCGGATGCTGGAAATCTGAAACAAAAACAAAAATAGCTGGAAAAACTCAGCAGGTCTGACAGCATCTGCGGAAAGGAACACAGCTAATGTTTCGAGTCCATATGAATCTTCATCAGATTACTATTACTCTGCTCCTTTCTTTAACTTCATTTAAGACACCTATTTCTGCCCCCTGTTTTGTTCATTACCTGGGACTTCTTTTTGAGACCTCCCCATATCCCCTTTCCTGATTTGGAACTCCTCCCTGTCCCCCTCTCATGTCCTGCTCCCTGGTCCACACTCACTATGATGGGATTCCATATCAGGTCATCTGACCTGCCTTTTCCTGCTGCTCTATTTTTTATCTTCTGCGCAGGTGCGTAGGGCTGGTCCCTGGCCTGACGGGCAGAGAAAACCCAACTGCGCATGTGCGGCCTTTTCCCAGCTGGCACATGTGCAGGAGGCCTGAGGTTCATCGGGATCTGGAGTTCCTGACCGACAAACTAAATGTAAATTTTTGAGTTTCATCACATAAACAAACAGCCATTCTTCTTCAAAAGACCTTAATCCTATTAACTGCTCATAAAATTGTCAATCAAAACAAAGTTCACTCCCCTTGACAATTGTATAGACAACTGCTGATGAGCGGAATACCTTAAAGTCTTTTGAGGTTTAGAACTTTCCTTGCACTGCTTCAAAGGCTGAACAGATGGGTGGGTAGAATACACTAAAGCCTTCTGAAGTATTCGGAACAGACAACCATCTGTTGCACTGAGAGGCTCAGCATGTGGCAGGACTGTCAATCAAAGAAAAGACCAAAAATTAGGAAATTGACAGCTTAAAATGTGAATCTCAATACTGTTGAGTCCACTGGATAAAGTACTCTAATTCGTCTGAACACTTTCACAATGCTGATCAATTTAATGTCCACTTACCTTTTCTAAACAAAGCCCTGTCATTAATCACTGCAATAAAAATATTTAACTAATCATGCCCCATTACATTATATATGAAGCTGTCAATACCTTTTGAACTTACCTGTCAAAAGATTCCTGACTCCAGATTAGACCTCCCCCATGGTTCACAACTCCTCTGAGGTGCTATGAACCATATCTCCTACCAAATCCTGGAATTGGGTCCCATTTTTAAATCCCGCACACCTCCATTCCAATATGAAGGCACGAAAATCCAGCCCCATGTCTCTGATGATTGTACAGAGAGGACCAAAGGGCATGAGTAGAAGTTTGGAAGAGTCTAGCGGTAAAGTTGCGCGAAGTCATGAAGAAATTTGTAAGTAAGGGTGAGCATTTTGACTTTGATGTTTTGGAGCTGGAGAGTCATAATGGTGAATAGAACTTAGCAGAATGTTGGGCAAGCTGCAGCTTCTGAAGTTTGATGCTTGATAGGCCAACAAAAAGGGCAATGGAAAAAAGCATAGACCCAAGGCTTTGATGCCAGTTGGAGAGGTGGAAGTCAAAAGAGCATTAAGTGGATTTGGTGACAGTTAGCATTGTCATCAAAGCTCAACTCTGGATCAAACAGGCCTTTGAGGTTATGCAGCATCTGATCAGCCTAACTGAGAAGTCAGGGAGGCGGATGGAATGAAAGGCAAGGGTGTGGAATTTTTGATAGAATCAAATCCAATGGCGTTACCCTTCCCATTGTTCAGTTGAAGAATATTCTAGCTCATTCATGACTAAGCATCAAAAGAAGATTTTAACAACACAGAGGGGAATGTAAGTCAGGGGAACAAGTGAAGAGATAGAGAACAGGAGCTGTAATAGTGATTGGGTGTTGGGTCAAGAATGATGGAGTGCTTGTGGGTTAAGGACAGTGGGGAGACGATAACAGCTGAGGTAGCTGCAGAGATAATCTTGATCTATGAGACAAGGAAGTCAATAAATTTGTTATACTCAGCCTCATAGGTCGGGGGTGCAAGGGGAGGTGGTTAATTGTTTACAAAGAGTTTAGGGTTGTGTGTTCACCCCAGGAATGAACCTTTGGAATATAGGTTGGAAAATTCAGTTTTGTTTGAGATGGTCAAATTACATCTGTCTGTGAGCAAAGTGGCCTGCCATGTACCAGCTGTACATGTAAAGCTGTAAAGTTTACAACCCTGACCATGAGTTTCAAAAGTGGAAACTGTTCCATAGGACAGGAGACCATTGGCAACTTGATGAGGATGAAGCACAGAAGGTAGAATCAAGGGAGCTTTCGAGCAGGTCAGCAATGTCATGGAGGCTAGAGGGAGACTCAGGATGTCAATAATCAAGAGAAAGTTGAAGATGGAGAGGCCTTGTTTACAGAAGGGCAAATATTCTGTAGGGTTCTCTAAAATAGACAGCTGGTGGATAATGTGTGATGTGGGGGGAGCGGGGAAGTGGACAAGTGAAAAAACCATGATAGATGGGGAGTGGTGGTCGCTGCGGGGGATGGGTGGTACGGTCTAGATTTTTAAAAATTCATTCACGGGATGTGGGCTTCGTTGGTTGGGCCAGCATTTATTGCCCATCCCTAGTTGCCCTTGAGAAGGTGCTAGCAGATAGCAGATTAATCCTTGGGAATTAATTAGGCATAATGCTCCTCAATGTCCAATTTGAATTTTTGATCATTGTGCTGTTTTTCTTAGCTTATAGGAACCAGGCATAGGTCTATCATGTTTTTCTAGTATGTAGGCTCTATCACGCTATCCTCATCAATAAAACTTGACTCCTAGGTATTTAGCCATGTACTTCTCCCATTGAGGGATCTCTGTGCACACTATTCAACTGCTCACCAGCTTGTACATAAGGATCTAGCTCTTTAGTTTAAAATTCTGTGGTCCCAGAATTTTAAGTTCAGTGGTCCCAGAATTTTAAGTTCAATGGTCACCTCACTTCTCCTCTCCTTCCAGAGGAAGAAAAATGTTACCACACCAATGGTGAAAAATTGCAATGTCACAAACTGAGGCAATACAAAACAGATTTCCAGTGATTTCATTATTATGAACTCTTGTTACAGACTCTGCTGTTTATGATTCACCTATTCACTGGTAATCATGAAAATGATGTTCTGCTAGCCTCACAAGTTGATGATGAGGATGTTTGGTCACACTGCAATGGCTGCAGTGTTCACACTGCGAGTTAAAGTTACACATGGAAATTTAACACTATTGAATTAGCATTGAATCCTTCTGGAGCTGCCCTCTGTCATGCTTTAATAATTGGATTTAAAATACACAGACTTCATCTGGTAAGTCATCTACCTCTAATTTTCTCCTGGAGTTGGTTACTTATAGTTAGCAGCAATTTCATTCATGCCAGAAGGACATTGGTGTATTGCCAAACTGGCTTATCTTCGCTTCCAAAAATATTTAATTGGTTACAAAGTGATTTGGGATAGCCTAGGCTGTGAAAGGTGCTGTATAAGTGTAAGTTGCTCGTTCTTAAGGTGTGAGCTTGGGCAGCCAGTGTCAACCAGCCATTTGCCTGTTGGTGAGAGTACTGCAGGTCAGCCTTACCACCAATACACATTCACCTTCACTGGAAAACAATCTAGAGTGGGAAGTAAGGCTGTTTTCTTTTCCCATCCAGCTCCGAGATGTTTGAAGTCAGTTGTTGTGCCCTCAATATTGCTGTGTTGAGAATGCTTTTTTATTTTGAATTGTTATTTATTTATGATAAATATCATTTCATTTTTGACACTGCCATTGCCATTTTCTCCAACAATTATTCTCCTCCCATGATAATAAATGCAAAATGCTGCGGATGCTGGAAAACTGAAATAAAAAGAGAAAATGCTGGTAAAACTCAGTAGTTGGAGAGAGAAACAGAGTTAAAGTTTTGAGTCCAATATGACTGTTATTTTCCTCCCATCCCAAATTGCCTAAGGCATTGATTTCAATTTTAAATTTGGTTCCACACCCATTTGGTATTCTTTTGAGCCTCATGGTTGTCCAGCCAGCTAGCATCAGCAAGCTATTAAGCTGTAAGAAGGACTGCAGGGGGGATGGCTGGTTAGCCAAAAATCAGTTTTACGCCGTCTTGAAACCATTTTGCGATTGTACGTTCTGCACATTAATGGCAGGCCCCTTTTCCCACTATCCAACATCGGGAACCTAATTTCATTCCCCCGCGCTGGATCATCTGGGCAACTGCAACTGAACATAAGCGACATGCACTTGGTGAGCTGCACTTCACTCAGGACTTTGAGGTTTGTTTAATCTACCTTGCTTCAGGTAGCACTTGCGGGCATTAGCGCCAGGCTTCACAGGCATCATCATCTTTAGGGTGGCTCACAGGCAGGCCTGTACTTACCAGACCAGCCATAAGGCTTTTCAACGGCTGCAACACTAGGGCTTGCTTGGGGAAGGGGAGAAATGGCCTCAGGCAAGGGAAGAGGCTGCTGGGTTAGGGCAGTACTGGGGAAGGGGGGTATCCCAGGGTATGTGGGGGGGGCACATGTTGGTCTGTGCAAGTGGCCTCAAGATGGTGAGGGCTGAGGTTTCCAGAGGAGATGAGGCCAGGTGGAGATGTGTGGATGTGTTTGAGAGAGTGAGTGGTAATGTCCCTTGAGCTGACAGGGAGTGAGATGCCATTGAGTGTGTGATGGGCTTGTGAGTGTGTGAGTTTAGAGTAATGAGATGGTTGCCTTACCCTGGCAGCATGGATGAGATCATTCATCCTCTCTCTACACTGGGTAATGAACCTCTTCTGCACAGCGTTGGCACTGACCACCACTGCCATCGCCTCCCAGGCCAGAGTGGTAGCACTGATGGGCCTCCTGCAGGCAGAATGGAGGTAGAGGACATCGTGGCGGCCCTCCACGGCATCCAAAAGGCATCCCAGGGATGGTCAGAAAAGCGGTGAGCTGCAGTCTTCTTGCCTTTTGGGGCCATCTCTTCTGTGCTGCAGTCCTGGGCTGGAAGCATTGAGTGCTGTACGCGTGGCTGCAGTTCGAATATGGTGCCCAGCGAGAGGAAGCAGCAAGGTGATGACCTGGCAGGCAAATCAGAGGAAGCCCGCCAGTGAAATGGTATGCTTCCCTTGATGCATAAATAATGAGGCGGGAAGGGGACAATACAGTGTAAAAACCCACCATTGCGGCTGGGGTGTTTTACATGCCCGCCACGGCACTTAGTGTAATCCTGGGATGATTCCGCCCAAAATATTTGATTTTCCCCGTTCGTGAACTGTTATTTTGATGACTTTTCCATAATTCAGTCACTGTAACATAGACTTGTAAAGACTTGGACGGTCTTACGTCCAGTATTTTGTCAGTGTTGAATTAGCTATGGGATATTACAGTTAACGCAGCTGACCCTGGGGTAGGAAGAGGGGAAAAATAAACAAGATTATTGCTTCCAATAGTTATCTAAGGATTCCTGTTGAAATTTGCATGCCTGTGGCTATCAAATTGGACACAGCTGTGATGCCCAGCATAGTTGAACAGCCAGCCAACATTCATTCAAGAATGACCATTTGGCCAAGTTACCAGACGGCTGCCAGTGGCTGTGAATCTCACCCAAGGATGAGTTGCTGCTCTCAGGAAAAGAAAGCCTCTGTTGCTCTCACTTTTAAGTTTGAAGGTGGAGCCAAGTGTTTGTCCCATGGTCGTTCTCCATGACCTTTTTCAATCCAATGTTGTGAGTTGCACGAGAACAACATTACATGTCGCTAAGCTTCATTTCATTTTCCCTTTCACTTGCTCACTGGTGTAATAGGGACCTTCTACTTCGTGTCATTTATGCTCAATACACCAAACAGGAGTCACTTAAAGCAGAATGCTGCATTTCTAGAAGAGAGGGTCATAAAATCCAAATCAGATGGAATAACATGCTCTGAAATCTCTGGGAGGCAGCATTGATTTGAGCCTGTATGAGCATGAGCTTAGCCAAAAGCTGCCGAACCATCTGTGTGCTCAGAATAATTTGCATATGAGATTGGAAAAGGGGAACCTCGAGCATTATTAGGAACAGGAAAAGGGCATTTTGCCAACAAGTCCATCCCTTTCAAAGATTGACACCACCTACCCACTTCTCTCATCCTTCAATCCTTTATCTGTCCATAAATACATCAAGTTTACCCATTTACTTTGTCTGCTTCAGTGGTCTTCCCTGGCCTATTCCATGACCCTATTGTCCTTCGGGTGTAAAGATGTGTAGACTTTCCTTTCTTATTGCAGTTGCTCTTTTGTTGCAATATAAAGAATTGCCCAGGATGTTCAAACTTCTGATGGCAATTACCCAGCACTGGGTAATGCAGCATTCTGATTTAAATCAGACTTTAGATGGTTCCGACTCTTAGCAGTTACCCAAGAAAAATTAGACAAATTAAAACATTTCTAACCCTGGGTAACTATCGTATGGAACACTCCCCCCCCCTCTCCCCCACCCCCGCCCAGCTCAACCCCCCCTCACAGAACCCCCGACTACATCCCCCCCGCTGACCACCTGACCCCTCAACTGACCACCTGACCCCCCCCAACTCATCCTACTATCCCAACCACATGACCCACCCCGACCACCCGACCTCCCCCCGCAACTGACTAACAAACCTCTCCCTCCACACCGACCATCCTACCCCACTACCTACCCCCATCCCACCCACTTATGCGCTTACCTTCTCCCTGGCTTCTCAAAGTGACTGGGACCTTTAAACCGTCTTGCTTGACAGCAGTTAGTGCTCTAAAAAGGGGACATGGCTTCCTTTCATCTGACTCCGTCGCACTCAATTGAAGGCCTTGAGAACCCGCTGCCCTGCACTTTCCTCACCTGACCCAAGTCAGAAGGTCGGGCGAGGAAGGTGCAGCTCCCAACTAAGGTAGGGAAAAAGGAGCAAAATGGCAAACTGACTGTGATTGCCCTTCCTTGGAAGTCCTAGCCCATTATGATAATTAATAGGCTATGTTAGTTGGATACAATATATAAGGTGTACCTGATGCGGAGTATCACTGAGTCCACATTAATGAATGGCTTGTGGATAATCCTGGAACTTGATTTTGAAGTATGGCTACGATTTTGCTGTGTACACTGTTGCATTTGCCCATTGGTTCAGTTTTGATTAGGATTTTAAGTGCAGCCATAGCTTTGTGAGTTGACATACTCAGGCAGGGTGAAGCAAGTCCTCTTGTGTTGCTGCGCAAGTATATAAAGAAGATTGCCAGGCGACGGTCAGTCACTGGCAGAAGACCAGGAGCTATGGTCAGAGTTTTTAAAAGGTTACCTAATTCCGTCCAATTGAAACTGGATTTTGTAGAACTGGTCTATTTTCCATTGGTAGGGAACCCAGATTAATTGGGTTAGAGAGGGGTAGGAATGAGTGTTCCTGTTACCAAAGGAGTTAATATCTTCTTCATCAATGAGCTGCGAGAATCTTTGAACTGATTTGGCTTATGCTTAACTTCCTCATACATATCTTGCTGCCCTCTGGTGAAAGAAAAAAAAATTAGATTAAATTTGGCCCTTCCCTTAATAATCTTGAAAGAAAAGGGCAGATGTCTTTTGATTTGGACACTCCCAAATTGGCAAAAAAGTTGCCTCCTCTTGTACCAGAATATCCAGAAAGCCAGTTAGGCCACTGTTTCAGCTGGTTGAGACAGATTAATGTGCCTTTTTGTTGTTGTTATTGAAATATTTAAAAACTGCATGAAAAATGCATAATTTTATGAGGAAAGCGGAGTGCTTTTGAACAAGCATAGAACATAATGTGCGACAGTTACTGGCCAATGAGGTTTCAGCCAAGCTCTCCATATTCCCCGGTGACAGAAGTTTCGAGCAGGCTCTCTGCGTAGACCAGTCAAAACGTCCAAGCATAAAACTTCTGTTGCTGCATTTGCAAAATTCAGATCATGATAAAAAATTTAAAATCCCTAAAGCTTTTTTTTTCCTTTTCTTTGATATGTTGTATAAGGTCATTCAGTAATTATCGCAATGTACACCTCAAAATAATTTTTTTGTGGTAGTCATATCTCCTGTACGCATGCAACTGCCCACCTAATTCTCAGTCAGCTTTTGAGATTTGGGTTGGAACTAGAAAGGAATTAAAGAATGACTCTGATGCCAAGCAGGGAGTTGAATGTAATCACAGTGATGGGCAATCTCAGTGGCAAGGAATTACTGAAAACATCTGCCAGCGTTATAGCCATCAATGGCTGCTCCTCATCAATAACGTGGGTAAGCATAAAACCCATTCACACGCACTTGGAGACTTGTAGCTAGGAGGCTACGATCAGATCCTAATTCATTATGATAGTTGCTACTCATGCAAGTATACTAAAAACGTAATGCACTGTGGGTACTGTTGTTTTCGCCATAAACAAGATGACCTGTTAAAGTGCAAGTATTTCTCTTTAGAATTGGGTGAATTTTGTTCTCCTCATGAAGAAGGGCCTCAGTCAGCACTTCAACTGAATAGTCCCATTTTGGAGATGGCCACCTATTATTCTCATAACCGACAACCAAACAATATTAGTCTTGTATTTTTGCACCTCAACATCAAACTGCAATGCTTCAATCTGTGCTCAAGCAAGTCTACCTTGGAATCTAGTTTTGGGCATCATCTGCATGATGATTGCAGTGTATCTGTGATATTGCAGTATCTATAGGGCAATTGAGCAGCCAATCACAACCCATGATTCCCGCCTGAAGCCCTGGCCTTGTTCGGTTTTAAGCTGTGTGAAAGGTGACAGTCATATCCCAAGCCAGTGATGTGAAGATCTGTTAAGAATCCTAATCATTGCCTTTGCTGAGATTAGCCACCATAGTAAGGCTTGTCAATTTTTATCAAAAGTCTTTCACGAGTACTGTATCTTCTAAATGTTTAGTACAACACCTCATTAATTTAAAAATAAACTGCAATCAAAACAAACCACCTCCATTAGTACTGAACATGTGCAATGTTTGCAATACAGGGATTTTTATCATTATACTTTTATTTCATCACGGTGTTGAAGAAAATTGGTCCATATGATGTGTCTTGAAAAGCTTGAAGGCGTCAATGTGACTGAATGCAGGAAGTGACATCTGTTTGACCTGCATTTATTCAATAAAGCTGCCAGTGTGCTATGGGGACAAAAGGTAAAATGCATGTTTTGCAAAGGTTCATAGAGATGAGAAAGTGAGCCACATATTGACGGATATTGATTTAGTCGCCATTTTACTTTTCTTGCTGTGCTGTTGTTTCTGGCTGAAAATTGCCAAAGCTGGAAGTGGAAATCCTTTCTATATTGCAGTTAGTCATTGTAGGTATCATACAGTTGAGCTCCAAATATGAAGCATGGTTAGTTAATGGGTTATCCCGTTGAAAAAGGTAGGAGCCATACATTGATTTTGAGAGTTGAGGATTAACATTGGATGTGAAGGGAAAAACAAACCAATATGTAATGTGTACATCATTGTGAGAAGTCTTGCCTATGGCACACATTTGCTGTGAACACACCTTGCAGCTGTCACTTTGATGTTACTGTTTTGTCATGTCGTAACCTTGTCTCTACATATCAATGTTTTATATGGCAAAAAGGCATGTCAACACTTTTATAAAGGAAAAAGCCAATCAACTTGTTGCTTGGTAGTACAGAACTTGAATATTGCTGAAAAGAGAGACATGGTGCTGAAGCTTTTCGTTTTGCACTCATCAGAACAAATGTAAGAATGCCAAATTTCAAATGATCACTAACTATTTATACAACAGGAGAAGTAACATGGCTCATTTACACTTGCTAGAAATGACACACATGCAGGAACGAACTCTCTGCAAACAAAAGGAATATGTTCAAGCCTTGTGCCGTTCTGAATTACCTGGGAGCTTGGGGAGCCCATAGTTGCCCGTTACTTTCTCCATGGCAACGCATCAGCCAATTGGTGTCAACTTGCCAACCAATCAACTTGTTCACACCACTAGGTGGCACTGCTACACCTTGCCCCCCCAAACATTTTCCATTTGCGTATACATTCATAAATAATCAATCTTCTCTTTCCTTCTTCCTGTTCATCTCCATTAAATTAGATTTCATTAAAAAATTGTTTTTTTTTTTAAATGGCCCCATTCTCAATGCTCTATCCCTCCACTGGCTCAGGCTGCCATGCTGCTACGCTCCTGCTCCTGGCTGCACCTGCCTCTGGCCCATCAGTGTCTGGCTTTTTACCCTCTGCTTCTATCCTCAAATGTTATTAAATCACACACATTTCTTGAGTCAACTTCTCTCCCTGCCCTAAATTTCATTGGCAGATCCCATACAATTACCATCTTTCTTGTGGCTTAAGGCTTCAGCTTCAACCCACGCATCCTGCTTGTCTCTGCTTTCTTTGTGCATCTGGGGACAAATGTTCAACAGCTCTACCTCAGTATTTTTTACTGTTTGCCCAAGTGTTATGCTTGTTCTCTGTGCCTTCCATTAATGCCATTGGAGTGCCCACTCAAAGGAGGTTCATTAGCCAAGCAATATCAAACAGTGTAATTAGAATAAAGCAGAGACCTATATTTTTCCTATTAATTATATTACTTCACTAGAACCTGTTTCTCTATTAACTTTTTTCCTTTGCTAGTGCTCACTGCAGTATTAATTTATTAGTTCACCACTGCTCACTGCTGTGTGAATGTATTAGTTCACTGGTGTGTGATGCTGTATTAATTTATTGAATAGCTGATATTCCTGCTGTTCTATTAATTTATCAATATACTGATGCCCACTGTTTCATTGGTTTATTAATTCACTTGTGCCCCACTGTTTCATTGGTTTATTAATTCACTTGTGCCCCACTGTTGTATTAATTTACTGGGGCACACTGCTTTCAAATTTATTATTGCTTCTAAAGCCATGCTAGGACTTTGTAGCACAATTAAGCATATTCATTGGTAGTCTTTTGTCATTATGACTGAGCGGCCATGCATGTTATTTCACTACTCGTTATTTTGTCATAATTTATCTTCTCCAATTTAATCCATTAATTTTTAATCTCCGTATCAGCTAAGTACCAGCTCCTGTTGTCCACTGTGTTAGGATTTGCTATCACCCTATTCTCTTGGGAGATTATTGAGATACAGCATGCCAAGATTTTACAGACCTTGGCTTCCCATGAACAATGGCACAGGAGATCGCTTCATATATATTATAACTTGCATACAACTAGCACTTGTGTGCGTCACACTTGGTGCATTACACTTGGGAATCATTCCTTTTATGTGCAGAATTTTTGTTATACTTGCATCTGATTGAATCAAGTTTTGTTTTCATAAAATCACCACCAAATAGAGCATCAAAATCAGAAATTACCAAAGGAATGAAACGGCTAACACTGCAGCCCCAAAATCTCTATCTTAAAAAATAAGCAGTCAGTAATGACCAATGAACCATAAGGAGAAGCTGAATACATCAAAACACTCCAAAGTTTGTGAAGTTGATTTGAGCTGTCATCTTCAATTTCTCCCCTGAAACATAACCCTTTAATCTTCAAAACTGATCCCTGACCCAAACAGTGTATTGTCTTTTCGAGACACCATGAGGGAACACAAACAGTGGCGGAAACTAATATGGCTGACTGGATTTCATGTCACCTGGCGATAGTTAACTAAGAGTTTGTGAGTTTAAAACAGGGGTGTGACCTCTTTTCAATTCCCTCCAGATTTAATTTTGTTTTCTGAAGAGGGAGTGGAATAATTAACTTTAACCGAAGCTTTGTGCAGACTTAGTGCAAATCTAAGAACAGAGCTAGTCTGGGATTGTTAATATTATTTTGCCTAAAGCAACCATGAGACTCCTTGAACAACATACCAATTTTGACCAAGGAGTGATGCAATTGTGATGCAGTATCTTCTTCTTTAATCTACATTTTTCAAGCCGACACAGAATAAACCAAGACAATCAGCACATCTTTTTTAAACACACACAGACACTGCCTGAAATATCTTAAGTAGCATCTGTAATTAGTTCCTATGTTACCAGCAGATGGTTAGTGCCATTTGCCCGATAAAGGCAGTTGCCTGTGTGAAAATTACACAGTAGGTGGACAATGGTGGGGGCAGTACTTGCAAACACTTTCCCAACAGTGGAAGTACAATTTATGGGTCTAGAATCTGATGGTTCATTCCCTACCTTTTTCTAATGTAGATGTCACATTTGCTGTTTTTCAATCCTTTGCGATTTTGTCTGAGTCAAGAGGATGCTGAAAAACATTCACAAGTAGACTCCCAAATGTTTGTGCCAATGCGTTCAGAATGCTGAAGTGAAAATTGTCACACAAGAACTTTGCATATTTGATTTATCAACCTCCCTAATATATACTCTTGTGATTTCTAGTATTTTAAGGCTGTATTTATGTTTAAACTGTTTCGTTCCTGAACATTTAAGAACATTTGTATGCAAGCATTAAATTTGGAGACTTAAACTGCAGCGTTTTGTGTATTTTAGGAAGGACTGGGAAGGTAAGACAGGTAGCTTAGACAGGTGGCATTATTTGTTGGAGAGGGACTGGTTACAGTTGGATGTTGGAAGTGATACTGAACCTCTTTAGATAGAATGAGAGGACAGTAAAGGGAAAGGAGTTAGTTACAGGAATATGCTAAAACCACCAAATGATGAAAGCAAAACTGAGGCAGTTGCCAGGGAGCTGGTAAAACAGATGAATGCCAAGTCTAGTAATCATGGAGGATTTCAATCTCCCTCATATTGACTGGAGTGCACAATGGGAGCGTTCTGCATATGTGCATACATTTATTGAAATTGTGAAGGATTTGTTATGTTTTCTCTTCCTCCCCATTGTCTTTTACTTTATTAATAAGCTAGGCTGGTCATACTGATACATTCTGTCCCTTACCTATTTCCCTTTGCAATTATTCCACATCTTTTCCTTCCAGTATTTCTTCCGATATTACCATTCCCATGCATTCACTCAAAATTAACTTGTTTAAAATTTAGCTTTTTAATTGGCTTCCTTTTGTTCTCTACCCTGATGTCTATTCAGAGTATCAGAATATTATGATCACTAGATCCCAAATGTTCCCTTACTTCCACTTTGATTATTGTTCCCTTGTCATCATTAGAACTAAATCTAATATTGCATCTTCCCTTTGTGGATTTCTTAGTGTACTGTTTAGAAACAAATCCTTGACAGTTTCAAAGAAAGCATGCAGACTGTCCCCATTGTGCACTCCAGTTAATATGAGGAAGATTGAAATCCTCCGTGATTACTCGTCTTGGCACTCATCTGTTTTAGCGGCTCCCGGACAATTGCCTCAGCCTCCCTTTAATTATTTGGTGGCTTTAGCACGTTCCTGTTACTAAATCTTTTCACTTTGCTGTCCTGTCATTCTATCCAGATACTCAGCAACACTACCAGCATCCAACTGTGTAACCAGTCCCCCTCTAACAAATAATGCCGCCGCACTACCCACCTTACATTCTCAGTTCTTCCTAAAACATACACAGCCCTGCAGGTTAACTCTCCAATTCTAATGCTTGCTGTGTCACTGCAGTCGCTTTGCCTGTTCATTGTGCTGCCAAAGCTCCTGCTTTCTTTATGATTTCTGTTGCGTTCAATTGTGGTTTCATGATCTTGGTCACTTGTAACCCCTCACTGGTTTCACCTTCCCACTACTCAGCCCCCAACTCTGCCCTTGTCAATTATTTCACTTCTCCAGTGCAGTTGCAGCCCAGGTCACTCCCCCAGTATTACCAACCCCCTCCATTTCTTCCCTTCCACTCCTTCACACCCCCCATCCCCACTGCTAAAGCCAGTACTTCCACCTTATCAGTGGAACATGCATTGCATATGGTGCAGCATTCCTGGCCTTTACTAAGCAACTTATGATTTGGCTGAGATGAGCTTTGCCGTGGGAGAACCATTAGATCATTAAACTTTGAGAGATGTCATCATGCTTCAGATGTAAGACATTATATAAAACATCAAAAAATTGAAGAGGTTTAAAATTCTTAAAATTAACCCCTGCTCCTTTACCTATTGCTTTCAAAGTAGCGACATGTTGGTTATACAACTGCTTCTGAATGGGTCCCATTATAAGTGGAAAGGAATGAGAAAGTGAACAGTGTCAGACATCTGGAAGGTATGGGGTTCATCATTGGTCACTTTGTTGCTGTCTGACTCAAGGGGCTGAATTTAGCCAATCCTGGCGTCGGGATGCATGCTGGATTGGAAGCCCGGTAGAACCAGTGGCTAGAGATTGGGCGTGATCCTGTTGGAGGCAGTCAGCTCAATAGTTGCCCTGCTGAGCAAGAGGCATTGGCTGTATCGTCTCTGTGCTTCTGTCTGTGGCTCATGTAGAAGGGCCAGTGGCCATCTCTTAAATGGATTTCCCTTGTCTCTTAAGGATCCATCCACACACTTAGGGGTGTGGAGTGAAGATTTTAGGCAGCCTGGACTGACAGAGGGTGGAGGAGTCATGGCAGCTATCAGGAAAGTAAGTACACATGGAAGAAGCCCTTTTTGTGGTCGCAGAGCAGTTGGAAGTTGAGAGAGAGGAAGCTCTTCTTGTTGATGGACCTAATTTCCCAGTCAAATGGGTGAAATCGATGATGCCTTGCACCTGAGAGAATCCACCAATGGAGGCAAAACCCAATGCCGTCAGACCCTGTGAGGCTATATCTGTTGTTAACTGAATGTATTGTCCACCTCTGGCAAAGGAGATACCAATGTCCAGTGAGCTGCAGTGATGTGCAGCTGCTTCTGAGGTGCCACTAAAGTCCACAGCTGATCTTTGGAAGGAGACAGAAACAAAGAAGCTCACGGCCACAGTGACTTTGAAGGCCCTTAGCAGGGAATGACGACCAGTGCTGTGAGGTGATGGTCTTTAGCGATGAGGACACAGATGTCTGTAACCATCTGCCTGGAGAGTTGTAGTCTGTTATGGCATTGGTTCTTGCTCATCTCCAGGTAACTCCACCTTTGGCAGTCGATCTTGAGTTGAAAGTTTGGCCTCCATTGCCTTCCTGCCTTTCTTTCTTTCTTTCCCTGTGCCCACCTGATGCCCAGGGTCTGCCCTTCCTGCAAAGGGTGTTGCCCCTCATCGCCATGGGTTGCAATGGTTGACAGTCATGCTCCTCTTGCCAGCTGGAACCTTCCATCTGGGAAGGCAGTTGCCCAGTTGTTCTTGGCAGATGCCCTCTGCTCATCTCTTGCGATGCTAGAGGGTGCCAATCGTGTTCAAAGCCCAGGAACCATGTTCACTCTCTCTGCCACCTGCGCAGCACCAAGAGCCAGGTCCCCCTTCGTCCCACTGACCCTCTTAGGGATCACACCTCACCCCAACCTCCCCACACCTCACCCCACAACCCACCTCACCCCATCCATCCCCATACCTCTCCTCGCCTCATCCCCCCCACCCCTCATCTCACCCCACACCACACCACATCACACCACACCACACCTCCATTCCTGTCTTCGGGAGCTGGGGCAGTTGCAAAAATCCAATCCAGTGTTATCCTCAAAGCAAGGGTGTGCTGATTGGGCTATATATATTGCTGATGGACAGGCGGTAGGAAATGAGTTGCACTTTCTGTTCCTCAGCCTCTGCCCTGTACTGCTTTCAATGTCTGTGCTGAGAACAAGGTGTCAGCCTTACCACTAACTTGTTTTTTTCAACTCTCCCTCTCTGTCTTCAGACTAGCTGCTGGATTGAGAATTGTAGGGAATATGGGAGAGCGGGGAAAGAGGGGATTTTGAAGCCAGCATCCTTTTCATTGCATGTCACAGCGTGCCCATTGCTCTGCCATTATTGATCCTGCCTGGTTGGGCTTCTGGATGCTAACACATAACTGGTTAAAAATGGATCTCAAAACGTCTCCCAGTTATCAGCCTTATTGTCTTTTTGCCAAGATTTTAGAAACATCAAGAAGAGCCAGCTGAATTGCTGTTAAAGTTTAAAGTTGCTCTTATTATGGAGAGAAGCACCCAGGCACAAAACTCCTGAGAGATTAATTTTCACTGCTGCCGTTTAGAATGTCCACATTTCAATGGCTGTCAATCACTGGCAATGCAATGCTGGTGGTGAGAATCAATCTCGGCAAGGCCTGCATTTTAATGAGTTTTTCTCCCTGATTTGTTTTTTTTTTCTTTTTTTTCTCTTCTCTTTTCTAATTCCAGCCCAAGGAAATTGGAAGAAAGTGCCTGGCGATGTTACCACACTATTGTGGCACACCCTACATGTGGAAAGAGGATCTTTATTTCTTAGGATACCATTCCTAGAGGATAAATTATATCCTGAGCAACATTAAATCTCACTTGCCTCCATCTTTCAGGAAATGTGCAAAAGGGGATCCTGAGTTGCTTTGCTTTACGAATTTGCGGCAGGTTGGAGCTGAGCTGGGGCTTTGATTGCTTTCCTGCGCCTACCCATTCGAGACCGTCAGGCTAATGCATAAGGAAGCACAAACATCAGTCTCTATCACAACACTCCCTGGCATGTGGTTTTGGTACTCCATAGTCATGGAAACTTAACTGGACCATCCACATAAATACTGGGCGGAATTTTACGACAGCAGGATTTTACATTCTCGTCGAAGTCAATGGAGTTTAGAGTGGCTCACTGCTTTTTACAGCCCCATCTCCACCATGACGAGGCTGTAAAATTCTGGCCACTGTGTCTCTAAGAGTAGGTCAAAGGTTAGGTATTCTGCGATGGGTGATTCATCTTCTGGCTCTCCAGAACTTCCCCATTATTTACAGGGTACAAGTCATGAGCATGATAGAATACTTTTTTTTAATTATTCTTTTATGGGATGTGGGTGTTGCTGGTTAGGCCAACATTTATTGCCCATCCCTAAATGCCCGTGAGATGGTGGTGTGGAGCTGCCTTCTTGAACCTCTGCACTCCATATGGTGTAGGTACATCCACAGTGCTGTTGTTAGGAAGGGAGTTCCAGGATTTTGAACCAGTAACAGTGAAGTAACAGCAATATAGTTCCAAGTCAGGATGGTGTGTGACTTGCAGGGGGTCTTGCAGATACTGGTGTTCCCATGCATCTGCTACCCTTGTGG
This sequence comes from Cetorhinus maximus, assembly GCF_964194155.1. Taxonomy (NCBI): domain Eukaryota; kingdom Metazoa; phylum Chordata; class Chondrichthyes; order Lamniformes; family Cetorhinidae; genus Cetorhinus; species Cetorhinus maximus. Next base: position 119,000,060 of record NC_135888.1, on the reverse strand, counting down.
TAGAGGTCGTGGGTTTGGAAGGCACTGTGGAAGGAGCCTTTGTGAGTTGCTGCAGTGCATCTTGTAGATGGTACACACTGCTGCCATTGTGCGTCTGTGGTGAAGGGGGTGAATGTTGATGGTGATTGATGGGTGCCAATCAAGTGGATTGCTTTGTCATGATGGTGTCAAGCTTCTTGAGTGTTGTTGGAGCTGCACTCATCCAGGCAAATGGAGAGTATTCTATTACACTCCTGACTTGTCCCTTGTAGATGGAGGTCAGGCTTTGGGGGGGTCAGGAGGTGAGTTACTAGATGCAAGATTCCTAGCCTCTGACCTTCTCTTGTAGCCACATTATTTATATGGCTAGTCCAGTTCAGTATCTGGTTAATGGTAAACCCCAGGATGTTGATAGTGCAGGATTCAGCAATGGTAATGCCAATGAATGTCAATGGGAGTTGGTTGGATTCTCTCTTGCCGCAGATGGTCAATGTGTTGTGTTATTATAATGATATAATACCTTGGGAATATTTATTGTGCAAGACACAAGGCACCAATCACTCATAAGGATTGGGTAAACACATTGTGGGCTCATTTGTGAAACCCGGGCACATGAGAACAGTTATACATAGGTAGAAAACTTGAAGACGTCACGGCCATTTATGTGCTCTGCTCAAAGCAAAAGTGAAGCTGAGACTGGATCATATGACACATTTCCCTTCTAGTGGTGTCATGCTGATATCTCTTAAAGGCATATTACAACAGCCAAGCCTGGCATGAATGTTACTTGTCACTTACCAGCCCAAACCTGAATGTCGTCAGGTCTTGCTGCATGTGGACATGGACTGCTTCAGTGTCTGAGGAGTCACAGATGGTGCTGAACTTTGTTGCAATCATCAGCGAACAACCCCACTTCTGACCTTATGATGGAGGGAAGGTCATTGATGAAGCAGCTGAAGATGATTGGGCCTAAGACACTACCCCGTGGCACTCCTGCAGTGATGTCCTATGACTGAGATGGTTGACCTCCAACAACCACAACCATCTTCCTTTGTGCTAGGCATGACTCCACCCAGTGGAGAGTTTACCCCCTGATTCCCATTGCCTACAGTTTTTCTAGGGCTCCTTGACGCCACACTCGATCAAATGCTGCCTTGATGCCAAGGGCAGTCACTCTCACCTCAAGTGGCACTTACCATTTGCCTGGACGAATATAGCTTCAACAACGCTTAAAAAGCCTGACACCATCCAGGACAAAACAGCCCATTTAATTGACACCCCATCCATCACCTTAAACATTTATTTCTTCCACCATCAGGGCATAATGGCAGCAGCGTGTACCATTTTCAAGTTGCACTGAAGTAACTCGCCAAGGCCTCTTCAACAGCACCTCCTCTACCACCGAGAAGGACATCAGCAAACACGTGGGAACACCACCCTCTGCAAGGTCCCCTCCAATTCACTCACCATCCTGACTTGGAAATAGGTCATCGTTCTTTCACTGTCACTGGATCAAAATCCTGGAACTTCCTAACAGCACTGTGGGTGCACCTACCTAATTCACATGAACTGCAGCAGTTCAAGGAGACGGCTCACAGCCATCATCTCAGGGGCTATTAGGGATCGGCAATAAATTATGACCTCACCAACAACGTTTACATTCCTTGAATGAATAAGTAAAATTCTACCACCCAAAATATCGCACAAAGGGCTGGATTTTTAAAAGAGTCCGGATTGGGCTCGGAGGTGGGCAGGCACGCAATTTGGCACCACCGGTGTCTGAGCTGGTTTGCTGCCACTATCCCGACCCCAAGTCATTTTGAAAGAGGCTGGTTCGCGGTTGGATCGTCTGTCCACCGGCAGTGGCCATTAGCCAGTTTAGGTTAATTAAATTTAATTAAGCGTCCTGTTAAGGTTCCTTCCCACGCTGACTGGAATTTCTAGCTGGCAATGTGGGCAGCCCATGTTGGCTTGGAACATGTTCAGGCCAATGTGGTGGGCTTAGTCGTATAAAGCAGTGGGGTGGAAGTTGGAGCATAATGGACCAGGCAATGGACCCTCACCATCCCGATCCACAATAGTTGTCGGGCCACAGCTGTGTCCGCTGGCTATCTCATAGAGGGCTTGCCCCTCCATGATTATGGCCAGGCAGCAGTGGCACTTTAAAAATATATTTAACTCATCAGCCATTGGGGCTATCTTGCTGAAGGGCACCCCATTGGCCCTTCAGAATTGGGAGCCTACCCATCATCCCTGATTGGATGTCAGGCCCACTTCTTACCCATGAGGTGGGTGTGTCAAAAGCGTGCGGTGGGGGATGAAACCCGGAACTAGTCCCTGTATCCGGTTCTCCACCCCCGATTAAAAATTCAGCTCATGGTTTTTTTCATTCAAAATATATTAAAATGCTTATAAATTTTACAGTTGTACATCTGTTCCACTTGATGTGACTCAGTACCAATCACTCTCTCCAAAGGGGAGGAAAGGCAGGTTACTTGCAGTTACAGAGATCTCCTGCTTCATATCATATTATTGCCCTTTCCAGAATATTATTTTTCTATTTTTTTCTGGCATTAAAAGCATACTACTGATTACTTTTCGACATTTTGAATGAAAACAAGTCAGACGTTCAGGCTGTTATATTGAGAATGTTACGCCCAGTAGCATGGAATGTTACATCTGAGAAGAGTGCATTATTATAACCCATTTACACACTTACTGTCAGCTAACATTATTTTAATGCTACTCCAGCATTGCAGTTTCATAAATAAACAAACTTAAAACATTTTTCTGTCATGTAGTACAAAACTAGAGCAACACTTGGTGATGGGATGAGAAATATGTGATTGTGTTCACAAAAAATATACAGCAAAACTGTGAGCACTGGAGCTTGAAGGACTCACTGAGATTTTTAAGGGATGTGGGCCAATTTAGGACAAGGGGAATTGGGGAAAATACTGGGGAAAGGGTTATTATATTTGATGGAACTAGAGGGTCCTGGAGTGTGGCAAATCTCAAAAGTCTAGGGAAGATACCTCGAGTTTTGCTGGGTTGGAGCGATTTGGTAGAAGTAGGAAAAATCACTGGAAGTGAAAGCATTGAAAGGGGTGCAGGACATTGGCGAAAAGATTCCAGGATCTTGGAGTTCTGTGAGCGGGTGGGAAGGCTAGTTTTCAAGACTCAAGGTCTGCAAATAGTGGGAAACCAAGGTCTTTTGGCGTCGGAGCCATGAAGAAAACATTTCTTGAGTATGAAAGGACTAATGGATCGGACAGCATTTCAAAGAGGAGCCTCGCAGTGGGAGCAATGCAACTAGTGTCCTGGGGTTCACCAATTGAGAGGTTCACAGGGCATGAGGAGTTGCTGGAACACATGTCGTATCTCAGGAGTGGGAAACGTTCCTGGACTCAAGATGTGTGGGTAGCCCAGGGTGCAGGACTATTGGGGAGGAGCAACGCTGAATCTTTGAACAGGGCAGAATCTTTAGGCAGAGGCAGAGGCATTGGCTGGCAGAAATGGGTGGCAAGGGATTGGCATTATTAAGGGAGGAAGATAGCAAAGGAAATAAGGCTGAGCAACTCGACCTGTCTCCTTACCCCAAATGGGTTCACAGCCCCCAAGAAGAAAGAAGCCCTTTGTATATAGTCAACATTAGTAAATAACAAGAGTAGGAAGTGACATCAAGGAAAAGTGGGTCCTCCCACAGAATTTGGTCCTATCCTGCAAAGTCCACCCAATATTTCAAAATGCCAAGAATTCCCCAGTAAACTAAAGCCCATCTTCCACCCACAGTATCCTCAGGCTCTCTCTCCATAATACTGACATACCACTGTATGCTACCAAAGCTTGCCACCAACATATGCGCTCTTAAATCCCCCAACTTCCACTGCCCACTATTTCTACTACCTACATATCTGCTACATATTTCCTACCTTGATTCTGTGTATCCTTGGTTATATATAAGGCAAAAAGTAAAAATTAAATACATAGACAAGGGAACATATAATAATAATAATATTAAAGGCCACTCTTTAATGGTTTTCATGAAAAATGAATTCATGAATTCATCTGCAAAACTCTGATAAAATAATATATAATGAAAACAGTATTTAATTGACCCAGTCACTGTAAACCAGTAGTCCCCATGACACATTGTGCATTACATAGAATATTGTTATAAAACAATAATGTGTTCCCAACTCACCCTGAGCAGTATCATATATAATAAATCTTCAGGTCCTATACCTGTCATCTGTGTGCCCCACTCTGTAACTTTGGCAAAAGCTATTTTTAAGTTTTTGAAAAAAGCAACCACTAGTATTTTTTAAGATGAACAATCATGTGTAAGTGTAGTTAAGGCAATCATCATGACCTGATGATGATGGTAAGCCACTCAGCCTTGTTCCTCGGTGTGTTGGAGAGTTATAACATGCTCATAGTTGGCAGCTCATTACGTACATATGTGACAGAAATGTCTGGCAACATTTTGCATACCACAATTTCAAGAAATATGGATGACATTAGGAAGTACGGTAGTGAATTGCGTGTCTGTGTGCACATGTGTGTGCATGTGTATCACGGTCTTAACCTGCTCCATAAACATGACTCAGGCTGTAAATCATAAAACAGTTCTGCCCAGTTAATTTTCTTCCATGTTTCAGTTCACCATTCTGTTGATATAGGAACAAAAGGAAAAACGTAATAGTGCCGTTAAGTTTTTCCTTGAAACTTTGAGAAAAAAACATATTTTATAACTTTGACACTGTTGAACAGGATTTGAATAAGGGTTGGCTGACAAGGGAAATTTGCCTTTCAAACTGAGAAGCAAGCAAATCTTTTTCACTTTGGCATAAAGAATAGAAAAGCAGTATAGTATTTAAATGGATAAAGATCGCAGAACTCGGTGGTACAGAGGGATCTAGGTGCCTTGGTACATGAATCACATAAAGTTAGCATGCAGATGCAGCAAGCGATTAGAAAGGCAAATGGAATGTTGGTGTATATCGAAAGAGGCATGGAATATAAAAATAGGGAAATTTTACTACAGCTGTACAGGGCTTTGGTGAGACCACATCTGGAGTACTGTGCAGTTTTGGTCTCCTTATTTAAAAAAAATAATTGCTTTAGAAGCAGTTCAGAAAAGGTTCACTGGACTCATCCTTGGAATGAAGCGATTGTCTCATGAAGAAAGATTGAACAGGTTAGGCCTATACCCATTGGAGTTTAGAAGAATGAGAGGTGATCTTATTGAAACATATAAGATCATGAGGGGACTTGAGGGAGTTGATACCCAGAGTATGTTTCCTCTTGTGGGGGAGACTAAAACTCGGTCTTTGAGTTTATTCAAGGCAGAGTTAGACAGATTTTTGTTAGGCAGGGGAGTCCAGGGTATGTGGGGCAGACAGGAAAGTGGAGCTGAGACCACAACCAGATCAGCCATGATCTTATTGAATGGTGGAGCAGGCTTGAAGGGCCAAATGGCCTACTCCTGACCCTGTGTTCCTAAACTTCATCCTATCCTCATGCATATATGTATATTTAGATGTTTGTATTTCAGAAGAGACTATCCCTTTACAAGAGAGTCTGCTTATTTCTGCTGCTGTTAAATCTAAACAACAGCCAATTACTCATGTCAGCAAACATAAGAATGATTTGCTAGATCATTACTGTTTAATATGCAGTTAACAAAACAACTTCAAATTGTCACTGTGGTCTGAAGTAAGTTGTGTAAGCCAACACTTTCTGTCAGACTGGTCTGTTGTGATCAGAGTGCATCTGTCTCAAGTACAGCTATACTTTGCACATTCAGCATATAGTACAGCTAATAGTGAGGCGTTATGCTGTGGTTTTTTTTCTCTTGACAATTAATGTGGTGCGCATAATGTAATTGCTGGATAAATAATTAATAATGCAGTATATCGTTAATAGAGGATAAGAACAGTGATAAATGAGATAATAATTCTCAGAACAGGTTTGGAACGATTTGGCATTGATTCTGTGGTTCTATGGTCACTGGTGGATTGGAAGAAGAAAAATGCCAATGCAGTAACTCCCACTGTGACTATGTGAAGCACTGGGTTCTCTCATTGTGACATATCGTGCTCCCATTCCTCTGGCACGTCACGCACTTTTGCTACACCATGCCACCTCACTGTGGTGCATTATTCCTTCCTTGTTGTGACAGAACCAAATTCCCACAGTTACAATTTGTGATGTACAATCTCTTTGTCGTGTAATGTGCTTCTCTTCAATGGAGCAAAATTATATAAAGCAAATTCTCTGAAAAACATACCTCTGAAATAGCGATTGAACTTGGACCCTCTTATTCGTGCATGAACCATGTAGTGTCCCCAGTGCTGCAGCCCCCCACTATCACAATCTCAACATCATAACACATGTTTTTCCTCTGGATAACAAAATATAGCTTAATGAAGAGTTGATTGTCATTCATCAGAGCACCAACCAGCACTGCCAGAACATGTGCAAACGCTAATAGTGAATTACCCAGGGAACTATCCAGTTGTATTTGTGTAGTGCCTTGTCACACCACTTAGAAATGCCTGAATGCTTCATGCTGTGGATTGGGATGGAGTGCAGCAGTTGGTGTTTGGCAGCTCTGCAGAGTTTCTTAAGCTGTGCCGTAGTGGGGCGCCCAAGGGAAGACCACCATTTCCCTGCAGCTGAGGGGGAAAGTTGGATGGGGAACCTCCCGCTGGCTCAATGATTTCCACAGGAGCCCGGGATTTCTGTTTTAAAGCGCTAAGGAGAGTGTGTCCATTATTCTCCATAATGTACAATCTGCTAATGGAATCACAGGGGCTTGCAACTTTGAAACGTGAATTTCGATGATAACTGCAAGGCAGGCAGTAAGGGTGGGTGGGCGTGGTGGGATGGCCACAGGTTTTCCTTATTAATTGCTTTTATCTCCCCTCTCCGCCCGTTCCTATGTCAATTAACGGCAGGACCTGATTTGAAATTTACAAATCTGTTTCCTGGCAGTAGCCAATCAGATTGAAAGGCTAAAAGCAAAATACTGCAGATGCTGGAAACCTAAGACAAAAGCAGAAAACGCTGGAAAAACTCAGCAAGTCTAGCAGCATCTGTGGAGAGAGAAACAGAGTTAACATTTCAAGTCTGTATGACCTATCTTCAGAGTTCAGGGTTTTTAGGTCGCCAGTCAGGAAGTAGAGTGGGTCAGACATGAGGAGGAGGTCAGAATATGAGTTTGATGTGGCAGGTCAGACAAGGGGATGAGTCGAACACGACGGGGGGTTAACGCTGCTCAGATATCGGGGTCAGATTGAGGAGTCAGTTCAAGGGGTCAGATCACCAGGTGGTTTACAGGACAGCTTGGAGGGCTGGGGGAGCACTCCAGCTCTCCCTGGCCCCCCCACCACCAGTGCTGGAAAAGCACTAACTTCACCTATCCTGTTGTTCCTGCCTCCCTTCAGTTGCCATTATTCCTGAACCCTAGAAGCCACTTGCTAGAGAGGCCAAAAATAAAGGTCAGTGAAATTCAATTTAGAAAGGCCTAATCAACATTTCACCAGGGCATTAATTATTATGATAGGTACCTGCCTGACTGCAGTAATTAAAGTTCTGACTGCAGTCAGTAGATCACTCGCAAGCATCCAAACAAGCCAGAGGTGGCCACTTTGAAGCTAGGTTGTGGCCACAAACCAAAATGCAGTTATTTTATCGGCTCACCTGCCACCAATCCACCCATTTTTGAGAGATTTAAATTCCCCCCTGCAATATCTGTGAATGACCCCTTATAGCCAGTTAACCTCAATATTGGCATTGGCCTGATAGCAGCCCACCCTAGAACATGAGAATATAAGAAACCGGAGAAGGAGCAGACCATTCAGCCTCTCAAACCTGCTCCGCCATTTAATGTTTATGGCTGATCTTTGACCTCAACTCCACCTTCCCGCACTATCCCCATAAGCATGGATTTCCTTAGTACCCAAAAGCCTATTGACCTCTAACTTGAGTAGCCAAAAAGGGAAAGGCATCAAAGTAAAATGTGAAGTAAAAAGAGAGTCTAGCCTTCACTGGACTGTATCTACTAGTAAAATATAAATGCATCATTTTAACACATGGTTACTTTCTTGGTGAGCTCATTTCCTTTGTTCCATCCTCTCCAACACTATATTGGTGTAACATAGAAAAGTACAATAATTTGAGTTATTATTTTCCGCTCTCCTGAATTTATGCTGGAAATGATTTTATGAACACTGGCTGACCTCTGCTGTCTCACTCAAATTGGTATTTTCATATGGACCAAGATGATGAATATCACAGTGAATTACAACAACTTCTTGAGCCATAATCTTTTATAATTCACCACCTATAGGAGGAGGAGAGGGAAAGATACAGGTTGTGGGGGTGGGGGTGGGGGGGTGGGTGTGGGGTTGGGGGGAAGGTGGTGTAAGGGAGGAGAAGCATACACATCAGTGAAATTTTCGTAATTTAATTCTGAATCATTATTGGCAAGAACAACAACTTGGACTTATGTGGTGTCGATAACAAAATAAACGTTCCAAGGTGATTCACAGGAGCATTACAAATACAAAATTAGAGACCAAGCCACATAAAGAGAGATTAGGGCAGATGGCCAAAAACTTGCTTGAAGATGTAAGTTTTCCAGTGTCTTAAAAGAGGGAAGAGAGGTGTAGGGAGAGAATTCCAGAGCTTATGACCTTGGCATCAACTGGCCTTGGAGCAATTCAAATCAGGGATGCACAAGGGGCCAAATTTAGAAAAATGCAGATATCTTGGATGGTTGTAGGGTTGCAGATTACAGTGATAGGAAGGGATGGGATCATGGGCGGGATTTAAAAATACAGATAAGAATTTTAAAATCGAGGCATTGCTGAACCAGGAGCCAGTGTAGGTAAGCAAGCACAGGGATGTTGGGTGAACAGGACTTAGTGCAAGTAAGGACATGGGGGGTAGCAGAGTTTTGGATAACTTCAAGCTTATACAGGGAGATTGGTCAGGAGTGAGTTGAAGTAATCAAGCCTGGAGGAAACAAAGCCATGATTGAGGATTTCAGCAGCGTTGAACTGAAGCGGTGTGGATTTGGGTGAGGTTGCAGAGTTGGAAATAAATGATTTTAGTCATGCTACAGATATGTGGTCGGAAGTTCATCTCAGTGTCAAATACGACAACAAGGTTGCGAATAGTCTGCAAGGAAGAGGGATTGAGTCAGTAGTCAGGGAACTGAGATGGCTGTGAGGTCCAAAGACAATGCCTTCGGTCTTCCCAACATTACCATGCACGGAACAAATTCACAGCTGGTGTTCAGGTCAGTTAGCTGGGCTGTGATGCAGAGTGATGCTGACAGTGTGGGTTCAATTCCTGTAATGGCTGAGATGATCCATAAAGGCCCTCCCTTCTCAACCTCGCCTCTTGCCTGAAGTGTGGTAACTCTCAGGTTAAACTCACCAGCAGTCATCTTTCTCCAATGAGAGAGCAGCCTATGGTCTTTCACTTTCATGACATAAAACAGATCATATTTAGTAAGAGCATGCGTATGAAGTTAAAACTGCATATTACAATAAAAAAGTAATGGGACAATTGTAAAATAGTCATCTCAGCTTGATGTTTGGGTGACTCCTTGAAATCACAGGAGTTTAAATCTTGTTTAGAACATAATCTGAATCTTTTTATTAAATTGCAAGGTTGCCTTAAATAGATCACAGTGAGTTGTTATATCATTGAATTTTGAAAACTACACAATATTTTCTAAAGTACTGCCTGCCACTGTCAAAGTAACATGAAACCTATTAACTGGAAGTAGGAACAACGACAGTATTTTCATTTTGAAAAAACTACCATCCTCCTTACATTATAAATAATTCTGGATACATATCAGCACATTAGACAGAAATCAGGTCAAAAGAGTGTCAGCTAAAGAGCATCCTAACTTCTCTTTCATGGTTTATAATGCCATCTAAATCCTTATCTTGGATTACTGCCATTTAATATGCTGATAGCCGTCCAATATCATGTAATCTCTTTCAGGTATCAATTAGCTAATGTGTAATCCTGTTGCATTTTACATTCTTGATGCAACATTGTCAAAAGGTTAATAAGCAAAGCTCTTAAACTGCCTTGTTAAAACCAAATGCTTCAGCAATTTGCAGACTTAGTTTTGGACTAACTCGTCCCAGGTGTTGCAGCTGTTTGAGCTGCCTTGCCCCCATGTATCGAGAGGATGTCTCTCCTGCATGTGATAGTGTTGCAGCAGCTAGCTGAGAGGTCTCAATACTGACTTTGTAAATTTCCACGTAGACATTCACGTAATGAAGACATGATAATGTGATTGCTGAAGTTATGAAAAATGCACAACGCAATTAGATGTGACAGCATGCAGACAGCTTCATGAATCTATTTATCTAGTGCATTTATCTCGACCACCTTATCTGTCTATCTGTCCAGTTGCAGTCCTCCCAACAGTGTTTTGAAGGACAAGAGTGCTGAGGAAATAGAAGAGGAATCCTTTTCTGAAGTAATCTCCACGAGCAGGCTTTAAATCATTTCTTCCCTCTTTCTGAAGCCTTGTTAAAATCTTGTAAGCGGGTTGCCATGCTGAGTGGCTTGACTGTGGAGGCCCATTCAGTTTGTCTCATAACGATCAAAGACTGTTCACTTTCATCTGCTGGTTAGATGTTTCATTCCTAAATTACTCTCTTCCTGTCACATGAACTAATCTCTGAAGCTGAGCAAACTTTCACCTTGCACAATGGACACTATCATAGCACGTCCTACCTAAAGCAATCTTGTGTAACCAGACTTCAATTTATTTTATATATATTTTTTCACAAAGCTTGATGTAATCTTTTCAAAGGTCATGGATCTAAGGAATTGGATAACAAAAATTCCAATAATTTCTTTTGATGACTTCTTGGCTTATTCTTGGCCTCAATGTTTCATCTACAAAGCCCATCGGTTCTCCATCCAGTGCAAAATAATCCTTTTGATTTGACAGTGGTTGTCGGCCTTATATTTATTATTGTTCTGTAATTCGGGTGGTCAGCTACATTGTGTGATTTTTTTTTCCACCCAACACCTCCCCCCCCAACCTCTTTACTTCACTTGTAAGATCAAAAGAATGTTTTTTCAAAAAAGCAATCGAAATGTTTTTTTTCTTCTTCTCCTGATCTCTCCAGGAGACTGGATAGCAGCAGCCCTGGGAGATTTTCCTTCCCTTTCCATTTACAATTGATTTCACTTTTCACCCTGGGTTGAAATGGCTCTCGTTACTCCAGCGGTACTCACCATGCATTTTGAGAGGTAACTGTGGCCCTTGCAACCCTTTGTTGTGCCTTTCAATTGGGCCTCCATTCCTGCTTCATTGGGTGCTGCCTTCTGCAGCCTGCAGCACACAGACATGGTTTGCAACCAGAAAGCCTATTTTAAAATAGGATAGGGAATGGCTAAATTTCAACATGCTGGAAAAAATTGATTCGTCATTTTATGGGAGATTCAAGGCTGGAGGTAATGTGGAGAAACATCACTAACCTCTTTCATGTTTATTTGCTCCTTTTACTTTGGATAAAGTGATGCCACTGAAAGATTATATGATTAAAACATAAAGGTGAATGTACAATTCATGTTAATTGTGAGTGAGTTTTCACCGTCCCCAGCATTGGTAGAGCTACTCAGTCCTTATTTGGTGTCAAGCGATCATTATCACTGTTACATTGACCTCTCATGTGAAAATGGAAATAATCAAGGGAAAAGAATAAAATAAGTAATGAATAATGAAAATAAAATCTTAATCACAATGGTAAAAATAAGCCCTTAGAGTTGTGCCATATGGTGGGTTTGTCAGGGAAATTCTTGAGCCAATGTTTTTAGGCCTTGCTGCCTTCAGATGTTGCTTCATGGTGAAGTATGATGCCTTTCACAGCACTTTGTAATTTTTAGTCATTAGATTTTTTTCTTAAATTATACAGAGTAAAGATTAGGAGGTAGATTTTACTTCATCAGAAGATCAATGAGATTGATGGCCAGCATTCAACAGGGCCATCAGGCAGTCTGGTCCCTATTGAGGGCTGGATCTTATTACCATGCTGGTGGGCTGCAGGTGCAAACTAATCCCCACATACTGCAGCTTGCCATCTCAAACCTGGCGCAATATTGGGCAACACGGAGGCCAACCCAGCTGGCAGTGAAGGTAGGTTTCTGGGTGGGCCAATGGGAGTCAGGGGCAGCTGCAACCCACATTACTCTTGTAGAGCCCAGCTCCCTCTTGTCCCACCAAAAATGTTTTAAGCTTACAGGGCTGGATTTTGGAAGCCTGTTGAAGGTGAGAATGGAGGTGACTGGACCAGTATTTCCCAGCACCAACCAATGTGCCAAGTTGCTGGCATCTTCCTGCCTCCTGGCAATTTTTAAGGAGGCAGGTCAGGTGGGGTTATGGCTACCCACCTACAAGTGGTGAGTAGCTTGTTAACATAAATAAAAGGCCTATTAAGCCCAATGATCAGAGGCCAACTGAAATTTTCCAGTTCGTCTGCAGGCCCCAGCATTTCTTTTTTTTAAAAGTTTATAGATCTCTTGAGCTGCCAATCTCTCCCTTACCTGTATCGATAGTCTGCAGCTCCTTCAGTGCTGGAAGACCCCCTATTTGCCCTCCAGCCTCCAGAGCCCACTCGTCATGGACAGCAAGTGTGCCATTTTGTCCATTCCTTTGAAAATCCTGTTGATTTCCAACACATGCGGGATCAGGATCTGGATTTGATCACAGGATCCCAATCCCAAAACAAAATTCCAGCCCACAGTTTTTGGTTTCTGGCTGTAGCACAAGGTAAATCCGGGCAAACATGTGCATTGCTACTTCACCCAGATTTCTACCAGAAGGGTATATCATAGCAACCCATTTGCATGTTAAAAGTGTCTACTGCATGAAATGGGTAGAGGCTTTGGGACTCTTTCAGGGCGGTATTGGCCAGATCAGGAGCAGGAATGGGCTGATAAGTTTTTATCTGAAAATTTTGTGGCACTATCATCCCATTTACATTGGGCTAAGCCAGTGTAAACCTCCTCCACAGTGTGGTTCCAAATGGGCAGCTCAGTAATGCAGGCCTGAGGCAGAATGGGAACAGGATGATTCTGGAGTGGACAGTTTAAAAGGCCTGTCTTTATTCCCAGAAAACATTGGCCTGGTCCTTCCAATGGAATCAACTGTTGAGATTGAGCTGTATCAGAAAAAACACACAATCTATAGAATTTTAAAATTTCTGGTCAATTTAAACCCCTTCACATTCACCTAATATCTACCTTATGACAGAACTCACAAGCCCTATTATAACAGTTCTAAGCCATTGAATAGCCCATAAATCTCCCCAAATAAATAAACTAACCCTTCAAACCATCTGTGTAAACAGAGTCAAGTATTTGTAAAATGATTAAATAGTTGGATTGCAGGCAAGAGCCCAAAGCTCTCCCCAAGTAAACAAACTGACCTCATAACTGTTATCTCAACAGATGTCTTGATGGAAAACATAAAAGCAATGGGAAAAGCTTAAACAATTAGACATCGTTATCATACTTTGCTATGTTTTCAATTCTGTAAAATGTACTCTGCCACTTTATTTCAAGAACTTTTAAATTCATCTGAAAATGTTCCACATTTATAATGTTGCTCTTTTACTTGACAGCTTGCCAGCTAGCAGAAGGAATAATCTGGCAAACACATTATTTAATGGGTAGTTACATCTTCCAATCACAGCACTGTCATGACTCACCTTCCTGAACACAGATACAACTCATGTATAGCATTTTATGATGAACTGTAAAAGAGGCAAAACCATTTTGTTTAGCTTTTAAACTCTTCCCACCTCCAATCCATGGTTCACACCTCTGTGTAGCTAGCATAAAAGCCAACAGCTTCTAAAGTCCAGCCACCTTCCTGAAAGTTATAAAACTTACTGGAGACAGATTCCCAATGAGCGCACAATGCTGTTAATTGCCTTCTTAATAGGAACGGGCCAATCCAGGGCCCGCTCTCTCCTCTGTCCTCGTGAAAATTGTCAAGGGCAAAAACAAGTCAACATGGTTTTATGAAAGGGCAATTGTGTTTGACAAATTTATTAGATATTTTTGAGGATGCACCTAATAGGGTAGGTAAAGGTGATACAGCAGATGTGATATACTTGGATTTCCAAAAGGCATTCGATAAGGTGTTCCATAAAATACGCAAGGTAAGGGCTGATTGAGTTTGAGATAATAAGATAGCATGGATTGAGGATTGGTTAATGGACAGGAAGTAGAGGGTAGGGATAAAAGGAGCATTTTCTAGCTGGCAGGCTGCAACTAGCAGAGCGCTGCAAGATTCAGTACCGGGGCCTTAGCTTTTTATGATCTACACTACCATCTTAGATGAAAGACCAAGGGTAATGCACCTAAGCTTGCTGGTGATACAAGGCTAAGTGGGAATGTAAGCTGTGAGGAGGACACAAAGAGGCAAAGAGATTAGTTTTGGACACACCACAGATGCTGCAGCTGTTTGAGCTGTCTTGCCCCATGTATAGAGAGGATGTCTCTTCTGCATGTGATAGTATTGCAGCAGCTATCTGAGAGGTCTCAGGACAGGTTAAATGAGTGGGCAAGAAGGTGGCAGATGGAGTAAAATGTGGGGACATATGAAGTTAGTCACTTTGGTCACAAGAATAGAAAAGCAGAACATTTTTTAAAAGTTGCAAAATGTTGATGTTGTGAGGGGTTTCGGTGTAGTCATATAAGGAACACAGAAAGTTAGCATGCGGGTCTAGCAAACAGTTAGGAAGGTAAATGGCACATTGGCCTTTAATGCAAGAGGATTGGAGTATAAGAATCAGGAAGGCTTGCCACAAATGGACAGAGCTTTGCTGAGACCGCACTTGGAATACTATCTGATGTTTTGGTCTCCAGCTCTAGTCAAGGATATACTTGCCTTAGGGCCCGTATGGGGAAAATTTATCAGGTTGGTTCCCAGCATGAGAGGGTTGTCTTATGATGAGGGAATGAGTTAATTGGGCCTTTTCTCTTTGAAGTTTAGAAGAATGAGGGGTGATCTCATTGAAACATACAAAATTCTGAAGTGGTTTGACAGGGTAGATAATGAGAGATTGTTTTACCTGGCCTGGGAATCTAGAACACAGTCTCAGGGTAAGGGGTCCACCATTTAGGACGGAGATGAGGACATTTTGCTTCACTCAAGGCATTGTGTATTTTTAGAATTCTCTACCCTAGAGAGCTGTAGATGCTCTATCTATGAATATCTTCAAGGTTGAGATGGACAAGTTTTTGGTCTCACTGAGAATCAAAGGATATGAGGAGTAGACAGTAAAGTGTAATGGAGGCCTTGATCGTATTGAATGACAGAACAGGCTTGATGGGCCACATGGTCTACTCCTGCTCCTATTTCTTATGTTCTTCTTATGTCTTGGGGTTCCCAAGACGCTATCCAACTCGGGATCCTGCTGCTGATTGTCATCTAGCAACACTTGCAGGTGTTGTGTGAGGATAGGATTTAGTTTGGTTCCTGTGGTTTAATCGTCAGCTATTGTTTAAGAATCACTTGGCAGAGATACAAGAGATTAATTGACACCTCTTAAAATCATTATCCAGAAAGAAACCAATACCATCAAAAAGTTAGCACATACTCCATTGAAACATAAATGGCTTATTGTAGTTTCTCTTCTTTCCCATTCCATCCACTTCCGATTGTGAGTTCCAGATATCACAGTCTTGACTATCTGGGATGATATCATGCGGAATTAAGATATTCTCCTTATGTTTAGATGCAATGTTTGTATCCAGAAATTACTGGGGAAGTATACAAACTAGTTAAATTCACTCAAAAGTGCATGCAATAGATTATTAATGGTCCAGCAAGAAGCTGATGCTATTATGGTAATAGGTGAAAAAGTCCTTTACTTTAGTAAACAATGGGCAGAATTTTGCCTTTGGCAGGCGGGGTGGTTGGGAAGCCGACCGCTGCCCGTGATCGGCACTGCACCGCGATTTCATGCTGGCAGGCCAATTAAGGCCCACCCAGCATAGATGCGAGCGGCAGCACTGAGTGCTGTCTGTGTGGGGAGAGCGTGTGCTGTCTGTGTGGGGAGAGCGTGTGCTGTCTGTGTAGGGAGAGCGGTGGAAAGAGGGCGAGCAGGCTGAGCCTGAACTTGGTGCACGCGTGTGAGTGAGCGCTACATAATCTCTTGAGACACGGAGCTGCCTCAGGGGGATGAAGGAATATAAGCAAAAATAATAAAGAAAATAAAAATGTAATAAAACATATCCCCTCATGTGGCTCTGTCACATGAGCAGGGTCACGTTATTAACTCAATTGCAAAACTTTTACTTAATTTTCATTTGCTTTTGGAAACCCCATCCCGCCCATGGATGAGATTTCCAAAAAAATGCAAAGGCCGTTTGGCCTTTTTGCCTGCCTGCCAACCGTGAGGTTGGACGGGCAACGAAAAATTCAGCTTAAGTGATTATTTCATAGCCTTAACAGGCCTTTTAATTGTCGGTGGGCACGCTGCTGGCTCCGGCCCACTGACTGAACTATCGCACCCCTGCGTGTTGACGTCGGCACACTTGGACGACATCAATGTGCATCATTTCACGCCTGAGCAGATCGGGTGCACACCCGCCCGCCCGCCGAGCGAAAATGTTTACTTTCATCCATTTCTGTTTAATCAGAGTTTAGTTTAAAATTGGGGTTGGGCGAAATGTACATGAATTGCCTCAATTCATATTGCTTTCCTGTTTAAGCGCCTTGTGTGATGAACACTGATGCATGCTTTAATAATTGTATTCTTTATGTGTAAGAAAGCGAACTGAGTGAAGCTGATTTTTTTAACAAAATAGTGTAGATTATTAATATTGTTTGATGCTGACATCTTTGAAAGCTGTGTTTCCTCAGGAACTTGGTGGCATCGCCATGTCTCCCTTCACAAATCAACAATACAGTTGACAGTAATACATTTGGATTTCTTGATGGAATCTATCACAACACTGAAGTATAAAAGCCCTTTCTTTATAAATCTTGTATTGAGTTCTGTGAAGATCCCATGAGGCATTTTTTCTTTCTTTTCTTTAGAGTATTTTGTGTGTCAAATATACATATAGCCAGATAATGATAAGCAAGTTTTTTTTAGCGACTGTACCAAATTAGGAACAAAAATATTAGTACAAAGCACAGCAGTGTGTCTGGAAATATCAAGTCATCAGTATTATGGACACAGTGGTCCACACCAGTTTGCCCTAGTTGACTGTCCAGCTAAAGATGAATCATTACCAATGCATAAGTTACAACCTCAGTTATTCAGCTAATATAAAAACCTGCACAAAGGTGCGACTATACACCAGAGTTTACAGGACCTCCCTCCTGCCAGCTTATGCCAAAAAATCAGGCATTTTGTACCACACGCATTATAGTTATGAACTGCCATAGGGAACTGAGACAGCCATTCTCTTGTGTGGAAGACAATGGAAAACTTAACAACAGATTTATGATGTTCTGCCTCTTTCTGGAGTGAAGAAATTAAATATTTATCCCAAGCCAACAACTCAAAAGCCATGAATATGTTGTCACCTCCAAAATCCCTATCATCTTTCCAGGAACCTTATGTTTGTGTCCCTGCAATCAGATTTTTGCCATTTCACAGTACCGAAATGGCTCTGATCAAAGTTACAAACGATATCCTGTATGACTGTGACAAAGGCAAACTGCCCCTCCTCATCCTTCTCCACCTGTCCGCAGCCTTCAACACGATTAACCTCACCATCCTCCTCCAACACCATTCCAGCAGCATACAGCTGGGTGGAACAGCACTTCTATTCTTATTTATCCAATCATAGTCAGAAAATCACCTGCTCTTCCCGCTTCCACACCATCATCTCAGGTGTCCCCCAAGGATCCCTCCTATTTCTCAACCACATGCTGCCTCTCGGTTGCATCACCCAAAAGCTCAGCATCAGTTTCCATGTACGCTGATGATACCCAGCTCAACCTCATCACTATCTTTTTTGATCCCACCACTATGTCCAAATTGTCAGACTGCTTGTCTGGAATTGAGTACTGGATGAGCAGAAATTTCTTCCAACTAAATGTTGGCAAGACCAAAACTATATTTTACACCCTTACCACACTATTCCCTACCCACCGACTTCATCCTTCTCCCTAGCTGGCAGCTGTGTAAGGCTGAAGCAAACTTAATGCGACCTTGGTGTCATATTTAACCCATGTATCATAGTTAACCCAGAGGTGAGCTTCTGACCGCGAAGCTAGGACTGCATATTTCCACATCAGTAACAATTGCCTGACTCCACCCTGCCCCATCTCATCCATGCCTTTGTCACTGCTAGACTTGACCAATTCAATACACACCTGGCAGGTCTCCCATATTCTATTCTCTGTAAGCTTGAGATCCTCCAAAACTCTGCTGCCCATGTCCTAACTCACACCAAGTCCTGTTTACGTATCACCCCTGTGCTTGCTATATTGGCTCCTAGTTAAGCAGCACTTTGAATTTAAAATCCTCATCCTTGTTTTCAAATCCCTTCATGGCCTCATCCCTCCCTATCTTTGCAATCTTCTCCAGCCCACAACTCTCAAAGATGTCTGTGCTCCTCCATATTTTGGCCACTTGAGCATCCCTGATTTTAATCACTCCACCTATGGTGGCTGTGCCTTCAGCTGTCAAGGCCCTAAGCTCTGGATTTGCCTCACTAACCCTCTCTGCCTCTCTTACTTTCTTTCCTCCTTTAAGGTATTCCTCAAAACCTACCTCCTCTGCTCTATTGTCTCCTTTGTGGTTCTGTGTCAGACTTCATTTGATAATGCTCTTGTGAAGCGCCTTGGAGCATTTTAGTACATTAAAGGTGTTTGTTATGCCCAGTAAACGCACCTCCTATTCATAACTTTTAAACATGTACTGTGTTTAGCATATATTTTTCTGGAACTGTCTTTTGGTTAAAAATCAACACTATTAACAAGGTGGCTAAGATGGCTGCCAAACCTCAGATGACTTTTGCAATTTCTGCATAAACAAAAGATGAACTCACGTCTGAAAATGCCTCTGGAAAGTTCTGAAATACAAATGGGTTTCTCAGGTGCAAAGTGACCAACCTTACCAGCTCAATGGGAGAGATCTAACAAACAATGGCTGCCGGATGTTTTAGAGCCATGAGGATGGAATATCAAATAAGGTCTAATGAATAAGTGACCTAATCAGAGCTGGTTTGTTAATAGATTATCAATCATTCTCCATTGTGTATCAATCACCAACCCATTATATGGACAATGGCAGTTGATCATGTGACCAAAAGTGTCTTCAGATAACAAATCTACAGTCTACACAAGAAGACTGTCTGCAGAGAACATTAGCAGCAGTTAAAGGCAGGACGACACATACCTTTTTAAATCCCTGGAGGCTGTTACATCAAAAAAAGTCTCCAAGCCTGATTCCTTTTCCAAGCCCGCCTGTAAAGAAACTTGATCTCCTGGTAAGAAAAAACTGCAAGTGACTAATTTCGCAACCTGCTGAACATTCAACTCTTCAAGGGAATCCTACAGTAATGCTGACATATGACTACAGTTATTGAAACCACCTAAACTACCCTTTTGGAGTGAAAACGCCACCTTCACCCGGCAGTGACTACTTTTCCTATGATAAGCCAAACACATGAATTATGAAATTTGTTTAGTTACAACTTGTAAAAGTGCATTATTCTCTTGAACTGTATCATTCTCCTGTGAGTGTGTACACAAGTGATGAAGCATTTAGACTTTTGGGGTGAATGCATGAATAAATATTATTCTTTACCCAAAACCAAGAAAAGTTGCTGCTGCTATTTAAATTGACCACACACTCTGGGAGCCAAGAAAGCAAACATCTTCCTTTCTAAAATCACACTGATTACAGACAATAAGGAAAAGGGTGAGGGTGTTTCAGTTCTCTCTCCCAATCCAACCCATAACATGCTTTATGAATACATTGATGAAAAAACCCATTGGATTTAACAAACATCTGGAAAACTGTTCACATCTAGAATGAGATGGCAGGTATCCATACATGATTACATGTCAGCATTTAAACACTGTTTAATTGAAATCTGCATTATAATGAAATAAAAGTTAGATATTTAATTCAAATTATAAATTCTCCAACTTGTGATCAAAGAAAATATACATTTGGGAACAGTGTGATACCCAGGTTCCTTCAATCAAGAAGAAAATCTTCTAAAATTCACATATCACAGAATCACCGAATCACACAGTGCAGAAGAGGCCCTTCGGCCCATCGAGTCTGCGCCGACACGTGAGAAACGCCTGACCTATCTACCTAATCCCATTTACCAGCACTTGGCCCATAGCCTTGAATGTTATGACATGCCAAGTGCTCATCCAGGTACTTTTTAAAGGATGTGAGACAACCCGCCTCCACCACACTCCCAGGCAGTGCATTCCAAACCGTCACCACCCTCTGGGTAAAAAAGATTTTCCTCACATCCCCCTCAACCTCCTGCCCCTCACCTTGAACTTATGTCCCTTGTGGCTGACCCTTCAACTAAGGGGAACAGCTGCTCCCTATCCACCCTGTCCATGCCCCTCATAATCTTGTACACCTCAATCAGGTCGCCCCTCAGTCTTCTCTGCTCCAACGAAAACAACCCAAGTCTATCCAACCCCTTTTCATAACTTAAATGTTTCATCCCAGGCAACCTCATGGTGAATCTCCTCTGCACCCCCTCCAGTGCAATCACATCCTTCCGATAATGTGGCGACCAGAACTCCACACAGTAATCCAGCTGTAGCCTCACTAAGGTTCTATACAACTCCAACATGACCTCCCTACTTTTGTAATCTATGCCTCGATTGATAAAGGCAAGTGTCCCATTCCTCTCTGGCCACGGGGGAGGTGCCGGAGGACTGGAGAACAGCTAATGTGGTTCCACTACTTAAGAAGCGTTGTAGAGATAAGCCAGGGAACTACAGCCCAGTGAGTCTCACGTCAGTGGTAGGGAAACTATTGGAGAAAATTCTGAAGGAGCAAATCTATCTCAACTTGGAGAGGCAAGGTTTGATCAGGGATAGTCAGCATGGCTTTGTCAGAGGGAGGTCATGCCTAACAAATTTGATTGAATTTTTTGAGGAGATGACCAGGTGTGTAGATGAGGGTAGTGCAACTGATGTAGTTTATATGGATTTCAGCAAAGCCTTTGACAAGGTCCCACATGGGAGACTTATAAAGAAGGCAAATGTGCATGGGATACAGGGTAATTTAATAAGGTGGATTCAAAATTGGCTTAGTTGTAGGAGACAGAGGGTGATGACAGAAGGATGCTTTAGTGACTGGAAGCCAGTGTCCAGTGACGTACCACAGGGATCTGTGCTGGGTCCCCTATTATTTGTCATTTATATAAACGACATAGATGACTATGTGGGGGGTAGGATTAGTAAGTTTGCGGATGACACAAAGATTGGCCGGGTGGTTAATAGTGAGCTTGAGTGTCTTGGGCTACAGGAAGATATAGACGGGATGGTCAAATGGGCAGATAAGTGGCAGATGGAATTTAACCCTGAGAAGTGTGAGGTGATACACTTTGGAAGGAGTAATTTGACATATGACTTTGTTCTTTGCAGGATAACCTTTCATACTGTCCAGTTTTTTACACTATATTTATGTTCGTATTGTGTATGTACACTATTTTACGTCGATGAGATCTCATGTCACATCAAGTTATGTAATTTTTTTGTGTTCGTCAAAATGAGGAATATTAATTCAAGGAACAAAGTCTCCTCTCTGGGTCAGGGGCAGGTTGTAGATGTAAAATAAAGGCCCAGCATCCATTCTAACCCAATCATGCGCTTTAACCCCAGTCTGAGAGCGACATCAGTGTGGCATTTCTGCTTTTTCCTTTATCACCAAAGTGAATGGTACTGACAGTTTTGCATTGTTAAGTGCCAAGTGATGTGCAGCATTGTGCTGCGGGACACACCTGGAACTATGTTGAGATTGGCCAAGCTAATTACTATTAGGACTGTTTCAACTAGCAAAGAGAGGAGATTTTCACCCTTTCAATCAGGGCTGAATTTGAGCCAAATCACACAAGTAAAAGGACAGCGTATTAATCAACAGAAACTCATATTGGATATGATTTTTATACGATTACACTTAAAAATGATCGTTTTGTATTTAAATTAGCCTCATCTCATTTAACCATATCACCAGGAATCCAACAATTCCTGTCAAGTAATAAATGTCACTGTTGTAGTAAATGGCCCTATTAATATTTTTAGACTTTCTGAAAATGATATTGCTCATGAATATAAATTTTAAAATAACCCTGTAAAATTAGCTGGGATTATTCCATTGGTAGAGTGCTTAGGTGTAACTGCAAGTTTGTGGAGTTGCATCCCTTTGTGTTCCCACTCATCTTGCCTCTTCTGATCATTGGTGAAGATTAGCCCACCAGTGAGAGATCCTGGTGGAATCCAGCCTCTTGGTTAAGGAAACTAATGCTACAAACATTAGATGAAAGTAGGATCTGTAAAAGATTTCCATGATAATTGACAAATTACATTTCCTAATCAAGGTCAAGGAAGCAGTTAGACATTTTCTTAGAAACATGTAAAATGATAAGAGATTGCAGAGGACACTAGCATCAAATATCATTGAATTTAGTTTCCTTGTCTATGGGGAATATTTGCCAATTCTCATCAGGGCTGTTCTACTTTCATCATTTTCACCTGGTAACAAAGAATCTCTTTTGGAAGTGCAGGTCATGCAATAAAAATTCCACTTCTGAAATTTTCCATCTTTAAATGTTAACTTTTGTCTCAATGGAGATTATCGTCACAGATTTTCACTAACTCATTATAGCCTGTGACTCGCCTTTATTTCAGATGACGCTGTACAGTCTGGAAAATCCTCTTGCTGTATTGCACCATCAAGCTGCAATAGCCTCTTTTGTCTGAACTATTGGCCGGAATTTCAGAATTAAAACCACCAGGGACCTGGATGGTATCAAGAGTAAGAACATTGGCTTTTCATCTGTAAGGTCTGAAATTAATCCCAGTCCAGACTGATGAAAAGATACAAAGTGAAATGAGTTTTGCCTTTGCACCTCCTCTCGGCTCAGATCCACTGTACAAAAGTGTCTGTAATCTGGCACAGGTTGTACTGAATTGGCAGGCTGTGTGACTTTGCAGTGGAGAGCATCTCAGGTGAAGTTTCAGAGGATTAGAATAGGTTATATCCTGTACCTAGCCTCTCATGTTTGGGAATAGTGTTCCTTTCCCCAGCATTTCTAAACTTCCTATTGATTAGCATGCAAAGGCTGATGACAGAACACCAGAACAGCACTGAGGGGTGCTCCATTATCAGTGGTGCCTACTTCAGGCAAAATGTACAATGCTTTCCATGGGTGCCCAAATCCCATGACACTATTCAAAGATCAACGAGGAGATCTTCTGGCATTCCTTCCTAAATATGCATCACCAAAGACCAATTAACTTGTTTTTTTTTTTCGTGTCATTGTTATTGTGCACTGTGCACATAATGAGAGCTGCTTTGCCCATAATATCAAAACAATTCACAATAAGCTGAGCTCTTGGAGATTGTTGAAAAACATAATAAGGTATTATTTAAATGCAAGTTTTTCTTTATTTTCTTTTAGTTGATAATATAAATAAAACATGTGAAATATATGAGTACAGAAGCTCATGTGAATTATAGAATGCCCTATTAACTTCTACTGAGGGAGCAAATTTTCAGTAGAGAAAAGCAAAAGAAAAAGTTGGGTGAGAAGTCTCTGTCAATGGAGCTTGAAGGATGCATTAAGCAATCCAGCTATAGAATTCCTGTTAACTCCAGTAGCAGAGGACAGCGCTAGGACAAAGAACGCATGGACTCTTCCCTTCCTCCTCCCAAAAAAAAATCAAAAACAGAAAATAGTTGACAACATGACTCAAGGTAAAAAATTCTAATCATTGAAGTTTTGGCAGGTTATATAGATGTAGGTATAGTGCATTCTTTTTATCCCTTGCTACAACCGCAGACACTAAAAGCTAATGATAAATTATGGCTGGGATTTTGTGATGGAATTCATGGTAAGACTCACCATTATTAAAGTGTAAATCAGACAATAGCTTGCGACGACTGCACAGTTGAACACAGAGATTGGAAAGTTGCTGTCAAAGTTTCCCTGCTCCTCTAGAAGCTGCACTAGATAAGCAGAGACTTGGCATTGAAATATGTGGAACAGTGTGATGTTGCATTGCTTACATGCTAGGTACCCACTAAATTCGTCAGAAAAAGTTAGGACTTATTCCAAATGTAAGTACATTTTTAACATCATGATAGGTCTTACCAGTAACGAGTCTTTCATCTGATTGGTTAAGCAGATACACAATTGCTTGCCCTATTCATTCAAATCCCCTACAGAGGTACAGCAGCAAAATGGCTTTCTAATCCAAGTAAGCTCCAGTGCAAAAGCCCATTGAAAGTCTGTGGACAAGTGCTAGGGTATTGAATGGTTGGTGGCATTCACTGACCAGTCAGACCTAAATCCCGCCAGATAGCATTTATGCTGAAAGAGATAATGGATGATGCCATTTATGTTGCATACTCTGCTGAAGAGTAACAGGGTTGTCAGTTTGGAGTTACGGCCAATATCACAAATAACATGTTTGAATCCCTTGGGAAATCACTTGTATAAAATCACTTCAAAATCCAAGAAATGTGATCCTTGGAAGTTAGTTTCAGTTTGGTATCGCAGAAGGAAAGGGTTAATTTACATTTTTTAATGTATTGATTTATTGTATTAAAGATTCATCTTTCTCAGCCTTTCAACAACATTTTGGAGTATTTCTTTGCTCTGATGTGAACTTTGCACTTAGCCCCTTACATTAATTTAAAAGAATTCTCCAGGAGCATATTTAGCAGGATATGCTCAGCATTAATGCTGTTCCATATTACAATTTGCCTTACTTTTGTTTATTGTCTCAATATTATGGATGTTTAAAAGATCTTCCCCTCAACAATAAAGTCTATTCCATTGAGCAGAATGTTCCCAGGCCAGTGGAGGTAGGTTCGGGCATGAGCATGTTGTGAAAGTCCCAGTCCAGAAAGTCCAGTCAGGACCCTGGCATGATTCTGTCCTCTTCCTGCTTTTCCTGGGGTGGCATTGAAGGCAAGCAGGGATTTGATGGGTAAGTAATTAAGACGTGGTTGAGTTTGCTAAGAAGTTAATGATGAGCTACACAGTTCATAATTCTCAGTCCTGAATACTGGGTTTCCCAGCCATTGAGTATGTTTTGCAACCTGTCAGCAACTGACCAGAGTCATTGAGGAGATTGCATAGTAGAAAGAGCTTCTTCAGCGAAACCGATTATGTGTGAAGGTTTTGATCAGGTACACTGAAGAGCTCCAGCCTTGGCCATTGATAGACTGCTGTTCAAAGCACTTCTTCTCTCAAAGAGTGCTTACACTGCTTGACAGATGATTGTCAACTGTTGTGATGGTACTTTGCCTGTCTTACACTTCATTCACCTCCAACTATACTTCCCTGCTGCCGGTCTTCACTACAGCATGGGAATAACTTCTGCAGCTCCACCTTCCACCTCTGCTGAGGGAAGGAGCAGAAGCCACACCACTGCCAGCAGAAACATCAGCATCAGCAGGAACAACACCAGCAGCAGCACCAAATGTCTTCTCCTCAGCCACTTTGCTCTCCACAGAGCAGATGGGATGGACACTGAGATCTAGCTGGAAGGAGATGAGGTTCTCTGCACAGGTTCCACAGGCCGAGGATCAGCTTTCCCAACATGTCCGAGCACCAGTGCCTCAGGAGGGTCAGGCTCTCATGGCAGTTCATTGGTGACCTCTGCAGCCTCCTGGAACAAGACCTCCTTCCCAATAGAGCAGGTGGGCACACATTGCCAGTGGCCAACAAGGTGCCTGTTATTGGAGGATCACTGCATCAGGCCTCTGGCTCTTGCCAAGTTGTGTGCTCTCTTCTCCTGCAGGGAGAGAAAGCAGAGGTGTGGGTGTTTATGTGCAGAGGAGGGAAAGATGATATTTTTGGAGGGTGAATGTGAGGAATGGATGTGAGAGGGCTATAGGCTGAGGGTGAATGTGTGTTGGCTGCTCAAATGGGCATGTGAGGTGCTTGGAGAGAGGAATAAGTGAATCTGCAAGGTGTGTTAATCTGATATGTGCTGTGCAGAAGAACTCTGGGCAAATCAGAATGATGGGAGGCGTTTGACACCTGAAAGTGTCATGCCCTCCTGAGGTCTTGAAGCCTCTTGGTGCATGACTTCCAGGTTGGAGCGACTGCAAACATGCTGCTGACTTCCTTGGCCACTTCCATCCACATCTGCTTGACTTGCAAGGTTGTCCTCCTCCTTCCATCCTTGGGAAGGATCGCCTTAGCAGAACCTATGACTTATGAGTGATAGACCCAGGGAGCAGCCTTCCCAGGTCTCCACTCCATTCATGTGGGTGCAGCAGCCTCAATAAGCCAAATGCTGGTGAGGCATTGTAACTGATGCTGTGGTTCCCTTTAATTAGAAATCCTTCCTTTGATAGAATGGATGTGAATAGGCTTAGGTTTGAGCTCAATTTTTAACATTTTATTACGCATTACTGTTTGTTTGAGTTACCATTGACACAGAGAGACTCATATGTATACCATCTCAAACTAATCACTTATTTTTTATTGTTCAAATGCTGTAGCCAGTTTGCATAAAGCAAGGACCACACAAGTAGAAGTAAATTAGTTAATTGTCTTTTGACAGTATTACGTGAGGAAGGAAGTTGGCCCAGGAAAATGCCCTGCTCTTCTTTGTAACGTGTCATATGTCTGTGATATCCACCCAAGAAGGCATAGTACTGTATGGGAAAATCATTCCATATTATGAGCTAAACTCCTGTAGTAGGACATGTACCCATGGATTTAGAGGTTTGAGTGCTACAATGAGCCAAACTGAGAAAGCAGTGGAAAAAGGGATAGCTATGCTTTTATCCGTATCCCCTAGCCACTCTCAATTGGAGGGGATGATATGGATACACATCCCCTGTGTGACCTCATCAACAAAATAGTGCCCCTTAACAATAGGAAAAAAAAGTTTAAAATAAAGTTACTGAATTAAATCAATAGTATTTATAAAACATGTCACTGTTTGAGGGGGCTATTACAATCTCAATCATCTTTACAAAATTATCTTATTCATATTGGAATCCTATCATTGGTCCTAGAACTACACACAGGTCTTCCTAAAACACCATGAAGAAATCGCATCAAGCCCATATAGACTTATCCCTGCCACAGTACTGAACTGGCTCTTATCAAAGTCACAAATGACTTCTAAATGTGTGTAATCATGGTAAACTATTCCTCCTGGTCCTTCTTGACCTGTCTGCAGCTTTTGACATGGTTGACCATACCATCCTTGTCCAACACCTCTCCCCCGTCATCCAGCTGGGTGGAACTGGAACAGCCTGGTTACACTCCACCCAGTTATTGGCAGAGAATCGCCTGCAGTGGCTTCTTCTTGTGTTCCCGCACCATTACCTCTGGTGTCTCCCAAGGATCTATCCTTGCCCCCCCTCCTAAGTCTCATCTACATGCTACCTCTCACAACATCATCTGAAAACAGGCCCAGATTTTCACTCCCAGGGCAGATGTTGTGAGTTGGGAAATTTCCCGGCTCGCCGCACCAATCGGGAGAAACTTCCCCAGATGGAGGGATCTTCGTTCTGGCGGGCTGGGTGCTGGATGGAGTTGGCTCCACTGCCTCCAGGTGCAGACTGGAGGTGGCCACAACGGCTGCCAAGTGCCAGGGCTGCCTGTTTAAAAGGCCTGCCTTGGTTCTCTGGGGCTCCGTCCCAGTAATTTCATTAAATTTTAGACTCTTCAGCCCTCACTCCTCACACGCCATCACCCTCCTGCCTACTCCCCATGCCACCTCCATACCCTCATGCTAACTTAATGTGAACCCATGCCCTGCAGCCACCCGCATAGCCCCTTATAGCCTGATGCCAACTTAATGCCAATGCATGCCTACCCATTCTCGCCACCCACCACCCTTTGCCCTTACACCCTCCATACTAATGCTAACTTACCCAATATCCAAAATGGGCAGACCTCAGGAACTATGTTGAGATTAAATAAAATAAAGGTCTAAATGTCTATTACTGCCTTTTCTATAGCTAAGAAGAAATACTCCCATTCATGAAAACCCCTTCAAAACATTTAAACCCCTCAAGTACTTAATCCCTTATTTAAAAACAGACTTGTATTCATAACCCCACTCCAAAGACAGCTGACCCTTTAATAACTTCTTTGAATTTTCAATCTGCATCTGGGGGCAGTGGGGCCAACTCCATCCTACACCCAGCCCACCAGAGCGAAGATCCTACCATCTGGGGAAGTTTCGTCTGAGTGGTGCGGCGAGCTGGGAAATTTCCCGACTCGTTCTACCCACCCTGGGAGTGAAAATCTGGGCCTGTTTTCAGATGAACTTGTGAGAGGTAGCATGTAGATAAGAGTTAGGAGGGAGGCAAGGATAGATCCTTGGGAGACACCGGAGGTAATGATGCGGGAACTTAGGATCACCTACAGAGATAATGATAGGTTGTGGAAAGCAGACAAGCATTAATAATGACACGATGAAAGCTCTTGGGGAAAGTCAATATTGTAACTGCTAGAATGGATATTTTTCAAGTCTCACTGACATAGACAAGTGGTTTAAAAAGATTATTTTAAAGGGCTGAGGATTTAAATAACTTCATAGTTTGACAGTTCTTCAGACCTTATCTGCTGTTCAAGAGCATTTATGAAAACTCTAAAAATTCGTAACACCCACACTGTGAGTTAAGGCCCTTGCTGCAGTGAAAACATAGCCTGTTTGAACTGATTTCAAATGGCCTTGCTGAGTTCGGGCTTTCCGCCTGTGTGAGTGACACCCTGCCTCAGAAATGGGGACGGGACTTCTGGATCTAGGCCCACTGCGACTCCACAAAAATCCGGACCTAAGTTCTTGTTGTGTTGCCCCATGTTTTACTTTTTTTCTTTTTCTCCCACCTCCAAAAGAAGGCAACAAAAAAGAGACCCAGGGCAAAATTCAGGACACCTCTTCAAAAAATTTCTCTTCAATTCTTCAAAGATATTTAGGAAAGTCACAAATCCTTTAGGCATCACCTGGAATGATACCTTCCTTTTGCCATGATAACATAGTGTGGAACTTTCAACTGTGGCAATGTTGGGTTAGCCATCCCATATATATACACCACCCGGTTTTACTTTCTTGGGACTCCATCAGAAAATAGGCTGTGTAATGGACAGCAGGTCTTGTATAGCTCGTTTTACTTCCCACCTGAAGTTGAAAGTTTCAGCCACAGTTTGGGCATCCAGTGCCACCTTGAAGGATTGCAAGGAGTTGGTCCCCATACCGTTTCTAAAATGCTTCTCCACAAGTCACCCTTTGAGAAAAATAAAACTATTTCACATCCAACACCGCCCCCTGTTTTCTCAATTTAAATGCATAGTGTACACATTGTGGGGGTCAATTTTCATCCCCTGCATCAGGCAAGGCAGTGTGGTAATATGATAGAAACGGCAGTACGGTACTTTCCACACCATTCCCTGCTGTTTTGGTGAGGGGGTGTTTGAAAGAGTTGCCCAAGCAC
Source organism: Cetorhinus maximus (assembly GCF_964194155.1). Classification (NCBI taxonomy): domain Eukaryota; kingdom Metazoa; phylum Chordata; class Chondrichthyes; order Lamniformes; family Cetorhinidae; genus Cetorhinus; species Cetorhinus maximus. The sequence continues at coordinate 118,970,379 of NC_135888.1, read as the reverse complement.
CAACTGGAAACAGGCAGGAGCCTAATTACTCCATTAAAATGAGGCCCTATGATGATAATAGAAGTACAATACAATTTTGAGATACCTTAATGAGACCTTTCCAATTGGCTGCCAGTCCTCCACTTAGCAGGGGAATGTTTTACATCTACTTGTTAATTTGAAAGTATTTTCTCTTATTGATGAGAAGGAACATTTTATTGGGTCCCAAGGGGAGTGACTGACTTTGCTTTACAAAGCTAAGTTGAATTCTTCTGGAATAATGCAGTCCTTGAGTTATGGGAAAGGACTGAAGATAAAGATATTTCAACCAAGAAAGTAAGTGTCTAAGGAGTGTTCTCACGGAGATTTATAAGATTATTAAAGAAATGGGAAAAGTAAGCCCAGAATATTACTTCAGGATAAAATAGTGAGAGTAGGATAGGGAGACATGCGGACTTGCGGCAGTGCTGGAAAATACGGCGAACCTGCTAAAAGTCCAGTGACTTCGGTTGGTGGGGGGGTACCGGAAGACGCCACCGGTGGGTGGGGCTGGAAGATTCCGGCCATAGATTTAAACCAGCATAAGATAAATTTACGACTTATTTTACGAAACTCTTTCTTACATAAACACAAAGAATAGACTTCCAGCAATGTTTGGCAGCTGAAAACATTGGAATCTTTCAAGAATAACTGGTATTGAAATGTAGGGCCTTTAGGATCTTTCACGATGAACAAAGATGAGCCCAAAGGCCTTCCTTATCGATAATTACCTGTGACTGTACTATATCTGTAATGTTTCCCAATTCAGTTGAACAGATCCAAGTATCTAATTTCTTAAACAGAGTAATTCAATTCAATTCAAATAATCATACTTTGATTTGTTGTGACCTCTTTCATGTAACACCATCTTGATCCAAGTTGTTTATTGAGGATGTTTCTTCTTTAAGTGAAAGCTTACAAAGGTTTTAAATATTGGAAGTATTTAGCCTGATGGTTTAAGGTTCAAAGCCTTGGGCTATTGTGGCAACAAATTGTTAAAATTATTTAGATCACATTTCAGTTAAATAGTAAATTCCATTAAATCTTAAAGCAGGAACAAGGATGCTTTGTAAACTTATCACTGCAATGAAGGTTTTGAGTTTATGTATGTCAAATTTTAAATCCTTTTATCGCACAAAGATAAATCACAGCATGGAAGAAATAGCACCTGGTGGAACGAAAATCCTGGTGTAGAACTCCGCAAAGCATTTTTTCCTAGAATTAAATGCGACAAAGTGGAAAGATTTATATGCACGTCCATTTTCATCTGGATAATTTTGTTTATTGAATTGAATATGCATTTAACAGGGATTTGCTGCAGTAATGTGTCTTTTGCTCAGCCTTTTGCGAATCCTCTCTTGACAGATCTATTTCTGTAGCAACCTTGTCACATCTTGATCGGGCACAGGCATGATATGTGGGATTTTCATACTAAGCACAAGAAATGACAGGATCGTCCATTGTAAAATGACACTTTTTGACACAGATTTATAGCACATTTGAGTCTTAATGGAAATCACATGCCATCCATTGGTTGAAGACTGGAAAAGTTTGCTGTGCGCACAAGGGTTGCAGATAGCTCAGGTTCAACAAATAGATTATTTCACAGATTCTTTTATTTTAATAATTTTATTTTCCTGAAGTGTGTTTGTTTTAAAAACAAACTGTCACGGACACTGAGTTTTTAAAATTTGAAGAATGGCAGTAGTATATTGTTGACAGTACAACACTTCAAAAGCTGATAATCCCCTTAAGAGCTTCCAGCTGCTTCAAACTGTGGTTTGTGTTTGTCAGGGGAAGGCACACAATAAGAATTCACTTTGTTTCTTTTTTTAATCCCTTCTCGGCACCACCATAGTATCTATAACAATGGTTCACAACTCAAATCCTCTAGCTTCAATGTCTCGTATATTTTAAATCCAAGGGGTTTGAAAGATCTGCAGCCAAAAATAACTACGCATTCCGACAAGCTCCTAAGGTTTATTTTGTGAGCGCAGGAGAAGTAAACATTAATTTATCAACAACAACTGTCAGAATATTTTCAACCTTCTAAAGGCTGTGGTATCTTTGCTGAAATGAAATTGAATCAGTGAATTAATCAGTATTTTTCTGGTTATCTAATTTAACTGTATTGTGTATTTTACCTTAAGGGTACAATGTCTCGTACTCATGTTGTTGGGTGCAATACACATATATATATCTTGCTATACCAAAGGGCAATGGAATAGTTATTGAGCATAAGTTTGTATCCAGAATTCCCACATTCTTGTCTACTTCACAAACTCTTCTGTGCTGTCAAGGAAAGGGATTGAAATCTATTCTCCTTCTCCTACCCTGGGGCCATTCTGTGCTAACTGGTTATGGACTGGAATTGACAGGACTATGCAGCAATGATGCACGACCTTTAAGAAGCTAATGAGGGAGGATAATACAATTTTAAAGATGGGGTGAGGGAGAAAGCAATGAAGGCTATTTAGCACTCAGCATGAGTTTAAGTACTGATGCATGTACTGTAAAATATGTATGAGGCTAAAGGACTTGTATCGCCTTTCATATTCTTAATGTGCAGGGATGATCATAAGATTTCAGTACCTTGTGCTTTTGACAGAAAAATGCATTGACTTTCCGCAATCAAATTACTTCAGTGTTATTGAGAAATAAAATCACTATCATTATTACTCTTCTGAAAGATCGGACTGGAATTTTCCCTGAAATGTGTAATCAGCAGGTTACGCCAAAATTTATGACTGTTTCTACCAGTACTTATGCCAAAATTTCCATCCAATCTTACCAGCATATAGCAGAACGTAAAAGCCAGTGTAAACAAGTGGATATCAGTTGATAATCAGAGCTGAGGAAAGCATAGAACCTACACTAAATTCCTTCTTTAGGTCCCACTTTATGTATGAGAAATAAGTTTTGCACATGGTATCCATTATTTATAATAAGCTCCCTGATCTGTGTCCGGTTAGATTACATCCTGCAATTCACTGTCAGATGTTGGTTTAGCTCAGTTCTAGATAAGAAAAGTGGGGGCAGGCGGGTAGTAAACATCTGTCTTCACCAGCTGGGCAGTAGTCTGATGGATGCCTATGCCTGTCTGTTATGGAACTACCAGATTTTCACATGATCAGCTCCACCATATTACTTCCATGTGCTAAAGACATAAATTAATGCCTGGGAGTTAAAGCCCCTTAACAGGGCTCGACTGCATAATTTAGACCAGGTATATCTTACTTTGTGTGCAGTTTGAACCAACTGTGATTTTTAAAAAATTTTTTGGAACCCATGGTCCACCCTAATACAGGTACAGTGTCTCAAAAGCAACAACCTTGGGACCCAGGTCATGCTGGATTTCAGATCTTGCCAGTTTTCAGGTTGGGCGCTTTGGATCAGTTCAGGTGGGGCCAAGGGTCGCTCGGACCACTCATAGTGCAGGAAATGATAGGTGCACAAACCAATAATTAGTCGGCACGTCACTGTGCCAATGTGGCACTAGCTGAACAAGCTGCTAAGTTATTTTACTTCTCTCATTATAATTAAAATTTATCCATGGCAGCTTAAAAAACTGTCTAGCTTTTGGATATTACTGGTTTTTGGATAGCTGGATTTGAGACACTGTACCTGTTATGTTTTTTTCACTTTTGTCCCTTCCTTTCTTTCTCCTTCTCTTTATTTTTGTCTGTCTTTCCTCATTAATTTCAACGTTTCTCCTCCTCTTCCTCCCCTTCCATCTTTCTCACCTATCCTTTTCATCATGTACAATTTCACCTCCTGTTTTGATCTTTTGACTCAATCTGTCTTTCTGTCTCTTTGTCTTTAATTGGTTCTCTTCCCTAACATCTTCATTCGAATCTTTGTCCTCCACTTCCTTCACCTTTTTTCCCCTCTCCACCCTCACACGTGTTTCTCTCACTCTCTCTCTGACTTTGCTTTTCTCCCTCACCCCTTTTTCTCTCTTTGCCCCTTTATTTCCATTATTTTCTCTTGGCTTGTCTTGTTCTTGCATTTTTACATTTTTCCCCTATTTGGCTCTACAGCTGTGGGTGGGGATATTGAGAGTCAGGCAGGGTCCAAAGCAATAGATGAAGCTGCAGCCCCAGGACTCAGGAAGTGGGTAAAATTAGCAGCAGCAACTTGCACTTATATAGCACCTTTAACATAACAAGACATCCCGAAGGAAACCTCACAGGAGCGCTAATAAATAAAATTTGACATCGACCGCAGGGCAGATGAATCAGGGCTTGACTCAAAAGTTAGGTTTTGAACAGTGTCTTAAAGGAGGTGGAGGGTTTTAAGAAGAGAATTCCAAAGCTTAGAGCCTAGGCAGCTGAAGGCATGTGGCCACCAATTGTCGCACAATTAAAATCAGGGATGCACAAGAGACCAGAATTGGAAGAGTGCAGATCTCAGAGGGTTGTATGGCTGATAGTGGTTACAGGGATAGAGAGGGGCAAGGCTATGGATGGATTTGAAAACAAGGATGAGAATTTTAAAATCGAGGCATCGTGAGACCAGGAGCCAATGTAGGTTGGAGAACGCTGGGGTTATGGGTGAATGGGACTTGGTGCAAGGTAAGATACAGGCAGCAGAGTTATAGATGAGCCCAAGTTTATGAAGTTTGAAAAGTGGGAAGTCGACCAGGAGTGGATAGAGATAAGGAATAGCAAAGATAAGTAGTCACTTGTGGGAGTAGCTTATTTTGCCTCCTAACAATAACTACCCTGTAGGGCAGGGTATACAGGAAGAAATATTGGGGGCTTATAAGAAAGGTATGGTAATATTCATGCATGATTTTAATGTACCCACAGATTGGATGAATCAGGACAGCAAAGGTAGCCTGGAAGGTGAGCTCATAGAGGGTTTTGGGACAATTTCTTAGGGCAGAACGTTCTAGGGCCACCCAGAGAGCATGCTATTCTGAACCTGGTTGTGTGCAATGAGGCAGGTTTAATTAATGATCTGATAGTAAAAGAGCCACTAGGTAGCTGCGATCATAACATGATGAACTTTGCATTCAGTTTGAGGGAGAGAAGGGTGAAAAGTATGGGTCTAAAACTAATGTCTTAAACTTAAATAAAGGCAATTACATGGGTATGAGGACAGAGTTAGCTAAAGTGAACTGGGGAAACAGGTTAAAGGATTGGACAGTGGAAAAATATCGGTAGACATTTAAGGAGATATTCCATAAAACTCAGCAAAGATATAGCCCATTGAGAAGGAAATACTGTAGGAGAAGGATGTACGTTTTATGGCTAACTAAGGATAGCTTAACTAAAGATATTATCAAATTTAAAGAAATATCATACAGTACTGTAAGGATTAACGGTCAGGAGATTGGACAGATTTTAGAAATCAGCAAAGAATGACTGAGCGAAAAGGAGGGAGAAATTAAAGTATTAGAGAAAGCTAGCTGGAAATATAAAAACAGATATTAAGAGTTTCTACAAGCTTTTAAAAAGGAACAGAGTAACTAAAAGTGAATGTTGGTCACTTAGATGGTGAGGCTGGAAAATAAATAGTAGGAAACGAGGAAATGATGGATGGTATGAACAGGTATTTTGAGTCTGTTTTCACTGTAGAAGATACAAAAAACATACCAAGAATACTTGAAAATCAAAAGGTATAAGGGAGGGAGGAGCTTAAAACAATCACAGTCACTAGGGAAAAGGTACTGGAAAACTGTTAGAACTAAAGGTTGACAAGTTCCCTGGACTTGATGGCTTTCGCCCTTGGGTCTTAAAAGTGGCTGCAGAAATAATAGATGCATTGATTGTGATCTTCCAAAGTTCCCTAGGTTCTGGAAAGATCTCAGCAGATTGAAAATCGCTAATGTAAAACCTCTATTCAATAAAGGAGGGAGACAAAACAGGAAACTATAGGCTAATTCGCCTAACATCTATCATAGTGAAGTGCTAGAATCCATTATTAAGGAGGTAATAGCAGGACATTTGGAAAATCATAATGCGATCAGGAAGACTCAACATGGCTTGTGAAAGGGAAATCATGTTTGACTAATTTATGTGAATTCTTTGAAGAATTAACAAGCAACATGGATAAAGTAGAACCTGTCAAGGTGCCACATCAAAGATTACTTTGCAAAATAAGAGGTCATAGTGTAGGGGGTAATGTAATAGCATGAATAGAGAATTGGTTAGCTAACAGGAAGCAGAGAGTAGGGATAAATGGGTAATTTTTGGGTTGGCATGCTGTTACAAGTGGACTGCCAAAGGAATCAGTGTTGGAGTCCCAACTATTTACAATCACTATCAATACAGACTCCATGTATAGTAGCTAAATTTCCTGATGACACAAAGATAGGTAGGAAAATAAATGGTCAAGAAGAGGTAAACAGTCTACAAAGGGATATAGATAGGTTAAGTGAGTGGGCCAAAATTTGGCAGATGGAGTATAATGTGGGAAAATGTGAACTGCCATTTTGGCAGGAAGAATAGAAAAACAGTATATTATTTATATGGAGAGAGAGATACAGAGGGATCTGGGTGTCCTGGTACATGAATCATAAAAAGTTAGTATGCAGGTGTAGCAAGTGGTTAGGAAGGCAAATGGAGTGTTGGCGTTTAATACAAGGGGAATGGAATATAAACGTAGGGAAGGTTTACTACAGTTGTACAGAGTGTTGGTGATACCACATCTGAAGTATTGCATACAGTTTTGGTCTCCTTACTTAAGAAAGGACATAATTGCATTTCAGTTCAGAGAAGGTTCACTTGTCTGATTCCTGGGATGAGGGGTTTTTGTAAGAGGAAAGGTTGAGCAGGTAGGGCCTATACCCATTGGAGTTTAGAAGAATGAGAGGTGATTGAAACAGAAGATCCTGAGGGGAAAAAAACAAAAAACTACTGCGGATGCTGAAAATCCAAAACAAAAACAGAATTACCTGGAAAAACTCAGCAGGTCTGGCAGGATCGGCGGAGAAGAAAAGAGTCGACGTTTCGAGTCCTCATGACCCTTCAGCAGAACAGTAGTTCTACTACTACTGTTCTGCTGAAGGGTCATGAGGACTCGAAATGTCGACTCTTCTCCGCCGATGCTGCCAGACCTGCTGAGTTTTTCCAGGTAATTCTGTTTTAGATCCTGAGGGGATTTGACAGGGTTGACACTGAGAGGATATTTCCCCTTCTGGGGGAGTCTAGAACCAGGGAACACAATTTAAAAATTAGGGACCACCCATTTAAGACTGAGATAAGGAGAATGTTTTTTTTCTGTCAGGGATTAATTCGCCTGTGGAATTCTCTTCCCCAGAGAGCAGTGGAAGGTGACCCATTGAATGTGTTCAAGGCTGAATTAGAATTTTAATCAGCAAGGGAGTCGAGGATTATGAATGGCTGACCAGATAGTGGAGTTGAAGTCACAGTCAGATCAGCCATGATCTTATTGAATGACAGAGCAGGCTCAAGAGGCTGAATGACCTACTCCTGCTCCGAATTCTTGTGTTCTTGTGTGAGTGCACTGGAATAGTTGAGTCTAGAGGCAGCAAAGGCATGGTTGAGGATTTCAGCAGCAATTGAGCTGAAGTGGGGGCAGAGAAGGGCAATGTAATGGAAGTGGAAGCGGGCGGTTTTGGTGATGCCATCATTGATACTTGTTTTCCCAAAAAGCAACTTAGAGGCAGCATTACTGGTGGCCATTGCTTCAGGGTTTGACGAAGATGACTTTAAGGACACGTATATGCCAGGATTGAGTCTGGAAATCTGTTTGATATCTTCTGTGGTGGGTTCTGTCCTATGGGGAACAGAGGTAAGCCTGCTATATAGATAGTTGCTCTAAGGTGAACTCCTTTCCTTCCTGTCTCAGTCCCAGTTGAGAACCATGGGAAATAATTGTGATACATAAAGGAAGAGAGTAGAAGAAACTTTTCACTAAAAATGATTGTTAAGTGTAATACATTTGAGTTCTGAATTGAATACAGCACTCAAAAAGGTAGTGCATAATTATGTCAAGAAGGGTTTAGTTTGAGTATAAGGCAGGAAATTATGACTAGAAGATCAGTCTAAGAAACACCTAGGCCAGGATTTCCCAGTCGGCGAGCGGGGGGCGGGGCCCACTCGCCTACGTGTAAAATGATATGGGGTGAAACCGGGCGGAACTCCCGACGTCACCCTGCCCCATTTAAATTTTCAGGTAGGCGGGGGCTCATCAGAATCAGCTGTGAGCCCGCCAAGCTGTCAATGACCAACTGAGGCCATTGAAAGTGTCATTAAACTAATTAATGGACCTGCCCGTCCAACCTTAAGGTTGGCGGGCAGGCCAGGAGCCCTGGCGGACATTAGAAAAAGCATGAAACCTCATCCACGGGCGGGATGAGGCTTCATGTGGGTTTTTAAAAATCTAGTTAAAGTGTATTTAAAAGTTATGGACATGTCCCAACTCATGTGACAGTGTCACATGAGGGGACATGCCAGGTAATTTTTTTTCTCTATTTTTCAGATTTTTTATTGTACAGCCGATCTCCCTGAGGCAGCACTTAGCCTCAGGGAGATGAGTGCACTCTTTCATGCGCACATGTGCGAAAGAGCGCACTCTCGGCTCAGGGAAACCCTCCCCCCCGCCCGCACAAGGAGCGCACGGCGCTTCTGTGCGGATGTCACGCTGGGTGGGCCTTAATTGGCCCGCCCACATAAAATGGCGGTGCCCCCCCCCGATTGGGGGTGCCGATCGGAGGCGCGCCTCCACGCGCCCGCTTTTAAACTCCCCTCCCCACTCCAACCAGGGGAAAATTCTGCCCCTAGGACTGTACAAAATCAACCCAAAAGGTAGGTCCGTTGTAGACAAGAAAGGCTGAATGGCAATCCACCCCAGCTAAAATTAATATGCCCTCGATATTAATCACTCCACGATGGGCGGCAAGGGATGAAGGAGAGGCTCTTTGTCCATAAATATCAGGCCCTGTGTTTCTGTAGATGAGCTCACTTAATGAAAGAGCTCATCTCTGAATGATCTCTGCCAGCAGAAGCTCAACTATAGTTGGCCTGAAAGTATTTTTTTAAAAGCGTCACAATTACAGATGGAACAACTGGCTTTTTAGCTGAAATGCCTTCATTCAAATCCTATCCAAACATTGACAACACTGCAGGTCCCAACTGAAGGTGACGGGCAGCAATGCTGGGAGTGGAAGGCATATTTTGATTCACCGTACTCCTATTGAGAAGAGCAACAGACAGCAAGATATGTAGGACAGCTGAGTTTGAGATGCGGGTGAGATTCAGCCTGCAGGCCAGGGATGATATTTCAGTGCAGTACTAAGCATGTGCAGCATAGTTGGAACTGCTCTCCTTCTAGTGACATGTGAAGCAGCTCCCAAGTGGATGTCCAAGACCTGTAGCACAATTTGCAGAAGTACTGCAAGTTCTTCTGGAGGCCTTGCTACTGTTACTCCCTCAAGCAGTGGCACTTTTGTGACACGGCTGCCACAATATGGCTGACAAGTTCCTCATGTGGCAAGGATCTGTATGTTGAAAATTCATTCTCGAAACATTTGGAGGCATTACAGCATCATAAATCTCGATAGAAATAGAAATATATATTATTACTGTACATATAAACCATCTAAGCCAATTTGTTAGGTTACAGCTTTAAACTTACTGCTAAGTATCCATTCTTCTATACACATCTACATCATCTGAAGCTCTTGATTGGATTACATCCTGTAACTCACTGCCAATTATCCATTATTCTCTATGTGGCACATGGTTGGAGCTAATTTCTATTTGATTTATTGTTAACATCATTGTTGCAAAATTTACCTGTCCTGCTGGCAGCTTACTGAGTGAACATGGGCAGAATTTTACGCCCCCCCCAGCAGGCGCACGCCCAACCCGATCGGGCGTAAAATCGCGCAAGAAGACGTCGGGCGACTGTCCCAACGTCATTGTGCACTCGCGCGATATCTCGCACAGTGAGCTTGCAAAAAGTCGGAAGCGTGCCCGCCGACAATTAAGAGGGCAACTAAGCCCATTAACGGCGCAATTGACTCCGATTTTGCTTTTGACTGTCCATCCTTACGGTTGGCAGATGGGCGAATCGGCCAGGCAGCCTGTGCATTTTTCACCACACCTCATCCAAGGGCAGGACGAAATTTCCGTAATGAAATAAAATAAAAAATCAATTTCTGTGGACAGCCTTTTTAGCAGCTATATTTTCAGGTGTTGATTATGATGCATGGTCACTTTTATTCAGCTTTTAAAACCTTTATTTTAGCTTTTTCAGATCTCCAGCTCCCTGAGGCAGCTGTCTGCTTTCAGGGAGCTTTCTCGCAGCACTCGCCCGCGCCCACGGAAACGTCATTGCCCGCCCTCTTCCTGCCCCCACCCCAGCAGCGCTGAGCATTTCAGCGCGCATTTCGCGCTGGCATGCCATTGATTGGCCGGCCCGTGCGGAATCGCGGTTGGGGGCTGATGGCAGTCAGTGGTCCGTTTCCCGACCACTCCCAAGTCCGCCGATCAGGCACACCCGCCAACGTTAAAATTCAGGCCCATGTTTCCCTAGAATCACCAGATGATCCCAAATATTCTCATCTTTCATACCATAAAACTCAGAGAAAGAAAAAAGTTTTTTTTTATAGCATCTTTTACATCCTCAGAAGGATTCCAAATCTTTCATCACCCCATCACCATCAAATTAGTTCTGGATTGCTATCACTTACTTTCAGAAGCAAACATGACAGCGAATTTGCACTGAGCAAGGTCTCTCAAACAACAATGACCAGTTTTAGCGTTTGATGCTGATTAGGATATCAGAAGAACTCCTTGCTCTTATTAAAAAAAAAAAATGCCTTGGGATCTTTTACATCAACCTGAACAGCAGAGTGGTTCTTGATTCAAGGTCATATCTGAAACACTGCACCTCTAATGATTCAGCACTGCCTCATTACGGCATTAAATTATCAGCATGCTTCTTGTGCATAAGCTCCAGCAGTGGGACTTGAACCCACAAATTTCTGATTCAAAAGGTGAGAGAACTGCTGCTGAATTCAGAGGTCATGTATCAACAAATATTCAGCGTGAAACATCACGCTGTAATGTCATGTGAATGGAGATTGAAATTTGCATTCTGGAAACAGTGGGACATGGATGGCATGCCGCATTAATTAAGTCATCACAGCAGAACGTTCTACACAAGATGTGTGTTGACAGACAGGCTTCCAGTAACTTATTACTGATGTTCCTTTGCAGAAATCGGGGCAATTTATCTGCCCATTCCAGTACAACAACCAATGTTCATAAAGGGGCAAAAACCCTGCAGATAATAGGGAAGCCAGTGCTCATTTGTTGGGCACCTGCTGTACTTCCAGCAGCTAATGAATGCAGTAATCTTCCCTTTTAAATAGTGATGTTCACCTTCTGTACAATAAATGTATCAATGTCTGCTTACACATGATATACTTGAAAATTCTTGGACATTTGGCTGTCTCATGAGATGGCTACATAACCAATAAAAACCTCAACAGTACTGCAACTGTTGATCAGATATTATAAATATAAAGGGTTTTCTCCAGACTTAGGGTGGAATTGTCCCAGATTTGCACTAAATGCAGTATCAGGCGTGAAAAATGACGTTGTACCTGCTGGCCCCAATGGCAGGTTTTCACACCGTATCATCCGCTTCCTGCCTCCTCAATTATGCAGCCACAGAAAACGCGCTATCTCACTGGTGGGTGGCCTCTGAATTGCCCGTCATGTCGTTATCTCACCGTTTCCTCACTCCGGGTGTCATGTTTAAACTGCAGCCGTGTGCACAGTTCTCAATGCTTGCAGCCCAAGATTGCTCCAGTGAAAGCCAAGGAGAGTTTAGTGATCCATCATTGGAATGCCTTTTGGAGCCCTAACGTGGTGTCCTCCACCCCTCCTCTGGCCGCAGGAGGTCCAGCAATTTCCAGCTTGGGAGGCGGTGGCAGTGGTGGTCAGTGCCAAAGTTTCAATGAAGGGGTTAGCCATCCAGTGCAGAAAGAGGATGAATGATCTCATCCATGCCACCAGGGTAAGGCAACCAGCTCATCACTCTAAACTCACACATTCACAAGGCCGTCACACATTCACTGGCATCTCACTCACTGCCAGCTCAAGGAACATCACCACCCACTATCTCACACGCACCCTCACATCTTCACCTGGCCTCATGTCCTCTGGAGACTGCCTCCTCAGCCCTCAGCATCTTGAGGCCATTTGCACAGATCAACATGTGCCTCCTTGGGATACCGCCCTACCCCAGTACAGTCCTCGCCCTGCAGCCTCTTCCCTTGCCTGAGGCCACTTCTCCCCCTTCCCCAACCAACCCTAGCCCTGCAGCCATTGAAAAGCCTTACAGCTGGTCTGATAGGTAGAGACCTGCCTGTAAGTCCCCCTAAAAGTGCTGTGGTGCCTGCAAAGCCTGGCGCTGATGATCGGGAGTGCTGCCAGAAGCAAGGTAGGCAAACAAACCTCGTAGTCCCGAGTGAAATGCAGCTCGTCAGGTGCATGTTGCTTAGGTACAGTTATGAAACATGTTGGTGCCCAGATGATCCAGTGTGGGTGATGATTCCAGCGAGCAGGGCTTATAATAAGATGCTAAAGTATTGAAATTAGGTTCCTGATGTGCGGTGGTGGGGAACAAGGCCCGCCATTGATGGATGGAGTGGACGATCACAAACTGGTTTCACGATGGCGTAAAACCAATTTTTGGTCTTCTCACCATGTTATCCACTCACGCTTGCCGTGATGTCCCAACAGGACTGGACGATTCCGCACTTAGGCTCCAAAATGGCTTTTATTATTTAAATTTAGAAGCATACCGAAAAGGTAGCACTCGATGTGGTTTCACCATCTAACTTGATTTCCAATTTTACTGTTCCTATTAAAACATGCACACATTAAGTCTCAGGCCGCATGTGCTAAGTTAGACATTCCCAGCCTCCCTAGTGCTTAACAGCTTCTTCAATTTTCCTTTCAGCCACTGAGAGCTGTACCAGCCTAGACAGTATTTCAGAGCTATTTCTGTAGCACTAAAAGTCACATTAATAGAAAAAGAATTGTGAGGAATGCCTAAGAGAGAGAGATTCATCAGCTTAAAACTATGATGTATGAATATTAATAAATATTTAAAATGTTGACATCTAATATTCGCACAATGCAATTTCAGAGCTATGGTTTTCTAATTCTTTGTTTTTCAACTCTTTAATGGTTAGTTACCACCCAAAGGTTAATTTTCATCTATCATATATTTTAACCTGTTTGGGAGGCATAAATAATGAAAATTACTGATATTAAACTCAGATTCAACTAAGTGCATACAGAGTTAGTTTTTGGCCAGATTTGAATTCAGTCACCTTCATTCTTAATATTTACTGAAAAACTTTCAAAATAACCCTGGAATATTTGTAGGTAAAGGCTGCATTGTAAATGTGACTTAAGAACTGATACAGTAGGATACATTTTCAACTTTCTGCCCCCAGTTTAAAACTGGAAAATGCCATTGGCATAAATATGTATGAAAATTGGGCGGATTCTATAGTGTGTGGTTGATCTGCAATGTCAGCTTTATACCTGGGCAGCAAGTTAAAAGTCTGCCCGGCCTTTCAAAGGTCACAGTGTAAAATGGTTAACCAGAGAGATGGTTGTTTTATTTTGAAAACAAAGTGGGTAAATATTTTCTGAAAGGTAAATTTAAAAGCATACGGGATAGAATAGGCAAATGGGACAAAGCCCTTTCAGAGAGTTTGCAGAGGTGCAATGGGCCAAATAGCCTCCTTCTGCTCTGTAAAACTCCATTGGGCTACTTTACATCTTCAGGGTACATTGGGCAGTGATGGGCTCAGCGATCACAATGCCTGCCTCACGTCGTCAGCCAGAGGCCTGGCCAGTTGGATAGTCAAGCCATGTTTGCATTCACTTGGCCAGCTGCCAGCGAGGATAGATTGCCTTGCCGTTTTATTAAGATGGAAAATCCTGCAGGGCCATCCACAGAGCATGGACCAGCTGCAGCGGATTAAAGAGGCTGCAAATAGGAGGAGCTGTTGGAGTGCATCGTTGAAGGGCAGAGGCAAATAACAGTGAAAAATAGGGAGAGCAATTGTGTCCAAAGTGGCAATCCTGAAAAGTGTCAAATTATTTTTTTTTTATTGCTTCCAAGCAATCCCTTGAAGGGAAGCAGATCCTAGATGTTAACTTCTCCATGTTGTGGGCATTTCCAGGCACCAGGCTGAACTGTGCCAAAACAGCACTGGGGTCCGAACACCGGCATAGGGCCCTGAACTAGTCAGGCACCTGGAAAGAGCACTGGTTGCCTCGCTTGCATGTGCTTGAAAATGGCAGTGGGAAAGTATCAGGTAGGAAGTCAGTGGTAACTCCTTCTTTGCCATTTCGGTCTCACTGTCGCTCCATTTCCCCTGAAAAATGAGGCAATAGAGCAGCCAAGTTTAAATTAGTCGCAGTGCGAAAATGTAGCTGCAGGGCAGTCAAATCAAACCCCAAATACGGTGGTTTCATTCCCAGCAAGACTGGCTAAGTAGGTGAATGAACATGTTTTTATTTTAAATTAAGCATAACAACCAAAGTGAGCAAAGCTTTCCCAGAAACCATTGTGCATTGTGACCTTATGATATGTATTTTGGATCAGGTGTATTCCACATACTCACATCTCTATGTGAGGAGATTCAAGTGTGCATGGCCAGATGCAGTGGCCTGAAATACTCTGGACCCTCCAGGTTCTTCCAAAACTAGAATGTCATTGTGCCTGTCTGAGCATAGACGTATGGCATTATGTGGCAAAAATGCATGCTATGCAGTCACAACTCTGAACTTCAAAAGAATCTCTAACAATGTTAGCAAGGGTAAGTGTAATCATGTCAGTACAGTGGTGGTAAATGTTCATCTCATCTGTGCTGGGGCCCTTAAAGGAATAAAGCCTTCAGTTCTGCTCCATCACTGTGACTTTTCACTTCATTATTACCATCCTTATGAGTATAGCTATCAGTTGGTGCCTCATTTTGCTTTAGGTGTGAACACACTTCAAACTGGGTTGAAATTGCTTTAGTATCATATAACTAAGGACCTTTGTGCCAACAGATAGATAACAATGCCGGCCCATCAGTCTGACCTGGATTTGTACCCCATGTCCCAGAGTGGAAAAGCTGACATTCAAACCAAATCGACAACTGAGTTCCTATTTTTATTTGAATTCAGCTTGAATACACCATGAATGCCTAGCCCCATCAGAGTAAAAGAGAGTGATGTTACTTTTCAACAATAGAATTCAAATCTTTCATCAGTCAGGTACTACAGTGTGTTTACGAAGTTGTTGTGGAGAACCTCCTTATTATTGAACTGTTTTTGGTGCTAAAATGGTTTCCGGTTCTTACTGACATATTTTATATTGCTAATGCTTGGTAATTGCTCCACAAAAATTAACTGCCACAATATTGCTTTATTCTGATTAATACTGATCCTATTTATCATGCTGGATGCAACATTAATCCAATTCACAGCTGTTCACCTCAGCATTTGCAATATATTCTTAAAAAAACACTGGTAACAATCACAATGAAGTTGCATCTGCAACACCTTAATTCAAATTAGTGCACCTATTATTAATGTGAGCTTCATGCTGCTGTATTATCAATGATTAAAAATACAGTGCAGATGTTTCACAACCATACCTTACACCATTTGAAAAGCTAAGCCTCTTATTAACTTCCATGTGAAAACATTTATTTATTTTTCTCTTACACACAACTTTCACAGTTTCAGTTGCTGTCAAATGTTGTTATGACGGATGTACGCAGTGTGGTTTAGATTGAAGTGCAAGCCCAGGCCATTACCTGATTGGGATAACTTTCCACTTCTTCTGCTTCAGAAGCGCATAAAATCTGTCAGATTTCCCAGCGCATCAATTAGGTCGAGCCTCGTCCACTTAAGGGAAAAAGAAGAAGCATGAGAGGTGAAAATTGGCACACACTGTGGGACAGTCCAAGCTCCACGGGCACTCAAAGTTGAAGTGCATTGCCTGCTAAATTAGCAAAGGAAGAGCTGCTTATTAATTATAGCCCCACGAAAGATGACAGTTCAACACCATTGGGAAAAACATGCCTTCTGGTTCCATTATACAAGTTGGTGTAGATCACACAAGTGTGGGTGAATTTCAGGACTAATAGAGCAACATTTACATTGGGTAGGTTGCCATACCCCGAAAGTCAACTTCAGGGACAGCACTCAGAAACCTGAGATTCCATTCAAAATCTGATATCCAGATGCCAAAATTTGGTTTAAAGTGGCAAAAAATCCATTGTGTCAGCAATATTCAGCTCTGTCTTTTTCTGCCAGAAGTGTAGCTGGGTGGGATTTCTGCCCTCTCCTCTTTGTGCGAAATCCAGGGGATAGAGCCACTTGAATAATAGGGCTGGTAGTGGTGGCGTTATTGCAACTGCTTATTAAAGCAGTGGAATTTCGTTATAGCACCTTGCCGTTCTACTGGATAGAAGTACACAGGCTGATGGCGCCAAATCCAGAAGTGTCAGTGGATTTACATGCCACTATTCCTGCTGAGAAGAGTCAGCTCCATATAGGGAGTTGACTGAAGCCTCTCTGGTCTGCATGGCTGAGTATACACCATGTAATGTATTTACCTGCTCAGCTATAAGCAAGGAAGGAGATTTGTTCTGCACCAGTCTTTATTTTGATTAGTATTAGATTGGTAACTTATCCAAATTGAATGGTCTGCGTCAGCTGGAGAGATCATGTTAACATTTGATAATGGTGTAAAATAGACAATAGGAGATGGGCACATTTTACACTCTCCTGGGGTATATTATCATGGGTTTTATACCATTCTATACCATTGCCAAAAATTAAATTTACTCGCATGGCATCTGAATTGGAGTGTCAAATGTCATCTTCAACTTATCAATAGCCCCAACTGTGCTCATAGTTAGTAAGTCCGTTATTGTTGTCGGCTCAATTAGTATGGTTTTCATCTCTGAATTACAAGGTTACAAATTAAAGCCAAAATGACTTTGCTTTGAACTTATGGACTGGATTTTCGCCGAGTTGGGATGACTCGGGAGCTCTTTAAAAATGGCAGGCGGGTCCCAATTCCAGGATTCCCAACCCCGTTCCCGGGGTTTCCAATTTTCAGTCGTGCCTCTTAGGGGTGTGGGCTGGTTCGCGTCGTGAGGCCGCACCCTGCACTCCTGACCTGGCTGGCTCCATTGCCCAGATAGGCATGAGCTAGTCCTCCACAACTTTCATGGAGCCGGGCCAGTTTTTCAAATTGTCATGGCTCCCGGCGCCTCAGAGGGGTTGTGAACCATAGTCTGCAAGACCATAGTCTGCAAAAGGAACCTTTTGAAAGGTAAGTTCCTCCACATGTCCCATGCCAAGCTATGCCCCTCCACCAATCCCCTATGGCCGCTCATGCCCCCTGTGCCAAGTTGTGACCCCCAAACAACACCTGGGCCTCTCATGTTTCTCATGCCAAGCAATGGCACCTCCATGCCCATTCACCCACTATGCACTGTATGAAAACAATGAACCCTAGAGTGACAGTAGGATGTGTTTTTTTAAAAAATCTTTTTTAAAAAAACATTTATTCATAGATAACTTTCCACTTTCTTTAAAAAAAACTCCTTTTTACTACAGGGCAATAAAAGGTTCAATCATCCAGATCCTTTAAAGTATCAATAGCTGAAACTGCAAGCACTTGAAACCTATTTTTCTTATATAATTAAGCATTATGAAATTAACAGCACAGATCAGAGAACTAGAGCTCTCAATCAAGCAAAGTTTTCCCTGGGGCTCAGGTGTTTCAACAGAATAATGGATTTCTGGGCTCTCAGTAAAGCCTCATTTTCCATTCTTGGCTGAGAGCCCAGACATCCATTAGAGTACTGAAACACCTGGGGCGTGGGGGGAGAGGATGTGTGAGGGGTGAGGGATGGAGGACCTTTGTGTTTTTATTGAAATTGGGATAGAGCTTTACAACACCCAGGCGGGCCTTTTAAACGGTTCCCACAGCTTATTCTGATTTTTTTTCTGGGTGGGCTGGCCTGACTGCAGGCCACTCCCATCCCCCCACAATGAAAATCCCATTCTTGCGGTCATTTTTTCTCAAAGCAGGCAGGCCGAGCCGGGAATTTTTCTGACTCTTGCTATCAACCTCGAGGATGAAAATCCAGCCCATTCAGTCTGTATTCCGTACCAGTGCTAAGATCTATGATATATTGTACTTGGACATCCAGAAAATGTTCCATAAAGTTCAACAGGAAACATAGCCAGACAAACTAAGGACATCTACACAAGCTAAAGACACCTATAGAAGGTATAGACAGCTACTAGCCATAACAGAAGCTATATGAGCTAAAGGTTATAGGTGTCCCAGGCAAATTGAAATTGAATAAAGCCGGAAAATAATAAGTAGCGGGTGCTCGTTAATTGAGGATATTTGGCTGAGGTGACATACAAAGTGGAGTTCCCCAAAAATTTGTATTGGTGCCTGGACTAATTGACAGGCAGGAACACAATGCAACTTACCCAGATTTACGAACAGTGTTAAGTTGGGTGACGGGTAGCCGCCAAGTCCAATGAAGTAGCTAACAAACTTTAGATAGGCCTTAAAAAACTTATTCAAGTGAGCAGAATTATTGCAACTGAAATTAAATACTAATGAATCCAATATGTTAAAACATTGAAAGAAAAGAGTGGTGGCATACTTATTGGATGGTCTCAAACTGACTGGGTAAGAGTTGGAAAGATATGCAAACGTGATTGTACACGCATCAGTTATCAAATCCAATCATTTTGGAGCATCAAACAAGCGAATAAACAAGCAAAATGTACACTTTTGCACCCATTATCCTAAAACTGTACTTACATCTGGTCAAGCTGCACCTTGAAGAATCCTGCATACTACTTTAGATTAAACCATGGTCACAGTAGTGGAAAACATAGGCACAAACTGGTAAAAGGCCGTACGGAGTGAAAAATTCCAGATATTCTAGGTAGGGTCGTTTAAAAAAAAGATTAGTCTTCTCATCGAGGTGGAATTCTTTCAAGGCAAATCTTCCATGAGGCTTATCCATTTTCCTGGGTCAGGAGTCATTCATAGTATGTAGGATTCACACAACCACAATGGAACTCACTAAGACAAAGAGGAGAACCCTGATGATGCTGAGCACCATTACAGCACCAAAAAAGGGCAGTGATGGCCTTGCAGGCTCAGAAGCATCCTGAAGACCACGTCAAAACTTTCACATGTAATCTCTGTGCCAAATTGAAGGGAGAGGAGGCCTCAACAAGGCCCACTTGTCTGATTCTCAGTGCTGCTCATCAGCACTTACTGCCATTTTCTATGTGGCAGCAGTAGGAAATGGTGGTAGGTGAAGCAGGCATGAGGGAAATCTGACAGGGGCCCAAGCCCTGCCTCCACCTTGCATGCAGCAGCTGGTGAATATACAGCCAGTGGCACTCATGTCGGGTGGGGTTTGGGAAGTCGGTGCGATGGTGGTAGGCCTCCCTGTCTGAATTTTCTCTCTTTCTTCACTGCTACCCTGATTGACTTTAAGCTAGAACACGAATTCAACCTTAAAACTCAAGAAGCTGTAGGATTCTATGGTGGTGGGACTGTAGGGAGTGGTGTGGAGTATGGGGGTGTGCAGTTGTGCTGTGGAGAAATTCCAATTCTTCAGGAGCACAAACCTCAATGGAAAAGATGGGCGTAAATGTCAGTTTACTGCAGCCCATTTTGCACTGCAAAATTTCACCCTTGTTTTCTATATAAGGATGGCTGCCCTCATTTGTGTTTCTGTTAAACTGATTATTTATATTGAGAAACACCTACGTTCCAGCAATGCTTTTGATTCAAACTTGTTTTCCTGTTTCATACACCGCTCAGTTTCCCAACCAGCCTCAATTCTCAGGCTGGCGGGAGGAGATTCCCGGGTATGAGGGAAGCCCAAAGTTTTGTAAGAAATTCTGTACTTCAAATAAAACAAGCCTTTGTCCCCAGTTGTGTTTCCTGATGGATGATACAAGGATTAACCCCTGGCCAAAATCCCTTACACTAGAAAACCCTCCCAAAATGCTGTACTTCCTTATGGTCCATGAACTCATCTTTCTGCAGTTTGCTCCTTGAGTTCTCCTTTGTGATTGGCAGTGGGAATCTGGGTGAAGCAAAAGCTGTGCTTGAAAGTTAATTTTCAAAAAGCGAGTGTTAACGTAGCTGAAAGTAATTAAGTTGTAAATTAATATGTACATAGTATGTCTCCAATACAGTGCTCATGTAGTACCCTGTTTACAAAGTGTGAAAATGCACAGCAACTGCGATGCTAGTGTACAAGAGCATCAATAGAATGCAAACCTTCTGCTTCTGTGCAGTCTCAGTCTGTTATTTTTGATCTGGCTGCCAGGAGTTTCCATCATTATGCTATCATGAAGAGGAACTAAACAGTTTCCCACATGGTGAGAGGAGCGAGATATGTAATACTCCATGATGGACGTCCCTCCATCGAAGCCAGCTACAGAGTTGGAACCAAATAAAGACATTTGGAGCGAATGCCTTAACATTTTAGTGGCAAATATGACCGGTGATGTCATAAGACCAGCCTGTCTTCAGCCATTAAATAGGGTGAAGTGTCTTAAAAAGCATTTCACCAGATTAGTGTTCCTTTTATATGAAGCCCCACACTATGCTTTAGGGCACAAATGGATTTAATGGATCCAGTTTTAGTACCTAGTGACAGATTGAAGCCTCCTCAGCTCAGGTTCAGCATGATCTAAGCCTCAAGCTAAGTGATCAATATACCTATATCCAAGTTTCAGAAGTGCACCCACCTACTGCACCACTGCACGCAATACTATGAGATTCCACTCTTAAGGTAGCTCCATATTTATTCACTTGTTAGCATTGTAAATTTTGCATAATCATCACAAGACTTATGAAATTTCAATTAAATGTCTCAAACACCTACACAGCTTTTAACTCCCTTAATGTCAGTGCTGTAATAGATAATTGCACTTGTATTATTTTAGGATTTGGTCAAAGTTTTGTTGAACAATTTCGAAATAATGCTGATTAACAGATCAATCACTTCATATGTAATTTCTCTCTTTAAATTGTGTTACTTCTTTCTTTGTTCCCTATGATCCTTCTCTTCCTCTCTTCCTTTTGAAAGTATTAACTCTTTGCTGCCAAATGGCTCCACAGATATGAGAGCCCTCCAGTGCCTCATCCAAGTGACCAGTCTTTATGTGTGAACCTTGACAGTGAGCACTGGCAGGCAATTGAACTGTGAGGGCCACACAGCACGCCTGATCCTGCCTTCCCCCAGTGCCCACGCACAGACTGTTCCGGCAGGAGGGTGACTGGATAGCAGGCAGGAGCAGAAAACCTGGCTGATTTTCCTCTTCTAAATCTAGGGGAATAGAAATGAGTTGGAGTTTCTGTTAAACTTCAGTAGCTGTTTGGCAATAAAGACGAAGACCGACTCAGATACAGAGACCAACCTCTTCAGACAGAGTTTCATTTCTGGTGCATAAAACTCTCTACAGAGATAACTTGTCTCACCTGTTATCCCTTTTATACAACCAAATGGGTATTTAGTTAGCAACCTGATGATTAGCAATTGAACTCCTTTAACTGTTTCCTTCCCCAACAGTTTCCACTGTCCCCACTGAGACTGATTTATTAAACAAAGACTGGGAATTGAAACTGAGATCTTCCTGATCTATATGGCTCAGCTATTCATTGTCTTAGCAAGCTGAGGGATAGGGACAGCTCACCATGTTTTGAAATTACTATTTTTATCTACATCCACATAAAACAACTCCTTTGCATGATAGTTCACCTGAGATTGGGAACCTGAGCCAAGCACAGCCATAAACTCACATGCTGCCACTGCACTGACGTTTCACGATGGTGCCTAAAACAATTCTTGATTCATCATCGGATGCACATGTAGCATTTCACAACCACACACTGTGTTACATATTACTGATGAAATTAAATATCTGTCTTACAGATATTTCTGGGTGAAAGAGAAGTTGTTTATGTACATGGTATTCGACAGTTCACAGGCTTACGAGCATAAAATGAACTGGAAGATGATGAAAGGAAGTGACAGCAGTGCCAGCAAATAGTTGCACTGCAGCGATGAGGAGTGGGCTGAGGATTAGTATAATGCGGCTGAGGAATTGCTGACATCTCCTTTCAGTCTTGTGCTAGAGAATTACAAGTCACAGTAAAAATGTAACAATAGAAACAATTCCTATATCAGACAGTGAAAGAGAGAGAGAGCTCTTTTTAAGCCTTATTTTTACCCTTGTCCTTTCTCAGCCCACCTGGAAAAGTGGCTAAGAGCCTGAGGAATGAAATGTTACTAAGCATAAAGCAGAGCTAGCCTCACAAGATAAAAGCATCTGGAATTATCCTTCTGAGAGTGCTGCTCAGCTACTAGGAGCTGAAGCTGTATATGTAAGATGAATTCATGGCAATATTCCACTCATACTACAAGCTGAAAGAGCATCTAAGATTGCCACAGGGGCTGAGGGTGGCACAAGGCAGCATTAGAAAGCAGCATAAATGGATACATGTATTCCTGATCTCAGGCATCATCCACCCCCCCACCCCCCCACCAACTGTGGTGCAGTGTTTTAGCTTTATTTGAGTGATAGTTAGCCATCAGATTAATATTTTTTTCCGTAATTATTCATGCGCTGCAGAGAAATTGCAAGGATTTCAGAAATCCACTTATCTTCTAATAGAGATTGGAGTTTGTACATACATGATGTATATGTGCTTCACTTATTCAGTACACAGCTCTCTTGGTCAGTGTTGTTGTTGTTTTAAATGTATGAAGCAGGTGGCCATCAAAGAGAAATGAGCATAGAAGCCTCTTTATGTTCTATGACCCAAAGAAATGGAAGCTGAGAGCAAAAAGCCTGTAATTAAAAAATAGTCTAGTTTCTTTAGCAAAAAAAAAACACTGTCCCCAAGCAGACTTTATAGATTGTAATTTTCTTTCCCTGTGTTTATTGGACAATTTTCCTATATTTATGGAGATAAACACCTAAGTGAGTACACTTAAGGTACTTTTTCTTCAGGTGGCTGCTGCAATCTCAGGAAAAAGTGCGATTTACAAAAAAAGGCATGCTATTATTTAGAATATATTGTACTTCCTTTTGCTCTTTTTCTCTGCTAATTGTGTCCCTGACCCTCCTTGTCTTTTTCTTCAGTCTGAGTTTCTCTCTTTGCTATACTATTACTTTCATTTCAATTCTTATTTTTTAAATTGGACCATCAGCCTTCCTGTCACCAAACAGAGAGAGAAAGAGAGAGACAGAAAACAAAAGACGGTGGTAGCAAGGCTTGCTGTTCTTGTTATCTGGTGCTCACTCTATCTTCTTTGTGATGAGCTCTCATTCCTTGATGTCATATGCTCTCCCTCTGTGTCGCTTCTGCTTCTTGTCTGTCCCGCTTTCTGTCTGTGATGTCAAGAACACAAGAAATGGGAGCAGGAGAAGACCATACAGCCCATCAAGCCTGCTCCACCATTCAATATGATCAATGGTGATCTTGGGCTTCAGCTCCACCTTCCCATATCCCTGGTCCCCATATCCCTTGATTCCCTGAGAGACCAAAAATCTGTCGATCTCAGCCTTAAATGCATTCAGCAATGGAGAATCTTCAACCTTCTGGGGTAGAGAATTCCAAAGATCCACAACCCTTTGAGTGACATAATTTCTCCTCATCTCAGTCTTAAATGATCAACCTCTTATCTTGAGACCTTGACCCGGTGTTTTAGATTCTGCAACCAGCAAATACATTCTCCTCAGCATCCATCCTATCAAATTCCTTTATGTTTCAATGAGATCGACTCTCATTCTTCTAACCTCCAGAGAGTATAGGCCATCATCATAGGACAATCCCCTCATCCCAGGGACCAATCTAGTGAACCTTTGCTGTACCACCTCCAATGCAAATATATCTTTCCTTAAATATGGAGACCAAAACTGCACAAAATATTCTAGATGTGGTCTCACCAAAACCCTGTACAACTGTTCGCAAGACTCCTTTAGTCCTGTACTCCAATACCCCTTGCAATAAAGGCCAACATGCCATTTGCCTTCATGTAATTGTAATTGCTTGCTGCACCTGCATGTTAACTTTCTGCGTTCCTTGCACAAGCACATTCAAATCTCTCTGAACATCAACATTTAAAAGTTTGACACCTTTTAAAAAATATCATGCTTTTCTATTCTTACAGCCAAAGTGAACAGTAAATAACTTCCCACTTCCCCACATTATATTCCACCTACTATCTTATACTACACTCACTTAACCTGTCATTGTAGGTTTTTTGAAGCCTCTCTGTGTCCTCCCCATAGCTTCCCTTTTCACTTAGCTTTGTATCATCAGCAAGCTTAGATACATTACTCTCTGTCTCTTTATCTAAATCATTAATATAGATTGTAAACAGCTGAGGCCCCAGCGCTGATCCTTGTGGCACTCCACTAGTCATGCCCTGCCATCTTGAAAATGTCCCATTTATGCCCACTCTTTGCCACCTGTCCATTAACCAATCCTCTGTCCATGCTAATATATTAACCCGAACTCCAGGAGCTTTATCTTGCCTATTAACCTTTTCTGTAGCACCTTAAGGCATAGCATTTGGAAATTCAGGGCTGCACCTTCCATTCGGGAGTATATCTGGAGAGGCGGGAGTGGAAATGAGAGTGATTTCTGCTCGAGGGCGGGACGGCTGGCTACACGCTAACCCATACTGTTCAGCTCATTGTATATGCATGCGCAAGGAGCATGGCAAACCTCACAGTGGGAGCGGGCAGAAAGTTGCCATTCCCACCATTACTTCATGAGGTAAAAGATCCAGGTGCCTTATTTAAAGGGCACCTGGGTAGTCATTCACTCACTGCAAGCCAGGAGCTTCAGACTGGCTGTCATTCCAGAGGGGTGGACCTACTGCAGTTAACAGAATGTCACAGAGCAGACAATGTGTGGTCCCCACAGTTCAGTGAAGCCTCCCTGCGGGTTCTCCTCCAGGCCATCAAGGAATGGCGGGAGGTGCTGTTTCCCAGGAATGGCAGCAGGAGGCTGACCATGATGCCCTGGACGGAGGTCACTGCAGAGGTTAGTGCATGTGGGGCCCACAAGTGTACAGCCCAACATTCGCAACAAAGGGTTTATAATCTGCTGTGCTCCGCCTGGCTAAATGGAGCAGTCTACTTTCTTTAAAGTGACACTCATAAGGGCATCAGGCAGTGTAAGCGTGCCAGTGCATAGGGATGTCAGACAGGGAGATCAGAGTGCTGTTCAGGTTCTGATGCGTGTATTTGGCGCAAGGGGTCTGCATATTAGCACAGTTTGGCTCATGCAAAAGAGCACATCATCAACAGGGCAGACGTTAAGTAGTGCAATTTAATTCAGATATCATAAATCAAGGTACGTGAGAGGAAAGTACAATCTTTGTTACAAAAAAGGAGCTGTAGCCTGGCAGCCAACAGATGATAGAAAACCAAATAGTAGAGGGGATGAATCAGCAACTTACTCTGCTTGAAATTTGTTAGCTATTAAATTGTCATGGGTCTGTCTACCAGGGCCTCAGCATGTGCCTCCATGACACCCTGGACCTCAGCATCACCATTCCCTTCCCTATCCTCCTCACTGAGAAGATAATTGATCCTCTATGTCTCCCTCAGTCAAGACTTCTCCCCGCTTTGTAGCGCGAGGTTGCGCAGGGTGCAGCAGACAATGATGATCCAGGACACACTCTGTGGTGAGTATTGGAGAGCCCAGCCTATGCAGTCCAAACATCTTTAGGAGGCCTATCATCTGCTCAACAGTGGCCCTTATGGAGGCATATGCAGCATTGTAGGTCTCTTCGGCGGCACTCTGCAGACAGAAAACTGACATCATCGATTAGGTGCTCTGGGAGTATCCCTTGTCCACAAGGAGCCAGCGCAGCAATCGCCGAGGCCCTTCAAAAACTTGTGGCACCTGGGAGCCAGGTGATATTAGATATTCACTTGCATTGCCATAGCCTCCAGGGCTATGGGATAAGCGCTGGAAAATGGGATTAGTGTAGTCAGATATTTATTGACCAGCGTGGACATGATGGACTGAATGGCCTCCTTCTGTGCTGTAAATGTCTATGAGTCTATGAGTGGTTCAGAAGGTAGGCATCATGAGAGGCCCTTATAATCACGTATCAGCTGCATGTTCAACGAGTGGAAACCTCTCCTATTGCTGAATGCCAGGGCACTCTCACTGCCAGATGAATGCAGACAATAGCCCCTTATAATTGCAGAAATTCTGTGATTGCTCCAAAACCCAATGCTCTGGCTGCCTGGCTCTCGGGATCCAAGTGGAAATTGACAAATTGGTGCCCTCTCCTGCAGAAGGCATCTGTCACCTGCCAGATACACTTGTGCGTCACTGACTGGGAGATGCTGCACAGAACCCTAGTGGAGCCCTGGAAGGAGCCACTAGCAAAGAAGTTTAGGGCGGCGGTAACTGGCATGGGATTCCCTCCAAGCCATTGGGAATACAGGTTTTCACGGAGAATCTAGCAAATGTGAGTATGCAAATTACGACACATCCAAAGGCGCCTCCGGCATTGCCTTTCACTCATCTGCAGGTAGTTGCACCGCCTGGGATATACCTGAGTTCAGGCCAATGCTCACAGTTGCCAACACCCTGACCTTCTTGAGGCCTCATTGCCTTCTGCTGCTCAGGCCGTTGCTCCTCCTGGCCCTGGGCTGACCTGCGCCTGTTCTTCTTAACCTGGTTAAGAGCCAAGAGAAAGGTGGGGTTTCCTAGACCCACGTTATCTAGGCATCAGTATGATCAAATGGCAGTGATCCATCAAGTGGCATATTCTTTGTAGATTAGTTCCCATCTCTGAGGCTCAAAGCCAGTGCTGAGCCCTGTGCCTGGCTTCCATCTAGACATAGCATCCCCACCCCACCCCTTCCAGGTGAAGGGCATCCTGAGGACCACAGATGACTGTTCTTTCTATTCATACATAACTGTGCATGGAGACACATTGACCAGTGTGATGGCAGACAAAGCTGCCCGCTTGATTGGCACGCCGTCCACAAACATTCACTCCCCCCACCACCGACACACAGTAGCAGCAATGTGTACCAACTACAAGATGTACTGCAGAAACACACCAAGGCTCCTTAGACAGGACCTTCCAAACCCATGACCACTAACATCTAAAAGGACAAGGGTAGCAGATACATGGCAACACCACCACCTGGAAATTTCCCTTCAAGTCACTCACCATCCTGACGTGGAATATATCGCCGTTCCTTCACTATCGCTGGGTCAAAACCTGGATCTCCCTTCCTAACAGCACTGTGGGTGTACCTACACCACAAAGCAGCAGCTGTTTACTTCAAAGTCCAGGAAGATGTCTACCTTGCCAGGTGCAGTTATATGCAGTTGTAGATGTGAACGTTCTCATTTCTCGCTGGTGGAGAAGTTAATTTAGGGGGCGTACTTAATTCTGGTGAGCTGGCCTTTCAATGAGCATGCGTGACATGCAAATGCGTATAAAAGGGCTTCCTGACAGTATTTGTCAGGAAGCTCAGCCCGCCTTTAATGTCCCGAGAACTTAATTGTAAAAGTACATCCCGCAAGCAGGAAACAGATTTTTGGCCTCCTTCCAAATTAAGTTATGATGCAGGCCAAGCTTCCTGCTGCACTAGGGACCGAAATATTCAAGCCCAGGTGTACTACTTCTGCTGGTTCCCCTTTACGTACCCTACTAGTTGCATCCTCAAAAATCTATTAAATTTGCCAAACAGGATTTCTGTTTTGTAAAACCACATTGATGTGTTCTAGTCATACTATATTTTTCTAAGTTCATTGTTAAAACTCCCTTCAAAATAGATTCAAGAATTTTCCCAGTGACTGATATTAGGCTAACTGGCCTGTAGTTTCTTGTTTTCTCTCCCTCCTTTCTTGAAAAGCAGTGTTACATTTGTCCCAATCTCTTTCCTAAACTTGCTGGTTCTCTCACATGAGCAATTGTCATCAACCCAAGTTCTATTGGAGTGAGAGAAGAACCCAAAAATCCATTGAACTATCTGGATTTCTCATTTTAATCCCACATCTGAGACTATTGATAGACGATATGAAAAAAACAGAGATGGGGAGAAGATTTAGCGTAAACCTTCCATATGGAGAACTGAAGGAACATAGGCCATTAAAGCTAATTTATTTTAGGATGGTCAATTCTATTTTACAAATAGTTGTTTGGTAGTACAGAACTTGAGTACTGCCGAAAAAAGAGACATGCTGTTGAAGGTTTTTATCTTGCACTCATCAGGAGAGGTTCACAAGAATACAAAATCTCAAAGGGAACAATTTATACTGCATGAGAATCAGCACCTTCTTCCCATGTAGTATGAATTGTTGTTTGCGATTTGGAATTCTTGCGCATCTAACCTGATGAGTGCAGGATGAAAAGCTTTGACAGCATGTCTCTTTTTTCAGCAATACTCTATTGCATTATATAAGGAAGATATCTTTAAAAAGTCTAATGGGAGAGGAGGCAGAAAATAATCACTGAGAAGATGCACAAGTGGAGTATTTTAGTACAATTGAGGCAAATTGACGATATGACCTCAAACAAGTGCAAGTGATCACAATAATACTTTGTTGTCAACTATCTTCAATGGAGCTCACTATCTATAACCCATTTGAAAGAGCATGTGGTCACTTTTATTAAACATGCAGAAAAGGTAACATCTGCAAAAATCTGGCTCCTTAGTCCCCAATTCTTTGGGGGGGGCTGAGTGACATTTTGGCAAAATGGCATTTGAGGCACTCATGCAAACTTTTGGTGTGAGCAATGCCAGACGCTATTTTGGTGAGGTCGTTTGGAACAATCTGCTGGAAGTATGTAGAGCAGGAAGATCATGATGTCCTTGCTGATTTGATGCCAGTGGTGCCATTTTGTAGCTCAATTCTCCAGCTAACTTCCTCTTTAAACACACACAGCTGAACACATGTTCAGCGGCAGGAAGGACACACCCACCGGCACTATTTAAAGGAGTCATCAGCTGTCATCAAAGGGATTCCACACCTTCAGTGTTCAACTGGTGTGTGACCGCACACAAGATATCATGTAGATCAATGTCCAATATCTTGGTAGCAGTCATGATGCCTCCATTCTGTGGCAGCCCATTGTGCCAGCTGCATTTGAACCACCATGACAAACCAGAGGGTGGCTACTGGGTGACAAGGGATTCTTTGTTGACTGGGTTCATACCTCCAGTCTTCATCTGTAATACCGAACAAAGAGAGTCTGACCTTGGACAGTGGAATGTGTTGGGTGTGCTGGGGTTAGGTTTACAGCTAAGTCCTTCTTTGGTCCACACCCACACACCCGTGCTTTTCAGCAATTTGTAATATCCCTAGTCCAGCAGTGATTACACTTCAAAAGGTACCTCATTGGCCGTAAAGAGCTTTGAGACATCCTGAGCTGCTGGAAGACACGAGACAAATGCAAGATATTTTTCCATTTTTCCCCTATCAGCTGTACAGGAAATATTAGGTCCTGTAGCATATTTGGTTAACTCAGTCAATTCTCACCCCCCTTGTTTCCAAATAAATATTTATCCAACTCCTTTTTGAAGCACAATTTGGCAAAAGGCCCCCTATTCCTTGTGTGTGGGCAGCCATTCTGTGCCCACTTCCTGGGCAAATAGATGAGGCCTGTGAGTTAAAATACCCCAGGCCTGTAACATAGCCAGTTACACCCTCGCCCATTCCCTCTCACAGAGGGAACCCCATCACATAGAGATCGCCAGATGCAGCACATCCGAAACCTGCCTGGTTTGTACGGTTCAGTTCCACACGGGTTGGTGCATTTAACATTGGGCAGTTCTGCATTAAAATGTTATTTCGGAACAGACAGAAAAATAACTGAACTGAGGTTGAAATATTGACCTTTGTGCCATTTTTTTTAAATGGGACTTTTATGTTAGCATTCTGATAGTCATTTTATTTTGCGGTAAATACTGTTGGCAGCAGTGCTGTCAGAAAACTGCATTAGAATGAAATGTGTGGTACAATTTGGTCACTCATCAAAAGAAAATGCTATTCACTTAACAGGACTCTAATTGTATAGTCTATATTACGGCTGCATTGCTTTACTGTGATCATTTGCTGAATGCTCACCAATTAAACTTGATATAATTAAGCGTCGCCATTAACTTTGTTCCCACATTTGTGATCATGTTTTTCTGTACATATAGTCTTCTTACACTTTATGTGTGGACTTGATGGGCTTGATCAATATTCATGTGCACAGGAGAATTGTGTCGCATGTGATTCAGAAAACTTAAGCTAGCATTTCTACTTTGCTCTTTTCTCCACTTTTATTTTTGATTATTCCCCTTTTTAACTCACAGGCCTCATCTATTTGCCACCAGTCCACTTCCCCCAGGAAGAGGGCACAGAACGGCTGCCGGCACACAAGGAATAGGTGGCCTTTTGCTGCTTCAAAAAGGAGTTGGATAAATATTTATTTGGAAACAGGGGGATGAGAATTGACTGAGGAACCAAATATGCTACAGGACCTAATATTTCCCATAGAGCTGTTAGGGGGTGGGGGGGGGGGCGGGTGGGAGATAGTGAAATAAAGACTTGCACTTGTATCACGTCTTCCAGCAGCTCAGAATTACTCAAAGCTCTTTACAGCCAATGAAGTACCCCTTTGAAGTGTAATCACTGCTGTAATGTAGGAAACACAACAGCCAATTTACATATAGCAAGGCTCCACAGGCAGCAATGTGATAATGACCAGATAATCTGTTTGACATTGGATGAGAGATAGAACAGTGGAACAGTTTGGAGTTGAATGATGGAGATGGATTAAGATCAATATTCTGGAGGTCAGCTTGATAACTACATTTGAAGTACAGATGTAAGCTTTCCCCAAGGAGATTTAATAGGCAAGGTATAAAATGACACGGCCTCAGAGGTGCATGCTGGTGGGCCAAATGGACTATTCCCATTTTGTGCTTTCTGATATTGTTGCATGTTGCAGGACAGTTTAAGACTTTTGCCTTGCAGTTGTCTGGTGAAGAACATGAGCCTTAGTGTAGACTTTGCCTTCAGTGGCAACACAGTATAGCCCTGTGTCAGTGGAGACCGAAAGAAGGTGTTGCTTATGGATTTTTGTTAAGTCAATAGTTTTTCTTGTTTTATTTTCTTTTTGCCTGAAGCTTTGATACTTCAACTAAATAAATGCATGCATAGTCAAACCAAACCGCTAAAGGTTTGTTTAAACCTTGGCCAGGAGGGGAACTTAAAATTGAAGTCATTTGGGGTATGAAGTGGTGTGCGGTGGAAGCAAACTTAATGTTGAAAAGAGAGAGTAATGCAATAAATCTGCATTTTATCTGGAGGTAAAAGGGAGGAGCAAAACTGGGCAGAGATGGGTCAGGAGAAAAATGTTTTGGAGATGCATTTTTAAGTTCAACAAGAAAAACAAGCAAATATGTTGAACCATCCAAAGTAATAGATGTAGCTCGGTTGTTCCCTTTTGAATTTGGGTGCATCACTTCTCTATTTATTGTACAAGCTCTAGCTGTAGGAAACCAAACATTGGCTGCTGTTGTGTTTTTGTAACAGTTTCTTTCTCTAGGAGTTACTTTAAAATTTATTTGCTCAAACTGAGAATGTATTTATTTATTTTTTGTTCTGCTCTACTGATAAAATGTAACCTGCAGGGGACCGGCAGATGTCAGGGTTTGATGGAAAATTCGGTGTAATAATCTCTTTTGAAAGAAAAAGCTTTTATTTATTTTGGTACGCTGTGTACCTGCTCCATTTACAGATGCCAATTTTGACTTGATCTGCTATCTTTCACATTCAGCCTCCCATTTATCATTCTCCCATAGTGCTCTGATGTGGTTCGTGTTTTTCTTCTTAAATAGCAATGTGTTCTGAAATGTGCTTAATGCTGATAGCAAATGTCAAGGCTGTCACGCACAGAAGCACGATAGCCTACTGATACTTGAAGAAAATGGACTGTTTATCAGAACTAAATATGACAATCTCCGCCCCACTTCTACAGTGACACTGAATCCAAAGTAAATAAATCACATATGTTCATCCATTTTTATTTTTTATTTACTTGTCTGTTTCCTCTGTTAATCTATTTTGGGTCATTCCAAGACAGAGACAGCAGGTGGAGGCCCTGCTCCAACACCTCTTATGCTCCTGTGACCATGCTGCCAGCAATGTGTGAAAGCAAGCCCCATGGAGTGAGGTGAACAAGTGTACTTGTTTCGTTTGTGGCTACCTCCAATACTGCCTCTCACCATTGGCTTGAATGAACCCAGGAACTTACAATAAAGCAAATCACAAGCACAAAACCTGTTCTGTCACTGCATGGTAGGGGTTGATGCAACGAGCTGTGATTGCTACGTTGCATCTCCTTGAACCCAGAGATTGAGTTAATGCTGGGAAGGAAAATGCATTTGCCAAGTATTCTCCTCATAAATTCAGGCTGTATTTTCTTTCAAAGATCACAGTTTATATACAGTGTTTGGGTGGAGGGCAGGGAAATATTGCACTTTCATTTGTAAAAATATCATTGAAGATGACACATGACACCCTATGGTCTCAGTATTCAAACCTTAAGGGAAGTTATTTTAGGCAAGTTCTAAAATCTCAGCATGTAGATGAAAAAAATTACACTTGGTGATTAAGATTAGTTAAGCCTGATTTTTGTCACTCTTTCAGATGTGACCTTTGGGACATAGCCTCATATCCTGAAGTATCATTCCTGGGAGACGGTGGACTTGTGGTAATGTCACCGGACAATTAATCCAGAGGCCCAGGCTAATGCCCTGGAGACACCGATTCAACTTCTACCACAGTAGCTGGTGGAATTTAAATTTGATTGAAAAGGCTATGGCCTCTGACAACATTCCGGCAATCATGCTGAAGACTTGTGCTCCAGAACTATTCGCGCCCCTAGTTCCAGTACAACTGCAACATTGGCATCAACCTGGCAATTTAGAAAATGGCCCAGGTATGTCCTGTCCACAAAAAGCAGAGCAAATCCAATCTGGCCAGTTACCGCCCCTTTAGCTTCCTCTCGATCCTTATCTAGCAGAATGGTTGTGGTTGTTGGAGGCCAATTATCTCAATCCCGGGACATTGCTGCAGGAGTTCCTCAGGATAGGGTCCTGGGCCCAGACATCCCCAACTATCAATCCTGGGGATTACCATTGACCAGAAACTGAACTTGACCAGCCATATAAATACTGTGGCTACTAAAGCAGGTCAGAGGCTGTGAATCCTGCAGCGAGCAACTCACCTTCTGACTCCCTAAAGCCTGTCCATCCGTGAGGTACAAGTTAGGAGTGTGATAGAATACTGTCCACTTGCCTGGATGAGTGCAGCTCCAACAACACTCAAGAAGCTTGACACCATCCAGGACAAAGCAGCTGCATGATTGGTACTCCATCCACCAGCTCAAACATTCACTCCCTCCACCATCGGGCAAAGTGGCAGCAGTGTATATACTATATACAAGATGCACTGCAGCAATTAACCAAAGCTCCTTCAACAGCACCTACCAATGCATGATCACATGAGTGTCCTTTGAAAAGTGGGGAGGTAAAAAGGAGAATGCAAACCCTAATGAGAAAGATAAGACTTGCAATTATATAGTGTTTCTCACAACTCAGGGCATCCCAAAACACTTTACCACCAAAAGGTGGTGGCAGGTGTGTGAAACAAACTCCAAAGTGGGAGGGCAGATGTATGTCAATCCATTTGCCCAGGTGATCATTCTGTTTCCAGTGACCAGAAAATGGTTCTGTTTTTGATGTGGTATTTTCAAGATTCTGAAAGATTAGTTACTATTATAATGTCAGAAACACAGCAGGCAATTTTTCACACTGCAAGCTCCCACAAACAGCAATGTGATAAATGACTAGATAACCTGTTTCAGTTGTGTTGGTTGAGGGATAACTAATGGCCAGAAAATGGGGGAGAATTCTGCTGTTTTTCTTATAATAGTGCCGTCAGATTTCTTATGTCCACCCAAGAGAGCGGAGGGGGTCTCAGTTTAACACCTCATCTGAAAGGCAATGCAGCCTAAGCATTGTACTGCCAATTTAGATTATGTGCCTAAATCTTTGGAGTGGGACTTGACAACCTTCTGACTTAAGAGTTGTAAATGCTACCCACTAAGCCACGGCTGATAACCAACAGTTCATAATTTTCTTCTCTGTATTTCACTAGTTGGTCTTGAAATTCTGGTAGCTCTATCAGTGCACTAGCCGTGTAAACTAGGTCAATCAAGATCTTTCTCTCAAAAATCATTTTGTTTTATTATTATTTTGCATTGGAAAAAAAGAACTATGTTATGAGGAGCATTTACTTGTTAACAGCAGGTTGTTGCACCATGGTGCAATCAAGCAATAGATTGGTGATAAGGTTTCCAAGCACAGCAAGATTTTTGATGGTGAGCTGTTGTTCTGGTGGAGTTGCAGATCAGGATCTGTAATTTCCTGCGTATCACTTGGACGAACATGCAATCAGAGTGCAAAGCAAATAATCAGCCTCAATGTTGCAGTATTTTAAGTGAGTTATGTGCATAATTATAAAATGCACAAAATAAGTTTTCCACCAAACTCATATCTACCCATACTGCCCAAATATTACAAAGGCTTATACATTTCCTGCAATTCCCCTTGCTCAGAGGCCCTCTTCAAATTATGGTCTGATTTTCAGGCACAGCAGGAAGTAGTTATTCTGCCGGTGTTTTATTGGAATTTTTGAACATTTTTATCCTCATTGAGACCTGTTCTGCACTTTCTATTTCTTTTGATGCATTTGTATGGCATAGGTATAAGTCACATTAAAAATTGAAAAGCTTCCCCGATTGCAGGAACTTAAACATGCTGTGCCTAATGTGCATGAATGATGGTTAAATGAGTTGAAGCTTTAATTTTCGTACTTAAAGAAGGAATATATGGTGTGAGTTTGATGCTTTCCTTGGGCCCCAATTTCTGCCCATTTTTACGTTTGGGAGTGTACTAATGAAATCAGTGGGAAAGCTGCGCATAACTTGACATCAGCAGGCTGGGTATGGGAATGCATGCATTTTTAGGCGTAATTCTGGGTTCGAGGCACGGAATAAATTCCAGATTGTTTCATACTTTGTAGCAATTCTATCTCACAGCACTATTTGCAGAGGGGAAAAGGGCTCAGTGCTTGTCCCTGACCTGTCCACAGGAAAAACAGGGAAGGAAGGGAAGAGTCTTAATGGACAAGAAAGAATTACTTCCTTTAAGAAAAAGTGTCAAGGTAAGGAATGAGGCATATTTTGAAGCATAAACTTTGGGCAGTAGTAAAAAAAATCTATTTAGGAACTGCTACAGATTAATAGTGTGCTGTCAAAATAAATAATTCCATTGATGCCCTAAAGTAATCGGCATCTCACCTCAATTATAGAAGTTTTAGGATGAAGAAATGAAAAATTCTGCAATGAAAATACACCCAGGTAACAATAGCAGTTTTTTTTTTAATAAGGTCACAGTATGAAGTAGGAAGATGGTGGTTTTGAGCTGTGGATGATAAATTGCTGTCATTGCTGTTGTAATTTGTCACGGTTCCGTGCGAATGCTTCCCAGCTGTCACTTTTTTGTCAACATATTACACAGTGGACATATGTACACAAAGCTGGGGATGATGGAAGGGTCCATGAAAGAAGATAAATAGCAAAATGACATCTTGGATGCCTCTAAATATGTGGAGCAAATATGTTTCAACGTATAGTACACCCGGAGTAAAACCTGACAATTCAATCATCTCATCCCGTACATCTCCGTCAGCCACTGTACATGTAGAATACCTGCCAGGTAAAAGCTCACTCTTCACTCATACCTGTACCATACAGCCCATATAAATGTTGCATTTTCAACTCCTGTACAGCGTGCAGTGCATATTGTGTAAAAGACAGAGAATTCACGCATGCATGGTGCTAGCTGTGTGCGTTTGTCACATTCCTGTACATGCGCTTCACCAACAACCGTTACTGTTTGTTTAAATTTTAGTATTGCCAATTGTCCTGTATGTTGTAAATACCAGAAGTTATCATGAGCCATAGTAAATGAGTTAGTATTTGAGGCAAATTGTTGTTATAAACCTATTTATTCGTCAAGCATCCCTGATGGATATAATAGCTGTGCAAATATGTGGACCTTCTGTGTAAATACTATAAGTCTCCTAAATGAATAGCTTACAGTCCTCCTGATGCATTTGACAGTGCCTTTTTTATATATGTAGTGTGCACTAGGGCTTAAAAAAATGGTTAAACTTCAGAAAACACAGCAAATGGATTACTTTGCCCTGTGGTCTTATGCAAAGCTGATTGTTATTCTTTACTAATTACTGTAATTAACATTTTAAATGGCTCATTTATAATTATTATTTTTTTTAATTTTCTTTGAAGTTCAAAAAGAGGATTATTTCTGCAGTTGCTTTGGACTGGAATCAAAATAATTCAGTGATCAGTTCCAAATCAAAATACAACAGAATTTGAAATGAGCATCCCCTTTGGCTGATGTACAGGTGCAGTGTGCCAAAACACTTCATGAATCACACAGTTCAATTATAATTTGAGAGCATGGCTAGGTAGAGCGGCCTTTACTCTTTGTTCTTTTTATCTAATCTTGTTTGATGATAACATTTTAATGTAATTTTTTAAAGTTAGAATTTTACCATGCAGTGGAGGTGGGGCTGGTGTGGGCCAGGCCGGGAAAATTGCAGAAATAGACGTTGGGCCACTAACCCAAAATCTTTCAGTCTCCCTCCAGTTTATCCAGGGGCAGGTTGACAGTGCGGTCCAGAATTCCTGTGGTTCAAACGTGAAGCTTAATAAGGCAATTCAAAAGTCAATAAAAAGCCATTTTACATGCGCAATGGCTGTTTCCCAATGGAACTTGGGTGACAAAGGGTACCTCCTGAAAACCTGGCTGCTGACCCCCTGTGTGTCATCCCACCACAGAGGCACACAGGACGGTCAGTAGGTGCCTTCTATCTACTAGGGCCACCATAGTGCAAGCCATTCTTGATCAAAATGCAGTTCTGGGGGCACCCTTTAATACAGATCCTGCATAGTGATGGTGCACTGTACCCTGTACAACCTGGGACTTCAAAAAGGAGCAGAACTGGTGTCAGAAGATGTTGGGAACTGTTAGGCTTCCTCAGAGGAGGAGGAGGAGGACAAGGAGGAGGAGGAAGGGGATATGCCAGTGGAGCTTGAACATGCACCTATGATGCATCCTTCCGTTAATCTGCATGTCAGAATTGCTCGAGACACCCTCATTCAGGTATGCCTCAACTGAGGGTAGTGCGCCCACCATTACCCTCATGCCAGCCATTGCCCTGGTGTACATACAGCATCCTCACACAGCATCTCCTTCCTGCAAACAAAGCTGTTTGCAGAGATAAGACATCCCCACATTATACCCTCTGCCCTTCATTGAGAACCTTGTCACAGACAGGATGTATTTTCTGCCTCTAATCAGTATGTTTTTTTATGGGAAGAAGTGTGTATTTTCTTACCCTTGGTGTGTGCATTCCAATGAAATCATTCAGCAGCAAGCTTTCATGAGTTTAAAAATGAAGAATGTTATTTATTCTCACACTCTTACCCCAAATTAATGCAACGTCACACACTCGGTCTTATAAATGCGTGCACGTGCACACATACACATACACACACACACACACACACAGACACACACAGAAAGGTTGTGTGCAGATAAAGGTGGTGCACTTTTACAGATTACAGTTAATTCAGTCTCTGATTTATGATTTCCAGTCTCCCACATGGCTGGCCTGTGGACGCTTGAATGGTTTGGGTGATTTAAAATTGAAATAAGGGTCTTGTAAAGTGAAGGGTTCACAACAGGTTGTGAGGTTTCTTCTAGTCAAATATCTAGGAGGTTGGTTTTCAGGTGAACTTTGAAACTGGAGCAGGTTACGTACTTTGGATGCTTGATGACTTGCAGCTTGTTTCAGAGCCTGGTTCTCAGGCTGGCTGACAACTGATGGTTTTTAAAAGGCAAAGATGACACTGCCTTTTCTGTAGTTTTTGTCTCTGTTGTCTGTAGATTGCACTGATCTCTCTGAGTCTTTAGTTAAAATTAATTATCTCAAGCTGTTTTTATCACATGACCAATACTTGCATCATCCAGCCATATTTATTTGGAAGGCCAAAACCATCATTACACAATAGCAGATAGGTGGCGGCCTCTCACACTCAACTTGCAGATAGCTGGTCTTGTTAGCTTTCTTTTTTAAATTGCAAACCTGGAGGCATTGGGTGGACTCTTCTGCACTTTCTGGTGGCAAGCTTGGAGGCAGGAAGGGCATGTAATTAGGTGGTATGGTGGTGTACCGGAACCCTGCCACCTTTTCGTCTCTGCCAAAAATAAGTTCTGGGCGGGAAGGCCCATAGTTGACCTACCCTCCCCCCTGCCAGTTGAGGCCCTTAAGTGGCCAATTAATGAGCATTTAAAGGCCTCATCCTGCCACCACTGGTATTAACCCAGAGGCATGCAGGCCTGTTGACAGGCGGGTTTATGACAGGTAAAACTGTGTAGCCAGCTTGTCAACTCAGGGTGGGGGATTCCGCGATCAAAGGCACTCAGTGTCTTATCGATGAACTGGGCATCGGGACATAGGGAGCCTGCTGAGACCCACCGTTACCATGCAGCCATCTCCCCATGACCCCCACCATGTGACACCCCCCCCCCAACCCCCACATTACTTACCTGAGGCCTGGGTTGCTCCACAACCCTGGAACTCCGGTGCCAGTCCTTGCAGCAGCCTTGCAGCACGGCCTCCCCAGTAATACTGCTGAGCATAAGAGCTGCCAGCCTCTGATTGGCCGGCAGCCTTCAGTAGGTAAGACTTCTGTCCCCGGGGTCTTGATTCCAGAGGAAGGCCCACTACTGGCCTTGCCATTGTCTGATTGGCGTTTGGTTTGGCGGGCTTTCCCAAAAAGAGGCACTGAGGGTCTCTCGCTAGCTCCCCAGCCGACAGGCAAGACTCCCAATACCTTAACAAGACTCCGCCCATAAAGTCTAGGAGTCCATTGACTCTTTGTTTTGAGGAAGCTTCAAACAATGGTAGGCATGAGTTCTTCAGAGGGATGCTGCCGGGATATGTCCATTCCAGGGGAAGGTCCCTCGCCCTGGGGTGATTCAATTAGAACTTTCTGGAAGCTTAATAGTTGGTGTTGACTAAGTAAAGGTCACCTGGCCTCTTGCAACCATTTTCACAGTTCATCAGTGTCATTTTAAATAAATGGACAGTTCCAGAAGCTTCCATACGAGCACAGTCCATGTTTAACTTTATGCATATGAAATGCCTTCACTGGGCATGACAACCTGCATTCTTATGGCACTCCCATATTTGAATTGACTCATGGTAATTGTGAGATTGGAAATAGACAATGGGCAGTATTTAATCCACCCAACAGGGGTCTCGCCCACTTGTCAGAAAACCTGTGGGGAGCCCTGTCAGTTCCACGGAGGAGACCAGATGGTATTAAGTGCTCTTCAGGCACTTAAGTGGCCACTGTTGGGCCTTCTCCGGGATTCAAGGCCTTGGCAGCAGAAGTCCCAGCCACTGAGAGCTGCTAGGTAAGCAGAGGCCAGTAGCTCCTCATTGCAATCAACACCACTGGGAGCAGTGGCTGCTACCAGCAATGCATCCACCAGAAGCCCAGGATTACTGAGGGTCCTCAGGCCAAAGACGAGTGAGGGCAGGATGGGAGT
This sequence comes from Cetorhinus maximus, assembly GCF_964194155.1. Classification (NCBI taxonomy): domain Eukaryota; kingdom Metazoa; phylum Chordata; class Chondrichthyes; order Lamniformes; family Cetorhinidae; genus Cetorhinus; species Cetorhinus maximus. Next base: position 118,930,528 of record NC_135888.1, on the reverse strand, counting down.
TGCTGGGAGGGGTCACAGTGAGGAGGCAGAAGGGTCAGAGGCAAGGGATGTGGGGTGGCTTTCAATGACTCTCCCCCTCTTGATGCTGGATCACTTAAACAGGAGGGTGTCATTGCCATCTATGGAGGTGTAGAGTTAAGGTGCTGATTGGACAGACATTCTTAGGTGTAGTTGCACAAAGAAAGCTTCAAAGGTGTCCTGGAGAGATCTAGGGGGGGTGAGAGATTGATGGTTGCTATCTGACACTTGCATATCACTCAGGTTGCCTGACCTCACGAGGTCATTGATGTGTTTCCTACATTGGATCTATATCCTCCGCACTGTACTCCAGCTGCCCACTTCCTCTGGGACTTCCAACCAAGCCTGTTTCGTGAGGTTGGTTGGCCTCCTCCTAACATCCTCTGGAATGAGCACCTGTCTCCATGCCCTGACAGCTTCCAGTCTCATCTCAAGTGCCACGTGCGTAAATCACAAGTCTGCCCTTCCCCTTCTGACATCCATATTCCTCCTCCTTTTGTTTCTACATCTTTGCTGTCCTAAACGTACAGTTCCACCACTGTGTTTGCTACTCAAGCCCCTTTAAATACTGCGCCCTCAATCAGGCTTCTCACTGTGCCTCCCACCTGCTTCTCCTATTTGGATGCCAAACCTGGAGACACCCTCATAACTGGCTAGCCCCAAAAAATTCAGTTGGAGAGGCCGCTACTTGCAGGGTGGGGTTGCCAACCTGGATATGGTCTCGCCGAATGTGTAACATTCTAAGCCCGTAAGATTCCACCCACAGAGTCATAGAACCTTACAGCATGGAGGTTGGCCTCTTGGCCCATCGTGCCTATGATGGCTCTTTGAAAGAGCAGTTGTACTTAGATCCAGGACCCTGTAATTTCCTCATCCTCAAATACATGCCCTTTTAAAGTTATTTATTGAGTCAGCTTCCACCACCTTTCCAGGGTACTCCAGATTTCAACATCCCTCAGAGTGAAAAAGAAAATACCCTCATCCCCCAGCTAGATCTTTTGCCAATGATTTTAAATCTATGACCTATGACTATTGATCCACTCAACAGAGGGAATAGTTTTTCTCTATTTACTCAATCAAAACCGCTCATCATCTTGAAAACTTCTGTTGGGTCATCACTTAGTCTTTTTTTTTAAATTGCTTCATTATTGTTAATCCTTTAATCTGCTCAAAAACAAGCAAGGACTTTAGCATGGGCAGGTAATCTTATTCACTTAATTCTTTCAATTAAATACGTTATTATTCCTGAAATGGCGTCCCATTGAATGGTGATACCATGACCACTTGTTTTATCACCAAGTATTTTTATAAGGGAATGTGATCGTGTAGAGATTCCTCACTTTTTAGAAAATTGTAATGCCAAGCCAGTTTCAGAATTTTTCAATGACTTTATACTTTTGCAAAAGAGTTAAAACTATTTTTATTTTAAATTTTACAAGGAAATTCCTGACCATGCATGTTTATCAGACGACTGAATTCCTGAACTCAGCTGTGCCTTAATGGGACAAGCAAAGACTGAGTATGGGTAGATCAAAGTCAGGTTAAGTTTCCATTGAATGGCAATGCTACTTACACATCCAGAGAAAGACTTCAGAATTCAGTCTGTGGTATTAAGTGTGCCTGAATACCAACACAGCAATATGATTATGGTTAGAGATTTAGAAACCTCTTGTTATGTAATTTTCAGGGACCAATTCCAAAACACAAAATGGATGTCAGCAAAGCTTACAAAGGGTGGAGGCCAGTGCAGCCATGTAGCGTGTAGTCACTTCAGAATTTTGTTTTTATATCTTTATTGTTCAATCTGGAGAAATAGGACAAATCTCAGGAAATAATCTGGAAAAAATATTTTAAGAATAAATTTACCTTTAGTATGTTATTAGTGGTGATCATTTCCATCCCATCAAGAGTACAGATACCCCCATCGACATTGATTGACTGGAGGTAAATTGCTTGGTATCAGACAGAGAAAGCTGCAGATATAAAAACAGCAATCAATGTAAATGTTCTGGAAATTGATTGGCAAGGCCCAGAAGATATGTTACACTATTATGAATTGACCAACGAGACAGAGTGTGACAATGTCAAGGATTTTTTTTTTTAAAGTTCTCGCTGATTTGTCTGGGGACAATTTAATTTGATGTTTAAAGTGACATGTAATTTTTGGTGGAGCTCTGATGAATGCAAAAACCAGTATTAACAAGGATAAAAGCAGTGAGCTTTGCCATGACATATCAGAAGCAAACTCAGTGGAATTTCAGTGCAGCATGAAATCAGGGATTAAAACATTTTGGCTAGCTGGATCTTTGCACTTAGGATGCTTCAATTAAGAACATTTTGAGGCATCTTCACCCAACTTAACCAAAACAGATTGGCCCATATGACACTGAAAAATTACTCTTTTAAAATGTGTTTTCCTCTTTTCTCCCCAGCAATGCCCCATATCACATTCACGCTGTCCTCAACATTAGGAACGGATGTTACCTTCTTTGATGCTATCAATGTTGTTCCATGCTCAGTGTTCCAGGAGCTGCACTAGAGAGATGAAGGAAGTTTGCTCTTGGACACACAATTTCTCATTAGTCCCCATATTCCACTCCCACTGTTTTATTTTATCTTACCTGATTGTTTCCTTTTCATCCTCCCTCTCGCCTTGCTGTTGCTGTTATCCCACCGTTCCCATGTTTCTTTTTGTGTGCTTATTCTATGGTATAAAAGAGGGAGAGCTTAGCAAAAGAAACATGGGGGAATTACATTGGGAAATGACAAAAATATTGAAAGGAATACTTTGGTATCTGTCTTTATGATGGGAGACACAAAAAATACTCTGGAAATAGTGGGAAACCAAGGGTCCAGTGAGACTGAGGAACAAAGAAATTAATATCAGTAAAGAAGTGATATCGGAGAAATTAATGGAACTAAAAGCTTACAAATCCTCTGTATCTGACAGCCTACAGCCTTGGGTTTTATAATTCTCTGTCTCTAAATATTCAAATACCATATTAATGGCCATTTGACCATGAATTTTGCATTTTGCTAATGGTGGATGATGGACCCTCCACTCATTACCCCGCCCCCCCAACAAACCCGACACTTACTGGGTGGAAAGGCCACCAGCTGAATGTAGGTAGCTTCCCAGTGGCATATTTTTTTCAAGAGAATTCTATTCAAAGCAAGCAAGGAAGGTAGCCCCAACAATGACCTCAGAGTGATTTGTGCTCCATCTATATAATTTTTTCTGTTTCTTTAACTATCTTCGTCCTCCTTTCTGCAGGCTGCAGGACCCTTGCCTTCCTCAGCAGTGACCACCATTCCTGGTGGCGCTCCTGAGGCTGCTGAGCTGCCAGCCAATCAGATTGGCCAGAAGCTCTCTGAGATGGGACTTCCTCCCGAATGAGAGGCAGCAGTTCCATGCCCAGTCAAATAATGCTCCACGGAGCTTTAAGTGGCTGGCAGGGGCTGTCTGCATCGACTGGGGTGCTTGCCCCACCAACTTTTCCAGTGGCAGTGTTTCACCCTGCCCAATATTTCCCTTGGCTGGGCAGTCTAGAACTTGGGGTCTTGGTCTCAGAAAAAGGGGTCACCCATTTAGGATTGAGACGGGGAGAAATGTCTTCACTCAATGGATTGTGAATCTTTGGAATGCTGTGACCCAGAGAGCTTTGGATGCTTAGTCATTGAGCATATTCAAGCCAGAGATCAATATATTTTAGACATTAAGTGAATCAAGGGATATGGGAAAAGTGCACAAGGTGTAACTGAAGTGAAAATCAGCCATCATGTGAATGAATGTTTGAACATGTGCAAAGGACAAAATAGTCTATTTGTACACCCATCTTTTCTCCTTTTAATAGTCAGTGCAGAAAACGAAAGGATGCTTAACAAAATACCAGTGGGTAAAGTTGGCCTTCACCAGTTAACGCGAGCCAAACTTTTAGTGAATGGGCCTGTTTCACAGTGCACCAGTGGAAATAGAGCAAATTGGACACAGTTTAAAAGGGGTTGTCAGTTTATTATGATAATACAGATTAATTTTACTGAATTCCCACCTTCCCCACACCCCACTCCCGAAAGTCAGCACCAGTCTGAGCTCACTTATTTACTGATTGTTCTAAGACTTATTTTGAAAGGGAAAATTAGACGGAAGAAATGTTATTGTATTATTGATATTCTTGACGCATTCTGCCCATATGAGATTTTTAGTATTATCTAGTCCCAAGTTTTTGGTACTGCATAGAGATGTGAATGATTTACATAGTAATTTCACTCCTTTGAACAGAGTCATTAAAGGAATGGCTGTGTTTGACTATCGCTGATGAGTATTACACAAATGTTTCCACTGAAATGAAAGCCTTTTTAATGAGACATTGGCAGGACTGAATGGTTTGAGGGAGTGATGGAAAGAATGCTTGCTGTTAATTATGACTTGCCCTGTATTTTCACACAAAGTATTCATCATTCAAAGTGTGATATTTCTTCAGAATGTGATTTTTTCTTCCCCGTTAATTCTTATCCCTCCCCACCTCCCCACCTCCACATCTGTGCTGACCTTTTCTCATTGTGCAGTGTTAATTGCCAAATGAATCAACAGGGTCACTTTATTTCTGTGCCCTGAGGAAACACAATGATAACACTAAGGATGGTTTGACATGCTCACCTAAAGCAGAGCTATCCATTGTTTTCTTCCATTTCTGGATACATCATTGCTCATAAAGAAAGCTGGAAGTCTCTTGGTTTTTGTTCAGATGAAAGGATCTGAGTCACTTTTAGATCTTGGATTCTGAAACTAGAAAGTCTCTAGTTATCTGGAATTTCAAGTAGAAAACTGATGCAGCAGTGTAAATTTTCTGTCTTGACATACCTTCAATATGTCTGGTAAATATAAAATAATGGGCCGGATTTTACAGTAGAATTAACGATGAGGCAATCAACACTTACCATTATTTAAATGGAAATCGGACAGCAACTTCCAGTGACCACATGCACAGTCACTTGCAAATCAAGTATCTTCTGTCCAATTCGCTCCTGCACCTACAAAAGCTCCACGGTAATGATATCTCACTGACCGGCACCCCATTCAAGTACATTAAATGGTGCGATGTCACAACTGTGAGGTTGTGTTATTTCACAGATACAGACTAAGCTCACCAGAAAATGTGAGGGCTTGTCCATTCCAGTGTTAATACTCTGTTAACAGTGTGATAAGCCTAATTGCTACCAAGCAACCTCTCTGGCATTGAAAATGTACATTTAATAGTGCAGAACCTCACTCCTTCAGATTTTAATTACTCTTGCAGATTTATAAAATAGCAAAATTGAAATAAACATTTTTTCTTTTATCTCCCTCTCTTTGTCTAATCATTCCTTTCCCCTCTTTATTTTGCTTTCTTGTACTTCATTTGCCATTGAATTCATTATTCTATTTGTCACATCTGGGGCATAGCTTTTCCCTCATCCGCTGAGTGTGATGGGCAAACCTGGGAGCAGCTGCGCAATGGTTCACCGCCTGCGATTGGGCTCCGCCCGCGATTTCACGCTGACTGGCCAATTAACGGCCAGCCAGCATGAAACACGTGCTGATAACCTCAGCACTGCCTGGGAGGAGTGCGAGCGCTGAAGTGTGCGCATGTGCACGGGTGCCCTCAGTTAAAGCTCCCCGAAGGCACAGAGCTGCCTCAGGGAGCCGAAGAGTTTTAACATTAAAAATAAAGATTTCAAAAATAAGGAGAACGTCCCCTCATGTGACTCTATCACATGAGCAGGGACAAGTTAAAAATGAGTTTTAAAAACATTTATGGTTTTTTAAATCAGTGTTCAAAACCTCATCCCACCCGTGGATGAGGTTTCACAAAAAATGCAAACGTCACTTGGCCTATTTGCCCGCCGCCAACTAAACGGTTGGGCAGGCAGCAAAAATTTCAATTTAATTAATTGATGAAGGGCTTTAATAGACCTCTTAATTGTCAGCGGGCGCCTTTCGTGCAAGCCCACCGAGCGAAATGTTGCGAAAGTATGCGATGATGTCGGGATGCTCGCCCGACGTCATCGTGCACTATTTCACTCCCGTTTAGGTTGGGCGTGCGGGATGAAAAATTCTGCCCCTGGTTCAGACAACAATGCTGCTCATTCTTCAATCTGATTGGTAAAGGAGGCACACAGTTGCTTGCCCTGTTCACGCAAGTTCCAGGTACCCTGTTGAGGATGCAAGGTTGTTTTAATGGTTGGTTGATCAATACTCCAGTCTAAAAGATCCATAGAATGTCAAATGGCAAAGGCAAGTAGCACTGTTCATTTGCCACTAACTGCAAATTCCAGTTCAATATTTTTTATCATTCATGTACAAGAGGAAGAAAATTAACATTTCATTGGATTTTTTTTACTGTTTTCATTGACTACCCAACTTGGTTAACCTTCATTCTTTTCGCTGTATCAAAGTGGAACATCTGTTCTTGGCTTTGCAATGTTTTCATTTCATCATCCATCACGGGAAAGATGTAAACCCAAAGCAGAATCATTAGTTTTTATTTTAATTATAGTTGTGGGAAGACACATAAGTGACAAGTGTGAACAGTGTGTGAGCCAGCCATGGGTGAAACATCACTTGGAATTCTTGGCCATGTGTGTTCTATTTGTTTGCTATGCGGAAGTTCCATTTGATAATCCATAAACCCCTGCCCAATCATTTATAAAGTTTTTTTTTTCGCGAATAATGCATTTTGTTAAGATAATTTTTGGATTTGTTTCACATGAATTTTACCTGAAAGTGCTGTTATTCAAATGATTAATTGTTCACTGTCTAGCTCACGGCTCTCGGCAATTTTTATCTTTACTTGTCAAGGGCATACATCTCATGATGTAGAAATGGGGTTAATATTTTTGATTCCCAATGCAAATTTAGAGATAGCTGTAGCCAACAACAGCTTGCCTTTAATACAGTGAACATTGCATGATGCTTTCCAGAGAAAGAGGTAGAGACATAGCAGAAGAGGAGGTAGCTATGGCTGAATAGATTTTAAGGAGGTTTTGTAAAGGTAGGCAGAAAGTTAACAAGATAGAGAGAGCTCTTGAGGTCGGAGTAGAGATTGCTAAAGGTCCCTGCTGCTGATAGTGGTGTGCAGAGAAGGCAATACACAGAAGGTCAGCATCAGAACCCTGGGGATGCAACAACAGAAGATTGGAAATGTTTACAGAGGTAAAGTGAAACAGATTGTGAGTGAGGCCAGGTATTTTGAAACCAGTGTATTGAAGGATATGGAATGAATAGTGGCCATCAAGGAAAGCAGTGATTTGAGAATTTGCAACGGAGCATTTGCAACAATCTTCAGCCAGAAGTGCTGAATGGATGATCTATCTTGGCCTCCTCTCGAGGTCTCCAGCATCACAGATGCCAGTCTTCAGCCAATTCGATTCACTCCATGTGACAGTAAGAAATGGCTGAAGGCACTGGATACTGCAAAGGCTATGGGCCCTGACAATATTTCGGCAACAATACTGAAGACTTGTGCTCCAGAACTTGCCATGCCCCTAGCCAAGCTGTTCTAGTACAGCTACAGCACTGGCATCCACCCGGCAATGTGGAAAATTGCCCAGGTGTGTTCAGTACACAAAAAACAGGACAAATCCAACCTGCCCCAAATACCGCCCCATCAGTCTACTCATAATCATCAGTGAAGTGATGGAAGAGGCCATCAACAGTGCAATCAAGCAGCACTTGCTTAGCAATAACCTGCTCACTGACACTTAGTTTGGGTCCTGTCCAAAACATGAACAAAAGAGCTGAACTTCAGAGGTGATGTGAGAGTAACACCCTTGACATCAAGGCCACATTTGATTGACTGTGGCACCAAGCAGCCCGAGCAAAACTGGAGTCAATGGAAATCACGGGGGGAAACTCTCTGCTGGCTGGAGTCATACCTAGCACAAAGGAAAATGGATGGTCAATCATCTCAGTTCCAGGACATCACTGCAGGAGCTCCATACTGAAGGAGTTACTCGGGGTAGTGCCCTAGGCCCAACCTTCTTCAGCTGCTTCATCAATGACCTTCCTTCCATCATGAGGTCAGAAGTGGGTGTGTTCGCTGATGATTGCACAATGTTCAGCATCATTTGTGGCTCCACAGACACTGAAGCAGTCCATATCCAAAAGCAGCAAAACCTGGACAATATCCAAGCTTGAACTGACAAGTGGCAAGTAACGTTCACGCCGCACAAGTACTGCTTGATTGCACTGTTGACGGTCCATTCCATCAACATGAGAGAATCCAACCATCGCCCCTTGACATTCAATGTTATTACCATCACTGAGTCCCCCACTATCAACATCCTGGGGGGTTACCATTGATCAGAAATTGAACTGGACTAGCCATATAAATACTGTGCCTACAAGAGCAGGTCAGAGGCTAGGAATCCTGCAGCAAGTAACTCAACTCCTGACCTCCCAAAGCCTGTCCATTATCTGCCAGGCACAAGTCAGGAGTGTGATGGAATACTCTCCACTTGCCTGGATGAGTGCAACTCCAACAACACTCAAGAAGCTCAAACTACCCAGGTCAAAGCAGCCCCCCGATTGGCACCTCACCCACAAACATTCACTCCCTTCATCACTGACGCATAGTGGCAGCAGTGCGTGCCATCTACAAGATGCACTGCAGGAACTTACCAAGACTCCTCAGACAGCACCTTTCCAAACCCATGACTGCTACCATCTAGAAGGACAAGGGCAGCAGATACATGGGAACACCACCACCTGGAAGTTCCCCTTCAAGCCACACACCACCCTGACTTGGAAATATATCGCTATTCCTTCATTGTTGCTGGGTCAAAATCTTTGAACATCCTCCCTAACAGCACTGTGGATGTACCCACACCAGATGGACTGCAACAGTTCAAGAAGGCAGCTCATCACCATCTTCTCAAGGGCAATTAGGGATGGGCAATAAATGCTGGTCTAGTCAGCAATGCCCACATCCCATGATGGAATATAAGACAAAGGACAGGACCTGGTTGATAATGTTTTGAACAAGTTGAAATTTATGTAGCCATCAAATTTAATGGAATATAATATTTAGGCCTCATTGTTACATAGCTGATCAGCGGTTGAAGTGGGTTCTTAGCTCCTCAAAGGCTGCAAACATTACATCATTAACACTTTGTAATGTTTTGTATATGTCTAAGCTACCCTTGTTTCATTTGCGTAGACATCACTGGCAAGGCCACCATTTATCGCCCATTCCTAGCTGCCCTTAAGAATTTTTGAAGTAACTAAATGGCTGTCTAGGCCACTTTGGAGAGTGGGTCATAGTGTAGGGCATATGAGCTGGCCCAGATAAGGAAGCACATTTCCTTCTCTATAGAGCATTAGTAAACTGGTTGGGTATTTGTACAACAATCCAACATCTATCCTTGTGCATGCACCTGGAGAATCCATGTATCATGTATGACACTACCAGATGCCTTTCTGAATTGCAGTTAGATATTATCCACTGACTAACTCAACAGATCTGTAAATTCCTCCAAGAAATTCAGTAAATTGGTCAAACGCAACCTTCCCTCTTCTCAATTTAAGCTTGTTCTTTCTAATCTGGCCCTATCAGTCCAGATGATTTCTCATCATCAAAGTCTCAAAGATTTTAATCATGATAAATTCACCATATTATTACTTCTATATTTTTACTACATCTATAACTCAGAGAAAGGTTCTTATTTCTGTTCTGTTTTTTGTCCTCTTCAATGATCTGGTGAAGATTATCAAATTGATGTCAGTTGATGACAACATTTTCTACAGAATGGTTAATCCCCCACTCAGAAAAATAACTCCTGATCACATCACTGTGGGGAGATATCAATTTGAACTTTGAAAAGAAGAAAACCCATGTTACCTTCAGAACTGAAAATAGGACATTGATAAAAAAATTGACCAGACATCTTCTGTAAGGGCTGAAAAATATTTTTAGTTACAGTCACTCTGCTCTTTTGTGAGATAGTCACATCTAATCTAATGTGGGGCAAACAGAGTGAAGATGGATGAAAGTGGGTATCATCAAGAAATTGAGAGCCTACTTGTCATTGTGTGGGACATGATTTCCTACAAAGCCTATATCTGCCATGTGTTGGAGCAGATAAAAAGATCTATAAGTGCTGAAAATTGCGGCAAGATGGGGTGGATGGGTGTTGGTGGAATTTACAACACTGGAAATGCACAACCGATCTGTCGGTCCTTGAAAAGAGGTAAAAATAGGTTAGTGTTCAGGGAAACAAAGAATTCATTCAAAGGGCTGAACAAAATAATGGAGAAAGAAGAATAATGGACTAAAATCAAGTGACAGGTATGCTGACTCCTAGCTGTCACTAAGAGATAACACACCCCTACCTAGTGCTGTCACCACTTACCTTACATCAACAAGTTAAACCGTAACACGTCGGAAAATTAATTTAGTTAGGAGGAATCTGACCTGCTTGTTGATACTCCAGAATAATACCTCTAAGTCTTTTTTTTGTACGCAACAGTCACCAGTGCCAAATTTGCAAGAGCCTTTGCCTCTAACCAAACCACATCGCCACAGGAACTCCACAAAGATGAAAAAAAATTAAAGAAAATATTTTCCAACCATACCCACAGTCTTCCATTTGTATTTGAACAAATATACTTCCACCAGCTGTTAAGACTTGTGTTTTGTTGTAAGACAACCTTCAGTTCTGATTTCACCCAACTGTGTCCTGATTTTCAGAGTTCCATGCTTAGGTACACTTAAAATGTCATGTAATTTTAAATGATTTGGCCTTGTTTTCCCCGCTTTCAAATATCACTGCAGGTTCATCTTGCAAAGCTGAATATTTGCCTTCTTCTCCCTCCAATTCCCACACTAAAATCAGTGGTATGCGTCCATTGTTTTTTCGAAACTGATCTCAACTTACAATGTGCTGAAAATAAATGCAACTCTTGGGAATTTGTAGAAGGTGTGGAAACGCAATCTCAAAGCCATAATGCAGTATGTTGTAGAATAATTCTAACAAATTAAAAATAAACATTCAGGAACAAAGGTGACAGTAAGTTCTGCACAATCAAGTGTCACCCATTTTAATTAGATCCCATAGAAATTGCTTTGCACTTTTTAAAATGAATGTTTTAAACATTTCTGTAGGATGTACAACCAACACCAATGTTTGAGTTTACTGTTTGAGCATTAAGGTACAATTTAATTAAAGCTACAAAAAGTTAGACTGTCTTATGGAAACATTCTTCCAGGGCCAATTCTATGAATGATTTATATACTAAGTGTGTCTGACTGTAGAGTCTTTAGTGTAGCAGTTGCAGAGTTAGGTTTATTTCTGACACTTGTAAGTGAAACAACTATGTTGTACATGATAAAAGCAAAATACTGTGGATGCTGGAAATCTGAAACAAAAACAAAAATAGCTGGAAAAACTCAGCAGGTCTGACAACATCTGCAGAGAGGAACACAGTTAACGTTTCGAGTCCGTATGAATCTTCATCAGAACTGAGAGAAAATAGAAATGAGGTGCAATATAAGCTGGTAGATCAGGTAGAGCTGGATAGAGGGCCAGTGATAGGTGCAGGCAAAGAAGAGATTGCCAAAGATGTCATAGACAAAAGGACAAAGGGGTGTTGACAGTGGTGATATTAGCTAAGGAATGCCCTAATGGTGACATTAAGGAAGAGCAAGTGACAGATAGCCCTAGTGGGGGTGGGGTGGGGGGAAGGGATCAAAATAGGCTAAAAGGTGGAGATGAAACAATGGATGGGAATACATTTAAAAATAATGGAAATAGGTGGCTGCACCTATCACTGGCCCTGACTTGGAGGGGAACTTCCAGGTGGTGGTGCTCCCATTGCATCTGCTGACTTTGTCCTCCTAAGTGGTAGAGGTCACGGGCTTGGAAGCTGTTGTTGAAGGAGCCTTGGTGAGTTGCGGCTGTGCATATATGGTATACACTGCTGCCACTTAGTGGTGGAGGGAGTGAGTGTTAAGCTAGTGGATGGTGTGCCAATCAAGCCAGCTGCTTTGTCCTGGCGTCGAGCTTCTTGAGTGTTGTTGGTGCTGCACTCATTTGGGCAAGTAGAAGGTATTCCATTGCACTCTTGACTTGTCCCTTGTAGATGGTGGACAGGCTTTGGGGAGTCAGAAGATGAATTACTCACTGCAGAATTCCCAGTCTCTAAACTGCTTTTGTAGCCACGGTATTTATATGTCTGGCGCAGCTCAGTTTCTGCTTAATGGTAACCCCAGGATGTAAATAGTGGGGGAGTCAGTGATGGTATTGAATGTCAAGGGGCAATGGTTAGACTCTCCCTTGTTGGAGATGGTCATTGCCTGACACTTGTGTGGCATGAATGTTACTTGCCAGTTATGAACCCAAGCCTGAATATTGTCCAGATCTTGCTGCATATAGTCACAGACTACTATAGTAACTGAGGAGTTGGAAACGATGCTGAACATTGTGCAATCATCAGCGAACATCCCCACTTCTGACCTTATGATGAAGCAGCTGAAAATGTTTGGGTCTAGGACACGACCCTGAGGAACTCCTGCAGTGATGTCCTGGGACTGAGATGATTGACCTCCAACAACCACAACCATCTCCCTTTGTGCCAGGTATGACTCCAACCAGTAGAGTGTTTTCCCCCGATTCCCATTGATTTTGGTGTTGCTCGGGCTCCTTGATGCCACACTCGGCCAAATGTGGCTTTAATATCAAGGGCAGTTACTCTCACCTCACCTCGTGAGTTCAGCTCTTTTGTTCATGGTTGGACCATAGCCTGTAATGAGCTCAGGAGCTGAGGTGGCCCCGGCGGAACCCAAACTGAGCATCAGTGGGCAGGTTATTGCTAAGTTTGTGCCACGGCACCTCTGGATGAAGATGGTTGCAAATGCTTCAGCGTTGTCCTTTGCATTGTTGTGCTGGTCTCTGCCAGAATTGAGGATATGGATGCTCATGTAGCTACCAGCTCCCATTAGTTGTTTAATTGTCCACCACCTTTCATGACTAGGTGTGCAGGACTGCAGAGTTTTGATCTGTTGGTTGTGGAATCACTTAGTTCCACCTGCTTCCATTGTTCAACATGCATGTAGTCTTGTGTTGTAGCTTCACCAAGTTGGCACTTCATTTTTAGGCATGCCCTCTGCTTCTTCTGGCATGGTCTCCAACACTCTTCATTGATCCAGTGTTGGGGCAGAATTTTTAGGCTGCATGTGGGCGCGATCGGCAGGCCCAGGAGCGGCCGGCGAACGGACTGCTGTCCATGATCGACCCTGGACCGCGATTTCACCCTGGCTGGCCAATTAATAGCCAGCCAGTTTGAAGTGTGCACTGAAATGCTCAGCGCTGCCAGGATGGGGGCGGGAGGAGGGCGGGCGCTGACGTAAGTGCGGGCGTGGGCAAGCACTGAATGAAAGCTCTCTGAAGGCAGAGAGCTGCCTCAGGGAGCTGAAGACTTTAAAACCAATAAATAAAGTTTGTACAACCAGGAAAAAAAATATCCATGCATCACAGTCACCTGAACATATACATGATAAAAACGCTGTCCGCAGATTTTCTTTTTTGTATAATAACGGAAACCTCATCCCACCCTTGGATGAGGTTTCATGAAAAATGCAAAGTCCACCTGACCGATTCGCCTGTCCGCCAAACATAAGGGAAAATTATAAATTTAATGACCTTAATAGGCCTCTTAATTGTTGGCAGACGCACTTCCAGCTTTTGTGCGCTCCCGCCGACTGAAATATCGTGCGAGCGCGGGATGACATCAGGATTCTCGCCCGACGTCATCCCATGCAATTTTGTGTCCAATCAGATTGGGCACGCACCCACACGCCAACCTAAAAATTCTGCCCTTGGTTTCTTGGCTTACTGGTAAATGGTGGAGTGAGGGATATGCTGGGCCACGAGGTTACAGACTGTGGTGGAAAATAATTCTGTTGCTACTGATGACCCACAGAGCTTCATGTATGCCTAGGTTTGAGCAACGAGATCTGTTCTGCATCAATCCTATCACTTGGCTGATGATGGAGGCTAGATTGAAGGGCCAGTAATTGGCCGGGTTGGATTTCTGCTGCTTTTTGTGGGCAGGACATACCTTGGCAATCAAAGAGAAAAGGTGCAGGGTTACGGGGATAAGACAGGGGAGTGGGACTAGGTAAAATGCTCTTTCAGAGAGCCAGTGCAGACTCAATGGGCCAAATGGCCTCCTTTTGCACTGATAATTTTGTGATTAATTTTCCACATTGCCAGGTAGATGCCAGTGCTATACCTGTAAAGTAACAGTTTGTGGCGTGTAATACGTTCAACCTCATTGTTCCAGTTATGTCCCCTCTTAACCTCATACAGCCAAACACATGTTCAGCAGCAGTAAAGCCCCACCAGTGCTGTTTAAAGGGAGCATCATCCACTTTACCACTTTCTGATTAGTTGGTGATTGATTTCTACTGGCTGATGCTGAGTTAGCTGTGTACTTGGTGGCTTGCACTGCTAAGTTACTGAAGTCTATTGGGAGCGGTGGAGCACATGGTGAGAGCTTTGCTTCTCACTTCAAAGGTTCTACTCTCACCATTGTTCCTAGTCACAATTACTGTAGTTCCTATTTCTCCCTGGCCCGCAGCATGACAAGTAGAATAAGCAGAGGTGACAGAAGTTGCGAGAAGAGGGAGGAGGATGAAAGGGAGAAGTGCTCTCAGCAGGAGACCATATCTAGTAAGGGTCTTCAGGGAACAATTTTCTGATCTCCACCCTCAGCAAGAACTTTGAGTGCAGTGTCTCCATTTCACTGAGGAAGTGCCACCACTGCAAGCAGCTTCATAGCAGGGGGCAAGGATAGTATTGCCAGTGGCTGTAAAGGTGACTGTAGCCTGGAACTTGATAGCATCGGGTTCTTTCCAACTGGAGCAGGCGAGATGTTGTTATCCATTGTTGTTCAAGGGAGGTCATTGACACTCCATTTGCAAAGAGACGGTGATACATTGCATCCACCCTTCCTGGTTAAGAAATAGGTGGCTTTGACAGGATAACAGGCTTCTGCATGATGCAGTGCGCCATTGACTGTACACATGTCATTTTGTGGGCACCACATGTATATACAGAGATATACCTCAGCCAAAAAGGGTTCCACTCCCTCAATGCCCAGCTGGTGTACAACAATACTCAGTGCAAATTAATGCCGGTTATCTATTATGCAAATTAATGCCGATTATCTTGGCAGCAGCCATGGGTCCTTCATTTTGTGTCAGTTCACTGTGCCATCTGGATTTGAACCAGCAAGAGAAACAAGAGAGTGGTTAATGGGTGACAAGGGCTATCAATTGATTATCCAGCTGATGACTCTGGTGTACAATCCTTGCCCATGTGGGCAGTATGCACATAATGAGAACCACAGAAGATGTATTTGTGTCATTGGGGTACTTAAGCAATGCTTCCAGTGCCTGGACTGCTCTGGAAGGGCCCTGCAATATTCTTCAGGATCTGTGTCACAATTCTTCATAGTCTGGTGCATCCTGCACAACCTCATCATCATGAAGGAACCGTCCTTGCCACCAGGTATAGGGCATGAAGCTGAGGAGGAAGAGGAGAAGGAGGCAGAGGAGGAGCAAGAGAAAGGGATGAGGAAAACAGCAGAGCTTCTTTCCAGCTGAACTATATGTGATCAGTTCATCCAGCTGTGATACCAGTAATTGCAATCCCAATTTCCCACTCAACAGCATACCCACACCTTAACTTCCTTTTACTGACCATCACAGCATTTTCTTGGCCACAATGCTGAAATAAAAGCCACCACAAAACAAACATTTCAAAACAACTTCATCAATCACACCATTCAATTTTCCATGGTAAAGTTAACAAACCAAACTTCGCTTGATGCATATTCCCTTGATGCTCATTCTCCATGTGCTTTCCTTCTTCTATAGTTCCTATGAAGTGTTACCCCAATGGCTGCAGCATTGCTGGTAAAAGGTTGCTAACTTTCAGTGGAGGAGACTGCACATGGCCTTACACAGCTGTGACCTTAGAAGGCCCATGTCTTCTGGCGGTGTCTAATGCCATATCAGCTTTTTTCTGTACACATCCATCAAAGTCCTCACCTGAGCCCTCTGGCACAGAAGTTGTGTGTGACTTCACCCTCCAGCAAGCTGGCAGGTGTGCTACCCTTTCCCTCTGCCCTAGCTGTAGGCCACTTGTGCCTCTTTAGTGTGCACGGTGTCAGTATCTGAGCTGGTGGCTAATTTGAGAATAAATATAGAGGCTCTTCTTCACTGCTGACCTCCTGCTCTTCAATCTGCTTCTCATCCTCCATTGCCAGGCCAGGTTACAGCTCTTGGGTCTCTGGAAGGAGCAAGGCACAAGCATAGAGTTGTAGTGAGATGGAGAGCGAAACCCCAAGATGTGTGTTTAGAGCTTCTCTAGCTTATACATCAGAAGAGATTGTGGGGTGTGGGGCAAGTGAGATGTGAGAAGGAGGGTTAGGTATGAGCAATCATCATCTTTTGATAGCCACGGCCTCTCCTGTTGCACCATATTCACTTTTCTTGCAGGTCAGACACTCTTCCCCAGACACTTCCAGCACCTCCTCCAATCAAAGTGCACCCTCGTATTAAGAGGTGCAGGCTGACTTCAAGTAGCACATGCTAGTTTTAAGTGGTACTAGCCTCCTGTGATTTTGTGTCCTTTGCTAAGGCATAGTCAGTCAGTGCACTTAGACTGGCTACTCACTGCAATCATATAAATGAGCAGGCAACGTGAAGTTTGTGCGCTGCCTGCATCAGAAACAGTCAGCGTGGGTTAATCACACATCGTGATTCCTGTGCACATTTTGTGGCCCTGTTGTTATTTTAAATTCTGGTCGCTTTCCTTTCAAGTGAGTGAAATCTGAACATTTCCATATGCGCCACATGGGTAACCTAGGCCAAACATTCAACCCTCAGCCTGTGTTAATTTGACCAAAGCTGCATATGGTTTCAGTATTTCTAAAATGTGCTGCAAAATAACTTCATTAGGAAATAAAATTGGGCAGGTGAAATACAGGCAGCCGATTCATTATCTTCTATTTTGTGCTCCTAGCTAAGTTAAAACCACCCCGTCAAGTTTTATTTATATATTACCTTCCCTGATTGGCTCAAAGTAAAACAGCGAATCAAAATTGATGAGGTACGTGACTTATGAATCAAATACAAAGAAGTGACTTAAGGAACTCTCAGTGGTCATATATTCCCTGCTGCACCACTGCCACCACCACCCCCACCCGATACAACCCAACGACAACCCAGCTGCTCCTTTCATAGTATTATTTTTCTTTTAATACTCTATCCCAAATCCCTGCTAAATTCCAAATCCTCTTTACTTTCCTCTTCCAACAAATGATTTCATTCTCCATTCTCAAAGACTAACAAAGCCAACAAACTCTAAATGGCACACTGTTTAGCGTCAGCATGTATCAGAAGATGCTCATTTCCCTTTGGAGCTGCCATAGGAGTTGAACTAGTGTGTGAAAAACAGCTGCACAGGCATCGCACTTCAGTCATTGAACTTTGTTACAAGTACAAAAAAAATTGAGATGCTGCATGCTTCCGAACTGGATCCTGAAGTGGGCAAGTATATTCCAATTTGCTGAACAGCAGCTGAACTTTGAATGACCAGAATCTTCCTTTACTTCACAATTACATTGTGTGGTCTTAAAGAAACAACGATCCACCTCTGCAGCAGAATAAGATACCATGGCTTCGATTTTCATCCTTGAGGTAGGTAGCAGGAGTCGGAAAAATTCCCAGCTCAGCCTGCCCACCTTGGAAGAAATTTTCATTGTGCGGGGGGGGTGGGTGCGTGCTGCAGTCAGGCATCTGTAGCTTATAAATCAGAAGAGATTGTGGGATGAGGGGCGTGAGGCCTGCCTCGGTGCTGTCCCGGTTAAAATAAAAGCAAGAAGGCCCTCCCGCCCTCAACCCACCCCCACACACTCCACATGCCCCATCCATTCCACCCCATGCCCCGCACCCACCCACTATGTCCTGTATGGCCCCCCCATACCAAGATAAGGGCCTTTTGCCAGGGCTCTTAGCCAAGGCTCAGCCTCTGGGCTGAGAGCACAGAAATCCATTAGCCTTTTGAAACATCTGAGCCCCAAAGAAAACATTGCTTGATTGACAGCCCTGGCTCCCTGATTTCTGCTGTCAATTTCACAATGTTTATTTACACAAGTTTAAGAGGTTTCAATTGCCTGCAGTCCCAGCTATTGATATTTTAAAGGGCCTAGATGATTGATACTTTTAAAAAGCAGCTTTTTTAAGAAAGTGGAAAGTAATCAATGAATGCGTTTCTTAGAGCCTTTTTTTTACAAAACCCTGTCACTATAGGGTTCATTGCATCTATACAATGTATAGTGGGTGAATGGGCATGGAAGTGCCGTTGCTTAACATAGGGACATGAGGGGCCATAGGTGATAGGTAGGGGGCATAGCTTGGCATGGGGAGCATAAGAAGGCCTTTTTGAATTTACTTTTTAAAAGGTCTCCTCATGTAGACTATGGTTCACAACTGCTCTGAAGTGCCATGAACCATGACCCATTGAAAACCTGGCTGGACTCTGAAAATGTGAAAATCTGGGCCCAACTCTGGGGGAGGACAAGGAATGCCTATTCCCGCAATGGAGCCGGCCAGGTCAGGGGTGCAGGTTGTGGGGTTGCGGCCTACACCAGACCGGACCCTTTAAAGGCCCTGTTGAAAATTGGAAACCTATGTCCTGTGTAACATTTCTGACCTTATAAAATCATGCATCGTCCAACTTTCCATGAGCAATGCCACATAAAATCCATGCCTCTCTGTGTGTATGACTATATACATACTCGTCACTGGCAAGGCCAACATTTGTTCCCCATCCCTAATTGCCCATCCCTAATTGCCCATTTTCTGAGCCAATTTTGGATATAACTACTTTCCCTTGGATTCTGTGAGTTTTGAATTTACTGATCAGTCTGCCATGTTAAAAACCTTGCTAAAATCCACCTAGACTACATTAAATTTATTAACTCTCATTGACCCTCCTTGTTACCACCTTAACAAATCCACGTTGGCTGTCCTTGATTAATCTGTACCTGTCAAAATAATGATTGATACTATCTCTCAAAATTATTTCCATTAATTTGTTTACCACTGAGGTTAGACTGACTGGTCAAGAATTACTGGAGCTGTCCCTTCCTTTTTAAACAACTGTACAACATTAGCAGTCCTCCAATCCGCTGGCGCCATACCTGTTAGCCAGAGAGGATTGGAGAATGATGGTCAGAACTTCTGCTATTTCATCCCTTGCTTCCCTTGCCACCTGGGATACATTTCATTTGAGCCTGGTGATTTAACCACATTGAAAAAACCTAGACAACATATTATTTCCTCCCTTATTATGTTTACCCCATCCAAAATGCCTGAGCTATAATGTCAGCTTTGTCCCTCTCTTCTGTTCAAAGATAGCTCTTTTTTTTAAAGATAGCTTTAGCACTGCTTGAAGATTGCATGAAGTAAAACAGTGTCTACTCGTTAGATCCTTAGATACAATTCAATGTACACACCCTGTGCAGTTGTCAAAGGTCCTTTCAATTTTTTCTAAAGGTTATTTATGTTTGTGGAATAATAAAACTGTCAGGCACTTAATTAGAGAGTTAATTAGAGAGCAAAGGGGCAAGGTCATGGTTATGGATAAGGGGAAGGGTTTGGAGATTGAAGACTCATTTCAGTTAATTTAGTAAACCAGTATCCTGCTCTTTCATCCTACAGCTCTGTTTAAGGTTGGGGTGGGGAGAGGTTATGCCGCCCTTAGCAAAGTCTTCTCTCTTTCTCTACCTTTCGTTCCAATGCTGTCAGAATATTTTAATGAAATGAATATGAATAGCCCAGTTATTTTTTTTCCCTGCAAGTGATTTTTTTCAACTGGAGTTATGAAAATTCACAATTTGAAAATGACTGTTTATTTGAAAAGTCCCCCTCCCTGCCATTCAATGACAATAATTGCAAACAAAATAAAAAAAAACAGCATAATTGTGCATCCATCAGGGATGAGTGATTAATTAAAATATTTGTTGTACCTGCTTGTTTTATTTCATTGTTCGTTGAAATGGAATAGATGAGAGTCTGTCTCATGATTGCAAACAGATTGCATTTGTGGAAAATTAACTTATGTAAACAGGCAGAGATGCAAAAAGCATCATGAGGTTCAGCCTAATTGTTGAGAGACAGATTTAGCAAATGCTTAAGCTGTCAGGACCGAGTGGTTAACATGACCTGACATCAGCTGCTTTTATTAAGATTGCATGAAAATATGAGCTTGTGGAAAATGTGGCTTAACACAATGAACGCAACCTGCCCTGTTTCGAGAATAGTAGGTTGTTGAAACCTGCAACCTGTAGCGAGAAAAAAAACAACTTCACACATCATATTAAAGTTACTCGGCAAAGCACTTCTGAAGTGTTGTGCTAATTTATTTTTACAAGTATTTATACTCCCGTTTTTCATTCATTTTTCATGTCTCCCCTTCCTCTTTAGTGACCCATTTTGCACCATGTATCATTCTCTAACTGAGGGAAGAAAGCCAATCACCAAATCTCAGTCTGCATGCTAGACCATCCGTGAACTGACTGCCAAGTGCATTTGAACAGCAGAATGAATCACCACCACTCCACCCCACTGAGTGAAAGCCCCCAGAAAAAAGGCTGTTCTTTTAAAAAAAAATTTGAATGTGAGATACAATTTTAATTGCTGACTCAGATCAACAATTAAATATGTTCTGTTTTTTCCATAAGTATTAATAGCTAGCAGCAACTTAACTCTTTGAGCATAGAGTTTCCTTTTGCAGTTTTGCAATGTTAGAGGACTATGGCGGGGTAAAGGTAATGTTAGTGGACTAATAATCCAGAGGTGAAGGTTAATACTCTGGAGACTGGAGAAAAATCACGGGAATATTTTAAAAATTATTTTTTTTAAATTTTCTTTTAAAAAAAACTTGTTTATTAGTTAAAAAATATTGGAGAAGGGAAAAAGACTATTTGACTGGGTGGGGCAGTTGGAAGTGCAGGTCATTTGATGAAGCTCTCGGAATATGTCCAACCAGTGTTTGCAACTCTATGAACACCATGTGGTGTGTTAGGAAGGGTGGCAAGTTCATTTTCCAGCTGGTGAACTGAAACATGCTTTTGAGAGACAGCATAATTTTCCTTTGCACATTCTAATTGTGCTTGTTAAGTAATTCAGAGATTTTCTGAAGGATATGAGCATTGCGAGAATTTCTACTCCATTATCGGACAGGACAGATCAACGCAAAAAGAATTATTACCAAGTGTTATGTTAGTTGTAAACAAATAGCAGACAGTAGTGAATCTAATTACGCCCCTGGATAAATGTACTTTCAGCAAGTAATTGTAAATGGACTGAAAATCAAATTATGAAATTTGTGCCAAAGGAGTGATGCACATAATGTTGGTTCACAAAGCAACCCTACACATACTGAGTTTGAGTAAACAGCCAAAGGACCAGGTTGCTCTTCCAGGACTGCTGAATGGCAGAGAAAAAGGAAAGGGAAAAAAGAAAAATAGCTGAAGAAAGGTTGGTCTCCACTCAATGAAGAATAAATAAATAGTTAACATTTTGTATCCATATGACACTTCTTCAGAGCTAAAGAGAAGTAAAGATGTGATGAAATTTATACTGTTTAAGTGGGGGGTGGAGCAGGTGAAGCTCGATAGAAGGCCAGTGAAAGGTGGAGGCAAAGGAGAGATCACCTGAGTTGTCATGGACAAAAGGACTAAGGGGTGTTAATGATAGTGATATTGGCTAGAGGAGGTGCTAGTGGTGGCATTAAGGTCAGAAAGCAGAATGTGATAATAGCAGGACAAGGGTAAGCACTCTGGAAAGAACAACATGAACAAATGACAGATGGCCCTTGTTGGGTGGGGGGAGGGGATGGTGGTGGGATAAAAGATTGAAAATAGGATACAATATTGGGATAAAACAATGAATAAAAATATATATAAGTGGATAAAAAATAATGAAAATGAATATTGAAAAAAGGGGGTGAGGATGGAGGGGAGAGTTCATGGTCTGAAGTTGTTGAACTCAGTAACACTGAGTTCTCATACCTTCATGTCCATCCTTGGCCTGCTGCAATGTTCCAGTGAAGCCCAACGCAAACTGGAAGAACAGCACCTCATCTTCCAGTAAGGCATTTTGCAGCCTTCCGGACTTAACATTGAATCCAACAACTTCAGACTATGAACTCTCTCCTCCATCAAAAGGGGTAACCCTTTTCTATACCTTTTTTTTCAATATTCATTTTCATTTTTATTTTTTATCCACTTATATTTATTTTTTATTTATTTTCATTTTTATTCATTGTTTTATCCCCACCTTGCATCCTATTTTCAATCTTTTTTCCCACCATCGTCCCCTCCCCCCATCCCACCCTGACAAGGGCCATCTGTCAGTTGTTCACATTGTTCTTTCCAGAGTGCTTACCCTTGTCCTGCTATTACCACATTCTGCTTTCTGACCTTAATGCCACCCTCAGGACCTCCTCTATCCAATATCACTATCATTAACATCCCTTTGTCCTTTTGTCCATGACATCTCTGGCAATCTCTCCTTTGCCTCCACCTTTCACTGGCCTTCTATTCAGCTTCACCTGCTCCACCCTCCCTTAAACAGTATAAATTTCATCACATCTTTACTTCTCTTTAGCTCTGAAGAAGAGTCGTACGAACTCAAAACGTTAACTTTTTTTTTCTTTCCACAGATGCTGTTAGACCTTCTGAGTCTTTCCAGTATTTGCTGTTTTTGTTTCAGATTTCCAGCGTTCGCAGTATTTTGTTTTTATTATAATAAATAAATAGTTACTAGTTTGAGTAAACAATCTTCAAATTTGAGTCAGCCAAATTACCAACCACCTTTTAATAGCATTTTAACTGATTGACCAAGGAGAGAGTAGATTGTTCACATGCTGATGAATTAGTAAAACCATGGAATTGGTGACTATTTTCTCAGGTTAATCAATGAGTTATTTTAGTTTGTTTACAGGAAATTGGCTGCTTGCGAATATATGGGGTGATACATCCTGAAAACTGGTTGCTTCATTTTTTTTTAAATAGGAAAAACACTTTTGTATCTTTTTTTCATATCCCAGATATTGAGAAATTCAGGATTTGCCACTTTTATCCTTGGCTTCTTGTAACATGGATAGCTCAATGGTTTCTTCCAATTATTGAACAAAGTCGACACAGGAGATGACCTTCTTAACTTTATTGGTCTCTCTAACTACTTTTCTTGAAAGTAAATGCCCTATTGGGATTTAATTGCTGGAAATCTGTAAAAGCAAATGGAACAGCGGGCAATCAAGATCAGCAAGAAAAAAAAATAGATTAATGTTTCAGGTGGGACCTTTTATCACAATTCACTTTCTTTGTTGCCTAGTTTGAATTAAAGAACAAAGAACAAAGAAAAGTACAGCACAGGAACAGGCCCTTCGGCCCTCCAAGCCTGCGCCAATCATATTGCCTGTCACACTAAAACATTTTGCACTTCCGAGTTCCGTATCCCGTATTTAGTCACTCAACAGTGGAAAAATTGCTTCTTTGTTAAAAAAATTATAGATCCAGTAAAAGATGTGTAGAGAAATCTGAAAATGTACTGAAATCTGGTTGATTAAAAAAAGCCAAGAGTAGTGCATCGTGGCAAAACAAAGTTTGCTGCAGAGTTTCAGCAATTTATTACCTGAATACATTGGCACAATGAAACTAGAAACATTTGCATCTTTATAATAATTTTTAACCAGTTTGTCATTAGCTTAGGAACTTGTCTCTAAATTTCTGACTGTAGCATTTGCCAGACAGCCATACACATTCTGGTTATCATGCACGCCAAAAGATGCTAAACATATTTGGGCTGAAATCAGCTGAATATTGTTGGAGTTAACATCAGTTGCTCATGCCCGAAGTGAAGTGTCTGTTGCTTTCTTGTGGGCAAACAGTAAAGTATATCGCTGGCCTTCTCTGTAAGGAGTTTCAGTTCTAATAGACAAAAAGAACTACATGTTGTAGTCGGTAATCCAGTCATAGAAGCTCTAATGTTCTGCGTGATCAGAATAAAATACCCTACAAAATCTGTCGAACCCTCAAAGAAAGATTTTATTAACACATTTATAAGTGCAAACAGATATAATGTTGAATTAATGACATAACTCACAGCAATTCCTGGAATGTACAAGAGTTAGTCTATCTGTGTAAATTGTTTGTAGGAAGGCATTTGCTCAAAGCAGTTACATATATTACATCAAAATTATTCAAACATCTTAGGCCTAAAGCCAGCATAGTCATTTTTCAATAAGGCAAGATAGAGGAGCAATAGTAGGCCGTATGACCCCTTGAGCCTACACCGTTATTCAATAAGGTCATGGCTGATCTTGAACCTCAACTCCATTTTCCCACCCTTTTTCACTGATTAGTTTATCTTCCTGGCACCCTCTTCAAGTCAAGTATATTTTTCCTTAGGTAAGAAGACCAATACTGTATACACTATTCCAGGTGAGGTGTCATCAAAGCACTATATAATTGCAGCAGTACTCCCTTATGCTTATATTCCAAACCCTTTGCAATAAAGGCAAACAAAGCACTTGCCTTCCTAATTGCTTGTTATTATTTTATAATCACAGTAAATTTATAATAATTATTTCAATAATCTGCTTCCCAAATCAGGATCACCATTTTGGAATCTAATGCTCAGATAGATGGGATGCTCAACATTTATTTGTGGTAGGACCTTTATTTGTGGTAGAAAAACAGAAGATGCTGGAAAAACTCAGCAGACCGAACCGCATCTGTGGAGAAAAAAAACAGAGTTAACGTTTTGAGTCCGTGTGACACTTCTTCAGAGTTGTTACGATTTCGAGTCATACGGACTCGAAACGTTAACTCTTTTTTTTTCTCCACAGATGCTGTTAGTCCTGCTAGGCAGAATTTTCTGCCTGTCGGGCGGGCGGGCCCAACCCAATCTCCGGCAGGCAGGGAGCCGATCCCCGCCAGCGAAGCAGGCCGCACCGCCATTTTACGTGGGCGGGCCAATTAAGGCCCACCCAGCATGACGTCCAACGGGAAGCGCTATGAGCTTCCTGTGCGGGTGGGGGGGGGGATTCCCTAAAAGCGAGAGTGCGCTCTTTCGCACATGCGCACGAAAGAGCTCACATCTCCCTGAGGCTAAGTGCTGCCTCAGGGAGACCGCTGCACTTTGAAAAATATTAAAAATAGAAGAAAAAAAATCCCCAACATGTCCCCCATGAAATGAGACATGTTCATAATTTATAGAATAACTTTATTAACATTTTTAAAACCCTGCATGAAACCTCATCCCGCCGCTGGATGAGGTTTCATGTTTTCTCTAATTGCCGCCGGGGCTCCTGGCCTGCCCGCCAACCTTAAGGTTGGACGGGCAGGTCCTTTAATTGTTCAAATGATCCTGTCAATGGCCTCAATTGTCCATTGACAGGTCAGCGGCCCCGCAGCTGATTTTGCTGCGCCCCCACCTTCCTGAAAATTTAAATGGGGCGGGATGACGTCGGGGGTTGTGCCCGATGTCATCCCACATCATTTTACATGTCGGTGAGCGGGCCCCGCCCCCTGCTCGCCGATGGCAAAATTCTGCCCGCTGAGTTTTTCCAGCATTTTCTGTTTTTGTTTCAGATTTCCAGCATCTGCAGTATTTTGCATTTATTTGTGGTAGGTGTCTTTAAGATTGGTATTGGTGTCCCAGGGTTATAGGGAGGAGAAAATCGGATAGGGTTCCTATTTTCTGATTAATCTTCAATTTTTGACCCTACTGGAAGTCTGCATGTGTGAACATCAGGTAAGGCCATGATTGGATTCAATTATGATGTCCCTCACAGTCAAATTGCCTGTGAATGTTCACCATCAAAACTCACATATACATTGGCTACTTGGCAAGGAATCCAAGGGCAACTGGTGCCCTGTGGAGCTATATTCAGCAAGGAGTTTATACTTACAGGAGTAGAATGTTGAGGAGAAAATTGACAAAGAAAAACCTTTAATAGTAACCATTTCATTAATTTAAAACAACAAACTATAACTGGTCCCAAAAAGTAGATTTTTCTGTTGGATATAGCACTCAGCAATTTCATCAGTTTAAATCATCTTTGGGAGAAACTGTTCCCATCTATTCCTTGCATGAATCATACTCCATTAAACATGGCTTCTGGGTGAGATGGATTGTTGAACTTGGCTAGCTTCAATTCTAAATCTATTTCATTCACAAGAATGCCTAATGAGGAAAATGGTGGTCCCACACAGGGCTACATCTCTGGGCAATGCACAGTTATGGTTTCTGGTGCACTTTAACTGAAAAATTGTGCATCATGTAATTTAACACCTTTCAACAACTGACCCTCTTTTCCCCAGGTCGTCCCATCCCACATTCATCATCGCCCAGCCATCCATTTGCCCAGCAGACCAGCACCCATCTTTCATCATCTAGTGTGAAAGACTACCAAATGCCATTGCTTGACAGCAGCGTCTCTCATCCAGCTCTCGAGTCCAACCCCAATGAGGAGTTCGCCATAAACTCATACCTATTGCGAGCAGGTTCTGGTGCACTACCACCTCCCAGTAATGGTAAGAATATGCTTATATCTGCCTAAATTCACATTCAATGCCATCTTGTTCTTTTTACAGAGGTTTGTCCTCACATCATATCTTTGTGACTTTCTTTCACTTAGATTAAGTAGTCACTTTCTCTCTTGTATGTTGACTGGCCTAGTTCATTGTTAATGAGCAGGTGCAAGCCAGTGAGTTGTTGAAATTCCCCGTTGTTAAATAATTTGATAAAACAGCATATTGGAAGAAACGTAGATATATCCGTTCTGCTGGAAGAGCATTGTAGCAGGCAGAAGATCATATTAGAGATATTTGTTCTTACACTTTTTCTATTTCTTTATTTTCTCTCGGTCTGTAATTTAGCAGCTCTGAATTTTCATGTTCATTAATAACATTTTCCAAGATTCCCTTCATCAATGATGCTATTTCCTATTTTGAATTATTTTGCTTCTTTGTGATAATTTAAAGTGCAGATTGGAAGGAAATATAATTACAACTCTTCTAAGGATCCATTACATCATTGTGGTAATTCATTTATTATTTGTAGAAGGGACATCAATCATAGCTGCTGTAACTGCCCGGACAAATAAATTTAACTATTCTAAGGCAAAGTAATTGGGAAAAACATTTTGAAATTGAATTGGTAAATTGAAGATTCCCATTCATATTAGGATAATGGAACACTTTCCCTAAAACACACAATTTCAGAACATCATTAAATGGTAAACTGCAATGTAAACAGCCTCAACATCTGACCAAAACTACATTCCAATGAGTCAGAAAGTGGGATGTGCCTACACAACTTCCTATTTCCTAAGTCCCATTTTAAAGTGTGAGAGAATTTATTTTTTCAACTCAGGAATCACTCTCCTCATGGCCTCTTCTTCATTCCTTTTCATAGAATCATGCAGCCCAGAAGGCAATTCAACCCATCTTGTCTATCCAGACTCTTGAAAAGAGCTACCCCATTAGTCATATTTCTCTGCTCCTTCCCCATATGCCTGTAGTTCTTTGTACTTCATTGGCTATAAAACATTTTGAAACATCCAGTGGCCATGTAAAGTGGTATATAAATGTAAGTGTTTTCCCTTTTTTCCTTCAAGTATATATCCAATTCCCTTTTGAAATGTATTATTGAATCTGCTATCACCATCCTTTCAGGCAGTACACCTCAGATCATTAAAAATCTCTATGTACAATAACAATGACTCCTCATTTCCCCTGTTTCTTTTGCCAATTACCTTAATTCACACACAATTATATTGTCTTGTGGTTCACCGCAACAGTTAGAAACATATGTACTCAAGTCTGAAAAATAACTCAAAAGGAAGGAAGGAAAATTGAACAACTGTGTCCCCGGAGAGACTTGAATTTAAACAATATCGCTGAGTCTGTATTTTAATAAAATACAGTACGAACGTGAATTTAATTAATTGTGTTGGTCAGCAAATCCGATAACGTTGACACAGGGGATGATGTAGTGGCCATTTTAAATGCAGAGCAAACGGTTTCAAACACTGCAGCTTGCTGGTAATGTCCTTTCACCATCTATCTGAGATGAGTGTGCCTTGGAAAAGATGGACTCATTTGTTTTTGATTGCAAATGTTCTGCATTAAAATATATAATCAGTAATGCAGTTATACATTGTTGGCATTGTGTGCAAGAAACATGATTTAGTGTCCATGATACCGAGCTTCAAATAACCCATGAGATTGTAAAAAGGTATTGGTTTTTATACGTACTGCAGCACTATCTATGGCCATTGGGTGTTGGATTTTGTTCTAACATTTATTTTTGAGAATTTTACTCTCATGACCGTGCTGTATGCTATTGAAGCAGATGTCACAATTTTAGTGTTGATCCATTGTGTTGCAGAAGGAAATGTACCCTAATCTACTTCTTTTATAACTGGGCAAATAGCAGTCGGGTCAGACACTCTGATGTGCCCTGATGAAATAACCTCACAATATTCTCAATCATGAAATGTGTGAAATATGTGTATCCAACAACTGGAACCAGCTCAACTGATTTTAATTTGAAAATACATCTTGGAAAAAAGTTATTCTTCTATCCCCACTTACCTGCCCGAGTAAGCCCAGTTAGAAGATATTGAATAAGGAAAGGACAATTGGCCCACTAAGGTTATTCCCTCTGTAAAACATGTACTATTTTCTCTCTCATGGTCTGCACTCAAACAAACCAGGTCAATCATAGGTAAACCAAAGGAAGGTAAACCTCTCTACTTCTTCTGTACACAATGTACTCAAGCAAAACTGCAGGACAGTGGTTTCACATCCTATAATGATAAACCCTGACTGGTTGTATTTAACAGATGATTCATCGTGGACCCAGAAACATGTCAGTCTTGCACTTGTGGACAGGACATAAACTGGGCTATGCCTCACTCACTTGTAACCTCTCTCTTCATCACAGCTTTTCTTAGAATCTTTGAGCTGATTCTAATCTAATTTCTTCCTTCCTGAAATTCCTTACCTCTCTGTCTTGGCTTTATACTACAACCTTTATGTTTTTAAAACCTGAGGTGCCATCGAGTTACAGTATCCTTATTCATCATCTTGTATTTTACTCTTTCGAGACTTGGCAGTGTCCTGCACTATGGTCATTGCCTTTTATTTTGATTCTTCAATTTAAACTAAGAAACGTCATCTTACTCATTATCCTTATAACCATCCTTAAGAATCCCTTTTAAGCAGATATTTAGACCCCTTTGTTTTAAAGTAGTGTTTAAGATTATAGCTATCTAGCTTATAAATTCTTTGACAACTCTATTTGAAGCAGAGCAGGGAGTTCTCACAATGCCATGTCTAAGATCCTCATACAACTCCATCGAAAACAGACTATCCAACATATCATTGAATTGCTGTTTGGAGGATCTTGCTATATGCAAAATGGTTGCTATGGGAGGGTATTTAATCGAGCCTGCAAGAGCAAGAAAAGTGGCGACTGAATTAGGCAAGAGCCGAAATTTTGATTTCCCAACAGTGGGTTGAGATGCAGAGGTTAAGTCAGCGGCGTGTTTGCAGCTCATTAGGGTAAAACTTTTTTTTAACTTACATCCTACCTTCAAGATAAAGCCAGTGGCGCATGGGAATCTTGTGGCACGCTTCACGTTCATTTAAAGGTGTGTGCAACATTCAGCTTTGTGCAGTTGTGTCTGAGGTACTGTCCACATGCGAGTCCATCTCAGGGTGTGGGCTGACAGAGTCCTTACAGGTTCACTTAAAACATTTCAATTATCTCTGCTGAGAGTGAACCCAGAAAACGCCATTTACAATGCAGAGAAGGGAGGTCCAGCTGGGCCTGCAAGTTTAACCATGCCCCACAGAGTGGCGAGTATAAGACTGGACACTAACATGAACATTCAATAAAGCGTGAATGCAAAAACACATCACCATTTCTTCCACAATAAAGAAATGTCCCTAACCCCCCGCTGTAACCATTAATGCGTGTTGACCATGAGATGTACAAGTACATTTCGCCCTCTAAGCTAGCCTCAACAGATAATGATGATGCACACATGAATTAAGTGAAACCAATGTAACGTTTACAAGTGAAATTTGAATTTGAAGAACACCTGTGCCACCTTTGATCTCTCAATAATTCTTATGTTAATGGCAATGGAGTTGGGCAGGAAAGTTGTGGCTGTGATGAAACAGGTTGTTTGTCCAGGAGGCTATTTTATAGCCAACCCGTATTTGCTGCATTGTCAGCTGACTGCTTGCTTCACCACCGAAACGCTTCCTCCGCCAAGTGATCGCACGCTGGTGACACTTTAAATTTTAATTGTAATTGTGTGAGAACCAGAAAAAAACAAAAGAACAGAAATGGTACCCGCTTCCTGTTCTGCCATAGGGAATGGCATGCAGCAGATAAAATTCCACCCTATATTTCAGCAGATGATAAAATTGTCACATTCCAGGTAATTCAATGTCTTAAAAACTAGCCAAATGAGGCCAGCGGCAGGATCGTGATAAATTGGTCCCTCGGACCCATTCACTTCTTAGCAATGAGCCCCACAGTCATAGCTCCGGAGATAGCTCATCAGTGCCAAGATTATCAAAAGAGTCCGGGGGGGGAGGGCAGTCAGGAGGGGGTTGAGCAGTGGCTAGGTATGCTCAGCAGATTTACTGTGGAAGCTGAAGGAACACTCCCTCTCTCTGCTTCACAATAAGGAAAATAAAAAAGGAATGAAACTTATTTTTCTGGTGGTAGCTTTCAGCGACCTCAAGCATCAGGGGAATATGACCGTTCATGCACGGTGCCTGATTGCAATCATACACTTTCCAACTTTATGAATGGTTACCTCATATCAGCTTGGGGCCTCTATTTGCATATGTAAAGGGCCTGACCCTAGTTTCAGACATGTGCCGTATACGCCAATGTAGGAGCCTTTATCAATTTGACAGGCGACCACCTTCTGAGGCAGAATAAGCACACACTCACCGATCACAATGATGGACCTTTTAGAACCTGTTTACAACTGCTGATGTGAACCAGTTTCTTGGCCATTACTTCAGGTAGGTAATGGATTTATTGGGCAGAATTTAATGCCCTCCCCCAGGGTGAAGTTGGTGGCGGGAGGGCATGTAATCAGACAGGAGTGTAGTGAGTGGGGTCCCCTCCACTTTCTTGCCTCCACCACAATTAAGCCTGCGATGGGAAGGTCCATGGAGGTCTTTCCTGCCTGACCGCCAATTAAGACTTTTAAGTGGACCTCATCCTGCCGTTACTGAGCCGGGGACTCACCATGGTGGGAGCACAACAAACGAACCTGTGCAGGATTACTTGCAGGCTCCAAGGCAGGGTCTCTCACTCAAAGTCATTCAGTGCCAGATTGAGGGACTCAGCATTGGGAAGGCGAGGCCCACTGAGAAATACCCCCTGCCCTTGCTGCCGACCTCCCTCCCCTCCTCCACTGAGACCCCAACCCCAATTTACCCCTCCTCCCCCCTCACCCAACCCCCACACTGCCCCCACCACTACTCACCTGTGGCTTGGATCCAGCAATGACCCTAAGCCTCGGATGGGTATCGTACTGGCAGCAGCCACCGCCTCCCCAGTGGTGCTTCCATTCAATAGATCTGCTGGCCTCTGATTGTCCACCAGCTCTCAGTGGGCAGGAATTACGTCCCCGAGCTTTTTGACCTCAGGGAAGGCCCGCCACTGTCCAGTTAAATACCTGAGGGGCACTTAGGAGAGGTGATGTGGGGCTCCCACCTTCCAGCCGGTGGGCGGGACCCCCATCACCTCCTTTAAATCCAGCTCATTATCATGAATCTTTCAGCATGAATTTTATTGTGACTCAACAGGAAGAAGCCATAAAATTGGCAGTGCATTGGTATAAAAGACATGGTAAATGTAGGACAGGATTTTCCCCCCGGCAGGGGCAAAGTTGAAGGGCAGGCGCGCTTCTGATCGGCGCCTCCAATTGGGGGCGCGGCGCCATTTTACGTGGGCGGGCCAATTAAGGCCCGCCCAGCGTGATGTCCGCACGAAAGCACTATGTGCTCCCTGTGCGGGCAGGGCGGGAATCCCAAAACCATGAGTGCGCTCTTTCGCGCATGCGCACGAAAGAGCGCACTCATCTCCCTGAGGCTAAGAGCTGCCTCAGGGAGATCGGCTCTAAATGTAAAAAAGCTAAAAATAGAATAATAACATTTCCCTAACATGTCCCCTCATGTGACACTGTCACATGAGTTGGGACATGTCCATAATTTTTACAAAAACTTTATTAAAATTTTTAAAAACCTACATGACACCTCATCCCGCCGGTGGATGAGGTTTCATGCTTTTTCTAATTCCCGCCGGGGCTCCTGGTCTGCCCGCCAACCTTAAGGTTGGACGGGCAGGTCCTTTAATTACATAATTGACTCTGTCAATGACCTCAATTGGCCATTGACAGGTCGGCGGGTGCGCAGCTGATTTTGCTGCGCCCCCGCCCTACCTGAAAATTTAAATGGGGCGGGGTGACATCAGGAGTTCCGCCCGACGCCACCGCTCATCATTTTACGTGTCGGCGAGCAGGCCCCACCCCCGCTCGCCAACGCGTAAAATCTTGCCCAGAGTTACTCTGGTGAAATTCTGTCACAAGTTTCAGAAGAGTATTATTTCTGATTGTGATACAATCTGAATCACTCAATTAAGTTTCTGGGTTGAAACAAATCCCAGATTGCCAATATTCTATACATAATTTGATTGCACTTCACAATTACTGTGAAGTCTGCGCAAATGCATAATGATATTTCCACTGTAGTGAGATATATTCATTTGGTCGTGTTCTAAAACAGCCACTGAAAGGATGGTTGGAGTGAGCAGCTTGCTGTGCTGCTCTGCAGAGTTATCTCGATGCACTGAGAGCCAATGCACAGTGAGGTGCTTGATCTGTCTTTTGTTTCACAGAGAAGGAAAAAACCTCAATAAGGTATTAATGTTTATGTGTTACACATTTCCTTTGCTTGTGAAATAACAAGCAAATCACGTTGCTCAGCAATGCATAATTCTCTCTGTGCTCTATAGTAGACATGTGGGATGGCTGATGGCCAACTGTTCTTGCACCTGTAACTGTGAGTAATACTAAAGATTGTTTTGTGTTGAACTGCCAGGAAAATCAGCGAAAGCATTGTTCCACATCATGATTTTTTTACCCTTCCTCCTTTACACACCAATTTTTTTCCCTGCCCTCACCATCTCTCCTGAAGCTTTTTAACCCCATACACAAGTACAATTTGTAATATGCGCTTCCCTTTGATGTGTTGACAGTGTATGTCCAGATAGCGAGGGACTGCAGGCCCTATTTGCACAGGATATAATCACAGCTGGGACCGATCCTATCCTTTGCCAATGCTTTAGTGGAGGTCCCTGGATAACAATCAAGAGAAAGAATCCTGGCCAACTTGAACCTAGAGGGTTGAAATCAATTGTAACCCCTTTATTGCTGCTGAGATTATTCAACACAACAGAAAAAGAAGAATTTTGGTGGTCTGTGTGGTATAGGCAATCTCACAACACAATTGTCCCTTTGTCTGCCCAATATCTACATGTATCTTGTGTACCTGGGGGCTAAAATGATAACTATTGCCATTGCAGTCCAGCTTATTGGAATATATCACATTACGCATATGATCTCCACAGTGGGTGGAAGAATATATGCAACACACCATGATTCAGGTGTCTTTAATGTTCTGATTAAACAGATAAATGTGTAATGCTCTATACAAACAATATGTCCATGGTAATTACAAACTATACTATTCTCAAAATGTCAAAACAACCAAGATACTTATCCTGCACTTACTCTCAATATAGAATTATCCTTGAAAGATGGTTGCTAGCTTCTTAAATGACAAAACACTACCACAGAGCTCTGAATAGCTATGTACTTCTATGTGCTTCAGATTGACTGCTCAGGTCCTATAGGTGGTCAACTGTAAGCCCATAATTGGAAGCCTCTCAACCCAGAGCAATCGATCAAAAGACTACAAAGAGTCACTGCCCTACCTACCTACCTACCTAACAATGCACTTAGAAAAGCAATGTATGATTAGAGTAAGTCAAAATGGTTTTACTGAAGGGAAATCCCGTTTGACAAATTGATTAGAGATTTTTTAGGATGTAAATAGTAGAGTAGAGAAAGGTGAATCGGTAGATGTGGTATACCTGGATTTCCAAAAGGCATTAGATAAGGTGCCACATAAAAGGTTGGTAGGAAAGAAAAGGGCTCATGGAGTTGGGGGTAATATCTTAGCATGGATTTGGGATTGGTTAACAGACAGGAAGCAGGGAGTTGGCATAAACGAAGCATTTTCAAATTGGCAGGCAGTGAATAGTGGAGTGCCGCAAGGATCAGTGCTGGGCCTTCAGCTATTTGTAATCTATATTAATGGCTTAGATGAAGAGACAGAGAGACAGAGAGTAATGTATCAAAGTTTGCTGACGATACAAAGCTAGGTGGAAAGGAAAGCTGTGGGTGGACGTGGAAAGACTGCAAAGTGATATAGACAGGTTAAGTGATTGGGCAACAAGATGGCAGATAAAGTATGGTGTAGGGAATTGTGAAGTTATTCACTTTGGAATGGAAAAGCAGGATTTTTTTTAAAAGGTGAGAAACTTCTACAAATTGACTTGGATGTGCTCATACAAGGAATGGAGAAAGTTAGCATGCAGTTGCAGCAAGCAATTAGGAAGACAAATAGAAAATTGGCCTTCATTGCAAGGGGATTGGAGTACAGAAATAAAGTCCTGCTGCAGGGTTTATGTGAGACCATATCTGGAGTACTGTATGCAGTTTTGGCCTCCACATTTAAGAAAGGATATACTTGCATTGGAGGCGGTACAGCAAAGGTCCATTAAATTGGTCCCTATAATGACAGGCTGAGTAAATTGGGCCTGTATTCTCTGGAGTTTAGAAGAATGAGAGGCGACCTCATTGAAACATGCAAGTTTCTGAAGGGGCTTGAAATGGTGGATGGTGAGAGATTTGTTTCCGATGTTCGGGGAGCCTAAAACTTGGGGCATGATCTCAGGATAAGAGGCCGATCATTTAGGACTAAGATGAGGAGAAATTACTTAATTCAAAGGACCCTACCTTAGAGGGTTTCGGATGCTCCATCATTGAATACATTTAAGGCATTTTGGTCTCTCAGGAAATCAAGGGATATGGGAAATGGGTGGGAAAATGGAGTTGAAACCCAAAATCAGCCATGATCGTATTGAATGGCAGAGCATGCTCGATGGGCCATATGGTCTACTCCTGCTCCTATTTCTTGTGCCCTTCTGTTCTTCCCTTGAACAGACCTGACCCACATCTTCACCCCTGACACAGCTGTCAATTAAACACAAAACTTATCTCTGCCTCACCCAGAGTTATGGATATCAGACAGTCTGAAATATGTGCTCACTGACTAACATTGGCTCCTGGTCAAGCAATATCTTGATTTTAAAGTTCTCATTCTTATTTTCAAACTCCTCCATAATCTTGCCCCTCACTATCTCTGTAATCTCCTCCATCCCCACAATCCTCTGAGATATCTGTGCTCCTCAAATTTTGGGCACTTGTACATCTCCAGTTATTAATTTCTCCACCATGGGTGGCCATGCCTTCAGTTGCCTAGGCCCCAAGCTCTGGAATACCTTCCCTACACCTCTCTACCTTTCTACTTTGCTTTAGTCCTTTAAGACACTCCTTATAACCAACCTCTTTGACCAAGCTTTTGGTCATCTGCCCTAATATGTCAATATGTGGCTCAGTGTCATACTTTCTTTTATAAAGCTCCTGTGAAGCACTTTAGGATGTTTCATTATGTTAAAAGGCACTACAGATAAACATGAGTTGTTGTTATAATATCTGAAAAATCAGTAAGCAGCTTCCAACTTTTAAATAATAATGCTTAATTTGTGTTAGCACCATATCCCTATGGTGTTCTAAGTCAATTCATTACCACCCAATTTGTAACTTCCAATAAAAAGTGTCATTTATGGATCAGGAGTAGCATTCTTGCCTCTGAGTCGGTAGCTTATGGGTTCAAGCCCCACTCCTGAGGATAGGTTGTTGTTTCAGTACAGAAATGAGAGGGTGCAGCTTTGTCAGTTAAGTCATCAAAGCAAAGGTCTATCTAACGTTACTGGGTAGATGTGAAAGACTATCTGACACTTTACAATGCAGAGAGGGAAAAGAGGTTCCCTGTGTCCTGGATAATATTTATCACTCAAACTGAAAATAAATTACTTCTCATTTATTTCATTGCTTTTTATGGGATCTTGATGTATCCAAATTGGCCACTGAATTTCTTTACATTATAACAATGCAAAAAGTACTTTGTTGGTTGTAAAGCAGTTTTGGACTTTCTAAGGTTGTGAGAAGCACTATCTAAATGCAACTCCGTTCTTTTTCTTTCTTCATCATACATACATATATATTCTTACATATTTTGATGTATTAACTTATCTACCCATTCAGAAGAATCATTTGTATTATAGTAAGAGTGCAAGCTCAACAAAAAACCTTGATCCGATGTGCAGCATGCAAATCACTTCCTTAAATCTCGATCACAAGATAGATTCAGATAAAGAAGGCCCTTGAAACAATCTGATTTCATCCTTTCAGAATTTCAGCTGTACCCACTTTCCAACACCACCATGAATGGTTTCTTAAAGCAATTCAGTGCTCTAGTTACAATTAGCCTTCCTAACCTGTCCCTGCTGTTGTTAAACACCCTTTGTGTTTAAAGGAGAGAGTTGGGGGGAGTCAGAAGAAAGGGCAGGAGGTTGGCTTTCAGTAGATCCCCTGTTCTCGATGTCGGGTCCCTCAACAGAGTGCCTTTGAACTCGGAACCCTGCACCACTCCACACCCCAGGAAGCTGCAGCCAAACCTAAGAAGGCTTGCTTATCAGCCTCTCCACGTGGTGAGTCCCCCACCTGCCTCTGGTATTCAACCAGTGGTGGCAGAATGAGGCCCTTTAGTGGGCAGTTATTGCCCAGTTAAGGGCCTCAGTTAGCATCTGTGCGGGAAGGCCGTCCACGAGTGTTCCAGCCCTGAACTTACTCGGGTGGAGGTGGGGAGGCAGCGAGGTCCCCACTCCATACCATCCTGCCCAATCAAATGCCCATCCAGCCTGCAAACCCTCCTCGAGGGAGACCATTAAATTCCACTTTTTGAGTGGGCTGAAGCTACATTGCATCCATTCATACTGAACTGAATTTGCTGCTGATCAATTCTCTCACTCAAGCACAAGTGAGCTGTTCTTGAAAATATTTTCTATGCATGCTGAGTTATCTGCCCTCCCCTACCTTTATTCCACAGTAAAGTAAAATGTACAGAGTAATCATTATGAATAGATTCACTTAGCTCAATTGGTGTAGCTTAATCTTAACATTAAAATAATGAATATTCTAGTTATCTGTAGTTCTGTTTTATTCCTGACTGCTCACAGTCAAGAGGAGTTCAAAAAAACTTCCAACTGGAGGAGGGGATTTTCCAAGGGTTCTCTCTCCCTTCGCCCCCCCAAACTTCAGTAGAAACCCTGCAAACATAGCATTATGTTTTAAAGCTGTTTTTCCAGATTTTCTGCAGCTTTTCCACTCAAGTTGCAAAGGAGATCCGATAAATTTTTTACTAGCTTCCAATCTGCTATCAACTGTTTAGTGCCCTGACAAAGTTGAATTTTAGCTCCTCTGCTTTTAAAGCATGACATTTAAAGCAACATTTTCCTTTTCAAATCATTCCTGTGGAAAATGGTTCAGATATTCCAAACTAGAGCACATGTTTTATTTCCAATTTGTAGTTTTCCAATTAGCTTCGGTTGTACATGGCTATTACGATTATGTCAGACTAATGAATTTATCATTGGCAAGTGCGGCTCCATCACGCCTCTTTAATTTAGAACTTATATTTGCCTATTTTTCAATATGTTGAAACCTCACCAGTGTTAATAGTACCTATCTGTGTCTCGTTAATCCCACTCCCCACCCCTCTGACCTTGCCTAGGTTACTGCTGAAACCTCTTAATGTATCAGGAATCAGTTTCTCTGATGTTCATACCTTTTTAAAAATTCATTCACAGGATCTGGGCTTCGCTGGCTGGGCCAGCATTTATTGCCCATCCCTAGTTGCCCTTGAGAAGGTGGTGGTGAGCTGCCTTCTGGAACCGCTGCAGTCCATGTGGTATAGGTACTCACAGTGCTGTTAGGAAGGGAGTTCCAGGATTTTGAGCAAGTGACAGTGAATGAATGACGATATATTTCCAAGTCAGGATGGCTAGTGACTAGGAGGGGAACATCCAGGTGGTGATATTCCCATTTATCTGCTGCCCTTGTCCTTCTAGACGGTAGTGGTTGTGGGTTTGGAAGGTGCTGTCTAAGGAGCCTTGCTGAATTCCTGCAGTGCATCTTGTAGATGGTATGCACTGCTGCTACTGTGCGTCAGTGGTGGAGGGACTGAATGTGTGGATTCGGTGCCAATCAAGTGGGCTGCTTTGTCCTGGACGGTGTCAAGCTTCTTGAGTGTAATGGGAGATGCACACATCCAGGCAAGTGGGGAGTATTCCATCACACTCCTGACTTGAGCCTTGTAGATGGTGGACAGGCTGTGGGGAGTCAGGAGGTGAGTCAGCAGGATTCCTAGCTTCTGACCTGCACTTGTAGCCATAGTATTTATATGGCTAGTCCAGTTTAGTTTCTGGTCAATGGTAAACCCCAGGATGTTGATAGTGAAGTAATGAACATATAAGGGGTACCGTGGGGTACTGTATATATAGGGCAGCATTTTCCCCCCATCGGGAGGTTGTGCAGGAGTGGGCGGGTTGCCGATCGGCGCCCCCCCGGTCAGGGGAACACCGCCATTTTACGTGAGCGGGCCAATTAAGGCCCACCCAGTATGATGTGCGCCCGGAAGCGCTGTGCGCTCCCTGTGTGGGCAGTGGGGTGGGGGGGGGGGGAATTCCCTGAGCCAGGAGTGTGCTCTTTCGCACATGCACGCGAAAGAGTGCACAGATCTCCCTGAGGCAAAGTGCTGCTGCCTCAAGGGAATCGGCTCAAAGGTGAAAAACAGATTAAAGAATAGAAAAAATTTTACTGACGTCCCCTCATGTGACACTGTCACATGAGCTGGGACATGTCCAAAACTTTTATTTGAAGAGGATGTTAAGATTTTAAAACCCTCATGAAACCTCATCCCGCCCGTGGATGAGGTTTCATGTGTTTTCTGAAGGCCGCCTGGGCTCTTCGCCTGCCCGCCAACCTTAAGGTTGGACAGGCAGGTCCATTAAGTGTTTTAAGTACCTCACTAATGGCCTTAAGTGGCCATTGACAGGTCGGGATGCATGCTCAATGTCACCCCACGTCACTTTACGCGTCGGTGAGTGGGCCCCGCCCCTGCTCGCCAACCAGAGAATGCTGCCCAAAAGTGATATTTGCTGTTGGATGGTGTATTATTAATGCCCATCCTGATGAAACCCTGCAAGTAGCAATTATTTAGCATATGAACTAGCTCCTGTTCATTGTCATGTCTAACTCCATATAGGTTCCGTAGAGTTTCAAATTCTTCTCTGACAGTCTTTTTTCTGTTATAGCACTAGAGGAATTTTTGGCATTGCATTTTGCACCTGCTCCCATGCTCCTATCAATTTTCTGTTAGCTTACCGAATTTCTTTTTATAAAGTTGCTGTTGTATCAACTTGTACTCAGCTCAATTATCACTTTATCCTCACTCTCTTCATTTTTTAATGTTCCTGTTGATAATAGAATACTCACGAACATATAGATGAAATGGGTTTTGTAATTCTTAATAATTATGGCTTTATACCCCTTGGTTTCCTTTCCTTATTATTTTTCAAATTTAGTAGGCACAAGAAAAAAAAGTTTTTCTTTTTAATTCCGATACTTGATTAATATGAGACAGCTCAGGTTAATATTTAAAATTTCTCATTCTGTGAAATTGTGTGATCCCAAAAGCTTATGTATTTTAACTCATATGCAAGTTGACTGAGATGGTATATCATCATTGAAAAATAATGCAATTTAGAATTAGTGTAATCAAACAAAGTAATCTTGGGAATCTATCTGTCTCTTTCGCTGGCTCTCACCCTTTTGCTCTCTCTCCCTGCACAAATAATAAACAGGGATTCCAGTTCACACTTCATTTCAGAAGTAGCTCAGTTTATTACGACCAATGGTTTATTTCACATCAGTGACTGTCACATAACTGGTGCACCACAGTGAATTATCTTACTGCAGTCAGATATCATCTTGAAAGCTGTAATATTAATTGCATCATGTACCTGCTATCACAGATGCTGTACTTTTTATTTTGGAAATGACACTTGGTCGGATGTGGCTCAGTTGGTAGCACTCTTGTCTCTGAGTCAGAAGGTTGTGGGTTCAAGCCCACTCTCATAAGCTTGAGTACAAATTCTAGAATGGCACTCCAGTACAGTATTGAGAGAGTGAGGTGTTGCTTTTCAGAAGAGATGTTAAACTGAGTCTCTGTCTGCCATCCCAGGCAGACATAAAACTCTCATGCCATATTTCAAAGTGCAGGGAGGTTCCCCTCAATGCCCTGAACTCCTCAAATAGCATTGCTAAAATAGATTATCTGGTTGTTATCATATTACTGTCTGTTGAATCTTGCGCTGCACAAATTAACTGCTGAACATCCTACATTGCAATAGTGACTCCACTTCAGAAATACACTCTGAAGAAGAGTCGTACAGATTCGGAATGTTAACTCTGTTTCTCTCCACAGGTGCTGTCAGACCTGCTGAGTTTTTCCAGCATTTTCTGTTTTTATTTCAGAAAAACTTAGTTTGTCGTAAAGTGCTTTGGGTTGTTCTGTGGTTACGAAAGATGCTATATATATGCAATTCTTCCTTGTCTTTTTAAAATCTGAGTGAAAAGCTGCGATACAGCTGCATTTGGAAATCTTGAGTTAATCTTATGTAGTTTTTTATTAAATGCTGCGCAAATGCAATCAGTTTCCAGGTTCAATGAACAGAAGGCAGATTTGATGTTGTGCAAGATTTATTATCTTCCAGCATTTGTACAGCACGGCAGCATCTAATGCACGGACAATTCGGGAAAGTTAGCAAGTAGATGGAGGAGTTAGTCTAATATCATGGGCTGCATCATTTAATCTGTGAGATAACACTCATCTTCATAACATTACTTCTTTCTATGTATTTGTCGAGGCAGTTCACAGTGCTGACTTAGAATTTGGACTACAGGGTGGTCCCAAAGCAACATTATAATGCAAATCAAGGGTTGCCTGGACTGTAGTGCATCACGAGCAGACTGTAATGAGTCTACCAGAAATGTGTCTTTTAAAAAAACAATTTAGAGTGATATTTTCGTATTTTCACCCTGCAGTCTGAATACAAAGTCATTTCTGACTCCCTCTGGGTAAGATATTGTACAGCAGAGAGAGATGGGACGCCATAATACTGCCCTGAATCTGTCACCCATGTGATATTTAGTCAGGTTCCTCCCACAGAGAAATATGATTTCCAAAACATGTCTGACTTGATTTGTGCAAGTTCATTTTGTCCCCCACTTCTCTAAAAGGAGTGACTCATGTTGGGTATGTTCCCACAACCCCTGTTACATTTGCCAAAGTGAGCATTCTCAACTGTATGATCCAAAGCAGTGACATTTGCCATGCCATTCAACAGGGGAGATTAACACTGAACCTATTTTTTTCACAAAAGCTACAATTTCTGAGAGGTTTTATTAAATAACAATGGAGAACAATTTTTTTTTTCTTCCCAGCTCAGAGGCACGGCGGCGAGTTATAGTTAATAAAAAAAACCCAGAAAATTCTGGAAATACACACCAGGTCTAGCAGTACCTGTGGAGAGTTAATGTTTCAGGTCAATGAAACATCAGAACATGAAAAAGTTAGAAATGTAATAGGTTTTAATCAACTGAAAGAGAGGAGGTTGGAAAAAGAACAAAAGAGGAGGAGGTCTGTGATAGGAATGGAAGACGGGAGAAACAAAATGACAAAAGAATTGGTGGTACAGGGCCAAATGGAGTAATAATGGGACAAATAAAGAAGCAAAAGATGTGTCCAGAGGTGGTGTGAATGGCAGAATGATGAACAACTGCTGCCTGAAAGATAAAATGTGGAAAACAAGAGTAAATCTGAAGCCTGCAAAGAAAGGGAACAAATGGGGGAAGGGTTATGGTCTTTAATTGATGAATTCAATGTTTAGTCCAGAAGGCTGTAAAGTGCCGAATCGAAAGCAAAGGTTCTGTTCATCGAGCTTACAATGAGCTTCATTGGAACACTGCAGGGGGCCGAGGACAGAGAGGTCAGTGTGGGAGCAAGGTGGAGATATAAAGGTTGCAAACCATCCAGGATTGTCCTCAGAAGTTAAGCATTAAATTCCAGAACACTATTACGAGCAGGCCAGGAGAAAAATAATAGAGGCAGTCAACAAAATTGTCTGGCTTATTTTTTCATTGTTTTTGATCAATTTTTTATAGGCTTTATTTATTAGTTATAAAAATATTGGGGATGGCTGTTTGATTGGATGTTGCTTCACTGTCAATCAGATATTTAAGAGCCTGTTTGCTTTCCAATTGGCATGGGGAGGCAATGCATTGCAAGATTGGATGCCCTGAACAACCAATGGTGAGTATGTGTGGGCGGAGCATTTGGAAGCAGGAAGTCCTATAATGAGGCCTCCAGGAATACATCCAATTAGAGTTGTCAACACAATTCTAACCTCCCTTCGCTGAGTCTTATTTATTTAGCCAATGCAAATACCCGAAGCCAAGCTATGACCTCCTCAATTGCTGAGTTGAAGCTGACCTACTCAACACAGAGGAAGATTATTTGTTAGATTCAATGTCATAAATAGATTTGGGCGCAGGCATCAAATCTGAGCTCAGTTTGAAGATATTTTGGAATCTTTGGTTGAAGCCATTCTCTTTTTTTTTAGTTCTTTTTAAAAAATTTTAGGAGCAGGGTGTGAACCATAACAACAGCCTTGGGAACAGTCGGGCTGAGTCACATGACTGCACATTCTTATCCAGAATGATAAAGGGAATCTTCATGTGAAATAATTGAGAGTAAAGTTCATTTTTTTTTTTGAGACCCTCAGGTCTGATCTTGGTCAATTTTCCAATATAAAAAAAAGTGATTTGTGTTTGAAGACCTACATATTGAAGCACAAAAATGTTTTCAATGTACTTGGATTGTAACTGAAAATTGACTAAATTAAGCAACAAAGCACTTGGGAGAAATACCAGGACTGGCTGAGTACAAACGTGTCAGAAGTTGCTGTCGTCTGTTCCAATTAGCATCAGCTCCTTTTATTTTTAGTTCAATGTGGATAGTTTAGTTAATACACACAGTTTAAAGATGTTGCACAATTTTAACAATACAGTCATGTTTTATGACATTTTCTTAACTAGAGGATACATACCCAGGCCTGGGTATGCAAAGAATAGATTAGAGCATCACCAGATTACTTAACCTGCTCACAGCAGTCATAACATGAGCAGTTTGTTTTTCAGAGGCCACCAAATCATTGCTATGCATCCTGGATTTACAAAATATAGCATCAGATTTGGTTGTGCCAATTCTTTTAAACACTGTTTGCTGTTACTTTGGCTTCCAGTTATTTTTTATCAGAGT
The DNA here is from genome assembly GCF_964194155.1 of Cetorhinus maximus. NCBI lineage: Eukaryota > Metazoa > Chordata > Chondrichthyes > Lamniformes > Cetorhinidae > Cetorhinus > Cetorhinus maximus. The sequence goes on along the minus strand of NC_135888.1, from coordinate 118,886,718 downwards.
TTACATGCAGGTATGTTATTATCATTGCACTGTGACTCTGTGAAATGCATTCTTGCAGACACTTCCAGTCGTTCTACCTTATTTGAAGTTGAGCTTTAACAAATGCAGCCAGTTAGAAAGTTGCATGTAACATGCATTAAGATCCAGGCTGGGATTTTCTGGTCCTGCCAGTGGCAGGCGTCATCACGGATGGGATGGGAAAATTTGGAGAGTGGCTAAAAGTCAATTTGGAAAATCCCCCCCCCTCCCCCCGTTTTTCACTGCTTCCATTTTCACCAGTACTGTACTACTGTACCACCTGCCAATGGCAATGTGACATACATGAACCTGAGCTTCTATTCTCTTTGCTTAATTATTTACGTAAAGGAAACTAAAAGGAACCCATGGTTCAAGGTGCTGGTTTAAACAGTTGTCAATTAGTTTTCAATTTGTGAGGGAAATAGCAATTAAGGTGGATGCATTGCACTGAAATAAGAAAAAGCAGAGGTAAGAAGTCAGTTGTGGAAGTAGCTTATAGACCCCGCTGTAAGACAGAGTATACAGGAAGAAATAATGGGACTTGTAATAACGATACTGCAATAATCATGGGTGACTTTAATCTTCATTTTGTTTGGATGAATCAGATTGATAAAATGTCATCTGGAAGATGAGTTCATAGAGCATATTCAGGACAGTTTCCTAAGCAGGGCATTCTAGTACCAACCAGGGAACAGGCTATTTCAGACCTGGTAATATGCAATGGGACAGGATAAATTAATTACCTCACCTCATGGTGTCCAGGTAGCAATGATGATAACATGATTTAATTTCACACGTAGTTTGAGGGTGAGATGTGTGGATCTAAGACTAGTGTTTTAAGCTTAAATCAAGACAATTACAAGGGAATGAAGACAGAGCTGGCTAAAGTGAACTGTGAAATTATGAGATATTTATGGAGATATTTCATAACACTCAATAAATATGCATTCCAGTGAGAAAGAAAGAAAGACTGTATTAGAAAATGTTGTGGCTAACTAAGGAGGTTAAGGATAGTATCAAATTGAAAGAAAAAGCATATAAATCTATGAAGATTAGTGATGGATCAGAAGATTGGACAGAAATTTAAAAACTGCATGGAATGACTAACAAAATAATAATGAGGGAGAAATTAGAGTACGAGAGAAAGCTAGATGGAAATGTAAAAACAGTAAGAGTTTCTACAAGTATTTAAAAAGGAAAAGAGTAATTAAAGTGAGCATTGGTTCTCCAGAGTGAGTCTGAGGAATTAATAGTGGGGAATAAGGAAGTGTTGAACAGATATTTTGTGTCTAATCTCACTGAAGAAGAAACAATAACGTCCCAGAAGTACTTGTAACTCAAGAGATGAAAGGGAGGGGGGAACTTAGAACAATTACACTCGCCCAGGAAACTGAGAAAACTATTAGAACTAAAGGCTGACAAGTCCCTAAGACGCGATGGCATGCACCCTAGGGCCTGAAAAGAAGTGACTGCTAAGGTTGTAGGTTGATTGGTTGTAATTTTCTAAAAATCTCTAGATTCTGGAAAGGTCCACTCAAATTGGGAAATAGCAAATGTAACTCATCTATTCAACAAAGGAGACAGAAATCAGAAAACTACAGATCAGTTAGCCTAACATCTGTCATAGGGAAATGCTAGAATCTATTATTAAGGAGGTTACAAAAAGGCACTTAGAAAATCTTAATGAAACCAGGCAGAGTCAGCATGGTTTTGGGAAAAGAAAATCATATTTGACTAATTAATTAGACTTCTTTGAGGAAGTAACAAGCAACATGGATAAAGGGGAACCTGTAGAAATGGATTTCCCAAAGGCATTTGATAAGGTGCCACATCAAAGGTTACTGTGCAAAATGAGAGCTTATGGTGTAGGGGGTAACATATTAGCATGGATAAAAGCAAAATACTGGATGCTGGAAATCTGAAACAAAAGCAAAATTTGCTGGATAAACTCAGCAGGTCTGAGCAAGTGACAGATGGCCCTAGTGGGGTTGGGGTGGGGGGAAGGGACGGTGTGAGAAAAAAGATGGGATAAAAGGTGGGGATAAAACAAGGGATGGAAATAAATTAAAAGAGAAAGAATAGAAATAGGTAGCAAAAATATATATATATAAAAATGAAAAAATAAATATTTGAAAAAAGGGATCAAAAAGGGGTGAGGATGGAGGAGCGAGTTCATGATCTGCAGTTGTTGAACTCAATGTTAATTCTGGAAGGCTGTAAAGTGCCTAATCGGTAGATGAGGTGCTGTTCCACCAGTTTGCATTGAGCTTCACTGGAACATTGTAGCAGATCAAGGACGGCCATGTGGGCATGAGAGCAGGGTGGTGTGTTGAAATGGCAAGCGACAGGAAGGTCTGGGTCATGCTTGTGGACAGACCGAAGGTGTTCCGCAAAGCAGTCACCCAGTCTGCATTTGGTCTCTCCAGTGTAGAGGAGACCACATTGGGATCTGTGAATACAGTAGACCAAATTGAGGGAAGTGCAAGTGAAGCACTGCTTCACTTGAAATGAGTGTTTGGGTCCTTTAAGATGAAGATGAGGAGATTTCTTTTTCCTCTCACAATGTCATTCTTTCAGAAGTATCTTCCCCAGACAGCAGTAGAGGCAGGGTCATTGAATATTTTTATGGCTGAGTTAGATTGATTCTTGATTGGCAGGGAGCCAAAAGTTGCAGGGGGTAGACAGGAAACTAGAGTTGAGGCCTCAATCAGATCAGCCAGGATCATATCAAATGATGGAGCAGGCTCAAGAGGCAAATGGTCCACTCCTGCTAATTCGTATGATTGTATTTTTTATAGTTTACAGATAGCTTAGTGGCCTGCACACATTGATTATCCAGCAAGCTCAGAGCTGTTTTTTATGGGATAAACATCTAACCGATGGAGCAACAACATAAATAGCCTGGAGTCTCTGCTCAATTGCATTGTTTTATTTTTCAGCGCAATTCCCCCAACATTGGAGTAACTGCCACAAATGACTGCGGAATTTTAAGCATAAATTGTGTTCAGCACAAGTAACTGGAAGGCTTTTTCCATTGTCATCCTGTAGGACTCTGTATTTGGTCCCTTGATTTCCATATATCAATAATTTAGACTTAAATGTAGGAGGCCTTGATTAAGATGTTTGCAGATAGTACAAAAATTAGCATGTGTTTCATAGTGAGGAAGGAAGCAGCATGAAGGAAGGTATCAATGGACTGGTCAAATAAACAGAAAAGTGGCAAGTGTAATTCAGTCCGGAGAAGTGTGACTCAATGCGTTTGGAGAAAGGGAGGACACAATAAATGGTAGGATACTAAGGAGTGTAGAGAAATAGAGGTACTTTGGGGTGCACGTCCAAAGATCCCTGAGGGTAGCAGGTCAGGTCGATAAGATAGTCAAGAAGGCAATTAGGATACTTTCTTAAATTAGCCAAACCATAGAATATAAGTTAGACCACAGCTAGAGTACTGAGAACAGTTTTGTTCATTGCACCACTGGAAAGACATGATTGCACAAGAGAGGGTACAGAGATTTACAAGGATGTTATTGACAGGATTGGAGAACTTTAGCTATAAGCCATTATTGGAAAGGCTGGGGTTACTTTCTTTTGAACAAAGGAGGCTGAGAGGAGATTTAATTGAGGTGTATAAAATTAGGAGAGGTCAAGATAGAGTGAATAGGAAGGAACTATTTCCCTTAGCATAGAGATCAGTAACCAGGGGCATAGATTTAAACTCATTGGTACAAGGGTTACAGGCGAGTGAAGAGAATTTTTTTTTTACCCAGAGAGCGCTGGGGTTCTGGAACTCACTACTTGAAAGGTTGGTAGAGAAATAAGCCCTCATTGCATTTTTAAAAATTCTCAGATATGCACTTGAGATGATGTGGCAGGATGGTCAGTAACCAGAGCACACAGGTTAAAGGCAATTGGCAAAAGAACCAGAGATGACATGAAGAAAAAGCATTTTCCATAATGGGCTGGATTTTATAGGGCAATATAGTCCCCGCACCACTGGCTAAAAGTCAGGGGAGCCCATCCAGCAGAACGACGGCTGCCCTGTTGTAATTGTACACCCGGTTACTAATTAAGGGAGGTGAAGCAGGACTTCAGCTCCTCAGGAACAGGATGTCCTGCTTCAGAGAGCTGACAGCCAATCGGAGGATTGCAGCTTTCCAGTATGGGCAATGCCACCGAGAGTGGCGGCCACTGTCGGTACTGCATCCAGGGCTTGAGGAGATGAGATGTGCTTGATCCAGCCCAGCAGGTAAGTCAGGGTCCCCCAGGTGCCAAGCTGGCAGGCCCCTGTGAGTGGAGTGGGGGTCCAGGGTTTGAGAAGCCTTTTATAGCCCCTATGCCCACTTGTTGTGAGCTCATGCCAACCCATGCCCCCCACCTACCACCCTTTGCCCTCACCTGCTCCATGCCAGCTCACCGAGTATCCTTTGACAGTTTTGACAGTTCTTTGGCAGTGTTGACAGGTCTTTGACAGTTCCAATGAGTTTATGCACTTTTTGTGCACATTCATGTATACTTTTAACAATCCAAAACGGTGCCTTACCTCTCCCAAAGGCTGCCCTGTCTCTTCCAAAGAGTGCCTTACCTCTTGCAAAGGTGTCCCAGGACCCTATCCAAACTGCTACTTTACCTCTCCAAAGGCCTGGCTATCTAAACAAATTCACCAAGTTCAAACCTCCTCTTACATAGTCTAATCTGCACACTCTGGGTTTCACACTCCCGGCCTACCAAAATCCCTCTTCAGTGGAGGCAGCTGCTGATTTAAATGGCCAGCTGCCTCCGAAAACCACGCGTGCACGTACCCTGGCACAACTCCAGTCCCACCCTCGCAAAAATAGGAAATTCCGTGTTGGAGGGCAGGACTTAGAATTTCTGGGCTTGACCACCATTTTCGCCATGATGGTGAGGCTCTCCGTACTGAAAATTTGGGACTTAGTTGAAGTGGAAAAACTTGCAGGGTTATGGGGAGGAAAGCAGGGTCTAATTTAATAGCTTCTTCATACAGCCAGCACAGGAATGAAGGGCTGAATGGCCTCCTCAATGCTGCATAATTCTGTCATACCTTTTGTGACCTCGAGATCCCAAAGCACTATGTGGCCAATGCACATTTGAAGTGCAGTCAACATAGCTATTGCAGCGAAACTCAGCAGCTAAAATTGCAAACAGCAAGATCCTACAAATCATAATGTGATACTAGCCAGATAGTTATTTTAGTGATTATGGTTAGGGATAGAGAACTCCTTTGCCCTTGCACTGCTACAACCCTGAAGTGTCAGCCTGGATTATGTGCTGAAGTATCTGAAGTGCGAAATGAACCCACAACTTCCCTGAAACAGAGACAAGAGCACTATCACTGAGCCAAAACTAATGTAATGCTGGCATATGAGGTTTGAAGACCATCTAATATTCTTAACTGAAATAGATAGCAATCTTCTGATCTAAAGCGAAAACATTCCATGCGTCTGCCTGCCTGATACCAGCTCACCCATAATACTAACGCTGTACCTACATTAAACACACATACTTGTATGTGACAATTAAAGAATCAAATAAATTATTGGGCATTTTTTATTTCCCTGCAGTTACACCAGTAACCACTTCCAATTACCTGAATTGACAACTTTTGTTTTGAGATAGAATTGCACGTGACAGAGAACAAAATGGTTATTAAGCATGATATATTGTGTCCTTTGAATGGTACATCTTGCTGCAGTGTAGACTTTGTACCCTTCCCTTGTGAACTCCATATACTTCCCGCCTTGTAGCCATTTATTGCAGACTTTTGAAATCATACCTCTGTTGGAGTGTAGTTCACGCAAAAGAGAGCTTCAGTTTGTTCTGAGAGGATGGTGAAGATGGGGGTGGGGGTTGGGATGCTCGCTCAGCTCGTTATCTCCTCGTTTGCTTGCTTTGTGTCTTGTGGGTTGGGAGGGGTACAATCCTGAGCTGAAAATTATTGCCTATTTTATTGCCTGCCTTTTGATTTTAGAAGCCAATGGTCTCATGTTTTTGTTCGATATGTATGGATTGCCGAACTATTTGGTTTCTTATTGTAGTCAGGAGTCTTATTTCATGTTTGTTAAAGTGCTGTGATTGTCTCTGATATCTATGATTGAACTCTGATTTGGTAGGTTAAGTCCCCAATGTCAGGTATCAAGGTGCTTCTAATAAAAACTGCTCTGTTTCTGTGTTACTGCTGTAAGTGACTTTCACAAGTGATTATGCCATTAAGCATCCTAATGGGCAACACCCAATAACTTGAGGCATGGGATCTGTAAAGGAATTCATTGAGTGAAATTTCGGCTTTGACCATCATAGAGTATGGCTACCTTGAGTGAAATTTCTGTACATGAACATGATGTTTCAGCACCTGCTACTAGGTAATAATAGCTATGATAGTAACAGTACACAAACTGTGGACTTTTCTGGTCATTAAGTATCAAGTTGTATTTCATGATCTTTTGTGACAGTACTGTAGTGTTTGAAATGCTGGCTGTAGTGAATCATTCTTATTCATTTCCTTTCACATCAACAGACTTTCTGTTTTCGCTATCAGGCCTTACTCTGAAAGAAAGATGCTCTTACAAACCTTTTTCTCCTTAAGAAAAAACATTTTTGCCAGTCACGTTGAAGCATTTTACAGTTGTGGGACAGTCTTACAGACTGTCTTACAGCCTGTAAGACAACACCGAGCCTTGCTGCAGCCTTGCTGTCAGCAGTTTCCCCATGGGGAGTGGTAGAAGGGGATTGTCGCAGCTGTTGCCCCTGGTCACTCAAGATTTGCCACTGGCCAACTCACAGGGGTGTTGGTGCAAGCCTTGGGAACAAAGGAAACAGATTGTCCCTCTTCCTCCAAAACCTCTATTATAGCCATATAACCTTGACAAGACAGCCCCTTTCTTCAGCAGCACTGCCACCCTCACCCCCATCCCATAAAAAAAAACTGCTCTCCTTCCACTCCCATAAAACTTGAGGGTGCAATATGGTATAATCAGTACCGCATTGCAACATTATTGGCCCATTTCTGAAGAGCTGTCAAGGCAGTTCAAAAAAGGCTAAGCAAAGACTGGCAGTCGAAATACATAATGAGTTCACCTGCAAAATGCCCAGTAAATGTGAGGTACTCTTCTTGTCTGACACCTTGTAGATACAGGATTAAACCTTCCATTATTCAGTGAGATGTACACACATAAAGATAATACAAACAATTCTGCTCAAGTGTCCTCTCACTTTCATGTATAGTCTGGTTTTGCACTTCTAATTAACAGAGCATTCTGTCGCTGAAAAAGGTACATTCACAATATCAATATTCCTCCTAATTGCTATAAATGACTCCCCACAACAAAAAATTCCCAGTTATCTGACTGATGAAATATATTCTAAAATGCTAGTTAATGTCATAATATTTTTCATATTGAAGCACTTCAAACTGTTGCAAATGACCTGAATGAAATGTAAAATCAGCCAAACTTAGTGGACTAGAGAATATTACAGTTTGTGAGCACTTAATGACACAATAAAATGAAATGTTCCTCAATGTGTATTGTAAATGCGGGGTTTCATATAAAATTTTAGATCATGCCCCAAATGCTACTTCAATGTCAATCCTGATGTTCAGATTGAATATTGCCCTTAAAAGCAATTAACAGTGCTCACAGCAATAACTCAATGAATTTATCCACACTTGGAGGGAGGAAAGAAAAATGTAAAGCTATTGAGGATGAGCAGGGTTTTGAAAGTAGTTGGATAGCCCTTTCAAAGAACTGACACAGGCATGATGGACTGAACAGTCTCCTTCTGTGCTGCATGATTCTATGATCCAGTGAATAGATGAACCATTCATATCAATAATGTCTTATAAACTATCCAGTCTGTACTGACTTGCCGACCACAGTCAAAGCAGCAGTGAGATTACAACTGCCCTTAATGCTCCTAGGAGAGAAACCTTCTCCAGTAGCCCTTGGTAGAGGTGCAAGTGTGTGGACATTGTGAGAGTCTAGAATCAAGGTGAGCTGTGTTGGGCCTTTTGAATAGTTCACTAATGCCCACTATCAAACCTCACACATGACTAACGTCCAGCAAGCAAATAACAAGGCTTTCAGGAGAGGAAGAGGTGGAGGGGTAGATGAGAAAACTAGGAAGGAGAGTTGTCACATTTACCATTGGTTGTACAGTTGCCATGCACAACATACGGAAATACAATTTGTATTAAGCAGCTGAATATAGCACATGGTCGAGATTTTCTGACCCCGTCGTGGCAGGTCCCACTGCAGGTGATTCGGCAGCCCAGCAGCTGGGTGGCAGTGGGTGGGGCCAAAAAATCCCACCCTATGTGTCAGTAGCAAAGCAATAGATGGTTGCATGATGTATTGGAAGGGCCGGTCATGCCTAGAGTGGAAAGTCACCTGATCCAATGGCTTACATCTCAGGTTGTGAAGGGAGGTGAGGGTTGAGATAGCAGAAGAGCTTTCCATAATCTTCAAATCTTTCCTTAGATACATGGGGAGGTGTCGGAGGATTGGAAAGTGGCAAATGTAACATCATTGTTGAAGAAAGCGTGCAAGGACATTCCTTGTAACTATAGGCCAGTCAGTTTAACATCAGAGGTGGTAAGGTTTGAGAAACAATAATCAAGGAAAATATTAACAGGCACTTGGAGACCTTTGAGTTAATTAAGGACATCCAGCGCAGATTTGTAAAAGGCAGATAGTATTTGACTAATCTAATTGAATTTTTCGATAAAGTAACAGAAAAGATTGATGAAGGGAATGCAAGGGATGTTATCCATATGGATTTAAAGAAAGCACTTGATAAAGTACCACGTGAAAGGCAGTTTAATAAAATTGAGGCTCATGGAATAAGAAAGTCAGTGTCGGCTTATTTGGCTTTTGGATAGCAAGCGGTAAGACATGATAAATGTTATTTTTCAGACTAGAGGATGGTCAGCAGTGGTGTTTCCAAGGGTCAGTGCTAAGACCTCTGATTTTACTGATATATGATGACTTGGATATTGAAATACTGATTAAATTTCAAAATTTGCCAATAGTTCCAGACTTGAGGGTATAGCAAACATTAAGGATGATACCAATCATCTGCAACAGGACATAGGTAGGCTAATAGAATGGGCAAACAAGTTTGGATTTAATACAGAGAAGTGTGAGGTGATGGAGTTTAACAGGAGGAGTAAAGAGAAGCAATACATACTTAATGACACAGCTTTTAAGAATGTTCAGGGACAGAGGAGTGTGGGGGCTCATGTGGAATGATCTTTGATGGTGGCAGAACATATTGAGAAAGTAGTTAACAAAGCATTTGGGATCTTGGGCTTCATAAATAGAGGTATGGAGTACAAAAGCAAAGAACTCATGCTGAAGGTTTTTAAAGCTCTGGTTAACCCACACTAGAGTATGTGTCCAGTTCCTGTCACCATACTTCAGTAAGGGTGTGAAGGTCCTTGAGGGGACTTACCAGAATGGTTCCAGAGATGAATTTAGCTACATAATTAGGTTGGAGAAGCTGGGGTTATTCTCTTTAGAGCAAAGGAGGTTGAGGGGAGATCTGATAGCAGTGTAAAAGGTTATGACAGGTTTATATTAGGTAGACAAAGAAAAGCTGTTCCCATTGGTTGATGGTACAAGGAATAGGAGGCACAGATTTAAGTTTTTGGGCAAGAGGTACAGAGGGGATGTAAGGAAGAACTATTTTACACAGTGAATGATAATGACTGGAACTCGCTGTCTACAATGGGGTTGAAGCAGAGACAATCAATGATTTAAAAAGGAAACTGAATGAGCACTTGAGGGAAATAATCGCAGGACTATGGGGATGGAGAGGGACAAATTGGGCTGATTGGATTGCTCTGCAGAGAGCCGACATTAACTCGATGAGCCAAACAGCCTCTTCCTTTGCTTTAATGATTCTATGGGCAGAATATTACGCTCGGCGTGCGGGTGTGTGCCCGACACGCCTGAGTGTAAAATGACGCACGATGGCACCAGGCGTGCATCCCGCATCATTGTGCAGTCTAGCGATATTTCATTCGGTGGGCGTGCGCCGGAGTCGGCTGCACGCCCATCAATAATTAAAAGGCCTATTAAGGCCATTAACAATCTAATTAAATTCAAATTTACGCTGCCCATCCAACCTAACGGTTGGCGGGCAGGCCAAAAGGCCAAGCGGCCTATACATTTTTAGGAAACCTCATCCATGAGCGGGATGAGGTTTCCTGAAGCAAATAAACATTAAACAAAACTTTATTTTTGAATTAAAAACACGTCCCAGCTTCTGTGATAGAGTCACATGAGGGGACATGGTTTATTAAATTTTTTTTCTCTTCATTTTTTTTTTACACAGCGCTTCCATCTCCCTGAGGCAGCTCCATGCCTCAGGGAGACTGAAGCACTCTTTCTCGTGTATGTGCGAAGTGCCGCTAGGCCTGACTCTCCCTCCTCCCCCTGCCCACACAGGCAGCGCTCACCACTGCCGCTCACAATCCACGCAGGGCGGGCCTTAATTGGCCCGCCTGTGTAAAATCACAGTGTGGAGCTGATCGAGGGCGGCAGTCAGCTTCCCAACCACCCCCCGCCTGCCCCTGCTGAGCACCCCCGCCAAGGGCAAAATCCTGCCCTATAACTTTGTGGCTCTGAATCACACTGGTGATGATGCTGGTGCACGTATGTGGTAAATGTGGAACAGACTGCTCATATATAAACGTGGGTATTAAATCACTCAAAGTTATTGTATTTACAGGACCCAGTAATTTTGCTTCTTGTTTCTTCATTATTTTAATCTTTAGCATTTTATTCAGGAGTGGCACAGTGGCGCAGTGGTTAGCGCTGCTGCCTTGCAGCTCCAGGGTTCAATTCTGGCCCCAGGTGTCTTTGTGGAGTTTGCACGTTCTCCCTGCGTCCGTGTGGGTTTCCGCTGGGTGCTCCGGTTTCCTCCCGCTGTCCAAAGATGTGCTGGTTAGGTGGATTGGCTATGGTTAAATTGCCCTTTAGTGTGTGCCCTGTGATGGAGTGGCATCCCATCCTGGGTGTAACCTGCCTAGCGCCCATTGCCTGTCGGGATAGGCTCCTACTCTCTGCAACCCTGAATTGGATAAAGCAGTTCTGGAAAAGTGAGTGAATATTTTATTCGAACTTAATTTCTGCCCTAAGCCACGTCCATTTTTTTTTTGACTTGAAGAGTCATACGTACTCAAAACAGTAGCACTGTTTCTTTCTCCGCAGGTGTAGCCAGACCTGCTATGTTTTTCCAGCATTTTCTGTTCTTACTTCAGATTTCCAGCATCTGCAGTATTTTGCTTTTGTCCTCAGGGTAGTTTGTTATGAGAAGGATACTAAAACATCATAGTGTAGCCAGTAATATCTACCAGCCTAACGTGTTTATCTTCAGTTGTAGTTTTCTATGAAAAATGGAAAATATTGCTGTCCAAATGTTTGCAGTGTAACCAGCATTTTATCCACTAAAACATAGGTTTTTACATTCTGTTGGAGTTAAATAATGTTTTTTGTTGAGGTGCAAGCTGCTCCCTGATGTTGGGTTTCCATTCATTTGTGTTAGTTTTATCAGCAGAAAATTGGTGAAATCAGTCGGTCCAGCACAAAGGATCAAGGAATTTTAAATGTTACGTACGTCAAGCGTAAATCAAGTTTATGCAATCTTTAATGCTGGTTTAGAAATCATTTAGCTACGGCCTCAAGAGCGAAAGAAAATGATCATGTTGCTTTTCTGCCATTCAGTGAGATTCTTCAGTTGCACAGGCATTAATTGGCATGTTCTAAAATTTTATGTCTATTAAAAAATATTGAATTTATTTTTTTTTAAAACTGACTATTGTACTAGTAGTAAATGGTTCAGGTTGGTTCCCTTAAGTTATTTGCAGTGACTTCAAATCAGGTGATGGGCTAGACACTCTTATTAAAAATGCTTATTCTTTTGTGATAAACTCATTTTCATCTGCTCAGGTGAAGTACTAAAACATATTTAGGGGCAATCTCAGTTAAATGATATGATTTTGGAACATGTGTGTATATATGTACTCCGATGATGGAATGCTAATTTGGTGATAGTGAATATCCTTCGATGCTGTATAATTGCCACGTATGTTGAAAACATTGCTCAATGTGCTCAGACTTCATTTTAAGCAAACTGTGCCCCTTTGCATGCTGGTCAATTTGGCATGATCCTTTCTACAATTGTGCCTATGTAGTGTTCAAATGTTTTCATTTTATTTCGACTTGTGTGAGGTAAAGTGTAGCTGTGTGAATACGTTTTGAAGCTCGAGGTTCCTCTTCTATCTTTCAAAGTAAAATTGTTTTCCTGTTCTACTTTTATGGTGGATGCGTAGCCCCCTAGCAAGTCTCTGGTAATACATTTTTTAAACTAATCACCAGGAGATTCAAGAGAGCAATCCAAGATTGCTATTTCCCCCAGTTTGCCCCTCCATTGTTGGGTGGTTAAAACAAAATGTTTCCATTCACTTCATCCCATTGCCAGTGTGGCTGAGGTCAGGATCTTACATAGAATTACTTCAGGGTCCACAGCATATGAACAGAGCATTCAATCTAACTGGCCTATGCCATTATTTATGTACCACACAAGCCTCCTCTCATCCCTTTTCATCTAACCCTATCAGAATATCCGTCTAGTGTGGCACAGCGCACAGGGCTCCCCACATTGCACTGATATGTTCTATAATTGTTTTCAGTATTCATCATATATGTCAAGTTGTAATAGTTGGGAAGGCATTGTAGCAGTGCGTTATCCACGATATCATAGATCTGAGAGTCCTGGGTTTACGAACTCTGCCATGTTTCTTATCTTAGACTTGTTTCTGTGGAAAGCCCACAGAGAGGGGGTAAAATGATGAGCAAGTTAACACAAAGTCACTTTCAAGTCTCGTTCATTGTCTGGCTCGTGAACAACATCTGGCACAGAACTAACAGCAAGTCGCCCAGGCTACCTGCTCTCTTGGTGGCAGCTTCCGTGTGGAGCAAGAAAAACTAAATAAAGCAGGGAGAGAAAATACCTTCAAAAAAGTAGAAGAATATTTGCCCTTGTTTGGAAAAAAATAATGCAAGCCACATACGTTCTGTTATAGCCTGCAGATAGTCTTGGCAATGGTGACCAAGTCATCGTGCTGCTTAACAATTTTTAGTCAATTCATTGGGAGATTCCTGGAACACATATACTGTCAACCAGAGAACCTTCTGTTTCCATGCCAACTCTCATTTAAATTTCTCCAGTGCATAATTCAATTAGAAAATAAATTAGTATAACATTATCAACTCCAGAAGTTATTATATGTTATTTTATGACAATACAGTTAGAAAATAAAACAATCTAGCTAGACATGAAAGCACTATTACATTCATTTCAACTAAAAAGAGTTAAATAGGAACAATATCCAATCTATCAACACTTTAGAATTCCTAATATTCAATTTGGTATCAAATGTGTATAATACAGTCTGAGGTGATCTCAACATTTTAGTTTTATCCTCATAAACGCTGTAGTCACAAGTTATTTTGACTTTTTCAATCTATTCAGCAGGCACCTCTATTTACTTTCCCCAACAACATGGCTAGGAAGAAGGGGAAATGCTTTTAATGTCATGTATGCCTTAAGAGATACTGGGGGTGGTGTGTGGGGGTTGTTGGGGGGGAGGGTCGCAGAGGGAAATGCAGATACGAGGTGCAAAATTCAGATCCGTAGCACTGCTTGACACAGCACCATGAAAACCGAAGACCCTCCTAGTGGGGTATACTCTGCCTCCAACCACTTCGGGCCCCTTTGGAACACATATACCATATACCATGCTGAGAATGGCACTTGGTCAGGCAACCCTGTGAGCATGGTAAGCATTTGAACTGATGCTATCAGAATGTCACTCAGCCCTATTGGCCGGTGTGACAATCTGCTTGCAAACCTGGACCACGCAAGTCCATTAAATATACTCGCTTGTCAATCACCAAAGAACAAACATTCAGTTGCAGGAGGGCCAGCATGAGTGTTATGTAAAGGGCCAGGCACCTAACTTGCAGAAAAGGTAGTTGTTGAGAAATTCTGCTTCTGCTAACTCTCTGGAAGTACTGTAGAGAGATTTTGGCGGTGTTGTGGTGAATTTGGCAGGGAATGCTGCAGCCTTCCAGGGAAGGCAGTGGATTTAGTGATCTGTCCACACAGGCTGCACCTGGTATGGAGCCTGCAGTGCCTCAGGGGTGTCAAGAACAAGATAGGAAGATGGAGTAGAGGCTGCAGAGAGGGGAAGCTCTGTGCGATGCCCTCTGCCAAGTCAGATTTCTCCCATGCTCCTTGACCGTGACAGAAGGTTGCCTGCCTGGCCAGCTGATGCACCCACATCTGTGTATGCATGCCTTGTCATATACACTGCTCTAGTGAGGTCCTCATCTGAATCCCCTGTAGCAGAATTCTTCTATGATCTCACCCTCCATTGAACTATCCTTTCCCATTGGCATGGTTGCAGTCCATGTACCCGGCGGCTCACTGCATGCTGATCCCAACTCTATAGTAGCCTCTCATGTAGCTGCAGTGTCAGTAGCTCAGCTTGTGGCTGCAAGATAGTCATCAAAGCATCCAATATGGAATTCAAAAGAAACTTCTTCACCCAAAGAGTGGTAGGAATGTGGAACTTGCTACCAAGGGGAGTGGCTGAAGCGATAATATAGATGCATTTAAGGGGAAACTAGGTAAGCATACGAGGGGGAAGGGAATGAATGGTTATAATGCTAGATTTAGAAGAGATAAGATGAGAGGAGGCTTGAATGGAGCATAAACACTGGCATGGACTGGTTGGGCTGAAAGGCTTTTTCTGTGCCGTACATTTTATGTAATATAATTCTATGAATGTCACAACAAACACTGGGGCCTCTTCATCAGTGCTGTTCTGCTGCTCTCTCTTCTCCTGTGTGTTACTCACAATAAGAGGTGGTGGTGGAAGAATTAATCCAGGCTGGCCTTTTGGCTCAAGCTGGTTCATTTTGAAGACAACTCCTTAGTGCTACTGACTTCCAAGTAGCTTCCACACAAAGTGTTCCAGTTGTATCTTTTTATTCTGTTTAGATGGGGTAATCAATGCCCATCACCTGTTTAATTAGCAATTGCCTTTAACAAGGTGATTGCCATGCAGTATGACTATTTATACATTGACACTGGGATTGCAGGGTAGGCAGCAGATGGTTGTCTGAAAGCAGAAAATCAGAAAGGGGAAGGTTGTTGCGAGGGTAGTGGGAGTGAAGTGCGAAGGCCACGATGGTCACACCATCAGCAGCTTGCTCATAAGGCCAGATAGCAGGGTGAGGGTGAGCTGGGAGTTGAGAAGGGCCATAAAGCAGGAACGTACCATTTTCCTTAGCCTTATCTGTGATGCTGGATGCCATGTACTATGTTGCAGCTGGTCCCAAGGTGCAGGGAAACCTTTCTTCCTTGGGGTTTAGGAAATGCAGGCGTCGTTGTTCCCTGCCAGTTCTGCTTTGCTCCGTTTTGTTTTGTGCTATGTTTTCCTGCAAGAGAAAGGGAAGAACTTCATTGATTGTGTGGCACTGTGTTTGGGTGATCTGGCTGCCAAAGCTGAATAGCTGGAGGAATATGGAGCCAGTGGAAACTGGGTGTGAGCTGGCATAAGTAGAATGTGTGTGAGGGTGAAGTGGAGTACCTGGATTTTGGGTGTGAGTCCTGAGCACTGGGTGAGTGAAGGGAGATTGATGCATTGAACAGAATTGAAATCTTGGTGGGTAGGAAATGTCATGTGAAGATACATTCAGTAACCTTGATGACCTGCATAAGGATATTAAACACCTTGTCGCACTGCTACCAGGTCCTTATGGCTAGAAGCTAGAAATGAATATCCCTGGCCACCTGCTCCCAATGCCTTTGGAGGGTTTTCCTCATCAGTATCCTGATCACCTGCGGATCCATGACGCCTATCCTCCTGTCACCCCTTGCGCTGTATCTGTGAACCTGGAGCCCTCTTCCTGCCCTAATGTTCCATTTTCCTTGTCTGGAATTGCAGCACAGCATTTAGCAGCAGTCTCCTGTAATTCAGTACAGCTTTCTTTCAAGAGGAACCAGTGATAATTTTGAAAACCGCCATTAAATTTCTTATCCTTCTATGTTCTGAGGAGAACAACGGCAGCTTCCTTAAGGGCCAACCTTTGGCTCAGGTCTGTGGATTTCCCACCTATCAACCTCCCCTACTCTGGGTATTCAATGCCATCAACTTCTGGATGCCAACCGTGCCAGTGGTTTGGGCCTCTTGCTGGCACTGTTGTGTGGGTGGTGCAATTGCCTTGTCTGATTTACGCCCGATATGAAAATTGCCCCAAAGAATGGAGATGAGAGCCTGGATTTTCATCCTTAAAGCCGGTAGGGTGTTTGAGGAAATCTCCAGTTCGACCTGCCCGCCTTGGGAAAATGTGCCTGGCTAAGGCAGGGTCTTCTTTGCTGAAGGCAGGATGTGAGCTGGAGCAGGCCAGCTGACCTGAAAAGAAGTGCAGAGGCAGCCACGGGGCTGCTGGGTGGGGAGACAGGCTGTTTAAAAGGCATGAGTGTAATTGGTGTTGGGTAGAAGAGCAGAGCTTGGCCTAGGAGAGTTGAGGGGCCTGAGGGGATGTGTGGAAAGGCAGAACTTGGCATGGACGCATGAGAGGACATCGAGGGTGCATGGAAGGGCAAGGCTTGGCATGGGGGCATGAGGAGACATTGGGGGTGGGTGGTGTTGTACTATGCCTTTAAGGTATAGCAGCATGACATCACTGGAAGGGAAGTGTGTCATGCGATCCATGCTAGGTGGCATGAAATGACCCTAGACCTTCTGGTCAGACTGCAATGGAGTCACAGCACCAGAGAGTGTTAAAATTGCAGCATGGTGACTGCACAGAAGACCTTTGAAGACATAGCGCCAGGATAGTGCTCAAATATTGACCTGGTAAGCAGATGGATCCCTCATGGTGAGATTGCAGCGCATAGCCTCTCAGTTCAGCGAGCGGGAGAGCACCATCTTAGTTCAGTCAGGAAAGGTGAGTGACCAGGATGTGGGTCGGATCGATAGCTAGTGAGGGAAAATCAGACAAAAAAGAACAAACAAAACCGTCATAGAAATTGGGCTACTATAACAGGCGGAGCTTTGGAAAAATGTGCAAAAGCGGCTACAGTGCCACTCATCCCAGGAACTATAGGAGAATGAAGGTCAAAAGAATATTGTCAGAATACCCACAAAATTCCCCAGTTTGAATTGGGGTGCAGCTGACCTTCTATCTGAATTCACAATGTTTAAACAATTACGGTTTCTTGATTTAGCTGTGTCTGAACCAGACAAGCACGCCATAAAAATTTGCCTAGCAATTGGAAATGAATGTCTCCACAGGCTCAACATGTCAGGATTGACAGCAGAAGAGCAAAAAGATCCCCAAAAGATATCGACTACATTGGAAGACTGGCTCAAAATGAGGTTAAACTTCCATCGACCAGAGTTCATGTCATTTCGACAACAGCTTACAGAATCCAAAGAGCACTTTGTCAGTCGATGCAGGGAAAAGGCTACACTCTGTGATTTTTCAAACGCAGAGTTAGCAAACAGAATTGTTGAGTTAGTGATCGCATCCACTCCTGTGGAAGCAGTCTAGAAAGATCTGCTAGACGAGTCCAAAAAGTGTGGCATCAGAGAGCTCCTCAAATATGGATGTAAGCACAAAGCAATCCGAGCAGGTCGATGAAGCTTACAGGTCTTAAGTACAACAGCAATTGTTGACACACTCACTAGCACGCCCAAACCTAGTGTTACAGATCGGAGGGGGATTAATTTGAATAGCCCTGATTTCTGCTCTCACTACCCATCCATAAACAGAAAGGTGTTTTTGATTCTTGATTTCTCCCTTTATAAGTGGTGGAGTATTTTCCCCAACCCTTCAGTTTTGGAGTTATCCAATCCTCTATTAATGCCTCCACAGCAACTCGAGATCAGATAAAATAAGAGGGTTGGTTTATTTTACACACACAAATTGCAGGAAAGGGATTTCACAATATCTGCCCTTTTTGCTCATATAATAAAAGAGAGATAAGGGAAAGAAAGGGGTACAGGACCACAATAAAAATAAAAGTTATGGTTTCACATGAGTCCAGAGTCCAGAATCAAAAGTTCAGTGGTGTATTCCTTCAGAGGTTAGCAGGCTAAAACTGTTGCAGGGTGATCTGACTTTCCAGAAGTGAGGACTTCCACAATGGAAGATGGCAAGTAGATATGAATTAGTCTTGAAGGCACAGATGCAGAAGTTCCAATGTTCCAGTAGTTCACAGTGTAGATGAGGGCCAGGCACTTCACCTGGATAGAGCTGTCTGCTGCTTCCTGTTATATGATAAGATGGTAGACTGCCTTGGTTCAGTTCCACATGGCAATATTACGGGTTCTAGCAGCTTTGGTGAGATCATGTGACTTATCTCCCACTTCTCCCAGGTCTTGGTCCATTTTCTCAGGTCTGAAATCTTGAGGTGTTTAATAGAGGAATCAGGGACCCTTTTGTCCTTTGCAATCATACCATCTCCATTGGCCAGAGCTCAGCCTTAGAAATGCAAAGGGGGTTGGTGTGTTTCATTGGGATTTGATTGTCGGCATCCACAGAGGCCATTAACACCTCTTTAAAGATGACAAGGTCTCTGCTGGTTTCTGAAGGTTAGAGGTTCTCTGATATGAATCATGACTAGTGAAAGTAAAGCCTTGTCCATTTTAAAAATAGAAATAATAATTTCATATAGTGGCCAGGTTGACATAGATATATATATATATATATATATATATATATATATTTTCCTTCTTGTCTTCTGGCCCAGACATTAGCAAGGCATGTGGAAGGTGTGGCCTTCTACGTGCGCCGAGGAAATGCCCAGCTTTCCATCAATCCTGTAAGCATGTGGTAGAAAGCGCCATTGGCAGTGACGGTGCACTAGAGCAAAGACTGATGCAGCTACAAAGGGCCGTGTACTGATCCAAACAGACTGTGCACAATGGGTACCTTCAGGCAATAAGAATGACTATCCGGTATACCATTGGAAACATATACTTAAGGTGATTGACAAACCAGAAAATGACAGTGATGTATAGGATGAAGCGAAGCGTGATGAACATGTTTCACATCATCATGGAAAACATAGATACCGTCACACCATCTGAAGTGTTTGTCAAGATTCAAATGATGTGTCCTAAGAAAGTTGGTAACTACTCATTTATTGGTCAAAGTTGACACACAGGCAAGTGCCAACATACTATCTCTGCCAATTCTAAAAGACATAAATTCACAGACATGGATGGCCATGGCGAAATCTACTATTGCAAAATTTTTAGCATACAATGGTTCACTTGTTACATGTGCAGGATCCATAGTCCTGGATTACAATCAATCTTCCTGGGTGTCATAGATGTTCTGTCTTCCATGCACTCTCTCTCACCAACTCAGTGTTAACAGTACACCACTGCTTCACATGCCCATAGCAAAGAGTTACAGACCTTCAGTTCTTTAAAACTTCTTGCCTCTTGCAAACTGTTCTTGCTTTAAATCTGTTTTCTGCAGCTCTTTAATTCTGAAGCTTGGAGCCTTTCTCTCTGCCCCTCACTCTTAACTTCACTTAACAGGACCTTTTCCCAGGTTCCTGTCCTTCCTTTGTCTAGGCTCTTCCCTCTTCAATTTCCCTGGATTTTTTGAGGTTTTTCTTTAGCCTTTAGCAAAGGGCCTGTCTATCTGTCCCTTTTACTCCAGTCTCTCCTGTCAGCAATTTTCGGAACCAGCCACACCCAAACAGCTTCCAAAACAACTGTTGTTTCTCTTCTGTATGTGTGTCTGTGGGAGGTACCTGCCTCTCTGGGCCCTGTTACTTGGCAGCATTCCAATCTTTCTACCCTTGTATGTTTACCTTCTCTTTAGGGGTCGTAAAACTCCTCATTAGAAATGCAAGCACCCTTTTAAAGTAAAACTAAAACTCTATTTGACCTTTCCTAACACACAGACACAGAAATACAAATCAAACCTAAGCTTAAAAGCTAAAATTCCTTCCTAGCACCTACAAATACCAATCTAACTTACTTAAACTATCTCTATTTCCTAACAAAGCACAAAGGAAGATGGAATGGATCTGAATTGTCCTGGGTTGCACCTTACTGTTATGCCTTTGTGTGATGACTTCATAGGGCTTTGGTTCTGAACAAATCCTTGTCACTGTGGCTGGTTGCCACATACCTTCTGTGAGATTCTGGATGCGAACATGTTGTCCCAACTCTAAAATTGTCAATTCTGTACCCCCTTTTTTATTAGTCATCTTCCCTTGCAGTTGAAAAAAGTTCCTCTCTAGTGTCTGAGAGAGTAGAATGGGTAACAGTAGGTAAATTGATACACACTCCTCTGCTAAACATGAGCTCTGCTGGTGATGGGATAGTTGCACTTAAAGGTGTCACTCTCAGATGTAACATTGCAATGGGTAGATCTTGCTTGGCCTGTCTATATTTGAGAATAAGGGATTTCATGGTGCAAATTAGTCACTCAGTCAGGACGTTAGCTTGTGAGTAATGAGGAGAAGTAGTGTGACCGATATTCCACTTCTCACACATATCCTGAAATGGCATATCAATAAATTGTGGACCACTATCCGTAATGATCTCTCTAGGCACTGAACTGAAAATAGTATTTAAGGTGTGAGCAACAGTTGTGCTTGACGTATTGTGCAATAGTCAAATAATGTTGTACTTGGTAAATGATGATGAAGTCAGTGCCATGGACATGAAAGAGGTTGGATGCGATTTTGGAACAAGGATTGGTAGGACCATCATGTGGAATCAATGGTTCTTTGTGCTGACTTGGCATATGCTCTTGACATGCCTCACACTTCTTGACAATGACTTCAACATCATTGCTCATACCTGCTAAATAAACTGTCTCTCTTGCAAGTCTTCTCGTCCAATCTATGCCCATACGTGAATGATTAAGTTGTTGAAGAACATCAGGTCGCAAGGATTCCGGTATGATGAGCTTCCTGGGAGATGCCTATCTTGACTCGATAAGGCCAAATGGTTTCATGTGTTTGTGGACATGCTGAATTGAATCAGGCTGTCCTTCAGTTATGGTTTTCCACAGTTTCTGTAGTGTAGAATCTTTTGCGATTTGCTCTGGTAGCTGCCGGCATTTACATTGCGCAAAAATGTAGCAGATCAATTTGGAGAACATCTTCAAGTTCAATGTCAATTAAGCCATTTTGTAGATCCAAGGACATATCTTCTGTTTTTGCTGGGTTATGTAATCTGTTAAAGTGTATCTGATGTGGCCATCAAGTTATCTGGCTTATACCTAATCTCACAGTCATAACCTTGAATCTTTATCAAGGGACATTGTCATCTTGCCGGTGCACTTGTCTTTGGTTTTCGCCAAATTGTCCCCCGTGGCTTGTGGTCAATCTCTACCACAAATTTTTTGCCAAAGCGATAGGCATGAAAATGCATTATTCCAAACACTAAAGCTAATGTTTCCAACTCAATGTTGGAGTAGTTGGATTGCATTATGGGCAGAGATTTTGAAGCAAATGCAATTGGTTTGCCTTTTTGTAGCATGCATGCTCCCAGACCATTCTGTGAGGCATCTATCTCCGGGGTGGTTGTCTCCCTAGGATTGTAAAATTGCAATGCTGATGCTTCTGATAATGACGGTTTCAGTGCTTTGAAGAAGTATTGGTTGTTTTCTTGTGCCACAGGCAAGGCATATCCCTTCTCAACAATTGCCTTAGCAACAGTGATTTTTGAGCGAAATTGGGATTGTATGGAGGCAGGGAATTAAAGAAACCTTGGCATCTTCGAACTTATTATCCTTATCTTGGGGAGTTGGCATGGCTTTAATATCCTCTACTTTACTTGGATCGGGATGTATGCCAGCACTGGAACAAATAAAACCAAAGAAATTGATCTGATTCATGTTGATTGTCACATTTCAAACTGTTGAACACCAACCCTTCATTACATGCCACTTGCACCAAAAGTGCAGATTATTATGCAATGTGCAGAATTTCACACCTGGGGGGTAGGTGTCAAGGTCCATTTCAAAAAAGGAAGGCACTAAAAATGCAAAGCACTGGACTTTAATCAACGATAATTCTGTCAAGACAATGGGAACTGCTAACCAGCCAGGTACACCCAAAGCCCTCAATGGAGGATGAAATAAAGCCATCTCCTGTTGGTTTCTGCTATCTTGAAATGTGTCAAACATTTCTGAGATGATAGATCAAAAATGTGATTACTTGTTCTACAACAATGACTGCAAGACATGGTAATCAAATTCCTTTCATGGAATATACTAACAGGAGATTTAAGAACTGGCTTTTCCAAGCCAGAAACAGAAATAGAGAGAAGTCATTGAAGTCATCTGGAGAAACTGCTGAAGGAAGCAGTAAGGAACCTCTCTCTCTCTCTCTCTCTCTCTTTCTGAAACTAAGAAAAGCACCATCTCTTAACAGTCTAAAAATCATTCACAGAAATATTGTATTTCCATTGGAAAGGACCTCAGGAGAAACCCATCAATTTCTGGGAGACGGATCACAGAATTAAAAGGAAGGAAATTGTCTCCAGTAAAGTGCAGTTACCTGGACTTCAATTCAACTCCAAGGTTTTAGAGGAAACTAGCTAAATTCAAATGGCCGCAATATTCAACAATCTGTGCCTCAAGGGCAAGCACAGGGCTTAATCGTATATTCTTTTAACTTTTACTTGGACTGTGTGTGTGTGTGTGTGTGTGTGTGTGTGTGTGTGTTTGGGGTCATGTCTTTTATTATTTTTTCCCTGGTTTAGTAACTAATAAACATACTCTTTCTTTGACTCAAGAAAACCTGGGCCTGAATTTTACATTCCGAGGTTGGGCGCACGCCTGACCCAAATGCACGTAAAATTGTGCTAAATGATGTCGGGCGTGTGCCCTGACGTCATCGCGCACGCATGCAAAACTGAGGTTGGCAGGCACGCGCGTGAGTTGGAGCTGCGCCCACCATCATTTAAAGGGCCAATTAAAGCCATGAAAGAGCCTATTGACTCAGGTTTTACATTGCCTGCACAATTCCATGCTTGTAGCATGTGAGAAACAGGCTGGCTGGCTGCACAATTTTATCAAATTGTCATCCGTGGGCAGGATAAAATGGGTCTGGAGCATTGCCATTGTGAGTAGTGAGAAAGTTAGGAGATAGTTTGCTGCTGGTTACTTAGTGAAACTTGACAGCTTTGTCTCTGTTATTAGCTTCAGTCTTTGCATTGCTAACCTTCATTTCAAGAGGCATTGGTATCTCCAAGGCCCCGGGAGGATTTATACCATGTGAACCCTTCCGGTCACCAGACAGCCTTCTGTTTCTCTGGTAGTGGGGATTGTCTACTCCACTGGTGGGACTTCCCCTGAGGAGAAAGAGAGGGGCAGAAGGGAGAGGAGGCCAGGTCTCCACAGACAGCATCCGAGGGAGCAACCTGTGTGAGGAGAGGTATAGGGCCAGCAATGAGTCCAAGGCAGACTCTCTCCACCACCCTCACAGAGCGGCAGCAGAGTGGCAATGCATCTGTAGGATGCATTGCAGCAACTTGACAAGGCTCCTTCAACAACGCCTTCCAAACCCATGGCATCTGCCACCTAGATGGACAAGGACAGCAAATGCATGGGAACACCACCACCTGCGAGTTCCCCTCCATGCCACGCACCATCCTTACTTGGACCTATATTGCTTTTACTCCACTGTCGCTGGATCAAAATCCTAGAACTCCCTTCCTAACAGCATTGTGGGTGTTCCTATAACACATGGACTACAGCGGTTCAAGGCGGCAGCTCACCATCACCTTCTCAAGGGCAATTAGGGATGGGCAATGAATGTTGGCCTAGCCAGCGACACCCACATCCTGTGCACAAATAAAAATAGAAGAGTTCATCCAATGTCTAAACCAATGTACTTTCCTTAAACAATACAACCAAAAACATGTGTTAAGAGGTAATTAACTGCACTGTTAATTAATTTTTTTTCTTCCTTCCTTGTGGGAAAGCATATGACCTTTCTCCTCCAGTAGATGATCCAGATTGTGCTGGAAGAAATCACAGGAGCAAGATTCACTCACTAAGTAGAGAGGAAGTTAGTAGGACAGAATGATTGCTACATTTCCTGACATAGAAGTCACAGAAATTCAAAGTAGTTCAAAGTGTATGGAGCTGTTTGAGACATTTCGGTGTAATATGCACGATACACGCACAAATATAAAGGGACAAACCAAGACCTGACAAACCAAATTTCTGTCTTCAAGGACAAAATATCAATCAAAATGAATGGAATAAACAGGTTTGAAGATTGATCTTAATACTTTGTGGTACTTAATTTAAATATGGCCCTTGATAATGTAGTTAATGGCATTATTCTGTGTTATCTTCAAATGATTAAGAAAAGCATAAATGATTTTTTTTTTCACAAGATGGCTATGAAGGAATGCAGCTATAAATATAAAGTCCTAAGAGAATCCAGCTATAAATACAGAGTTATAAGATTAAAATGGTGATTCTCCTATGAAGTAGGGATTAAAAATCAAAAAGCAGAATTCAAATTAAAAGCATAGTTCATATGCTGTACAAAGGAAAAGGTTTAAAGTGTTTATTAACTTGCCTAGGCATAATTGTATGCTCGAGGACAACAATATCCTGTAGCATAGAATATGGTATATCCTCTAACACAAGGCAGCCCTGAAAAAAACAAGAACTGGACTTTACATCACCTCAGCAAGGCATTGATAAATTGTAAGATACTACAATCTAACAATGGACAACCTCAAGGATGATCCTAAACAACTTGTTAGCTGAATCCTGGAAACTGGGTGTTGCAGAGAAGTGACTACTGTCTGCACCTCTCAGTATCCTGTTTGACTGAAAGATGTTAACAAAGAAACAAAGGATGCTGGTCAGCATGAGTGCTCAACATGCTTGCTACTGGTTTAGCTCTTTTCGGGTCTAAATATTGGAACTACAAAGAAGGATTTTTAGATTCATTGGATTCACTCTAGCATCTCTCAAGGTAAAGGTAGCTGTTGTAAAGTAGTGATGATAGTTCTCCCCTTGATTGGGATCAAGTTATCCTTGCTCGGCGCTTTCCACTCGGGGATTTAAGGCAAATATTACTTTAAGAATTGATGGATATCTTAAATATCTCTCTGTAACATTAAGATTTGGATTCTCTAATAGAAACAAGATTATACTTACTTTACTTAGAACTGTCAACAATTGAATTACCATCAAAAGTGAATTGCATGTTCTGTTCTTTAATGAACCTTTATATAATTTAGAAAGTATAATGTCTGATATTGTCTCCTGTATCCAAACTCGAACACCCATCTCCGTACGCTC
The DNA here is from genome assembly GCF_964194155.1 of Cetorhinus maximus. Classification (NCBI taxonomy): domain Eukaryota; kingdom Metazoa; phylum Chordata; class Chondrichthyes; order Lamniformes; family Cetorhinidae; genus Cetorhinus; species Cetorhinus maximus. The sequence goes on along the minus strand of NC_135888.1, from coordinate 118,861,300 downwards.
TTCAGTGGAGAGGTACATTGTTGAGGAGAGACGCCTGGACTCTGATAATATCCGGGTTGTTAAAATATAGGTAAAACATGTTAAAAAGGCGATCTGAAGGACAGTAATACTCTTTGGTGGTTCCTTTCCTTTGGGGAGAGTTAGATCAGTTTTTTAGAGCCATTTAAGTGTCTGTGGGGCCTGTTTTTCTCAACCTTAAGTGAGCGTGATCATCCAAGGAGTGCGCCTGATCTGGAATAGTCCCGAAAAGGGGCTAGGATTGCAAACCACTTCATGGTGGGTTGGGGTAAAGAAAAAGCAAAGCAATTGGAACTTGGGGCAGAATATTACGTTCGTTGGGCGGGTGCACACCCAATCCAAACAAGCGTAAAATGATGTGCGATGACGTCGGGCGAGCGTCCTGACGTCATCGCGCACTCGCGTGATATATTGGTCGGTAGGCACACGCAGGAATCGGCAGCACACCTGCCGACAATTAACAGGCCTATTAAGGTCATTAAAGTCATATTTAAATGAAATTTTTCACTGCCCGTCCAACCAGGCAGGCGAAATGGCCAAGTGGCCTTTGGATTTTTTTAGGAGATCTCATCCGCAGGTCCGACGAGGTTTCCAACTGCAAATAAAAAAAATAAAAACTTTAAAATTTCATTCATAACATTCTCCTGCTCACGTGACAGAGTCACATGAGGGGACATGTTTTTAACATTGCTTCGGTTTTTACTTTTTGAATTTATAAATCTTCAGCTCCATGAGGCACAGAGCTGCCTCAAGGAGCTTTCATTGCGCGCACCCACGCGCATGCGTGAACTTGCGCGCTCGCCCTCCTCCTGCCCCCACCCCGGCAGTGCTGAGCGCTGCAGCACATGTTTCATGCTGGCTGGCCATTAATTGGGCAGCCAGTGTGAAATCCATGTCAGGGCCCAATCGCGGGCAGCGGCCAAATTCGCGACCGTTCCTGGGCCCCACCTGTCGCGCCCGTCCGACAAGGTGAAAACCTTGGCCTTGGTCATTACAAGCTATTTTCATATACTTCCTCATGACAGGAAGGAGAAAGCATTCGTTGTGGTCTGCGATCAGATTGCTTGGCACTTTCTTAGTCAGAAAATTGCGTATTGTGAAGGAAACCCCAAAACACAAAAAAGTAGAATAACTTAAAATATGAGGCATTTGGTTTTTTTTTTAAAATAGGAGCAAAAATAAATATTGTAAGCAGTTCAAAAGTTCATTTGGGCAGGTTAAATTATGTTGATGTTGGTGTTGTATTTGAGGTATAACTTGGTGTTTCAGATTCTTTCATGCTCGCCACAATATTTCCTTTACCTCTGACTGAAGGATTTTCCATTCTGTTGCCTAACAAAAATCATTAATTCACATTGCCATGGTTACTACAAGCTGTGAGCTAACAGTGATGTAGATACCAGAACATTCACAACAGTCTTGTTGCATAATGACCCTCTGTGCTCAAGGACACCATTTAATCATAAATAATATTTGTACTTCTTAAATGCTGAACCATCAATTATCTTCTTTCAGGCTATCAAGTTATTTGGAGAGCCCCAACCTCCCGTCCACCCAATTTTCTCCCCCTCCCTCCTTTGAACCATCCCAGCTTTTTAAATAATGGATATCTTAAATATCCCTCTAGGCATTGCATGTTGAAAGACATAAAGATCGAAGACTGCAATGTGCAAGGAAAATGTGAAGGTTTATTTTGAAGAGATTTTGACAATGCGATAGTTGGTGCCGAACCTATTGTGTCACTCTGCTGCTAGGTATGAATGGAGAGCAATGTTACATTTCATTTTAATAGTAGCATTTACAACAGCCTACACAAGTGAACAATAACAGATTCTTTGGTCAAATTGCTCAAGAACATGTGGATTTTCATTGCCTTTCAGAATACTAGGACAATAATTGGGATTCTTTTTTCCATTCTGGAAAGATTGCAATGATTCCTCTCTCTCTTCCCCATACTCTCCTTTTTCCCCACCCACCCCACCATCCAACACACACACACACACACACAATTTTGCTTTTTATTCATTGTTTTCAGGTCTCTGTCCTGCTCATAAGACCTGGCCCCAAAATGAGGCAGTTACTTGACCAACTAACCAGCCCTCACATCTACCTACCGTAAAGGCCAATATTAGTATCATGGATATATAACATGATGCATTGCACTTCCCTTTTTTTTCACTTATTCCCCAACAACTGGCCTCCTTGACAGAACCTGCTTCCCTTTTGCTCACAATCTCCCATGTATAACTGAATTTAGTTTCCAAATTCACGGACTTGATCCTGCATTGTGCAATGTTGTTCATGCATGTGAGCTTCTCACATGCATGAACAATCTTTACCACTTAATGGAAAGAGGGAGCATGTGCATTTATTTCTGGAAACTGTTTTTGGCATTCATGCATTAAAGTACCCCACTGCGTTCACAGCGCAGTACATATACTGCAGAAAAAAAGTTTTCTTGGAGTGATTCCAGATATGTAATCTCATCTCAAGGGGGTCAGATGACAGGTTTATGAAGCCTTTAAATGTGATTACTGCCTTGTAATCACTGCCGGGTATCCATTATTCTATATATAAACCATTTGAAGCCCTCGATTAGATTACAGCCTGAAACTCACTCCCAGGTATCCATTATTCAAGTAAGACACGATTTCAGTCAGGTACAGCATCTTTTGTGTTATGACTAACACTTTACTAAAGGTACTTTTGTTATTTGCCACATATTTTTAGGCATTGGCATTGGGGTGTAGCTACTAAACATTAGGGCTACTGAAAAACTAGGCAGACGTCTCTTTTAAAATGGCATATGGCATCCCTTGGTACACAAACACAAACAGAAGCATAGCGACTTGAATGATTGTGGAAGTTAAGAAGGGATTAGATTGACCTCTTTGTGTTTCAATGTATTTTCGTAAATGTATACCCAAGGCTAGTATTGTTCAGGTTGTTCCCTACAGACAAGTTTCAAACCTGTTCACTGTGACTTGTTTAACTTGTGGATCCCTACCTGGGCAATTTAGGTGTTATCGGTCTTGTGCTGATGGCTTCCCCTTACACCATGACTTTTTGCCTCCCTCCTATTTCTTCAACAAACATTGTACTCATGCAATTGTTCTGCAATTCTGTTGAGATTCTTCAAACATAAAGCATTTGCGAACAGAAGTGCCAGCATGCAGTTTAGTTTATTCTATTTTTGTAGCTGTTACAGGATAAAAAGTCTATCTGCATACTTTGAGAGCTGGAAGGAAAATTCAGTCCTCAGAGGAAGGACGTTATCTGAAGAGAGCTTCAGGCTCAGTCAAAAGTGCAGTGATATGCCTAACAGGAGTGTTTTTCCATGTGCTGTTTCTTCTTCCTCCACAGATATAATCTATTTTGAATTAAAAGGGGAAAAATATCCCATCACTGTTCATCCCTTTCATTAGCTTGTGCTAACAAGATGTATCCTAATTCATGGATACCTTAAAGGTGAAGTCTGATTCTCCTAATTTTGCAACTGCTATTTTCATTAAATACCATTGTTCCCCAAACCACTAGCTTATTTTTTAGGATGCAAAAACACATGGAAGGAGCAATTTGCACAGTGGGTTTACTTAACTATAGCTTCAAATCCTTATTTTTTTATATTTCTGAACATGTATCAGTGTATCATGTCAGGATTCTTGTTTAGTTTAGAATTGTGCATCCTACATGAATTGAATTTGTCTGTGCAACTCTTCTGTTTGCTTCTAATGTTGCAGGAAGAAGCAAATTAGAGTACCATCCAGGAACCAGATAATCTCTACACACACTATTGTTAGGTGCAGCCAAAAATAATATAACTTTTTATTTTCATGATAGAGGGTTATTGTTGATAAACATAAAAAATACTTTAAAAATCATATCATATATTGCACTAGTTTCTTTCCTTCTATCTGCCCCATTCCCTTTTTATTATTACCGATTATGTATTTATTTTTAAATAAACATTTTCTGATTTTATATCTTGCCAATAGGATAGAACCTGGAAACGTGTTCACCAACAGCATGATGCCTGTTCACAGTGCTAGCCATTTGCTTTGTTCTTTCTTTCCTCTTCTTATGATTTATTTATTGAATTTTACAGTCATATTGCATTGAAAACAATATCGATTTTGTTCAGTAGGATTTCAAGTGTAAATTCCCAAGCAGCCACAAGAATAACATTGAATAATTTTTATACATTATCCTAGTTCAGCATTATTTATAGTGTGCAACTATGCTAAATATTCACACTGAGCTGGAGTGTTCCGGGAGGTCGGGAGTTTTCTCCAGTGCCCTCTTGAATGGTTCTATAGCGCCAACTGATCAGCCTGGACCTCTTTTCCTGAATCCTAAAGACATACCTGACTCAGGCATCTTACTCTGGCTCTGCCACAAAAGACCAACTCAGTTCTTCATCACATGATACTAATTCAACTGCAAATATACCACCTCGTGCCACGGTGAGGGTGATTATCTGTTGCTCAGGTAATTATCAAGTACAAGTTTGCACCTTTGCTAGAATGATAATGCTTAGCATAAAATAGATACATGTCACACATTATAAAAGAATGTACCCAACAAAGGAGCAAAGGAGCTCAGGTATGCACTAAAGCCTGGATTTTTTAACCGATGTTCACACACCCGACCTTCAGATAGGCCTTTCATCAGCCCAACTATCTACCTTCAGTAGAAAAGAACCTATGCAGAACAGCTTTTAACTGCTCATACACCCTGATGTTCTAGACCTCCAAATTTGATGTCATGTTCCAGGCTTAATTATTCAGGTCCTCATTTAAGTAGCTTTGGCAATCTCACAGCTTGATCCTGGATCTTGCATTTGGACTGAAGACAGCCTGGAAGCATCAAGTTATAGAGGTGAATATTTTGGACAAACATCGGATATGGCACCTACATTGGGACTTGCTTATTATTTCAAGAAAGATGAGAAAGCCCAATTTGTCCTTCATGCTGTCCCAGTTTGGTCCTGAAGAATGGTGGCCATGCTTAAGATAGTAACCATGGTCAAACCATTGCAAATTTTAACTGAAGACAGCCAGAAACTCTGAAAAGCTAATGACTTGCATATAAACTATAGATGGTACATTTATCTCAGTTTTGTTTAGATAGAGTTGCTGAGCAAATGATTAAAAAGACTGCAACAAAGGTCTGAAAAGTGGCAGTTATTAAATGCAATTTATAGAAATTGTGATTGAAGCATAATCCAGATGTAAATGTAACATAAATTGTAATGCTAGTAATGCATTTATTGGGACTGCATTTTATGGCTTTGGAAGTGATGGCCAAACCCTATTTCTGTACATGATTGAGCTGATTGCATCTGGTATCGCACTGATATTTATTTTCCTTTTTCATCCGTCAATCAGCCTCCTGTTGCTCAGGATATTGCTTCACATGTTTCGAGCACTCTCTGCTCTTTATGTTGCCGTATCAATCTGTGTGCAATTTCGGGAAAGCGTTGATAATCACCACATTCTTCTCCTCAGATTTTGCCTTGATTGTGCTTTCAAATAAAAGGTTTTGTCCGTTCGCAAATTCACAGCATGTTACTCGGGCTTGGACGGTCCAGATATTTCATATCTGAAATGATCATGCTTTTTCTGCTGCTGGTTCTGTCACATAAGACGTGAATTATAGTTAACACTTGCATGTGTTGAACTATGACAGAGACTAAAGGCTGCAACTATTGTGAAGAGCAATGTAAGTAGAAGGCTTGCTGGTGTTAATTTGTGCACGGTTTAAGAAGATGCAGCTCAAAATGGTCACATAGTTAATGAAGCCACTACTCTGCCCATCAGCTCCTGCTGACATGAAGCGTGAACTGAACTTTGGTTCAACCCTTAATTAAGTGCGACCAACAGGTTGCCGGTGCCAAGCAAGTAGCCCCTGGTTGTGAGAACTCATTAAGCTCTTACACTGAGCCACATAACAGAGTAGGTCAGATGAGTAAGCCAGGGAGGACCTAGAATGCTGGCAGCCGGTCTGAGAGCTTTTATGGGCCTTGGAAGAGCACCCCTATTTGTCTTGGATTTCCCAGGCTGTTTCCTTAGTAGTTTCCAGTGGTATCCACACATCTGTTTAGGTCATTCAATGTCTGATGTGACTAGGTAGGGTGAACGCTTTGTCCATTTGCACCTGAATTTTGCAAACAAGATGCTGCCTATTCAAGCAGCCTTTTGGCCTGTTTCAGGAAGGCAGGGGCTGCTTGTCCAGTCACAGGCGCACCCGGATATGGCATCAGGCAAGCCTTGAAATCAGTTGGACGACCAAGGTATCCTGTTGAATTTTGTCAGGAGCCTTCCATCTCTCAAGTGCAAAACCATAAATTGAATTTCTGCCTCATAAATTTTCACTGACGGTTATCCATAAAGTGCTTGTGGAGGAAGAGCAAAACAGCCACTAACTCATTGACCAGAGATAGGAAGAGAAAAAAAATCAAGAGTGGGCTACCTCAGCCTTTTAACCTTGAAAGTTATGATTGGTTACTGGCCTTTGAGTGATTCATTTGTTTACTTTCATTTTGATCTGATATGTGGATCAGTTGGAGGTAAAGAAAAAGAGGAGAGAAGGGTAAATTCAGCACTCCTGACATTAAAATGTACTCAAAAGGGAGATGAGAATTAGGGCTACAGTAATCTAACCCAAACTCCCTTTAAGTTAATTTCAAAAGCTGTGAGCACTAAATTGAGCTCACAGAAAAGCGAACAATATTTTCATACATGTTCCACTTCTTTTTTCCCCTCTGTTGTCTCCCTGTCCCACTTTTTTTTTAGGAGATAATTGGTCTGTTCCCAAATCTCCACTAGTAATCTGGGATCTGGCCCACATTGGAGGGAATTGAGCGGGGATGCACGTAAAATAGGACGGGTGGGTAGCCCAATGCCTTCCTGTCCACCCCTGACCCAGCCCCCGTAATACAGAGCGTGGGTAAGGCACCCACTAAGCTGCCCACCTTTGGGCCTATTGAGGCCTGTAACTGCCTAGTTAAGTGGTAATTAACGGCCTCAATCCACTTCTACTGCCATTATACGCTGGGCATTGGAATGTGGGAAAGAAGGTGGGGTACATCCTTCAGGGTATGCGCTGTGTGCATTGTGCTCCCGCCCCCAAAAGATCATAACCCCACTTGGTGCCTCCCCATGCCCCCACTCCTCTCACACCCATCCCTAGGCCCACTCCCTCCCATCCCAAGAAACACTAGGCTCACCTTGTCTGGTGTCCATGACACTGCTTCATGGGCCTCCTTGCAGCCTCAGCAACGCCCGCTGCTTTCTTCTGGCGTTGCTGCGACTTCAAGAGCTTACAGCTAATCATATTGACAGGCAGCTCTTGAGGGCGGAACTTCCTTGAGGGTGGAAACTGACCCTTAGCTTATTAAACCCACACTGTATTATCGCTGCATGGTGGTATTTTTAAAAGTCGGTCGGTTTGTGACTGACTTTTCTTCAGGGGGTGGGGAGGGTCGAGGGTAGCAGGACACCCAGTCCCCCACAAAAAAAATTCAGCCAATTAACTCTCCCATCATATTATCCAAAAGCGTTGTGGATAGTTTTTGCTCAGGTCATTCTAAAAAAAAACATTCACTGGGGTTGATCTTCACTTTGTGTGATTGTGCAAAATGAAGTCAATGGGAATAAAGATCAGAGGGGATGTGAAATGGACTGCCGACTTGCTTTTCATCACTATACCACAAAGTCAAGATCCACCCCTTTGAGCGAAGGTTCTTCCTAATATCTTTTTTTTTTAATTTCTAGGTTTCACTAATTTCCTTCTTTCCCCACATCCCATTTTCTAGTTGAAATAACTAGAAATAACATGTACCTTATCTATATCCCCAATATACTCGGATGATATTTCACTACTTATCCACCTTTTTCCCAGAGTCCAAAGTGCACGTTTCTCTAATCTTTCCTCACAGTAAATCTTCTTTACTATTGGAATCAGTATTGTTGCCCTTCTCTATATGTTTTCCAATTCATCGATATCTTCTGTGGTCTAATGATCAAAACTGAACACAGTGTTTTAGATGTAGTGTCACATATCTATTTCAAAGCTTTAGCATAACTTCTAAAGATCTGTGTTCTACTGTTCTGGCTATGTCTCCTTCTATTCTATTACCTTTTTTAATTGCTTTGTCACATTAACTGGACATTGAAAGTACTTGATTGCTCCCGGTCCCTTTTTGTGTCCCTGAACTAATTCAGTTCCTCACACTCTATACTTGTGACCCACATTTTCTCAACCTAGCTGCAGTATTTTGCATTGATGAGTGTGAAATTCCATTTGCTATTTGTCTACCTAACTGCATAACCAATCTAAATGCTTAGCTGTATCCCCCTTCTCGATTACTTTTCTTAATTTAGTGTCATCAGAAAATTTGGCAAGCCTACAGTTAGTTTTTGTATCTAGGTCATTCATGTAAATTGAAAACAACAGGCATCCAAGAACTGACCCTGTGGAACTCCATTCAGACTATCATCCCTCTCCCCAGCCTGCCATTACAACTCTGAGGAGAACCATCTGCTTCCCATTTTGCAATGAGCTTCTTATCTTGTCCCATATTCCATACTGATTTCCTTTGGCTTTTAATGTAATTGGAAGTCGCTAATGTTGAATTCTGTCAAAAGTTTTCTGAATGACCAAAATAAATATATTTTTACATAGAATTACATAGAATTTACATCACATATGGAGGCCATTCAGCCCAACTTGCCTTTGCTTATATGTATGCTCTGCACCAGCCTCATTACTCCTTGGGTTGAATTTACTGCCCTCCACTCTGGTGAGTTTGGTGGTGGTGGGGTGCTGGCATTTAATCAGTGGCAAGGATGGCGTGTGGGGACCCCATTTCCTTCCCGGCTCAGCCTCGATTAAGTCCATGGTAGGCAGGTCTTCCGAAAGGTTCATGGACAGCCTTCCTGCCCTGCTGCCAATTGAGGCCCACTTAAGTGCATTATCCTGCCACTGCTGGTATTCAGCCAGTGGCGGAAGGGGCTGTCATCATGTGGGAAGCCCAAAAAGCAAACTCTGTCAGGGTTTTTTGCGGGCTTTGGGGGGGACCCCTCGTTCAAAGTTGATTGGTACTTGATTGAGGGGCCTGGCATTGGGTAGGGCGAGTCCACAGTGAGCCACCAACCTTCCCTCTCCCCACTGGCCCTTACCCTATCATTCCCCCCCCTTGCTGCCACTCACCTATGGCCTGGGTCCCTCGACGATCCTGAGCTTTAAGTGGATGCGTTAGCGGCAGCAACCAGTGCCTCTTGGATGATGCTGCCAAGCAGGGAAGAGCTGCAGGCCTCTCATTATCCAGAAGCTCTTGGCAGACGGAACTTCTGTTCCTGGGGTCCCTGATCCCGAGGAATGCCCATTGCTGCCCAGTTAGGTGCCCGAAAAGAGGCAACACAAGGCTCTTACCAGCTCTCCAGCTGGCGGGTGAGACACCTGTCACCAACATTAAATTCCACCCCTTACTTCATCGAACCCTTCAGTATACCCTTATATTCCTTTCTTCCTCATTTACTTACCTAGCTTCGCTCTAAATGTACCAATACTATTCGCCTCAACCACTCCATGTGGTAGCAAGTTCCACATTCTAACCACTCTCTTGGTGAAGAGGTTTCTCCTGAATTCCTTATTGGGTTTATTAGCGACTATCTTATATTTATGGCCTCAAGTATTGGACTCACCCCCAAGTAGAAAGATCTCTAAGCATCTGCAACATCCTCAAAGATATTCCTGAAGCAGGCTTCTGGGAGTAGCACCATAGCAGCCTGGGGTGACCCTAGGGAGATCTTTCTCTCCTGCTGTATAGGTGAAGTGGCAATGGCAAACCCATTGTATGGAGCAACCTGTTTGGGCTGAACTGCTATGTCGCTTGTTGAAAAAAGTGGAAAAGTTATGAAAGAAAGAGAATGGGGGACACAGATTTGCAATAATCGGCAAATCATTCGGGACAGAAAGAAGAATTTTTTTACGCAGCAAATTGCTATGATCTGGAATGCACTGCCTGGAAAGATGGTGAAAGAAACTTCAATAGTAACTTATAAAAAGAAATTAGGTATCCATAAAAAAGCAATGTTTGCAGAGGTGTGGGGAAAGAAAAGGAAATAAATTATGACTAATTGCTACTCTTTCAAAGAGCCAGCATTGACCCAATATGCCGAATGGCCTCCGTCTGCACTGTTCTGTATGATGCACATTTAAAGTTAGAGCCTTAAATAGAACACAGATTTAATCAGGAAGTAGTTTCAAACTGTCATAAGATTAAAGGATGATTGACCCAGAGTTGAAAGTACTGGCGGAGAGAAACTGCTCAATGCACTTAGTGGTTTACGTCTACGTTTACTATTAATGTATCTCTGCAGCTTCATTCGTGCTGTTTTTATGATTCCTTTGAGTCTCATAATATATATGTGAAATTTTTAATTAGTTGTAATGTATGACCCAATAATGAAATCTGTCCCAGAAAATGGCCATAGTTTTACATTTTGCAAATTAAAAAGCGTAATTTAAGTTGACCTGGTAACAAGAAACAGTTAAGGTGTACGATAATTAGTACATTTCTTCTAACAGGTGGTAATTAAACCTCATGCTCCCTGCATGTTGATTACGCTGAAACGACCTGAAGTCACATTCTACTTACTTGAGTTATACAATCAGTAACCATTGGCTCTTCGAGGTAAAATTTAAGTTAGACAAAGAAAAAATAAGTACCCTACTTTGTCCCATTTCCTCCTTAAGTTTTAAGCCAGAGATAGGATTCACAAATCTTTGAGCAATTGATTTTGGAACCATATTTTATCATGCCCTTGCTCTTTGTCTAAATAATATGACTTTTTCAATGTTGTGAGGAAGATAAACCTGCAATTTTAAATCAAGGGAGTTTCATGTATTGTGAGTTTCTAATTAGCTGTAAAATTAGGATTTGAGGAAAGGGATGTGCATCAAAATATTAAACACTGAAGAGGTGCCTTGCCGATACATTCAAACACAGTGTTGTCCTTTCACCCCAGGGCTGTTGATCTGAATCCACTGTCAGGCTGATGAGATGCAAATCCTTACTCTTTACGCTGGCTATAGAATTGAAAGTGAAATTAGTTTGTGTAGTTTCAACCCGTACCATGTATATATATTTAAATAATGCTGAAAATCATTAATTCCTTCCGGAGGAGCTCTTGCTTTATTCCTATTCATATTTTTCCATACAGAAGAATACCTGTTAATCCTCTAGCTGCCAGCCTGAAATTCATGAAATAAATTATAATGCTGACTTCAGAGCTCAGCTTTTTCTGTTGCATATATAACAGTAAGCATTACATTTCCAATAGGTTGTGAGTCCATAGCACAAAACAGTACACAATTTGCTGCGAAGTGTGAAGTAAACCATTCCTCTCTACTGAACCTCACCATCAGAAGTGATAGAGACAACTGCCTTGCTCCCAATGGTATCTCTACTATCTGGGTACTGTGAAAGAGCAGCCCCAGAGTAACTTGCACTGTGGTTTGCTTGCTTGCCTCTTATTTGCCCCTCTACTCACCTGGTTTCTCCTTAAAGGCATAGGAACATAAGAAGACGAGTAGGCTATTCCACCCTCTGAGCCTGTTCTGCCATTCAATGCGCTCAAGGCTGGTATGCAACCTAACTTCATATATCCACCTTTGTCCCAATTCTCTTAACACTTCTGGTGAACAAAAATCTATCAATCTCAAGCTTAAAATTAACAATTGACCTAGCATCAACTGTCCCTTGCAGAAGAGAGTCCTTTGTGTGTAAGAGTGTTTCCTAATTTCACTTCTGAAAGGTCCGGCTCTAATTTTTAGATTATGTCCCCTCATCCTAGACTCTACCAGGTTTCTTTGCTAGCAGCTCACTGTAATACCTTGAAAACTTTGATCAAACCACCCTTTGGCCTTATAAATTCTAGGGAATACAGCCCTAGTTTGTATAACCTCTGCTCATAACTTAACCTTTGGAGTGCAGGGATCAGTCTATGCTGTGCTCCTCCTAAAACTAGTATATCCTTCCTAAGATACGGCATCCAGGAGCTTAATGATGAAGGATTGCGGGTATAAACCCACATCTTATCATTTAATTATGCAATCTGGAGCTGGGGCAAGACAGAGAGAAATCCACTTTTAACAGGGAAGAAATCCTTTAATTTGCAAGAGCACAATTTTTACATCTAACTATGTAAGCCATTTGGAGTCTCTTGAGGGCTTTTGTGAAGAGACCTTTCAATATCTTTGATGAATTGAGTGGATACACTTGCCAGTTAGATAACACTCCTTGAGAAATCCAAAAACGAAAACTTGACTATATCTTGCTCCTTCAAATTAAACTGTGATCAGTCCCCAAATTCAGTTTAGGCATTGTTCCTCATTATTGAGTTCACAAGGTTAAAAAATTCAGTGATCAGCTTACATAAAATGCTTTAGAAGGTTGATCACAGCCCAGAAGAGCAACAACCAGAATCTTGCCTATGCCTTCACCATTAAGTGTCCTGGGAAAATCCAGCTGACAAAATTTGGAGCAGGTCCAGTAGTAACAATATATTGCTCTCAACTGAATGGTTCTGCTGCAGATTTGTCCTTAGAATTCACTAGCCCATCTCCAAATTTATCTCCAATGTGAGTCAAAAACGTAGGATTTGAGGTTCTGCTCCAAATTGGAGCAAATGCTTTCCAAACATCTAAGGCTTAAAAAAGCACAGCTAAATTATTAAAACCGTGCACGAATCTAATGGGAAACTGATTGAAACCCATACCTTTCCCATTAACTTGGGAAAATTAAGTGTCAGATGATTCAGTGCATTAATTGTGGAAAACAAAATTTATCATTTGAAAAAGCAGTTTAATATAAGGTTCTGGAAATGTCTGATTTAGCCAGTAGACTGATGATGAGCTGAAGAAATTAAGAAGTGTCGAGGTTCAATCCTTGGCAGATTTTAGAAGTTACAGCAATATATATGAACATACGAAATAGGAGTAGAAGTAGGCCCCTCAAGCCTTCTCCGCCATTCAATAAGATCGTATGTTTCAATTCCACATTCCCATTTTCCCCCGATAACCTTTGATTCCCTTGCCTCACAAGAATCTATCTACCTCTACTTAAAAATGTTCAATGATCTTGCTTTCTGAGGCAGAGAGTTCTAAATTCACACAACCTGCTGAGAGAAAAAATTTCTCCTCATCTCAATGATTGTGCTGCATTCTGTTGCTAAGCTGCGAAGGCGCAAAATATGCCAGAACTCCCCATTCCTCAAGTTCTTATGAAAACAGATAACGAAAAACCCAAATATGGGTGGTTGTGGTTGAGTCACTGGAGTAATTTTGGTTTTATTTAGTGTGTAATTTACCTTTAAGAATAATATTTGTTAGGAAAGATGACATGATCTGTAGTAACCAATAGGGAAGGAGCCTGGGCTAGCTCAGCAGTCAGTGTAGAGATAGAGTTGGAGTTGAAAGCACATGTGTAGTTGCTGCTGAGTGTATTGTAAATAAACTTAATGGGCAGGATTTTCCCCCGCTGGGGGCGAAGTTGAATCCGATCGGCGCCCCCACCTGAGGCTAAGTGCTGCCTCAGGGAGATCGGCTGTTCTGTGACAAAAATTAAAAATTGCAAAAAAGAAATTCCTGACATGTCCCCTCATGTGACAGTGTCACATGAGTTGGGACATATCCATAATTTTTACAAAAACTTTAATAAAATGTTTTAAAAACCTACATGAAACCTCATCCTGCCCATGGATGAGGTTTCATGCTTTTTCTAATTCCCGCCGGGGCTCCCGGCCTGCCCGTCCAACAGGCAGGTCCATTAATTAGCTAAATGACTCTGTCAATGGTCTCAATTGGCCATTGACAGATCGGCGGGCGCACAGCTGATTTTGCTGCGCCCCCACCTACCGGAAAATCTTACGCGTCATTTTACGCATCGGCGAGTGGGCCCCAATGGGAAAATCCTGCCCAATGTTTCCAGCCAAGAAGTGTCTGCAGATCAACCCTATCATTAATAATACAACTCGGCCACCCTTACAACAAACTATTGCTAGGGTTTTTTTAATGAGGACAAGGCTAAACCACCCATAGCCTCAGCAAGAATACAACGTTGGGCTTTATTTCTGGCAGCATATGAATACACTTTCGTATATAGGCCGGGCAGTCAAATCGCAAATGCCGATGCCCTTAGCCGTTTGCCATTACAAAAAATTGATGAGCATTTCCCAGTTCCACAGAAAATTGTTTTACTGTTAAATTTCTTAGATTCCTCGAGTGTAAGTGCTCAACAGATCAGAGACTGGACAAGTTGGGACCCAGTCTATCTCAAGTACGAGAACAAGTGCTGCATGGTTGGTCACAGGAGCCCGTACCTAAAGAACTGAAACCATACTTCAACAGGAGATATGAAATAACCAGCCAGGATGGCATCTTATTGTGGGGAGCACGAGTGACAATTCCTCCAAAGGGAAGGGAGCCACTTTTAATTGAACTACACAGTGCCCATCCAGGAATTTCCCAAATGAAGACCATAGCACGCAGCTTTCTATGGTGCTTATATGGTGCTTAATAATGCTGAATTTAGAGGGGAAGGTGGAAAGGAGTCAGGGAAGCCAGGAAACTAAACATGACTAGCATAGTCGTGAGAGGAAATTTACCGTGGGAGAGCCAGTATATCTGAAAACCTTCGGAGAAGGATCAAAGTGGTTACCAGGTACCTCTATTTTACCATGTGGAGGTGGAAGGCCGGGTCATTCTTAAACATGTGGACTATTCAAGGAAGAGAAAGACAAATCTCCAGGATTTGGTTCCACCAGTGATCATGACCGGGTCTGCATTTCCTGTTGAGGATACTCAACCCAGGACTGACATGTCTGATGTTCCTGTAAGAATTGAGGATACAGAACTCTAAGTGCCTGCCAAAGCACCTGATGTTCAAGCAACTCTGGAAAAGGAGGTTCCTGACAAAAAATCTGAAGTTGTGGAGCTGCGGCGTTTCACACGTATCAGGAAACCACCTGAAGGATTGAACTTGTAAATTCCTTACCCAGTGTAAGTATTATGTTGTCTTGAAAAATATGCACTTGTAAATAAAATATGTATAACCAAGTTAAAAGGGAAGAAATGTAATTATAGTTTTATTTAGTTTGTAATGTACCTTTAAGAATAATACTTGTTAGGAAAGATCACATGACCTGTAGTAACCAAACAGGAAAGTAGAGTGGGCTAAAGATAGAGTTGGAGTTGAAAGCACACATGTAGTTGCTGCTGAGTATATTGTAAATAAACTTAATGTTTCCACTTAAGAAGCATCTGCAGATCAACTCTATCATTCATAATAGCAACTCGGCCACCCTTACAACAGCCACCATAATAAGGAAGAGGATTATTGGGTTTAATAGAGTTTTGCATTTCTGAAAATTCTGATATGGTGATTTTGGACGCATGGACAGAACCTAGACATTCGGGAATTGTGTCAGTGAGAATTTCAGCTATTACTCTCTAGAAATGAACTTGTTGAACATTTGTACACCACCAACCAACACACACCCCACCACCCATACAAATAAATCTGACCCCTGCCTTTTTTAAAAATAGATTATCTTTCTGAAAAAAAAACAAATAATCATCATTTTAATTTGACAGTTATGCCTTTTGATACATTATTTTTAAGCAGGGGGCAATACACCTACTGGCGATACTCTGTATTTTGTTTTAATCTGTTATAATTTGTTTACCTTCCCTGACATGGTTCCTGCTCCATTTTGTGCTATTTAACTGACTCACACATCACGTTTATTGATCATGTTCTTCAGCCGATAATAATAATCTTGATGCTGTAGATTTTTTTCTAATTTACT
The DNA here is from genome assembly GCF_964194155.1 of Cetorhinus maximus. Classification (NCBI taxonomy): domain Eukaryota; kingdom Metazoa; phylum Chordata; class Chondrichthyes; order Lamniformes; family Cetorhinidae; genus Cetorhinus; species Cetorhinus maximus. Next base: position 118,845,407 of record NC_135888.1, on the reverse strand, counting down.
TCTTTTATTGTGATATTTTTCTTCTATTGTCATCTAACTTATCATATACTCTAGCTTTTGAAAGGTCAAGTGAGTCAATAGCTAGATTGATGACCGTAGGGAGGCTCTTCAGCATTTCTTTGATCATGCCATGTATATAAACCAGTCCATCATACCAGGACATAAAAATACTGTTCACAAAAAGGTGTCAGTGGCACCAACACATTGAACCATGGGATTATCTGCTGCAGGCTTGGAGCTCTTAATCTGTCAAATGGGAGTCCCCATTCTTGGCTATGCAGTTGTAGAGTCACAGCAAGTAAAGACTTTGCACTTTCTTCTTTACTTCCCCCCTCCAAAACATAAGGGAAGAAGAGAAAATCCAATAGCAAGTCATGAACAGGACGTTGAATTAACTCCAAGTAGCCAATAAAACTGTAATGCTGGAAGAGGCCTTTCTGCCTCTTTCCTCACCTCCCTGTCCCTGCCTCATGCCCAGCTCCCCAAGTCTCAACTCAGCATCTAGTGGGTCAGATGTTCCTGCATAAAACTGCTGGCAACCCATTACTAATCTCAACCAGGAAATTTGTTGTGAGAAATTGAAAAATGCACACTGGCACAGCAGTGGGTGCTCTTCTGCAATTACAACAAAACACAATGGGGTAGAGATTGTTAATCGTTATGCCAAACATGCGATAAAAGATTACCAATTTCATAGAGCTACACCATGTGTCTCCAAAAATGCCTGTAATACGTCTAACGTTGTATTGGCATGAGGCAATTTTCAAGCCTCTGCAGCAGCTGCCTCCAAAAGCAATTAGGAAGCTTACAGGTGGTAATGAGAAGCCTACCACCACTTTTAAAATTACTCAGGTAAATTGGGCAGCCCTGAGTGCAGCAGGCATTGGGACTGCATTGCTGCAGCTTTTGTGAGACATCGATACAGCAGCAAGTAGCTGCCACTCCTGGCTCCTAGCACTCGCCGCAGCTGTTGTTGGCTGCTCCTATCCGACTGTTATCTTTCCTGTCCACCCTGGCACTGACCTGGGCAGTTGCTAGCAAAGATCAGATGCGTGATTCTTGTCCAAATGAGCCCAATTTCTACTCCATTCTTGGGGAAAGTTGAAGTACTTTATTCTCAGGTCTGCACACTGAGGTTGGGTTTCCTAGGGAAAAATTTTCCGGTTGGCGAGTGGGGGCAGCACCCGCTCGCCGACGTGTAAAATGACGCGCAGTGACATCAGGCAGGTGCCCTGCCGTCACCGCGTGTCATTTAGATTTTCAGATCAGCGGGCATGCAGCCGAGTCGGCTGTGTGCCCGCCGAACTGCCAAAGGCCTACTAAGGCCCGTTAAAAACTAATTTAAACAGTTAACTGAGCTGCCCGTCCAACCTTAAGGTTGGTGAGTGGGTGAATAGGCCAGGCGACCTTTGCATTTTTCATGAAAACTCATCCACAGGCAGGATGAGGTTTCATGAAGTGTTTTGAAATTAAATAAAAATCATTTTAAAAATTCACTGACATGTCCCAGCTCATGTGACACTGTCACATGAGGGGACATGTTTTAAAAGATTTTAATTCCTTTATTTAGATGTTTAAAACTTAAACAAATCTCCCTGAGGCACAGAGGTGTCTTTCACGCGCATGCGCAAAAGGTGCAGGGAACCACTCAGGGAATCCCCCCAGCCCTGCCCGCACAGGGAGTGCTCAGCACTTCTGAGCGAGCGTCACGCTGGGCAGGCCTTAACTGGCCCGCCCACGTAAAATGGTGACGCAGACCCAATCGGGGGCACCGATGGTGTTCGCCACCTCCCCCGCACAACATTTCCCCCCCCCACCAGATGGGGGGAAATTTCTGGCCCTAAAGAGAAAAGAGTTCTTTTAGAGGCAACGACAACAGCAATAACTTGCATTTCAATCACACCTTTAATGTAGAAGAACTTCCCAAAGCATTTCAGAGAAGCATCGTCAGAAGCCAGTGCATGCCGAACCGAAGGTGATTTTAGGAGAGTTGATTAAATTCTTGGTTAAAGAAGTGGATTTTACATAAGAACATAAGAATTAGGAGCAGGAGTAGACCATTTGGCCCTTCAAGCCTGCTCTGCCATTCAACAAGATCATGGCTGATCTTCTACCTCAACTGCATCTTCCTGCACTATCCCACCCCTTGTGGAGCATCTTGAAGGGGGAGAAGGAGTTTGAGAGCTGGAGTGGCTAAAGATAGGAATTCAGGCGATAGGGTGGCTGAAGGTGCAGCCGGTAATGAGGGAGGAAAGGCAGGAGGCTGAAGAAAGAGTCGAAGGGACAGAGAATGGACAGATGAGGGGAGAAGATGGTTGGGTGAGGATTGAGATAGGGAGCAATGAGGCCATGAATTGATTTAATCATGAGGATGAGAATTTTAAATTGAACAATTTAACGCCTTCTCTCACTGTGATGAGCACAAAACAATTACCTCATAAAAATTAAAGCAACAAAAAGCAATTAGTGAGTGCTGATAATTTCCTCAGGGAACTTGCTAGGAGGGGCCACTGGCTCCAAGACAGTGGCAATCGAAAAAGTATAATCCCCAAAGTATCCTGGGTTAATGACCATATGAACACTGTCAAGTTCAATAAATTCTCAACTTATTATTATTTCTAAAACTTATATTATTTGTACAATCAAGCAGAATGCCGCAAACTAAAAAGAAAACATTAAACCATTCATTCACATTACTTTGCAAATATTCAACTACAATTATTAGCACATTAAAAAAAACCTGTGGAATAGAGAGGGTTCACTAATATTTTACACTGATTTCTGGTCAATTAATTAAATTCACTCATAAGCAAGTCATTTACTAAACAGAAATTGCTTAGGACCAGCAGTAATTCTCTCAATGGATGGGCACATCCACTATGGCACTGTCAGATACAATATTATCCAGTGGATGGATTCTACAGAATACTGCAGTGACTAGTGCATTATGATGGCGGATCTGTCCTCTAGATAAATATTGTATCCAATGGGGTGCTCATGGGTATAAACTAAACGAATAGTTTAAAAATACTTGGAAACTGCTGTAATATTGATGGATCTTGAAGCCCTGATGTTATATAAAGTGCCATGATATTATGCAATTTTCTGCAGTGTGCGCAGTGTGGGGACAGACAGTGTGAATGTCAGTGACTTCAGTTCCATATTGCATAAATACTTTAGGAACAGCTGTTCTTGTGTTTAAAAATGCTGCATTATTTGCACTCCACTATCAAATACCTTCTACCTTTTGATTTCTTCCATCAAGGCCTTGTCAGGCCTTGTCGTTTCTTATCATTTCATGGGGAGTGGATGTGGGGCAAGAGTTGACATAGTGAGTATGAGGGGCCATGAGGAATGGCTGGGGGTGCATGAGTTGGAATGGAGGGTATGAGAGGCTATAAGGAGTAGCTGGGGGACATGAGTTGCCATGGAGGGTATGAAGGATCATGGGGAGCGGCTGTGGGACATTGAGTTGGCATTGAGTTATCTGGGAGGGTATGGGAGCCATGGAGAGTGGGTGACGCGGTGTGAGGGCTAGAGGGCCTAACTCCTTTTATTACAACTAGGATGAAGTCCTAGAGAACCGAGTCGATCCTTTGAACCATCCCGCCTTGGCACTCGTCTGCCTCCATAGTGGCCTAGTATCTAGGCTTCTGGGGCCAGCAGGCCCAACTCTACACTGCACCCACGCCACCCCTCCCCACCCCACACCCCCCACCACCGGAGCAAAACTTGTTTGCAACCGGGCGCTTTAAACTGAAGCGGGTCTGCCGAGATGAGAAATTTTCCAACTGGAGCTACCTATGTCGGTAGCAAAGATCTGGCCCTTAATCTCTAAGCTGGAAATTTATATGTTCAGGCTCCAACTCTAAGACTTGAACAAAGAATCTTGGCTGACACTTCAGTGCAATACTGAGAGAAATTTGCATTGCTAGAGATGCCATCCATTGGATAAGATGCCAAACTCAGGCACCATTTACATACTCAAGTGTATATAAAGTATTCTCTACTATTATGCGAAGAGCAAAAAATTCACCCAGTGGCCCGTCTCACATTTATCACTCATCAAAATAAATTAACTGATCAAATATATCATTATCGGACATAACTTCAGGAGTTCCTCAGAGTAGTGTCCTAGGCGCGACCATCTTCAGCTGCTTCATCAATGACCTTCCTTCTATCATAAGGCCAGAAGTGGGGATGTTCATTGATGATTGCACAATGTCCAGCACCATTCGCAATTCCTCAGATACTGAAGCAGTCCATGTCCAAATGCAGCAAGACCTGGACAATATTCAGGCTTGGGCTCATAACTGGCAAGTAATATTTGTGCCACACAAGAGCCAGGCAATGACCATCTCCAACAATAGAGAATCTAACCATCTCCCCTTGACATTCAATGGCATTACCATTACTGAATCTCCCACTACCAACGTCCTGGAGGTTACTATTAACCAGAAACTGAACTGGACCAGCCATATAAATACTGTGGCTACAAGAGATGGTCAGAGGCTGGGAATTCTGTAGGAAGTAACTCACCTCCTGACTCCCCAAAGCCTGTCCACCATCTACACAATTTTAAAAAGAACGTGGAGAGCAAGGAGACTTCATTTAAAAAATAGCGGGAGACTTCATTTAAAAAAGAGCGCGGAGAGCAGGGAGACTTCATTTTAAAAAAGAGCGTGGAGAGCGACGAGATTGCAGTGAGACCAGTGGCGGAGTGACGTCATGAACCACAACATGATGCGAATGAAGGGAAAACAGCTGATTGTTGAGTAGGAGTGGTGAGTATTTCTAGTCTTTAAAGTAAAAGTAAGGTCTTTAGTTTGTGTTTAGGTCTCTAGTCTTCTTTCTCTTTTTCTTAAAACTAGCTTGTTAAGTGTAAGATCGATAGTGATATAAAAAATTAATAGCAATAAAGTGTAAAGAGCAGGGATGCCAGAATAATTAATTTAATAAAATAAGATAGCGATGGCAGGATGGGTGATGTGTTGCTGTTGCAGTGTGTGGGAGCTGCTGGACACCAAGGTGATCCAAAGCGAATGCATCTGTAGTAAGCATTTGCAGCTCGAGGAACTTCAGATCCAAGTTGAAGAGCTGGAGTCTGAGCTGCAGACATTGCACCACATCAGGGAGGGGAAAATTCACCTGGCCACTTTGCTCCAGGAGATGGTCACACCCCTCAGATCAGGTAATTTAAATTTGGTCTGTGATCAGGGACAGGAGGGTGTGACTGCAGGTGAGGGAGGTATGGGGACCCAGGGGGCAGAATTCGAGGAGCCTCGGCCCCTGCAACTGTCCAACAATTATGAGGTTCTTGCAAGCTGTGTGGACAAGAGCGGGGACTGCAGGGAGGATGAACGAACTGACTATGGCACTGTGGTACAGGGAGGAAATAGGAGCATAGAAGTGGTAGGGGACAGTATAATTAGGGGGATAGATGCTGTTCTCTGCACCATGAGTGTGAGTCCTGAAGGCTGTGTCGCCTGCCCAATGCCAGGATTACGAATATCATCTCAGGCCTGGAGAGTAACTTGGAGTTGGGAGAGGAGGGAACCAGTTGTCGTCTTCCATGTTGGTACCAACGACATTGATAGGACTAGAAAGGAGGTTCTGCTGAAAGAATTTGAACAGTTAGGTGCTAAGTTAAAAAGCAGAACCTCCAAGGTGATAATCTCAGGATTACTGCCTGAGCCACAGGAATTGGCACAGGGTAAATAAAGTCAAGGAGTTAAATGCATGGCTTAAAGATTGTTGTGGGAGGAATTGGTTTCAGGTCATGGAGCACTGGCACTAGTACTGGTGTAAAAGGGAGCTTTTCTGGTGGAATGGGCTTCACTTGAACCATGCTGGGACCAGTGTCCTAGTGAACCGAATAACTAGGAGTGTAGAGGAGGCTTTAAACTAAATAGAGTGGGGGAGGGTTCTGGAGAGGGGATACATTGGCTTACAAAGCAAAAGGATTGCAGGGCAGCTATTTAGGTAATGATACCCAGCGTGTGACAGGAAGGGACAGATTGTCCAAATGTAAAAAATAGGGTCAAAGGGGGAAAAAATGGTAGAAAGGCAAAATTGATGGCTCTTTACTTAAATACATATAGTATTCGGAATAAAATAAATGGATTAATGGCACAAATAGAGGTTAATGGGTATGATCTTATAGCCATTACAGAGACATGATTACAAGGAGATCAAAGCTGGGGACTAAATATTCAGGGGCATGTGACTTTTTGAAAGGACAGACAGGAAGGAAAGGGTGGTGGGGTAGCTGTGTTAGCATGAGATGGAATACGTGTGATAGCAAGAAATGATCTTGGATCAGAAGATGCAGAATCGATATGGGTGGAGGTAAGAATTAACAAGGGGAAGAAGACACTGGTGGGAGTATCTATTGGCCCCCTAACAGTAGTTATACTTTAGGACAGAGAATAAATCAGAAGATAATGAGGGCGTGTAAAAAAGGCAGTACATTAATCATGGGTGACTTTAATCTTCATGGGAGAAAATTTTCCTCCCATTGAGGGGGGAGTTCAGGAGCCGGCACGTGCAAGCACGCCTCCGATCGGCGCCCCCAATTGGGAGCATGCCACCATTTTACGTGGGCGGGCCAACTAAGGCCCACCCATCGTGACATCCACCAGGAAGCGCTATGTGCTCCCTGTGCAGGCTGGGGGAGAGATCCCATGTCATTTTACATGTCGGTGAGCAGGCCCCGGGCCCCCCCTCCCCGCCCCCACTCACCGAACTCAATATCCTGCCCATGTAGATTGGGAAAATCAAATTGGCAGAGGTAGCCTTGAGCAAGAATTCATGGAGCAGGATTTTACGTGTTGGCGAGTGGGGGCTGGGCCTGCTCACCGACACGCGGTGACGTCGGGGTAACTCCCGAGGTCACCACGCCCTATTTAAATTTTCAGGTAGGCGGGGCCGCAGCAAAATCAGCTGCGGGCCCGCCGACCTGTCAATGGCCAATTGAGGCCATTGACAGTCAATTATGTAATTAAAGGACCTGCCCGTCCAACCTTAAGATTGGTGGGCCAGCCAGGAGCCCCAGCACGAACTAGAAAAAGCATGAAACCTCATCCACGGGCAGGATGAGGTTTCATGTAGGTTTTTTAAAATTTTAATAAAGTTTTTGTGAAAATTATGGCCATATCCCAACTCATGTGACATTATCACATGAGGGGACATGTTAGGGAAATTTTTCTTTTTTATTTTTAGGTTTTTTACATTTTGAGCCAATCTCCCTGAGGCAGCACTTAGCCTCAGGGAGATGAGTGCGCTCTTTCGTATGCATGCGCGAAAGAGCGCACTCTTGATTTTGGGATTTCCCCCCCCCCGGCCCGCACAGTGAGCGCTTGGCACGCCAACATAAAATGCCACTGCGCCCCCATTTGGGGGCGCCAATCGGAAGCGCACCTGTGTGTGCCCACCCTTCAACTTCCCCTCCGACGGGGGGAAAATTCAGCCCATAGTGTGTATTTGGGACAGTTTCCATAGAGCAATATGTTGTGGATCCAACCAGGGATCAGGCTGTTTTGGATCTGGTAATGTAGTAATGAGGCAGGTTTAATAAATGATCTCAGAGTAAAAGATCCCCTAGGAAACTGTACCATAACATGTTAGAACTTAGTATTCAGTTTGAGAGTGAGAAACTTGGGTCGGAAACAACTGTGCTAAACTTAAGTAAGGGTAATTACAAAGGAATGAGGGCAGAGTTGGCTGGAGTGGACTGGGAAAGGAGTTTAGCAGAAAAGACAGTTGATGAACAATGGCAGACATTTAAGAAAATAATTCATGACTAACAATAAAGATATATCCAGTGAGAAAGAAGGATTCTAGGAAGGGGATAAACCAACCGTGGTTAACAAAGGAGGTTAAGGATAGTATCATATTAAAAGAAAAAATATATAAGGTGTCAAGAATTAGTGGTAAGCCAGAGTATTGGGAAAGTTTTAAAAACCAACAAAAGATGACCAAAAAAAATAAAAACGGAGAAAATAAACTTTGAGGGTAAACTAGCAAGTAAGATAAAAAAGGTCAATAAGAGCTTCTTTAAATATATAAAAAGGAAGAGAGAGGCCAAAGTGGATATAGGCCCCTTAGAAAATGAGGCTGGGGGAATAACAATGGGGAACCAGGAAATGGCAGAGGAGTAGAATAAATACTTTGCATCAGTCTTCATGGTAGAAGACACTAATGGCATTCCAAAAGTACTAAATAATCAAGGAGCAAAAGTCAGGGCGGGGGAGGAAATAAATAAAATAACCATCACTAGAGAAAAAGTACTAGGGAAACTAATGGGGCTAAAAACTGATAAGTTCCCTGAACCTGATCAGTTGCATCCTAGGATATTAAAGGAAGTAGCTACAGAGATAATGGATGCACTGGCAGTAATCTTCCAAGAATCCTTAGATTCTGGAAAAGACCCAGAGGATTGGAAAACTGCCAATGCAAAAACTTGGCAGATGGAATATAACGTGGGAAAATGTGAGGTTATGCACCTTGGCAGGACGAATAGAGGAACTGAATACTATTTAAATGGAGAAAGACTGCAGAAAGCTTCAGCACAGAGGGATTTGGGGGTCCTCATGCATGAATCATGAAAAGCTAGCATCTGAGTTCAGCAGGTAACAGGGAAGGCAAATGGAATGTTGGCCTTAATTTCAAAGGCAATAGAGTATAAAAATAGTAAAGTCTTCCTAAAACTATACAAGGTACCAGTTAGACCACACCTAGAATACTGTGAACAGTTTTGGTTCCCTTATCTAAGGAAAGATATACTGGCATTGGAGGCAGTCCAGAGAAGGTTCACTAGTTTGATCCCGGGTATGGAGGGATTTTCTTATGCGGAGGGGTTGAGTAGGTTGGGCCTGTACTCATTGGAGTTTAGAAGAATGAGAGGTGACCTTATTGAAACATATAAGATTCTTAGGGGGCTTGACAGGGTAGATGCTGAGAGGTTGTTTCCCCTTGTGGGAGAGTCTAGGACAGGGGGCATAATCTCAAAGAGTAAGGGGGCGCCCATTTAAAACAGAGATGAGGAGGAATTTCTTCTCTGAGGGTAGTGAATCTGTGGAATTCTTTACCGCAGAGGGCTGTTGAGACTGGGTTGTTAAGTATATTCAAGGCTGAGATAGACAAATTTTTAATCATTAAGGGAATCAAGGGTTATGGGGGAAAAGGCAGGAAAGTGGTGTTGAGGATTATCAGATCAGCCATAAATGGTGGAGCAGACTCAATGGGCCAAATGGCCTTCTTCTGCTCCTACACTTTATGATCTTATGGTCTTACAAGGCACAAGTCAGGAGTGTGATGGAATGCTATCCACTTGCCTGGATGGGTGCAGCTCCAACAACACTCAAGAAGCTCAACATCATCCAGGACAAAACTGCCTGCTTGATTGGCACCCCATCCACCACATTAAACATTCACTCTCTCCACCACTCACACACATCTACAAGACGCGCTGCAGCAACTTACCAAGGATCCTTTAACAGCGTCTTCCAAACCCGTGACCTCTACCACCTAGAAGTACAAGGACAGCAGGTACATAGGAACACCACCACCTGCAAGTTCCCCTCCAAGTCCCACACCATCATGACTTGGAACGATAACACTGTTCCTTTACTGTTGCTGGGCAAAAATTATGAAATTTTTCACTACACCACATGGACTGCAGGGGTTCAAGAAGGCAGCTCACCACCTCCTCAAGGGCTATTAGAGATGGGCAATAAATGCTAGCCTGGCATAGCCCACATCCCATGAAGGAATGTTTTAAAAAGTAACACGTTGCTTGTGTAGCATCCTGTATGTTCTAAAGAAATGCAATTTATTTCTTTATTTCCTGGACGTCCAGAGAAATTTGATTGTAATAAAACTCTTGTGATATAGCCACCACATCTTGCGTATGCTTTTTAAAAGCTGCTTAATTTCTAAACAGTAATCATTTACCAATCGCTTCGTCATGAGCTTAAAACAACTGAATTGTTCAATACATGGGATTTTAAAAGAATTTGTTTACTCAAGGTGCTTGAGATGTTTTGAGTACAGTGCAAAAGCAATTCAAGTTCATTAAACTGGAAAAAAAAAGCCTTTTAAACAAAATTTGTTTTATGGAGATGGAGGTTGAAGGGCTTCATAGTAAATAAGACATTTTCGGTGTGTTTTTTGAATTATGTACTGTTGATCACTTTGAAGTGCTGCATTTAAGCAAGATGGATCCATCAGAAACAGCAGAAAAGAAGCTGAGATTGTTTTCCATGTCATTTGATGCTGCATGCTGAGTACACTGTTTGCGTTATTGTGCATCCATACTCCAATTCCTGCAATATCGTATGAAGGTTTATCAGCTCAATCTTTCTTCTTTTTGAAAAAAGCATTTTAAAAAATGCAGTGTCTGAATTGTTATTTGATTGTTGTTTCCTGTGCTTGTGTCTGGCCCTGAAACCTATCAAATCTGTCAAGTGATCTTACCCTATAAAGAATTGACCTATCACCTTCCAGCCAGGAGAACATGTTCAGAGCTGGGATGCTGATTATGGGATTGCAGCATCCTTTCGCCTACAAAAGGTGATGGATGAGCAGCAAACAAATCCACCTGCATATGGTTCACCTTTGCTGATGGCCGAAGAGGCCAAACCTGTCCCTTGAGAAACAGATTCTGCCATAAGTGCCATCCATGAAGCTACCAAGTGTCACTGTGAGTTGTTATTTTTGGCGTTGGTATCTATTGCCAAGCTGCTGTAGTCACTGGTCATTGTGGTGTTGCACATCAGCCCACAGAAGGTGTCACCTTTTTCCCCTCTTGTCAGCCAGTGACTCCCCAGGTGCAATAATCAATGCCTAGGGCCTGCAAGCATCCTTGAAGCAGAACTTTGGGTGTCCTACTGGTCACCTGACTCCAGCTACCTCAACATACACAAAGTCCTTGGGTATGTGACTCTCTCTATTTTGTGAGTGCTAACAAACTTGGTAGCTTTGCCTTTGAAAAGACTGCCGTGTTTGTGATTTTGTCCTGCCAGGATATACTCAAAATGTGCCGCAGACAGCAAAGATGGAAATCGTTGATCTTCTTTTCTTGACAGCTGTAAGTTGTCCATGTTTCACAGCTGTACAGCAAGGTGATGAGAACGCAGGCCTTATAAATCATCAACTTGGTCCTAAGGGTCAGCTTGATGTTATTCTATGCACGTTTCATGAATCGGCCAAATGTGGTAGCTGCTTCCCCTAATTGTGTATCAATTTCTGCATTAAGGGACAGATAGCCTGTGACTGTAGGCGTGAGGTAGCGTAAATTGCTAACCACTTCCAGAGGAGATGCATGATGCTAAAATCATCACACTATACAAAATCAAAGGTGGCAAAGGAGACTGCAACAACTACAGGGCATCTCACTCCTTAGTGTCACGTGGAAGGCCTTTGTGAGGGTCATACTTTAAAAACTCCATCTACTTGCAGACCGAGTGTACCTGGAAGCACAGTGCAGTTTCCATACTGGCACATATACTGTGGGCATAATGTTCTCAATGTGCCAGCTGTAATAGAAGTGTAGGGAACACCTGACTTTCATAGATCTCACAAAGGCATTCAAACCCATCAGCAGAGTAGGATTCTACAGGATTTTGGGGAAAACTGGCTGTTCACCAAAGCCCCTCAGTCTCACCTTCTCCTTCAATGACTGCATTGTACAGTTTGAGAGTTCCACTTCCAACAGCTTCAGAATAAAGAATGGAGTCAAGCAGGGCTGTGTCCTAGTCTCCACTCTGTTTGGCATCCTCTTCTCCATTCTCCTGACCTTGCCTTCCCTGCAGAAATGGAAGGAGTCTACGTGCATACTAGGTCAGATGTCAAGCTCTACAATCTTTGAAGACTGAAAGCGAAGACACAGCTCCAAAGACTCATGGACTGCCTCTCCCATGCCTGTAACTTGCTCTCCCTAATGATAAGTATCAAGAAAACCATGGTCATGGGACAGGATGTTGCATCGCTGCCCCTGATCACACTAAATAACACTCATTGGATGTGACTGTGGGATATAGATCATGAAGTATCAAGATTTTTGATAGCTATTTGACTTGTTTCATTTTTTGACATTATGTATTTTCTTGTTCACATTCTGTGAATCCCTTTCATAAATAGGTGAACAATAGTGTTGGGAATCTGAGGTGCAGAGGAGTTTCTGTCAGCATTTTCCCCACGACTACCTACTCTCATTTGCGCGTTAATTGCAGCTCTGGTCCAATGCTCACTTCCTCTACATTGCTTTGTCAATGTGCCAGTCTTGCAAAGCTCATCATGTTTGCAGCAAGTGGCATGTTGGCACCTGCTGGAAATTGTGCCCATGATGACAAAAACACTAGCCAAGTGGGCTCAAATTATCCCACCCTCTGAGCTGCTTCAGTTAAAAAAAAACCCTGTTCAATTTGAAAAATGTCACAGATAGCAAAACTCAGTGGTGCATAGAAGAGTCATTGTAAGGCCTATGGAAATTTTCATTGCATTTTATTTTGCTTCTGCTATTTATTATAAGCACATCTTGTACCATAGTTGACAACTACAAGTCAGTGCAATCTGGGTCCTGCAGCTATAACATGAAAACGATCATAACATTTGCAGATGAGAGAAGCATATTAGAACCAAGCAGTGCATTTTGTCACTTCCAAATGGCTCTTGCAATGTTTGCTTACAGCAAAATGGTCCTGGAGAAGTAAGAGCATGGGCTATTTGAAGAAAAAGCTATAAACCAACCCCTTTTCAAGTCAATGCAGTTGGTAAGCAAAACTGTTAGTCCATTGACCTAACAATAAAGTTCACATTGTGTGCATATTAGATACACGGGAGATAAGAAATGATGCCACCTCAAATACTGAGACACATGCCCATTAAATGTACAAATATTTTCCTGTATAATATTTTGACAATTCAGCTGAAGAGGTTAACTTTAATATTAATACTTATTTATACTCTATATTCAATAAGTTTGTGGCAGCAATATTATCAGAGATAAATAAGTAATTTGTTCTTTACTCTGTATCAGTGTACAGAAGCAATGCCATCTAGAACATTATCCTTTATTCTGTACTGGCCTTTTGGTGTGCTGGCAACACTCTAAACACTTAGAGTGAACAGGACAGTATACTCTGTAATTAAAACTATTCAAAAGGCTCACTACAGTCTCTTTGTTGCATTTTCTTTAGAATCTACTTATTACCCTGACGTCCACCTCAGCTTGTTAAGAACAAGCAGGTCTTCTCATTAACCCAATTGTTACTTCGCTCTGTGCCATCCACACAATTTAATTTGAGTACCCTTTAGATTTCCATGGTGCAAAATTAACTGCTATAGAAATTACAACTGGAACTCCAGCAAATATCCATTGGTGGCAAGCATTTACTCGGAGAATAAAAGACCGCAGGAGTTTGTTACAAGTCAGTAACACATGAAGGGATCCTTACGATGGCATAAACCACAGGTGTGAAGCTCAAGCAGTTTATCAGCGTCATCTGAAACCCCGAGATATGGAGCTGCCTTGAAACAAACTCCTAACTAGACTATTATTTATGACATAGACAAAAAGATAAATGCTCAGCAATGGAAAAGAACCAACATAGCAAAGATGAACGGCAAGTTCTTAGATGTGGGAAACAAAAATGGATGAACGCAGCAGGGTTGTGATAACATATCTGGTGCTGTAATGCTGTGAAGGTTTGTTTGACTGAATTACAGAAGTGCAGAATTTCAGTATATATAATGTGAGCAGTTAATAGAAAGATGTGTGGAACTTGTAATCAGATGGCATTTCACCCCATCAGAATAAGTGTCAACAGATTTATAAAACTTTTTTCATCTTGCCAACTTATCTTTCTGAAGGAACAGAGTGTATAACAGCATGTCAATAATTGTGTTCTTCCCTTCTCTGCAGGCCCTCCAAACCATCACAGCCAGTCTACTCTCCGACCTCCTCTTCCACCACCCCACAACCAGACACTCTCGCACCACCACTCGTCTGCCAACTCTCTCAACAGAAACTCTTTGACAAACAGAAGGAACCAGATTCATGCCCCTTCTGCTGCACCCAATGAGCTACCTACCACACCAGAGTCTGTTCAGCTGCAGGACAGCTGGGTTCTGAACAGCAATGTGCCACTAGAGACAAGGTATTGTATAAGATGGTTTATTCTTATCTTACATTTGTTTGGCTTGTCAGATTTTATTGCACCTAATAACTTCTCAATCTGTTATCCAAGCCATTTTGCCAAAGCACAGTAGCACCTCTTGCAATCCCACATCTTCTCCTAGCTGCGTCCTGACTCAGATCATAAACTTGTGCTGTGGGGAATGAGCTTCCTTTTTCTGTTTATCCTAATTTTATTTTTTACCATGGACCACAATGTGTTTAATGGTTAACACACTGAATGCAATCAATCCACAGTGCTGACAGCTTTCACCCAGAGGCATCCCACTCAAGTGTGCCAAATTGTTCAGGATAACCCACTGTTCGCGGTTAATCCAACACATCTTATTTGCACAAAGGAGTACAGTTAGCCTTCAGCTCAGCTTTCCTCGTGACATGTCCTCTAGCTCAACGCATCATCAAGAACTTCAGGAAGCAGAACCCAGGCAACTCTGCTCAGACACATGCATAGCGTACTGCTCACTAGATTCCCATCAGCATTTCAATTTTTAATGAGTGAACAATGGAGTAACAGAGTTTGTCTTTAACTTCTTTGGCGCTGCTTCACAGGAGGTGTTTTTATACTATTGCCCATGTCTGCTCTGATAAGTATCAAATCACCTCTGTCTTTGCTAACATGTTTGTTAATTTTATAATGGACTTAAGTTCTTATGCTGCACCCAGGGTAAGAGATTTCAAATTGGGCCTCAACACCCCAGCAAAAACCAGTTCAAATGATCGATAGGTGGACAATCAGAAAGAAGTGCCTAATTGCCGTGGAGGCTCTTTTTGTGTTTGTTTCAGAGGTTAAGAAGTGTATCTGGAGGTGGCAGCACATTTGGAAAATTCATCTTTTTCATATAGCTCCTCAATATTTTAATGCTGGAACATTGAATTAGTGGACACAAAGGACAATGATATAGAAAATCATTGCTTGTTTATTCTTCTGGATTCTGTTGAAATGCTCCCAAATACAATTCTAAAATATCTTGTAAAAATAAGCTCACACTATTTAAAGATAAAACTAATCAGATTGAACAATGTCAGATAAATTTTGAGAGCAGGAGCAGTGAGTTTGTCTCCTTTTGCCACAGTGATCAATCTTTGTACAGTGTTGGTGTAGGGAATTGAACAATGCAGTTTTCACAGATGTGTAGGCTCATGATGGCACTTTTCCACTGACTGTGTTTCAATCAGTTGGATTCTCATCCAGGTTGCATTTCTCCAGTACACAATGGTTTTCTCTGTAGGAAAAACGTATTTGTCGAGGAAGGCCATTATCACTTGCAAGAAAATAAAATAAATGTTATTGCTGCAAAAAAAATAAGTTGCATTTGAGCCCTGCATGACACTACATTACCAGTAAGTAGCAGCCGCATCCTCATTTCAGGCATCGGGGGCTGCTCAGCACTTGTTAGGATGGCCTTGCTGTGTTAGTGGCCATTTGTAAGCAAAGAAATTCCTCGGATAAGGCTCTGGAGAGGCTGTGCAACAATAACCAATTGAAATGATGAATTGCACACTGCCGCATTTAAAATACATCTTGTAATTTGAGGTATTCTGGTGCTGACACTATCAGTGGGCAGAAGTCAGCTTTCAGGCAGTGGCTTCTCTTCATCCCTTAAAGTAGGTCAGTTTTCTTCCACATTTTTAAAACTTTTTTTTTTCTGGTATGTAAAGCACATTTGAAGCTCGTTTTATTTTCTAAAAACAAAAGCCAGGTCATTGGACTCGTGCTGTACATGTGCATTATGCTAAGGGAAAGAGAGGAAAATGGCTTATTTTTGCCCACAACGGGGGACAGACCAGACCACACGGTGTATTCCTGATCTTAGTTTCGATCATCCTAACTTGAAGAAATGGATACCAGCAAGCAAAGACAGAATGCTTACCTAGAGAGAGAGAGACAGAATAAATGTTAAATTGAGTTACATCTAGCATACGGCACAGAACGAGACCATACGGCCATACTGGTAGATGGCAGCATTTAGGTACCACACAAGCCTCCTCCCACCCTCTTCATGTACCCTTGTTCTGACCCATGCAGTTGATAAAGCAGTTATTTAAAATCCCAGAGGGAAACTTTAAACAACTTTCATAATCAATCAATTTAAGTGTTAGCTAAAAGCTACTGCGGATGCTGGAAATCCAAAACAAAATAAAAACAGAATTACCTGGAAAAACTCAGCAAGTCTGGCAGCATCGGTGGAGAAGAAATCAGTCAACGTTTCGAGCCCTCATGGCCCTTCAGCAGAACTGAAGCATAGTTTCAACAAGGGAGAAATATAAATTGGTTTAAGGTGGGTGGGGGGGAAGAGACACATTGAGGGTGTGGTGTGAGCAGATAATCAAAAGATGTCAGAGACAAAAGGGTCAAAGAGGTGTTGAAGGTGGTGGTCTTTGTCTGAGAAAAGTGCTAATTAAGAATGCAAAACAGGATATTCAAAGTACAGCTCTAGTGGGGGTGGGGTGGAAAGACTAAAGGTTTTAGTTTTAGATTTAAAAATAATGGAAATAGGTGGGGAAAGAAGAATCTATATAAATTATTGAAAAAAAAGGCGGGTGGGGGGGGGAAAAGAAACGGGGTGGGGATGGGGGGAGGGGGAGTTTAAGATCTAAAGTTGTTGAATTCAATATTCAGCCCAGAAGGCTGTAAAGTGCCTAGTCGGAAGATGAGGTGCTGTTCCTCCAGTTTGCGTTGGGCTTCACTGGAACAATGCAGCAAGCCAAGGACAGACATGTGGGCAAGAGAACAGGGTGGAGTGTTAAAATGGCAAGCGACAGGGAGGTTTGGGTCTTTCTTGCGGACAGACCGCAGGTGTTCCGCAAAACGGTCGCCCAGTTTGCGTTTGGTCTCTCCAATGTAGAGGAGACCGCATTGGGAGCAACGAATGCAGTAGACTAAGTTAGGGGAAATGCAAGTGAAATGCTGCTTCACTTGAAAGGAGTGTTTGGGCCCTTGGACGGTGAGGAGAGAGGAAGTGAAGGGGCAGGTGTTGCATCTTCTGCGTGGGCATGGGGAGGTGCCATAAGTGGGGGTTGAGGAGTAGGGGGTGATGGAGGAGTGGACCAGGGTGTCCCGGAGGGAACGATCCCTACGGAATGCCGTCAAGGGGGGTGAAGGGAAGATGTGTTTGGTGGTGGCATCATGCTGGAGTTGGCGGAAATGGCGGAGGATGATCCTTTGAATGCGGAGGCTGGTGGGGTGATAAGTGAGGACAAGGGGGACCCTATCATGTTTCTGGGAAGGAGGAGAAGGCGTGAGGGAGGATGCGCGGGATATGGGCCGGACACGGTTGAGGGCCCTGTCCACCCCGCTTCCTGTAAAGACTCCATCCCATTCTCTCAGTTCCTTCGCCTCCGTCGCATCTGTTCTGATGACGCTACCTTCAAAAACAGCTCCTCTGACATGTCCTCCTTCTTCCTTAACCGAGGTTTTCCATCCACGGTCGTTGACAGGGCCCTCAACCGTGTCCGGCCCATATCCCGCGCATCCTCCCTCACGCCTTCTCCTCCTTCCCAGAAACATGATAGGGTCCCCCTTGTCCTCACTTATCACCCCACCAGCCTCCGCATTCAAAGGATCATCCTCCGCCATTTCCGCCAACTCCAGCATGATGCCACCACCAAACACATCTTCCCTTCACCCCCCTTGACGGCATTCCGTAGGGATCGTTCCCTCCGGGACACCCTGGTCCACTCCTCCATCACCCCCTACTCCTCAACCCCCACTTATGGCACCTCCCCATGCCCACGCAGAAGATGCAACACCTGCCCCTTCACTTCCTCTCTCCTCACCGTCCAAGGGCCCAAACACTCCTTTCAAGTGAAGCAGCATTTCACTTGCATTTCCCCTAACTTAGTCTACTGCATTCGTTGCTCCCAATGCGGTCTCCTCTACATTGGAGAGACCAAACGCAAACTGGGCGACCGTTTTGCGGAACACCTGCGGTCTGTCCGCAAGAAAGACCCAAACCTCCCTGTCACTTGCCATTTTAACACTCCACCCTGTTCTCTTGCCCACATGTCTGTCCTTGGCTTGCTGCATTGTTCCAGTGAAGCCCAACGCAAACTGGAGGAACAGCACCTCATCTTCCGACTAGGCACTTTACAGCCTTCTGGGCTGAATATTGAATTCAACAACTTTAGATCTTAAACTCCCCCTCCCCCCATCCCCACCCCGTTTCTTTTCCCCCCCCCCACCCGCCTTTTTTTTCAATAATTTATATAGATTCTTCTTTCCCCACCTATTTCCATTATTTTTAAATCTAAAACTAAAACCTTTAGTCTTTCCACCCCACCCCCACTAGAGCTGTACTTTGAATATCCTGTTTTGCATTCTTAATTAGCACTTTTCTCAGACAAAGACCACCACCTTCAACACCTCTTTGACCCTTTTGTCTCTGACATCTTTTGATTATCTGCTCACACCACACCCTCAATGTGTCTCTTCCCCCCCACCCACCTTAAACCAATTTATATTTCTCCCTTGTTGAAACTATGCTTCAGTTCTGCTGAAGGGCCATGAGGGCTCGAAACGTTGACTGATTTCTTCTCCACCGATGCTGTCAGACTTGCTGAGTTTTTCCAGGTAATTCTGTTTCAATTTAAGTGTTATGTTTGAGATGCCACTCTAAACTCAGGAATCAGACCACCAGTTTGAGGTTTTACATTAAACTAAATGGAACATTTTATTAATTTACACAGGATAAAATATATGTACACATGGCTACAAATTACTACTATCATAACTTTTAACAAATTCCCAAATTAATCTCCATTAAGACAACAACAACCCATAGACTTAACCAAACACCAGGCAAAACATTTTCACCTTACGAATTCAAAATGAGATCCTTTTCACTGTGGAGCCAGTTGGACCAGTTGGAGGCTTACAGCTGCCTTCATGTAAAGCATATCTTTCTAGTCCTTTCTTGTGTGCTTATCAAGATTTTCCTTAATTGCACCCATACTATTTACTGCAACTCCTCCTTACGGTATCAAGTTCTACATCTTTATCAATCTTTGGGTAAAGAAATTTCTGTTAAGTCCCTGTATAAGTAGCAGGAGAATTTATAGGGTGAATCTTTGGATGCTTCTTTTTTGAGCATGTCTGGACAAATGCAATTGACAGAGCTCTGGAAACAGGGCATGTTTCTATAAAGGGAAAGATGGCCTGAAGAGACAGCGGGGCAAAATGTGGGTGAAAAGAAACACAATCTCAACCTCAGCCATTAAAGGCTCACAATGGTATCAGGCAGAATGACTTTTATTTTAAGGTGGTGGTGGTGAGACCTGCTTTTCAGACACCCTAGGCCCCTCAGGAGCACCCCTCAAAGTCACCCACTCCCTTAACCCCCTGGCCTCTCAAACACAACCCCCACCCCACCCACCCGCCCTCTCATTGGGGCCTGCCAATCTGACCCTGGCAACCCCAGACCCAGGCTCCTCGGCGTGGTGGGCCTGCCTGTAGTCCCAGCAGTGGTCACCACTCACAGTTGACTACAGACCTGCCAGCCTTCCAATGGGATGGCAGCTCTCTAAGGTGGGATTTCCTGCCAAGACCGGGGGCCAAAGTGACACCTCCAACTATTTAATGCTGCTTTCAGCGTTAACTTGCCCAACTTTTAGCCAAGGGGGCAGGGACTGCAACATTCTGTTAAATCCAACCAGTTGTAACTAGAATTAAGTGAATATTTTAAAGTTGTTTATCATGCACAACTTGCTGGCTATAGTAAGACATCACCTATGTACAGAGAAAAACGTGAGCAGAGATTCCGTATAAAATCTGATCTAAGCTGAATAGGTCGGGGGAGAAGGTGGCATAGTGGCTTTGTTAGCGACGCCCACATCCCATGAAAGAATTTTTAAAAAGTCACCGGACTAGTAACCCAGAGGCCCACACGAACGCTCTGGGGGCATGAATTCAAATCCCAGCACAGCAGCTGATGGAATTTAAATTCAATCAATAAATCTGGAATTGAAAGCTAGTCTCAGTAATTGGTGATCATGAAACTATCATCAGTTGTTGTAAAAACACATCTGATTCAATAATGCCCTTTAGGGAAGAAAATCTGCCATCCTGACCTGGTCTGGTTTACGTGTAACTCCAAATCCACAGTAATGTGGTTGAGTCTTAGCTATCTGCTGAAATGGCTGAGCAAGCCATTCTGTTCAAAGGCACTTAGGGATGGGCAACAAATGCTGGCCCTGTCAGTGACACCAACATCCCATGAAAAGAATAAATAAAAAAAAAATCAAAATTCTGCAGCCAATGACCAGTTATTCATAAAGTAAAGCTTTCTTCACATGTACACACAATTTAACAGTGACTCATGTAATAGCGGTTGTCTAGGATTACATTTCCATCTTATAAAACTTACATTAAAATCTCTGATGTTCCGAATCTTCGATGTGATTTCCACTGATTGGTAATAATTTTGTACCTATCTTGGTTTTACATAAAACCATCATCTCTGAGATATGTCCTCCTTTTAGCTAATGTAAATTCATACTTTTTTGACCTACCTACTCATCAACTTTGATAGCCCAAATTACACACCCACCATGGGCCTGTAGCTCAATTTATATGGCAATGTAAATATGTTCAGTCATTTCATTGCTCTGCCTGACTATACAAGAAAACCAATCACATTGTTGCATTGGGCTGGATTTTAACACACAAATACATATTGGGTTGGGGTCAGGTCAGAGACTTTAAAATCTCTAATCTGACCCAAACCCCTCCCTCCTTCTGTATTCATTCATGGGATGTGGGCATCATCGGCAAGACAGCATCTATTGTCCATCCCTAATTGCCCTCGAGAACATGGCCTTCTTGAACTATTGCAGTCTGTGTGGTGTGCCCATAGGGCCGTTATGCTTTTCTGTAGCAGTTTGATACAACTGAATGGTTTGCTAGGCTATTTCAGGGGGCTGTTCAGAGTCAACTGCATTGCTGTGGATTTGGACTCACACATAGCCTAGACCAGATAAGGACAGCGGAATAGATTAGACCTAAGTGGTCATGTGGCATGTCCCAGAGTCATCTCTGCCCAACTGTAAGCCAAGTCTGTCAATCAGGTGGACATAGTTGTTAGTCAAGGTCCAGTTGGTAGCACTCTTGCCTCTGAGTCAGAAGGGTGTGGGTTCAAGTTGTACTCTAGGACTTGAGCATGAAAATCAAGGCTGACAATCCAGTGCAGTACTGAAGGAGCGCTGCATTGTTAGAGGCGCTGTCTTTTGGATGAGGTGTTAAAACAAGGCCCCTCTGTGACTCAGGTGGAGGTAAAAGAATATAAAAGGCCTTTGATAAGGTGTCTCATAATAGACTAATGGATAAGGTTAGAGATGGGAAGTCAGGGGATAAGTGGAAAAATGTATTGCAAGTTGGCTTCAAAATGAAAAGCAGGGAGCGGGAATAAAGGGTTGTTATTTAGAGTAACAGGACGTGGAAGTGGTGTTCCACTGCTGTTCACAATTTACATTAACAATTTGGACTTCGGAATGAAAAATACAATTTCTAAATTTGCAGATGACACCAAGTTGGGTGGGAGGGTGAGGTGTGGGGGATAGTCAATATATGAAGAGAACTGCAACAAGTTATGAGACACCATTAATAAACTTGCAAATAATTGGCAAATGAAGTTCAACATAGATAAATGTGAGATGCTGTAGCACATTTTGGTCAGAAGAATAGGGAGGTCACTTGTTACTTAGAAAGTGCAAGCCTCGGTGAGGTAGAGAAACAAAGGGCTGTCAGGGTACAATTATACCAATCACTAAAAGTTGCACCACAGGTTAGCAAGGCCATAAAAAACAATGCACTAGGCTTTATTTCTAGAGGAATAAAATTGAAAAGTAAACCTTTATCAACCTTGGTTGGACCACACTTAAGAGTACTGTGTGCAGTTATGGTCACCATATTATAAAAAGGATATAGATCACTGGAGAGGATCTATTCTCTCATGAAGAAAAAAGGCTGAGTAGTAGAGGTCTTTAAAATTATGAAAGGTTTAGTTAGAGTGGGTACAGAGACTGTTTCCTCTGTAAGGAAGAGCATAATTAAATTTATGGCTTCTGTTTACTGACTCAACATTTGTGGAAATGTTTTGGCTGGAATTACCTCATCAAAGTTGCTCATAACTTGGAACGCATCTGCCAGAATTCCTCTTTTTTTTGTTCTTATCCCAAGAGCCCCAATTTCTATCATCGCATCTTATATTTCCTCTTTAAGTTTCATCGTAATGTTAATTTCTCTAGAATTACGGCATTATAACTATAATTTTAAGGAATTATAGAACATGTTCATATTTATAAATCAATTTGGAATCCATCTTAATTGTGCCTTTCCCAATTTTGATATCAGGCTACTAAATTTGTCTTACCACGTATTTGACACACTTGTGCCAATCTTCAGGTGGATAAATGTGACTCATGTCGAAAACCATTTACCATGATGTCATCCAATCAGATAAATAAACAGTTACTATCTATGGACATGCTTTTTGTGTTGAAAATTTTTTGTCGAGTGGCAAAGTTAAAATCAAACCATAAAAATGTCAGAGCACAGGAGCATAGCACTTTGAAAGACCAATATCATAGTCGTGGATCCTCACACTGGCAAGTTAGATTACTGTGGGGCACAGCCAAGCAGATGCCAGGTGCTATTCCACAGTGGGAGAGAAGTTTGAGGGAAGAGCCATTAGGTCAGAGCGTCTTTTAAAAAGGAGAGAATTACCATCTCACCTTCTGAGTTCTAGATGGTGCATGGTCCACAAATACCAGCGGAGAAAATGGAGGAATTCAAAATCCTTAAAAATAAAAAAAAAACTTTAAAAAGTAGTTTCTTAGCACATAATCACACCAGCCCAAAGAGCCTCTCTGCTTTCACGGCACTCGTTCACTTTGTGTAATCCTACTGCTGCTCTTATCTAGTTCAGGCAGGAATGTCAAGTAGAATTTGAATAGATCTTGAATTAAGTGAATTCAAACAGTCCCAATTCCATTTGACCTACTGCATCAAAAGCTCACCCCTAAAGATATTGAGTCAGAGCAGAAACTTCTAAGTGGCAAAATTGAGCAACCGCTCAGCTCGCAGTGTGTTTAAATCTAGTTGCCTGATTGTGACATGTTTTTCTTGTTCAACATTGAAAAGATGATGATATACAGCTCATGCATAGCTTGAAATCTGTAAAAGGCTAAATACACTACAATCAAAAACCACATATGCAAGGATAGATATTACTACTGCAGTGTCAAATTCAGATAAAATTATTTCTGATGTATGCAAAGAGTTCCAATAGGCCAGTCAATCCCATTTGACAGAATTACAATGGACCAAAACTTTCCTATTCAATCCTATTTTACAGAGCTCCAATCACACGTAGGCCTTCCCATTCATTCCTTTTCCATGGAACACATAACTGAAGTGCATCACTTGTGTTCACCAGTTATCTAGTTTATAGTCCTCCAATAATTATCCGGCCGGTTTAATCCAGAGCCAGGAAAGCATCTTAATCACTATGAATTGCAGATTTATGTTGCTGTTTTTGTTTAGATTCTGAATTGCTGAATTAATGATCAAACAGAGTATGGAGCAATTATTTGAAAATTGGCAGTTTTTATCTGCAGTTTACAAAAAATATATCCTGATCTGAGCATAACATTTCTTGGCAAAGTATTTATGCATTTATTAGGCGTCAGCTGTATCCAAAAAGCCTTTTTGTTATTTTTCCTCTCTAAATCTAAAACCCATGTGCATCTGTTGACAGCTTAAAGATATTCTTGGCATACCTTTGAAGTTAGGTTTGATCATTCCCCTACATTTTTTTAAACCAGATATTTTAAGCTTGGCAAATATATCCAGTTTTATATTTGTATTACCATTCTTTCATATTGATTTTCCCCACAAAATTGAGACTAACTGAGCTGAAGGATCAGGTCTGAGGAAACACCCTTTTATACAATCTAATTCATTTTTGCTCTGGAGAGACAAGTATTTTTAGCACAGATCAATTACTGCCATCATAACTCAAATATGGTACCTGAGAACATGACCCTCCTACAGCTGGTTCAAGCCTCACTAATACAGTTTGATCCCATTTCTTGTCAGCCTGTAGGATGCAGATTACTTTCACGGCTGAAGCCTAACTGGTTTTTTTTTAAACAAAAGGAAAATGTTTTAATCTTTCAGTAATCTGAATCAGAATGTAGCTTTCAGTGCAAGATCCTACTCATTAATAAATGAGTGCTGATATGTAGTAAAGCTACTGATGTAAATGGGACAGAATTATTGGATCAGATATTTGGTTTGCATTCATTAATCTCCCACCGCTGATTGATATAATCAAGTTAAAATCAGATGAATGTCCTGTGTATTATTCCCTCAATTTTATAATTCTTAGCCTTGTTTTCAAATCCCTCCATAGTTTCCCCCTTCCCTATCTATCCTACCCCACAACCTCTGAGTTATTTGTACGCATCTGATTCTGGCCTCTTGAGCATCCTTTCAGCTGCCAAGGCTCTAAGCTCTGGAATTTCCCCCCTAAACATCTCCACCTCATTATCTTGCTTTCCTCCTTTAAGGTGTTCCTTAAAACCTACTTCTTTGACCAAGTTATTGGGCATCTGCCTTAACATCTCCTCATGTGGCTCAGTGTCATATTTTGTTACATAATGTTCCTGTGGAGCGTTCTGCGACTACATACATAGAAAAACATTGAATGTACAGCACAGAAACAGGCCATTCATTGCAACGAGTTCATGTCAGCATTTATGCTCCACTTGAGCCTCCTCCTCCTGTCTTTAATCATCTAACTCAATGGCATAACCCTCTATTCCTTTCCCCCTCATGTGCTAGTTTAGCCTCCCTTTAAATGTATCGATACCATCCCCTGCAATCATTCCCTATGTAACGAGTTCCACATTCGCACCACTCTTTGGTTAAAGAAGTTTAATTTTAATAGGTTAAAGGCACAATAAAAAGACAAGTTGTTATTGTTTTACTTCCAAAATCCAGTCAAAATATATTTTAAGAATTTCTCCTCAGAGCCCTACATGTTCACTGTTTACTAAAGGTATGAATATTCCACTAATATCATTTATATTAAAATCATTTAGAATGACCCTACTTCTATGTATTTGTGACAGGTCCATCCAAGTGATTTTTGAAAATATTTTTTCTGCTACCCTCAAGTTTTTACAGATACTATTCATTGTACAACCAACAACGCCAGAATTAGTGAAACTGCTTCTTTAAAGAGAACATTTTTTCCTGCTCCACTAACAGCAAGATATGGCATGCACTGAAATTCAAGTCAAGGAAACATTTAAATGACATAAGGTGCTGGACCTACTTCGGTTCAAATGAGAGAGGTGCACTTCTTTATTTGACCTTTCTTCTCTCTGTAACTGCGCAAATAACTTATCTTAGGGTAGGGGCAGCCCTTCAGCGCTGAGAACTCAGACAGCTTTCCAACAGACTCTCCAAATGAAGCGGGGGCAAGCGTAATGGGTGCCTATAATTTTATCTTGACACATCCACAGTGGTATGCTTTCTAATAGCATCACTGGATAGTGATCAGGAGCACGAATCCTGCCTGATATAGCCCCCTTCCGTAGCCAAAAGATGCAGTGGCCAAGCTTTGTATTTCTACTGTTACCCTGACTGGATCAATTAACTCAACAGAGACACAAGGATCAAACCCAAGATCTTCCTGACTTGTAAGCTCACTATCACAATATTACTGAGAAGCTTTATAAATTCTATATTAATTTTACTTCCATTTAAGTTTTTTTTTTCAAATACAAGTTTACGTAGGAGGTACTTGAAACAGTTGTGTGGTTCCACACCCCTCAGTTTTACAAAATTCAGCAGGACGTGAACTCCCCACAAGAAGGTTCACTGAGCCAAGACTCACATCCTCCAAAGGCTGCACAAGAATTTTATTAAATCGTCTGCTGGAAAATTAGGGTTGTGATCATGCATGGGCTTACAATTTGCTAGCTGCTGACACACGAACTGGATTAGAAAGTAGCTGTCAGGTCGGTCAGCATCTGTAAAGAGAAATGCTAGGTAATGACTTATAATTTCGAACCATAAAATTTTGCAGCACTGAAGGATACTCTTTAGTTCATTCAGTTTCTATCACCTTATTGCCAGAATTGAAAGCTAATGCCACTGACCTGAGCCCGCCACACTGCCTTGTACTTTTTTTCTGCTTGAATTTTCCCTTAAAAATAATCAATGGTCTTGGCCTCAACCACTCCAGAGATCAAAGGTTTTCTGCACTCCAACAACTGCCTGTGTAAAGAAATTTCTCCTACCTTCTTCACTCCCTTTCTTAGTGCCAATTTTAAATTGATGAGCTCTTGTCACTAGCTCCTCAACCTGAGGAAATAGTCTTTTCCTATTCACCCTGTCAAAACACTTCATTATTTCAAAGCTCTCGAGTAATTTTTTTTCTTTGCCTTCTCTTTTCCAACAGAAATAGTCCCAGTATTTCAAGTCGTTCCTCCCTCCTCAACCTATGCTGAATATTCTCTGTAGCTTTAATGTCTTTTCTATTACAAGCTACAGTCAGAATTGATGTTTCATATAAATTCATCATTTACTCATCTACTCTATGCACTAATAAAACCCAAAATTTGATTGGTCTTTTATTATGGCTTTATCTACCTGCACTCATTCTTTCAAGGAATTACGTACTGGTGTCTAAATCCTAAGTCTTACTGTTGATCGAGTGTCTGGGCATGTACATTCATTTGGACGGATAAAGAGTAAACATCCTCATAACTTATCTTTTCTGTTTACATTTGCTGACTGAGCCGCTGCGTATTTCCAATGTTTTCTGTTTCCAGGCTGAATTTTCAATGGCCCATGGAGGGGAGTCTGGAGACAGAGGTATGGGGGTGGGGGTGGGGTTGCCATGGAGAGGAGAGGGGCCTGAAAACGGGAAGAGAAATCTATTCGGCCGACTCCGCAACATGTTTCCCACCTCCGCAGGTTTCTGCAGGAGTTAGGGTTTGGATGTGATTAGTTACCTGCCTGGCAATGGCGGGTAGCCAGTTAGCCCCCTTGAAGCACTTTCCTGATGCCCATCGTATCTGGAGGCTGTTGTAATATGCCTTTAAGAGATGGCAGAATGCCATCACTGGAAAGGAAGTGTGTCAGGTGATCCAGCCTCAGTTTCACGTTGACCTTTAAGCAGCATACAGCACACACTGCTGCTGATATCTTCAAGCTTTATGTCCATATATTTATGTTCTCACGTGCCTAGTTTAAATAAGTGAACCCACGACGTGTTTACTCAATCCCTTATGAATGATGGGTGCCTTTATATTATTATAAAAACATGACAGAGGATATCTGTGAAATGGTGCAGGCCTCCCAGTGGCAGATCAGGTAGACATCAGAGCCATAGACTCCATGAATGAGGAAAACTCCACTCCAAATCTTGCCCACAATCGCAGCAATGCTTATTACTGCGGAGGGCTTTTCCCTAATGGCCTCAAACCTCTTGGCCCTCTTATTTATCTCATTTGTGGCCAGTGTCTCGGAACAGAGGCACCTCGTGCCTTCCTACATACTTCAGCGGCAACCAATCTGATGGTGGGGCTGCCGATCTTTAAGTGCTGGAAGGCCCCCTATTGGCACTTCAGCCTCGGGAGTCTACCTGCTGTCCTTAATTGGATGGGTCACCCCTCCTCCAAAATTGCCCTCGGGGCGTTTGTGGATTTACGAAGTATATTTCATCCCGACTGTGGGATCAAGACCCAAGAATGAAAATCTTGCCCTTTATTTCTGCTTTCCATGTTTGCAGTTTGGCATTATTTTTTCAATTCGTTTATTCATTCACAGGATATGGGTATCTCTAGCAAGGCCAGCATTTATTACCCATCCCTAATTACACTTACACAGGTGGAGGTGAAGCACCTTCTTGAAACTGTGTGATGTAAGTGCTGTTAGGTGGGGAATTTCAGGATTGTGACGCAGCAATGATAAAAGAACGACGGTATATTTTCAAGTCAGGATGATTTGTGATTTGGAGGGGAACTTGAAGCAGACGTCATCCTGTGAGACCCACCCTTCCTTTATTCAGTGTGCTTGAACTGAACTTAGTTGGTGCTCGGGGATGAGCAGGGACACTGTAACCTGATGGAATGGTGTGGATCTTGATGTATAAATCTTCTGAGATTGTGCTTGGAGCTCCAGTTTTAAAACCAATATTGAAAACCCTGCCCTTTAAAATGCTGTGATTCATTAAATGTCATGCTTCTCTGGGGCACAAATGTTGGGAGCTGTCAGGCACCCCTCAATTTACTGTCCTGAGAGTTTGTACTTTACACCTTAGCTGCAGGTACTTCTGATTTCATAAATCACAAGTGGACAAATGACATCTATAAATTTGGTTTTAATTGTAAATCATTTTATGTTTATTAAGGTAAGGGGTGGGAAGTGCTCACCCCCACTCTCAACTTTACCTGATGTTAAATCAGAATAAATTTAGGCTTCCTTTTTTGTTGAAATTTCATATTCATAAATCAGGAACTCATAAACCCTTGATCGACACTGCATTCCCCCCAACACACTATGGTTATGGGACTTGCTTCTAACCTCCATTAATCAACAAGCTAAAAGTGTTCAATCCACACATAGCAGAGATGAAGGGATGTAGGGATCCAAATCAAGCCCTCAGTGACAAAGAATGCTGTCAATGTAGCCTTCGATCCATAAGTACTGAAATGAAAGAGTTAGCTGAACACAGGCTGGAACTCTTAAGTAAAAGTCTAGCTAACAGAACAAACCTGAACAGTTGTCCTTGATCCGCAGGCACACTGACTAAAGGAAGAGTTGGACCTCACGAGGGCAGAAGTCCTCACCAGAATAGTGATCTGACTGTGTGCCTCTCGATATGCAAACACAGTTAGATAATGGTCATGAGTGATGCCTGGAAGAAAAAGGAACTTATTTACAAAAGGCAAACCAAGGCCCAATGCCACATTCAGGAATCTGATGCAATTTTTTTTCATCCACTGGACTCAATGCAGACTTGGTGAATGTCCGAGCCAGCAGCCTTTAAAGGGACCACTGCAGGCCTCTCAGAAAAATAGCCTTGTTATAAAAGCTTTGCCAATGGCCCTTGCTCAGGCCAAAAGAAGAATGAATCTTCCCCTGGCTCCACGAAAATCTTCCTGCCTGCTGCTGGAGTCCTCCAGGATTGCCCCTCTAACTTGCCTCAACCCCCACCAGTGGTGTAGTGCCTGTCTGAAATCATCCAACACTGGAGGCTCACCATGATTATCATAATAAGACACAACCATGAAAATCAATAATCTCTCCTTTAATTACACACAAGTAAAATTGCCTAATCCACTGTGGCACCACTCAAGATTCCCTCATGTCACCTGTGGAAATGGGACATTGAGAAATGTCCTGTAGACAAACTGGAAATGAATGATAAACAATTTTCCTGTTATTACTACATGATACAACGGGGTGATGCTGAGGTTGTAAGCTCCAGTTTTTTAAGCTTGTGTGGTCTGTCAGGCCTGAGATAGTGGACAGAATCTCTGCCTAGTGCTCATACAGCCCAGCTCTGTGGGCTGGTTAATGTGATATATGATTTGAGAGCTTATTGGGTTGAACTGAACTCCCTCTCAGTAATGCGTGTTATGTAATGCAATACATTTGAAAGGATCCATTAGATGCACCTTGCCGCTCCTGTGAGATTGCTTCGGATGGTTTTGTCCATATCCATAATCCCACATGATCGCAACATGCAAACTTAATATCCTGCAGGATTATGTCACTTTGTACATAACTGGTTGAATCCATGGGAATGAAAAACAGGATTTTTAGACCAATATTTGACATTTTTAACAGCACACTTCTGAGATTGTGCTTGGAGCTCCAGTTTTAAAACCAATATTGAAAACCCTGCCCTTTAAAATGCTGTGATTCATTAAATGTCATGCTTCTCTGGGACACAAATGTTGGGAGCTGTCAGGCACCCCTCAATTTACTGTCCTGAGAGTTTGTACTTTACACCTTAGCTGCAAGTACTTCTGATTTCATAAATCACAAGTGGACAAATGACATCTGTAAATTTGGTTTTAATTGTAAATCATTTTATGTTTATTAAGGTAAGAAACGTTAATACTTATGGAACCGAATATTTTGTTTCCTTCTTGAGGCTGGTATAGCCACCTTTTTGGTTTCTGGCTAGACCAGGCAGCAATAGTCTCAGCACTTGCAGATCACAGCACACACACACACACACACACCATACACACACACACACACACCATACACACACCATACACACATTAATGTCAAAGTGCCCCTGCAGCTGTGAAGGACCATGAGGGTCTCAAGGTGAAATTTGGCATCACTGCCAGAGTACACACTGGTCCTAGGAGTTAACAGGTCTGCATATAAATCTCAAGCATCTAAGCGAACAGCAGGAAAACAGGCAGGAGCCAGGGAATCTTGCAGCTGCAAAACAGAGACACTGAATTTAAATTAAGTGTGCTGCTACATCAACTGAATGTCAAGGTACCAGAGTAGCTGAAATAATGACCTCAGTATAATTATTGAAAAGTCCCCCACACCCACTGCCTAGTTTAAAACCAGGTAAAAGGTGACCCCACTCACCAGCCCACACTATCCACAACCCCCACCCCCTGCCACACCCCCATGGTGCACTGTGGCACAGATTAGAGAAAAACTTAAAAAAAAAACCTTCTTTCAATCCATTGAGAAATATTTATCATACAGCAACACAGTTCAGTCTTAGAAGCAGGCACTGTTTATTGTGGAGTTGCTGACCTCTGTTCTTTACCTCTGTGACTGACACCTGCAACTCAGGAACAAAGAGCAAAGACCAGATTCATTATAACAGTGCAGACACTGCGGTCGACAAATTGACCTCTTCTGTTCCTGTTTTAAAATGAGTTTCGCAGCAATTTTCATCGGGCAGAATCGTGTGCGCTTGCTGGCGTCAGGCGCATTCGGTGGCATGAGCGAACGATATGGTGAGAAGGCCAAAAAATCGGTTTCACGACGTCGTGAAGCCAGTTTGTGATCGTCCACTCAGCCCGTCGACGGCAGGCCGCATTCTCTGCCTTCAGACGTCGGGAACCTCGTTGTAATACATCAGCATATCATTATAAGGCCTGCCCGCCGGCCTTATCTGCCCCGCGGCCCCCTTGCTGGAGCGTCTGCCCATGTCAGCAGGAAAACACGCTGGTGCAGAACACGCCTTGACTACTGTGATGTGCAGAAGCCGGGACTTACCGTCAGGACGTCGCTCACAAAGCGGACATTGGAGGAACAGAAGATGCTGGAGCCCAACAGCAACAGCACACTGGAGGAACATCCATGCCATGCTGGGTGGATTCTCATGGACATGGCTCTGCTGAAAAGCAGCTCACGGAAGTTGGAAAGTCACTCTTGATGCTCACAACGGATGATGATTGAGGGGTTGGGAAAGGAAAGTCTAGACTCAGCTGGGAGTGGAAGAGGTGTCAGGGGGTGTGAGGTTGGGAGTAGGGGAATGAAGATGGGTGGGGGAGTATGGGGGGAGGAGAGCGTAACGAGGGAGAAGATGGGAACTGGGGAGGTAGGTTTAAGGGCGTGTAAGGTGTAAGGGAAGGAGTTCAGAGGGGGGAAGGAGTGCAGAGGGGAGGAAGTCCCAGTGGAGGAAGGAGTGCAGAGAGGGGAAGGAATCCCAGAGGAGGAAGGAGTGCAGAGAGGGGAGGGTGTAAGGATGGAGGAAGAAGTAAGGGTGGAGGAAGGAGTCAGGAAGGGGGAAGCAGGAAGGCTGGAGGAAGAAGTGAGACTGGAGGAAGAGGTAAACCCAGAGAAAGGAGTTGGGAGAGGGGAAGGACTTAGGGTGGCGGAAGAAGTAAGGGTGTCTGAGGGAGTCAGGAATGGGGAGGGTCTAAGCGGGGGAGAAGTCTGGGGGATGGGGGGGTGATGGGAGGACTAAAGTGGGGGGAATGGGTCCAGAGGAGGGAAGGGGAGAAGGTGGAAGTGGTTCCAGGGAGTGAAGGGGTGTGGATGGGGGAAGGGGTCGGAGGGGGCAAGGGATTCCAGGGGGGAAGGGGTCTGGAGTGGGGGATGTCCAGGTGAACTTGCAAAGGAGGGTTGTGATGGATCAATGACTGCCTCCTGGGGAGCGAACTAAGGAACTAAGGAGCGAACTAATGGGCATGGTATGAGGGAAGGGTGAGAATGACCAAGGGCAGAGTAAAGTAGTAGGGTGGCAAGCTAAGGGTTCGATTAGCGGTAAAAGGGACGGCGAGAGTGATTGGTGGGGACTTGGAGGCAGACACAAGCTCTGGAGGTGGGAAGGAGGAGGTCGGGGAGGTTAATGTGGATGGGGGTGGGATTTTCGGGAAGGAAGGTAATGTGTACATTCACCAGGATATCCTTGAAGGAAAAGGGTTCTGGCTGGTAGGTCACGGAGGGGAGGTGGAAGGTGATACCAGGGGATCAATAGTGAATGAGGGAAAGGAAATGGGTGGCTGAGAGAGGGTAGAGGACAGGGGAGCGAAAGTAAAACTGAATTAGCACCATTCTGTCCAAATCGAAAGTGAAGCGAGAGACATGGTGGGGGAGATCAGGTGCTGCATGGGAATGTGATCAGTGGATGTGCGGAGATGCAGGTCAGCTCAAACGGACAACTGAAAGCGAACCCCAGAAGACAGCATTGAAAATGCTCAGGACATTGAGATGAGCGTGATTCGGGAAGGACCCACGTGCATGGGAGAGTGCTTGCACGAGGCTCCAAAAGGCCCTGCCACACTCACATTTCTCCCTCCAGAATCACCCATGGGCCGGCTGCTCTCTCTGCGGTGACAGAGCACAAGGTTGAGGGGCTCATAGGCAAAGGGGACTCAGAGGTAGTGGACAGCCTCTGAGGTTACTGAGTGGATGCCCCAGGGGTGTCCAGCTGCCACTCCTCCCCCTTTTGGGCCCCGGCCTGACTCGTTGAGGGGAAGGAGCACCCGGAGGGACATCGAGGTGCCCTGTTTCCCTCTTGCGTTGCCACTGCAGGAACTCACCCACGGCCCCTGTGATGGAGTACATGTCCACGTGCATCTCCACTTTCTGCTGGACCAGGGTCTCCATGGTGTCCACCATCCTCCCCATGAGACCTCCAGACGCGCACATGTGGGCACCACTGCATCAGGAAGCAGGTGGACGCACTCCTCCGACTCGTGAGCCACTTTGTTGAGGGCTTCCAACAGCTCTGCGTGATGTTCCTATACCTTCTGCTGACTCTCCATGATGAGTTGGAAGTCCTAATCCAGAGGGTCATCATCTGACTCGGACCTCACAGATGCCTAATCCCTAGCAGCCCTCAGGCTGCCAGGGAGCTCAGCTGAACCTGCCTCCTCCTGCTGCGGACACATGTATGTCCATGCGGTGACCACCAGATTGTGAACCCAAGCCTGCTCTAAACCTAGGTCCCACTGAAGTGTGTGCCTCTGGGCTGGTGGAGGGTGTGGGTAAGTGCTGTGATGGGTTTTCCAGGCTGCTTATTTCCAGCACTTCAATAGAGGAGGTGTCCTCTTGGCTGGAGGTGAGGACATGGATGGAGCTGAGGGACTGGCTGGCTGAGGATGTCGGTCACTTGGCAGAGCTCCCTGTGAAGCAAAGTAGAAATAATTAGTGCATGGAAAAAGAGTCAAAAGCAGGAGAGAGAGCCCTCACACTTGCGTTGAGAGAGGGATGATGTGGTACAGGATCCTCAGGTAGATGTTCGCCACCGACCTCACCATCGTCGTAGACAGGGTCCATGTCTTCACCAGTCAACACGATGGCATGCTCCTCAAAGTAAATGAGGGGCCTAATGTGGGCCAGTCCACCGCCATCTGGGACCTCTCCCTGCTAATGCGAGCAGGCTTCTCCTGTATGGAAACAGATGGAGAGAGTGTGAACAGGACACATGACATTGCGTGGAATATTCCTGTGGTAAGCGAGGCCATGGGGAGTATGAAGACATGAGCTCCAGAGGATATGAGTCTGAGGAAGATGTGAGGGTGTGTGTGAGAGTTAGTGGTGTTGTCCCTTGAGGTATGAGATCCCTGTGGACGTGTGATGGGTTTGTGAGTGTGTGAGTTGAGAGTGATGAGCAGAGTGAGTTACCTTGGAGGAACAGATGAGACCATTCATCCTGTAGTGGCACTGGGTGGCTGCCCTCTTTTGCAGGGCATTGGCGCTGACCACCGCTGGCAGCACCTCCCATGCTGGATTGGTGATGCAGCTGGCCATCTTGCAGCCAGAGTGGGGGTAGGGGACATCACGACGAGCCTCCACGGCATTCAAAAGGTGCTCGAGGGACATGTCACTAAACCTGGGGGCTGCAGCCTTCTTGCCTTTCGTGGCCATGTCTTCCGTGCAGCAGTCATGGGCTGGAAATTGTGAGGTATGCGCACGGCTGGACTTTAAATATGGCGTCAGGCATGATGAAGCAGCGTGGCGGGTAAATGAGAGCCAGCCCACCATGGAAGCAGCATGTTTCCCGGGAATACAGAATTAACGCGGCGGGCTTGGGACGATACAGTGTGAAAAGCCACCATTGCAGCTAGCAGATAAAACGTCATTTTTCCTGCCCGCTACCTCACTTAGTGCAAATCTGAGATGATTCTGCCCATAAATTTGAATACTTGCTTCTTCAGGTTTTGTATTACATGTTGAGATTTTTTTTTTGTATAAGCAATAATGATGAGGCTTTTAAATAAGCACTTAAATAAACACAAATGACAGAACCTGCAGCCACAAAGGAAAATTATTTCACATTGCTGAGGTACAGTATCTTGATCAGCCAATAGTTCTACCTCTTCATCAATTTACACCAGCTTCCCAGAGCAATAACATTTCTGTTTGATTGCCAATGGGGTCCAGTGGTAGGGAACTGGAGAGAGAATCAATATTTGACTCAATGGGGTCCAGTCAGGACAGTGGTAGGAATCTGGAGAGAGAATCAATATTCGATTCAGAAGGGGTTTTATTTGTACTAATTCTCATTTGAATAAAATTTTCTGCATTCAGATAAAACGTGCTGTGTAACCTTTAATTGAATATGATATACATTTCACAGTTCTAGGGGTGCAGTTGTGGTTGAAAGCTGAAGTGCAATGGCTAGCTTTCATTTGCACTTGGAAGTTAATTTTTGTGGACTTTTTTAATTCATAAAATCGGCAGAAATGTAAATCCCATCAAAGCAAAGTGCTTTACTTTTGGTTCAAATATTAATATGCATTATGTTCCACTTTGAAAACATTTGCTCTGTCATTATCTTCTTTGAAAATTAATAGTCAGATAAGAAAGGTTCCAAAAGAGATTGTTTCTTGCCTATTCTACTTTCTGTTTAATTTACACCAAAAGATAATAGCTTAGTGCATCTCCCCTACATGCCACTGATTCACATCTTGTACTCTTCAGCGTCTTCCCCTGGGCTGATGCATGAACAGCCATTTACAGCTGAATGAAGCCTCTGTGGGGTTTGACAACACTGCCTGTAATGTTCCCACCATTCCTTTGAAAAAGATCTAATCATCTCTCCTCCTCCAATATGGACCATTGTTCTATTGCCCTGTGGGAAAACTTGTTGCTGCTGAGTTGAACAAAACTCCTATCTCAGATGCCCCCTCCCCCACATCATCTTTGAAATTTTTTTTCATGGGATGTGGGTGTCGCTGGCTCGGACAGCATTTTTATCGCCCATCCCTACTTGCCCTTGAGAAGGTGGTGGTGTGCTGCCTTCTTGATCAACAATAGTCCATGTGATGCAGGAACACCCACAGTGCCACTAGAAAGGGAGTTCCAGGATTTTGACCCAGCAACAGTGAAGGAACAACGATATAGCTCCAAGTCAGGATGACGTGTGACTTGGAGGAGAACTTGCCGGTGGTGGTGTTCCCATGCATCTGCTGCCTTTGTCCTCCTAGGTAGTAGAGATCATGGGTTTGGAAGGTACTCCTGAAGGACCCTTGGTGTGTTGCTGCAGTGCATCTTGTTAATGGTAGAAGCTGCTGCCACGGTGTATCGGTGGTGGAGGGAGTGAATATTGAAGGGGATAGATGAGGTGCCAATCAAGTGGGTTGCTTTGTCTTGGATGGTGCCAAGCTTCTTGAGTGTTGTTGGAGCTGCACTCATCCAGGCAAGTGGCGAGTATTCCATCGTTCTCGCGACTTGAGCCTTGTAGATGATGAGCAGGCTTTGGGGAGTCAGCAGGTGAGTTACTCTCTGCAGAATTCCCCGCCTCCTACCTGCTCTTGTAGCCACAGTATTTATATGGTTGGTCATGTTAAGTCTCTGGTCAATGGTAACCCCCAGGAAGTTAATAATTGGGGATTCAGTGATGGTAATGCCAATGAATGTTAAGGGGAGATGGTTAGATGCTATCTTTTTAGGAGATGGTCATTGACTGGCACTTGTGTGCTGCGAATGTTACTTGCCATGTCAGCCCAAGCATGGATATTGTCCATGTCTTGCTGCATGTTGGCCTGAACTGCTTGAGTACCTGAGGAGTTGTGAATGGTGCTGAACATTGTGCAATCATCAGTGAACATCCCCACTTCTGACCTGATGATGGAGGGAAGGTTATTGATGAAGCAGCTGAAGATGGTTTGGCTTAGGACACTACCCTGAGAAACTCTTGTAGCAATGTCCTGGGGCTGAGATGATTGACTTCCAACAACGACAACCATCTTCCTGTCTTCCTTTGTGCGAGGTATGACTCCAGCCAGTGGAGAGATTTTCCCCTGATTCCCATTGATTTCAGTTTTGTCAAGCTCCTTGATGCCACACTCAATCAGAGTCAAGGGTAGTCATTCTCACCTCAACTCTTGTTTGGACCAAGGCTGTAATGAGGTCAGAAGCTGAGTGGCCTTGGTGGAACCCAAACAGTGAGCAGTTTATTGCTGAGTATGTGCTGTTTGATAGCACTGTCGGTGACACGTTCCATCACTTTGCTGATGATCGAGAGTAGACTGATGTGGCGGTAATTAGCCGGGTTATATTTGTATTGCTTTTTGTGGGAAGGGCATACCTTGTTTGATAGCATTGTCGGTGACACGTTCCATCACTTTGCTGATGATCGAGAGTAGACTGATGTGGCGGTAATTAGCCGGGTAATATTTGTCCTGCTTTTTGTGGAAAGGGCATACCTGGGCAATTTTACACATTACTGGGTAGATCGTAGTGTTCTAGCCGCACTGAACAGCTTGGCTCGGGGTGCAGCTAGTTCTGGAACAAGTCTTTGGTATTATTGCTGGAATGTTATCAGGGCCCATTGCTTTTGCAGAATCAAGTGTCTTCAGCCGTTTCTTAATATCACATAGAGTGAATTGAATTCGCTGAAGACTGTCAACTGTAATGTTGGGGACCTCAGGATGAGGCTGAGATGGATCATCCACATGGCACTTCTGGCTGAAGATGGTTGCAAATGCTTCAGCCTTTAATTTTCACTGATGTGCTCGGTTCCCATACCATTGATAATGGGGATATTTGTGGAGCCTCCTCCTCAGTGAGTTGTTTAATTATCAACTTCCATTCACAACTGGATGTGGCAGGACTGCAGAGTTTAGATCTGATCCGTTGGTTGTGGGATCGCTTAGTTCTGTCTATCACTTGCTCCTTCTGCTGTTTGGTAAGCACGTATTCCTCTGTTGTAGCTTCACCAGGTTGACACCTCATTTTTAGGTATGCTTGGTGCTGCTCCTGGCATACATTCCTGCACTCTTCATTGAACCAGGGTTGATTCCCCTGGCTTGATGGTAATGGTAAATTGGGGATATGCCAGGCCTTGAGGTTACAGAATGTGGTTGTATACAATTGTGCTGCTGCTGATGGCCCACAATGCCTCATGGATGCCCAGTTTTGAGTTGCTAGATATAGTCAAAATCTATCCCATTTAGCACAGTCGTGCTAGCACAGCACAGCCACACAACGCGATGGAGGGTATCTTCAATGTGAAAGTGGGACTTCGTCTGAATGGTCACTCCCACCACTAGTGTCATGGACAGGTGCATCTGCAATGGTAGATTGGTGAGGATCTGTTCGATTAGTTTTTTTCCCTCTTGTCAGTTACCTCACCACCTGCCGCAGAGCCAGTCTAGCAGCTTTGCCCTTTAGGACTTGGCCAGCTTGGTCAGTATTGGTGCTACCGAGCTACTCTTGGTGAAGGACATTGAAGTACCCCACCTAGAGTACAGTCTGTGTCCTTGCCACCCTCAGAGCTTCTTCCAAGTGGCGTTCAACATGGAAGAGTGCTGATTCATCAGCTGAGGGGGCAGGGTAGGTGGTATTCAGCAGGAGGTTTCCTTACCCATATTTGACCTGATGCCATGAAACTTCAAGGGCTTTGGAGTCATTGTTGAGGACTCCCAGGGCAATTCCCGCCTGACTGCCCTACCAACAAATATACACTTTATAATCACTTTATGCGCTACATTGGAATGTCATTATTTTTATTTTATTTTCCTTATAAGCATGTCTCCAGGGTGACCATGAGTAAATATGTTGTCGTTCCATAAGAAATCAATCATTAGCATAGCCAGACTCGGCACTGAAATATGTCACATCCATACCATCTGGAGATTAAGGCTGTCGCAGTAATGAAACTCGGTTCTCCACAGGGTAAAAAAGAAAACCTCCAAAAATTTGTCACTCTTTTTACCCTGTGGAGATCATTACCGAATTTGGATGTGCAGCCTGTGACTGCAGAAGAGCTCAGTTGGCGAGTGTCACTTACATACATTTTTTGGCAGATTACCAGTTTTGATCAGTTCATACTTTTCTGCATCTCCCAGGATGTTTGGTAGTTTCAATCAAATTAAAGAGAGAGCCTTACCATCAGAATATCTTTCTAATGCCTTGTACTGTTCATGGTGAAGACTGTCAAGAGTTGGGCAACAGACTATATTTGTTTTTACGTTTCACGTTCAATGTCAACATCAAGTGCCCCAGGTTAGGCTATAGCAGGGATTTTATTCAGAGTGAATAAGTGTTCCATGATGTGTGTCAAGCCTATAACCTCAGTAAAATGCCCAACATACCTGCACATGCATCAGAATGACATTTTAGTTTGCTACTCCAGCCATTCAAATGCTTTTCCTGAGCAAGATTGCCAATACAGTGCCAATTAGTGCCAAACTATGAGCTGTGGATTCCTGCCCACAAGGAATTGCGATAAGATTTTTCCCAATCTCATTATTCTTAAAACCATAGTGCTGATAATGAGAAGAAACTTTCATACCATCACTTTGGCCTCATTCCCAATTCATATTACAGAGGTGAAAGAGCAGTGTTTAACTGCCGCTGCCACCTAATTCCCTGCCATCAAAGTACCTTATGAGAATTAAGCTTTCCATATGCGTTGTGCTTAACTCATTAAACAGTGAAACTAGCTATGAGGAGTTGCTTTGCTCAACATTGTGAAGGACGTGAATTAGTATCTGCAGAGACCTCATTAACCCAGGTGCTTCAGGGATCATGTCATTTCAGCTGAGTGTATGTGAACTTAGTCCCCTCACATTGTCAGGCTCAGTCATTCTTCCAAGCCAGTTCCTGCAATGCTCCTGGTGTTCACTATTTAAACAAGAACATTGACGGGCAGATTAAAAAAGGAGATGGACTTCCCTCCACAATTATAAGGCTTAAATAATTGGAATAAGTAAATTGAATATAGTTTGGTTTTAGAAATCGAATTCAAGTGAGTATTGTGTCAAAATTTATTCGCAGTCCTTAAAAAAAAAAGTCTGTGTGCTTCTTCGACAAGCTGTTCTGAAACAGAGACATTTAAAGTAACAGATGGGTGACAGTCAGTTAGGAGACTGTAACAAATGGCAAGAGGGGTTTGTGAAATTCTCCAAACTCAGGGTTGTGTTGCATCCCATGACTCACTCCAACCGTTATTTTGTACGGCAAAAGAAAAATGCTGTGGATGCTGGAAAGCTGAAATTAAAACAGAAAATGCTGACGGTACTCAGTAGGCCTGGGTAGCATCTATGACGAGAGAAGCAGAGCTAATGTTTCGGGTTACTGATCTGGAATCATTTAAAGATCTAACAGTGTTTTGAGCTATTTTGTATCGTATCTGTTAGTATATTTTGTATAGTATCATGTTATTCACAAGTGGATTTGGCATTAAACAGCACAGCAAAGTAGTCGATAGACTTCTAGTCAATCAACACCAACACATTCTTAAGTCTTATGCAAGGACAGAGTGCGTAAAGAAGTATTAATGTCAAAATACCTTAAGTAAAAGATGAACACATTTATACTTGATAATCCAGAAAACAATATGCCATTAAAGGTTACAGTCGGATACCATAGCACCCAGCATTCACCCTCGTTCTTCAGGTTCGCACTGAATTATTCTGACATCTGTCACTGTGGGGCAAAGCATGAGGTGATAAGTAATGAATGTTTCTTCACCAAAGGGCACATCCTTGACATCTTTGCTCACCGCACTCACCAACATTTAAAAAAAATAAAAACAGCTTAAGAGGCTGATGGAAGGTTGCATTTAAGGAATTAGCGAACATTTTCAAACGTGAATGATGCTGTGGATTTTATTATTTTTTTAATATAATATATGTATGTGTTCATGAGTGTATGTATATTTTATATATAAATATATATGTTATACACACACACACACACACACACACACACAGTTGTAGTGGAGGCATTTTCAGTTGTTCTTGAAAGTGCTTTTGAATTATTTATTCAACCAGTTCTAAACTGCTTCTGAAGGCAATAAGCTGATGAGGTGGTGGGAATATGAGTCATCCTGTATTTTTTTATACGTGATGAAAGCTACATTTCTTTTTGCTTTTTAAATTTGTTCATTCTTTTCCTGGAGGAGTTTGAAGTCTAAATGGCTTTTCTCTCTCGATATTTTATCAGTGTTTGGCATCAAGATGATAACGAGTCAAAGGTATTTATAAAAACAGAGACATAATTATGAGTCAGCTGCAGATCTATATAAAAATAATCTTTTTTGATAAGATAATTGTTATGTTCTACCTTCCCTTTTCTAGGTTATGCCCACGCTAAACACCATTCTCAGAGATGTACTGGCCTCTGTCAGCACTGTACTGTGATGGGGCATTAGAGTGGCGTGTAAAAGCAACTCATGTGGTGACATTTCTGCCAATTTCTCCTCCCACTCTGTCCTGCCCTGTCTATGGATCAGGAGTTCCTCAGGTGGACAGATGCAGACAGAAAATAGCATCCTGCCACTTGGTGCTGGAACTCACATCACACAAGACTGGAGCAGTGTACAGAACTTGAAGGGGCAATGCCATTATCTTACAAGACACTGTGTCATGTTAAACACAACGGGAGGGGCACTGACATGGGGTTGGAAACACAAAGGCCATGCTGGATGATGGAGCCTGTCCTCCTACAGTGATCACACCTGCCACGGGGAGGAATTACTGACAAAAAGGTGGCTTTGCATGGGGTAGGAACAGTTGTTCTCAGCCTTAAACCTAGCTCAAAATGCTTTAATATGACAAACATCCATAAACATACAAAAATGTATGGAGAAAATAAACCAGCTGGTCCTTCAAGCATGCCCCACTCTCATCATAGCAGGAGCATGATGACTAAAGGGTTCCCACCCCATCCCCCTCCCCCACAGCTATGAAACCTAGTGAAAGAGGCAAAAAAAATCAGAGAAATACCCATTGCCAAGAAGGGAAAAATTATTTTGGAAAATTCCTCTCCAATCCATCTAGCGATCACCTGGACCTCCTCTTTACCTTACACTATGCCTAGTGTACGTGTGCATGTATATAGATATTGGGCGGGATTTTCCAGCCCCGCCCACCACCAGGGCCATCCAGTCCCGCGAAAATCAATGGACTTTTGGCTGGGCCACTGAATCTCCCATGGCGAGTCTGGAAAATCCCAGCCATTGTCTTATATATTGAGTATGTTGCTATTTGTGCTTACTAGTAATGCGTGCAAAAATGTTCAGGTGCTGTGAGTAGTGTTTGTGTACACTGTGTTTTCATCCTGTTGCTATTTTTATTTTGTCTTTTAGGTTTATTTTAAACACAAGTTCAGTTATTTTTAATCGTATAAGCAACGCAGGCAGATAAGCACTTCACATGCTTTTGAGTTGTTTTTAGGAAACAAGGAGCAGCATGCTCCAAAAGATTCCATTTCCACAACCATCACGCGCAACCGTGAAAGACTGCACAGTGATAGGCATAAAACCTGCTGCAGCAATGCCAACTGTGTCATGCTTATTGTGGAAAATGTCACATAAGTCATCCTACCAGAATGACAGAAGTCCTTTAAATAGGGAATTATGGAAATTGGTGTTTAACTGTTTAATATTTATGAGATATATAACCTTGTACTGACCAAGACTTTCTGATGTAAGTCAATTTGTTAATTAAGTACTTTCATGTAGATTAAAATGGTTCAAAACTAAAATAAAAATGAGTGACAGGATTGGAAAGAGGACATGCTACTGAAATCAGCAAATTTGATATCATTTAGAAGTTGGTTGATTCGTTTAAACAGACCAATTATCCAAGATGGAGCAAAACGGGCATTTGGAGTATTCTCAGGGCTATTGCTTCTGCAAGTGAAGGAAATGCTTATCTTTCAGATAGAGGAACTTAACTCTCAATTCATTTGTCTCTTCCTTCATAGTTTTTGGATTGTGTGTCAAATTACAGTGCTTAACATTTGAATTGGCCACCAAGAGATGGGCAAGAGGAGTTCAGGGTTAACTTGATGCCCCGATAGTGGAAATGTACCTGACTTCCTGTCGATAGATTCCCACAGCAGCATGGTGTTATTGAGATCAGAAACTCTGAATATTTGTATGCTGCATCCCACGTGCCAAAGGAAAATGCTGATAACAAAGATGCTGGGTGAATTTTGTGTTCATTAAATTAATTAAATAAAAGTCTCTGAGTATCAGGGAACTAAAATACATTCTGATCTGGCACCCAGTGTCAACGTATAACCCTCCCAAGTCAAGTATAGCTATGGATAGATTTACGTATTGCTCCCTTAGTGTCACTGTAACATCTTTGGCAGCATTCTCGCCTTTGACTCAGAGTCACACAAAAATTTAGACTGACACTCCAGTGCGGTACTCAGGGGGTGCTGTACTATTGGAGGTGCTGTCTTTTGGATGAGACATTAAATTGAGGCATTGTCCT
The DNA here is from genome assembly GCF_964194155.1 of Cetorhinus maximus. Classification (NCBI taxonomy): domain Eukaryota; kingdom Metazoa; phylum Chordata; class Chondrichthyes; order Lamniformes; family Cetorhinidae; genus Cetorhinus; species Cetorhinus maximus. The sequence continues at coordinate 118,802,020 of NC_135888.1, read as the reverse complement.
CTTCTTAGATGAATGTAAAGTGGCACTATTTTGAACAAGAGCAAATATCGGTATCCTGGCCAATATCTATCCTTCAATCAACATCAGTAAAACAGATTATCTAGTCTTTATCACACTGTTGGCACATTTACTTAGTACTTCATTAGCTGTAAAGCACTTTGGGACATTCTGAGGTCATGAAAGGTGCTACATAAATGTAAGTCATTCTTTCATCAATGCTACTTCCTCAATAACTCTCCAATCTAACCTCAGTATGACATTTCCATTTAATCCTTTTATTGTATCACAGTGAAAACTCCAAATATGGCAGTTTTGTGCTGTGACTTGCTCTCATAATTGAGATTGCCCAAAACTCATTTAACATAGGACCCTTAGCACCAGCTGAAATACAAGACTCTCATCTCATCATTTGGGTTAGATTCATGTTATAGTTCTGGGTGAAAGGACCGTGTGTGAAATAATTATAACACCTGCACCTACTTAAAAAATTGTAATTTTTAAGCAAAGCATTGACTCTAAAATAAAGTGAAATAGGAGCACCAACACTTTCATATTTAGCTGTAATTGCTCTTAGTGAGTTACTGCAATAAAAGAATTTTATAAATCTGTATAAATTAATTTCTGCCTTATGTTGACAGGGCTGAGTAGTGTTTTGAGTGTTTGTATTCATTTTTGTTTCAATTATACCAAACACATTGTTAAAACATTAAAAAAAATAGATCAACTGACTGGCATTCTGAGAGAATTTGTTGTGAAAGGCAATTAAATTTTCTTCTCTTAGCCGCATGCTTCGTGGTGCACTTCATAAAGTTTTTCAGTACTTTTATTTTCCCTTTCAACAGGCCAGCTTGTAGAGCAATGGATAAATGAGGAAGGTAATCTCATGCTGACAGCTTCTTTCACTTTGACTTTTACTTTCTTGTTTTAGTATTGTTGTACAACAGAATATTTAATTACCAGACCAGGGTGGAATTGTGATATGGATAAATTTAAGGTTATGCATATTTGGAACAGCAAATTGCACACAAGTATACATGATAGAGCGACGTCCATTAGTAAAGGTGATACATTTATAGGGCTAGGTATGATTTATTGACATAATGAAAGCATTTGGTCCATGTGAAGCTCTTATCAGTAAAACAGATCAAGATGGGGATATGTCTCAAGGTCATTTGGTTACAAGTCAAAACAATGTATCCTAACCTTGTTTACACCATTGGTGACATCAAATTGGACACTTTGGGGGAGAAATTTGACCTCAGTAGTGCCATTTTTTAGGTGCTACATGGCCTGCTAAAGCTCAAAAATGGGGCCTGAAGTGTTTATGCACATTTCAGACAGGAAGTTTACCTGATGCCATCTTGGCAAATGTGGTTTCCACACGTTCACCTGACGACTGCTGGCAGCAGGCAAAGCAGGCAGATTATGGGGAAGAATTTTCCCCCCGTCGGGGAGAGAGTGCAAGAGCGGGTGTGGGCAGACGTGCCTCCGATTGGCGCCCCCAATCGGGGCCGCACCGCCATTTTACGTGGGTGGGCCAATTAAGGCCCGCCCAGCGTGACGTCCGCCAGGAAGCGCTATGTGCTCCCTGTGCGGGCAGGCGGAGATTCCCTCAGCCGAGAGTGTGCTGCAGGTGCGAAAGAGCACACTCATCTCCCTGAGGCTAAGTGCTGCCTCAGGGAGATCGGCACCAAATTTAAAAATGGTCAATGTACAAAAATAAAATTTCCCTGACATGTCCCCTCATGTGACACTGTCACATGAGTTGGGACATGTCCATCACTTTTAATCAAACTTTTATTAAATTTTTTTAAAACCCTCATGAAATCTCATCCCGCCCATGGATGAGGTTCCACGCTTTTTCTGAAGCCCGCCAGGGCTCCCGGCCTGCCTACCAACCTTAAGGTTGGATGGGCAGGTCCATTAATTACTTGAATTAGTTTTTAAATGGCCTCAATAGGCTGTTGACAGGTCGGCGGGCACACAGCTGACTTGGCTGCGCCCCCACCGGCCTGAAAATTGAAATGACGCAGGGTGACGTCGGGAGTTTCGCCCGCGTCATCCCGGGTCACTTTATGCGTCGGCGAGCGGGCCCCGCACCCTCTCACCGACCTCAATATCCTGGCCATGATGTTAATCAGTGTGCTGCCATTTTCAAACACTTTTTAGCCTATGTAATGTCTTAACCTCAAATTGCTGAACATGTGTTAAACAGTATGAAGATTCCTTGCATTTGCTATTTAAATTGATCAGGAAGTAATAACAGGTTAGTTGTCAGATTATTTCTTCAGATTGTTGATGCAATTGTATGAATTTTTGGAGCTTGCCAATACTTGTTTAAAGTTTTAATAGTCTACAGGGAATGGCCTGGCTGGTGCGGAAATACTTTTTTTATTGATTTAAAAGCTTGTGCTGAGGAAGTTGCTTTGAGAGATGTGCAGCCTGGTAAGCCTCACTCTGGGAATTGAGTATGACTGAGAGAATGAGGAAAGGTCATGCAAATCAGGGACAGGTGCTAGAATAGGGAGGAGAGGGAGAATAGCTCTCAGCAGGAGAGTTTCAGGAGAAAGGACCAATGTTATTGAAATGTCTTTGCTTAACAAAAGGATTTGTGGCTGAAAGCTACCAACTGCTTCAACTATAACTGCAATCTCAAAGTAGGGCAAGAACCGGCTTCCCTCTGGCTATCAAAGGGACCATGGTTCTTATGCATCTGGCTCCTTCTAGGCTGCTGCTAGAGATATAAGCAACATCTCACAGCTTGCAGTATACTGCTATGTAAGGGAGGTCAGTGAGGCTCTCAGTACACATGGAGACAGCTTCATCTTATTCCCTCTTCCTGAAGACAAGTAGGTGATACAGGTTGCCTTGAATGCGTGGATATTGCCTTGCATGTGCCTCATGTCATCTCAGCCATTTTCACCAATAGGATACCGCTCCTCCAATGTGCAGCTGGTGTATGACCACAGGCAGCTCGTCGTGCTGTGGAGTGTCCATTATCCTGGAAGCAGTCATGATTCCTTCATTCTACAGCAGTTCCTCTTTCAACAAGAGCGAGTCAAAGGCTGGCTACTGGGCAACAAGTGTTATCCACTCATAACATAACTCATGGCGCCAGTCCAGAACCCACGCACATGTGCACAGCAGGCATGCAATGAAAGCCAAGCTACCACAAAGAACATCATAGAGCACAGCACCAGTGTTCTGAAGCAATGCTTCTGCTCTCTGGTCACTCTGGAGGGACCCTGCACTACTCAGCTGAGTGGCGTCTCAAGATTGGTGGTAAAATGCTGCTTGTTGTGCAACAGAGCCATTGTGAAGAAGCAGCCTTGCCAATACCCATCAGACGAGAAGCCGAGGAGCAGATATAGGAGGAAAAGAAGGAGGATGTGGAAGAGCAGAAAGTACAGTTGGAAGTGGAGGAACATGAAGAGGAAGAGAAGAGACAATGTAGACAGCTCCTTTCTACCTGGGCTCTATCATCATCATCATCATCATCATCAAAGGTTTATTTCTTAAGTCAACTTCCATTGCAGCCAGAGGCTGAACTAAGATAAGTTTTACCATCAATCTAAGTAAAATTAAAAAATACAAAAAAAAGAACAGAACAAAACAACATATTCAGCCAAAACAAATCGCTAATTTGTTTCCAAAAATAGGATCAAAAAGCAAAAACAAAAATGAAACGGTCAGGTGAAGATTTATCAGCAGCATCACAGCCCACAGTGTCACCAATAATTCACCAAATAGCCATCACTTCTTTGATTGTGTATCACGTAAACAACTGACCTTCGTTTGATGCAGGAAATCTACCAAATGCCTCCCTTTCTCAACAAGCCTGCACTTCTTCTCCCTGCTACACAGAACTTGCTAGAAGATCCAGCTTCTTCAGCCTATAGCGTTTTGGCCTGAGCTGCAGCAGTCTGGGTTGACTGGCTGATAGGCAACAGCAAGGGCACTGACAGGTGGCAGGGGGTGGGAGCACCAATGTTGTCATCCTGAGAGAGGACAGCAGGTTTGTTCTCCATGGAGTCATTACAACTGTCCGGGGGTGGTGCCTGAGCAAAACTACAGATCTGTTGGAGAGTAGATTGATAGGCTATTGTGGTGCCCTGGACACCCCTTTGAACAGTGGTATTCAGAGCTATTAATGCAACAATCTGAGCTTGCAAGGGACCAGCCTCAGCTTCCATTACAGTGCTCCAACTTTTGATAAAAGCTGCTTGTGCTGCAGTGGAAGCTGTGGCAATGACCATTAGAAATTGCATTGGGTTCCATGGTTGTGCTGATGGGAGATGATTACTCATTCCATGTTGGAGAGGATGGTCTCCAAGCTCTGCACAAAGCCCTGTATCAAGTTGGAACTGGATCCTCCATGCTCTTTGGCATTGAGCACAGGCTTTCTGGGAGGGTTTCCAGTGTACCAAGCATTTAGGTATGTAAATCCATCAACCTTCTTCTGTAGCCTGGCCCATCAAAGTCCTCCATCTGACTCTTCTGCTGCAGAACTAGTGTGAAGCCACTCCCTCCAGCGAACTGGCACCTATGCTATCCTTTCTCCTTACCCTGACTCCTGCACACTTCTGCCCGGTACCTTACCATTGCAGATTCCTTCCCTATCTTAGCTTCTGAAATATGTGCAATGCTCGTGTCTGGTTTAGTGGCTGTGAGTATGAGATTGAGTGACAATGTCTCTTCATCACCATTGTCTTCCTCCACTTACTCCAGTGTGGGAAAATTCCAGTTCGTGAGTATCTGAAAGGAAAACAGGACGAGGGAAGGGCTATGGTGAGGGAAGAAAAGAAAAGGTTAGTTGTACACCCTCTGCAGTTTGTAAATTAGAAAGAAAGAGAGACTTGCATTAATACAGCGCTTTTTCACAATCATTGGACACCCCAAAGCACCTTGCAGTCAATGAAGCACTTTTGAAATGACTGAAGTGTAAAAGGAAGTGTAGTCACTGTAATGTAGGAAATGCAGCAGCCAATCTGTGCACAGCAAACTCCCACAAACAGCAATGTGATGATGACCAAATTTTTTTTTTTTGTGGTGACTCAGGGATAAATGTCAACCAAAACTCAATAGTGAAGACCTCCCCTCTTTGAAATAGTGTCACGGAATCTTTTACATCCACCCAAGTTCTTCTTCAAGTCACTCACCATCCTGACTTGGAAATATATCGCCGTTCCTTCAAAGTTGCTGGGTCAAAATCCTGGAATGCCCGCCCTAACAGCACTGTGGGTGTACCTACACCACATGGACTTTAGTGGTTCAAGAAGGCAGCTCACCACCACCTTCTCAAGAGCAACTAGAGATGGGAAATAAGTGCTGGCCCAACCAGCAACACCCAGATCCTGTGAATGAATACAAAAAATAAGCAGGCAGCTGGAACCTCAGTTAAACATCTCATCCAAAAGACAGCACCTCCAACAGTGCAGCACTCCCTTAATGCTGCACTGGCACGTCAGCCTTGATTTTTTTGCTTAAGCTATGAAGTGGGGCTTGAACTCAGAACCTTGTGTCTCAGAGGCTCGAGTGTTACCAACTGAACCATGAATTCATTGTGCCTCACCTCATACACTTCACACTATTGCAAGTCATAAGTCCACAACTCACAACTTGTATATGAATTTTAGGGTGGAGTCTTGATTAACAAAACTTGTTGGTAGCTTTTGAGTGATGGAGGTGTAGTGAATTGAACAGTGGATGAGGTTAGAAGATGAACAGACACACATCTCTCAGACAGAATGTTCCCAGCCCCGGAGCAGCAGGCTTGGAGGCAGGGCGGGAGACTGGGAAAACAGGTGAGCCGCTTCAGGATGGCTCCCTCATGCATTCCCAACACCAGGGAAGCCCCCAGCAGTGGGCAGGGCCTCGGATTAGTTGCCCCCTAAACTAGTGAACAACCGGCTATTATATTTAAGGACACAGTTATTGGCCTGGCAGCATCTTGTTGGCAGTTGGAATGTCCCCACCCCCACCCACCACGTGGAGAGGCCACCAGCTTCATGGAGACATTCTCCCTTTCGCAATCCGGGGTGCCATCAGAGCCAGAGGCCATACACCAAGGGGGCCATGGGCATAACAGGCAGCCCCCGTGAGCCCAACAAGCCATCCAGAAGGGTTTCCCTTCTGACCTGAAGGACCTGTCTGCCTGACCTCTTTTATTTTAAACCTGCCTCTCCATTGGTGCGTCCAAATTGAGGTGTCCGCTCAATCACCAATCTGCCTCAGCAGCACCCATCTCTCCCAGTAGGGCTGTTGAGGCATCAGAGCGGCTGCCCCCATGGGCCGTCAGCATTGGGGAGCCTGCTCGCGGTCCTTCATTAGAAGGCAGCTTCTGGCAATGTCCCTGTGCAGGCCTCATTGCCGGAAAATGCAGGCTGAAGACGCCCATTTGGTCCTGATGTTGGGGTTCCAAAGCCCATGGGAAAATTCAGCCCCTCAGATAGTTAAACTTCTTCCTGCACTTTTTCCATATTTTTGACGATAACCTCCACTGCTTCGTCTTCCCACTATTTCCTGCGTGTATGTTTGGAGGTCCTCTTGCTCCCATTGAAGATACTGGGTATTGCTCTTTCTTTCTATCTCTTCTATCAAGAACTTTGAAAAACTTGGTATTCACTCTCTTGCATGTTCAGCCAGTGCACAAAGTATCAAAGTATTTTTTTTTTCAATAATTTATATAGATTCTTCTTTCCCCACCTATTTCCATTATTTTTAAATCTAAAACTAAAACCTTGTTAGTCTTTCCACCCCACCCCCACTAGAGCTGTACTTTGAATATCCTGTCTTCCATTCTTAATTAGCACTTTTCTTAGACAAATATCACCACCTTCAACACCTCTTTGACCCTTTTGTCTGTGACATCTTTTGATTATCTGCTCATCTCCACAATCACCACACCCTCAATGTCTCTCTCCCCCCCACCCACCTTAAACCAGTTTATATTTCTCCCTTCTTCTAACTATGCTTCAGTTCTGCCGAAGGGCCATGAAGGCTCGAAACGTTAACTGATTTCTTCTCCGCCGATGCTGCCAGACCTGCTGACTTTTTCCAGGTAATTCTGTTTTTGTTTTGGATTTCCAGCATCCGCAGTAGCTTTTAGCTTTTTGTTTTTAGCACAAAGTATCAGGCGTTCCAACTCAAATAGCTAGATGAAGGATAGAGAAACAAATTACATATTGTGCATCTGCAGCCAACAAACATACTTTGAGCCTCCCTCTATATAAATGAGCACTTCTGAGTGGCCCACCACCTGAATACAATTAACCCCCAATTGATTAAACAATTAATATCAGAGCCCAGATTGGATTCTGAACAATCTCCCAGCACTTTTGGCAGCGATACTGCACTTCTCCTTTAAGTTTTTTTTAATTCACTTACAGGATGTGGGCATCGCTGACTTGGCTAGTGTTTATTGCCCATCCCTAATTGCCCTTGAGAAAGTTGTGGGTAGCTGCCTTCTTGAACTGCTGCAGTCCCTGTGATGTAGGTACACCCATGGTGCTATTATGGAGGGAATTCCAGGGTTTTGACCCAGTGACAACGAAGGAACAGTGATATATTTCCAAGTCAAGATAGTGAGTGGCTTGGAGGGAAACTTCAAAGTGGTGGTGTTCCCTTGTATCTGCTGCCCTTGTCCTTCTAGATGGTAGCGGTTGTGGGTTTGGATGGTTCTGCCTAGGGAGCCTTGGTGAGTTTCTGCAGTGCATTTTGGAGATGATACACACTGTTGCCACTGTTCATCGTGGTGGAGGGCGTGAATGTTTATGGAAGGAGTACCAATCAAGCGGGCTGCTTTGCCATGGATGGTGTTGAGCTTCTTGAGTGTTGTTGGAGCTGCACTCATCCAGGCAAGTGGGGAGCATTCCATTATGCTTCTTTCTGACTTGTGCACTGTAGATGGTGGACAGGCTTTGGGAAGACAAAAGGTGAGTTACTCGCCGCAGAATTCCTAGCCTCTGACCTGCTCCTGTAGCCACAGTATTTATATGGTGAGTCCAGGTAAGTTTCTGGTCAACGGTAAACCCCAGGATGTTGGTAGTGGGGGATTCAGTGATGGTAATGCCATTGAATGTCAAGGGGCGATGGTTTTATTCTCTCTTGTTGGAGATGGTCATTGCCTTGCACTTGTGTGGCACAAATGTTATTTGTCACTTGTCAGACCAAGCCTGGATATTGTCCAGGCCTTGCTGCATTTGGGCATGGACTGCTTCAGTATCTGAGGAGTTGTAAATGATGCGGAACATTGTGTAATCATCAGCGAACATCTCCACTTGTGACCTTATGATGGAGGGAAGGTCGTTGATGAAGCAGCTGAAGATGGTTGGACCTCGGACAGTACCCTGAGGGACTCCTGCAATGATGTCCTGAAACTGAGATGATTAACCTCCAACAACTACAACCATCTTCCTTTGTGCTATGTAATGCTAGTCTCTCACAAAATCAAGCCCCTTGCTAATGCAGGAACCAATGAACAGCACAGGGAGCACTGGCTGAAGGTGTATCATGTGCTGTGGATAAAAGGGAGCCTGCAAACGTACTATATTTGGATTTCCAGAAGGCATTTGATAAGGTGCCACATCAAAGGCTATTACGGAAGATAAAAGCTCATGGTGTAGGAGGTACCATATTAGCATGGCTGGCTGGAGGAAAACAGAGTATGCATAAATGGGTCTTTGTCTGATTGGCAGGATGTGATGAGTGGAGTCCTGCAGGAGTCTGTGCTGGGGCCTCAACTTTGTACAATTTACATCAATGGTTTAGATGAGGGGAACAAAGGCATGGGAGCTAAATTTGCAGGTGATACAAAGAGAGGGAGGAAAGTATATTGTGAAGAAGACATAAGGGCAGCCTTTTCCGGTCAGCAAGCGGGGGCAGGGCCAACTCGCCGATGCATAAAATGACATGGGGTGATGTCGGGCGTGTGTCCTGACGTCACTCCGCGTCATTTAGATTTTCAGCTCAGCGGACGTGCAGCCATCTCGGCTGCGTGCCTGCCAACCTGTCAACGGCCTATTAAGGCCATCTAAATAGTAATTAAAACAATTAATGGACCCGCCGTCCAACCTTAAGGTTGGCGGGCAGGTGAAGAGCCTTTAGAAAAGAGATGAAATCTCATCCACGGGTGGGATGAGGTTTCATGAGGGATTTAAAATTTGTTGTTACATTTTTAATAAAAGTAGTTGACATGTCCCAGCTCATGGGCAGAATTTTCTGGCTGACGTGCGGGTGGTGGAGCCCGCACGTTAGCACTTAAAATGTCGCGCGCTGACGTCAGCGCGCGGCATCGCGATATTTCGGTCGGCGGGCGCACACAGCAGCAGGACGCTCGCCCGCCATTAATTAAAGGCCTCGTAAAGGCCCTTAACTTGCCAACTGTCCAGGATTTTGAGGGGCCCGTGCGACCTTCAGGTCAGCGCACGGGCCCAACGGGCAGGCGGGTAGGAGATTGTTTAATAAAAATCATGCACTGGCAGGATATGTGGACTCAGAGGGGTTGTTCATGTTTTCCACAAAGTTTTAATTGCAGAAAGTGTTTTAAAGTTGCCTGTTTGATTATTAGCAGTTCACATTGATTTCCAAGAGCTTTTTGTGTACTTTGAAACCAGTCTGCAGACAGTAATCTTTCTCGGGCCTGCAGCTTTCCGGAGGCCTCCATTTAGCCTGAGGGTATAGATTCCAACATCTCCACTGGAGGCAGCTCCTCTGAGGAGGAAGGGAGGGCTAGAAGGAGGAGGAGGCCAGGAGTGGACAATCAGCCTTCAGGGGAGCCACCACTGGGAAGACAGGCGCAGGCACAAGCGGTGCAATGCCAAGAGTCTGTCCAAGATGGAAGGGGCCTCAGAAGATGCCACTATCCTGCTGCCAGGGTATACAGGCGGCGTAGCAGCTACCTCAATATGACTGAGGTGTAGTGCCGAAGGAGGCTCCGACTCTCAAGGGGGACAGTGAGCTATATCTGTAAGATGATTGGCCCTGAGATCTCCCCTAACTGTGTGGGTGGACACCCCATACCAGCGGCCCTGAAGCTTAAAGTTGCCCTCCACTTCTATGCCTCTGGTTCCTTCCAGGGCTCGGTGGGTGATCTTTGCGGTGTCTCCCAATCAGCTGTCCACACTTGTGTCAAGCAGGTTACAGACGCTCTGTTCAGACGGGCATTGACCTTCATCCACTTCCGCTGCGACCAGGCAAGTCAGGCACAGCGAGCCAGAGGCTTCATGGCCATTGCTGGCTTCCCTCGCGTCCAGGGTGCTACAGACTGCACACGTGGCCATCAAGGAATCAGCAGGTGACCCCGGTGCCTTTGTCAACAGGAAGGGCTTCCACTCCATGAACGTGCAGATAGTGTGTGATCACAGGATGCAGATTTTACAAGTCTGTGCAAGGTACCCAGGCAGCTCCCACAACGCCTACATCCTCAGACACACCCAGGTGCCGGGGCTCTTCAGTGCTCCAGCTTGGCTGGATGGTTGGCTGCTGAGTGACAAGGGCTATCCCCTCAGAAGGTGGCTCATGACGCCTCTCCGCCATCCAATAACAGAAGCTGAGCAGCGGTACAATCGGAACCAGGGCACCACAAGGGCTGTGGTGGAGAGAGCCATCGGTCTTCTCAAGATGCGCTTCCATTGCCTGGACCGCTCAGGGGGCGCACTCCAGTACCCCCCAGATCGCGTCTCTCTGATAGTGGTAGCATGCTGCGCTCTGCACAATCTTGCACTGGAAAGGGGGGATGCAGTTGATGATGAAGACCTTGGAGCCCTGGATTAGGACGCACATGATGAATCCAGCAGTGCCTCAGAGGATGAGGAAGCACAGGGCAATGATGAGGGGCAGAACGATGACCCACATTTACACCAAGGAGGCAGGGACACCCGGGACAATTTAATCCAAAGAGCCTTCAGCTAGCTCCACACACATGGATCAGCAGGAACTTCCACACGTGGCACTTAGGTGCTACATCTTCCACCTTATCAGCTGCAACTAAGGGCTTAGTACAGAAACATCAATGTCCACTCAAATACTCATGATATGTCTGTGAAAAAGAAAAATGCAGGACAAAGGAAACACCCTCAACCATGGTCAGAAATGTGGACTTTATCACGTGCAAAAAAATTACACAGATTTCTCCATTCCAACAAGAAGAATTTTGTTCCCTATTCTAAGGCCAACACAAAATCACCAGTGACATACCCGTTAAGTGCCTAACGTGCCTTATGCTTACGTTTACGGGTGCTACATCTAGCTGGCTTGTGAGACTGCCTGCTAACTCTGCTGTCCTGTTGGCCTCGATGACCTTGGCGGGCATCCTCTGGCCTGTGGAGCCTGTCATGGCCCCGCCTGGGAGAGAATGGTCAGTTCCAGAACTGGCACTTCCCCAGTTGTCACAGCCTCAACGGAAGCAACGTTGACTGGCAGAGGGGCGGAGGAGCTGCTGCCCTCATCTGGAGTGCCCTGAGAGGAGCTCACAGAGACGACAGGCAGCTGTTGCGCCGATGTGAGGTCCCTTTCGACCTCACTGCTCATCGCAGATGCATGGGCACCGAGCGCCGACGCTTAGTGCCCACAACATCTCCCACATTGGGAATGACCACCCATGGCCAGTCCCGCTGTGAAGGCTTGCAGGTCAGAGCATAACCCAATCAGAAGATTTTCCATCCTATTGAACCCCTTCTCCATGAGAGTCGCCAATCTCTCAGTGGAGGAAGCCTGAAGCTCTGCCCTGAGGTTCATGCCTTCACGTGCACTCTGCCTGGACTCCTCCATCGCAGAGACCAACTGAAGCACACCCTCATGCAACCCTGCCAGATGCAAACATGATTCCTGCCGCTTCATTGGTGACAATTCCAGAAGTACATCATCAGTGCCAGACTCAGCATGTGCCTGGTCCCCTGCAGCCCTCCGGCTGCTGGTGCCATCGGCACTCTCTGTCCCTACCATCTCCTCCAGCGATTGTGAAATGCCCTCTCCACTGTGACCCGGGACACTAGCCGATGGTAAATTCCCCACCGTTGTGTTTGTTTCTGTGCTGGTGCCTGGCTGGCTGAAATGATGTGCTGCAAGTTGCACATGTTGGGCCTCAGGTGTGGAGGGGGAGCTGCGGTGTCGTTGGGCGTGGCGATCTGATGGTGATGCTGAAATTAACAACAAGGACAGTGCATCAGTTAGCGTACAGTCAGTTAAACCTTTCATCCCTTTCCCCCCCCGCCTCATAAGTAGCTCACCCTTAAAGACCCTAAGGAGAAGAACATTGGCGGAGTGGAAAAGAGTCAAGAGGAGCCCCACATGGCATGTTATGTGCCGTTGGAGTGGGGAGAGTGCAGAGGTACCTGACCTGGATGCATGCTGGCCTGGATAGTTGCAGGGCTGAGGAAACATCGCAAACAGTAGCGACATTTGCCATGGATCACAGGAGCTTGACAGGTCACATTATTGACCTTCATTCCGTTAGGAGGGGCATAGACCGGGTGGGCAGAAGGCAACATTTCCCCTTGGCGCAGGGATGAGTTACGTGGTGGCATTTATCTAAGTTGAGTGCCATGAGGTTCACAGCTGAGGTGCTGAGGACCTTTTGGACAGAGTAATGTGGGGTGCACTGGCTGAAAAGGTGTTGGAGGTCCCAAATCCCCTCAGATGCAACAAGTCTTTGGCTGTGCAGCAGCGATGCCATGGCATGTTAGGCCATGGTGATAGTCACCAATGGGATAAGGTGACTTTGGAAGGTGGTGGAGACGTGAATCCTCAAGGGGACGAGGGACCTTTGTATATGACCCACACGTCAGAGTGTATCAGTCTGTGAATGAGCAGTGTTGCAGCATTAATGATTGCAGCAACCATCAGTGGTTTGGATGGTGGGCAGACAGAGTGGATGGGGCTGTGGACCTCAAATACCTGGCCGCTGGACCCCAGCCTCACCGCCTCCAGCCACCCTGGCCTCCTGCCTCCTCCCCAGCTCCATGGCCTGCTCCTCAAAGGGTGTGAGGCGCTGGAGCAGGCCGTGCCCACCTCCAAACCTCTGGCACTCCCGAAGATTGTGTTGACTTTTTGCCTGCAGAACAGAGAAAAGCATTTATTGGGGCTGATCGCTCATGTACTCTGCACGCGCACGCCGCACCCCAACCACAGTGGCCCATCTGAGGCCTTCAGCGGCTCCTGTCCACACTACTGGTGATCAGTCCCCAGAAGATAGTACGGCTGCTCCCAACCCCCTCCCCCAACGGCCACCTTGGACACATTCGGCGTCCATCACTTTGAATAGCACACGGGTGTTAGTGCCCATGGCAAGGAGGCGCAACTAGGTGTGGCGCTGATGCCAGCGGATGGCACTTGGCCACAACACATTGAGGCTCCCCTTGCACCATCTCATCACCATCAATATGACATGTGTTGGAGTTCTGAGTATGTGTCTAGCTGCCTCCCCTGTAGGTTGCCCCCAGACTGCTCAAATGCCACAAACACCAACATATGCTGCAGGGAGAACAGCATTGGAACCCGCAGTCTGAGGCCGCCCGCCCCCGCGACTATTTTCCTGTTCTCCACGGGAGTCGCTAACTCGCAGGGCGGGGCCTTAATTGGCCCACCCGCCGAAAACAGCAGCGCTATTTTAGTTTATTTATTTAGTTTTTGCAGCGGCAATCGGCTGCCCGCCCACCAAGCGGAAAATTCTGCCCCATGTGACTGTATCACATGAGGGGACATGTCAATAAAATTTTTCTCATCCCTTATTATCTTTTTTAATGTAACACTAATCTCTCTGAGGCAGCACTTTGCCTCAGGAAAACCTGTGTGCTCTTTTACATGCATGCACGAAAGAGCACACTCCCGGCTCAGGGAACTCCGCCCCCCCCCCACCACCCGCACAGGGAGCGCACAGCGCTTCTGGGTGGGGCTTAATTGGCCTGCCCATGTAAAATGTTGGCACGCCCCCAATCGCGGGCGCCGATCAGGAACCCGCCCGCTCCCACACCACTCCCCCTCTCCCCGACGGGGGGTAAAATGCTGCCCAAGGAGATTGCAGATGGAGTTAAATAATTTGAGTGAGTGGGAAAAAACCTGGCAGATGGAATATAATGTGGGAAAATGTGCACTTTGGCAGGAAGAATAAAAAAGCAGTGTATTACTTAAATTTAGAACGACTGCAGAATTCTGATGCGCAGAGGGATCTATGTTTTCTAGTGCACGAGTCACAAAAGTTAGTATGCAGGTACAGCAAGTAATTAAGAAGGCTAATGGAATGCTATCCTTTATTACGAGAGGAATTGAATATAAATGTAAGGATGTTATGCTTCAGTTATACAGGGCACTGGTGAGACCACATCTTGAATACTAAATGCATTTTTGGTCTCCTTATTTAAGGAAGGATGTAATTGCACTGGAGGCTGTTCAGAGGAGGTTTACTAGATTGATACCTAGAATGAGCGGGTTGTCTTATGAAGAAAAGTTGGTTAGAGTGATCTTGTTTCCACTGAAGTTTAGAAGAGTGAGGGATGATTTGATTGAAGTAGATAAGATCCTAAATGGTCTTGACAAGGTGGATGTGGAAAGGATGCTTCCTCTTGTGGGTCAGTCCAGAACTAGGGGACACTGTTTTAAAATTAGGAGTCGGCCTTATAGGGCAGAGATAAGGAGAATTTTTTTCTCTCAGGGGATTGTGCTGCTTTGGAACTCTCAGCCTCAAAAAGTGGTGGAGGCCAGGTCACTGAATATTTTTAAGGCAGAGGTAGATAGATTCTTGTTAGGCAAGGGAATCAAAGTTTATCAGGGGTAGACGGGAATGTAGATTTCGAAATACAAACAGATGAGCCATGATCTTATTGAATGGCAGAGCAGGCTCGAGTGGCCGAATGGCCTACTTCTGCTCCTATTTTGTATGTTCGTATGCTTGCACTGAGAAATCATTTAAAAGAACAGACAGCAGCAAGCTACATCATGTACTGCTATCCCCACACTTGTTTCCAGGCGTTATCTGGTTCCTTCCCCTTTACCTTCAAAAGGCATTGATTTGAGAAGAATAAATTAAGAGTAACATGACTGACTCTCGAGAATAAGTTTCTATGTATAAGATGACTGATACCACTCAACATCATTAGAGAGGAGAAGATTGAGGGAAACACGATCCAAGTTTTTAAAATGCAAAAATATAACCTTTTAAGCTTGGCATTTAGCACATGAATAGATATTAGCTTGTTTTAAGCAAGATTATGGAGGAAGTTCTTTTTTCATGAAGGGTCATGACTGTTTGCAATAAACTTCCAGCAAAAGCTATTAATATTGTCTTAGTGCAAAAGGAAACAAGATAAATATTGGACAATAGATGGAATTGATTGTAGAATATTTACTGAATTATCCATGTGAGAGAAAAGGTCATGTGATTTTGTACCAAGAAAGCATCATCTGTAAAAAGCAACCGGTCAGCATTGAATAGTGGAGATCTGACAATGTTTTGGCTGTTTAATGATTCCTTTACAATCAGACCAAATTTTATGGAACTTTGTTTGAAGATTAAATTTATGGGATGGAGTCCATGTTGGGATAGGCTGTGCATAATCTGTGAACAGAATGGGCTTGATTGATGACAAAGCATTTTCATTCTTCCTTATGCTATATGCATGAAACTCAGACTTGTAACTCAATGGCTAACCAATATTACAGGCTTATGAGCTCAAAGCCAAGATATATTTGATCGTGTTGCTGGCTACAGTGCAGGTCAATCAATCTAGAAATATTAACTAGTTCTAGAATTCCCTGGCATCTTGTGTGTACATAATGGCAGCAAACCCACAACTAATGTTTGACACAAACAAAATCTGTCAGTATCGTGATTTCCAGGTTTTGTTAACACCATGCTAATGCAAGCAGCCAACTAGTCTTGAAGGGATGTCATTCTGAGGAGGCAAAATATTCAAAAGAGCCTCACATCACAGCCACATATGCAGTGACACCATGCAAAATTAACATGAAAACATGCTCTCAGTACGTGACCTTGCCTCATATGTCGATCAATGGAAGCAGAAAATTTGAGTTTGTACGGCAATGGTGACTGCTTAGTGATGTGTTGAACTCCAGTTTTAGAAGTTGTTGAACAAGCTCTCAATCTGAATGGCTAAGTGGTGAACTAACCATCTTCCACATATTCACATAGACTAGTCAAAAAGCAAGATGTTGGTCAATTGATAGTCAACAGCAAATTTTATCTACAAAATAATTTCATATAAATCAGATCAATTTAGGGAAATAGAAGTAAACGATTTAGACTCTCCAGGCTGTTCTGGCATTCAATTAGATCGTGGCTGAGGATTCTTGACAGGGTGGATGTGAAGAAGACATTTCCTCTTGTGGGAGAATCTAGGACTAGGGAAGATGTTTAAAAATAAGGGGTCACCGATTTAAAACAGAGATGTGGTGAATTTCTTTCTCTCAGGGTTGTGAGCCTTTGGAACTCTCTTCCTGAAAAGGCGGTGGAAGCAATTTTGAATATTTTTAAGGCAGAGGTGGATACATTCTTGGTAAGCAAGGGGGTAGTAGGTTATCGGGAGTAGGCGAGATGAGGATTTGAGGTTACTATCAGATCAGCCATGATCTTATTAAATGGTGGAGCAGACTCGAGGGGCCGATTGGCCTACTCTTGCCCCTTGTTCGTATGTTCGTATCTTAACTTCATCTACCTATCTTGGATCTGTCACTCTTAACATCCTTGCCTAACAAAAATTTATCAATCTCTATCACCTACAGTTTACAGGTGTGAGATTGGTTGGCACCAGCAAGAGCTTGTTTTTGCTTGAGCTGGCTGTGTAAATATCCAGAAAGCAATTGCGTGCCATTACAAGTTCCAAACAAGATGTTGCACGCAACTCTCTGCCCAATGAATTTGGATCATGCTGGCTTTGAGCTTTTGCCCAACAGTGTGCCATAAGAACTACCATTCTCTCTGCAGAAATCAAATGAAGTGCACACCAGTGGCATTACAGCTACATTTCCTGTTAGTGGATATTTTCTCTTTAACTATTGGAAGGAGATTTTCTCTGTATGCTGGATGAAAATGTGAACATGTTTATAACTGCCAGCTTTATGATTTTGCTACAATGTGCTTAAGAGAAAAAATCTTGGCCCGTGGAGTAAAAAAAACCAAATGACAATATTATGATTTTCAAATTCAAGCTCTCCACCCACATCTACTTCTGAAAAGGCAGTTCTGATTGGACAGATTGAAACAAAAAGTACTGTGAAAATTTAGAACAAAAGAAGTGGAAAATGTAATTATTTAACAATTGAAGAAGGTTTTTATCTTGTTCCATCTTCTGACTAGCCAGACAAGAAACACAAAAGCATTTTTAGTCCCATGGGTATACCGCACTCTAAGCTTCTTTTCTTTCTCTCTTTCAGGCACTTTCTTTTTAAGACCTCTTCTGGGACAACACCTCTGTTCAGTACATCCACGCCAGGCTATCCTTTAACTTCTGGTACTGTCTACTCTCCACCACCACGGCTTTTGCCAAGAAGCACATTCTCCCGAAATGCTTTTAAACTTAAGAAGCCATCCAAGTACTGTAGCTGGAAATGTGCTGCCTTGTGTGCTATCGCTGCCTCTGTGGTACTGGCTATACTACTGGCATATTTCATAGGTGCGTATCTCAGACTTAACACTGGCGTGATTCGTATAGAAGTACAATGTGATTTTTGTACTGGACTAGCAATCAATCCCACTGTTTAAAATTTTAATAGCATTTATTTCAATCATGGCTCCTATCTCAGGCAGGGTATCGGGGAGCTGGGGGAGTGGAGGTGATGGCCTGGTGGGTGAGGCGGGCATGGCGGGGGCGGTAAAGAGTCCCAAGCTGAAAGCAAAGAGCTTCCCCAGGAGGAGAAAGGAAAAATCAGAAGGCAGATCGACCAGGCTCTACTGTCTGGCAGCTCCTTGGGGCTGGTTGTAGAAAACCACAGCAGAGAACTGGTAGCAGGTGGCTTGTTTGGTTCTCTGCCAAGTAATGGTTTATGAAATGGAATTACCAAGAGGAGAAAATATAAATAGGAAAACAGGGAAGGGGAATAAAAACATTTTCTTTAAGATAAATTATCTTTCCAGAATCAAAGTTCATCCAATCGGTACAGGTCCCCATTTGGGATCCTTGAACAGCAAATCCTCTGCAAATTCTTTGCTGTTGGCGATTTTATGACAAGAGTGAAGGTAAAAACATCTTTACTTTCAAATTCAGATTGGAGCTATTTAAAAGACGGCATTGATGCTGTTAAGTGTCAATTAGTTTTGAACTATTTGACAAAGTAGGATAAATTAATTTTTCAACCTGTTCAGTGGGACTGATTCTTGATTCCTGTAATTTCAAAAAAAATGACAAATTTTAAAAGCACTTCATATCTGGCCTGTAAGGGAAGGCTAGAATTGTTGTTGACAGCTGTCTTTGGCCATCCAAATTAATTGTTAAAATGTGCTCGCAACAAATTCCATGATAGGTTTTCTGGTTTCCTATGTACATCAGGAATCAAGTGTTTTATAAATAGTCGTTATTATGAAATTACTTGGATAAATGTTGGATTTCCAGTATTTATTGATTAAAGGAGTGACATTTTCTTGCAAGCATGTTCAGTAAAACGCTTCTTCAATTGTCAACAAGCTCGGTGACACTTATTGGGCTGGATAATCCCATCAGTGATTTGTGTGTACTGTTGTTCCATCTTTATTGCGCCAAAAAAATCATTGAATGGTTTTTCGAGCTAGCAATGCCCCTTTAAATATCAAATAAACTCCCACAGCCACTGTGTTAAGTGAATTAAACTAAGTAAAAACAGGACCTCGACAAGAAAAGTGGTAAAACAACACATGTAGTGACTTCATTTAAATGTTGAGAAATTGAGAACATTTATCAGAACAACTCTACCTAAATAAGAAACCACGAAGTAACAGTTTCCAACACCACCACAGTCAGCATTAAACAGCATCATTCATTGTATTTTTTTTTTTCGATACTTAACTTTCTTTCTCCCCTCATTTACCAAAATCTGGCTCTTGAGCCAAGGGGAAGGGAAACTACTGGACATACCCATAAATGGAGTTTCACAATGGCCTGGCAAGAAGTCTGGTTCTACTGAGAAAAAAGTGGCAACTGCTTTTCTTCATAGCTTGCGTTCAAGGTCAGATTTCCCAGTGAAGCCGAAATACAGAGCCAACATAAAACTGCTTTAAATCAAACTAAGTGTTCTTTGGTGGGCAAAATTGCAAATTACTTAAGAATCTGTTAAATTCCTCCTGCTTGCCCTAAAACCACAATACGAGGCTCATGAATCGGCACTAAAGCAGCATGCTGCTTACTATAGTGCTGCGATTGACAGAATCATCATGCTCTAGTCTATTCATAACACAGCATGACCAGGGTGAACATTGTTGAGTTAATTTGATTTTGCCCAGCCCCTTCAAAAAAAAAACAAAGGGAAAGTATTGTTCCCAATTTCATTTACAACTTAACATTATACAAGTAGCATTTTTCTCAACCCTTGCATTAAAACAGTAGCATATATTCAGCTTGCTCAGAGCAGTGCTGTAAGAGCTGAAAGCAGCAGAAAGGTCGTGCAAGACTGCTGTCTTTGTAAACAGAGGCAGAGTCAATGATGTGTAATGCAGTAATATTTTTTGCATTGGCAATCATGTTTGACACTATAGATTATTTTTTTTTAATCAGAGTTTTAATCCATGCAGATCCTCCTCAGTGACCAGCATTTGTGTTTTCAGAGTGAGCTTGTGTTAGCTGTTCCAACCTGCCTGGTACAATACCATTCCCGTTTAAAAATTGCAGCTTGCAGATGAATCTTTTCCAAGCAACCATTATTCTCCGAGTAAATCATCAGAGGCTCTTATGAGATTACAGCCTACAACTCACTCCCAGCAATTCATTATTCTGCATATAAAATGTCTGAACCCTGCAGCTGGTAACAGTTTATTCCATAAATCAACAACACTGAAGGATTAAAGAACGGGACAAATCAAAATTCCTGAAGTAATGATGAAGGAAGCTGATAACGGGAATGTTGAGAGAGGCATTTTGTGTCAAATTAACATATAAAAATCAGAGGACATGATTGGAATCTGAAGAGTCTCAACCAGGCTTCAGAAATAACTTCTTCACGCTTGGAGTTTTTGATTTATGGAATAGGCTGGCACCTAGTGTAGTAAGTGCTGACTTAGTTGAAGTATTCAAAAGGGAATTGGGTCAATTACTGATTCGGCGGAAAGTGAAAAGAAATGGGTACATGCTGAAAAAGATGAAAAATGATCGAATCAGATGCTGAAACCAGATGTGGCTAACACAGTGAATTGAATGGTGTGAATGGCCTTTTCCGTTTCCCAAGTCCCCTACATTCCAATGTTACATTACTGCATCATAAAATTTGAGTGTTTAGACTCTAGAATTAAACTGGTTGACAGGTAATTAGTCAGAAGATGGCACTACCTTGTAAATGACACCTCTTGTTTAATGTGCTTATAGATGAAGTAATATTTTGAATTTCTCCTTTCAACGAGGCATCCATATAGTTGGAATTTTATCGCAAGTACCATACCTTTGAACTAACCACCCTGAAACAGGAAACAAGTACTCTATTTTTTACATGTTTTGCATGAAAACGCTGAAAAGGAAATAAAGTATTAAGAATCTGCTTATGGCAAAGAGAGAGTGGGGCCTGACTTGTGAATTGTTAAATTACAACATATTCCATGCATTGTATATGGTGAGTTATTGAACCATCCAACCATCCTGAACATGAAGGTCCTACATTTGGTATTTTGTCTGGGGCATCTTAACCAACCCCAACCAAGGCAGCAACAAAGCACCACAAATTACCCCAGTGTCTGTGGCCAGTGCAAGAAAAAAATCAGTGAACATATCTGCATCTGTATCAAGTGAGAGCAATTTGGTCTCAGTCATTGGGGCCCCATGATTAAATAGACTACCAACACTGAGGCATGGAATTTTATGGGGGCAGAAGGACTCCAGAACCATTTAAAAATTGTGGGCAGGACATGATTCTGAGATTCTCACCCCCTTTCTTAGCACCCCCAATTTTGGTTAGTATGGGATAAGGGTCCGGATAGAGAGCCTGTACGCCGCACTCCCGACCTGGCTGGCCCCTTTGCAGGGGTAGGCATTTAGCCCCCTGCAATTTTCGTGAAGTTGGGCTAGCTTCTCCATGACTTGTGGTTCACAGATCTCAGTGGAGTGGTGAACCATATTCTGGATTCAGGAACCTTTTGAAAGGGAAGTTCAAGGAGTCTTACCCATGCCCCCTCCATGCCAAATTAATGCCAGCTCATGTCCCCCACCCACCTCAATGGACCCTCATACCCCCCTTGCCAACTCATGGTCCCCCCATGCCCATTCACCCAGTTCTATGTACAGAACCAATGGACCCAATTTTAAAATGGCATGTGTGAAACTGTGTTAAAAAAAAACCCACTCATTATTCTTTGAGAAAAAAACTGGTGTTCCTACAACTTTATAAAAGTGCCAATCAAACAGACCATTAAAGTCTGAATATTAGAAGATCTTCAAGTATTCACACCTCTTAATCTTGTGCATATAAGGCGGGGGGGGGTTGGCGGGGGCGGGGGTGGGGGGGGGGGTGGTTGGTGGTGGCATAGTGGTATTGTCACTGGACTAGTATTCCAGAGACCTAGGGTAATCCCCTGGGGACCCGGGTTCAAATTCCACTGCAGATGGTGAGATTTCAATCCAGTAAAAGCCTGATGACCATGAAACCATTGCCATAAAAACCCATCTGGTTCAGTAATGTCCTTTAAGGAAGGAAATCTGCTGCCCTTACCTGGACTGGCCTACACGTGACTCCAGACCCACAGCAATGTGGTTGACTCTCAAATGCCCCCTGAACAAGGGCAATTAGGGATGGGCAATAAATGCTGGCCTAGCCAGCAATGCCCACATCCCATGAAAAAATTTTAACAAATCAGACATTGTAAAAAGAGATCACAGAAAAAATAATTTACTATAACCACATAAAGATGTCAAACAAGCAAAGTCAACATTTCTCTCCAGCTGTGTTAGCAACCTCCAACTCACATAATCATTTTATGAGCCTGGGCTTTCAGCCAAGCAAATGCTGACTTCGACAAATGTAGGGACGTTAGGTTGACGTCTCAGAGAACTGAGATGGGCGTTTTAACCAGACTGCCTCATCACTCAGCCAACCCTGTGGCTGCCCCGATCTGCTTCCAAGTCAGAAGGCCCGACTATATCCCGCATTCCCCCCCGCCACCCGACCCCCCCCAACACCCAACACCACGCCCCCAGAGTGAAGATCAAGTCATTCGGGGGCCTTTCTATCATGGCAGGTGAGGCAAGCCGGAAAATTTCCTGAGACAAGTTACATGCCTCGGAAGTGAAAATCTGGCACTGATTGTCCAATCTGGCACAGAAGAAATGGCTGCTTGATTGGTATCCTAGGGCAAAATACAGCCTATGGAATTGTACTCTAGCTAGAGGCATTAGGGTAGACTTTCTGCTTTGGGCATAATCAGTGATTTTAGTACAAATTGTACCTGTTTTAAAAAATATTTCCCTCCAATTTCCAATTCAAACTCATGAATTAAAAATATGCACCAACCAGCATACTTCCAGCACAATCGGGCAGAATTTTAAAATGTATTTTTTTAAATGGTGTTAAAATTTTTTAAAATGTATTTAAGAGTGGAAATTCAGTAAAGTTTGATTAATACAACTGAAAATGGGTTTATCAAAACAAAAAATAAGCATTCATAGTGTATATAAATAGTCGCTTGGTAGTGCAGGACTTGAGTATTGGCTAAAAAAGAGACAATTTGTCAAAGGTTTTCACCTTGCACTCATCAGGACAATTTGCTGAATAATCCTCAGTGTGCTAAAAATTATGCTGATAACCAATTTAAGATTGTCAGTCGGGCTCTCAGTGTGGCACATTTGCGTGTATTGGAAGCTACATTAATACACAGGGCCTTGTTCTTTGCAGACAGAAAAAAACATGTACATTGCGCCTGTTTCAATTAAACAAAATAAGTGACAGCCATTTGCTGGTTCATTCCTCAGGGCAATGCTTTGACCAATCAGGGTCAAGCTGCCTGGTTTAAATTTATTGGCAGTTAACAATCATCTAGTGCATTCTCCATGCAACACCTCTACAGATTAGAGTCCACTTTCCAAACAATCAGCACTCTTTTCTCATACAGTATAAATTTGTTGTTTTCCTTTACATTGCATTCTTGTGAATTGTCCTGATGAGTGCAAGATGAAAAGTTTGACAAAGTGCCTCTTTTTTTCAGAAACATTCATAGCATCAATCTACCTGTCAAAAACCAATTTTAAATGACTGAAAATGACTTAAAAGTATGCAAAACTATTTTCTAGTTAGATAGGGGTGCAGTAATTAGTTATAGTTAACTTTTGTTTTTAAAAAAATTACATTCAAAACCTTTTAAAATGCACATATTAATATATTTGTACTCAAAAGATCCAGCTTAATTTTTGGAGCTTCCTCAAAGACCTGGCAATGAGCACAATTCGCAGAAAAGCCCAATATTGGTTAAGTCACCCTGGCAATGTTGCCAGCTTTGTAGCAGGGCCTGCTTCCATTGAAATGCTTTTCAAATTACTGCAAAATATCGCAGAAACTCTAGTTGCACTGAATGCAATTTGTGCTTAAAATTCTGTGATTGAATTGTGTAAAACAGAAACAATGCAGTTAAGCATTATCTTCAATGAGGGAGTAGTAAGGGGAGAAACTAGGGGGAAACATTAGTTGAAACTTACTTATGCTGTAGAGTATTCTAAAATAGTTACAGGATCCAAAGAAAATTGTTGGATCACTTTGCATCTTCAGCTTTTACAAAAACAGGATTTAAAAATAAAAAGACATAGGGTACAGAGAGACCAATTGAAGTTGGCAATGAAAGCAGTAAGGCTTTCAACACTGTGACAGTATTGAGTGGTCTCACTGATTATACCATGATCCAGTGGGAATATTCTTTTCCAGTTTGGAAGTTAGGGTGTAGACTTGACTTTCAGTGATAACCTATTCACAGTGGTTGTGTCTGCAAACTATAGAGTTGCTGACCTTCATTTGCACATGCCATCCTCAAAGGTACTTGACTTTGTAGTCTTAGTCTAACAGTCTTCTGCTAAAACCTCTTTTCTTGGCTTTTGGCAGTACACTTAGTTGCTTCAACAGAAGTGGGTTAAGGCATCACTGAAATAGGGGACAGAGGAATTTCACAAAAATTCAGTAGCTGCCCTTGTGATATTTTATGCAGCAATTTCAGGACCTTGGAGATTTATTGCACAACAACTATTTGTGCTTATATATCACCTTTAACGTAGTCAACTGCCTGACTTCTGTCTTTCTTAGCCCTCAGAGCCTGTCACAATAAACCTTGCTCCCCCACATCCCCATTCCCCAAGACTGGCACAAATCGCTCGCCTCTTAGAAAGCAATGACTCCGAGGCCAGAATTGCAGCTGATATCAGGAGGGCATCATTGCAGTGGGTGAAAATGTCCATCCCACATCCCCCCACCCCCCCCCCCCCCCCTCTTCACAGTGACTGAATGGAAACTCTGGGCTTTCAGACCCACTTGAAACAGTAGGTGAGACAGCCATTTCTTTCCCCCTAAATGTTACCATGTTTCAAAATACTGTTGAATTAATAATTGGAGGATCTGGCCTGACCAGCAGTAAGATGTACAATAAATACCGCTGTAAATAAGGCTGGTTGGATAAGTCACAAGCGACAAGGTCTTGAGTGAGTTATGGCCAGCTCCATAACTGGAGGTATTTATCACAGTGTACTGCTGCACTGACAAAATCTATTTATACCATGCATTTAAAAATGTAATTCATAAATAATTTGATGCTTCGTATCAATTTAAGTGTGGCAGGCTGAAGGAAAAATTCCTTTCAGGCCACACAAAGGGTGTAAATACTGCATGTATTAATGGAGGGAATAGGAAAGAAACATTCCTTTTACTCACTGGAAACTATTGAGAGTTCAAAGAAGTACCCATAGCAACTGTTAATGGTGAAATAATGCAGTTCATTCTCAGAGCTCGCTTCAAAGAGGGATGGTTGGCACTTGGAGGCGTTAAAAAATTATCGCAGGAATTTAAAGCACATTTGTCCTCATCTTGGGGTTCTTTTAAAATGACAATAGCTGTGCCTAGTAATACAGAACACAACATCGATCCAGTTGTTTCGGGATCAGATTACATTGGAGTTTAATAAACTTTAATTTTTAGTCCCCTAATGCAATTTTAGTTTGACAGTTTTGAAAGATTGACTTAAGGGAGAATTTTCTGCATGTCGAGTGGGCCGGTCGGGAGCGGGAGCGGGCAGGCACGGGGCCGAGTGCCGCCCACAATCGGCTCTGCGCCGCCATTTTATGCGGGCAGGCCAATTAAGGCTCAGCGCCACCTGTGCGGGCGGGGGGAGGAGGGAGAGTCGGGGCCTGAGGCACGGAGCTGCCTCGGACATTAAATACATATTGAAATTTTTTTAATAAAGAAAGATAAAAATTATTTACGCATGTCCCCTAGTGAGAGTGTTACATGAGCTGAGACATGTTTGTTAATTTAGCAGAATTTATTTATTGATTTTATTAAACCTTCAGGAAACCTCATCCCGCCTGTGGATGAGGTTTCCTGAAAAACGCGAAAGGCACTTGGGCTCTTCGCCTGCCCGCCAGCCTTAAGGTTCGACGGACAGCATTGGTAACTACTTTAATTGGTTTTTTACTGGCCTTAACAGGCCATTGACGGTTTGGCCAGCGCACACCCGCCGAACGTAATATCTAAATGACACGCGCTGACATTGGGAACCACGCCTGACGTCACCACACGTCATTTTACGCATCGGTGTGTTGGGCCCGCCCCCACACGCCGATGTCAAAATTCTGGCCTCAGTATTGGGGAGCATTTGAGAGAAAACGAGACATGTGTTTTATAAACAGCCCATACAACAGTCCGAGAATTCCAATTCTAGTTTTATCTGCATCCCCGACTTTGTTCACCCCACCATTGGCAGCTGGTCTAGGCTCCAAACTCTGAAATTCTCTCCCCGAAACTCCTCGACTTCACTGCGCTCCCGAGCTAAAAACTAATCTTTTTGACCAAGCTTTTGCCCACTTGTCCTCATGTTTCCTTTGGTTTGGCACAGTCCTGTGAAATACCTTGGGACATTTTACGATGCTAAAGGTGCTGTGTAAATGCGAGTTGTTTTGTGCGTACATTATATTTGTTATCCATTAGTCCTGTACCTTTTTCCCTTTCTATTTTGGAGTGCTCTGCTTTGTAAATACACAAATTCTTATTTTAAAAATGCTGTTTATTTTCAATTTTCAGAGTAAACATTAGTACAGGAGCTGCTGCAAAAGCTGATCAAACGTTAAGTAGAGGATATAATCACATACACATGATTGGATTTTACTGATGCAATGTTAGAGACCAAAGCAGCAAAGAGAATAAAATAAATTAAGAAGTAGGGGTTAATTGTATACCTCCATTTGATATCTCATTTTAAATTAAATGTCAGATTTAAAAATAGATTTAAAAATGGAAGTGTCACTTGGTCTGAAATGCTGACAGGTGTTTCTAACCCTGCCCGCTCAGCAGAAACAGAGCAAGCGGGCAGTTAAATTTGGCCGGGAGACTTACCAGCCGTTGTCCTGCTGCCTTATACAAGCTTCTACTTTAACCTGCTATTCTGAGCATTTGATAAAGTCGCCTGATAGTGCGTGGGTGATGCCGGGCACGTGTCCCAAAGTCACCGTGCGTCATTGAGATCATGAGTTCAGCGGGTGCAAAGCGGAGTCGGCTGTGCACCCGCCGAACTGTCAAAGACCTATAAAGGCCATTTAAACAGCATTTACATCAATTAACTGAGCTGCCTGTCCAACCTTAAGGCTGGCGGGCAGACGGAGAGCACAGACGGCCTTCGCATTTATCATGAAACCTCAACCACGGGCGGGATGAGGTTTCATGAAGGTTTTTAAAGTTTAATAAAAATTTTTAATAACATTCATTGAGACTGCCACATGAGGGGACATGTCTTAAAAAATATTTTTTTCTTTATTAAAATTTTCAAAAATCAAACTAACCTCCCTGAGGCAGCTCCGTGCTCCGCGCATGCGCAAAAGAGCGCAGGCCCCCGACTCAGCCTACTCCCCCTGCCCACACAGGGCACACACAGCGCTACTGGGTGCGCATCACGCTGGGTGGGCCTTAATCGGCCCTCCCTTGTAAAATGGCTGCGTGCAGCCAATCACGGGAGGTGATAGGCTGCACGTCCACCCACCCCCGCTCCCATCCAACACCACCCCCACCCCCCCCACCCTACCAACCCGACGGGGAGAAAATTCTCCCCTGATAATTTTCACTGAGCAATTAGCTTGAATGTGCTTCAGACAGTGCTGGAGATGAAATTTTTTGGAGCACACTGGGCGGAATCTTGTTCCCTCCCCCATGGTGAGTTTGATAGTGTCGGTTGTAATGATCCCGTTTGGGACCATTAACATTTAAAGAGAAATCCAAGCACCCAGCAATCAACCCACAGAACCACACCACAAGATTTCATGTTTTTAAGCAAAACAAACTTTATTGTGTATAATAAGAATTAGACAAAGCAAGCACTATTAACTTAAACCTATAGTTTATAATTACTTATTCTATGAGATCAGTTCTAAAGAATTCGCTTATACATTGCAAAAATCTGTTATTTATTCATTTCTTTAGGGACCAACCCACAAAGCATGCCACAGCCCTCCAGAGTTCATTTTAATTCTCCTCAGTTTTCCAGCTATTCTCCGAGGTAGTATTTTATGGAGATCCTTCCATTTTTGGCTAAGCAACCCTCCAACTTTTATTTAATACCTCACAACTGTGAATGCCTCAGCTCCTTGTTCTGGTTGCCAGCAGTAACCCAACTGCCTTCTCACAGCTTCCATGCTAACTCTACTGACTGTTTTCTGCCACAAGCCTCTGTGAGGACCACTGTAAATTTCTTCATCTAGTTGCAAACTAGGCAAATCTTCCAGCTGCTTTCTCCCTCACAAAAGCCAAACAGAACATGAGCTCTACCCACATTCTGCCTGATGAATAATAACATTAGTATTTTCTCTGCTTAAAGCACAGGCCGGACTACCTATCACCTCCTGTTGACTCTCTTAATCCAGTGACTTGCAGTCTACACCAAAGCAAAACTACAACTGCCTGCTTTCTGATCAACACCTAGATAACTTAAAGAAAAGAACCTTCTACTCCCACAGTCCATCTTTATAACATGGCATGCATTGGGATGGCCTCAAACAGAAATGCAAACCAATTATTTTACCTTTAACACACTTCTTTGTTCGTGTAACCTATTTGAGTAATTTCTATCTCTATTTGAGTTTTATGACAATTTTTCTCAGAATTGCGAGCTTTTAGCTTCTTCTATGGAGATAATGGTGGACACCCTGGCTCTAGTAAGAAGTCCAAAAATGAGTCATCCATTGTTCTGTGTTTAAACTTTTAACAATGACCTTGAAGATAAACATAGGTTAGCTTTTAACTGTAATTTTTGTTTTTGTTTTGGATTTCCAGCATCCGCAGTTTTTTGCTTTTAGCTTTTAACTGTAACTACCTCGAACCTTGTTTGCATTGCATTTACTTCGGGTTACTTATCACTTTCTCAGTCAAATGCTACCTTACATGTAACACTTTAACATCCAACCTAAAAGTTACATTCCTGAAACTGAAAGTTATATTCCAAAGTATATGAATTATGAATTACATTTTCACAACAGGGTCATTTAATAGGGCATGGGGGTGGCAAATTGGGACCCTGCCACCTTGCCACCTTCCCTCCTCCACTTCGATTAAGTCCATGGCAGGAAGGCCCTTGGATGGCCTTCCCACCACACTGCCAATTGAGGCTCTTAATTGAGCAATTAATGCCCATTTAAGAACCTCAGTCCAACTCCACTGGTATTAACCCAGTGGCGGGTAGAGAGTTCGCCATGTGAGGGGCACAACAAGCAAACCTAGGCTTGTATCCTCTGGAGTTTAGAAGAGTGAGAGGCGGCTTGATTGAAACATATAAGATCCTGCGGGTTCTTGACAGGGTGGATGTGGAAAGGATGTTTCCTCTTGTGGGAGAATCTAGAACTAAGGGTCACTGTTTAAAAATTAGCGATCGCCCATTTAAGACAGAGATGGGGAGAATGTTTTTTTCTCTCAGAGGATCGTGAGTCTTTGGAACTCCCTTCCTCAAAAGGCAGTGGAAATGGAGTCTTTGAATATTTTTATGGCAGAGCTAGATAGATTCTTGATAAGCAAGGGTGTGAAAGGTTATCAGGGGGTAGGTGGGAGTGTGGAGTTGAGGTTAGAATCAGATCAGCCATAATCTTATTGAATGGTGGAACAGACTCGAGGGGCCGAGTGGCCTACTGCCCTTAATCTGTATGTTCCTATATATGTTCGTATGTTTGCTTGTGGGCTCCTGGGGGAATGGGGGGTGGGGGGTGGGGGGGCAGGAGGTTGGGGTGGGGGGGGTCTCCTCTTCAAAGGAACAGTACCCAATAGAGAGATCCAGTATCGGTGGGAGAGGGGGAGGGCTTGCTGAGAGTCACACCCCTGCCCTTTCTGCTCACCCACCCTTAACTCTCCCCCCCACCACCGGTGACCTCAACCCTGTGATCCCTCTCCCACTGTCACTGGGTCACCAATGCCTGGGTCCCTCCTCGATCTAAGGCCTCAGGGTGGGTGTCATCCCAGCAGCAGCCACCACCGCCCCCCCCAAGAAAAGCTGATAGCCTCTGATTGTCTGGCAGTACTCAGTAGGCGGGATATCTGCTCCAGGGATTGTTGATCCCCAGCGGAAGGCCTGTCGCTGGCCTTTTAAGTGCCTGAGCGGCTCAAGAGGTGGCAGCCCTTCCCAAAAAGAGGCGATAACATGGGTCTCATCAGGTCTGTAGCTGGCGGCCGAGACCCTTGTTGCCTCCACAAGATTCTGCCCACGGTGACTGCCTTCCTAAAAACACAACATGTTCCTTGTCCACAAACCCGCACCACCCCCTCCTGCGACCCATTTTTTGGTATGAATTGTTCCAATGGTTAATTCTGTTGACTCAGCAAATTATGCACTAGGCATTGGCTGAGATTTAACCAATGACCCTGAGTATTGGGTAGCTTAAGTCACTGAGCAACAAGAGAATCATTCATATTCTTGAAATAAGCAGAGGATAGCCATAGGACTGATCCCAAGTGTCAGAGGGCTGAGGTGTGCAGCGGCGTTTAGACCACTCATCCATTAAAGGGCCTGATAAAGAAAGGTTATCATGCAATTATTTAAGATAGGAATATAAAAAAGATACACCTGGAACCCAACGTTAAGTTCTGTAAACCCAGGTATATGTTCAAGCTTGTGAAAGACAAAATTAGGATTTTTGGGCTGAATCTTCTGGACCAACTGGAGGCGGTCTGGGACGGTAGAGGGGTGGCAAAAAGACAGGGGGAAGCTGGGGAGTCTGACATCATCCCGCCACCATGCCATGTTGCCATGTGGATGATAATTGGCAGCTCAGATCCCCACCAGGCAGCCAATTGAACCATTTAAGTGGCCAATTAAGGGCCATTTCCCATCCCCCGTGGCATTTTGCCCATATTGGAAAGCTGCCGCTGCATGGGGAGACCACCAAGTAAACTCTGGCGGCCCCCCGTGGATTCTGGGAGGACAGCCCTCCTTCATGGATGTTCCATGGCCCATGGAGGGGCCCTTTCATGGCAATACCTGCCCCTTCAGCAATGGCGCCACCATTGCACCATGACCCCCATCCCCAAGCTCCCTCCCCCCACTATTTTTTTACTGGAGCCTGCCTGCCTGGCCCCCTCGTACCCCAACCAAACTTAACTCTCCTTGAGGGTGTCTGTCTCCCTGGTGTTGCAGCCTCAGCAATGATCACCACTAGTGTTGGAGCTGCTGAAGATGCTGAGCTGTTGGCCCTCTGATTGGGGGTGAGGTGACGACGGGCTCTTAATTGGTCGCCGCTGGCTATAAGCCGCCTCCAGTCCCATCGTGGCAGGGTTGCCTCCCACTTTCGTCCCCAGCAGCAGGACTGATCCAGATAATAAAATAAATAAATAAAACTGATCCAGAGAAGCGGAAAAATTCAACCCATTGTCAGAAAGCTCTTCATGCAAACTGCTCAACACATGGAGGCGAGATCACCCCAGGAACAGTTTGGTGCTCTGATAGGAGAACTATAGTTCTCCCTTGATGATTAAGTTGAGATGAAGTATTTCAACTAATGGAAGGGCCCAGTGAGAACCCAAAAGCTGAAGACATTTAGTGATTTAAAACTGAACATAGAATAACCAGGATGCCATACATGTCGAAGATTCCTGTTACTATAAAAGGATTCATTGACTGTCAGTATTTAAAATATTTGCCATTAGTGTGTCAGGCTGGGGAAATTACTTTAATGATTTGGCACAGTTTTCCACAGAATGTCATATCTCTCTATTTTCCCTGTTTTTTTTTGCTTAGTGCAGTTGTGTAGAATCTGGGGCCCAATTAGTTCCCACCCAGTTAATTTTATTACCATTTGGCACAGGGAAGTAATAAGGTCTGAGGTACTTAGAAAAACAGAAAAAAATTGTAGATCATTAACAAACCTCACAAGAAATATTAAAAGAAATTAAGTTAATTGCTCCTGCCTGTTTATGTTTTATTATTTTTTAAACAAATATATTCTTATCATTATATATAGCTGTGTAGATGGTACAGTAGAGGACTAATTATAAATGATCATGGGGCTCTGGACTAGTTAGGAATTTCCTTTTGCAGAATAAGATGGCCATCAGTGAGAGGCACTGGAATGTAAGTTTTTATGCAGTCAAAAGTGTAAATAAAGCTTGAGAAAAGCATATCGTATATTCTAGCAGTACTCTAATATAAGCTCGATTGCAATATACATGTGCTGCAAGACCAGCACTGCAGTGGAATTTAATGAGCAAGCTGTTTCCAGTTGCTCCAGGAACTGAGCCTGACCAAACAGTCCCTAACTCTTACACTCTAGGAAGGATGTGAAGGCAATAGAGAAGGTGTGGAAAATATTTGCAAGCATGGTTCAAGGGA
Organism: Cetorhinus maximus; assembly: GCF_964194155.1. Lineage (NCBI taxonomy): Eukaryota > Metazoa > Chordata > Chondrichthyes > Lamniformes > Cetorhinidae > Cetorhinus > Cetorhinus maximus. Next base: position 118,769,859 of record NC_135888.1, on the reverse strand, counting down.
TGAGGAACTTCAGTTACATGGATAGATTGGAGAAGCTGGGGCTCTTCTCCTTAGAGAATAGAAGGTTGAGAGGAGATTATGATAGAGATGTTCAAAATAATGAGGGGTGTCGACAGAGTAGATAGGGGAAAACAGTTCCTGTTGAGGGAAGGGTCGAGAACCAGAGGGCACCGATTTAAGGTGATTGGCAAAAGAAGCAACACTGACATGAGGAAAAACGTTTTCATGCAGCCCTTGATTAGGATCTGGAATGTACGGCCTGAGAGTGCAGTGGAGGCAGATTCATTCGAGGCTTTCAAAAGAGAATTTGATCATTATTAGAAGAGAAAAGCATTGTAGAGCTACTGGGAATAAGCAGGAGAATGGGACTAGTTGGGTTGCTCTTGCAGAGAGCCGGCATGGACATGATGGGCCAAATGGTCTCCTCCTGTGCTACAACCATTCTATGATTCTACATCTGTGACAGCAAGGTACAAGTACACTGTAGAATGTTGTAGTAAACTTAAATTCTCATTTCTTAGCCTGAGGTTGAAAACCAACCTTTATGCTTTAAAATAGTCCATGCAGTAGTTGGGCCATTTGGTTGTGGACATCTCTTTGAAGGTGCAAATCAAAACTTTGTACCCGGCAGCTGGATTATAACAGCGTGACAGCTACAGGCTAACATTTATGCAAAACAATTTTTAAAATATTAGCATCTAAACCTTTATCACAGTAGGAGTCTTCTATCCAGCACAGTTTGGTTGTGATTTTAACATTGCCACTTGCTGTGTTTTATTAATGCACAGTATTGGAATATCATCCCACCATTACCTCCTGACACTGCTTATCTCTGCCGCCTTGTGAAAAATTACTTCCCACTTTTCAGAATGCTGGGCCCCAGAAATAATCTTATTTTTTTAATCAATATAAAAGTATGTTCCATCCTGTGAAACGGTTATTGAACAATTTATTGTACACTACAGGCTTTCTCAGCTGTTTACTCATGGATGACCCAATAACTCTCAGAAAAATCCTTGAAGTCGGATAGAATCATAAAATTATACAACACAAAAAGAGGCCATTCAACCCATCATGTCTATGCTAGTTCTTTAAAAAGAGCTATCCAGTATTTGTCACTCCCTTGCTCTTTCCCCATAGCCCTGCAGATTTTTCCCTTCGAGTATTTATCCAATTTGCTGCAGAACGTTGCTATTGAATCTGCTTTTACTGCCCTTCCAGATAATAATAACCCGCTAGGTAAAAATGATGTCCCTGCAGGTCACCTCTGTCCCCTTTGGCAGAAAGGTGGAAAGACTAATTCCCAGAGAGGGAAATAGAAGAACAGAGGGCGAGCTAACCTGTACCAATCTCATTAAGCTCCCAGCAACTCGTTCAAAAGCAGAGGGCTCAAAAAGATTGCTTGCCCAATACCTTGCTCGAGAGAGAGAGAGAGAGCTAGACAGCGAAATTCAGAGATGTGCATAGAGAGGGATAACCTAAAGAAGGGAAAGGGACGAATCAGTAAATAGGGTAGGGACAAGAATACACATTACTCACTTAAGACCACAAAGAATTCAGTACTTGTTTTTGTCTCAATAACACTGCTTTTCTGAATGCCTTTCATGGTATCTGGTGAAACCCTGAATATCCACTGACTCATTTGTCAGTTAACATCAGTTATAGTGAAAGAGTATGATTGTTAAAATGAACAAGACCTTGACTTCTACAGTGTACAGTCATAGAAGGAAGGTAAAGACGAAGCTTGGGAATGAAGAGTGGTGCTTTTGAAATACAATTGAGTTTTTCCATTACATGTGGGATTACATCAGGCTTCCGGGTTTCAACTTTATTTTTGAAGGACACAGCTGGTGGTAGGATGTCTGTAATTGCTTTGGTAAATTCCATAAAACAAAGGTGCAATAACCACACTTTTATCTCAAAATCCCACCCAAAAAATTACAGTTTGAAAAGAGGTCTGTAATTTCAAAACAAAAAAAAAAAATCTGCATGTCAGCTATCATACAGCAGGGAGGATAGCCAACACAACAAGGAGACAAAATGTTCAGTTGCTGGTTGCTAGGTAGCATGTTTGCTGCTGGGAATGAGGTAAAGACTGGAGATCGGTATACGCTGTTTTTGTTCCTTGATATTAGTGACTTTCTTGCATTCAAAGCTCTTGGGGACCTCTTATGATGAAACTGTGTGAGCAATTAGACATTAAACTAGATACAAACTAATTTCTCTAATATAGCAAATAACAGCAACTACCTGTGAGTAATTTGTTTATGTTTTGTTTTCTTAATTTGTTGCTTTTTCCATCAACATTCATTTTATTTGAAGAAGATTACAGCACAAGTAGGGTAATGGAGGAATGTAACCTCGTTAACTTTATCTGGATGGCGACCACACTTATCATTCACTGTTGAAAGAGCATGGTATTTGTGAGATCCCATTTTATTTTGCTCTTAAACCTAATATTCTGAGACCCAATAATTTTACCTGATTACAGAAGAGCAGCAGTGAAAAAGGATCAAAAGCAGTGATGGTATTGGCAAAAGCTGAAGTAAAATCCATGCATATTTAAGATCTAAAAATGCCAGTATCTGACGGAGGATAATGGGCAATAATCCAATGTGATTAACAAACTAATTCAGCTTTACAGTTCTGGATCATCATACCATCTGAAGCTCTCATTTCAATTACTTGCTGGTAATCAGCTCCTATCCCTCCCTGTATCCTACATGTAATATACGTGATACGCTACAGTCTATATCATGCAGTGAAATTAAAACCAAGAGCATTTCATTTCAAATCACATGATACGCCAACACATCAATTCCAGTTTGTCATTGGCCACCACCACTGGAGAAAATGAACAAAGACTTGCCACAATCAGTGTCGGTCTATCCGCCACACACTCCAGCAATGTGTATTATACAGAATTTCAGACTTCAGCATGCAGCAAGGACACAAGACACCTCAGTATTGAGCCAAAATTGATAAACTGTTCAATCTTCACATTTGGGGTTCTGTCAATTTATCTGAACCCTCCAAAGTGTAACTGCCCTTTACCGCGTCATCATTTCTTATCATCATCAAAAGCAAAGGAACAGAGGAAACAGTTGACAAGCAAGATTCATAGCTAAATGTGAAGAAACAAAGATGGCAGCTGAATATCACAGAGGGCAGAATTTTACGCCCTATGGGCGGGCGCACGCCCAACCGAATCGTGCGTAAAATCACGCGAGATGACATCGGGTGAGCGTCATGATGTCCTCGCGTGATATTTCGCTCGGTGGGCGCGCGCAAAAGTCGGATGCGCGCCCGCCGAAAATTAAGCGGGCAATTAATGGCGCAATTGTCTGTGGTTTTTTTTGTGTCCCATCCAACCATATGGTTGGCAGATGGGCAAGTCGGCCAGGCGGCCTTTACACTTTTCATCAAACCTCATCCAGGGGTGGGATGAAATCATGAAATAAAATGAAAATAAATATATGTGGACAGCAATTTTATGAGGTATGCTTTCAGGTGCTTGATTGTGATGCATGGACATTTTTCTGCAGCTTTTTACGCCTTTACTTCATCACTCGCAGGTCCGCAGCTCCCTGAGGCAGCTGTCTGCCTTCAGGGAGCTCTCTCACAGCGCTCACCCTGCGCCCACAGTGATGTCGTCGCCCGCCCTCTTCCCGCCCCCCACCCTGGCAGCGTTGAGCTTTTCAGCGTGCCTTTCACGCTGGCTGCCCGTTAATTGGCCAACCAGCGTGAAATTGCAGTCGGGGGATGGTCGAGAGTCCGTTTCCCGGCTGCCCCCAGGCCAGTCGATCACACGCGCCTGACCACCAGAAAATTCAGACCAGAGAGTAATTCAATCTCAGGGCTCAAATGACTAATAAATGAGATTGGGGCCTGAAGCCGCGATTTGAACTGCCATTGTAACCAACTGACAGCCATTCAATATTCACTCGTAGGGTATATAACAGTTAAAATAAAATTTCAATTTCCATATTATCAAAAATACTTAAGCTGACCTTCTAGGGTTACTAGAAATACAAAACTGCTCCTTTGATTCACTGCGGTTTAGGGCACAGTACTTTTCAGTTGGAAATCTAATGCAATTAGAATACAATTAGAACAGCCTTAGTATTACAAAATCATACCTCCATTTTGAGGTAGCCATTCTTGGGAATTATCTAGCCAGTCTCACAATTGAAAATATAGACTGGGACCTTTCGGGCACGGTGATCCTGCTTTGGTGGGGGCGGGTCAAAAACGGTAGGCCCCCTTTCTCACCTTCCAACCCAGGAGCCTGCTGGGAGGCTGCCAGGGTTTACCTGGTGACCTCCCCATGTGGCAGTAGGCCCCTTCCAGCTGCTGGTAAAATGCCAGCAGAGACAGGAAGAGGCCTTTAATTGGCCAATGAAGTGGCTCAATGAGCTCCGGGCAGACAAGCCACCTGCCACCTTTCTTGCCACTGGCAAAATGGCATGGCAGTGAGAAGATTTCAGGCACACCACCTGACACCTTCCCATGCCATTCCCGCCTCCGAGTGCATCCTCAAAGGCCCAATAAAACTTTGCCTTCAGTCTGTCATAGTATCCCTGGCATTTATAACTCTGACCTTGTTTTGTCCAACATATTTAAAAAGGCTCCATGTTCACTTATTTGATCAATATCCTTTGGACAGAGGGCTGACCTAGAACTGTAACTAAATTAATTATAAGTGAACGCCATTGTGTTTTTATCCTCCATTTTGATGTTTCCTTGCAATCTTCGCCTCTTGCTCAAATGAATTTTTCCATGAAACACAGCCTCTCTTTAGAATCCAGGAGATGTGGCATGTTTGCTCCAAAATGGAATTTGGCGTTAGGGCACATATCAGCCATCATGTCACTGAATGGCAGAACAGGCTCGAGGGGCTAAGAGGCCCAATCGTGTTTCCAAGAATAGCAACGAGCAGAAGCCAGCTGTTTAGTTATTCAGCAATATCATGGTTAATACCATTGACTCATCATTCTTTTTCCAAGCTTCGGATTCCCTTCCCACCATCCTCTGCCCCTAGCCTTGCCTGTCCTGCTTCATGGTTCAGGTTCTTTATTGCCACTTACGCGTCTGATGCCCTTTTGGCCAACTTCAAACTTCCAACCCTGATGCAAAATCAATTTTGAATGATTCTTTCACTCATCAGCTATGGCACAATGGTTTATGGTTGCCTGAATTGGTAGAATTTAGCAACAAATTTACTAGAGAACTATGACACCTTAAAATCACAAAGTATTATACAGATGGATGTATTATTCTGTCACACTCGAGATCTTAACCTGTACACGTTGAGAATAGGATTCGAACATGTGGATCTTTGTCCATTCAGCCCTCGAATAGGAAATAGAGAGATAAGTCCTGGTCAGGGCAAGCTCACCCTTTAATCAGGGATTTTAACTGAGAGCCATCGAGAGTAGAGTCCAACCTTTAATGAGGGATTTCAGATGATATTACAATACATTATTTGTTGTTCACTTACTGGTTGGTCACACTGGTTGCCAACTAGAACACAAGTAATACCTGCCTGGTGAAGAGATCATTAATGACCTTCCAACTCATTCCACTTGCTTTGGAGCCTAAACCAGGGCTTATCTGGAGAGAAATTGAAGCTTGGACCAGGAATTTCAACTCTGGCCCTTCTAGATCTGACTTTCAGCAAAGGGTTGAAGCCTGGGTCCATCTGGACAGCGATTTCTTGTTCTGACGATCTCAGAGCCCCCAAGTAGGAGTCTGATGCTCGGCCTGCAGTTAGAGTGCTGCTGCTGTGTTTGACAGTTTTCTTGGAAATGAATGCCCGAGGTTACAGGAGCCAAAAAAAAAATCCCAGGAAGTGAAAAGCTTCCAGTCTGTAATAAAGTAAAATTTACATTGTGAAATGGCACAATTACTCACCCATAGTGTTTTCAATTATTACCTCATTTCTGACATAGCGATTACCAAATGATAGACTATCCAGCCTTTTACTCCAAGGAATTCATTACTGCTCAAACGTCCTCTTCTCCCAAATTAACTTTTTATGAGTAGAGCTAACTAATCATTTTTAAGCAGGGTGTTTGGTTATTTTACCCATTGAAATATGCACTTCTTCAAAACAAGTGCAAAAGAGCACCATGATTCTGAACATGTCTGTTAATTATTTCCTTTGGGTGCCATGAGTAGAAAGGTGTAAATATTGAGGTTGCATTTGCCACTTTGAGATTTAACTAATTTTGCCTTTTAATTACCTGAACATTATGGGGCATGAACCCATGTAGAGTTCATCATGTCTCTGATCCATGGTAAGTAGTTCCTTTATTAGAAAATTGTTATGATGACACGTCAGTCCTTTTTTCAACATTTTGTTTAATAAGTTAAGGTGAATCAGCCCTGAGTCTTGGACAGGGCGATTGTGTGTATTTTTATGAAAGCAATTCCTGTTGGACTTCTGGTTCGAATATGAGGCAGCAGTACCATTACCCTACCCCAGTCCTATGTCTCACTGCTTCCTTACAGATTAAAGGACCATAAGCATCCTGACTTTCCATTGCTTGGACCCATTCCTGTAAGACCCCAGTTTATGACTATCTTTATTTTCTTTGTGGGAGTTTATCCTGGGTGTATTAGGATGGTGGAGGGGGAAGAGACATGCTTTGGAGACAATTGTACCCTATCTTGTGTATGAGGGGAAGAGATGAGACACTGGAAGCGAAGTTCGATAGACCCCCGAAAGCAGGTACAAGGGTCAGGACGCGCGATTAACCCATGGCTGTTGCTTCTGAAGCAGGCAGAATGCCACACGCCAACTTTGTGCTGGTTAACACGACTGAAGCTTGCAGCCAGCCCTAACCACACAACTGAATGTCAGCAGGGGGCCCAAAAATTGTGAGGGATTAACACCAGTTAAAGCTAGTTGGCGCTGCTTCCTCTTGAAGACAAGGTGCATTGTGGCTGGAGCAGATGCTAGAAGTCATTCTGCAACTGATTCTGACCTGGGAAAGACAGCAGGATGGCAGAATATAGGAGAGAGCATGAGGAGGGGCAGTGGTTCCATGGAGCATGAACCTGTCATCCTCTCTCAAGATGACAGCCTTCATCCTCCCAGCACTGCCACTCTGGCAGTCCCCTTGTGATTGTCCATCAGCCAGCCAGGCCTGATTGCTACCGTCAATGTCAAGGTCCGAGGTCCCTCACCTTCTACGAACAGATCTTCTCATGGTCGTCCTATAAGACAGTTGTTTATTGCAATAGGAATGAAATATAAAACTAGGGAAGTTTAGCTACAATTGTACTGGGCAATGGTGAGATCACATCTGGAGCACTGTGCACAGTTTAGGACTCCTTACTTAAGAAAGGATATCATTGCACTAAAAGCAGTTCAGAGATCTGGATTTTCTTATGAGGAAAGGTTGGACAGGCTTGGTCTGCGTCCTTTGGAGTTTAGAAGAATGAGAGCTGATCTTATTGAAACATATATGATTCTGAGGGGACTTGATAGATTGGATGCTGAAAGGATGTTTGATCTTGTGGAAGAAATTAGAGCTAGGAGACAGTTTAAAAATAAGGGGTCTCTTTAAGATGGAGATGAGGAGAAATATTTTTTCTCAGAGGGTTGTTAGTCTGTGAAACTCTCTTTCCCAGAGAGTGGTGGGGGCGGGGTCATTGAATATTTTTAAGGTTGAGTTAGATAGATTTTTGATTGACAAGAGAGTCAAAGTGTATAAGGGGTGGACAGGAAAATAGAGTTGAGGCCATAATCAGATCACCCATGATCTTATCAAATGGCGGAGCAGGGTCAAGGGTTGAATGGCCTATTCTGCTCCTAAGTTGTACATTTGTACGTATGTTCATATTCTGTAGCCTCCCTCATTGAAAGTCAGTGATATTCCACCAGCCACCAACTGGGCAGCATTGCATAGGAATACTAGGACTGGCAAAGGTGCACTGAAGATAGGCACCAAGGGAATGCACAAGCAGTTTGGTTTAGAACTTTCATTTTCTGGTGGCTTCTTTTGCATTATGGTCCAGTTGACGCTTGTAGCAGAGGGAAGGCTAGCTGTGGCACTGCTGTTTCATGGGGAATTGGGGTTATGTTCACTGGTATCATACTCGGTGAATTGTCCACGGACAGCCTGGCCAGAAAAGGGCTGCCTAAGTTGTCTCTTTCTCCTCCTCTTCCCCTTCCTCTTTCTCCTCAGCTGCTTGCCATAAAGCTGTTGGCAATGGCTGTGCCATCATGATGGCAACATTGTTCAAGGTGCAGCAGCCCATCACAAATCTTGACACCCACTCAGTCAAGTATTACAAGTCTCCTCCAGAGCTGTCCGCACAATGGAAGCAATGTTTCAGCTCACCAATGGTCAGGTATATCATATTTCATAGGGCAGCATGACTTCCATTGCCTGCACTCTATGCATGGATTGCTTACAGGAATAATCAGCCAATAGCCTTTGTTAACCAGTAGCTACTCTTTTTGGGTTTGTCTTGTTGGCTCAAATGCAGCTGGCAAAGTGAATCATCACAGAATGAAGGCATCACGACTCCTGCCAGGATATCAGGCATTGATCTGCATGATTTGCTGCCTATAGTCAAACACCGGCTGGACATTGAGGAAGTGGAATCCCTTTCAGTTGGGGTACGTCCATGAATTAACATCTGGTGTCCACAAAAGAAAGCTGTAATCTTCACAAAGCTACATGCTCGAGCCACCTGTCACCCTCTGGCAAGAGAGAATGAAAATGTAGTTAACTCTCTTTGAACAGATAACATTAGTGACCTCCCTGCAACAATGGACACAAACTGCGAGCTGTTGAAAAGATCTCACCTGGAAGGAGCCCAATGCACAGATGTCTGTGGCCACAGTCACCTTCACAGCCAGTGACCAATAGCATCCTCACTCTGAGGTTGCAGCTGTGGCTGTGGCAGGTGTCACATTTCAGTGAGCATTTTTCCTCATGGAGGCTCAGGTAGTTGATTTGCCCCCAGAATACCCTGGGTGGATATGGCTTCCAGCTGAGAGTCCTTCTCGCATCTGCCTCCTCCCTCTTCTAGCAGCTGGTCCTGTTTTGTTCTGCCTCTGTTCATTCTCCAAGTCATGCAGCTATTCCAAGGGGAATACCTACTACTGTACCTGTGTCTGGGAGCAATTGATTGTGCAGAAGCCTTGGGCTGGAATTTTATGGGGCCTCAAGGAGTGTGCTGAGATGCAGGAAGACTGGAAAATCAGGTGGTGGGTGGTGGGGGGCTCGGGAGAAGTGCTCTCTGCATTCCCATCACTGTTGGCATTCTATCAGCAGCAGAGAAGATTGCAGTTGGCCCCCTGCTCAAAGACCAATTGACACCCTCAGGTGACCAATTAATGGCCACTTAAGGACCTCTTCCTGCCGCTGCTGGCATTTTACCAGCAGTGGGTGGGCCCTCTGCCCAGTGGGAAGACAGGGAACCCTGGAAGCCTCTCCACAGGCTTGGCAGGGAGGGCCCTCCTGTTCAGGCACTTTGTGGCTCCACCGGAAGGTACCCCCACCCTTACCAACCATCCCCCACCCAGACTTGAAGTCAGGACAAAACCCTTCAGTACCTGCTGACCCTCTCCCTGTGGACTTTAGCAACTTTAAATAACTGTAGAAATCTCCAAACACTTATACAATATTCATAACAGCCAACTAACTTGAAAGTGGTTGATGATCCCTTTAAATGGCGCGGGTGGAGTGCCCTACCTGCTGCTGAACACACGCTTAACTGTGTGTGAGTGAGAGACAAAGTTAGCTGGAGCATTGAGCTCCAAAATCACAGCTCTGGTGTCAAACCAAAATTACAGGCTGGTTGATGTTATGATCTGCCTACTCTGCATATGCCTGGCACTCACAGCCAGCGCGTTAACACCCTCACCAATATGGCGCCTGGTGCATCTTGCACCTTAAGTGTGCACGCACACTAGATGCCATTTTGGACATCTAAAGCTACCCATAGCGTCCAAACAACAGGAACTATGGCCGGGATTTTCCGTGCCCGCTGGTGTTGGGTGTGTTTGGTGGTGTGAGTGGACAATGTGGCGAGAAGGCCAAAACTCGGTTTCACGACATCGTGAAACCAGTTTGTGATCATCTGCTCAGCCCATCGATGGCAGGTCACGTTCCCCATCATCAGATGTTGGGAACCTCTTTGTAATACATCAGCCCATTGGAGTCATTCCCCTCCCTGGATCATCCACCTACGTTAGCAGGAAAACACACCGGTGCAGAACACATTTTGACAACTGCGATGTGCAGAGGTTGGGACTTACTGCCAGGGCCTTGCTCACATTGCGGACATCCGAGAAGCAGAAGGTGCTGGAGTCCGACAGCAACGGGATCCTGGAGGAATGTCCATGGCATGCTGGGTGGATTCTCATGGACATGGCTCTGCTGCGAAGCAGCTCACAGAAGTTGGAAAGTCACTCTTGATGCTCACAATGAATGATGGTTGATGGGGTGGGAGACGAAGGTCCAGGATCAACTGGGAGAGGAAGAGGTGACTGGGGTTTGGGGGGGGCGTGCTGAGGTGGTTGGGGGGGTAGAATGAAGGTGTCGGAGGGGGGCAAGGTTCGGAAGGGGGGAATGAAGATGTCAGGATGGGGTGTGGTCGGGAAGGTTGGGAGTGCAAGTGTCGGGGGTGAGGTTGGGAGGGGGAGAATGAAGGTGTCGGGGGCATGAGGTTGGGAGGAGGGGAATGAAGGTTTCAAGGGGGTGAATTTGGGACAGGGAGGTAGGAGGGGGTAATGTGGGGAGGTAGTTGTAAGGAGGGTGAAAGGTGTAAGGGACATACTTCGGAGAGGGGAAGGAGTCCAAGGGTAGGAAGGAGTGTGGAGAAGGGAAGAGGTCCAGGGGCAGGAAGGAGTGTGGAGAGGGGAGGAAGTAAGGGTGGAGGAAGAAGTAAGGGTGGAGGGAGGGGTTGGGAAGGGGGAAGGAGTAAGGCTGGAGGAAGAGGTGAGGCTGGAGGAAGAGGTAAGGCTGGAGGAAAGAGTCAGGAGGGGGGAAGGACTAAGGGTGGTGGAAGAAGTAAGGGTGTCTTAGGGAGTCAGGATGGGGGAGGGACTAAGCTGGGGGGGGTATATGGGGGCGTGTGGGATGACTAAGTGGGGGGAATGGGTTCCGGGTGTGGGGGAGGATGGGGTCTGGAGAGGGGAAGGGGTTCCGGTGGGGGAAGGAGTACGGAGCGGGGAAGGGGTTCCAGTAGTGAAGGGGTCTGGAGGTGGGAATGTCCTGGTGAATATGCAAGGGAGGGATCTAATGGGTCCATGACCACCTCCTGGGGAGCAAACTGCGGGTGAGCATGGTATGAGGGAATGGTGAGAATGACTGAGGGCAGAGTAAGGCAGTAGGGTGGTCATGGTAGGACGGTGAGGGTGGTTAGTAGGGACACAGAGGCAGACATGGACTCTGGGGTTGGGAAGAAGGAGGTCGAGGAGATGTGGATGGGGGTGGGATCTTCAGGAAGGAAGGGAATGTGCACGTTCACCTGGACATCCCTGAAGAAAAAGGGCTGTGGCTGGTAGGTAACGGAGGGGAGGCGCTAGGTGATGCCAGGGGGATCAACTGTGATGAGGGAAAGGAAATGGGTAACTGGAGGAGGGGAAAAGACAGGGGAGCAAATGAAAAAAGGAATCCAGACCATGCTGTCCAAATCGAAAGTGAAATGACGGTCTTGGAGGGCGAGATCAGGTGCTGCTTTGGAGTGTACATTGGGTGAGTGGAGATGCAGGTGGACAACTGAAAGCGAACCCCGGCAGGCAGCATTGAAAATGCTCAGGACAGTGAGATGAGTGTGATAGGGGAAGGATCCACATGTGTGGGAGAGTGTTTGCACAAGGCTCCGAAAGGCCCTGCCACACACACACCTCTCTCTCCAGAAGCACTCGTTGGTCAGCTGCTCCCTCTGTGGTGATAAAGGACGACGCTGAGGGGGTCACAGGCAAAGGGGACTCGGAGGGGGAGGACATCATCTGAGATTCCCGAGTGGATGATCCAGGGGTGAACAGCTGCAGTTCCTCCTTCTTTTGGGTGCCCAGGGGCCCCAGCCTGACTCCTTGAGGGGAAGGAGCACCTGGAAGAACGTCGAGGTGCCCCGCTCCCCTCTCACGTTGCCATTGCAGGAACCCACCCATGGCTCCCACGATGGAGTGCAGGTCTGCACACATTTCCACGTTCTGCTGGACCAGGGTCCCCATGACATCCGCCATTCTCCCCATGGAGACCTCCATGCGCACATGTGGGCACCACTTCATCAGAGAGCAGGTGGACGTACTCCTCCGACTCACGTGCCCCTCTGCTGAGGGTGTCTAACAGCTCTGAATGATGTTCCACGCATTCTGCTGACTCTCCAGGATGAGTTGGAAGGCCAAATCTCAAGACTCATCATCTGACTCTGACCTCACAGATGCCTGACCCCAGCAGTCCTCCGGGTGCCGGGGAGCTCACACAAACCTGCCTCCTCCTGCTGCGGACACGTGTCTGTGCAGTGACCACCAGATTGTGAACCCGAGCCTGCTCTAAATCTAGGTTCCACCCATGTGTGTGTCTCTGCGCTGGTGCAGGGTGCGGGTAAGCGCTGTGATGGGTCTTCTAGGCTGCTTATTTCCAGCTCTTCAATGGAGGAGGAGTCCTCGTGGCTGGAGGTGAGGACATGGATGGAGCTGAGGAACTGGCTGGCTAAGGGTGTCAGCCACTTGGCAGGGCTCCCTGAACCAAAGTAGAGATAATTAGTGCATGGCAGCAGATTCAAAAGTAGGAGAGAGAGCACTCACATTTGCATTAATAGAGGGATGATGTGGTGGAGGATCCTTACACGGGTGTTTACCGCCCACCTCACCATCACCGCAGGCACGGTGCACGTCCTCACCAGTCAGTGTGATGGCACTCTCCTCAAAGTGAGTGAGGGGCTCAATTTGGGCCACTCCACTCCGGTCTGGGACCTCTCCCTGCTGATGTGAGCAGGCTTCTCCTGCATGAAAACAGATGGAGAGAGTGTGAGCAGGACACATGGCGCTGTGCGGAATGTCTGTGTGGTGAGTGGGAGCCATGGACAGGATGAGGACATGAGCTCGAGAGGATATGAGCATGATGGAGATGTGAGGGTGTGTGTGAGAGCTAGTGGTGTTGGCCCTTGAGGTGTGAGATCCCTGTGGATGTGTGTTGGGTTTGTGAGTGTGTGCGTTGAGAGTGATGAGAAGAGTGAATTACCCTGGCGGAGCGGATGAGACCATTCATCCTGTCGCAGCACTGGGTGGCTGTCCTCTTTTGCAGGGCATTGGCGCTGACCACCAATGGCACCGCCTCTCAAGCCGGATTAGTGAGGTTGCTGCCCATCCTGTGGCCAGATCGGGGGTAGAGGATATCACGGCGAGCCTCCACTGTGAAAAAAAAAAGGTGCTCGAGGGATGCGTTATTGAACCTGGGAGCTGCAGTCTTTTTGCCTTTCGGGGCCATGTCTTCTCTGTAGCAGTTCTGGGCTGGAAGCACTGGGGTGTGTGCACGCGGCTGGACTTTAAATATGGCGCCCGGCGTGACGAAGCAGCGAGGTGATGGTGTGGCGGGCAAATGAGAGCCCTCCCGCCATGGAAATGGTATGTTTCCCGGGAATGCATAATTAATGCGGCGGGTTTGGGACAAAGCGGCATGGAAACCCGCCATTGTAGCGGGCCCACTGCCGCACCCCCCGGACAATCCATTCCTATGTGTCTGAATTCTGCAGTGGTTGGGTAGACAATGGTGCTGCATCATGTGTGTATTGGGGGAGAAGGAGAGACACTGTGCAGGCGATAAGGCCAGTAGGTGGGAGTCAGACAAGTGCAGCAGGAGGCCGTGGCCAGGAACTCTCATTGGTCAGGGATGGGACGAGGTGCTAGGCAATCACGGTGGGAGGGGTGGGGAGGTGGTTGAGGGGGAAGGAGGGAGGCCTGGGTCAAGCAAGACCCTCGGTTTTATTTGGGGGGGACCAGAGGAACATTTTTTTTTAAATTGCCTACACAGCCCTCTTTCGAACCAGTTGGGTCCTTTGTGCGGGATTTCTGTGATGGGGCTAGAACCGAAACACCAACTTGCAGAACAAAGTTAAAAATAATGTTGGAGTCTGATTGGTGACATCAGGCACTGACTTTCGAAACTCACTCAGGCCCTCACCCACATGCCTGCCTGGGGTGATTGCTTCACCCATTCACCAAAATTGCAATCCCTCAAACCGTGTCTCATGTATACTTCGCACTATATTACAGACTGATCACCAATTCTCACATGGCAACAACAAAAACTACTTCCACTTATATCACACTTTTAATGCAGCGAAACATCACAGGACTGTTATCATCCAAAATTTGACCCTGAGCCACATAGGGATGCATTGGGTCAAAGAGATGAGTCTTAAGGCGTGCCTTAAAGAAAGAGAGGGTTTAGGAAGGGAGTTCCTGAACTTAGGGCTTAGGCAGCTAAAGGCCAGTGGTAAAGCTATTAAAATCAAGGATGTGCATTGCACCTCAGTCCGACTCCCATATCTATCACAATAGCTCAAGCTGAATCAGTTATTTTACCCCGCACCTCAAGTTGCTTTTAACAAATCACACATGGAAGTCCAATTTCTTACAGAGTCACTCCCTTGTCTTGCACAGTACCATGGGCTGATTCCTGCGTTTGACGCAGTGTCTCGGACTGACTCTTACGTTTCACACTATAGCCTAAGCTAACTCACTATCTCCTGCTCAATCCCATGATCTGCAGTCTCTTGTTTTGGTGTTGTGGCTGATAACAGTTGCATCTGTTAACCAGTGATGAAAATCTAAGGCTTTCAGTTCAGCTGATGAAGAGTAAAATATTTTGTGAGCAGCGACGTCTTTGATAATGTTCTGGGCTCAGGCCCCTCAGCCCAGTGCGAATCCCAAGTTTAGCTCCCGAATGAAATGTTATAGAACCCAAAGCCAATCCCTCATGAGCAATAAGCAACGGTACAATATGCAAAGGTAGAAAACTGCTTCACAGCAAGTTTATTGATTGATAATCAAAAGTTCATTACTATGAAATGGCACGGTGATTCTATATTAGATATATATTTTAAACACCACCTAAATATTAATAAGCACTTTTAATATTTTTCCCTCCCTTCCCTACTTAAGCAATGCACCTCCTTGGTCTGAACTGGCAGCTTCAACCGGCTGAAGGACAGATGTTTAAAAATGGAGTCAGAACAGGAGGCCCGAGTGATGTAACAATAGCACCATCTGGTGGCAGAGGTAATATATCTTCAGTGTGTTGTACTGTGAGACGCAATGCCTTAATTCCCACACGCTGCTTTTGGCACAATGGAAAATTATTAGTTTTTGTTTCCCTTTAGGAAAATAATATCATTTTCCCTTTCCTCTCACCTGCACCACCCCCCCACCCGACCCCCACCACCCACCTTCCTTTGGGCCCACACACCCACTTCCCCATTCACAGTTCAACACACATACTGTGTACCTTAGCTGTGCTCCAACTGGAAGTATGAACTGATGATTTGCAGTGAAGCCTTGCTGTAACTAACTGCGGTCATGTGCTCAGGTGCAATTGGATTTGATGGTCGCTTGCTGATTTTTGAATACAGTACTTTTCCATTTGATCCATTACCCATCTCTTTCTTCAGTTTGCAACTGAAATCAGATGTACACCGTACTGGCGCCATCCGACTAATGCTTTTTGTTTATATGTTTATAATGTTTATACTAGTTGCAGGTGCAGTGATCAATTCTGAAATGGAAGAGTGAGGGGAGTGCAGGGGACTATATATCTAGTGCGATTGAAGAGCAGTAGCTCTTCTTTCCAGTACTCGGAAAGTGGATAGGGCAACACTAGTGCATTTGGAGTAGAAACCAAGCATGTGTGCTTTGCAGTGGAAAGGAACAGTATTAGTCACATCAGAGCTACACCAGCAGAGCCAAAGCTATCATTCAAGCCTTCGCTTCTATGCATACTGGTGTTCCACTCCCCCCCAACCCCCTCTTAACACAAATTAAAATATAAAATAAATAAATCCTCATTTTGTTGCTAAGGCCTGAAAACATCACAGCCCTCCATTGTCAGCAGCCTCTTATTTATTCATGTATTTGTTTTAATTGTTCTAAATATTTCTTTTAAAATTCTAATAAAGCAGTTTCTTGTGCAGCTGGCGATTGTGCCGCCAGGAAAGAGCGGAAATTGTGTTCCATTAAACATATAATTATCTGCGATCTGTTCTAACATTTTATACTCCACACAAGAACAGGCTTAATTAAATGTTTTTGGTTGTAGAAAATCAGGGAATCCTGTTAAGCCTCACTCAGCATTTAACCCCTTTTTTCTGCTGCACCAAGAGTTTTATTTTAAATTGCCTTTTTTTGACAGGTATTGTTTCCTCCCCAGCTGCTGGTTGGGCAAGTTACCTGGTCCCAAGCCTTAGGCCTTTTCAAGTATCCGCTTTTAAGGAAGCTCATCTTTGTAGCTAAAATTTAAGTAGAAATAATATCCAGAAAGTGAAATTCAATATTATTCTTTGCCTTGGTGGGTTTTGTGGTTAACTAATTCTATCAAGCATCCCCAGCAAGAAATGGCCACTCAAGGTGCACCTTTGGTTTATCTGACTATTCCTCTTTCAAGGAAAGAAGCATCAGTGTTGGTAGATTTCATACTTCTTAGTTACAACTGAGACTTTGGGCTGGGTTTTCGCTGCCGAGGTGGGTAGCTTGAGTCGGGAAGTTTCCTGATTTGGTCGACCTGTCTCAGTTTAAGAGGCCCTGTTAGATCAAATTTTCACTCCGGGATGTGGGGCGACGAGGCGAGTGGAGGATGGATGCCATCCCAAGGAACCACTGGGGCCTATGAGTGCTAAGCCAACTGGTTAGAAGGCCCGCCTTGGTTCTCTGGAACATTTTATGAAGCTGCTTGGCCCTCCTGTCCTCAGTGCTCACAGCCCCCCCCCCCAACCCCGGCATACCATGCCCCCATGCCATCTCCATGCTAACTTATGCCTTCCACCTACCTCCTATGGCTCCCCCATACCTGCACGCCACCTCCTTAGCAACTCATCCAGTTTCTACCATGGGCAGATCTCAGGAGCCATGTGGAGATGAAAATAAATCTTCTAACTAGATCTTCTTGATTCCAGAGATGCGGGGCTTGTCTTATGAGGAGGGATTGAGCAGTTTAGGCCTATACTCGCTAGAGTTTAGAAGGATGAGAAGAGATCTAATTGAGGTATATAAGATGCTAAAGGGGATAGACAAAGTAGACGTGGAGCAGATGTTCCCCCTTGTGGGGCATTCTACAATGAGAGGCCATAGTTTTAGGCTAAGGGGTGGTAGATTTAAATCAGAGATGGGGAGGAATTACTTTTCTCAAAGGGTCGTGAATCTGTGGAATTCACTACCTCAGAGTGCAGTGGATGCTGAGACGCTGAATAGATTTAAGGAGGAGGTAGACAGAATTTTAATTAGTAATGGGTTGAAAGGTAATGGGGAGAGGATGAGAAATTGGAGTTGAGGCCGAAATAAGATAAGCCATGATCATATTGAATGGTGGGGTAGGCTCGATGGGCTGAATTGCCTACTCCTGCTCCTACTTATGTTCTTATGTGTTAACAATCTAATGCAGCTCCCATTCCTACTCACTTGATAATAAAAAAAACTCTCATTCAAGAAACCCAATCAAAGCTTTTAAAACTCCTCAAGTGGTTAACCTCATATAAAAACAAACTTTTTTTCAGATCCCACATCGAAAACAGCTAATCCTTTAATATAAAAGCAAAAGCCTTTAATATTTTCTTTAAACTGTCAATCAACCTATGAACTCAGGAACCCCCCTCCCCCCAAGATAATTTTAGCTTTTGAAACTCAGCCATGCATTCACAACATCACAATACTCCTTTCGGGAAATGTCAAGAAAGGATTCTATTTAAACTGCATGAGAAGATGATACTGTTTCTTTTCTCATCTACGCCAGATGGCTTGTCAATCAAAGCAGTCCAGCAGAGTTTTTTTTAACTCTCACTGACCTCGGCCTATTATTCTCATGTTTAGTGAGGTGGAGGATTTAACAATCTTCAGATCATGACACATAAACAGACCTTATCCACCCTTCAACAACACCTAGGTCTACATTAACTTGTGATGCCATCCTGAGGGTTAAGGCCCTTGAAAGAGCTAAAATGTGTTCTGTTTGAACTCAGCACTTAGTCGAAATGACCTTGTTGAGATTGGGTTCCCCTCCGGTGTGATTCACATTCCATCCCCTTCCTGTGTTGGCAAAGATTGGGTCTGTTGGAATTGAGGGCAGGACTTTCACATCTGGGCCCCACATAACATTTTTAAAGGTCCAAGAAGCTTTCCCAACTCAGTGAAAATCCAGCTCTATGCATGTCCTCCTTCATTTAATTGCTTGCAGTTCTTATCCAAGCCCCACCCCCAGCCCCGCCTCTGCCCATTTGCTCCTGAAATTCTCATCCATACTATTGTTACTTCCAGACTTGGTTATTTCAGTGCCCTCCTGGCCAGTCACCCATATTGCACTCTGCATAAACTGAAGCTCATCCAAAACTCTGCTGACCTTATCGTAACTCCGGCCAAGTCCCCTTCACCCATCACCTTTTCGCTCACTGACCGACATCAGTCCAGCAACACCACCATTTTAAAATTCCCATTCTCGCGATCAGCTCTCTCCATGGCCTTACTCCTCCTTACCTCTGTAACCTCCCCCGGCCTGACAACCTTTTGAGAGCTCTGCATTCTTCTAGCTCTGGCTCTAAGTCCATCCCCCCCATACATTCAGCTGTCTAAGCCCTGAGTTCTGGAATTCCCTCCCAAAACCTCTCTGCCTCTCTCTCCTCTTCCATGACGCTCTTTATAATCTACCACCACCTGCCCTAATGCCTCCTTCTTTAACTTGGTGCCAATTCCTGTCAGACTCTGCTGCTGTGAAACGCCTGGGGATGCTTTACTACATGAATGACCCTTCATAAATGCAAGTTCGTGTTGATTTTGTCCCAGTTTCTTTAGGCCTCAGCTCAATTCTTCCAGCAGACTTTAGCTCAATTGTTCACAACCGCCCTTGGCTCACTTGCTTATTTAAAGTGTCAGTTGAACTCCTGAGGGTTGCAACCAGTCGGACTCCCTTTGGCAGCCCCTACATAGAGATGAATGAAGTTACAGCTGACTTGCTAGCTAATTCATTCTTGTGTGCGAGTCATTTATTGATTTCTTTAATCCTTTGTTTCTGAACAACCTCCTAAATGACTTCTTCCTCTCCATATTAAAAATAACTGATATGT
Source organism: Cetorhinus maximus (assembly GCF_964194155.1). Classification (NCBI taxonomy): domain Eukaryota; kingdom Metazoa; phylum Chordata; class Chondrichthyes; order Lamniformes; family Cetorhinidae; genus Cetorhinus; species Cetorhinus maximus. Next base: position 118,750,563 of record NC_135888.1, on the reverse strand, counting down.
CAATGAGTTTATGGCTGAGGAGTCAGTCATTTTTAAAAGGTGAGGATAACCATGCATGGAGAAAAGCTAAATATTAGTTTCAGAAGCATACAGACGAATGAGATGCATACAAAGGAAAAACTTCTCATAGGTCGGAGGCTACCAGAGGACATAGGTTTAATATAATTAGCAATAGAACCAGAGGGGAAAAGAGGAGAAATGTTGCTATGTTCTGGAATGCTTTGCCTGAAAGTGTAGTGGAAGCAGATTGAAGCCTAACTTCCAAAACGGAATTGGATAAATACTTGAAAAGGGAAACAAGTGCAAGGCTACGGGGAACGTGAAGAGGAGTGTGACTAATAGGTAACTCTTTCAATGAGCGAGCAGAGGCACAATGGGCCAAATGGTCTCCTCCTGCACCACCTGATTCTATGAAAATGAAACAACAAACAAGTCAACCTTCTCCTTGTTCATTCAAGTATGTTGCTGAAAGACGATTGGCAATGTCACAGAGGCTATACAGGGAGCTGTCAGGGTAGATTCTGCTGAGGGCTCTCCTGGAGACTTGTGCTGAGGGCAGTAGTGGGGTTTGACCTTGGGCTGGTAGCAGTTGGCTAATGACTGTCGCTGACAGCTGCCGACACAGCAGTAGCTGCTTTCCTACTGCACGTGACCTGTTCTGGTGCCCACGGCAACTGACTGCAGGTCTTCTGCAGCTGGTGGCAGCCCCAGAGTAAATTAGTTGTTAAGAGCAGCAGCCATGAGGACTGGATAAAAAATGGGTTTTTCTTGCCTGCTGGCCTTAATGAATCCTGCAGGTTTACTTTGGGGTTGGCACTGACTGCACGTAACCCCTACCACCAGGAGCTGAAGGCACTGGCCTACATTAAAGCTGTTTTGCGTTATGCTGGAAGTGCCTTTGGTTGCACACTCCTTTTCCCCAGCAACTACCGCTCTCACTGAAGAAAGCTTATTAAGATTGCATGCTGAGGAAGCACAAGTTGCAAAGGGTTTAACTTCAGACAAAGCCATTAGCAGCATGACAAGCTCTCTGCAAAGTCGAATGCAAAATACCGCAGAAGCTGGAAGTCGGAAATAAAAGCAGAAAATGGTGGAGACGTTCAGCAGGTCGGGCGGCGTCTGTGGAGGGTTAACGGAGCAGAATCGCCCCAGACTTGCACAAATTGCGGTTGTGGGCGGGAACAACGTCGTTTTGCCTGCCGGCCGCAATGGCGGATTTTCGCGCCGTATTGTCCCGTTCCCGCCTGGTTAATTACGCAGCCACAGGAATCACACCGTGTCGCTGGCGGCCAGCATCCGATTTGCCCGTCAGGCCGTTACCTCATCGCTTCCTCGCACAGGACGCCATATTTAAACTGCAGCCGCGTGCACATTTCTCAATGCTTGCAGCCCAGGAGGGCAAAGGTGAAAACATGGTCCCATACGCCAAGAAGAGGGCAGCCTCCCGATTCAGTAATGTCTTCTGGACGCCTTGGAGCCTGCTGCAATGTCCTTTACCCCTGCTGTGGCCACAGGAGGCCCATCAGTCTCACCACTCTGGCTAGGGAGGCGGTGATCAATGCCAATGCTGCATACAAGAGGTCGGCCATACAGTGCAGAAAATGGATGAATGATTTCATCTGTGCCGCCAGGGTAAGGCAACCAACTTATCACTCTAAACTCACACACTCACAAGGCCATCACACAGTCACTGGCATCTCACTCACTGCCAGCTCAAGGGACATCACCACTCACTCTCTCACCCTCACCCTCACATCTCCATCAGGCCTCATCTCCTCTGGAGACTGCCTCCTCAGGCCTCATCATCTTGAGGCCATGTACAGATCAACTTGTACCCCCGCACACACTCTGGGATACCCTCCTTCCCCAGTACAGCCTTCGCCCTGCAGCCTCTTCCCTGGCCTGAGGCCACTTCACCCCCTTCCCCAAGCAAGACCTCGCCTTGCAGCTGCTGAAAAGCTGCCCCTGCCCTACAGCTGGTCTGGTAGGTAGAGACCTGCCCGTGAGCCCCTAAAAGTGATGCGGTGCTGTCCGTTGAGCTTGTCACTGATGACCGTGAGTGCTGCCCGAAGCAAGGTAGGCCATCAAACCTCAAAGTCCCAAGCAAAGTGCAGCTCGCCAGGTGCACGTCGCTTATGTACAATTGCAAAATACGTCAGCGTGCAATCATACTGACGTGCCCAGATCATCCAGCCAGGGGGGATGATTCCAGTGAGTAGGGCTTATAATTAGATGCAGGTGTATTAGAATAATGTTCCTGATGCACGGCGGCCAGTAAGGCCATGGAGGGGCTGAGCGGACGATCGCAAACTGGCTTCACGACGTCGTGAAACCATTTTCTGGGCTTCCCGCCCTATTGTCCGCTCACGCCCACCATGACGCTCGCCACCAACAGGGACGGAGAATTCTGCCCAACAATTCAGGGTGATGGCTTAGCGGCAGAATTCTGATGAAAAGCCATCAACCTGAAGTGTTAAATCTTTTTCCTTCTTAACAAGGTCATTTGTTTTCTTATTTCCACATTGTTCCTTAATTTGCTTTTCAAACCTTATGCTTCAGAGGTGTAATCCTGTGAATGGTGCTAACAGCACCCTCTCCATTCCATTTTCAACAGCTAAATTTCCTCTTGAGCTGTTAATGCAAAACAAAATTTTCATTAGCCTTAAAGCTATGAGGAAAACTCGAGTCCAGGTCAATAGTGTGACAGGTGACTCTCTTTCAACAATCTAGTGTTCCCGCCCCTATGTGAAAGTGCCTGGTCAATCACTGCCTACATAGGGAACTCCCTGTGGGTCAACTCAGCAAGCAAAGCACATTATCTTTGCCAGCTTTTCTTCAGACAGCAAAATGTCACAACGGTTTATCATTTTGTGAATTAAATGACATGCTTCAATTATAATTTTAGCAAAAGGAAAGAAAAAAATTCCCCGTAACTAACAGATGGAAGACAGCATTCACAGTGAGTGCAGCGCCACCCTGAGAGCTTGTGTGTGATCACAACTACCAGGATGAAAGGGTTAAGTGTGAAATGCTCTGCTTATCTGTCACTGTGTTTCTCGGCCTGTGTATTACATATCTGAAATATTGCCGGATGTATTGATTTGTTTGCATCTTGTTCTTGTATTGTGTGAGATGGAAAGCTGCAGTCCTTTTCTAATGATACTTTTAGTGCAGGGAAAGGTGCAACAAATTTTGCTGTCTGGGAAATATCATTGAGGGCAGCACAATGGACAAGAGGGAAACAGGCTGATAGTTCAGTGCCACCAGTTTCTGCCACTCCTTCACTTGTGCTTTTCACAATGCTAACTCTACATGTGTAATACACAATGGATAAAAGGTGACAATTCACATTTTGTACTGTACAAATCATAGATGTCTAGGTGTCAACTCCTGTACATGTAGAAAAGTGGGCTTTCTGGTACTACACAGCCTTTACTTGTACACTGTAAATTGAGTAACTCAGCAGAACAGCAGAGCTTGGTGGCTGAGAGCAGGAACAAACTGTGTTGGTGATGAAAGAATTGGTATTCATTTGCTGAAAGGCCTCCTTCTGTGCTGAAATTTCTCTGATTCTACTCAATGTCCACAGACAGGCACAGCAGCCTTAATCAGATAACCCTTGTGCAAGTGTTGTACGAGTGCCATAGTTGTACCAATCTCAGCTTTTCTCGCTATGCACTTGAGTTCATGAACAACAACTTGCATTTATAGAATGCTTTTTTTAACGTAGTAAACTGTCCCAAGGCACTTCACAGGAACATAATCAGACAAAAAAATTAATGTTACAGCTGCTCTATCCTTGCCCAACACATTCCACGGAGTCCTGATAATCTGAATCTGTTCCTTGCAAAGCTGGTGCATTTTCAAGATTGACTCACTTATGTAATACGTACAATTCATGCTGCATTTTAAGATTTTAAAAAATCTGATGCAATTTTCACTTATTTTGTCTCTTCATAAGTATGATACTAATAACTTAATGAACATTGCAGAATACAGAACACTGATCGTTTGCGGATAATCAGTGTAGCATTTTATGAATAGTCATATTTTTCATAATTAATAATATCAGAGAACTCTGATTTACCAGAATTGCCTTCCTAAATGTTGCAAGAGATATGGTGGCAGTGTAGTAATGTCACCTGACCAGTAATCTAGAGGCCCAGGTTAATGCTGTGGGGGCATGGGTTAAATTTCCATTATGGCAGGTGTTGGTGATTTTTTTTTAATAAATATGTAATATATATATATAAAATATATATATATATAACTATGCTCAGTAATGGTAACCATGACAACTGTCATCGATTGTTGTGAAAAAGCATCTGGTTTACTAATGTCCTTTAGGGAAGGAAATCTGCCATCCTTACCCAGTCTGGCCTACATGTGACTCCAGACTCACACTACTATGATTGATTCTTAACTGCCCTCTGAAATGGCCTAGCAAACCACTCAGTTCCTGGGCAATTAAGGCGGGACAACAAATGTTGGCCTTGTCAGCGACACCTACATCTCAAGAAAAGAAAAGGCCGTGTTTTATTTTCTTGACTCCCCATTGTACCTGTTGCCTTTGATGTCTTGCTGCGACGTAGTTTGATGACAGGGATGTCCCAAAATGTTTTAGAGCCAATGAAGTACTTTCTGAAGTGCAGTGACTGTTGTAATGGAGGAACATGTGTGGCCATCGGGAAGGACGACTGCCTCTGGCTGATTTATTCCCCCAACCTCTTTATCGAGTACAAGAGCACTGAGGCCTGTTAAAGCCGCCCAGCTGTTGCTCCAACTGAGATCAGGTAATTCAGTGTAGAATCAAATCTATTGCTACCTTGTTCCACTTTGTAAAAATACAATGCTCACAAATGTGAGAAATGGGCCTGGATTTATAAGATGTGTATTTTTAGTGGTGAACATTCCACTTACACAGCAGGTCATAGACTTCTGGTTGATACTGTTCCCACGCATTACTGCGCAGTATAGGTGACTCTGTAAACAATGTCTATCTGAGCATAAAATTGAAATGGGCCAAATCTCTTCCCAGTCACTCCCATTGTATAGATTTCCTGATATAAATATAACACATCCCTCAGGTATCCAGGTTTTAATATTCTGCTCATGATTTAGTTAATCCTCTTCCAAATTGTACCTGGAGGCACCAGCACTTTTTGGAATTAGTTGTAAATAAACAGGTTTCTATTAACTGTTTCCTTCTGGTTGCTAAATGAACAGTTAAACAAGCTACAGGACAAAAGTTATTAAACTTATCTCACTAAGCATTTCATGTTAGGCTCCCAGGACAGCTTATTAGGCCTTAAACACATTATTTTAGACTTGCGGAGTATCATTAGCTGGTCAGTAATATGGAGAGCTAGGGAGTGGCATTGGTGGGGGTGGGGTGTTGTGGGAGGTGGAGGGGGGTGGGATTAGAAAGGGATGCCGTGGGTGTGACCACTCAGTGTTACTGAGCATTTTGCGGGCAAGTTCCCTTTTAACACTGCGCTGCTGTCTCTGTTGCTGCTATCTAGGTCAATGGGTTGTTCTGCACCTGGGTGAATCAAAAGATCATGGGGTTCCTGAATTGCCTGGATGCAGCAAATAGAGGAAAACAAAACGCACCGTCCTAATGAAGCCAACCTGATTTTTCAACCATTCATTTAAATGGAAGGAGATTTGAGCTTGATTCCTCGCTGAAGTGCAATCCTCCCTAGTCGATTCTGCTGTGTTCTCTACACCCAGCAGATCCCAAGCTCCCAGGTGCAGGAAATCTGCCCTATCGCTTCAGTTATGGATCGTAGAACTATATGTCATAAATCAATATTAAATGGGCGGTTCTTTTCTTTATGGTATCGTGCTGCCCACTTCTCATATGGAGGAGACAAAATACTCTGCAGTGTCACATGTTCGTGAGGTCAAAGAAACAGTCAGCCAAACGCCACAATGTTTGAATAAATCATTGTCTGGCTCCTTGACTAATAAGACTCACTATTCTTCCCTGCGACATGCCTGCACAAATCAACCAGTCAACCGAAGAGATGGACAGTCTTCCGTGACAGTGACTTCTTGCCTGTTACCTAGTTACCTGTCCAATGTGAGGAGAGTTAAATTGAAGGATTTCATTGGGGAATCTGGGGAAATTTACTGTCCGCACAAGCTGACAGCCTGAATTATTTTAAAATCTTTGAACGAAGTTAGGACCATATATAGATATCGCACACATTTTCCTGGTAATAAACTGCACTGGTATATCGATAATGCTAAATTAATTACATCCCAATCTCCCGTGCACATTGTTGTGCATCATAGATGTGGGATGCACTGATAGGTGCTGTAGTCCTGTCAGGTCCATTTTGTATGCAAGTCCAGTTTGTCCAAGATGAGTGGACGAGCTCTGTTAAAACTAAAGCTCCAAGACAGCTCTACCTCTCTCCTAGTTCCAAAGAAGAGTCATATTCGACTCGAAACGTTAACTCTGTTTCTCTCACCACAGATGCTGCCAGACCTGCTGAGTTTTTCCAGCATTTTCTGTTTTTATTTCAGATTTCCAGCATCCACTGTTTTTGGCTTTTATGTTCCAAGACAAGGAGGTCTTAAGGCGCAGTGGTAGCATCCCTGCCTCTGTACCAGGAGCTCTAGGTTCAAGTCTTGTCATGGACTTCAAGCCCAGGATGGCCATGGAAGGTGTGTTTATAATGTGGCCAAACAGGTTGATCACCAGCCTGTAAATCCCTCTGATATGCCTGATGGTGAGCGGGAGAGTTTCCTGGTCAACCATACCACAGAAGGCAATGGCAGTACTTTTCCAAGTATAATTATGGACTAATCCGATGGAAGTCGATGGTCATCAACGCCCTCTTAGGGCATGGTACCTGAGGAGGAGGAGGTTCCAAGACAGCTAATGGGGTTTTCACTTCAGCTACAGATGATGGAATGAGCTGTTAACATAAATCTCTTGTTTCCTCTCATTGGGAAGTGAACAGGCAATAGGGGACAATAGTGGAGGTGAGCTGGAAGATCAGCCACGTTTCTGTTGAATGGCAGAGCAGGCTCGAGGGGCCATTTGACTTCTCTTGCTCCTATTTCTTATGTGACGGTGATCCTTCCCCCGATGCAAGTGTGACCAGACAGACAAGATGAACATGTAAGATATTTAAAATATTTCAACAGGGTAGATACAAAAAAAAACTATGACCTTTGCTGGGGAAATCATGAACAAGGGGACATAATTTTACAAGTAGTGCCAAACTATTGAGCAGTGAAATTGGGAAGCACCTTTTCACATAAAGGGTATTGGAAATCTGGAAACCTTGTCCCCATAAGGGTATCGGTGCTGGGTTAATTGAAATTTTTGAGACTAGGATATACTTTTGTGAACTAATCGTATCAATAAATATTGAGCAAATGCAAGTGAACAGCAGCAACAAGTTATATTCATGTAGCACTTTAACATAATGAAACATCCCAAGGTGCTTCATAGGAGTGTTGTAAAACAAACTATGACACTGAGCCACATAAGGAGACATTAAGTCAGATGACCAAAAACTTGGTTAAAGAGGTAGGTTTCAAGGAGTCTTAAGAAAGCAAGGGAGGGAGGCAGGAAGGTGTAGGGAGGGAATTCCAGAGTTTGGGGCCTAGGCAATTGAAGGCACAGCCACCAATGGTAGAGCATTTGTAATTGGGGATGCACAAAAGGCCAGAATTCGAGGAGCACTGATATCTCAAAAGGTTGTGGGGCTGAAAGAGATGACAGAGATAGTTAGGGGGCAAGGCCATGGAGGGGTTTAAAAACAAGGATGAGAATTTTAAAGTGAGACATTGCTTGAATGGGAGCCAACGTAGGTCAGCGAGCACTTGAGACAATAGAGGAATGGAATTTGCTGCAACTTAAAACACAGGCAGCAGCGTTTTGGATGACCTCAAGTTTACAGAGAATAGAATGTGGGAGACCAGCCAGAAGTGCCTTGGAATAGTGGAAACTAGTGGTAACGAAGACATGAATGAGAGTTTTGGCTGCAGATGAGCTGAGACAAGGGCGAAGTCAACCAATGTTACGGAGGTGGAAATAGATGATCCTACTGATGGCACAAAAATGAAATTGGAAGCTTATCTTGGGATCAAATGTGATACCAAGGTTGTGAACAAACTGACTTCATCTCAGACTGTTGCTAGGAAGAGGGACAGAGCCGGTAGCCAGGGAACAGAGTTTGGACCGGGGACCAAAAACAATGGCTTCAGTTTTCCTAATATTTAATTGGCGATTTGGCATGTATGGGCATTAATCCGATAAAATTCTGGAACATGCTCGAGCAGCTGAATGACCTAGTCACATTTTTATAGTCCCATGTAAACTTCAAAGGTAATTCATTAGCTGGAAAGAGCTTTGGGATGTCCTGAAGACATAAAAGGTGGTGCATAAATACAAAGTCCATTTTTTTATTGAGTAAGAAAATCATTTTGCATGTACAAGTAGGACTAATAAGTTAATAATACGTAGACAATAGTGACACATTGGGCCATAACTTCTGACTGGCGTCGGAAAGTGCTGGCCCATAGAAATTATAAGAAATAATTGCACACTTATCTGGTCTTGAAAATTGCGTTGACCGGGGTGGTGGGGGGTCCAGAGGTCGGGGGGTCAGAAGGTCAGGGGGGTCTGGGGGGGTCCAGAGGTTGGGGGAGATGGGGGTTCCAGAAGTTGGAAGGGGGGGTGGGGAGTCTGAGGTCGGGGTTGGGGAATGGGGCGAGTCCCATGGGTTCGCTCTGGGTCTTTACAATAGTTACCCGGAAGAAGAGGTTTCAATTCTTTTAACCTTTTCTGGGTAACTATTGGTATAACCCGAGTGGAACCATCCGAAGCTTGAAATTTAAATCGTATTTTCAGATGGTCCCCAGTGCAACGCAATTGTCCAGAGGATGTTAGCACTTCTGGGCAATTGTCATGCAAACCCTTGCCTGGGAACTTGCCAGAGGGTATCTTTGGGGTACCCCCCTAAATCCAACACTGGGGAGCTCTGAAGTTACCGGCCAATCATTTTGAGAAATTAGCAAATGTAGGTAAGTGTGCTTTCCGGTATGAACAAATCAGTGCCAGCAGCATTCGCATCAGGAGTGATTTTGGAACATTCTCCTGATAATTCAGCAAGATTCTCAGTGAGTAGCTGAGCTTAAACACCATGTGGGTGCCAGGTTGATCCCTGAGATAATGTAGTTTGCCGATGCCTGGGTGATTTTAAAGTTGAGCAGGAACGTTGCAGCCAGGGACTGAGAAGCCTTTACCTCCCGGGTCCCTGCTACATAATCAGAGGCAGTTTCCTGTCCAAACCTTGGAGTAAGAACTTTGTGGTCAATAGACAGCAGTGGGATTTCAGATGTCGAAAGAGCTCCTCTGGGATTCCCCAATCGAATTGGGGAATCCCTGGCACCATGGTTCACCTTAGGATGGTGCTCAGGCTTTTGTGTAGGACAGGCCTGATGTTCTCCTAGTCCATAAGGTAAGATTTTTTTTTAAAGTATTGGGTTTAAATGAAATGATATCATCCGTGCCCAGTCTGCATATTTAAACAAGGGCTCCCACTGGCTTTGTGAGCGTGTCCTCAAGGCCTGCAATTCAGAATTGCAGCCACCAGGATCGTGGCAAGAGGCCAGCGGATATGTCTTTCACTCCATCTTAACTGCCCCCTAATGCTGGGTTCTGTCGAGTGAAGAAAGTTAAAATACTGACTCTCACTCTTGGTACTAACATTGATAAATATGTAAAGGCCACTTGGGTGAGTCATTGGAAGGCATCAGGTGTCTTAAACATCAACTTCAGAAGGAGAGGGAAAATACTGGTGATGAAAAGAATGATTTTAGGCTGTCATGTACGGAGTCCTCATTTGGATCCCTGTTTTGGACTCATATCCACATATTCATTATTCATTCTCTAATACATATTGATCTTATTATCACTTCATAATGAGCTGTTGATTGCTTCTCAATAAGTTTGTGTAATTACTTTCAATTTGTTACTCCCGGAACAGTACGTTGTGGCCGGAATACAGTGTATTAAAAAACATGCTACCTGAACTTATTTAAATACTGCAATCTCAGTTTGTGGCTCAGATCCCTGCAATGATCCACTCAAACTTTACTCAAGCAGTTTATAATGTAACATGAACCCTTCAGTGAGATGCTGCCTTGGATTCATTCCCGGGTGTTCATTATTCAGTGTACAGACCACCTGAGTCCCTCGATTAAATTACTGCCTGTAAATCACTCCCAGATATCCATTATACTCTATATGATAATAAGAAAACCTTGTTGACAACTCATTTTAAAGGAATTGAAAACATGGTTTGAAGGACATTCTCTGTGGTTTAGGTATAAAGTCCCTTGACTTCCTTAAGTACCACATAGCGACTCAGATGACTCTTTGTAGTTCGGTTGGTTTGAGGAAGCCTTGAGATGAAATGATTTCACGATTAGAACCCAGGAGAGTTACTTCCAATTGACTGATTTTATGAAGTTGCATAGCAACATGGAAATTTGAAACCAACAGAGAAATACATACTTAGCGATGACAAAATCTTCACCTGGGAGGTGGTCAGATTGGAAACAGGGCAATCTGTGAGTATGTCCAGTCCCCACACTGTTGAACAACACAAGGCCCAAGGGCTTTCATCCTGTCCCACTGGATAATTTGATGTAGCTTTCTTAAGCATTCAAATCAGACTGACTTACCAATGTTCAGTAGTGCCACAGTGGGGATGGGGAGTGTATGAGCCAGATTTACACAGAGAGTTAGGAAGACTCCGTGGACCTTTAAAAATGGTAGGCATGGACTGGATGCAGAAGTCCTGCTCCTATTTCAAACAGATCTAACATTTTGCCGGTTGGAAAAAGCAGGCAGGATATGATCCACACAGGAGGGAAAGCTGAACTCAGCAGGGCCATTTGAACTCAATGCTGAATTCAAGCAGACCCCATTTTGCCTGTCATTGCAAGGGCTTTAACCCACAATATGGGAGTCACCAATTGATGGAGTAGACGTAAACACTCTTGAGGGTAGATAACGTCTGTATAACTCTCATGATCTGAAGTTTTTTTTAAATGTCCCGCTCATTAAACTTTAATAAAAACAGGCTGCAGCTGTCAGTGAGAATTTTTTAAAACCCACTGATGGACTTGATTAACAGGCATAGGCTTGAAAAAAAGTAGCATCTGGTTTTTCACTTCCAATTGAGCTCTTTGTTAACATTTACCTAAGGGCTATTATTATGACATATTGAATGCTTAGCTGAGTTTCAAAAGTCGCAGCGATCTCAGGGGCTCTGAGTTCACAGTTTGATTGACAGTTTAAAGAGGCCATTAAAGGATTATGTGTCTATGATGTGGGGTCTGAATAGAAGTTTGTTTGTTTTTATAAGAGATTAACCACTTAAGGGGATTTAAAAGCTTTGAATGGGTTTTACAAATGTGGTTTTTTTTATTCGCTATCAAATGTAAAGGAGTGAGAACTGTATTAGATTGTTAGGAGTTTTTTCATCTCCTCATGGCTCCTGACGTCTGCCCATGATGGATACTGAATGAATGGATATGAAAGTGGCATGCGGGTATGAAGGGGTCATTGGGAGAGATGGGGGCATGGAGTTGACATGAGTTGGCATAGAGGTGGCATGGAAGTTAAGAGGGGACATGGGTAGGTGGGTGTATGAGTTGGCATGGGAGGTGGCATGGAGGGATGGAAGGTATGAGGTGCCATGGGGGTGGGTGGGTGGGTGGAGTTGAGGGGGTTGAGGGCTAGAGGACCTAATAACTTCAAAAACAACTGGAACAATGTCCCACAGAACCGAGGCAAGTCTTCGAATGAGCCTGCCTCAGCACTTGCTTGCCCTGTGACCACTTACACACAGCATCCAGGGTCGGTGGACATAACTCCATCCCAGACCTGCCCCCAGAATGCAAATCGCATGATTTGGGGAACTTTTTACTCAGGTGGGACCAGCAAGTCAGAAAATTTCCTGATTTGAGCAACCCACCTCGGCAGCCAAAATCTGGCCTTGTGTTTCAGCCAAGCTCCACAACTTGTTCTTGTGAAGGTTGCTCAGCCCCATTGGGCCAGGTTGTGGAAGAGAGGCTTCTGAGTTATTGCAGCACACGATAAACTTATCCATTACACAGCAGTGTTATCTGTAAGAATAATGTCCAAGGCGTGGTAACATCAGGGACCCATATAGTCTGTTACTTGGCATTTGAGTAATAAACATGTTCCTGGTCCTGAGATTAGAGTTGGGTCCTAGTGTCTTGCTGTTTGCAAAATAATGTCATTGGAACATAGGAACAGGTGTAGACCATTCAGCCTGCTGAGCTTTCTCCGCCATTCAATTAAATCATGGCTGATCATCTACATAAACACCACTTTCTCACATTATCTCCATATCCCTTGAAGTCATTGGTCTCCAGAAACCTATCGATTTCTGTTTTGAATATATTCAATGATTGAGCTTCCACAGCCCTCTGGGGTAGAGAATTCCAAAGATTCACCACCCTCTGAGTGAAGAAATCCCTCCTCATCTCAGTCTTAAATCACCTACCCCTTATCCTGAAACTATGCCCTCTAGTTTTAGACACCAACCAGGGGAAACATCTTATCCACATCCACCCTGCCACACCCTGTAAGAATTTTGTAAGTTTCAATGAGGTCACCCCTCATTCTTCAGGAATACAGACGCAGTCTCCTCAATCTCTCCTCATAAGACAATCCTGCCATCCCAGACTGGCAAACCTCCATTGCACTCCCTCTATGGCAAGTATATCCCTCCTTATAATGAGGGGACCAAAACTGTGGACAATACTCCAGGTGAGGTCTCATCAAGGCTCTATTGTCACTCCTGTACTGAAATCCCCATGTGATGAAGGCCAACATGCCATTTGCCTGCCTAATTGCTTGCTGCACCTGCATGCTAGCTTTTAGTGACTCATGAACAAGGACACCCAGGTCCTTTTGGACACCCGCACTTCTCAACCTCTCACCATTTATGAAATATTCTGCCTTTCTGATTTTTTCTCCCAAAGTGAGTAACTTTACTTTTATTCACATTACATTCCAACTGCCATGTTCTAGCCTATTCACTGAGCCTGTCCAAGCTCTTGAAGCCTCCTTGCATCCTCCTCACAAGTTACGTTCCCACCCAGTTTGGTGTCACCGGAAATATTATAGTTGGTCTCCACATCTAAATCATTTATATGGATTGTGAACAGCTGTGGCCCCAGCACTGATCCTTGCGGTACCCCATTAGTAACAGCCTGCCACCCTGAGAATGATCTGTTTATTTCTACTCTCTACTTTCTGTCTGTTAACCAATTCTCAATCCCCACTAGTACATTTCCCCCAATCCCATGCACCCTAATTTTATTTACTCCTGCTTGGGACCCTGTCAAAAGCCTTCTGAAAATCCAAATACACCACATCCCTGGTTCTCCTTTATCAATGTTACAAGTAATATCCTCAAAAAACTCCAACAAGTTTGTCAAAGATGAGTTTTTATTTAATTGCTGCCAGTGTCATTGACTAAGAACTTGCTGGAGAGTTAGAACATTGTATTGGTGCAGCTAGATCACAGGGTCCAAGTGACAGTGCAAAAATTTCCAGGAAATTATGGCACCAGTAACTTCAGCCATTACATACACCACACCACAATTTCCTGACATTTTTAAATCACCCCCCATTATTTCCCCTGTAATTTCTTGAAACTTTGAAAACTTCCACTCTCCATTAACATCATTGGTGAGATCGAGTCAACTGTGAATGCGGCTGTGATTGGTACAGCCACTTAGACCATTATAGAATAAGACTGGAAGGCTCAGTATGTTTCATGTAATTACAGGAATTATAATTCACTTTTAAACTTAAGAAATAATTGCACTGTCCTCATTCAGTGCTGTATTTTTTATTATTCTGTGGTGCCATGCTATCATGTCTAGGGTCACCAGTGCAAAATGAAAAATACAGAAATTTTTTTGGGCAGAATTTTGCCCTTGACGGGGGTGGTCAGGAAGCCAACCACCACCTGCTATCAGGGCCAGACCACGATTTCATGCTGGTGGGCCAATTAAGGCCCACCCAGTGTGAAATATGCGCGGCCACTTTCAGCGCTGCCTGTGGTCGTGGGGGGGGGGAGGAGGGCGAGCATGCATGTTGGTGGGCACTGGAAAAGCTCCCTGAGGCATAGAGCTGCCTCAAGGAGATGAAGAGTTTTGAACATTTAAAATAAAGATTTAAAGAATGTTATAAATCATGTCCCCTCATGTGGCTCTGTCACTTGACCAGGGTCATGTTATTAATGAAATGTTAAAATTTTTATTTTGTTTTTATTTGCTGCTGGAAACTTCACCCTGCCTGTGGATGAGGTTTCCTGAAAACTCCAAAGGTCGCTTGGCCTTTTCACCTGCCCGCCAACTGTAAAGTTGGATGGGCAGCGAAAAATTTCTTTCAATTATAACTTTAATGGCCTTAATAGGCCTTTTAATTGTCGGCGGGCGCTCTGCTGTCTCCCGCCTGCGCCCGCCGACCGAACTATCGCGCATCATTTTACACTCGGTCGGGTCAGGCATGCACCCACCAGACAAGTGTTATATTCTGGCCTATATGTATCTGGTAGGAGTAGTTTGTCAGTTTCTTGCCTTAAACTACCATTCAAATATGACTTATTTTACATGTAATGGGTTTCTTAATCCAATGTGTGTGAATGTGGTCATTGTGATCACAGTGTGTCCATTTACATCTATTTACAATTCAAGTAGCAGGTCAGAAGTTAAAAGCCTGTGGTTTCTATATTGTTTGTACAACCTCAATGGGAAGGGATGTTCCATCTAATGAAACAACCAGATAGATATAAATACTGTCCTTAAGGTGAATCCGCTTTCTATAATTTAAATCTATGCTTATTTTTGCCCGTTCAATATTCAAACGTCTACTTTAAACATTTCTGGGTGTAAGTGGTATCAAATCGGAGTGAGTTTTTTACTTTGATCACTGGCATTCCCAATCCGCCACTGTGCTTGGTGCAGCATATTCTAATTGTTTTTGAAACAAATTGTGGAGTGAATGTGCCACAGGAGAATCAGAGCATATAATGGGCTTCATTGCCAATATTGCCTTTGCAGCAAATGGTTTTTAAAAGTTGCTCAGTTCTGGTTGTAAAATTGCATTTCTGTTTCACTCAGTATGAAATGCCTTCTAAGAAAGAGCCTTCGTTTTTGTAATTCTTCCGTCTCTCCAAACTCTCACTTCTCACCCCTGTAGTCTGTTCCTCTCTACTCCTCCATGCAGTAAACTACCTGACTATTCAACAATTCTGTTGACCCTCTCTCCCCCTAGTTCAACCCCCTTCTCTCCCCCCAGTTCTGTTCCCCGATTCCCCTGCAGGTAATTTCTAAATATCTCTGCTTTTTATACTAGAACAAGCTTCAAATCAACTGTTTGTAAAGGTATTTTAGAAAGAGTTGTGGAAAACCTGTTCTTACATTTAACAGAACTGTAGTGCAAATTGGCCAAAGGATCACAGCATTCCTGGAGTTACCCTGGAGTCCCGAAGCTTGGATCGAGATTGATGTCTGGTTAAAGCAGTCGATCGAGCTGCACTAATTTGCGAGGAATCAGTCGCACTGTCTGACTAGCCCGAGGGAAGTGTGGCTGGCGGAGAAGCGCACAGCTGTACAAGTCATTCTGTTTGTAAATGTGCTGTGGAAAGTGGTGTGGAAATGAAGCAGCTCCTCGTCTCTCCTGCCGATCACAGTGAAATTATTCATCAAGAGCCCCTGCATTATTTCACTGCAAGCAACAAGGTTACAGTTCAAAGATCAGGCAAATTAAGGAATGAAATAAAAGATACAATAATACATTTTTTAAAATCTCTAGAGCACTAAGGGTTCCAGAATGAATAAGAAAACAAGCAGGAAAAGCACAGCACAGTGGAATGTATCTTGCATAAGGAATAGGTGCCAGAAAGTGATTACCAATTTTTAAAATTGATGCTTTATGTTTTGTGTGAAAATACCGAGGCACGTTATCATTGGTCATGTTAGCTCATCATTTAGTGTGCCATTGTGGAGATTGTGAGGTGGAACAAGCAATTAAACAAACATACTGTGATTAACAAAAAAACAACACTTCAGTACTGACAAAATGAGTTATCAGTGAGTCACAGTTACTGAGTTGTATTGTTACTGGCCTGAATAGCTGACCCTCACCCAAAATAAGGGAGTCGATGGTGTAGTGGGATTGTTGCTGGGCTAGTAATCCAGATACCCAGGGTAATGGTGGGATTCAAACCCTGGGGACCCAGCAGATGGTGGAATTTGAATTCAATAAAAACTCTGGAATTAAAAGTCTAATGAAACCATTGCCGATTGTAAAAAAACCCATCTGGTTCACTAATGTCCTTTAAAAGGAAATCTGCCGTCCTTACCTGGTCTAGCCTACATGTGACTCCAGACCCACAGCAATGGTTGACTCTTAAATGCCCTCTGAACAAGGGCAATTATACCCACATCCCATGAATGAATTAAAAAAACACATTGCAGTAGGGAAGGTCCTGATCTACAAACTGCTGTCAACTCCATTCTCTATTGCAGTATTCTGTCTTGTCGGTTTTGATGTGCTCTTGCCACAATGGGGACTGTTCTGGGCAAGTTGATTTCCTGGAAAACCTGGGAACAGCCTCTTCCAAAAATGTCTGCAAATATGTTCTGATGTGACAGACACTCTTTACTGTTGCTTCGTTAGCTTTTAGAGTATGATTTTTTTTTTTTGCCTGCTGATTTTTTGCACAATCCAAATATTTTGAAAATGGGGGAATGTCATTTTTAGGAGTGGAATATTTGGCCACTCAGCACCAGTCATTTGCAGCAATTGCTTGTATTGTAGCTCAAGCACAGGTAAATCGCTGGATAAAGTTCCTTCTGCAGTCTGTTTCAACAATGTCCCTGAAGACCAACTCAGCCGCGCTTGCATGGTATTTCCATTCCTACGTCAACTCTCCATGCAGTAACTAAGAGAAGTTTATGATTCAGTTGCACATTTGCCTTTTCAATTCATCCAGATTTCACCAAGTTTATTTCATTTAGGCCCCTTCTAGCCCACAGAGAAGGGAGATTTTCACCTGATCCAGTTCAAGCTAAATTGGAACACACATTTCCAGGGGTAGAAAGCTAGTATCCTAATGACAACCATATCTAGTCTTCAAGTGATAATCCCCTTCAATCGGAAATAACAGGAAATTGATCTCAACCCCACTTTCCTTTCTTCTCCCTGCCTGTTTTCTTCAGGAACATATTCAGTTACTCCTTGAGCCTAATTCTAATATTTCCTTCAATGGCCTCTCCTAATACCTCACGTATTAGGTAATTTTTACCTAACTCACCTGACGGCATCAGATCAGCCGCCTATTTTATACCCTGCCCAGCAGAAAATAAAATCAGGTGGAGTGTAAAGCAGAAGGCCAACCAGATCAACCTCCTCAGTTTCTCACCAGGTGGGTTAGGTTCATACCCGCAACCCCAACCCCATAAATGTGTATTACCTTCTTGTGTTGACTAATTCTGTCAGAGCTCCCCATTTTCAAATTATCTTCAAAATGTGAAGGGAGAATGTGTACTCTGCACAAGTTACAACCTATTCTCGCCCCTCAGCCCCAGATGTTGAAGGTAGCAATCACTTCACTACTATCAATTTCCGCATTTAGGCTGTTATCCGTCTCATACTTTGCCGGTAAAAGGTAAGGCCAGGACAATAGAGAAAACAGATCTGTGTGAATGCAGTGGTGATCCTCTTATATCTGCAGTTCCTTGTTCTTCTGCTGCTAACCTGTCAAATATATGTGCTGGATGTTACTCCCGTTTTCCACTCCTTATTTCCATAGGGACAGTCGCTGTTAAAAACAGCAGCATTGATTTGGGAGACGTGGATATTGGCCGAAGGGTGTCACAGGAAGTACCTCCAGGAGTCTTTTGGAGATCCCAGTTATATATCGAGCGGCCACAGTTCGTCAAGTTTAATGTTTCTCTGGGAAAGGATGCACTTTTTGGTTTATACATAAGGAAAGGGCTTCGTCCTTCACACACTCAGGTAAGGATGCTGATGAAAGTGTCAAAATTTCATGTTGCAATTTATTCTATTTTTTTTGGTTGTTGTTGTTTGAAGAAGAGTTGTTATTGAAATTTCTGAATTCATAATGGCAGACCTGAGTGACGATAGTGCGTGACACTGAGGAAACAGTGACAGAGAATGCATTTGGTGCTGTGGGAACAGTGGTTGGGAGCTTGTTTGCTTTTGTCAGGATAATGGTGAGGAATACGCTTGCTAATTTTGGAACAGTGGTGTGAAGCAAGCTCACGCCTCTGTGCACAGTGGTAACGGGTACTTATGAGAGTCAGGATAATAGTGAGGAGTGCATTTAGTGGAAAGGAACACACTTGCTAGCCTCAGAATAACAGAAGAGTTCACTTGCTGCAGTGGGAAAAGTGAAGAGGAGCTCATTTGCGTATAAAGACACTGGCGAAGAACACATTTGCTGCGGGCATACTGATGAAGATCAAGGCAATTGTGGGAATAATGATGAACAGCATGCCCGCTGTTCTCAGGACAGTTAAAGGAGTGTGCTTGCTGTGGGGCCAATAACGTTTGCTGATCTTGGTAGTGGTAAGGAGGATCTTTGCTGCAAAGAACTATCATGAGGTGCTTGCTTGCTGCCGTGGAAGCAATGATAAAGTGTGCACTTGCTGCTCACAGGACATGTACAAGCACTTGCTGCAGGGACACTGATGAGGAGAATGCTTGCAGCCACCGGGCTTGTCATGAAGCACTTGCTTGCTGTCGTGGGAACAGTGGATGTTTGCTGACAGACAAACGACAAATGGAAGCTGTCTCACTTTGTCAGGAGGAGGCTAGAAGAGTGCAGTCATTTCTGTCACTATGTTCTGCAACTTTAGAAAGGAAACAAGCCACCATTTAGTGTGACATTCTGGCATTATTGCATGAACGCATGGGTGAAGCTTTAAATGTGTGAGTATTCAACTCAATAAATGAGATCTGACAAGACTACTCATTACACATAAATAATGTCTTGCTCTTCTGCACCACAGAATCTCAGTCCTGAAAACTGTTATAAATCCAGTTGTTTGCTTAAAAATCCAGCAACTCTTAGAAGCTGCAGATTAAGGTTTCATTAAGGTACCTCTCAAAGGTGTTCTAACATATAATAGGGGTAAGGAGAGAGTGCGAAGAGGACCCTGGGGCAGGCAATCAGCAGCACCTAGAGGAGAGTGCGAGAGGAGTAGCCTAAGCCAGGCAGTCAGCAGCACCTAACCACCTAGCATCACAGGAGAAACATAAGTTAATTGGTTGGTGAGAAACTACTGTTAGGGAGTGTCATCAAGTAGCCGAGAATTAGAAAAACAGAAGCAAAAAGGAAATGGGTGACCGCCAGACAGTCCAAGGAAATTAGGCAGGTAATGTAGGAATCCCCTGGGGTCCCGCTCACCAATTGGTTTTCCATTTTGGATACCGGTAAGGGCGTTGGTTCCTCGAAGGAGTGCGGTCAGAGCCAAGTTTGTGACACCGCAGGCAGATCTGCTGTACAAGAGAGGAGAAAGAAGAGGGAAAGAGCAGAATTAATAGGGGATTCATTAGTTAGGGGAACAGACAGATGTTTCTGTGGCCATAGACGTGACTCCAGGATGGTATGCTGCCTCCCTGGTGCCAGGGTCAAGGATGTCACGGAGCGGCTGCAGGACATTCTTCTGGGGGAGGGTGATCAGCCAGAGGTCATCGTCCACCTTGGTGGCAATGACTTAGGTAGGAAAGGGGATGAGATCCTGAAATCAGACTTTAGGGAGCTAGGGAGGAGATTGAAAAGCAGGACTTCTAAAGCAGTAATCTCAGGATTACTCCCACATTCAAGCAAGTATAGAAATATGAAAATTGAGTGATTGAACACGTGTCTGGAAAGCTGGTGTAGGAGGGAGGGCGTCAGATTTCTGAGGCATTGGGACTGGTCCTGGGGGAGGGGGGACCTGTCCAAGCCAGACAGTCTACGACCGAACAGGACTAGAATGAATATCCTCACAGGGAGATTTGCTAGTTCTGCTGCGGGGAGTTTAAACTAGATTGGCAAGGGCGACGGGAACCTGAGAACAAATTCAGAGCAGGGAACAGGAGATGGAGATTTAGTGAGTGACTCTGAAAGAGGCAGCACAGGTTAAAAAGTGTACAGCACAGGAATTTGGCAGTGTTAAAAGGTATGTAAATGCAAGATGCATAGTAAATAAAGCTGATGAGCTGAGGGCACAGATAGACACATGGAAGCACAATATCATTGCTATAATGGAAACTTGACTTAAGGAGGGGCAAAAATTACAGCTGAACATGCCTGGATATAGAGTTTTCAGGCAGAATAGGGAGGGGGATAAAAATGGTGGGGGTATAGCATTACTGGTTAAAGAAATAATTACAGCTGTGAGAAGGGATGAGATACCAAATGAAGCATCAAATGAGGTCATATGAGCTCAGAAATAAAAAAAGGGGCAGCCACACTGCTAGGAGTGTAGTATAAACCCCCAAATAGTGGAAGGGAGTTAGAAGAGCAAATACGTAGACAGATTTCTGAGTGCAAAAACAATAGGGCAGTAATCACTGGGCACTTCAACAACCCTAATATCAATTGGGATACGATGAATGTGAAAGGCACTGAAGGTGCAAAATTCTTGAACTGCAGTCAAGAGAAATTTTTTAACCAGCACGTAACAAGCCCAATGAGAGGGGGTGCAATCAATTCTCAATTTAGTCTTAGGAAATAAAGCTGGGCAAGTGGATGAAGTAGCAGTGGGGGACCATTTTGGAGATAGTGACAAAAATATAGTTAGATTTAGCATCATTATGGAAAAGGACAAAGATAGAACTGGAGTAAAAGTTCTAAACTGGGGGAAGACACACTTTACAAAGCTGAGGGGTGAGCTGGCGAGAGTGGACTGGATACAGCTATTAGAAGGAAAAGCTGTGTCAAATCAGTGGGAGGCATTCAAAGGTGAGATTCTATGGGCACAGTGTAGACATGTCCCCACAAACAAAAAGGGTGGTACTGCCAAATCTAGAGCCCTCTGGTTATCCAGAAGCATACAAGTCAAGTTAAGGCAGAAAGAGAAAGCTTATGACAGTCACAAAAGACCTAATACTGTAGAAAGCCTAGAGGAGTATAGAAAGTGCAGGGGTGAAGTAAAAATGGAAATTAGCAAAGTAAAGAGAGGATACAATAAAATATTGGCAGGTAAAATCAAAGAAAATCCTAAAATATTTTACCAGCACTTTAAGAGCAAGAGAATAACTAATGAAAAGATAAGGCCTATCAGAGATGTACATGGTAACGTGTGGATTGATGTAGATGTGGGCAGGGTACTTTGTTCCTGCCATCACTAAGGAGAGGGATGATGCAGACATTCTAGTTAAAGAGGAGGAGTGTGAAATATTAGACACAATAAACATAGTGAGAGAGGGAGTACTAGACAGACTGGCATCCTTGAAGGTGGATAAATCACCAGGACTAGATGGATTGTATCCCAGGCTGTTGCAGGAGGCCAAGGAGGAAATAGCAAATGCTAAAATGAGGATCATTTTCCAATACTCAATAGATGCAGGCGAGGTCCCAGAGGATTGGAGGTCTGCAAACGTTGTACCATTATTTAAAAATGGTGCGAGGGATAGGCCAGAAAATTATAGGCTGGTCAGTCTGACTTCAGTGGTGGGCAAATTATTGGAAACAAATGTGAGAGACAGGATAAACTGTCATTTAGAAAGACACAGGTTGATCAGGGATAGCCAGCATGGTTTTGTTAGGGGAAGATTCTAACTTAATAGAATTTTTTTGAGCAAGTAATAAGGAGGATTGATGAGGGTAGTGCAGTGGATGTCGGGCAGAATTTTTTGCTGAGCATGCAGGCGTGTGCCCGACCCACTCGAGCGTGAAATAGCGCATGATGACGTCAGGCGAGCATCCCGACGTCATCGCGCACTCGCACGATATTTCAGTCGGTGGGCACATGCTAAACCCGTAGGCACGCCTGCCAACAATTAAGAGGGCAATTAAGCCCATTAACGGCGCAATTAACAGAGATTTCTCGTTGCCCATCCAATGTTATGGTTAGCGGGAATGCAGATAGGCCAGGTGGCTTGTGCGTTTTTCAGGAAATCTCATTACGGGCGAGATGAGGTTTCCGTTATTAAATAAAAAATAAAATAAAACTGTAAGGACATAATTTTCAACATTTATATGTTCAGGTGACTGATTCTGATGCGTGGATATTTTTTTCTGCATTTTAAACTCTATCATCATTGCTCTTAAATTCTTCAGCTCCCGGAGGCAGCTCTCTGCCTTAAGGAAGCTATCATTCCGCGCTCCCCCACACCCATGCTTATGTCAGTGCCCGCCCTCATCACGTCCCCACCACGGCAGCGCTGAGCATTTCAGCGCCCCTTTCACGCTGGCTGGCCGATAATTGGTCAGTCAGTGTGAAATCGCGATTCTGCCCATTGTCTAGATGGATTTCAGTAAGGCATTTGGCAAGGTCCCACATGGCAGACTAGTCAGGAAAGTGAGATCTTATGAGGTACAGGGGAAAGTGGCAGGTTGAATCCAAAATTGGCTCAGGGACAGGAAACAAAAGGTAATAGTCGATGGATGGGTTTGCGAATGGAAAACGGCTTCCACTGGTGTTCCACAGGGCTCAGTGTTGGGGCCCTTGCTGTTTGTTGTATATATTAATGATGTAGACTTAAATGTGGGAGGCATGATTGGGAAATTTGCAGATGACACAAAAATTGGCCATGTGGTTGATAGTGAAGGTGATAGCTGTTGTCTCTAGAATGATATCAATGGTTTGGTTGAGTGGACAGAGAAGTGGCAAATGGAATTCAATCTGGAAAAGTGTGAGGTAATGCATTTGGGGAGAGCAAAAAAGCAAGGGAATAATCAATAAATGGGATGTTATTGAGAGGGGTTGAGGAAATGAGAGACCTTGGAGCGCATGTCCACATGTCCTTGAAGGGGGCAGGGCAAGTGGACAAGGTGGTCAAGAAAACATATGGAATGCTTTCTTTATTGGGTGAGGTATTGATTACAAAAGCAGGGATGTAATGATGGAACTGAATAAATGCTGGCTAGGCCACAGATGGAATTTTGTGTACAGTTCTGGCCACCACATTACAGGAAGGACATAACTGATCTGGAGAGAGTACAGAGGGGATTTACAGGAATGTTGCCAGGGCAACTATGAGGAGAGATTGGACAGGCTATGGTTGTTTTCCTTAGAACAGAGGAGGCTAAGGAGTGACCTAATAGAGGTGTACAAAATTATGAGGGGCCTAGATAGGGTAGACAGGAAAGACTTGTTTCCCCTAACTGAGGGGTCAATTATCAGGGGGCAGAGATTTAAGGTGATTGGTGGAAGGATTAGAGGACCTGAGGAAAATATTTTTCACCCAGAGTGTGGTGGGGTCCGGAATTCACTACCTGAATTGGTGGTTGGGGCTGAAACGCTCAACTCATTTAAAAGGTACCTGGATCTGCATCTGAATTGCTGTAACCTGCAAGGCTATGGACCAGGTCCTGGAAAGTGAGATTAAAATGAGCAGCTAGTTTCTTTTTTCTGTTTTTGGCCGGTTGCAGACACGATGGGCTGAATGTCCTCTCCCTGCACTGTAACTTTTCTATGGTTTCTAGGAGTGTCAGCCCAAGGAGAGATTTGTAAACATGGGGAGGGAGACAGAACAAAATGTTTTAATCAAAACAATAGAAGGTGTGTTTGAACACTTTACAATAAAAAAGATAGACTCACATTTACATAACACCTTGCTTCGCCTCAGGATATCCCAAAGCACTTTACAGCTAAGGAAGCACTTTTGACATCCAGTCACCATTGTACTATAGATATGCAGCAGCAAATTCATGCACAGTAAGCCACCACAAACAGTTGTGTGATAGTGACCAAATAATCTGGTTTTGGTTGTTGATTGTGCTAATACTGCAGGCTGGAAAGCCTATTGTATATCTAAGCCCTTCATCTTCTCCACGCTTCTATAAAGCACTAACTCCTGCAGAGGCACAGGTCCACATCTGCTGGAACTCTTCTGGTGCTTTGAGGTGACATTCTTCATGTGCGAGTGTAACCCTAGACAGTGAACACTGACAGCATGTTCCCACAAAGGGCCCATCACAGCTGAGCCCAATTTTGTGCAACATTAACATCAGGACATGCACTTGCAATGATCTAGGATGATAGCCCAACATATCACATGGTGGCTGAGCAAAAGCAGGCAAAACAAGGGAAAAGATATTTGCTCGCTTTATCCATTAATTTCTATTAAGCATACTCTGTCCAGTAATCTGTCCTGAGAGAGTTTGTGAAAATCTGTGTGCAAAATTGATGCTTGCAAGGAGCCATGCCCATTAAACACCTATCCGTCTGTTACATTTCAGGCTTTATGTAGATATTTCACAGATACTCTACAACAACAACTTGTGTCTATATCACAGGAGTGTTATTAGTCAAAGTTTGCCACAAAAGCTTGGACAACGAGGTAGTTTTTAAGGAGCACCTAAAGAAAGAGAGAAAGGTGAAGGGGCAGGGAGGTTCAGTGAAGGAATTATAAAGCATCTGTCCTAGACAGCACAAGACTGCCACTAGTGGGACAAGGAAACTCAGGATGCACAAGAGGCCAGATCTGGAGGATGCAGAGGTCTCAGAAGGCTGTAGTGCTAGAGAAGGTTACAGAGATTAGGCATGGAGGGATTTGTACAGAGGGATGTCTCCTTGACCACCTAATCCATCTGTCCTGCTATCTTCAGGAATGTGGGGATATACACTCCAAGGTTCTTTGTTCCTCAACACTTCTCAAAATCCTACTATTTATTGTGCACTCCCTTGCCTTAAGTTTGTCCTCTCCAAATACATTACCTCATACTTCTCTGGATTGAATCCCATTTGCCACGTTTTGCCCACCTGCCTAGTCCTTTGATAACTTCCTGCAGTCTACATCTTTTTCATCCCTATCAACCACATGGCCATATCATTTGCAAGCTTCTTTATCATGCCCCCCCGACATTTAAGCCTAAACAATTGACACATTTCACAAACAGCAAGGGTCTTAGTACTGAGCCCTGCAAAAGCCTGCAAGAAACAGCTTTCCAGTCACAAAAACACCTGTTGACCATAACCCTTTGTTCCTGCCACTGAGCCAATTTTTGATCCAACTTGCCATTTTCCCTCAGACTCCATGAGCTGTTAATTTACTGATTGGTCTTGAAAAAAGCCTTGCTAAAATTCATGTAGACTACATCACATATGCTCATTAAACCTCCTTGTTGCCTCCTCAAAAAATTCAATCTAGTTAGTCAGACACAAATCCATGCTGACTGTCCTAGATTAATCAGCACCTTTCTAAGTGAAAACTTATACTTTCAGAATTTTTTCCAATAAATTGGCCACCACCGAGGTTAGGCTGACTGACCTGTAATTACTCAAGCTCACCCTTTCTCCCTTTTTGAATAACATTATGATGTTAGCAGTCCCCTTGCACCCTGCCTGTAGCCAGAGGATTAGAAAATGATAGAGCCTCTGCTATTTCTTGCCTTGCTTCCCTTAGCAGCCTGGGATATATTTCACCCAGGCCTGGTGATTTATCTACTTTCATGGATGCTAAGCACCGTAATATGTCCTCCCTCATTCTGTTTATCTCGTACAATATTTCGCATTCTTCCTCCTTAATTACAATGTCTGCTATATCCCTCGTTTTTTGTGCAAATGGATGCAAAGTGTTCATTAAGAACCAGGCCCACGTCTTCTGCACAAACAAGTCACCTCTTTGGTCTCGAATCAGTCATATACTTCTCTTAGTTATCCTCTTGCTCTTTTAGTATTTATAAAACATCTTTGGGTTTTCCTTTGTATTTTGTAGGTTTTAGGGAGCAGAAGAATAAACAAGTGATGAGATGGATTAGATTATGAACAACCAAACAAGTTTAATGGAAATAACAAATAAACAGTCGCAATAGACTATACCGCAACCTAAACAGCTTTTGCAGAACTTTTAGCTCGCCCTCCTTCCTTTGGTACAACATTTTTTTAAAAATCCTCCTCATAATACTAACCCTAGAGTGTAAATTTTATTTTTGGTTAAGAAAAACAGCATAATGTAGATGCTGGAAAACTGAAATAAAACAGAAAATGCTGGAACCAGTCAAGTAGTATTTGTAAAGAAAGGAAATGGTGACATTACAAGCATAGCACTTTGTCAGAATTGATTCCAGTCCTGACAAAGGCCAATGTCTGAAACATCAATATTTTCCTTTCTTTACTGTAGTTTTTACACTTGGCTGTTTGTAATGGCCCACAATGCTCATGAGACCATCTGCACAAGAGCTACATTATATTGATATACCGCGTGAACTTGGATTATTCTGTCTGTGATAAACTTCTCATCTCCTTTGTAGCTGAAAACTAGGGTACAGGAAAACAAAAAAGGTACCTTGTACAGTTGAATCAAGTTTAACAAATTCATGCAATAGTTTCCTAAATTTTCCCCTGCGCAACACCCCAGTCCATTTGCATGTGTTGCCAAGTACTTCACATTAATTTGAGTATGTAGCCTGAGTTTGGATTTGTCTACATGCTTTACCAGCACAATATATTCACCGAGAAGTAACGACCTAGAAATTTGTTTTGGTCTGTTGTCAGGCCTGTAATGTTCTATACACGAGGAGTACATTCTATAAAGCAGAGGTCCCAGGCTGTCACCTGAAACTGTACCTCAGACTTCATCAGCGTATCTGCAATGAACTGCAGGTGTCTGCCACACCTCCAGTGGAAGCTTGCCAGTGGCGACAGCCTTCGAAGGCCTGGGTGTGTGGGGGGCTGAGGTGGGGGGAAAAACAGGAGTTGGGGGGCTAGAAGGTGCCTGGAGTGGTGCACCTCCTGGATCCACATGAAGATAAGTTTAGAAAAAATAAACGATGCTTTTTTGTTGGAAGCCCTGATTATACCTCAGAAAATGCAGGGGAAGCCAGAGCAAAGCATGCCCAGCACATGCTCCACTCAGCCCTGACCAATTTAGGAGAAGGGTTCTGAAACAGGTGTTAAACCACCCATTAACATAAACGAGGTGCCCAATATTTGTTTTAGGTAGCCTGAGTATTGCTGGACTTGATGTATGGTCGGACATTAGGCGCCCTTTGAATGTAGAACATGACTTTGCAAAATTATTACATTTTTCCCCTTATCACATCCCAACAAAATTGACAAACAGGGTCCAATTTCCCTGCCAATGCCTTTGATGTGACATTTTGCTAATCACGCTTTAATGTGCATCTTCCCAACCAGGAAACAAGCCTTAAGTAACCAAATTTAAAGTGACCCATCACATCTCATGGATACTAGAAATATAGAATATTTCTTATGAGTTAAATTGTGACGAATCCCATACCTCCAGTGGAAGGGGCCTTCTCTTTCAATCCAGACTACCTCTTCAGGCCAGAAATGTGTGAAAGAGGTGTGCCATCTCCAACAAACATTCCTAATAATGGACCACCAGCTTCTCAAACTCTACTATATATTTCTTAATCCCTTGTCACAAATTCCTCCACATTATTTTCTTTTGTCAAAGTTAATATAAGACCATATCCACTTCCTTCCATCCCCTCTGTGTATTGGGCCTTTGGGCAAGATGCAACATAGGCTGAGAGATGTTGAGAGAATTGAGGAGGTAATTGAGTAGAACCTGTAAAATGGGCTGCAGGAGGAAATAAAACTTAGACATTGTCAGCATAGTGCAGTCAGACCACAGTACAACAAATTGGTGGGATTGGATTCTTCTTATCAGATAGTCAGGCTTCTCTATTGACTACCATGGACTTTCTAATAGGAAAAGAGAAGGCTGAGGCATAAAGAGGTCTTTAAAATAATGAAGGAGGTTGATAGGGTTGACGTAGAGAAGATGCTTCCGTTTGTGAGTAAATCCAAAACCAGGTCCATAAAAATAAGATAGTTCCAAATAAATCCAAGGAATTCAAGAGAAACACATCTACTCAGAGACTGATGAGAATGTGGAACTCTCTACCGCATGGAGTACTTGAGGTAAATAGCACAGATGCATAGGCCGGAATTTTACATTCGGCACGCCCGACACGCCGGAGCATAAAATGGCGTGCGATGACATTGGGCGTGTGTCAACGTCACCACGCATCATCGCGATATTTCGTTTGGGCGGGTGCATGCGTGTCCACCGATAATTGAAAGGCCTATTAAGGCCATTAAGGACCTAATTAACTTGAATTTTACGCTGCCCGTCTAACCTTACGGTTGGCGGCGGCAAAAAGGCCAAGCAGCATTTACATTTTTTAGTAAACGTCACCCACAAGCGGGACGAGGTTTCCTAAAGTTATTACAAGTTAAACAAAAACTTTCCTTTGAAATTAAAAACATGTCCCATCTCATGTGACACAGTCACATGAGGGGGCATGTTTCATTGAATTTTTATTGTATTTAATAATTTTTTTTACAAAGCGCCTCAATCTCCCCGAGGCAGCTCCATGCCTCAGGGAGATTGAAGCGCTCTTTCGCACGCATGCACGACCTGCGCGCTACACCAGACCCCCCTTCCTCCCCAGGCCTGCATAGGTAGCACTCAGCGCTACTGCTCGTGATCCACACAGGGCGGGCCTTAATTGGCACAGGTGGCATTCAGCTGCCGGACTGTCCCGCCCGACTGCTCCCGCTGAGCCCGCCCAACGCGGGAAAAATTCAGGCCATAGATGCATTTAAGGGGAAGCTCGAAAACTAAATGAGCGTGAAAGAAATTGAAGGGTATGTCAAAAGGGTAAGATGTCGTAAATAGAATGATAGGAAGCTTGTGTGGGGTATAGATCTATACGTCTAAATGGCCTGTTTCTATGCTATAAATATGATGTTCTATAAAAGCCCCAGGTTTAATTCTTTGTCTGACCTAATCACATAGGTATTAGTGGTAGCACTCTTGGTTCAGAGTCAAAAGACTGTGGGTTCAAAATCCAACTCCAGGGATTTGAGCAAGTAACTAAGACTGACACTCCAGCGCAGTACTAAGGCAGTGCTGCACTGTCAGAGGTACCACCTTAAGATGAGGTGCTAAACTAAGACATTGTTTATCCTCTTGGATCTGATGCCACTATTTTGAAGGAAAAACAGCAGAGCTCTCCTCGGTGTCCTGGCCAATATTTACCCCTCATTCAACATCACAAAAACAGATTATCTGGTCATTATCACATTGTTCTCTATGGGATCTTATCATGTGCAAATTGGCTGTTGCGTTTCACTGCATCATGACCGTAACTATACTTCAAAAGTACTTCATTGATTGGAAAGTGTTTTAAGACATCTTTAGGTCAAAAATGGCACTACATAAATGCATGTTCTCTTTCTTACCCTTCATCTCACCCAGGTGGCTGTAGGAGTGAAAGGAGTACAACAACTGCTTTGTTCTATTTTTTCTGTCCCTGTCTGTAGGGATCCCTTTGGTTTCCCTTCAATGCCTTCCTAACTAATTATCACTGAGTACACGATTGTATTATAACAAGTATCATGTGAAATTTAGAAATAAATATGAAATGTGAATTATTATTACAGTTGGTATTTTTTCTAGGGATCCAGATGGTATTAAAAGTTGAGAGGAAAACTTGAGTAGGTTGTGGATATCATCTGAAGTCTATGATTAAATAATAGCTTCACAGTATCTCTCTGTCATCTGTCATTTTTGTAATGCATACTAATGGTTTGAATAAAATATAAACAGTGCTACCACACTGAATAAAAAGCAAGAGACCTAACTGTGTTCTCATTGCCGTGGAATAATACTGTCACAAGATCTGCAGGGGGATAACCATTATTATATATTATCTGGGGTTAACTTGTACAATTGGTAACCATTTCCCTTCTGAGTCAGGAAATTGTGGGTATCAGATTTTGTTCAATAACACTCTTGTGAAGCATCTTGGGACATCTTTACTACAGTAAAGGCACCATATAAATGCAAATTATTGTTGTTCAAACTCCAATACATGACTTGTGCACATAATCTAGGATGGCTTCAGTATAGTAAGTGTTGCATTGATGGAGATGCTGTTCTTTGGATTAAGGCATTGAACTTGTTCTGGTGAATGCAAAAGGTATTATGGTACTGGTCAAAGAATGTTAGGGAGTCCTCCTGGTGTCCTGGCCCTCATTTGGCACTTAAGGTACCTTGCTGTGCAAAAATTAGCTGTGTGTTTGCCAAATGAGCAGTAACTGCATTTTTAAAAGTAATTCATTGAACATGAATGTCTCCTGAGAGGTATTTAAGTAAAAGCTATTTTCGTAAGGCAGTATTCTAATCTTGAGTACTTCCAGGTGGCTGTTGTTTCTTGATCATTTTCACAGTAGTAGTGCAGCTTTATTTCCCTTGTTTACCAATAAAAATTACCATTAATGGTAAGAAACTTCAATGGAAATAAAAACTACCGACATGTACAAAGGGCTGTGGATTTACCAATACCCATTTTATACTATCGTACAAGATCAGAATTTATGTGGTTAAAACATAATGATATCTACATAGAATGATTAATAATAGAACACAATCACTCTGATTATCAAGTGATAATCATCGGATTAATTGGATGCAAACACTCTGGAAATTATGAAGTAATTACTTAGCAGTTCTAAAGCAGAATTAGAAGAGAGTTAAGAGATTGCTAGCTGATTATAGTTCAATAGCTTCCTTCAGCTACAACTCTTCAATTAAAATGATTGTTAAGAGGATTATCACATTTATGAAGGTAAATCTGAGTTTATTTAAAGCAGATTTTACATTGCAATTGTTTATGTTTCTGCTCCCAGTACGATTTCATGGAGCGTCTTGATGGCAAGGAGAAGTGGAGCATGATGGAGTCACCACGTGAGCGGAGAAGCATCCAGACCTTAGTCATCAATGAAGCTGCATTTGTTCAGTATCTGGATTCAGGAACATGGCATCTTGCTTTCTACAATGATGGGAAGGAAAAGGAACTGATCTCCTTCAACACTGCTGTATTAGGTGAGTAGAACTGGCGTTCAGTGTATAGGCTTCCTAATATATATAAAACCTAGAGCATAAATATCTCCTCTGTTCGAAAGTTTCCTTTTCCAATAAAGCTATAATTTGGAACTATTTCATGGGGCTAAAATAAAAGAGCTGCTGGCTGTTTGTAATAACTTCAAATTTTAAAAAAATTGGAGAGGGGGTGCCTCTATTTTGTGGTGGCCTCTCTCTCCCTATAAGCTACCATGGAATCCTACCACTGCTTTCAACCTGAAAGGCCCGTTAGCCCTCTAGCCTTGAGAGCCTGCC
This sequence comes from Cetorhinus maximus, assembly GCF_964194155.1. NCBI lineage: Eukaryota > Metazoa > Chordata > Chondrichthyes > Lamniformes > Cetorhinidae > Cetorhinus > Cetorhinus maximus. The sequence continues at coordinate 118,719,146 of NC_135888.1, read as the reverse complement.
CACTGACCTTAAATGGACATCGAACCTGCCCTCTGGACTGTTTCCCATACAGTATGCACTTCTAACCCATATTTGAACCTGACTGAGGCGAAGTTCAGAAGCCTACAAGAAAATCCTGTACCATATTTCTACACCCTGAAAACTGCCACAATCTATTCTGCATTTTCTTTTAACAGGAACATTCTGTGTGTTTTTTTCTGTCTCCACCACCAGCCCCCACCGTTGTTTTAAAAACTAGTGCTTCTGTGGTGCTGTTCATCCTGATCCAAGAGATTACCAGCTTCTTTAGGTGCCTGAAATAGTGCTAACCAACACACACTGCTACTCTTGAGATATCTATTTCCAATAAGCAGGAGGCTACATTCTCAGTATCAAATTATCCTACCATCTAACTTCAAAACCCAGGATTTAATTTACACCTTAAAGAATTAAAGGATATTTGGTATGGTGTTGCCTTTGTATCAGGGGATGCCTTAAGATGTAGCTCAGTGACATCAGTAAAAATTAGGGGTTATTTTACAGAGATGAAGTCTACAACAATACTCACTAGGTTTAGCTACTTTTTAACTATCCCTCATAATTGAACACAGATAATTGCTCTTGTCCACTTTGATGCTACAGTCTTGAAATTCCTTAGGCCGTGATCCTGGGATTGTTTCCACCAGTGACGTCCGACGTTAACCTAACCAGGATTTGGGATGCCGGGGGTGGTGGTGGTGGGGTGTATCTACTTTGTACTGGGCAGGCGGGCGCAAATGCCAAGGCAAGTCCTTCCCTGACACCTGCTTGCTTCATGTAACCACGTTTCCCTACTCCGCACCACCACCCCCACCCATCTCCATTCCCGTGTAAAGGTGGCCAATCAGGAAATGTACAATTTTTAAAAGTTGGCCTGTTCTTCAGGGGTTCAGGTCATCTGGTGGAGTGCGCATGTGCCCATCAAGTGCCTTGTGTGTCTCATCTCACTGGCCTGTTAGCCTCCAGTACTAAATTAGGTGCAAAATGAGCCAAGGAGGTAGGATCTCCCAGTGTCACATGGGAATCCAGTAGATCCTGCAGGAGATCTCAGCCTCAATTCCAAACTGAAGAGAAAAGAGGAGACAGAGCAAATCTGGACCCATGGCAATGGAGTCTCAAGCAACACTTTAATGAAAATTCAGCTGTGGCAATGATAATAACTTTAAAACGAGTCCCAGTGTAGCTTGGCTGGGAAGGGGTAAAAATTAGGAAGGGTTCCATAGTGCTACACTTTTCTGTAAAATATTTAGTCTCCTATGTGACACCATCTTCAACAAATGAGGTGGAAATTAAGAGCAAGGGCTAGAAATTTGATTTCTTCAATTTTTGGGCACTGGGGTCGCAATTGGTGATGTGTCGATGTCTGTTCAGCCTGCAAAATTCATGTGCCCACCCTCATCTGAATTGTGACATTAGCTGGTGCACCTCAATACTGATCACTGCCTCTTAATGCTGCCAGTGAGCCATGCACACAGCAGGAGGCCACGGCAGCATTGTTTGTCAATCACGTGCTACAGGCAACCTGCTCTTTCTTAAAGGCAGCCTGTCACTTAAATGGATGCTGCACAAAAAAGATTGCTGTAATGCAAATTATTGGAAACAGAACACCAGAAAAGACAGGTAATGGATGCAATGCTGGAGGCATTATCGACAGAGGTGTGAATGAAGAGAGATGCCATGGTCCCATAGCGGGCCAGGAGACCCCCAAGGACCACCCTCAGAATGGAGTGGGGAGCATGAGTAAGGTCAATGCCTGGATTCTGGACTTGAGGACCTCACAACAGCACCACAAGAGATCTAATGACCTCACACAGGTGGTCAAAGTCAGTGAATGCACTTTCACAGGACATCTCCTGTCCACTACACCAGCAACCTCTGACACTGCTCAGTGCATGACACCCTCATCACTTACCCAACAATGCTCCCTGGCACTCAGTACTCCAGCTTAACATGCAGATTTTCCACCTTGCATTCACAGACCTACCAGTGCAGCCAGCCCCACACCCACCGCTTGTTGCTTCCACATTACTCCAGCTATTCAATTATGGCACGTACATCATCCAATCACAGAGCTACACAATCACTGACATTCTTCCCCACCCCCCCCCCCCCCCTTATTAAACTAGGTGGCATACAATAGCAAGGAGCAGAGCAGATGAGCAAAGAACAAGGACACCTGCATCTCCTGAGCCCAACAGAGGAGATGGTTCTCAGCCTCAGCTTGGGGCTGAATGCGATGGAGCCTTTGGCATCCAGCATCACTGAGAACATTGAGGATGACAGTCTCTTCCTATGTTATGCCCCTTCTCAACTCCCAGCTCACTCTCTTTAATGATGAACAAGCTGATATAGTGTGGCTATGGACCTCCTGTTTCCTACCCCAAGCCCCTTCCCTCACAACAACCTTCTCCTTCTGAGATAAAAACAGAAAATGCTGGAAATACTTAGCCGATCTGGCAGCATCTGTGGAGAGAGAAACAGAGTTAAGGTTTCATATTGATGACTTTTCATCATAACAGCCTTCTGCGTCCCTGCTTTCAGCCACCTACCTTCCCAGCCCCATGGGAACCCCAAGAAGTGGGAAGAGAAGCAAACAGAACTGACGAAGAGACCCTGTCACTTGATCTGTCACTCACAGCCACTAGTTCTATACTGGACCTGCAAATATCTTGGAGGTTAGTATAGAATTGGAATTGGTATGTGGTGAGTCACCAGGCATGGGTGGCTGCAGCTAGGCCAGGGATAAAGGGTAGCTTATTTGGCAGCTCACTAGAGGGTGAGGTGGCAGAGGGCTCAGATGAGAACTTTAATGGAGTGGCATACAGGAGAATGCTGAATGGGCATGCACACCGCAATGCTGGGTGTGTTGGCTGGCCTGCCAGACAGCCTCTGCTGTCACTGTCAAGGAGCATGAAGGAGCCCGGCTCCAACTTGGCTGAAGACATGGTCCACAGATTCTGCTCCATCTCCCTACTATGTTGTAAACCCACATGCACTCAGCCCCCATATCTGGTGCAGCCTTTGGGTGAACAGGTCTCTTACTCCTCTCTCCTTCCTATGAGGATGAGGCATTACTCTCTGGCCAATGCAGGAACTCACCAAGACACTTCCAAAAACACTGCAGAGTACTTTCAGACATTTTACAATGGAAAAAGTTTCAAAAAACTAACAGCTGCAATTAGGGTGCCAAACCCTTTAAATAATGCTACTGCAGGGCTTATGTTGTCGCTTCACACTTATTTTATCATTGCTGAACAATACAGGCAAGGCCAGGACCTGCGTTGTTTAAATTTGGGATCCTGGCGTAACATCAGTGCCAACTCAACTTGTTCGGCTGCACGCCAGCACGCACCTTTGTGCATGCATATCCTTAGAGAAAAGGACTGCACCTGCCCACTAGAAAGCCGGGTGGGCCTTTGTATGCAGATGAATTTTGTGGCCCCAGTGTCAAAACAAAGTCTGAAATCTATGATCCCTTATACACTGAGGTTCAAGTCATCCATTAGTTGCTCAACATGGCAAGGATAAGGTTTGTGAATTAATGTTTCACCTCCAGTCCTGGATGTAATGCTAACTATAGCCTGTGGCATTGGATCTTGAATATTAGTGTTTCTGTAGCTTGCTAACACCAAATTTCTTTCATTTGCATCACTCAATAAGTAATCACATTGACTTTTGCATCTTTCTCGTCCTTATTTATCCCTGACCCAGTTTCCAGAGGTATAGTTTGTCTTTCGCTCGATGAAGAAAGGGTCTTATTTTCAGTTGTCAGTAATCATTTCAATCCTCTGTTTAAAATTTAATACTCAATCCCTACTAAAATAAGATGAATTGTCCAGTTTTTAAAGCTCTGATCAATCAATTTTTGTTAGGTAACAGCAGCAAAGGTTATGGAGAAAAGTCAGATAAATTGAGTTTGGTCACATAACAGTCATGGTCCAATATAATCTTATGACATGCTTGAGGGGCTGAATGGCATGCTGCTGTTCCTATTTTCAAAACGTTGCTGTTATAATTGCCTTAAATTTTGTGAAAAGTTATGAATTATTTTTATTATATAAATATTGTCCAGTCCATTCTATTACCTTTGAAGTAAATACCACACAGTGAGGATTGGATGTTTAATGTTTTTCATATGGAGAGCTCACAATCTTATGCCATTGAACTGGGGAGGTGAGGCAAAGAACAAAAAGGAGGAAGATGCTAACAATAGACAAGAAACTTCCTATTGTCAGCAAAGGGTGTACCTACACCACATGGACTACAGCGGTTCAAGAAGGCAGCTCACCATCATCTTCTCAAGGGCAACTAGGGATGGGCAATAAATGCTGGCCCAGCCAGCGACGCCCACATCCCATGAATGAATAAAAATAAATAAATAAATAGAAGTCACAAGGGAAACAATTCATCAAGTCTCTCAGTTCTTCTGGCTTTTAACTACAAGCAACTTTAGCAATAGATTATTGGCCAGGAAATTTAAGTGATGTGGAGTGTTATGACTACCTGAGGAGGGGTGAAATGACTCCTCTATTCTCCCACTCCAGGTTTGATTGTAACAGGGTCTTTAGTGAACCTAGAGAGGATGTGCTTTGCCAATTCTGTAAGAGTCCCACTATTTATGCTTTGAGGGTGTAAAGAGTTATTCCGACAGGTTTTTTTAGGTTCAACAAAGAACAAGATAAGTTTATTGAAACTATTTCCTGAGCAAAACAGAAACTTGGTAAAACACAACCATCATTTATATGGTCACACACGTTCATCTGGGCCCACACACATGCACCAGTACAGATGGCAGAGTAAGAGGTCAGGCTTATAGGATTTTTTTTACAGTTTGTGAAAGATAAAACAAAGGAGTACACGGTTAGCTGTTCCTTGACTGGTCTTGATGCGGTGGTTCAATGTTGTAGCCGTTCTCTTCAGCTGCTCTCCTGGGTATAGTTGAATGGAGCAGATTTCCACATTTTTTGAAAAGATCTTGGTTCACAGTCGGTTTTTCGTCTCAGTATGGTTGCTTTGCAAACCGGGCACAGCACTTCCAAGAGAGAGAGAGAAAGAGTGCATAGCTTCAATCAGCCTGTGTTCAGTACAGCATTGTCTATTTTTTTTTCTCTCTCTTGCTTGGTAAGGCCCTTGAAGTACTTTGCTTGTTGCATATTCCAGAGAAATTATATTAGTTCTTGCCTGCTGCAGTTATTGTTTCAGAACAGGTAATTGCACTTAGATGTCTCATCTCAGAATCATTTGAACAGTCCTAGGACGGTGTGAATGGACAGGGGATGGGGTCTTTCATGCTCCCGAGGGGGTTGAGTGTCTGTCTTCACCCCATTTGGTGGAATGCAAAATTTGGATTTCAGCAGTCTGGGCAGTTTTCCCATTATCTGTCAAGGGTCCCAGTTTTTAACAATCCAGCCAGTAGGGCTGGATGGGGGGGAATGAATCCAAGGACAGATAAGAAAACAAGGATTGAGAAATTTAAAATCAAGGCATTGCCAGACTAGAAAGGAAATGGAAGGGAATACAAATAATTTTTAACAGTTATATAAACTGCAGATTATTGGCCAGTAAATGGTAAAAAATCCATTGAGTCTTATTTTACAGCTGATGATTTCCCACTTAACAAAAGGAAGTATGATTAACAGAAAATGGTCACCATTTTGGGAAGAAAACTGACATTTGTGTAACCATTATTATCCAATGTGTGTTTTATCGATGCGACACTTGGCATCTGTTTTTAAAAAGTAAGCACAGCAGTTACTTTTCATTGTCACCCTTAACGATTTTGACGCTGTCCTTTATTGCACAGAGGTGGAATCAATGGCAGGTTAATAACATTGGTGCTCTGTAATCTATCAGAGGTCAGTGTCCTTGGGAGCCTTTTTTTTGACTGTGAGTCACATCATTCACATTAGGGAGTTCCGTCATGTGAAATGGACAGCGGTATAGAGGAAGAAGTGTCTGGATAGGTAGACAGTGGTAATGAGAAAAATAGATAAGCCTGAGTAAGAATCCAAGCAAGACTTCTCATGACCCTTCTTCCCAAGTGGATGCAAGCCAGGCAAAAAGTACACAGATATTTAATTTCTACTGATTTATCTGGTCAGGTAGTGCCTGCTTTACATGAAAGCGCTAAACAATGTGCTGCTTAAGGAATGTAAACTTCTGGTGCCAGAAGAGTAACTGAGGAAGCCTATGGACAGAGTGGAGTTTAAATATGTACAGTAGCAATAATATACAAGGCCATTAGCGTCAGACATTCACCATTGCTGTGAACCCATACCTATGCTATTATTTATCAATTGGACAAGAGAGCATTGTACAGGTGTTCTCAAATGAACAGATTTTAATGCAAGACTGGTGCATGAGTATTTTTAAGCAGTTTACTTAATTCATCGGCTTTATGATAGTGTCATAGCTCATAACTCCTTCTAACCTGTTCCTTTAAATAAATATATTTGCTGTAATCTGTTGAAGAAGAGAAAAAAATAGAAACTTGATAATTATAGGCCTGTTAGATTAATGTCAGTTGTAGGTTCACTCTTAGAATACATAATTCGAGGTCTAATTAGTGAGCATTTATAAATTCATGTGATAATCAAGGACATCAAGTCATGTTTGACAACTTTAATAGAGCTTTTCGAAGAAATGACTGATTGTATAGATAATATGGTCCTTGAGCCTCATCTACACACTCAGGTTGGGAGTGGGTGGTAGTGGGAGAGAGCTGCTAGCACCTGCTGTGCCTCGACTGAATTTTACACACATTCACAAACACGTAAGCGTATAACAGGCTTGCATGGGCACCCAGCTATAACGACACCTCATGCATACATTTGCCTGCATATATATCTATACCTCCTCCAGTCCACTATGAAGCAGGCCCTTTCTAAATGTTTTCTTTTACTCCATGGTTATACTAAAGATTGTTCTGATGCATAGTTGGTTTTTATATAGTCAGCAGCACTTCACAAGGTCCATTAAACCCTTACATTCGGGTCTCAGATCTGTGTTCTGTGCTTAGACAATTCATTCGGAATGTGATTCCAAATCATTTCTGTGGCCAGGACAGGAAACATAGTCATGTTCTTTGTGGGTAGTGCTTTGTTAGGATCAGAGTAGATACTTACTGTTGAAGATTTCAGAAGTTGACAGTACTGTCACACTGTGATAAGTTAGGAGCCTTAAACACTCAGGTAGCAGTTCCTTTTGGCTGCAGACACCTGCCTTCTGAGGCAGGCAAAGCACTTAAATATAATGGAAACCACCAAACCACCAAAAGAAACACGACGGCATAATAACCGGGCAAGAAAACAATTAGGGAGAATAAAATGCTGTTCAGGACTTCAAACATGGGCATTCATTACCAGTCATTAACAATTCAGAAAAAGATATAATGGTTTAACTAAGCAGTACTTCATGCTAACTCCGACAGAGAAGCAATAAAACATGGAATGTTTGACGTTGGGCGAGCGTCCTGATGTCATCGTGCACTTGCGCGATATTTCGGTCAGCGGGCGCGCGCTGAACTCGGAAGCGCGCCCCCTGACAATTAAGAGGGCAATTAAGCCCATTAACGGTGCAATTAACAGATTTTTCGTTGCCTGCCCAACGTTACAGTTGGCGGGCGGGCGAATCGGTCAGGCGGCCTTTGCATTTTTCAGGAAACCTCATCGTGATGAGGTTTCCGTGATAAATTAAAATAAAAACAATTTCCTGTGGATAGCGTTTTCATTACCTACATTTTCAGTTTGACTGATTACGAAGCTTGGACCCTTTTTTCCGGTTCCTGTGACCTTTATTTTAGGTTGTTGAGGTCTTCAGCTCCCTGAGGCGGCTCCCTGGCTTCAGGGAGCTTTCTGCGAGCGCTCCACCGTACCTGCGCTGACTCCAGCACCCGCCCTCCTCCCGTCCCCACTCCGGCAGTGCTGAGTCTTTCAGTGTGCGTTTCACGCTGGCTGGCAGTTAATTGGCCATCCAGCATGAAATCGCGGTCGGGTGCCATTCCCTGGCCACTCCCAGGCCCGCCAATCATGCCCACACGGTGACCTAAAAATCCACCCCAGGATTTATTTTGTGACTCATGATTGAGTCAGAACTGAATTTTCTTTTGGCCTTTAAGGTTATTTCTACTCAATAAATATATTTATCTTTGAAACATTAATTTCTAATTTGTTAGCCCCTGTAAGACACTTTAAGACAATAGCATGATATGAATTGGAAATTAAAAGGTTTTTCTCTTTCAATCCTATTTGTTAATTTTTAGGATGAACTGGTGGCTATCAATCCAAGAATTTGATTTCAGTAACTCAGTATTCCAAATTGAACATATACAATTGTTCCTTCCTCATCTCTAGGTCAGAAATCCTGACGACCTGGCCAAATGCCCTTGCGGGTCTATCATTACTAGTGGAATTACAGCAGTTCATGAAGAAGGTCATTCACCACCACTTTGTGACAACTCGGGATGGGCAATAAATGTGTCCTTTCCAGACATCCTGAGAACCAGTTGAGGAAAGGAAAACCAGATCAGTCTGCAGGGTATCATTATGTAATTAGCTCAATCAGGTTTGCTGCACTTCCAAGAAATTTTCTTTGACACCCATCAATCAAATATAGAGCGGGAGCATCATAGCTGCAACGTATTATTGCATACTTAGGCGTTGTACTTTTTGGTGCTCACCGCCACCTTTCCCCCACCCTACCCCCTCACAAATTAAGTATTATTTGAGCTGTTTTGTTGATTTTCAAGAGCAAAGAAGAGGCTCAACTTGAAAGCTAGCAGTTCAGAAAAACACTAACCGTGTTTAGGCAGGCAAGCAAAGCTCTGAGGAGCAGATGAGCGTATGCCGATAGGAAAGAGTGGCTGAGAGGTTTTTTTGCAAATTTATTCGTTCATGAGATGTAGGCATCACAGGCTAGGCCAGCATTTATTACCCATCCCTAACTGCCCTTGAGAAGGTGGCGGTGAGCCACCTCTTTGAACTGCTGAAGTCCACGTGGTGTAAGTACACACACAGTGCTGTTAGGAAGGGAAATATAACCAATATAATCCATATCATGTTTTAATCTATATTTTTTATATTTGAATTCCAGCTTTGAAATTTTGTGTTTGGTAGGGTTGGAATGGTTAATTCATAAAAAACAGAAATGACAGCCTTCAGAAATTCCCTTGAGGACTTTTGGGCACAGATCTGGGGCAGGGCAGAGCTTCCATCCACCACATGGATGTGCCATCCCAAATACCCCCATGCCAACCTATGCCCCTTTTACCACCCCCATGGCTCTTCATAGTCCCTGTGCCAATGTATGCCCTTGTACCCAGCCCCTATGGCCCCTCATACCTTCCATGCCAACCTATGCTCCTCCACCCACACCTCTATGGCTCTTTATAGCCCCTATGCCAACTTAGTGCCAACTCATGCCAACCCATACCTAGCACCCTTTTCCTTACACCTACCATGCCAACTGACCTAGTATCCACCATGGACAGACCTCAGAGCCCATGAAAGAGATTAGATAAAATAAAGTTCTATAAAACAAAGTTCAAAGTGTCTATTGCAGACTTCACTATTTTGGAAAAGAAACCTCATTCATAAAAAGCCATTTACTACATTTGCATTGGTTCAACTAAATAAAGCCTTATAACAACAAAAATTCCATTTAAGTACACAAACTCTTATAACAACAAGCATTGGAATTCATAGTGCCACATCAAAGAGTCTATAACCACTTGTAGCTGTCAATCAAGCTGTGAAATGGCAGTCATCCTACTGTGATAATGGTTGTGAAATCAGTAAAGCAGCACTAATCAAGTAATGAAAGCTCTCAGGCGTATGTCAACAGACAGGGTGAAATAGCAAGCAATCATTGTTTTTAAACACTCCAGATATTTTTCAAATATTTAAGGAAGGATTTTTAAATGCCTTGACAGCTTTACAGCTCCCTTTAATAGGTGTGTCTTACAGTTTCTCATGACAGTTTTTACAGTTCCCTTTGACAGATCCTCTTGACACTTTTGACAGGCCCTCTTGACTGGTGTTTTTGACAGTTGATTTTGACAATTCCAATGAACTTGACAGCAATGAGATTATGCACCTCTTAGGCACACTTATGCCTACTTTTAACAATTCCAAAAGGCACCTAACCTCCCCCAAATGTGTACTGGGAGCAGATCCGAAGGGGGTACCTTACTTCTCCAAAGGGGTACCCTGGCTATCCAAACGAATCCACAAAGTTCAGACCTGTTCTTACCTGATCTAATCTGCACATGTTGGATTTCGCACTCCTGCGGCAGAAATTCAACCATGCCGGGAAGCCAACCACCACCGCCCACGATTGGGGCTGGAAGGCAATTACACGCTGCCGGGCCAATTAAGGCCACCCAACATGAAACGCGAGTGGCAGCGCTGAACGCAGCCTGTGCGGGTGGTGAGGGGCGGTGAGGGGGGGGATGTATGAGCCGGGTGAGCGTGACCTTGGCGCATGCATGCGAGTGCGCACTTCATAATCTCCCTGAGGCACAGAGCTGCCTCAGGGAGATGAAGTATTATATAAGAAAATGAAGAAAATAAAAATGTAATGAAACATGTCTTCTCGTGTGACTCTGTCACATGAGCAGAGACATGTTATTAATTAAGTTTTGAAATTTTTATTTTATTTTTATTTGCTTTCAGAAACCTCATCCTGCCCGTGGATGAGGTTTCCTAAAAGGTGCAAAGGCCGCTTGGACTTTTCGTCTGCCCGCCAACCGTAAGGTTGGACAGGCAGTGAAAAATTCAAGTTAATTGATAGTTTAATGGCCTTAATAGGCCTTTTAACTGTCGACGGGTGTGCTGCCGACTTCGGGACACTTGCCCGACGTCGATGCACATCAGCTTACACTCGAACGGGTTGGCCGTGTGCCCGTCCGCCGAGCTAAAAGTTTTACCGCTGGCCTACCATAATCTGACTTCAGTGGAGGCATCCAATGATTTAAATGGCCAGATGCCTCTGTAAACTGTGAAATGTGCCCTGCCCCCATACCCGCCCCCATGAAAATGGAAAGTGCCATGTGTAGGTGCAGGACTTCTGATTTTCAAGCACTTCAGCTATTTTTGCCACGATGGAAAGCCTCTTCGTCCTGGCGAAAATCTGTGCCCTAGTTTCCTTTCTGAAAATGGCCCAAGTTCAAGAATGAAAAAGTTTTGTCTTATCTTTACTTTCTTTTCAAGGCAATATTTCTGAATAGGCTTGACAATTTTTACTCATAATTTCTATTCCCACCCATGGAACTGTATCGCAAAAGGTCACTTTATTTGGAGGAGACAGGAGCAAAGGCAAGAAAATTAAAAGCAGAAAGAAATTGATTTGGGAGCTGAGTCACACAATGGATCAGCATTCGACCTCAAACCTCTAGGTTCTAGCGTTACGGTCAGCCATAATTCTGTGCTAATTGCCAAGTATCTGGCAGAGAATGGAATTGCAGATTAGAAAGATAAATAAAAGAAGTGATCAAATACAATTTCCAATATGGTAATGCACGTACTGTTGAGATCATGGAAATATCATCGGTGGAAAGTAGCTGATTAAGACTGAATAATGTATATTCTAACATTAGCAAGTTATTCTGTACTTTCACTCAATTACCTTGGGGGCACAGGGAGAAATTTTACAGATCCTTTCCTTGGGAGATTAGAGCAGTTAGATGGAGTCCACAGTCGGGTAAATTGCACATGGTCAGTGGAAGGAACAGATTTGAAGAGCTAAGAAGCCTTCTATTATCCAGTACTTTCTTGTGACCTTAACATTTTCAGTCGCATACTACAAAGTTGTAGGAACTGAAAATGTCACGCTGGTGCATTGATGAGTGCTGTTCTTCAGCTGCGCTTGTTGAGGTGGACTTTGGAGATTGTGTTAACTCAAAATCTACCTCATGTTGACCGTCCAAGACTTGTAACCAATGCCAAAACAGAAAAGGTGTTCCGTTCTAAAGCACTGACAGCCGTCGTCTTGATGAACATAACAGATAACTAACTTCAAAACAAAAAATAAACACTTAAATGGTTAGGGGCTCTTAGAAAGATTCAGTTATTGAATATTCAGCTAAAATTAGAAACTAATTACTAACCATGTTTATGACATTGTCAGATTCTGTGCAGGAGTGTCCTCACAATTGCCATGGCAATGGAGAGTGTGTATCGGGCGTTTGTCACTGCTTCCCAGGATTCCATGGGGCTGATTGTGCAAAAGGTACCGTTTGATCTCTTATTTATAACTGAAGGCCACTCACATCAATTTCTGTTCCAAAGATAATATAATTTTTCCATGAAGAACAGTGTGATATCAGTAAAAGCAAACTATATTTCAGAGGTAACTTTAGGAATTGCAAATATCTATTCTCAGGCTTTACTTTGTTCTTAGTAATTTGCCCCTGAAATAGTGTGAAGTATTGTATTCAACTATTTCTGGTAGACCGATCGGTGAAGGAAACTGCTTGGAGAAGATCCAGTCAATAACATTACTAACAGTTGTATCGGTCTGTTCAGAGATGAGCTGCTCTTTTATCAGGTTGAGATTTTGGGTTGTTGCTTAAGATTGAGAGGGTAAATACTGTAACCTTTACAAAGCAGTTAGTGTTCTTGTTGTATGGCACCAATTGGAATTAAATGAGCAATCACACTTGCAAACATCATAAAAATGGCTTGTGTGGGGAAGAAAACATTTTTAGCGGGGGTGGCATCTTTCTGGGTTTGGGTTAATGTGGATTGGTGATATCTGTGTCAAGGGAGGTTCACATTTTATATAACCCATGATGTACCTCACCTAGGAAGGTTAAATTCTGGTTGCAAAAAAAAGTCATACATTCCTCTCAATATTTACTCTTCAAGTTAGTAGGCACAACAAAAAAAATTCCAAGAGAAAACCAGCAGAATTAATTCCCCCCAACTCAGCATGAGAAAGTATCGTTGGTTATTCATTTTAAACATTAAAATGATTGTCCAAGCACTTGCTCAAGTTGTGTCAAGTTCCTGCCTGTTTAGCAGGCTAATGATCAGTGTAGTCAATTTAAAATTGGTAGGATGAGACAGCATGGAAACTAAATACACCATCGATGTAGGCCCGGATTTTTGTCTGGAGCTCGCAAAATTGCAGCTTCAGAAATGCACACCCGACTCATATCTGACTTTGCCCGGGATTTTCATTTTTCACACAAGGGCAATGTGCAATGCACAGTTTTGAGCCACAATGCTGATGGAGCGTGGGTGCAGAGGTGGGCTGGTCAGAAGGCTGTCTCGGTTTTCAGGGACAGCAGCACAGCTCCCGACATTGTGCTTATGGCCCCTAAAATTCACCCCTCAGAACCCACCCATCCCCCCATGCCCCCTCATACACCCAATGTCCCATCCACACCCCCTCATATCCCCCATTCCACCCCATGCCCCTCATCCCCCATGCCACCCATGTCCCCCTCCATGCCCCATCAAGCTCCCCATGTCCACTCCATGCCTCCTCCTCCCACCCATGTACAGTCCTCAGAGGCCATGCAATAGCAATGGATGCAGGTGAAAAAAAATAAATCTGTAACAATCTGATAAAAATCTCTGTCATTGATACTGCAAAAAACTGTAGGCTCATAGAAGCAATGTTTAATCCCTCAACTGGCCATTAAGCTGTGTGAACCAACAACTATGTATTCAGAAACCATATCAAAGGTTATTATAACCTCTTAAAACTATCAATCACTCCACTGAGCAGCTGTGTCAACAGAACTAAGTACTCCAGCAGCTTTTAGAACTTAGACCAGCGTTCAAATTGGCAACAGCTATCAAAACATTAGTTTCAGCTCCAGACCCCCTCAAGCTGACAGACAGATAGTGTCATGATTCTATTTCAAAGCAGATTGCCTGTCCGTCAATGGAGCAGGTGCTTTTTATTTAATCTTCACCAGCAGGGCAAGTGTTTTCAAAGTAAATAATATCTGGACATTTAAGTCTCAGTCCAAAACATGACAGGAAAGTTTGCCGGCACATTTTTCAACAGTTTTGAATGCATTATGGCACTTTCTGCCTTGGGAAAAGTGCTGTAAAGCATGTCAACACAAACACAATGGTGGATAGTGCAATGGTCAACTTACCTTACAGTCTGGAGTCCTATGATCAATCACTGCATTAAAATGCATCTTCATCACAGTACAGCATCTAATAATGGCATTTGAAGGTGTCAAAGCATTTAACACTTACCTGTCAGAATGTTCCCAACTCCTCAGCAGGCTTCCCCCAGTGATAATGAACTCTTCAAGGAGGTGCATTTTTTTTTGGGGCTTCCAAAACCCGGACACACACACACGCGAAAATAGGATGGCGAAGGAAATTCAAATTTTGTATAGCCCCCACATCCACCTCCCAGAGGTGCCTTTTGCACTTCCCAACCCACAAGAAGGCTGCATAAAAATGTGTAGGATGAGAAAGGCAGAAGAAAATTGCTTATCCTGCAAAAAATAACTATGTTCAGCATTTCGCAAATGGAGGCGAAAATCCGACCCATAGGGACAGATATATTGGCCCAACTATAAAGTGAATTGCATAGGGAAGAAGTTGATGTTTCCATGCCATTTTTTAACTATCAATTTTTGCCCAAATGCAGGCAATTACGGCTGTAAATAATACCCATCTTCAGGGAGTTTGCTTTTGCCTGTGTGACTTTCAGCTGTGAGGCATGTGAAGAGCTCAGAAATCACACACTTCAACAGCAAAGCACCTTCTCCAGGCTTCCCACATGGCATGGGCCTACCCCCATTGTGGGTAAAATACTGGCGGCAGGGGGACGAGGTCCCTAAGTGGCCATTAATTGGCCCTTAAGGACCTCAATAGGCCCAAGGACAGGTGTGCTGCCCGATGCCTTCTCAGCCCCCCGTAAAATTTCGGCCAGGTCAGAGGTAGGCGGGTAGGTGGTGGGAAGGCCTCCTGCTGGACTTTGGGTGCCACCCCTGCCTTTAAGCATGCCAGTAAGGGAGTGTGAAATACAGCCCATCTACAGAGTAGGCTCTCTATGACTTGAATGTCCTTTCAATAATTGGATATTAAAACTGCACACTAACTGTGGTCTAACCAATGTTTACCACAAATTCATCAAATAGAGCTTTTGGAAGAGGAACAGGATGAGAGAGTGGAGTCAAAATCAACCACCAAACAAAACAATGATATTGTTAAGTACTGAACACGTTTCTTTTAACCAATATGCTCCCAGTGCTATTCATGAGCATTGTAAAAAGAATTATTTTAACCTGTTTTAAAAAGAAATAAATAATTATCTGAAGAAATACCGCCAAAGTTTGATGATTTTTTTTAGTCATACAGCTTTCCCACATGATTATAATTGTTAAATTTTAATTGTTTGTTCTTTTAAATTTAAGTACAATAAAATAAACATTTAATAAAAATCAGTGGAGTCTATTTGTAGTGATCACTGCTTGTGGTGGGAACGCTGAAATAATTAAATGTCAAAATCAGCTTGTGTAAAAACATGCAGCTTTTTTTATTGGCTGCACTGGTCATTTTGGCCTTCTACTTTTAAACCCTACTCAGCTGTCAGGCACTTTAAGCAGCAGATTAATCAGCTGCTCACCTCTCATCTCAGCCTATAGTCATAACACCAATGCTGTTCTTATTTTAATACACGTGCCAATTTTTGGTACATTTATTTCGGCAGGTAAGGTTAAAATTAGCCCCATGTTTCCCTGTGGAAGGTGAGCCTCTGCTGATTTGTCTGAGGAGGAAAAGGTACAATAAGAAGCTCAACCACACCACCTACCTGTGTGAAGAAGTCAGACTGCAGTTGAGGAGGAAAACCTAAATAAAAAGAGGAGAAATTAAGAAACAAAGTTAAATGGTTTTAAAAGAAACTTGTTTTTTCTAAACTCTTTTGGGTAATGATGAACCCCAGCTGACTGCACCATCCTCCAAGGAGATATTGTTACGGTGACTTAACAATTAATCCTACTTGCCAACCAAGATGTTTTGATATTAGGGATCTGTCAAATTAAAGATTGAAAATCTCCCTTAGTAGTGTATTTCAGGGTCTTAGCCCATTACACATTCATTGATACATTAAGTGCAGGGCCATTCCTATTTATACATATTTGTTAGATTCATTTCTGCTAAAGCGGATTGTTACAAGTCTAGACAGCAAGTTAACAGCCACCTTGTATCCTGCAAGTATCTTCTGGTCTCACTCCGGACACATACCAGATCCTTTAACCTGGGAGTGGAAGCAGACCCCAAATAATGAAGATTTATAAGTCAACCTGCACTTAATTTATATATCTTTGGGACAGTTCATAAAAGATCCTTTTTTTCCAAGCATGCCAAATCAGTTAAGCGTCATTGCACAGAACTGCAATGTTGAAGGTCATTTGTGCCTGGGTGCCTGAATAGCTTACAGCTCCTGTTAAGTGATGTCTGGAATATTTACAGCATCAGTTGAAGGGGTGGGATTAGATTCAGTCCAGGTGATATCACATTATTTTGGTATACAGTTAAGTTTAGACAAATGTCCACTTGATTCAAGTGTAACATTCCATGGAACTAAATCTCTTCCCATTTTTCCTATTGTAAAAAAAAATTCAAGGAGCCAAATATTTCTGTCATTTCCATTATATGTAGGAAAGTTTGGCAATGCAACCTCTGTGTATCACCAATCATTTTAGAACATTCTTAAACAAAGAGAGAATTTCTGCTGATTTTTCTGACCTCATGACAAACTTATATCCCTCTGAAGGCTCCTTATTTTCTTATTGAACTGAATTACAATTTTCAAGCTACCATGGTGGGATGTTTGCATTCTCTGGATTATTAGTCCAGACCTCTGGATCACTAATCTAGTAACAGAACTAGTAGCCTATCATACTGTCTCGATTTTGTATCATTTTCTGTAATGCTGGAGATCATTAAATGAAATTCACAGTCAAATCTCACCTGAAGACATCAGGGTATTTTGTATGCCAAATTATGAAGTAGGCTTTAGTTTATTGATTTCAGGTTGCATCAATTTGATTGAATTGATTAAATGAACAATTATGTGGTCTGTGGTATAAAACTATTAAAGTAGTTATTTTTGTCTGCAATTCAATGAGCAGAGAGCCCAATCAAGAACATTGTTTGACAAAGTTTATACACATTTATCAGGATTCATTTGTACACATTTTTGAAAAAATATTTACCCTGATGGCACAGTGAGTGAATGCACTGACTGGGAAAGGACCACAGGGGAAAGTGCAAAATGCGACTCGAGGTCTGTCTTTATCCATGCCTGGATGTCAGTGGGAGCACCCAGTTGACCTCAGTGTCCCTGAACTAGGAAGGAAAATAAAATCCAGCCATGGTTCAGGCTCCCAATCAATATCAAGTGAGCACCGTTGGCTAGTGTGCATGTGTGGATGTCTGGTGGGAACTGGACCAGGCTTGACTGCAATGTCCAAACCCACCCACCCCTTCTTCCCATAGCCTGCCAACAACCATTGCTGAGGCCCATACAAATAGAGTGGTACTTGGATGAGGGCCTGTAGGGCTGCCATTATTCCTGAGACCATACCCCAACATGAGCCTTTAGGAAAGGAGGAGAGAAAGGTGGAAAAAGGATGAAAAAAAAAATCATGTAACATATCTGGTAAAGAAAATTACACTGTTTAGGCCTTAGGCACTTCAACAAGCCAGAATGTGATACCTTGCAGCAACTTAACCCGGCAGCAGCTGGGCAAACATGCTTATCGAGTGGGATGATTTTGATTTGCATACCTAATCAAACAATCTGGACCAAAATTCCAGATATCTTTGTGGATAAATTCCTTTTCTTAAAAGGGGGAGGTTCTCCTCTGCCAGGTTGAGCTGTTTCCAGGTACAGATGTGTATAAAGCTTCATCTTTTCAGATATTGGTTCTCATTCTGAGTTTGCTGTTTTATTTTTGTTTTGCATTCTTGTTTGTTTATGGCTTTCTACTCAAGGACGACGACATTTTTCTAAATTTAAACACAAGGGTAGGTTTTCTTTTTTTATTATTTGCCTCCGTATTATTTATGTCACACTTTCCCCAAGTTATTTAAATCTATTTTGGTAGAGCTGCATACCCCTCCCTCAAAATCCCACCCCACCCCACCCTACCCTGGCAAAGAACACTTGTTAAAGAGTACATTGCTAATGGTACAATGAACAAGACGTCAGTCAGGGAGCAGCTGTTTACAATGCCCATGTTAAAACGCCCATGGTTTACATCTCCCTACCCCCCAAAAACCCATGAGCAGTATGGACATTGCAAAATAATACAGCAATGCTGGGTAGATGTATGAACTGCCTGATATTGCAAATGACATTATTTTGACGTGACTCAACTTGTACTTGAGGTACAAGCATGAGCAGTGATAAGAGGCTGATATGCTCATGTCCCCAATGGATCAGTGTGTTGACTCATCAGCACTGCTGCCAGCTCCTAATATGTCAGTGGCTAAGTACATCCCCAGTGGTGGTTGCAGGCACCTATTTGGGGTGTGAGGGTGCTCCTAAGACCCTGAAATGCCAATATTTGAGATCACAGATATGAGATGGAAGAGGAAATTAGCATATTGGTCACATAAACTCTGGACGTTTTTCAGTCCTATTTCATAAGCTGCCTGCACTGGTCCTGTACTTGTACCTATCTCTCAGCATCTTCCCAAACCTAAGGGTCTCAGTGGAAAAGGTGAGTACTTTGTCCGTGAGGTCACTCAGTTACCGTTTTCACAAAGCCCTGATCTGCTGCATTGGTGGCAGATGTAAAAAGCAAAAACCATTTGTTTGACTGCATTATTTAAGAAAAGGCAGCAGGAATGAAGTATTGTTGGCAGTTAAACCCACTTACAGGTGTATAAAATTATTATCCTCATCAATCACAGATAACATCTGCAAAAATGTCAAAGAACTTTATCGAAAGTTTAATTAAACAGCTGTGTATTTTAATTTGTTGATCTCTCCAGGGTCACCTGTCATGTTTTTAATATAGATCAGCATCCTTCAGTTCAGTCCTTTGAAATAAAATCTGATTTTTTAAAAACTAAATCAATTATAATACACAGTGGATTAATTACATGTTGTGAAATTTGCTGCTTACCTCAGCAGAGCATTCCTGAAGGTTCATGAGGACAATGACGGCACACACCTGACAGTGACTTTTCCTCCAGCTAGGTCTGCCCCTGCCTTTCACTCAATTCACACTACCTGTTAGCTTTGCTTTCTCATCCCTCCAAAGCAAGACCAGAAAAGCTCCATATTGAAACTGCTCTAACCTGTCTGTGTATCTGCTTCTGATAGCAGTGAAGTGCTAGACCAACAAGCATTAAAATGTTAAGTTCAAATTAACATGATTTTGGTGTCGGAAGGTGTCAAAATTCAATGCAAAAATGTTTGTTTTTCTTTTATTACAGAAAATGCCTAATTGGAAGTAGTAGCAAAAACTGATTAGATAGATATAAACCAATTGCTTACATCATGACAAAATATACTTACTTGTAAAACCTACAACTTAATAACAATTTTCTTGTGTACTACATGCGATGATGTCATTTCCATCAGAATATTATTTTGAATATTTCATAATAAACCATAAAATATGATCATGGAGCTAAAAGCTACAATTTGCCAATGAACTAGTAGAGAACCAAGCAGGACCACAAAAAGCTCTGCCACCATGCCGAAAGTAGGCAAAATGTTCCTGTCTCCAGCACACATTATCTTGATGACTGCGAGATGTACTTCCTCAAACAGTGAGAAAAGTCACTTTTTTCAAAGCAAATGAGCACATATTGCAGATCAAACTATCACACTGTAATTATATCTTGCTGCCAGCTTTGAATCTCAAATGACCGCACACTTAGAGCACATTTCAACAGTGAGCTTCTTTCACAACTTTGACTGGAATTCCTGTCATGTCATTGGACACTTTCACAGCTAACAGAGAAAGGCGACTTTCATCCTCCTCAGCTCTCCACCTGGACTTAATCTATACCTTGGTCCCAGAAGTTAACATAGTTCGGCTCTGGCACTTAGGGTTTGATGCTATCCCCAACATCTCCTTTCTTTGGTGAAATCAATGAATGGATTAAAATTGTTCGAGTCTACAAATCAATCCAAGATTGCACCAATCCCACTTGGCAACATTTTATCTTTACTGACTTTGAAGTTGGCTAAGGCCCCTGCTGCAGACAGAAAGAAGCCTACTTTAAATCTCAGCCTGATGACATCATTGGTGTCATGATGGCATTTTAACTCACATCTCCGTGTGGCCAAACCCAGCAGGTTTATGATAGCGAAAAATTGGGCCGGAATTTACCCTCCCCCACTGGCAGTTTGAAAGCAGGGACATAGAAAATCTAGTGGGCGGATGGCCTGTCTCATGCCTACCCACCTACCCCTGCCCCACTGCAATTTTACCAGTGGCGGGAGTAGTGTCAGGCGGCCTGCCCACCAGTGGGCCGATTGAGGCCCTTAAGTGGGAAATTATTGCCCATATAAGGGCCTCATCCAAAGAGGCCCACGCCCAGTTGCCAGCCCGGCAGTTTTCCCTGTGCAGTCTAATGGCCTCCTTAACGGTTCCCATCCCACATGACCTCTGAAACCTGGCCCCCTGCCCCCCAAGCCCACTCCTGCCCTAGACAGATCCTACCAGCTTGGCATCTGCCAAGGCCCCCAAATGTATACAAAGTCCCAATCCAGCTCCAAATGCCTCCTCAAGTCCTGAGTGCAGTACCAGCAGTGGCCACTGCTCTTGGTGGCGCTGCCGGTACTGGAGAGTTGCTGGCCCCTGATTAGCTGACTGCTCTCTGAGGCAGGAATTCCTGTCCCTGGGGTCGCTGAAATCCTGCCTCCTGTCTATTAACGGTCAATTAGCCATTAAAAGGCTGTGGAACAGCCATTCTTCATCTGGGCAGGCTCCCTGCCGACTTCTTAGTTGGGGGAATGAGGACCACTGTGCCCCATAAAATCCAGCCCAACATTACTTGTGATGTGGAATCTTCATGGGCCTTGAGGATACATTGGGCCTTGTCTAACCTGGCTGCTCACCATTCAGTTTGACGTTCCTTGTGTTCCCAATAGCAATCTGACCCCCTGTGACTTCCCATTCCTGCCTCCCGCCATTGACCTCACTCCCACCGGCTTTGGACAGGAGTCAGCTTTGGGAAATTGAATGAGACCCAAGAATTAACATCTCTCGAGCCTGATGCTAGGGTTAGTTTGACAGATTGTCGCCCTGCTCTACCCTCACACACTGATTCCTGTCCCTGTTAAAATCCGCCCCTGAGTGATTTCCACCAATATAACAGTCAGCTTTTATGAAGTGCCAGCTTTCAAAAGAAGTCCCATACATTGGACTGTTCATATATCACACCCTGCTGTCTCTTGGTATTGTCCTCAGATTTCACTTCAAAATGTAATGAAAACTCTATATTATTTTATTAAATGTAAAAACATCATAAACAACAGAGCTTTCTGTAATAAAGAAATCTCAAAATAATAAAAGGAAATTGCTCTGGATGTTCAAGAATTAAGACCACAATTGTGCTGATTTCAAATATAATTTACTAATGTCTCCCTCCAGGCTCAATTGTTCATACTAGTGTTGAAACCACTACAATGCTATACCCACAGAAAATTATTCTTAGTAAAAATACGTACTATATTTCAATCTAAGTTACCATTGCGATGTCAATATCCCTGCCCAGAGCTGCTCGTGCATCAGTCTGCTAATCTAAGAAGGCTCAGATTAGAGGTAATACAAAGGCACATAAGAACATAGTAAGAGGAGTGGACCATTCAGCATCCTCGAGCTGTTTTGCTATTCAATTAGAACATGCATGATCTGTACCTTAACTCCATTTACCCGTCTTTGATCCATATCCCTTGACACCCTCCCTTTATAAAATGCTGTCAATCTCAGTCTTGAAAATTACAATTGATCCAGCAGCCACAGGCTTTTGAGGAAGAGAATGTCAGATTTCTACTATGCTTTGCGTGAGTATAAGTGGCTCCTGATTTCACTTTCGAAGAACCGAGCTCTAACTTTACAATTGGATCCCATCATTCTGAATTCCTCTGTCAGAAGAAAAAGATTCTGGCCCAGATTTTCATCCCTGGGTTTGGCTCGCCAAGGTGGGAGATTTCCAGACTGCACGAGCCCGACCTTATAAAATGTCGATCCGGAGGTCGGATTTTCAGTCAGGGAGTTGGGCTGAAATGGGAGTCGGGACGGGGCACTCTACAATTGCGGAGGCTGCCAGCTACAGAGGTGGGCTGGGCGGATAGCCTGCCTCTGTGCAGTAGCAGTGTGTTTTAATAAATAAAAGAGTAAAACAAAAAAGCAGCCTTCACCCTCATCCCCTCACTCCCCGCACACTTGCTTTGCCCCATCCATTCAACCTAATTTTTTTTTCAACTAGAGGCATGGCAGGGCAGCTCAGTCCCGTGTTATGTACCACCTGCAACATGTGGATGCTCCTTGCGCTCAGACTGACCACGTGTGCAGGAAGTGCCACCAGCTGCAGCTATTTGAGCTCCGGGTTTCAGAGCTTGAGCAGCAGCTGGAGGCACTGAGGTGCATCCGTGAGGCTGAGAGTTTCATGGACAGCACGTTTTTAGACATGGATACCCCACAGCATACGGAAGTGGAGATAGAGAGGGAATGGGTGACCATCAGTTAGAAGAAAGGTGTCAGGCAGGGAGTCAGGAAATCCTCAGGGTGCATCTCACTTGAGAACCGTTTTTCTGGTTGGAAAACGGTGAGAGTGACGGTTCCTCTGGGGGGGCGCAGCCATGCACTGTGAGTGACTCAGCTGCACAGCGGGGGAGGAAAAAGAGGGGAAGAGTAATAGTGGTTGGAGACTCGATAGTAAGGGGAACAGACAGGCATTTCTGTGGCCGTAGACGTGACTCCAGGATGATATGTTGCCTCCCTGGCGCCAGGGTCAAGGATGTCACTGAGCAGCTGCAGGGCATTCTAAAGGGGAGGGCAAACAGACAGAGATCATGGTACATATTGGTACCAATGACATAGGTAGAAAGAGGGATGAAGTCCTGCAAGCAGAATTTAGGGAGCTAAGAAGCAGATTAAAAAAACAGGACCTGACAGGTGGTAATCTCTGGACTACTTCTGGTGTCACGCGCTAATGAGTATAGCAATAGGAGGTTAGTCCTGATGAATGCATGGCTGGAGAGATGGTGCAGGAAGGAGAGCTTTAGATTTCTGGGACATTGGGACCGTTTCTGGGGGCAGTGGGATCTGTACGAGGCGGACGGGTTGCACCTGAACCAGAATGGGATCAACATCCTTGCGGGGAGGTTTGCTAGTGCTGTTGGGGAGGGTTTAAACTAACTTGGCAGGGGGGGTGGGATCCTGAGAGGAAGTTCAGCAGTGGGAGGTGCACAGCCAAAATTAGAAGAGAGAGCAAGTGAGTCTGGAAGGCATAGAAATTATAGGCCAGTTAAAGCACAAGGGAGTTTAGCAAGGTTGATTGGTATTTATTTTAATGCAAGGAGTCTGACAAATAAGGCAGCTGAGTTGAGGGCACAAATTAACATGTTGAAGTGTGATGTCATTGCTGTCACAGAGACATGGTTGAGAGAGGAGCAGGATTGGCAGCTCAATATTCCAGGATATTGGGTCTTCAGGTGAGACAGGGAAGGAGGTAAAAGAGGGATGGGGGGATATTGAAATATTGATCAAGGAATCAATTACAGCAGTAAGGAGGGATGACATCTTAGAAGGCTCCTCAAATAAAGCCATATGAGTAGAACCGAAAAACAAAAAAGGAGCAGTCACATTGCTGGGAGTGTACTATAGGCCCCCAAACAGTCAGAGAGAAATAGAAGAGCAGATATGCAGGCAAATTTCAGAGAAGTGTAAAAATAGTAGGGCAGTAATAGTGGGGGATTTCAACTTCCCCAACATTAACTGGGTTAGTCATAGTGTGATAGGTTTAGAGGGAGCGGAATTCTTAAAATGCATCCAGGAGAGCGTTTTAAGCCAGTACGTAGAAGGTCCTACAAGAGAGGGGTAGTCCTGGACTTAATTTTAGGGAATGAAGCTGGACAAGTGGTAGAGGTATCAGTGGGGGAGCATTTTGCAGATAGTGATCATAACTCCATTAGATTCAAGGTTGTTATGGAAAAGGACAAGGATGGGCCAGAAATTAGAGTTCTAAATTGGGAGAAGGCCGATTTTAATAAGATTAGATATGATTTGGCCAGAGTGGACTGGGAGCAGCTACTTTTAGGTAAATCTGAATCAGGGCAGTGGGACTCAATCAAGAAGGAAATAAGGAGGGTACAGGGCCAACAAATTCCTGCAAAGATAAAGGGTGAGACCAACAAATCCAGGGAACCCCAGATGTCGAGGGAGATACAGGATTGGATAAAGAGAAAAAGGGAGGCTTATGGCAGATACTGAGGGCTTAAAACAGCGGAAGCCCAAGAGGAGGATAGAATGTGTAGGGGGGAACTTAAAAAGGAAATTAGGAGAGCAAAAAGGAGGCATGAAAAAACATTGGCAGGTAAAATAAAGGAAAATCCAAAGTTATTTTACAAGCATTAAGAGTAAGAGGATAACTAAGGAAAGAGTAGGGGCCATTAAGGACCATAGTGGTAATTTGTGCATGGAGCCGGAAGACGTAGGTAGGGTTCTAAATGAATACTTTGTGTTGGTGTTCACAAGTGAGAGGGACGACGTGGGTATGGAAATCAGGCAGAAGGACTGTGATATAATTGAAGACATTAGCATAGAAAGGGAGGAGGTTCTAAGTGGTCTGGCAGGCTTAAAAGTAGATAAATCTCCAGGCCCGGGCTGTTGAGTGAGGCAAGGGAGGAGATAGCAGGGGCGCTGGCAATAAGTTTCAATACCTCCTTGGCCACAGGAGAGGTGTCAGAGGACTGGAGGATAGCCAATGTGGTGCCATTATTCAAGAAGGGAGGGAGGGATAAACCAGGGAAGCACAGGCCAGTCAGTCTAACCTCAGTGGTGGGGAAACAATTGGAAGCAATTCTGAGGGACAGAATTAATCTAAACTTGGAGAAGCAGGGATTAATCAAGGACAGTCAGCGTGGTTTTGTTAAGTGGAGGTCATGTCTGACCAATTTGATTGAATTTTTCAAAGCGGTGACCAGGTGTGTAGATGAGGGCATTTGACGCAGTCTACTTGGACCTCAGCAAGGCTTTAGATAAGGTCCCGCATGGGAGACTGACAACAAAGGTAAGAGCCCATGGGATCCAAGGCATTTGGCAAATTGGATCCAGAATTGGCTGAGTGGCAGAAAGCAGAGGGTGATGGTCGCAGGGTGTTTTTGTGACTGGATGCCTGTGTCCAGTGGGGTTCCACAGGGATCGGTGTTGGGTCCATTGCTGTTTGTGGTATTTTTAAACGATTTAGATTTGAATGTAGGAGGGTTGATCAGTAAGTTTATGGATGACACGAAAATTGGTGGGGTGGTAAATAGCAAGGAGGGTAGTCTTAGATTACAGGAGGATATAGATGGGCTGATCAGTAGCAAATGGAACTTAATCCAGATAAGTGTGAGGTGATGCACTTGGGCTGGACAAACAAGGCACGGGAATACATGATGAATGGTAGGACCCTGGGAAGTACCGAGGATCAGAGGGACCTTGTTGTGCATGTCCACCGGTCCCTTAAGGTAGCAGGATAGGTAGATAAGGTGGTTAAGAAGGCATGAGAGACACTTGCCTTTATTAGCTGAGGCATAGAATATAAGAGCAGGGAGTTTATGCTGGAACTGTATAAAACGCTGGTTAGACCACATCTAGAGTATTGCGCGCAGTTCTGGAATCCGTATTATAGGAAGGATGTGATTGCACTAGAGAGAGTGCAGAGGAGATTTACAAGGATGTTGACTAGGCTGGAGAGGTTTAGTTTTGAGGAGAGATTGGTTAGACTGGGATTATTTTCCTTGGAGCAGAGGAGGTTGAGGGGGGATATGATTGAGGTGTATAAAATTATGAGGGGCATATATAGGGTAGACAGGAAGGAACTTTTCCCTTTGGTGGAGGGATCAGTAACCACGGGGCATAGATTTAAGGTAAGGGGCAGAAGGTTTAGAGGGGATGTGAGGAAGGATGTTTTCACTCAGAGGGTGGTGGGAATCTGGAACTCACTGCCTGAAAGGGTGGTAGAGGCAGAAACCCTCAAAACTTTTAAGAAGTATTTATATGTGCTCTTGCAATTCCATGGCACACAAGGCTATGGGCCTAGTGCTGGAAAAAGGGATTAGAATAGTTAAGTACTTGTTTGACCGGCACAGACTCGATGGGCCGAAGGGCCTTTTTCTGTGCTGTAGATCTCTATGGCTCTATGTCAACCCATACCCCCCACCCACCCCCCATAGCCCTTCATACACCCCCTGCCAACCCATGCCCCCCACCCACCCCCATAGCCCCTCATACACCCCCTGCCAACCCATGTTTCCCACCCACCCCCATAACCCCTCATACACCCTATGCCAAATGTGCCCATCTACCCACCCCCCAATGGCCCCTCATATACCCTATGCCAACCCATACTCCTCACGCACCACATTTTGCCCTTACCCCCTCCATGCCAACTCACCTCGTATCCTTGGATACTTCCTTGATACCTTTGACAATTCCTTGACAGCTGGACAGTTCTTTGATAGCTTGACAGGTCCTCAACAGATGGACAGTTCCTTGACAGCTGGACAGTTCTTTAACAGCTTGACAGTTCCAATGAGTTTGTGCATAGAAAGTGCATAATCACATTTAATTTTAACAATCCCAAAAAGTGCCTTACCTCTCCCAAAAGGTGCCTTACCTCTCCAAACGGGGTACCCTGGCTATCGAAATGAACAAGTTCAGACCTCCTCTTACCTGTTCTAATATACACACTCTGGGTTTCACACTACTGGCCTTCCAAAATTCCACTTCAGTGGAGGCAGCTGGTGATTTAAATTGCCAGCTGCCTCTAAAAACCTCACAAGCATGAACCCCGACTCCAGTCTCACCCCTGCAAAGATGGAAAGCGCTGGGTTTGAAGGCGGGAGTTATGATTTTCTTCAATTTCTGGGGTTTTCGCCATGACTGAGAGCGTCTTCATCATGGCAAAAATCTGGGCCAATGTGTCTACCCATCAAATCTGAAACACCTCAAGTAGATCACCCCCTCAAACTTCTATACTCAAGGGAATACAAGCCATGTAGATGAATTCTTTTCTCTTAATTTAACACCTTAAGCCTTGGTATCATTCTGGAGAATCAGCTCCAAAGCTAGTATATTATTCCTGAATTCTCAGTGCCAACTCCATTCCTCCAAACGGGCTGGGACAAGCTATCAGGATAATTTAGCAGTTGGCTGAAGAGTGTCAAATCTGACATCTTGGAGAAAGCCTTCTATCCATGGGGGATGGGGTGGCATCCTGGGAAACCAAATTAGAAGAGAAAAATGACTGTATAAAATGTGGAAGGAACAGTATAAATGCATTTTAAAAAATGCTAGTTACTTTTAAGTATGTGGAGACGCTGACAGCAGCTTCATGTGGCTGTGAGAAAACAACTGTGACATCAAAAGAGTTATTGTCACTTCACAAGAGATCTTAACGGGCTAAAAATTCCTCTATCCACTGTGCATAGCGACGTGATAAATATGTTTGAGAGGACTTTCTCTGTTCAATACTCTCAGGAAATTAGAAACAGTATCTCTTAGAACAGAGGGTCTCTATGAAAGCACATTTGAGATGTCACTGCACAGTACAGTCAAAGGAATTCTTACCCCAGATGTCAAAAAATAAGCCATGGAAATGACCTCCTCACATGAGAGGCACTAGATCCTCTTAACATTGAATTTCAAATTTTTAGGAAGTAAGTTCACAGAAATAGTTATTTTTTTAAATATGCATTTTACAACCGAAGTGTATGGTTACCACAGAAATAAGCTTTTACTTCTCTCTTTGTCTTTTGTTTTTGCCTGTGCCTCTCCAGCTGCTTGCCCTGTACTGTGCAGCGGTAACGGTCAATACTCCAAAGGGAACTGCATCTGCTACAGTGGCTGGAAGGGAGCCGAGTGTGATGTGCCCGTCAGCCAGTGCATTGACCCTGCATGCGGAGGCCGTGGGACCTGCACCGCGGGAACCTGTGTCTGCTCTGCAGGCTTCAAAGGCGAGAACTGTGAGGAAGGTAAAAAGGCAGTAAAAATATGACATTGCAGAAATGCTGTCAGTGTACTCAAACTACATTGTGCTCAATCAGTTAGTAACAGATTTAGAAAGAGTTACTTCCACTTAAGATTTTTGGTGGTTAAATTGGATAAGCCCCAAAAGCGGACATGGGGGTCATAGTACACTTTGATTTCAAAATCCTCATCCTTGTTTTCAAATCCCGCCATGGTCTCATCCCTCCCTATCTCTGTTACCTCCTGCAGATCTCTGCATTCCTCCAATCCTAACCTTTTGCACATTCCCAAATTTTATCACTCCCACCATTGACATCCGTGCTATTAGCTGCATAGACCCTAAACTCTGGAGTTCTCTTCCTGTACCTCTCCGCCTCTCTATCTCTCTTTTCTATTAAGTTACTCCTTAAAACCTACCTCTTTGATCAAATGCTTGGTCACCAGTCCTAATATCTCCCTGTGTGGCTCGTGCCAAATTTTGTTTGAACATTTATGAAGCGCCTTGGGATGGCTTACTACATGGAGGCACTATATACATGCAAGTTGTTGTTGTTAACCCATACCCATTAATTGTTGCATGCAGCACATTAGACTGGCGTGTCTGACCATTTAAATAATTGCAGTATGTAGCCAGCACTACCCCACTGTTTGTTGGCTGCACACAACGGCAGGTGGTTCAGTAATGCTACTGAACAATAACTTGCACTTAAAGGGGAAGTGCATTGTGGCTGCAAGAAGTGATGGGCATGTGCATGGAATCTGTGCTGTAATATATGGAAGAATGGCTAGACATGCATGAGAGCCAATAACCTCCAGAAATGTATAAATTTCAACGAGCAACAAACCTGTATTTCATGATGCCTTTAAAAGGCACTGTTTGACATGGTGTTTATTTTTGAGAGGCTAAGACATGGCATTGACTGGAGAATGGATTAGGAAAATGGCAGCTGTGGCTGCAAACCAGTGTTGCACTGATTCACGTCACCATCTTACTGCTCAGCCCATTACTAACGGTCATAGGCACATGTAGAAACCCCTTTACCAATTTGGCACCCAGACTGTTTCTTGGACTCCATTTCCAAGTCTTCTTGTAGTCCCTGAGAGAAACAAGAGTCTCTATTTTCTTTCATATTTTGTCTCCTTTAGTTTTCCTTTTAGTATTAGACCAAAGAAAGTCTTGCATTTATATAGCATCTTTCACAACCTGCACTTTACAGTCAATGATGGACTTCAGAAGCATAGTCACTGTTAGAATGTAGCTAAGGAAGTGGAGAGAGTTTACATTTCATTGAGCACAGAATCACTATAGCACAGAAGGAGGCCATTCAGCACCACCTCCCCCCCCCCCACCCCCCACATCATGTCTGTGTCAGTTCTCTGAATGAGCAGTGCACCTAGTGTCATTCCTCTGCCTTATCCTCATAATTTTTTTTTATTCATGGGATGTGGATATCGCTGGCTAGGCCAGCATTTATTGCCATCCCTAATTGGCCTTGCTCAGAGGGCATTTAAGAGTCAACCGCATTGCTGTGGGTCTGGAGTCATACGTAGGCCAGACCAGGTAAGGACAGGAGATTTCCTTCCCTAAAGGGGATTAGTGATCCAGATGGGTTTTTACAACAATGGTTTCATGGTCATCATTAGACTTTTAATTCCACATTTTTATTGAATTTAAGTTTCACCATGGTGGGATTCCAACCCAGGTGCCTGGATTACCAGTCCAGTGACAATACCACGATGCTACTGCCTCCCCATTCTTCCTTTTCAGATAATACCTGTTCAAACTAACTGTAAATAAGGGTTATGGTGGCCATTGGGTTTATTGAAATAGCTGACAGCATATGACTTAAAGTGTCTGATTATCAGACCAGCAGCTGCCAGCAATCGGACTTTTCAGAGCATATCCCAAATGTTAGAATGTCACACTGGTACTCATCAACTGCCCAGTTCATACACTGACTGCAGAAAGTATCCATGCATCATGCTAATACACATCCAATACCCTGTTTATATAGTCACTTTACGAAATATCAGTCTGCCATACCAGAACCTGGCAGCTATTCTCTAGTGCTTGTGCTTTACTGGTTGTAATCAGATTTTTTTTTCTTTAATATACAAGATTATAAAATTGAAAGTTTTGGAGACATCTCCTTTAGTGAAATGGATCAATACACTTTGAGTCTTGTACTGTTGCTGTGGTGCAATGATAGGAGTGTTTCTGCCCCCATTAGACTTTATTTAATACCAATCTTGGGGCTGGTTTCTTTGAATCAATAAGGTGCATCCTCAGTTAATCAATCATCCTTGCCAGTGCCACATCAAAATAATTGGAAGTGAGGCAGGTTGTGACAATAAAAGGTCAAGTTACCTGTCAAGTGCAAGTAGGCTGTATGTGGATTGCTGTGAGCAGTGAAGCCAGGTCCACAGTGAAGCTGAGTGATGCAGTGCCAAGAAATGCAGCAAGTAAAACACCTGATAATAGCAACTCCACATGGAACTTGGCAGAATTTCCTCATGATGACCAATGATATAACAGGGTAACAATGAACAAATTAGGATGTAGAAATGGCATGTTTTCAGCAGTAATATTCAGTGAAATAAATGCCAGCGTCCCTACGTTTTGAATCATGTATTCTGACTGTATTGCAGTTATACAGGAATGGTAACATAGTGGTCATGATTAATATTAGACTAGTAACCCAGAGGCCTGGACTAATGATCCAGAGACATGGGTTCATATCCCACAGCAGCAACTGGGGAATTGAAATTCAGATAGTTCAATAAATCTGGGATAAAAAGGGATAGTATGAGTCATGGTCACAATGGGCTGAATTTTTTGGGCCACCCGCAGACGGGTAAGATAGCTGGTGACCTGGAAATTAGAGCAGCATGTCCACCGCTGGCCTGCCTGCCCCTGCCTGTAATATTACGAGCTGAGGGAGGCATCTGGAGGGTCGCCCAGTTGAGGCCCTGAAGTGAGCAATAATGCCCAAATAAGGGCCTCATCCCACGCTGCTCTGATTTAACGGGCGGTTGGCGGGGCCAGCGACCAGTGTGTAGTTCGGTAGGT
Organism: Cetorhinus maximus; assembly: GCF_964194155.1. Classification (NCBI taxonomy): domain Eukaryota; kingdom Metazoa; phylum Chordata; class Chondrichthyes; order Lamniformes; family Cetorhinidae; genus Cetorhinus; species Cetorhinus maximus. The sequence goes on along the minus strand of NC_135888.1, from coordinate 118,687,875 downwards.
TTGACCCTGCGGGCTGCTGGTCAGTGAAAGTGGGGAGGGGCGTTGGTGAGGAATGGTGGGGTGCCTCCTTCCCAGACCTCCTGTGTTAATCAGAGGCCCTTCCCTACAATTTTGTCTCCACATGTTCACCCTCCCCCAGTCCTGTCCAGCAAACCCCAACCCCCAGGGTCTGGCCCTGGCAGGATCCTGGACATACCTAAATGTCCATGTCCATCGCTGTGCATCGCCTCCTTGATCTACCTGCTGCACTAGCAGTAGCTCCTGCTCTTGCTGCCGCTGCCAGTGTGTAGAGCTCCCAGATCTATGAGGCGGGATTTCCTTCTGGAGACAGGCGGAAGTCTCACCTCATATTAATTAAAGGGCTGTCACCTGAAAAATTAAAGCGGGGCAAGCCGGCTAAGCAGAGGCGGGCCTGCACCTGACATTTATGCTAGGGTGTGGGGAGCCCATGCCCAGCATATTATACAGGCCCATGTAAAAAAAAAAACCTCCTTCTTTAATGGTCTTTAGGGAAGGAAATCTCATCCTTAGCTGATTTGGCCTACATGTGACTCCAGAGTCACAGCAATATGGTTGGCTCGTAACTGCCCTCTGAATAGCCTACAAGCCACTCAGTTGGCAAGGCGATGGCTCGCCAACACTATCTCAAGGGAAATTAGAGATGAGCAATAAATGCAGGCCTTGCCAGTGATGCCCACATCCTGTGAATGAATAAAAATATTCAAACAACCTTGGGAGTTTACTGTTTTTATTGTAAATAACAACAACTTTCCTTTATGCAGCATAGCAAAAAGCCACACAGTGTTTTACAGGAACTTGATCAGTCAAGAATTAACTCTGAGCCAGGAAGAAATCATTAGGACTGTTGACCCAAAGCTTGGCTAAAGACAGAGCACTTAAGGAAGGTCTTAAAGGAGGAGAGAGGTGGAAAGGGCTAGGGAGAAATTTCCAGAGCTGATAGCTTGTTAGCTGAAGGCACAGCTCCAAGTGGCAGGGCAAAGGAAATCAGAGATGCACATGAAATCTTTCAAATTGGACTTGTCTGCTACAAACCTGGTTTCAGCAGAATTCAGTTACTCTTCCTTTTAATATATCGTAAATAGCAAGTGTTGGAGATGTCCTTCAATGTATCAAGATAGTTTTCAACGTTTCCTTTCTCATTTGAATTTCATTCAAGGTTTATTATGCGCACAAATATATAAAATAGGAGCAGAATTAGGCCATTCGGCCCCTCGAGCCTGCTCCGTCATTGGCTGATCTATTTGTGTTTTGAATTCCACATTCCCATCAACCCTCAATAATCTGTGATTCCTTTGCCTAACAAGAATCTATCTACCTCTGCTTAAAAATATTCAATGACCCCGTCTCCACCGCCTTCTGAGGCAGAGGGCGTAATTGCCCCAGATTTGCACTAAGTGCGGTAGCGGGCAGGATAAAGGACGTTTTACCCACTGGCCACAATGGTGTGTTTTCCCGCCGATCTGGGCAGTAAATTTAATGTGGGGGGATGATTCCAATGAGCAGGGCTTATAATTAGATGCAGATGTATTAAAATGATGGAGGTGTCAGCTGTGGCTCAGTCCATAGCACCCTCGCCTTTGAATCAGAGGGTTGTGGGTTCATGTCCCACTCCCGGAAAACCAAGAACTATGATTGTACTCGAAAGAGTTGTATTAAAATGATGTTCCCGACATGCGACGCTGGGAAAGGTGGCCTGCCTTTGATGGGCAGAGTGAACGATCGCAAACTGGTTTCATGAGGTGTAAAACCAATTTTTGGCCCTCCCGCCATATTGTCCGCTCACGCCTGTCCTGACACCCAACACCAACAGGGATGGAAAATTCCAGCCAAAGAGTTTCGAAGTCGCACAACACTCTGAGGGACTCCACTTGTCACATCTTGCCAATTAGAAAAATACCCATTTATGCATACTGTCTGTTTTCTGTCAGCCGGCCTCTCTTCTATCCATGTTAATATGTTACCACCTACACCATGAGCTTTTATTTTCCGCAATAACCTTTGATGTGGCGCCTTATCTAATGCCTTCTGGAAATCCAGGTACTGTACGTCTGCAGGCTCCCCTTTATCCACAGCACATTTTACTCCTTCAAAGAACTCCAATAAATTGGTAAAACATGATTTCCCTTTCACAAAACAATGCTGACTCTTTCCGATTACCTTGAGTTTTCTAAGTACCCAACTATAACCTCCTTAATGATTGATTCTAACACCTTTCCCATGACAGACATCAAGCTAACTGGCCTATAGTTTCCTGTTTTCTGCCTTCCTCCCTTCTTGAATTGAGGGGTTATGTTTGCCATTTTCCAGTCTGATGGAACCTTTCCAGAATCTAGCAAATTTTGGAAAATTAACACCAATGAACCTACTACCACATTAGCCACCTCTTTTAAGACCCTAGGATGAAGTCCATCAGGACCTGGAGATTTGTCAGCCCGCAACTCCATCAGTTTGCTCAGTACCCCTCCCTGAGTCATTGTAATTTTAAGAAGTCCCTCCTTCCACCTCCTAATTTACAACTATTACAGGAATGCTTTTTGTACCCTCTAAACTGAAGTCAGAAGCAAAATATGTGTTCATTTCATCCGCTATTTCCTTATTATCTACTATTAACTCATCGTTCTGACTCTTTGGATGACCAACACTCAATTTAGTTACTCTTTTCCTTTTCAAATACATGTAGAATCTTTGCTATCCATTTTTAGATTTCTAGCTAGCTTTCTCTCATACTCTAATTTCTTTCCCCTGGTTAACCCTTCAGTTATTCTCTGCCGTCCTTTACATTCTGACCAATCGCCCGACCTGCCACTCATCTTTGTGGAGTTGTATGCTTTTTCCTTAAGTTTGATGTTTTCCTTAACTTCTTTAGTTAACCTTAGATGATGGGTCCTCCCCTTAGAATTTTTCTTTAGAGTGGGAATATACATATTCTGAGTATTTTGAAATACCCCCTTAAATGTCTGTCACTGCTTCTCTATTGATCTATCCTCTAGCCAAGTATGCAAGTTCACTTCAACTAGCTCAGCTTTCATCCACACATAGTTGTCCTTATTTAAGTTCAAAATGCAAGTCTTAGACTCACTCTTCTCCCTTTCAATCTGGATGTAAAATTCAATCATATTGTGGTTGCTGCAACCTAGGGGTTTTACTCTGAGGACATTCATTAATCCTATCACATTACACAGTACAAAGTCTAATATAACCTGCTCTCTGGTTGGTTCCAGAATGTGCTGCTCTAAGAAACCTGGGCCAGGATTTCCCGGTCAGCGAGCGGGGGGCAGGGCCCAGTCGCCGACGCGTAAAATGACGAGCAGTTACACCGGGCGGAACTCCCGACGTCACCGCACCCCATTTAAATTTTTAGGTAGGCGGGGGCTCAGCGGAATCAGCTGAGCGCCCGCCGACCTGTCAATGACCAATTGAGGCCATTGACAGAGTCATTAAACTAATTAATGCACATGCCCGTCCAACCTTAAGGTTGGCGGGCAGGCCAGGAACCCTGGCGAGCATTAGAAAAAGCATGTAACCTCATCCACGGGCAGGATGAGGTTTCATGTAGGTTTTAAAAAATGTAATTAAAGTGTATGTAAAAGTTATAGACATGTCCCAACTCACGTGACAGTGTCACATGAGGGGACATGTCAGGGAATTTTTTTTATTTTCAGATTTTTAATGTACAGCCGATCTCCCTGAGGCAGCACTTAGCCTCAGGGAGATGAGTGCGCTCTTTCGTGCGCATGCGCTAAAGAGCGGACTCTCAGTTTAGGGATTCCACCCCACCCGCACAAGGAGCACACAGCGCTTCCGTGCGGACGTCACTCTGGGCTGGCCTTAATTGGCCCGCCCACATAAAATGGTGGCATGCTCCCAATCGAGGGCGCCGATCGGAGGCGCACCTCTGCGCAACCGCTCTTCAACTTCCCCCCCCCGACAGGGGGAAAATTCTGCCCTTGAAATCTTGAAAGCATTCTATGAATTCCTCATCCAGGCTGCTACTACTAATCTGAGTTGTCCAGTTTATATGTAGATTAAATTCACCCATGATTATTGTTATCCCTTTATCACAAGCACCCAATATTTCTTCCTGTATACTTTGTCCTACATTGTGGTTACTGTTAGGGTGCCTGTAAACCACTCCCACTAGTGACTTCTTTCCCCTACTATTTCTCATTTCCAGCCAAACCGATTCTACATCCTGATCTCCTGCACCAAGGTAATTGCTAACTATTGCACCAATTCCATCCTTGTTTAACAGTGCTACCCCTCCCACTTTACCTAGTTTCCCATTCTTCTTGAATATCATATAACCCTCAATATTCAAAACCCAATTCTTGTCATCCTGTAGCCACATCTCTGTAATGGCTATCAGATCATATTTAGTTACTTCAATGTGCGCTATCAATTCATTCACTTTGTTATGAATGATATGTACATTCAGATACAGAGCGTTTAGTTTTGTCTTTTTGTCATCTTTCTAACATCTAGTCTTGACTGTTCGTGTATTCTTAGGTTTTTTTTCTCTCTGTCCCTTCCTGCCATTCTCTGACCCTTATTTCCCGTTTAACTATTTTGCTACCCTGCCTTGACTGTACTGCTTGATTTGCTACATCTACCTAAGGTTGATCCCTCACCACCAACCGCCGCCCCCCCACCCCCCCTCCCCCGTTTAGTTTAAAGCTCTCTCTCTTATTCGCTAGTTATGTGGCTCACTAGAACACTGGTCCCAGCATGGTTCAGGTGTAGACTGTCCCAACGGTACAGCCCCCACTTTCCCCAGTACTAATGTCAGTGCCCCATGATCCAAAACCCACTTCTCCCACAACAGTCTTTGAACCACACATTCATCTCTCTAATCTTATTTGTCCAATGCCAATTTGCATGTGGCTCATGTAATAATCCAGAGATCATTACCTTTGAGGTTCTGCTTCTTAATTTGGTACCTAGCTGCTCATACTGACTATGCAGAACCTCTTTCTTTGTCTTGTCTATGCCGTTGGTGCCTACATGGACCATGACAACTGGATCCTCCCCCTCCCACTGCAAGTTCTTCTCCAGCCCTGAGCAGATGTCCTGAACCCTGGCACCTGGCAGGCAACACAACCTTCTGGACATGGCTAGCTATGTGTTAACTTGACTTAAGACTGCTAGCTGTTTGCTTTATGATATGAAGATAATGCTAGTTGTGTGTTATCCTGTATCTGCTAGCTATATACTTTTCTGTGTACAGACATAGCAAACTACATGCTTTCCCTGTACAAACACACCACTAGCTATGTGCTATCCTCGGTAAACACACTGCTAGGTCTATTATCCTCCTTGGGACACACTCCTAGGTCTTCATTCTATCTTGCTATAAAGTAAAGCAACACTTGATATCTGTATTTGATTTGCTTACAGGAGAATCCAGTGTAATACTGTCCAGTATCATACTCTGCGCTGTAGATAAAAATCTATTGACAATATAATACACTCACTACTTCTACCGGTATATGTTATTTTAGAGTAGCACAGATTTTCTTTTAAAAGCAGCAGTATTTTAGCATTCATACATGACTGTGTTTTATATAGCACCTGAGCTCTTTGCTATTTTACTTCTGCATCACAGAGTCCAACCTGTGTGTTATCTTGTATGTATCATGCTTCTACCATTTTGTTGTCCTTCCTGTAACTCAAATTTAGTACTATTGTGAATCCTAATATGTATTCTGTTATTTAAGTTGCACTCAAAATCTCAGCAATAGAGTCATAGGGCAGAATTTTGCCTTTGATGGGCGGGCAGGCCGCACCAGCTCGGTGGCAGGCGGGCAGCCGATCCCTGCTGCCAAAACGGGCCCCGCTAACATTTTAAGTGGGCGGGCCAATTAAGGCCTGCCCGGCGAGCCGCCCAACGGGAAGCGCTATGCACTTCCTGTGCGGGGGGATGGGAGGGATTCCCCAACTGTCAGAGTGCGCTCTTTCGCACATTCACGCGAAAGAGCGCACATCTCCCTGAGACTAAGTGCTGCCTCAGGGAGATCACTGAAAGGCTGGCAAATATAAAAAATAGAACAATAAAAAATTCATTAACATGTCCCCCTCATGTGAAAATGTCACACGAGATAGGACATGTTAATGAAATAAACAAAAACTTTATTAAACTTTTTTAAAACCGCTGTCAAACCTCATCCCGCCAACTGGATGAGGTTTGTAAAAAAATCACCTACCCGCCTGCCCGTTGGGCCCGTGCGCCGAGCCAAAGTTCGCACGGGCCCCTCAAAATCGTCAACGATTGGCAAGTTAAGGGCCTTAATGAGGTCTTTAATTAATGGCGGGTGCACGTCCCACTGCACAGCGCACCCGCCGACCGAAATATCGCGATGCTGCGCACTGACGTCGGGACGCTCGCGAGACATTTTAAGCGCTGGCGTGTGGGCTCCGCTACCCGCACGCCAGTCAGAAGATTCTGCCCATAGAGTTATACAGCACAGAATCAGGCCCTTCGACCCATCTTATCCGTGCCGGCCATCAAGCACCCATCTATTCTAACCCCATTTTCCAGCACTTGGCCCATAGCCCTGTATGCTATGATGTTTCAAGTGCTCATCTAAATACTTCTTAAATGTTGTGAGGGTTCCTGCCTCTACCACCCCCTCAGGCAGCGTGTTCCAGATTCCAACCACCCTCTGGGTGCAAAAAATGTTCCTCAAATCCCCTTATCTTAAATCTATGCCCCCTGGTCATTGACACCTCCGCTAAGGGGAAAAGTTTCTTCCTATCTACCCTATCTATGCCCCTCATAATTTTGTATATCTCTATCAGGTCCCCCCTCAGCCTTCTCTGCTCTAAGGAAAACAACCCTCGCCTATCCAGTCTCTTTTCATAGCTGAAACGCCCCAGCCCAGGCAACATCCTGGTGAATCTCCTCTGCACCCTCTCCAGTGCAATCACATCCTTCCTATAGTGTGGTGACCAGAACTGCACACAGTACTCCAGCTGTGGCCTAACTAGCGTTTTATACAGCTGTTTATGTTTAGTCTCCATCTTGCTGCTCACCAAGTTTGAGCTGCAGAAAGCAACTCAGCAATCCGATGTATTATTTCAGGTTAATTTAACCTCCCTGGAAGCAATAGCTCTCTTTATTATATCTGGATTGATAGAAACTCCAAATGAATATAGTTGTTCACCCCTATCAAAAAAAGCACCCTTAAATGGAATTCCTTCCCTTTACCCACAGCTGATTTAAAATCAATGGCTGAACCTTCTCTCCTGTTGATTTGCTGTGCTATTTTAATATGCCATAAAGAACTGAGAAAATGACACCTTGAAATTTAAGCCAGGGGTGTGGTTCCACTCTCGCAGTGTTGTAGGTAATTTTAACCCAGCCAAGCCCGCAAGGAACTGACTATCGGACTGGTCGCTCATTTTGCACCCAGTGAATAATTGTGAGGTTCTGAGCCACACTAGAAAGAGCCCTGCTTTCATCTTTAGGTAGAAGGCTCAAAACACAAGGGGTGGAATCACCCGCTCCCATTGGTGGCAGGCATGCTTGGCGGCGTAAGCGGATAATATGGCGGGAAGGCAAAAACCGTCATGAAACAACTTTGCGATCATCCACTGCACACATCAATGGCGGGCTGTGTTTCTCGTTGTCCAGTGTCAGGAACGTAATTTTAATGCATTTGCATCTCATCATCATGTGTGCCTGCCAGAATCATTCCCCCACGCTGGATCATCCGGACACATCGGTGTGATAGCACGTTGATGTGTTTTACAACTGTACATAAGCAACATGCACCTGGTGAGCTGCACTTCACTCAGGACTTTGAGGTTTGTTTGCCTACCTTGCTTCGGGCAGCACTCGCGGTCATCAGTGACAGGCTTCACAAAGGGCACCACATCACTGTTAGGGAGGCTCACAGGCAGGTCTCTACAGACAGCCATAAGGCAGGGGTAGATTTTCAATGGTTGCAGGGCAAGGGCTTGCTTGGGGAAGGGGGAGAAGTGGCCTCAGGCAAGGGAAGAGGCTGCAGGGCTAGAGCAGTACTGGGGAAGGGGAGTATCCCAGGGCATGTGTGGGGACATGTTGATCTGTGCAAGTGTCCTCAAGAGGGTGAGGGCTGAGGAGGCAGTCTCCAGAGGAGATGAGGCCAGATGGAGATGTGAGAATGTGTGTAAGAGAGTGAGTGGTGATGTCCCTTGAGCTGGCAGTGAGTGAGATGCCAGTGAATGTGTGATAAGCTTGTGTGTGTGTGAGTTTTGAGTAATGAGATGGTTGCCTTACCCTGGCAGCATGGATGAGATCATTCATCCTCTCTCTGCACTGGATGGTGAACCTCTTCTGTGCAGTGTTGCCACTGCCTCTCAAGCCAGAGTGGTGACATTGATGGGCCTCCAGTGGCCAGAGTAGGGATAGAGTGCAGCAGCCTTCCATGGCATCTATAAGGCATTCCAGGTACGCATCAGAAAAACGGTGGGCTGGAGTCTTCTTGCCTCTCGGGGCCATGACTTCTGTGCAGCAGTCCTGGGCTGGAAGCATTGAGAGCTGTGTGCATAGGTGTAGTCAAATATGGTGCCCGGTGTGATGAAGCGGCGAGGTGACGGCATGGTGTGCAAATCGGAGGAAGCCTGCCAGTGAAACGGCATGTTTCCCATGGCCGCATTAATAATGAGGCGGGAAGGGGGAGAAAGGGCACAAAAACTCGCCATTGTGGCCGGCAGGTAAAACATTGTTTTACATGCCCCCTACCACACTCCGTGCAATTCTGGGATGATTCTGCCCAAGGACTGAGCTAACTCATCACTGTTGGGGCAACATGAAACCTAGACAAAGAAGCAGAAAATTCTGGCTGAGTTGACTTTCCTCATCGCTAGCCAGTGGCCCTAGTGGAGATGCATTGCGTGCATGTCCAGTGAGAACAGAAGCAGTCTTAACTGACCAGCTTCCTGTTTCTGTAAGAATGCCCACTAGTACGAGACACCCGAGACTGGCTACTACCAGTGGAACATTCTCCGGGATTATATTCAATTTTCTTTTGGGCAGGATGGGAAAAGAGGAGTAAATTGGAGAACAAAGTTTTGATAACATTCACACTCAAACTTGATGCAATGAACAGAATAGAAAGTGGGCAACAGATTCTTCTTTGAATGCTGTTCTTGGAACAGAATCTGCCCAAAAGCTCCCCCTGGTGTCAGTAATATCTTTTTAATCTTGCCACATGTTATGCAAAAAAAAACACTCCTTCTGTCCTCCAAATGCGATTGCCTGTATGTGTGTGTGTGTGTCCTTTTAATAAAAACATGAATTCCGCATTTTCGAATATAATTTTTTTCCAGAAGAATCACGGATGAATTAATTTTGTTTCTGATTTTTAGATGCTGCATTAATTCACTAATACATTCCAGCGTCGCTCTCTCCGTGACATTGATCAATACAAGAGCAACTGATTCAGCTAAATCGAAATTGAAAACCTAGTATAAATCCAAAAGCTGTGTCCTCTCTCCAGGGAATTCTGCGCAAGCCTTCTTAAAATATGAGATTTGATGGTTTAGCAGCCTAAGTGATAAGAGTAATCTGCTGCAAATACATCAGAAATTTTATTAAAGAATGGAAATGATTTTATTGATCTGTGTTTCTAAAAAGAATGGACTCAGCTGATTTGTGTGCAGTTCCAAGCTGTAGAGCTTTAAGGAAATGGAATTGAAGATAGCTGATCAGTGAAAAGAAAGCTCACGGAGTAGCATTCAAGCTCTGAACATTGTGTTGATCATATTTGAGTTGTTCATAATATTTGCCTTGTGTAGCAATGACATTGGATTTGATAATTGTGGTTCACAATTTTATGCTGCATAAACCAAGCTCAAGTATTACTGAGCCAAATACTGAGCAAAGGCATCCCCTTTTTTGGCAGCAGCAGTTTCTGCCAGTTAATTGTATGAAAAATAATCATCGGCAAGGTTGCCAACTTAAATTCACATGCTGAGATTCAACAAGAAAGGCTTATTTCTGGGTTAAGGTTCCATCAGGTCATTTGTAATCACCATTGTGTTACAATCTCCGTAGAGAACAATAACTTTTTATAAGAAATTCGAGCTTCCAGTTAATGGCTGAAGAGGACAACGATAAGATTTCACATTTTAAGACTCTTATTGTAACAAACAGACTAAAAGTACCATTAACTAAACACTATTTTTATAGGCAACCTATACTTTGAACTATTGAATAGAACTTTCCTCTTTTACTTTCAAAACAATTGAAAAAACTCACTTTACAGGTATACATTATACTGTCTTTGAAGTAGACATTCAATTCTCCTCGGGTCAGTCCAAAATGATTCTTAGCCCCCCAAGGTTTGCTTCCATTCTTTGCCTTTCCCAATCTGGTAACTTTTAACCCCAGAAATATCTTTCACGGTGAAGGTTTTTCCTGGAGATTTTCTCTCTGGCACAAACTAGGTGAATCTTCTAGGTTCGTTTTAACTCCTCACAAATTTCATCTTTTCAATCTGAGGGCAAATTCCTCCCACATTCCTGTGTAGTGAACTATAAAGACTTTTGGCCTCCAGTCACTCTCTCTGTCCTGGATCCATGCAGATTAATTTTGTCTTTGTGATATTCAGGAAACAGACAGTGTAAAGTATACCAGTAAAGTGAGTTTTTCAATTGTTTTATTTTCCATAGTTCAAAGTGTAAGGTGCCTATAAAAATTAGTTGATGGTACTTTTATTCTGTTTGTTACAATAAGAGTCTTAAAATGTGAAATGACATCCTTTTCAGCTATTAACTGGAAGTTTAAATTTTTCTTAAAAGTTATTGTTCTCTACGGAGATCGTAACAGAACGGTGTTGCAAATGACCTGATGGAACCTCAACCCAGAAGCAAGCCTTTCTTGCGATATTTTGGGGAAGCCTGCAACCCGATCTGACAGTGGCTTTCTCTGCACTTTTTGCCACTCAAAACCCATCTCCACAACAACGTAAATCACATGGGCTTTGTCTCGAGGTAGGAATGCTGATTTACTGTTCTTTAGATTCTGACTTTTTCCTATCCTGGAATCAAATGGACAGTTAAAGTATAACTGCTTGCAAACTGACATTCTCAACACCTTCCTTTGGACTTTGGAGACTACCAGTCTAACCACTGTAAGTATAGATGTTGCTGCCATTGTCCCCAAGTATAAGCACCTTACACCTTCTTCCCAGCAAAAATATTTAACAGCCACAACAGCCAGGCCTATTGGTAGGTAGACTTCAGAACAGGTCAGATGACCTTTTCATTTTACCCTAAATTACAGACACAGTCCAAAAACAATCTTATAACCCTCACAATTGTAACAATTGTCTTGTTTCTTCCTTTCTCTTTCTCACCATTGATCAAGACATTTATTCCACCACAAATCTCTTGCACATCTGTACGTGATGTCAGGTAGACTGTTACAGAGTGTACAGATGAATGAAAGGTTAGTTGACCTGTATGTTCCTGTACATTACACAGCTGTCAGGTATACATCAGCAAGGGCAATAGCTTGGGAATGGTGGGAAAGAAATAATGTTTACAAAAATATCTGCATCCATAATCCTCAACTCAGTCAAGCCTTGGCTTCATCAGAACCAATTTCCTGAACCCTTAAGCCAGGGAAACATTCCTTTCCCCAGGTGAATGTCAGGAAGGAGTGTAGATGCCATTGTCTCTGGAGCATCAGTCCTTTTACATTACACAAGATTCTCAACACTTTTCTAAAGGGTGGCAGCAGAAGACCAAATTAGCAACGGAAATGATTTGGGAGATTCATGATTGCCGAGTTCATTTTCTGGAACACCCAAGTGCAGGAGTGCCCACAAAACTTGGTTCTGTCACCTGCCTCTGAACCCATACCAATTCGAATGACTACATTTATCTACCTTGGTACTAGGTCCACTAGTGCATAAAAAATAAGCTTGCAGAAAATAGTGTTGTATAGGGCAATTATCAATAGCAACATAGCATACAATGTCTGCCACCCCCCCCTACATTTTTCACAATGATGCATTTTCTCTGTTTAATACACAATTTGAGTCCTATATATATATTCTTTAACATTGATGGACAATTTTTCCCACTATATTGATGCTTATTAAAAAAATTCAGTTGGTCGGAAAATTTTCTTTTCAGTCAGTGCATAGTATAAATAAGGATGTTTATTCATGCACAATGACATTTTGAAATTTTGATAATACCTCCAAAGCACTCCTTACAATAAAAGATGTGATGTCAAAAGTAATAGCTTTATGCCGACAGAAAATTGTGAATATTCACTGAAAACAATCTTTGCTGCAGCCAAACACCCTTTCTAGTGCTTTGTTTTGACATGTGTGAATTACTTTGTCTCTGATAAAGAATGTTATTTCCAAGGGACATTGGCATTTGGAGCCTTTTAACCACAGCTTCTGTTTACCAGTACCCTTTGTTTGCTTCAACAAGTGAAAGAAGCCAGGATGTACTTGTGCAGCCAGTAAGGTGTTGCCTGCCTCCAGGAACAAATTTAAAAAGAAGAAGATGGCTTCTTATCTTTCTAATCCTGCCTACACCAGCAAATGAAATGTTCCTTTGTTAGTTGGTCCTTCGGCACCTCCAAACCAGTGCTTAGTTTGACACTAATTGACACTAAATTGACATTCCTGCTCAGAGAGGCCACAGGATTATTGTGATAGGCGATTGAAAATTGTCACACTGGGGCAGTAGAGTGTGTTTCATTTTGAGTAGCAGGAACTTGCATCTGACTATGTTTTCCCTAACCTGCGAGTTCATGCATAATATTTGCACAAGAAGACAAGTTAAGGGGCAATGTCATCTTCATAATGTGCCCTGCTAGAGAATTTTCCATGTAACACACAGATTTACACAGTGGCAATTATTGGTCACACACAATAGCTGGACGAACATTGGAACAGAGAGTGCATTTAACCCATGCTATTTCAGTTACAATTTAATTTAATCCATGTCCATCATTCTGGCTCCCTGGCATAAAACTTGTTCAGCAATGCCTTCCAGCCAGTTCTTCAATTATGTCATTGCTGCTCATTGTTCAATTAAAGTATTCAAGCAATTTCAACATGCAAAAGAAGAAAAAAAAATGTGATTAATGCCAATTCTTTTTAACTCCTTTCTGGGAGGAATTATCAATTCTCTGCTTTAAAGTTTATTTCCTTTAATCGACTAAAATTGAATCCAACACCAAGCTCAAAGGCCTTTCCATAATATGTTTTTACAGCATGTTCAATTAAACTCTTCTAATTCAAGGTAAAATGTGACCTTGCCTAAACAGTTCACACAGGTGGCATTATAAGAACTATAGCCTTGCAAGTGAGTATCAAATTGAGTAATTCTAGAAGTACTGAATTCACCAACTTGCTTCTGTCTTGCATCACCTATCCCCAGCACTATTAACTTACCTCCGCCCAAACATGTTCTGAAACCATTTGTTATTGCCAGATTTAACTTTTCCAATAATTTCCTCACTGAGCTCCACCCAATGCAAACTCCAACTCAACTACACCTATCCTTCATTAAGTCCTTACACCTATATTATCCATCTTATTTTTATTTGTTCATGGGGTGTGGGTGCCACTGCCTAGGCCAGCATTTATTGCCCATCCCAAATTGCCTTTGTTCAGAGGGCATTTGAGAGTGTAGAGTCACATGTAGGCCAGACCAGGTAAAGGTGGCAGACTTCCTTCCCTAAAGGACATTAGTGAACCAAATGGGTTTTTATGACAATTGGCAATAGTTTCATGGTTACAGTTTTTTTATTGAATTCAAATTTCACCATCTAGCATGGTGGGATTTGAACCCAGGTTCCCAGAGCATTACCCAGTGACAATACCACTATGCCACTACCTTCCCCCAATGTCCATTGTCTCTTGTTTCCAACACATCAAATTCATAATCTTGTCCTCAATTACAAGTCCTCTCATATTCAGATACCACCCTTTGGCAACCATTTTTGGTCTTATGATTTCTTATGTATTCACCTATTTCACCTTTAAAGGCAGAATCTATATCCATCTCAGCCCTATAGTAGTCTTTTGAGCTCTGTCATAAGCTCCTCTGCATTGCTAATCATGGTCTCACCTTTAGAAAATTCCATAACAACTACCTACTCAGTAATGGTTTTGTTCATCTGTTCTAACCCTTCCCCTGTTGCTTATTATATATTTCTCCTCTATTAAGTGTTTGGAACATTTTCTATTTTGAACATGCCACATAAATGCACGTTGGCAATCTATTCTAGAAAAGAAAACAGAAGCAGATATATTTTAAAATGCCCCTGGAATTTAGAAGAATGAGAGGTGATCTTATTGAAACATAGAAGATCCTGAGGGGACTTGATAGGGTGGATACTGGGAGGATGTTTCCACTTGTGGGGGAGACTAGGACCAGGAGACACAGTTTAAGAAGGAGATGAGGAGAATTTTTTTTCTCTCAGGAGGTCTTTAGTCTGTGGAATTCTCTTCCACAGAGAGAAGTGGAGGCTGGATAATTGAATTTATTCAAGGCAGAGTTAGACAGATTTTTGATAGACAAGAGAGTCAAGGGTTATGGTGAACCGACAGAAAAGTGGGGTTGAGGCCACAACCAGAGCAGCCATGATCTTATTGAATGGCAGAGCAGACTCAAAGTGCCAAATGGCCTAATCCTGCTCCCAAGTCCTATGTTCCTAAAAAAAAACTTGCATTTTATAGCACTTTTCCTGACCACAGAATGTCCCAAACCACTTTAAGTCAATTAAGTACTTTTGAATTATAGTCACTGTTGTAATGTCAAAGAACAGCAGCCAATTTACACATGGCAAGCTCCTACAAATAGCAATGCTTTAAGGACCAAATAATCTGTTTCCTGTGATTTTGATAGATGATAACTATTGGCCAGGACATTGGAGATAGCTCCTCTATTCTTTGCCAAGTGTTTGATTTTTGTGCTCAAGCCCTGAAGTGGGATTTGAACCCACAACCTTCAACTCAGATGCAAGAGTGCTACCAATGGAGCCATAACTGACACCAGTCCGATGTAGCAAATAGGAGTACAATATTTACCTCATTGAAGGTAGAGTTGCTGCATTCAAGATATTTCAGGACATTAAGTAATTTGTTTACAGCTGGTTTGTGGTTTACCAGCTATAAATGCCATATTACCATTTAAAAACTGTGGCTACTAGAGAAGGTCAGAGACTGGGAATTCTGTGGTGAGTAACTCACCTCCTGACTCCCCAAAGCCTGTCCGCCATCTACAAGGCTCAAGTTAGGAGTGTGATGGAATACTCTCCACTTGCCTGGATGAGTGCAGCTCCAACAATACTCAAGAAGCTCGACACCTTCGAGGACAAGGCAGCCCACTTGATTGGCAGCCCATCCACCAGCTGAAATATTCAGTCTATCCACCACCGATGTACAATGGGCAGAATACTACAGTGGGGGAGGAGTGCGGAAAGATCACTCCCACCCCCCACCAGCCCAGAAGCTAAGTCAGCTTGGAGCCAACCTGCTCCACACCAACCCTTCCCACAGCCATAACGCGCTGCAGAAGGGCTGAATTGGGGAAATATTGAACTGTTGCCCCTCACTCGGGTGTAAGTCCCACACTCAGGAGCTGCCGACCAACCCGGTCGTCCAGTAGCTCCATCAGCCCCGGCAGTGCCAAGATCTCATTAGTTGGTGCTGCCAGGACTGCAACCAGGAATAATAAGAAGGCCATGGATCCTGAAGCAAGGTAAATCTGGGATCTTGTTCAGGGAGCGTTTGGGCAATTTAGGGAGGGGGTTGTGCATTCTACATAGCAGGTAGGTAGGAAGAAAGGAGGGGTACTATCTTAGGGGGGCTACCCCCAATCCACCAAGGACAGTCCCTGAAGATAGTACACCCCCTTCCTTCCCGCCCTTTGAAATTTTTTTTCAAAAAAGCGGCCTTCCCACTCGCCCGACTGCACACACCAACGATTTTATGGCGTGGGCAGCATATTATCAGGGTCAATTGGCTTGTTAACAAGCCCAGTTGATCCTGGACTATTTACATGCCCCCTCCCCACCCTGCTGAAAACACGCCCAGCAAGGGCACGTAAAATGCAGCCCAGTGGCTGCAGTGTGTACCATCTATAGGATGCACTGCAGCAACTCACCAAGGCTCCTTCAACAGCATCTTCCAAACCTATGACCTCTACCACCTAGAAAGACAAGGGCAGCAGATGCATGGGAACACCACTACCCGCAAGTTCCCCTCCAAGCCACTCACCATCCTGACGTGGAACTATAATAGCTGTTCCTTCACTGCCGCTGGGTCGCAATCCTGGAACTCCCTCCCTAACAGCACTGTGGGTGTACCTCATGGACTGCAGTGGTTCAAGAAGGCGGTTCCACACCACCTTCTCAAGTGCAATTGGGGATGGGCCAACATCCCATTAACGAATTTTTTAAAAACTCAGTTAATTGCTGTCATTAGAATTATGCTATTACTCAATCATTGAACACTCTGTGTGCATTTGAATATGTAAAATCTCAAGTAAATTTTTAACTACATACATTAGGACATGTGGAAAATTGAAGTTTCCTCATAACATCTGCAGCCTTCGAAAACTTTTGTCTCTCATGATATCTTTCAGTGGACTGTTTGGATCCAACATGCTCAAATCATGGAGTGTGTGCCCAAGGGGACTGTCACTGCAGCCCGGGTTGGGGTGGATTAAATTGTGAAATCCCTCGAGCCCAGTGCCCGGACCAGTGTACGGGACATGGCACCTACATTCCAGAAACAGGTCTCTGCAGCTGTGACCCGAGCTGGATCGGCCCGGACTGCTCAGTTGGTAAGGAAAATCACTTAATTCTCTGCATGACTAACCGGTAAAAAAGTAGGTGTACCTAAGTTCCATTGGATATGTACCTTGGCTCTGAAATGAGACTGCCCTATGAATGTAATTATCTGAAATTCCTCTCACCATTACTTCATTAAACATTTATTTTAAATTAACTTCTTCTTTCTGACTTTAGAGAGGGTTTCAGCATTACTTGAGTTGTAATTATGTGGGAGGAGTTCTTAGCCAGTATGTTGCATGTCAAACAAGGTGAGGTACAGTGTTCCATCTGCTTCTATGTAATGAAGACGTGAGAACATTTGGACACACTTGGGATATATCTCATTAAGTTCTTAGATGAAGAAAATGAGGAGTCCAAACTAAAGGTCTTGGACTGGCAGTTAGCCAAACTTAGTAGCATGAAAAGTGACTTAAACAAGATTAATTGATTGGAAGAAATGGCAATTCAAATAGCAGAACAGCCATGGGACATATTTAAATACAAGGTGAATAAAGGACAGGGTAATACATTCCAACTAGGTGTTAAGGAAGCATGTCAAAGACGGGGAGGAGTTCCAATAGACAGACATAAAATGAAATTTAACAAAAAGGCACACAACATATGCAGAAGAAATTAACAGGAAATACTAAAGGTCTGAAATGGAAGCAACAAGAGAAATTAGAAAGGTAAAGAAAGAGTACCAAAAAAGACAGGTGGTCAGCATAAAGGGAAATAGTCAGAACTTTTATAAGGCATTCATGGTTACCAAAGAAGAAGTAGGTACATTTAGAATTGAAGGTAACTTGAAAATCTTGTACTTGAAAATGATGTACAGGATTGAATTTTGTACTTTTTGTTGTTTTTTTTTCTGTTGTGCCTGTTTAGATTCATTTGCTGAATGAATGAAAGATTCAACAGACGGTGGTACTTTTGATTTGCGACATCTTAGAAGTCAGAATGAAAGCAGGACCTTGGAGCACAATTTTAACTCCAGGGCAGGCATGTGGTAAAGTGAGTGGTGTGTCCATCCAAGAGTGGCAGCCCACAGGTGCAACCAATTTTAATGGCCAAGCCTCATTAACACGCCACTTGCTGACTTCCGAACCAAAACGGCTGGGAAAGTGGTGGGAAGCAACTTCCCGGCAATTAAAATTGAGCAGCAGAGGGACACCCGTGGCTACAGCCCCAGAATTAAGTATGTGCTCTGGGAGATGGAGAGGAGCCCGGAACAGGGCAGGCCCAAAATTCCCTTATGGGGCCCCAAAGAAAAATTTATGCCCCTCCTCACTAACAAGAAAACTAAAATAAAATTACTTTAAAAAAAGTACTTTGGCTGCTAATCCATGCAGTGTTTGTCTGATGGCAAAGCCACCAATGCACCCCTCACTCAAGCCTCAGATTAAGATAGCAGATCAGGCCCAAATGATGCCATGAGAGTCTAATCTGCATATTTTAAAGTAGATCCTGAAGGCTAGGAGACAGATGTTTTTGCTGCCTGAAATTTTAAATCACTGCCAGCCAGATCAGGCCCAGAAAGCAGTAAGAGCCACATTTCAACCGCCCACACTCCCCTCTCCTTGTGCCTATATGTCTTGTTGCAGTAAATGGCAGAATTTTTCAATTCAGGTTTCAACTATTTGCTGCTAATCTCATGCGTTACACAAGTTAAACAAAAGCCTACTTGATAAAAAGGGGGCTTTCAACACCCCTACTTTCCTGTCTTCCTTGTTTGATCTTAAGGTGACAGTGTCTCCATATTCAGTGAAGAACAGCTTGTTCTGGCTTAGAGTCTCAACCATTAAGGAACTGTGCAGTACACCTCCCTTGTACCCGTGGTTGAAAGGCTTTCCTTTGTAAGTGTTGCAAAACCAAATAAAAACTCAGGTTCCAGTATCTCACATGGCTGAGACTGCATAATGCACTGTCTAGTTGTCGTGTCACTTGAAATTCTGTTTCCTATCTTCAGAAGTATGCTCTGTGGACTGTGGCACCCATGGCGTTTGCATATCTGGTGTGTGTCGGTGTGAGGAAGGCTGGACAGGTATGGCGTGTGATCAGAGAGTTTGTCACCCTCGCTGCGCAGAGCATGGAACCTGCAAGGATGGAAAGTGTGAATGCCGAGAGGGCTGGAATGGAGAGCACTGCACCATTGGTAGGCAACAAGGTTGATTGCTCCTTTCTAATACTAACTTCATATAAAAATTAATAGATTTGTTAAAACATGTTATCAATATGTCTGCTGGGTATATTTCCTCACAGTGAGTTTGTAATCCTAACTCAATATGGTGTAGGGAGGGAGGGAAAGGGAAGGAAAGAGGTGGAGAGCTGCTTCAACTTCAGAAAGGAATGGCAAGGTAAGAGGACATATCAACATTAAGGGTTCCTATGTGGCTCCTTATGACTGTTTACAGAGCAGTAGGGTCATATTCATAATTATCTGCCTCTGCCTTGGAGGAAATAGTGATTGTGTTTCCAAAGAAAGAAGAAAGATTGTGGGAAATAAGGATAATCCTTTTTGTAAACGAAGGGCGGAATCATCCCAGATTTGCATGGTGCGGTAGCGGGCGTTTTACCCGCCGCCCGCAATGGCAGGTTTTCGCGCCATATCGACCCACTCCCGGTGCATCCCACTTCATTAATAATGCACTCCCGGGGGACACGCCGGATCTCTGGCAGGGGGGCCTCTGATTAGCCCGCCCCACCATCACCTCAGGCTTTCAGTAATCCGGGTGCCATATTTAAGGGCTGCTCCTGCACAGAGCTAGAACTCTCCAAAGGATCGGAAGCTGCTGTAAAGTCATGGCTGCCAAAGGGAGGAAACACACTGCCCCCAAATTTAGCAACGCCTCCCTCGAGCTACTACTGGATGCAGTGGAGGCCCGCCGTGAAGTCCTCTACCCCGGCTCTGGTTGAAGACCAGCAAGCAAGGCCACCAATCCAGAATGGGAGGCAGTGGCAGCAGTGGTCAGCACCAACACCAAAAGAGGACAGCCATCCGGTGCTGAAAGAGGATGAATGATCTCCTCTGTTCTGCCAGGGTAAGTCACTCTTCTCATCACTCTCAACTGACACACTCACAAACCCACCACACATCCACAGGGATCTCACTCACTGCCTGTTCAAGGGACATCACCATTCTCTCTCTCACACACGCCTTCACCTACTCTGCGGATCGTATCCTCATCCCATTCATGGCACCACTCACCGCCCATACATGCCAGGCATCATTCTCATCTGGCCTGGCAGGTATCCTGCTTCCACTCTCTCCATTTATATTCATGCAGGACAAGCTGGCACAACAAAAGGTAGAGGTCGCAGACTGGTGGAGGAATGCCCAACATCGAGGTCCTCATAGACTTTAAAAATAGAGCCATCCAGATGGCCCACGACGATCTGGGCTGTTGGTACGCTGATGGTGAGGTCGGCTGTGCTCATCCAAGTGAGGATCCCAGCAGTGCAACATCCATCAGATAACCATGATGTGAGTGAGCCCCCCTGTTCTGCAATCCCCTGCCATGTTCTATTTATTCTCTCCTTGCTTTCGCAGGCACCTCTGGGAAGCAGCTGAGGGGCTCCACAAGCCAGGTCCTCAAGCCCTGAAGACACCTTGGAAGAAGGATCTGACAACACCTTAATTGAAGACCCATCACAGCGCCCAGCCACACCCTCCACCAGTGCAGAGTCAAACACTTCAGTGAGACTTAGTTCTAGAGTAGCCTCGGGGCCACAATCTGGTGAGCACATCACACTGTCTGATCCACAGCAGGTGGCAGAAGGGGCTTCTGGAGGCCAGAAATATGCTTAGTGGGATGAGGAACCTCTGGACTCGGTCATACCTCAGTTGTTGGAGCTGCAAATGCAAGCTTTGGAACATCAGGAAGGGATGTCTGCTGCAGTCCTCGGATTGCAAGGCACAAGGCAGGAGAGCATCTGCCTTCAGTCTGAGGTGATAGCGCCATCATGCCAATGCACCAAAGTCAACACTGGTAGGATGGCAACCACCATGGAGACGTTGGTCCAGGACATCGGTCCTGCACTGCTGCGCGGGCTGAACTCCAATGCTGGATGCCATATGTGGCCTTCAGCAGTGTCAACACGAGAGGGGTTCAGGGCAGCTTGATCTAACTCCAGCTTCCCCTTCTCCTCAAGGAGTCAGCCAGGAGCCTTCGGGCACCCGTAGGGAGGAGGATCAGCATGTGCACACCCCGGGGCCATCCACCCAGGTGACTCCAGGAGTGCCCGGCCCATCCAAATCCCCTCTTCTTTGATCCCAGCAGCTCAAGCTTCACAGGCCGAGGAGGATGCCACTGCCACAGCAGGACCCTGAAAGCAGGCCGGGGCCCTCCAGAGGATGCCCGCCAATGTCATCACAGACAGGGCATAGCAGTCAGCAGGCTGCCTCCACCTCCATTGTCGATGTCGGGGAAGCACCAAGACATAGTGACAGGGTTAGGAAGGTTAAGAACATGTAGTTCCACAGCCTGGGATGGGGGTTAATCACTTGTACATAATGTTTGCTATTGTAAATAAACTCTCAAGAATGTCTCGCTGCTTATGGCTCCTTGTTTGGATGAACATTGTTCATGTCACTCAGATGTGAAACCTTGGTTCCTGCACAAGATAAAGGCAGGTGTCTCAGTCCAGGGCCTCTTTCCTATGCAGTGTATAACATTAAAACCAAAGTGCTGGTCCCGGTTCACACTCACTGGACACATAAGTGATGCCTGCACCTCGATGGTACTTGTCATTGCTGCCAGAATGATGTGGGCAGGCGACATAAGGGTTCCATCAATCTCTTGGTGTGTTCTCAGCACCTTTGAGGTGGGGCTGGCCCCCCATCTCTTCAGCATCTGTGACCAGAGAGACTGTGCTCCTGAATGGGTCAGGTACTGAAAGCTGACAAAGGATCAGGTGTATTTAAAGTTTCATGGCTGCGTCTCCATGATATGACCTGAGCACAGAGCACGCGAGCTGTCCTCAACCAGACAAGAGTCAGACATTCACAGAGGCAATGTGAAGATCTATGGAATGTCCTCACTGCCTGCTGTCATCACCCTCCTGGAATCTAGCAACTATTAGGGTCTCCGCTGCATCTCCACGACATTAGCCTGAGCACTGAGGGTATGTGCACTGTCATCAGCCATACAAGAGTCAAACATTCGCAGATGCAAGGTGAGGACGTCAGGACTGTCCTCACTGCATCTCATCATCATCCTCCACGAATCCTGCGGCTATGAGGGCCTCCCGAGCCCGCCTGCCTCATCTGCCCAGTGCAATAGCCTCATGGCCTCCATCCTCACCTTTGAGGAGCTCAGCATCATCATCCCCTTCAACATTCTCCTCATTGGAGGAGACATGCAGCTCCTCCATTTCCTCCTCAGCCAGGTCCTCCCCCCGTTGCAGTGACAATGGTGTGTGATACCCTCTGGACCACTGTATGCTAGTACTCCACCGGACTAGAAGAGGCACCGGAACCTCATTTTCAAAATGCCTATCGTTCGCTCCACCAAAGTCCGGGTCACAGCATGAGCCTCATTATACCTCTCTCTGCTGCAGTCTGAGGCCGCTGCATGGGCATCATCAGCTACATCCTCTGTGGGTAGCCCTTGTCCCTGAGGAGCCAAACCTGCAGCCTCTGTGGGCCTTGGAAGATGACAACTAAGGATTTAGGAGTCATGGACGCTCCCTGGGCATCGTGTGCAGACCTGTATGATGCATTTCTGGTGAGTGGAAGCCCTTGCAATCGATGTAGTTGACTGCTTGTTGCCGTGGAGATCTAAACACCACGTTAGTGCAGTCGATGGCACCCTGCACCTGTGGAAAACCTGTGATCTGCGGAAATTCCAGCGCTCTTGCTTCCTGGCTTTCCTGATCCCGGGTGAAATGCATAAGGTTCTGTGCCTTCACGAGGGTGGCATCCGTAACCTCCTGGATGCACTTGTGCGTGCAGGCTTGCGAGATCCCACACAGGTCACCTGTGGAGCCCTGTAAGGAACCACTGGCATAAAACTTGAGCGCTGCAGTCATGGCCACTGGCAATTGGTGCCATACATGTTTCCGTGGCGCCAAATCCTGCAGCAGGTGACATATGTAAACAACCACTTCCCTAGACACGCGCAGTCTTCGGCGACACTGGTTCTCAGTCATCTGCAGGAATGACAAACGCCGCCTATGGAGTCTGGGTGTAGCGAGGTGCTAGGAGTGATAGCTCGCTGTGGATCTTCAGCTGCATGCTCAGCAGGCCCTGCCACCCCTTCATCTTGAGGGAGGTGCTCTTCCCTTTGCCAAGTCAGGCGCCTCCGCTGCTCTGTGCTTCTTCTTCTTCTTTGCTCCCTGTAAGCCATGAGATGTACTGCTAAATCACAGGCTCCATGATCCTGATGTCCCCCTCTGGCAGGATCAAAGAGAGAGACGTTTGGGTTAGCATAGGTGGCTTAAGAACCTCTCTTGATTAAGCCTGAAGACCCCTTCACGCATGCAGGAGAGTGCTGGCCACCACTTGGGTGGGCAGTGTGTAGTGTGCTCATTGGCTGTCAGAAACCCCAAGCACCTCTGCCCCACTCCACTTGACTGATTGGCGACAGCTTCAGCCACTGGACTGCGTGCTGTGCTCTACAGCTCAGGCGCAGGCATTCTCCTAGCCTGTGCTGTAAGGCTGCACTGTTAGCTTGAACCATAATGGATACTGGTCCAAACTTTAATAAAGACATTGCAAGGGGCTCCACCAGTAACTGTGCCATGGCCATCTTTCGCAAGGGGTTTGTGCAACTTGCCCAGTTGGCCAATTGCTCTGCTGTTCACTGAAATGCACATTAATTTGCAGTCTGTACCCGAGGGGTGAAAAGTTCTGGAGCATTTAGTCATGAAGTCTTAGAGTTATACAGCCCAGAAACAGGCCCTTCAACCCAGCGTGTCCGTGCCGGCCATCAAGCACCTAACCATTATAATCCCATTTTCGTGGACCGTAGCCCTGTATGCTATGGCATTTCAAGTGCTCATCTAAATACTTCTTAAATGTTGTGAGGGTTGCTGCCTCTACCACCCCCTCAGGCCGTGTGTTCCAGATTCCAACCACCCTCTGGGTGAAAACATTTTCCCTCAAATCCTCTATAAACCTCCTGCCCTTTACCTTAAATCTATGCCCCCTAGTTAATGACACCTCTGCTAATGGGAAAAGTTTCTTCCTATCTACCCTATCTATGCCCCTCATAATTTGTATACCTCTATTAGATCCCCCTCAGCCTTCTCTGCTCTAAGGAAAACAACCTTAGCCTATCCAGTCTCTCTTCACCAAGCTAAAAAGCTCCAGCCCAGGCAACATCCTGGTGAATCTCCTCTGCACCCTCTCCAGTGCAATCACATCCTTCCTATAGTGTGGTGAACAGAACTGCACATGGTACTGCAGCTGTGGCCTAACTAGTGAGGAGCTCCCTGCTCCTCCCCGCTCTTATTTCTATGCCTCAGCTGATAAAGGCAAGTATCCCATATGCCTTCTTAACCACGTTATCTACCTGTGCTGCTGCCTTCAGGGATCTATGGGCATGTACACCAAGGTCCCTCTGATCCTTTGTATTTCCTAGGGTCCTACCATTCATTGTGTATTCCCTTGCCATGTTAGTAATCCCAAAATGCATCACCTCACACTTCTCAGGATTAAATTCCATTTGTCACTGCTCTGCCCATCTTACCAGCCCATCTATATCATCCTGTAATCTAAGGCTTTCCTCCTCACTATTTACAACACCACCAATTTTCGTGCAATCTGTGAACTTACTGATCATACCTCCTATATTCACGTGTAAATCATTAATGTACACTACAAACAGTAAGGGTCCCAGCACCGATCCCTGCGGTACACCACTCGTCACAGGCTTTCAATTGCAAAAACAACCTTCGACCATCATCCTCTGCCTCCTGCCGTTAAACCAATTTTGGATCCAATTTGCCAAATTGCCCAGGATCCCATGGGCTGTTACCTTTTTGACAAGTCTCCCATGTGGGACCTTGTCAAAAGCTTTACTGAAGTCCGCGTAAACTACATCAACTGCAGCACCCTCATCTATACAACTAATCACCTCCTCGAAAAATTCAGTCAAACTTGTTAGGCATGATCTCCCCTGGACAAAGCCATGCTGACCATCCCTGATTAATCCCTGCCTCTCCAAGTGGAGATTAATCCTGTCCCTCAGAACTTTTTCCAATAGTTTCCCTACCACTGATGTTAGACTCACTGGTCTGTCATTATCTGGTTTGTCCCTACTTCCCTTCTTGAATAACGGTACCACATTCGCTGTCCTCCAGTCCTCTGGCACCTCTCCTGTGGCCAGAGGATTTGAAAATTAGCGTCGGAGCCCCTGCAATCTCCTCCCTTGCTTACATTGTAGCCTTGGATATATCTCATCTGGGCCTGGGGATTTATCCACTTTTAAGCCGGCTAAAACCACTAATATCTCCGCCCTTTCAATGCTAATTTGTTGAAGTATATCACAGTCCCCCTCCCAGATTTCTACACCTGCATCGTCCTTCTCCATAGTGAACACAGATGAAAAATAATCGTTTAAAATCTCATCTACATCCTCCAGTTCCACACACAGATTGCCACTTTGGTCCCTAATGGGACCAACTCTTTCCCTGGTTATCCCCTTGCCCTTAATATATTTATAAATGCCTTGGTATTTTCCTTTATCTTGCCCGCCAGTGTTTTTCATGCCCCCTCTTCGCCCTTCTAATTACTTTTTTAAGTACCCCCCCTACACTTTCTATACTCATCAAGGGCTTCTACTGTTTTCAGCCTATGTATCTACCATAAGCCTCCTTTTTTTCCTTATCCAATCCTCTGTATCCCTTGACATCCAGGGCTCCCAGGATTTTTTGGTCCTACCCTTTACCTTTACGGGAACATGCGGGACCTGAATTCTCACTATTTCTTTTTTGAATGACTCCCACTGGTCTGATGTAGCCTTTCCTACAAGTGGCTGCTCCCAGTCGATTTTGGCCAGATTCTGTCTTATCATATTGAAATCGGCCTTCCCCCAATTCAGGACCTTTATTTCCGCTCCATCTTTGTCCTTTTCCATAACTGTCTTAAATCTTACAGAGTTATGGTCACTATTCCCAAAATGCTCCCCCATTGACACTTCTACCACTTGCCTGGCTTCATTTCCTAAGATTAGGTCCAGTACCGCCCCTTCTCTTGAAGGGCTTTCTACATGCTGGCTCAAAAAGCTCCCCTGGATGCACTTTAAGAATTCCACCCCCTCTAAGTCTTTCACACTAAGACTATCCCAGTTAATATTGGGGAAGTTGAAATCCCCTACTATTATTACCCTATTATTTGTACACTTCCCTGAGGTTTGCCTATGTATCTGCTCCTCTATCTCCACCTGACTGTTTGGAGGCCTATAGTACACTCCCAGCAAAGTGATTGCTCCCTTTTTATTTTTAAGTTCTACCCATATGAGGAACCTTCTAAGATACCATCCCTCCTTACTGCACATTCATGCTTTTGCATTGCTTCAGTGGGCAGAAAAGCTTCAGAGGCCCAACTCCAAGCCTGTCAATGGAGCTGCAGCTGAACAGTCTCAGCTGTGGAAGAATGATCACTTTTGACAAGCTTTTCCAAGTGCGTGGCAGCTTCCCTCACCCCCACACTCCTCCCGCCCGGCATGTGTTTGAGTATTGAGTACTTCCTTCAGTCAGTGCTGCCTTGCACCATTCCCCCCCTCCCCCCACCCCAACCACCACCACCCCCAGCCTGTTCCGCATTGGAGCCCTTGCCCCGGCACCGCACTAAAAGCCAGCCAGGAAAAACTGTCTTGCCTGTGCCTCCCGGGAATGTGTGGCATCTCTTCCTTGATGTCCTATGGGCAATGCTCATGAGCGCTGCGCAAGCTTGTGTGCACTCACCCCTGAGTTCCCCTCAAAGTTCAGGTCGCTACATGCACGCCTTTTAAAGGCAGTCGTGAAGCACGCTGTTCTGAAGCATGCCATGCCAACATGGGTGGTAAATGTGACATGGGGGGATGATTCTGGCCAGCAGGGCTGATAATGAAATACTAAAGTATTGAAATTAGGTGCCCGACATGCGACGGCAGGAAACCCGGCCCGCCATTGACGGGTTGAGTGGACGATCGCAAACTGGTTTCATAGCGGCATGAATCCAATTTTTGGCCTACCTGCCATATTGTTGTCCCTCCCCGCCCGTCATGATGTCCGATGTCAACATGGCCAGTAAATTCTGGCCAAAAAGACCTCTACACCTAATGTAGATCTTTGACAAAGGAGCAATTTTGAAAATAGTGGGTAAAGAATCCCACCTTTATTTTCTGTCACTCTCCTCATCATGCATCCTATTTTCTCCTGACAGCGAATACATTTTTTTCCAGTGATTTATCCCTGGAGTAAGAATAATCCATTGGTAGAAATCTGCTGCTGCTCTGTTTTATTTTTACCCTGTCACCCATTATTTACTGTTCTGATGGATGGCTAAAGGCTGGAGCTTAAAATGAAAGTGCAAATAAAAAGCACCCATCTGATTCTGAACTAGGTGTAAGTTTCTCCCTGGTTTCTCCGCTTTTACATGAATAAACACAAAAGAATGCTCATGTTTTTCGACTCTCAGAGTTTCCTTCTGTCAAGCCTATTGGTTTCCAACAGTGTTTACCTAAAAGGTACCATTATTCCAATTCAGTCAGATCTCATTAAGCCAACCCTGGACTGGATTTTCGCTACCAAGGCGGGTATCTTGAGGCAGCAAATTTTGGTAAAAGGCACCCGGATCACGCAACTTTCGTTCCGGGGGGTGCGGGGGGGCAAGTGATGGGTGTGGGATGAAGCTGCACCTGGTGACCTCAGGAGCAAAGCATAGATGGCCACAGGTCGGGCAAGTGCCAAGGCAGCCTGTTTAGAAAGCCAACCTCAGTTCTCTGGGAATTCATCCCAGTTATTTCAGAAGCTGTTAAGCCTTCCAGCTCTCACCAACCCCCCAACCCACACACCCCCATGGCCACTCATACCGTCCATGCTAACTTATGCCCCCACACACCCTCCATGGTCCCTCAAATCCTTCATGCCACCTCTATAGCTACTCACACAGTATCAGCCATAGGCAGACCTTAGGAGCCAAGTGGAGATGGAAAAAATTAAACTGTTAACAATCTAATACACACTTTTTAGTGAAAAGAACTACCATTCATGGGAGTTTGAAGCCCATTCAAGGCTTCTAAGTCTCCTCAATTGATTAATTTCTTATAAAAACAAACAAACTTCTAATCAGATCCCACATCAAAGACAGCTAATCCTTTTCTACACTCTTTAAAATGTCAATGAAATGGCAAACTCAGCCACCCTGCTGAGATAATTATAGCTTTTGAAACTCAGCCAAGCATTATAATGACATAATAATAACTCTTGGGGAAATGTCAACCAAGAACACCATTGAAACTGCACAAACAGATGCTATTTTTTTTTTTCTAACCTGCAGCAGGTATCCTGTCAATCAAAGCAGTCCAGAGAAGGGTTTTTTTTAAACTTAGTAATAGCTGCAGTTCAAATGGCTATGCTGAGTTCAGGTTTGTCTCCTGTGTGAATCATACCCCACCCCCTTTCCTCTACCGCAACACTTGGATCAATTGGAAATGGGGCAGGATGTGGGGAGTCTTCCAGACTCCATGAAAATGTGTTTTATTTGCCAAGCACACTGTTTAGGAAAAGCAGTGGAAGGTTTGTCCCCAGTTTGCAGGCTTGGTATTCATTATATTTAATTTATTTCCTTTTCCTACAGCAATGGAACCCAATTACATAGAATTACTCAGAGTACATAGAATCTGCAGCACAGAAACAGACCATTCGGCCTTACTGGTCAATGCCAATGTTTATGCTCTAGATAATTGCCTCCTAATGTGGTTTTGTTTGATCTTGGAGCATGTTTAGCAAACTCATGTGTTCTTTTCTCTGTTTGGAGCAAGAAGATAGATAAATTTGGAGATTTGGCTTTTCCTTCTTAGTTCCATTTTTAATTCAGACATCATAGAAACAGAACTGAGAGTGACTGAGTGAGTTGTAAAAAGTTGTAGTTAGTACATGTGGTGTGTCTGGAGAGAAAGGGTTATATTAGTGTCAGACCTCAGTTCCTGACAAAACACAATCTGTGCCTTGCAGTTTGTAATGAAAAATTGTTAACCTTTCATAACCAGGCGCAACAAGACCTTCACATTTTATGATGTGTATAACCTCAAAAACAGAATGGGAACTGTGATTAAATGGAAGCTGACTGAGGGCTAGCATACACAATCAGCTGCACATCAAAAATAGCCAAATCAATTTATCCCTTGACATGTGAGAGAATTTTTGCAGTTGCTGTAAGAAACCTTGCATCTGTGATGGACTAACACGTCAATTTCATGAAGAAGGATGCAGGACTGTCTCTACCATGGTGGGTTCCTGGACTCAGGCATTATATTATAGCACCTCCCAAACTCTCAACCTCTACCATCACGAAGGGCAAGGACAGCAGGTGCATGGGAATACAACCACCTGCAAGTTCCCCACCAAGCCACACACCATCCTGACTTGGAACTATGTCACCATTCCTTCACTGTCACTGGATCAAAATCCTGGAACTCCCTTCCTGCACGGACCGCAGTAGTTCAAGAAGGTAGCTCACCAACACCTTCTCAAGGGCAATCAGGGATAGGCAATAAATGCTGTCCTGGCCAGTGACAATCACACTCTGTGAAACAATTTTTAAAACATGCGGCAGGAGGCCAGGAGTTAATCACCGGGAGGGAAATTACAAATGCATCACCCAGGAACCTCCAAGCAATTCGAAGTGGAAGATCACAAAGTGACATTTGCCAAAGATTTAGTTCATTGAAGATATTTGGCCTCATTCACAAATCATTGGGGGGAGTTGTGACTTGGAGCAACCCTGTAAAAATGGGTGATAGCAAATCCACATCACGTTTTAAACACCTTCTGATTTTTTATTTCCATTGACGTCAATTCAATGCCAATTCGTTATTGCTCAGTTTATACAGCCACACACAGCCAAGTTTACCCACATTATTTTTAAAAGGAATTGCAAAGGAGTTTGCGGTTATAATTTTTTTGCTTATCTTGCTCCACTACTTGGAGAGTCAAGAGGAGGAAAAGACAAGTAATGAGGGAAAGAAGGGAAAGGAAATGAACTGCCAGACAATATTTCAGCAGTGTGAGTCAGGTTTAATCATCAACCTGGATAGTTCATTAGGTTCTAGGCATTGCTACAAAAGTGTTAAATGGACAAGGTTCGGGTTGATTTCCCTCTGTCAGCCATTTAGAAAATGAGGGCTAAACTCAACGGCACCCAAAAACAGGCACAGAGACTGCGATGTGTGATGAACCTGCTTCCATTATTTGCGATTCAGGCAGCATGTCAACTTCAAGCTGCTGGCTCCTTTCAATGATTTCACCATCCAGCCAGCACGAACTATGCTGTTGATTAACTGGACACATCAACAAAGATCCGAGATTGTGAGTGGCTAGCACCACTCAAAGCAGGGTTTCCCAAACACTGGACGTCGCGAGCTCCAAGGCAGCAGTGGCCGCCGTGTAGCTCAGACTGAATATTAACAACTGCGAGGCCCTTTTAAATCATCAGCTTTTTTTTTATTGGCATAACCTAAAGGACAGATATCTGAGACCCGATCACAGCTGGAAAAAATGCCTTTGAAAAGGTAGGTGTTTGTCTTGTTAAAAGACCCTGCCTTTTAAACAACACCCACCGCGCTGAACTCCTCCCACCCACCACTGCCCCCTCCACGCACAGCAGCTGAAGCTAACCCCACCCCTCCCCACCCCAGGGTCACACGAAGTCTGAGGCATTAAAATGGGATCACACCAGGAAAAAGTTTTTGAAGCACTATAACGTAAAGCTAGCCTGCACTGCTCAAACCACCCTGTAACTCCTAAAGAGGAGGTACATTGTGGCTGCAGCTTATGCTGGCAATCTTCAGGAAATGACCCTGCCCTGGAAAACACTGCAGAATGGTATGACACTCAGAGAGTGTGGGCTCCAAGGTTTACAAGGGGCTGCACTGGAGGCCTTGGTGGAGGATGTGGACAGGAGGAGAAATGTCCTCTATCTGCAGAAGGACAAGAGACATTCCAGACACACAGTCAGAAAGCAGTGGGAAGAGATAGCCATGGAGGTCAATGCCTGGAGCCAAGGCCTGAGGGCCTGGATGCAGTGCCACAAGAAGTTCAAGGACCTCACACAAGTGGTAAAGATCGTTGAATGCCTCTTTGAATGGTATATCCTGCCAAATGCACCAATAGCCTCAGATGCTGTTGAATTCACCACACCCTGGGCTGAATTTTACAAGGCGCCGTGGTTTCCGACCCCTGGCTAAAAGGTTCAGAAGGAGCCCGCCCACGATCCTGATGGCTTCCCCCCAGCCTTTTAGGGCTGGGAAAAGTGTTAATTGCTTTAAGGCAAGATTTCTGCCTCTCTTTTTGGAGGAAGTTCCGCCTTGGAGAGCTGCCGACCAATCAGATTGGCCAGCAACTCTGTGGTCCTCCCAGCACCACCACGAACATTAGTCATTGCTGAGACTAAAAGCAGTCCCCAATGCTGAGGAGCCTGTACTGACTGCTAAATCCAGGGTCAGCGTCTCGGCGTGTGATGTTAGTGGGGGGGATGGGGTGTGGGGGAACCGGGCTCAAGAGGCCAGAGGGAGAGTTAAGTGGGGTAAAACCTGTTGGGGGCGTGCCTCCGATGGGCCCAAAGTAGGATGGCCCCATCACCTGACAGCAGCCCATGCAGCTAAATCTGCCAGGCTTTCTGCATGACATGCCCAACCCTCTCCACCTCACCCTACCCACCCTTCCCACCCAACCCCCACCCCCCCAGGTGGTAAAATACCATTATTTGGCCATTGATGGGTCTCAATAGGCCCAAGGATAGGCAGGCCGCCCAGCACCTCCCCTGCCCGAGTGAAGTTTCAGACAGGTTGGGGGTAGGCGTGTAGGCAGCGGGAATGCCACCCACTGGATTTTACGTGCACCCCCCCCCGCCATCAAATCCGCCGGCAGGGGAGCATAAAATCCAGCTTCCCATCTCTCACCTAACAGCAAACTCTATCAATCAGGACTCATACCTGACAATCATATGCTTCATCACACCTTCACACTGCCGAAAACCTCACACTCACAGCTTACAGTCTGCACACACTGCCACTGTTAAACCATGCCAGCCACATCACCCAGATACATTGCACGACACTCATTGACGTGTTTCCCTCTCAGTTGCAGAGCAATGAGAGGCAGCAGGCCTAACCAGAGGGGACAGCGTGCTTTTTTGTCTTAATTCCCACGAAGGAGACGCTGCTGGCCATTATTGAGATGCCCATTGCTGAGACTAGGGCCAGTGGTGGGGCTGAAACCATTGAGGAGGATGGTATCCTCATGCCTTATCTTTCTCACATTCCACCTCCGCCTCATCCCATAATCTTTTTGATTTCCAAGCTTCAGATGGTATGAGCATGCACCTCTTTCCCCACCCCAATTCCTCACCCTAATCTCACCTCTGTGCTTTTCTCCTTTCAGATATGCAAGA
Source organism: Cetorhinus maximus (assembly GCF_964194155.1). NCBI lineage: Eukaryota > Metazoa > Chordata > Chondrichthyes > Lamniformes > Cetorhinidae > Cetorhinus > Cetorhinus maximus. The sequence goes on along the minus strand of NC_135888.1, from coordinate 118,655,467 downwards.
AGTGCAATTCGACCAGCTGGTAGAGAAACAGCAAGAAGGGAGAAACGGTGAAGATGCAACATGACTTGATTTCACAATCACTGTTGCCAACTCAATACTGACACTGCACATAACTTAGAGAATAGCATGCAGGCTGGATCTGCACATAGTGAAACCCTGGGCACAAGTGGCCTGCAGTCAAGACAGGGAGGAAGGATAGCACAAGTGCAGCTAAGGCACTACTATGCCAGCAGAGTGGCAGTAGCTCAACAGAGTATGAGCTTGCTGTCATCGCTGAGGATAACAGCACTCATCCTTCCACCACTGCTACTCCACCAGTGCCCTCGCTGTTGCCTGTTAGGCAGCCAACCAACACTGCTGCCATCAATGCTGAGGTGCTGCAGTCCACAACTGGGTCTTCTATACCCAGAGCTGCTCAAGGGTTATCCCCCAAGGATTTCTGCAGTCTCTTACCTTACTTAAGGAGGGAAAACTCTCTGCTGGCTGGAGTCATACCTAGCACAAACTAAGATGGTTGTGGTTGTTGGAGATCAATCATTTCAGTTCCAGGATATCATAGCAGGAATTCCTCAGGGTAGTGTCCTAGGCCTAACCATCTTCAGCTGCTTTATCAATGACTTTCATTCCACCACAAGGTCAGAAGTGGGAATGTCCGCTGATGATTGCACAATGTTCATCACCGTTCGTGTCTTCTCAGATACTGAAGCAGTCCATGTCCAAATGCAGCAAGACCTGGACAAAATCCAGGCTTGGGCTGATGAGTGGCAAGTAACATTCATGCCACACAAGTACTAGGCAATGACCATCTCCAACAAGAGAGAATCTAATCATCATCCTTTGACATTCAATGGCATTACCATCACTGAGCCCCCCACTATCAACATCCTGGGAATTACCATTGACAAAAAACTGAACTGGACTCGCGATATAAATGTTGTGCCTACAAGAGCAAGTCAGAAGCTAGGAATCCTGTGGCGAGAAACTCACCTCCTAACTCCCCAAAGCCTGTCCACCATCTACAATGCACAAGTCAGGAGTGTGATGGAATACTCTCCAATTGACTGGATGAGTGCAGCTCCAACAACACCCAAGAAGCTTGACACCATCCAGGACAAAGCAGCCCACTTCATTGACACCCCATCTACAAACATTCACTCCCTCCACCACCGATGCACAGTGGCAGCAGTGTGTACCACCACCAAAGCTCCTTAGACAGCACCTTCCAAACCTACGACTGCCACCACCTAGAAAGGCCAGGGTAGCAGACACATGGGAACACCACCACCTGGAGGTGCCGCTCCAAGTCACTCACCATCCTGACTTGGAAATATATCACCGTTCCTTCACTGTCGCTGGGTCAAAATCCTGGAACTCCCTCCCTAACTGCACTGTGGGCAAGAAGGCAGCTTACCACTACTTTCTCAAGGGCAATTAGGGATGGCTAATAAATGCTGGCCTAGCTAGCCAGCGACGCCCACATCCCATGATTGAAAAAAAAATCTTACTTGCATTGGAAGCAGTGCAGACAATGTTCGCTAGGCTGATTCCTGGCATGAGGGGTCTGCCTTATGAGGGAAGATTGAGTAGTTTGGGCCTATACTCATTGCAATTTAGAAGAATGAGAGGTGATCTTATTGAAACAAATAAGATTCTGTAGGGTCTTGGTGTGCGGTAGATGCTTAGAGGATGTTTCCCCTTATTGGGGAATTTAGAACTGGTGACACAGTTTAAAAATAAGGTGTCTCCCATTTAGAATGGAGTTAAGGAGGAATTTCTTTTCTCAGAGGCTGATTAGCGAATGGAATTCTCTTCTCCAGTGAGCAGTGGAGGCTGGGTCATTGAATATATTAAGGCTGAGTTCGACAAATTTTTGATTGACAAGGGAGTCAAGGGTTATTGGGTGCAGGCAGGAAAGTGGAGTAAAAGCCACAATCAGATCTGCCATGATCTTATTGAATCTCGGAGCAGGCTCAAGTGTTGAATGATCTACTCCTGCTCCTGTTTCTCATGTTCCACTGAAAGTCAGCAGTCTTCCACCAACCATGCTGCAGTAACTGAGGTGTAGGAGCACAGGACAGGAAAAGATGCACAGAAGATAAGCGCTAAGGGAAGGCACAAGGGTGATTTGTGACTTTTGTTTGCAAAATGGCCTAGGTTTTTGTTTATAAATTTCGTTTGAAATGTTTATTTTGTGATGGTTTTTATTTTTGCATTGTGGCCAAATGGATGCTGAGAGGTCAGTGACGGGGAGAGTGTAAGGTTTGGGCGAATTAGTAAATGGGGAATTGTGTTTGTGGTTACGGGTATCACTGTTCAATTCTGACTGGACAGCCTGTCAGAAAGGGCTGCTTAGGTTACCACCTCCCTTCCTCTTCTTGCTTCACCTTCTCCTCATCCTTCTGCTCCTCAGCTGCTCACCGTATAGCTGGTGACAAGGGCTACCCATCCATGATGGTGACATTGTGCAGCATGCAGCAGACCTCCACAGATCTTATACACATTCTGCCAGGTACAGAGCAGTCCAGGCGGCGAAAACATTGTTTCAGCACACCAGTGGTCAGCCCAATAACTTTTCATGTGGCAGCATGACTTCTGTTGTATGTACCATAGAGTCATCAGCCATGTGGTCAGTTGATAGCCTTGATGCCCAGGGGTCCACCCTTTGGTTTGCCATGCTGTCTCAAATTCCCACAGAACAAAGGCAGCGTGACTGTGCCAGGTATTGTTGCATATGGTTACACGCCAGCAGGATGTTGAGGGAATGAAACCCCTTTTGGTTCTGGTATACAGCAGAGTTGGCTTGCAGCACCTGCAAAGTGATGTGTGTGCAGTCAATAACACACTGCATCATGAGGAAGCCTGCAATCCTAATAAAGTCATTTGCTCATTCTGACTACTCTTATAAGGAAGAATGAAATAGAGTTGACTATCTTGGAAGACAGAGCTACAGTGACCCTCCTTACATGACAGCAGACAGCAAACTGCAAAATGTTGCAAATATTTCCAGCTCCAGTCAGGAAGGAGCCAGATGCATAAAATCACATGTCCACAGTCACCTTCATGGCCACTGACATTGCGATCCTATGCCCTGCTCTGATTTTACAGCAGCTGGCAGATTTCAGTAAGGATGTCCTTAGTGAAATGCGGAAGTTTCACACATTGTTCCCCACTGAGGTCCAGATAGGAGAATTGCTCTCTGAGCACCCTGGAAGGATAAGGCCTCCTGCTGAGAGCCCTTCTCCCTCTCCTTCTCCTCCTTCCTGCAGCGTAGCCTGCTCTGCATCTCTGTTCATTAGCCAAATCATGGTGTATTCCAAGGAGAATGGCTACTAGTGCAGCATTCCTGGGAGCAAGTGGTTTGTGCAGAAACCTTGCAGTCAGCATAAATGTCCTTCAGCACCTACCACATAACTCAATCGACTTTTGAAACTTTAAACAACTAGACAAAACACCAAACAATTGCAGAATCTAAGCAAAAGTTAGAAGATATCTTTTTAATTCTTTCACGGGATGTGGGCTTCGCTGGCTAGGCCAACATTTATTGCCCATCCCTAATTGCCCATGAGAAGGTGGTGGTGAGCTACTTTCTTGAACCACTGCAGCCCATGTGAGTTAGATACATCCACAGTGCTATTAGGAAGGAAGTTCCAGGATTTTGATCTAATAACAGTGAAGGAACGGCGATATAGTTCCACGTCTGGATGGTATGTTGCTTGGACGGGAACTTGCAGATGGTGGTATTCCCAAGCACCTGCGCCGTTGTACTTCTAGCTGGTGGAGGCTGCAGGTTTGGAACGTGCTGTCGAAGGCGCCTTGGTGAGTTGCTGCGGTGCATCTTGTAGATAGTACACACTGCTGTCACTGTGCGTCAGTGGTGGAGGGAGTGAATGTTTAAGGTGATGGAGAGAATCCCAACCAAGCGGGCTGCTTTGTCAACCAGCAACTAACCTGTAAGTAGACGAAGCTCCCTGTAAAAAGCACATTGGAGGGCTCTTCCTGCTGCTGAATGCATGGCCTTCTCCTGAGGTCCCCAGCATCACAGATGCCTATCTTCAGCCAATTCGACTCACTCCACCTGATATCAATAAATGGCTGAAAGCATTTGATACTGCAAATACTGATTCCCCAAAGTCATCTACAAGGCACAAGTCAAGAGTGTGATGAAATATCCTCCACTTGCCTGGATGTATGCAGCTCCAACAGCACTCCAGAAGCTCAACACCATCCAGGGCAAAGCGGCCTGTTTGATTGGCACCCCGTCCAACACCTCCAACATGCACTCCCTCCACCACCGACATATATAGGCAGCAGTGTGTACCATCTACAAGATGCATTGCAGCAACTCACCAAGGCTCCTTCAACAGCACCTTCCAAACCCGCGACCTCTACCACCTTGAAGGACAAGGGCAGTAGACGCATGGGAACACCACACCTGCAAGTCCATCTCCAAGCCTCACACCATCCTTACTTGGAACTATATGGCCTGTCATTCACTGTTGCTGGGTCAAACTCCTGGAACTCCTTCCTGAGTAGCACTGTGGGCGTTCTTGCACCACATGGACTGCAGCGGTTCAAGAAGGTAGCTCACCACCACCTTCTCAAGGGTAATTAGCGATGGGCAATAAAAGTGCCAGCCGAGCCAGCGATGGCCACATCCCATGAAAGAAACAAAAAAAGCCTGTGCAAGTTTAAGAAAGGACATTGGCTGGAGGTTTGTGCTGCAAATTGACACCGCTGACATCAAATCAGCATCTGATGCAGAATGACATCACGATGTACTTGCACTGCATACACCTGAAAGCCATTTGCTGCACATCTGCTCACGCCTCACTTATATGGCGTCGAGTGTGATTCACCCCAAACTGTGCACGTACATCATAGGAGCCATTCTGGAGCTTTAAGGGTGCTCATAGCACCCAAAAAACTGGTGCAAACTGTCCCGATTTCCTGCCCAGGTTGTTGCTTAATTTGAAAGATGGAAGTTGTTAGCATATCATAGTTTACACTTCATGCCTTTAATTGTTTTTTTCTGTCCTACACAGCAGTGAAAGTGGCAGTTTTGAGTTCCACTCGGAGAGAAATTTAACTTGTTTCCATGCAATGGAAGTTCTTTTTTTCTTGAAATGTGATGGTTTCCTTTTTGAACTTCTTTAACTTATCCAAAAGAATTCTTAGATTTCAAAAAAGCATCTTTATTTTTCAAAGGTAAAGATCTTCTTTTGAAAAGATAGGATCTGTAAGGAACAGTACTAATTATTGTTCCATTACCTTTTATCTTTGTTTGTTCTTTTTGATGTTTCCTGATCAAGTCTATCACGCTTTTGATTAACCATAAGTTGCAGTTCTTGGTGCTAGATTTTCTTCAATCTGTGACATATTTTTGTCACTGACTTTTCGAAATATAATTAACCTGTCAGTCAAAACAGTGTGTCTTCATTCAGCTGTCCATAAAATCACACAAATTAAATCTGATTTTTAAGTAACCACTATACATACAGCAGATTGAGTCTCTCTATTAAGCATCCCTTTTAAAAGCGAGTTGGAGCTAATGTTTGCATTTAATATATTTAATTCCCATAGATCATCTTGGTTAAGAGCTCAATATCAACTATACCATCAGGGAAACTGGTTGGCAAGAGTTATTAAACAATACTGTGTGAGAAATTAATATATTAGCTAATACAGGTAACTGAATTCTGTGTCCTTGCTCCCTCGCCATAACAATGAAAGGGCAGGACTTTCTCCAAGCCGGCAAATGGACAGCCTGATCCCATAAGAATTCCCAGGGTGAAGCAGTGATAAAATTGGTAGTTTCCAGAGTGGTGCAGATGCTTTAACCACTAGATGGTTCAGGAGGTGGTGGCAGCCAGAAATAGAGGTGTTGACAATCTGCTAGAAACCAGGTTCACCAAAACTAAAAAGATTTAAGTATGCATTCTTCCAGAAAAGCTACTTTCTTTATTGCAGCCAGACACTTTGAGATTAGCTGTTGTAAAGAACTGGCTTTTCAGAATCTCGGAGCGCATCCCATGTCTGCTTTCATGCAGACAGACAGTATGTTCAGTCGCCAGAGGTGAGACTTTTTTTTCCTCCATGGGATGTGGGCATTGATGGCTAGGCCAGCATTTATTACCCATCCCTAATTGCCCTTGGTGGTGAGCCACCTTTTTGACAGCTGGAGACCATATATGGTAGGAGCACCTAGAGTGCTGTTAGGAAGGGAGTTCCAGGATTTTGACCCAGAGACAATGAAGGAACGCCAAGGTAGTTCCAAGTCAGGATGGTGTGTGGCTTGAAGGGGAACTTGAAGGGGATGGTGTTCCCATGCATCTGCTTCCCTTGTCCATCTAGGTGGTGGAGGTCGCAGATTTGGAAGGTGCTGTCGAAGTAGCCTTGGTGAGTTATTGCAGTGCATTTAGTAGATGGTATGCACTGCTGCCAATATATGTCGGTGGTGAAGGGAGTGGATGTTGGAGATGGTGGATGGAGTGCCAATCAAACAGGCTGCTTTGTCCTGGATGGTATCGAGCTTCTTGGGTGTTGATGGAGCTGCACTCATTCTGGCAAGTGGAGAGTATTCTATCACACTCCTGACTTGTGCCTTATAGATAGTGGACAGACTCTGGGGAGTAAGGAAGTGAGCTACCCTCCACAGAATTCCCAGTCTCTGACCAGCTCTTGCAGCACCAATATTTCTATGGTTGGTCCAGTTCAGTTCCTGGTCAATGGTAACCCCCAGGATGTTGATAGTGGGTGATTCAGCAATGATAATGCCATTAACTGTCAAGGGCAGATGGTTGGATTTTCTCTTGTTGGAGATGATCATTGCCTGACACTTGTGTGACACGAATGTTACGCCACTTAATAGCCCAAGCCTGAATGTTATCCAGGTCTTGTTGCTTATGGGCATGGGCTGCTTCAGTATCTGTGGAGTCACAAATGGTGCTGCACATTGTACAATCATCAGAAACATCTCCACTTCTGACCTTATGATGGAGGGAAGATCATTGATGAAGCAGCTGAAGATGGTTGGACCTAGGACACTACCCTGAGGAACTCCTGCAGCGATGTCCTGGAATTGAAATGATTGATCACCAACAATAACAAACACCTTCCTTTGTGCTAGGTATGACTCCAACCAGTGGATAGTTTCCCCCTGATTCCCATTAATCCCAGTTTTGCTAGGGCTCCTTGATGCTATACTCGGTCAAATGCTGCCTTGATGTCAAGGGCAGTCACTCTCACCTCACCTCTTTAGTTCAATTCTTTTTTCTATGTTTGGACCAAGGCTGTAATGAGGTCAGGAGCTGATGGGCCCTGGCAGAACCCAAAATGAGCATGTTGAGCAGGTTATTGCTGAGTGGGGGTCTTAATAGCACTATCGACAACCTCTTCCATTACATTGCTGATTATCAAGAGTAGACTGATGGGGCGGTAATTGGCAGGATTGGATTTGTCCTTTTGCAGACAGGATATACCTGGGCAATTTTCCACATTGCTCGGTAGTTGCCAGTGTTGTAGCTGTACTAGGACAGTTTGGCTAGGGGAGTAGCTAGTTCTGGAGCACCAGTCTTTGGTACTATTGCCAGAATGTTGTCAGGGCCCATAGACTTTGCAGTATCAAGTGCTTTCAGAAATTTCTTGATATCAAGTGGAGTGAATCAAATTGGCTGAAGACTGGTATCTGTGATGCTGGGGTCTCAGGAGAAGGCTGTGATGGATCATCCACTCAGCACTTCTAGCAGAAGATTGTTGCAAGTGCTTCAGCCTTGTCTTTTGCACAGATGTGCTGGGCACCCCCATCATTGAGGATGAGGATATTTGTGGAGCCTCCTCCTCCAGCTAATTGTTTTATTGTCCACCATCATTCACAACTGGATGTGGCAAGGCAGCAGAGCTTAGATCTGTTGGTTGTGGGATCGCTTAGCTCTGTCTATCACGTGCTTCTTTTGCTGTTTGGCATGCAAGTAGTACTGTAGCTTCACCAGTTTGATACCTCATTTTTAGATGTGCCTGGTTATGCTCCTGACATGCCTTCCTGCACTCTTCATTGAACCAGTGTTGATCCCCTGACTTGGTGGTAATGGTTAAGTGGGAGATATGCTGGGCCATGAGGTTACAGATTGTGGTTGAATACAATGCTGCTGCTGATGATGACCACAGTGCCTCATGGATGCCCAGTTTTGAGTTGCTAGATCTGTTTGAAATCTTTCCCATTTAGCACGGTGGTAATGCCACACAACACGATGGAGGGCATTCTCAATGTGAAGACAGAACTGTGCAGTGGTCACTCCTACCAATACTGTCATGGACAAATGCATCTGTGACAGGTAGATTGGTGAGGATGAGTTCAAGTAGGTTTTTCCTTGTTGGCTCTCTCAACCTGCTGCAGACTCAGTCTAGCAGCTATATTTTTTAGCACTCGACCAGCTCCGTCTGTAGTGGTGCTACTGAGCCACTCATGGTGATGGACCCATCTAGAAGGTGCCCTTGCCACCTTCAGCGCTTCTTCCAAGTGGTGTTCAACATGGAGGAGTGCTGATTCAGCAGCTGAAGGGGAGGCAGTACATAGTAATCCACAGGAGGTTTCCTTGCCTGTATTTGACCTGATGCCATGAGACTTCATGGAGTCCGGAGACAATCTTGAGGACTCCCATAGCAACTTCCTCTGTATACCACTGTGTTGGGTCTGTCCTGCTGGTGGGACAGGACATAGCCATGGATGGTAATGGTGGTGTCTGGGGCAGTGTCTGTAAGGTATGATTCCATGAGTTTGTCTCTGTCAGACTGATGTTTGACTCGTCTGTGGGACAGCTCTCCCAATTTTGGCACAAGTTCTCAGATGTTTGTAAGGAGGACTTTGCAGGGGCAACAGGGCTGGGTGTGCTGTTGCCGTTTCTGGTGCCTAGGCCGTTGCCGGGTGGTTTGTCCGGTTCCATTCCTTTTAGACTTTCTTAGCAGTTTATTCAACCGAGTGGCTTGCTTGACCATTTCAGAGGGAATTAAGAGTCAACCACATTGACTCTTAATGCCAGACCAGGTAAGGACAGCAGATTTCCTTCACTAAAGGGCGTTAGTGAACCTGATGGGTTTTTACGACAATTGACAATGATTTCATAGTCACTATTACCGAGACTAGCTTTTTGTTTAGATTCCAGATTTATAAATGGCATTCAAGTGTTGGGACTTGAACCCGTGTCCACAGAACATTAGCCCAGGCCTTTCGATTGCTAATCCAGTGACATTACCACTATGCCACCACCCCCCCTCATGCAGGAATTCTAGTGGATGGCATCTTCCTGCTAATTCAGCCTCCTTTTGTTAAGACAAGTTGAATTGAGGTAGACACAGAAATGATCGCTTCTCACCCATGCCACCTGGAAACCATCACTGCTGCAAAATGGGGATGAGCCAACGCAATCAGGTTTTGAATGTCTGAATAACTTTTAAGCGAAAGAAAACTTGATCAAACTTGAGTTAGCGCCTCCTATTCTGGGTAAGGATTATTTGCAAACAGTTTGGGTAGGTATAAGAGGCATAAGAAAGTGATTAGGAGTGGATCTATATTCCACCAGATGAGGAGGAAGAGTTAAAAATAAAGCAGAGACTAACAGTAAAACTAGAGGTTGTTCCTGAAGTATACAACTACAGGTAACATGATAGGCTGAGACAATTGTGAAAATAAAGTAAAAGCACTTAAGAATCTGACCTACGGTCTTGTTCACTCTTCTACTTTCCAAAGCTCCAAATGCTGATTGGTGCTGAATTCACTCAGAGGTAGCCTGGGCACAATGTTGGCCGCTGTATCAAATTAGACAAGAAAAACCATTTAGGATTCCTGATTCTGGTCAGCATTCAATGGTCCCAATTGAAAAATCTGTGTGTGTATATGTTGGAGGACACAATTAAGCCATGTAAATGATAAACATGACAAATATTAATTCAGACATGAAATTATAGGGGCTCAGGAGATGCTCAGGAGAGAAGGGACAGCACCTTCCAAACCCTGTACCACCTATCAGAACAAGGATAACAGAGGCATGGGAACACTGCCACCTGCAAATTACCTTCCAAGGCACGCACCACCCTGACTTGGAACTAAATTGCCAGTCCTTCACGGTCGCTCAGTCAAAATCCTGGAACTCCCTCCCCAACAGCACCATGGGTATGCCTACAACTCATGGACAATTCAAGAAGATGGCTCACCGCCACCATCACAAGAGCAGTTAGGGATGGGCAATAAATGCTGACCTTGTCAGTGCCATTCACACCCCAAGAACAAATTTTTAAAAAAGGTTTACAAAGGAAATAATAAACATTTGGAAAAGTGGCAAGAGAGGTAGGATAAGAAAAAAAAAGTACAAAATAGCGGATCTCTCTTTATGCAAGTAAACATTCTAATGATTGATTAATAAGATCAAGGGGGTGAAATTGGTCTTCGGCGCCAGCAGAAGATGGTGGTAATGAAACTACGATCCATTTTTCACAATGGAATAAAAATGGGATGTGATTGAAAATACACTGTCCATTCACTATCAACTGTTTAGTACTACCAATGAAGACCAAATTCAGTAGTCGGAGCATGATGCTTAATTTCAGAATTGATAGGAATGGTGCATAGTACAGATCCAGATTCTCATTGTCCAAATCACCTGTTAAGAATGGTCATTTGCCACCCATGGAACCAGAACCCATCAAAAGTTGATAAACTGAGGACACTTAACAAGAGATTACTGAAGTAGGAGAATAAGAAGCTCAACAAAGTGCTGGAGACAGGAGTCACTGATGCAAAAGTCCAGCAGCAGCAACAATAAGCTTTATCTAATTACTCCTAATTTAATTTGTGGCAAAAAAGTTTGGAAGGTACTCTGTAATTTTCCCTTTTGGTTCATAAGACACTCATTTAGTTTTTGAAATTGATTTGCCTGCTTCATCAGTCACTCTAACATGGATTACTTTATGGTCAAAAGGTATTACATTGGAGATTTAGTTTAATAAGTACAAAAGTCACACTTTATCCTTTTTTAGCATCAAATCATTGAATAGCTTTAGCAACTAAAGGTTATATTCATACAGTACTAACTGGCAGACTCAAATCAATCCTTCATATAGAATTTGCTGCCTTAATGTGTTTTCAGGTTTCAGATGTATTAAGTGCTAATAGGCACTTTGGATCTTGCAACTGAATTGCCATTCATAACATCTCCTTTTAATCTCTTCTTTTTAAAAATAACAGATGGCTGCCCTGATCTGTGCAATGGCAATGGGAGATGCACTCTCAGCCAGAACAGTTGGCATTGTGTCTGCCAGACTGGCTGGCGAGGACCAGGGTGCAATGTTGCAATGGAGACATCTTGTACAGATGGTAAAGACAATGAAGGAGGTGAGCCTATCATGGGGAAAATGATGTTGGGTTGCAAATGAGAAATCTATACTGAGTTGCAGAATGGACCTTACCAACCCCTATACCCTCCCATGATAAATTGGAAGCTGGCAGATATTCTGTAATATAAGGAGATGCAGATGGTGCATTGAATCACAGTCCTCAGGCAATCCAATTTGTGCCATCCATTTTCTCAACATAGAATTCCATGACTTTCTGAGGCATTTATTTAAGGAGTTCTGCTCTTGAGATTGGGGACAATGAAATGAGGGGGGTTTGTGCATTCACACTCTAAATTTTTCTGTAGGCCGTTGCCAATCTTAAATGGGTTGTCATAGCAAGAGGGCAAGCAGAGATCCAGAAAAAGGAGGAATTTTTAATGCACAATTCGCATCTTTTGTTTCTGTTCCATTTCATCATTTCTTCTGGGTTTGTTTTTGAAGGTAATCTCTCCTGAATGTTCCATTTAAGGATCATATTTTGTAGCGTTGTGCCTCTGTTTTGTCTCTCAACAAATGCATACCATTATGACTCACTTCATAATAACCTCATTTTATATTCCATATATATCTTCTCTGTCACTCTCTCTGATCCCTTCCCCCTCCATCGCAACAGATCTTGATTTTATTCCTCCATCTATTAGTAATGATTTTGAGTGCTTTGAGGTTGATTCGATTTGAAGGAGACAGCTTGTATTTAACTACATTCCTTAATAGTTTTAAGCACCTGAATCTTCACTCCCTCCTTGCTTCAAGCCCATCATTATCATCTTCCAAGTTGCAGCATCCCATCAAACTTGCAATTGACAGAATGATGTTCTCAGCTATCTTCCATGTAAATTCCCTGGCCTGAGAGTTAATCTTTTAATCCGTTCCTTGACTTGCACACTTTTAAATGCAATTTCCACCTTATTTTTTACGGTCTAAAACATTCTCTCATCACTTTCACCATTAATCCCTCTCCCTTTGATGTAATGCGTACTATTTATACTGTCTTTATTTAATCTAAAGGATTTGTTTCAAGAAGTTTACTTATTAAAGGGGTATTCTCACCACAGAAAGTCCCTTAAAGAAATAGTATCAGCAATAGGTCCTTCTTCTTCCATCATTTAAAGAGGGTTTCTAACTTTCCTTATGCTGACAACTTTTCTGTTCTCTGCTTATTCTTATTTCCCCCCTTTTTCCCATTTCTGATAAAAAATCTTTGTCCTGAAGTATTAGCTTTGTTTCATTATTCACAGATGCTGCTGGACCTGCTGAGTATTTGCAGCATTTTCTGTTTTTAATGTCCATTCCCATGATGCACCACCTTCTACACCAATCAGAAAATAGACCCTTCACTACCTGATTGGATGGTTCTTCACTGTCAGCCACCAGCCTTGTTTCCATAGGCCTGATATTTTTTTTATAAATAATAAACAGAAATGTTCAATTGAAAAAATACACAACTTTTTTTATTATCCCTACAATTTTTCTCCTGAGCTCTTTGCAGCAGTGTCCTGAAGAATAGATTTTAATTCCTGGAGCATCCAGGGCAATCCTCGAGAGTTAGAAACCCCCAGCCCAGAAAAAAAAACTGCACAGGAATGGTCCATTGATAATTCTCCAACCTGCTTATGGACAAGCGTCTAGCCCCTGATGCCTAACAGCAATGTAACTCAAATCAGGAACTCAGGTGTACTGGGATGGATGTGAACCCATACCCTACCGCTTTGTAGTGATGTGTGTAGGTGCCCCAATGCTTGGAACCTTTTTCTTGAAAATAAACTGTCAATTGTAAAGAAGTGTGATTAATTTAAACATTTTTTCGATCTGTTCATTTCTTTGATTCGTAAACACAGCATTGCCAACTCCTGTTGGTCGATAACAAGCCTAGTGACTTGTGCAAGTTTTTTCCAATACTCATTATTAATGTGGGAACTTAAAGTTGTAATTTAATTTACCCATGTGAATCACAAGCATTATAAATCTTCCATAAATAATATGGGTCACAGGTGAATTTGGAATGTTGGCAGTGCTTTAAACAGTTGCATCATTGGAGGAACTTGCTGGGAAGGAGTTGCTGAGTCTGACAGGTGTGAGGCCCAAGTGACTGAGGCCTGGAAGCACAAGGGAGTAGAACTGTTAAGCCTAAAAGTGCACAAGACCTAAGCCAAACCAACCAGACTGGTCCTGCCTTCATCTTTCCTTAGATTAGGTTCAGTGACAAGTGTAATACTGGGCATGATTGCATCTGCTACAGTGAAATGCGGTGAGGTCACACATAGGCAGGAATCTTTGACCAGCTGTTCCTCCAAAGCAATCCAGATTGAAGATTATGACCTCAGCACTCTTGGGCTTCTAATTTTAAAATAATGTTGGCAGGCTGTTAATGTTGGTGAAAATACTGAAATCATTATTAAATTAAACAATGGTTCTGCTTCAAGATCAAGTATGTGCTGCTGGAGTCAAACAAACCACAAAAATATTGTACTTGTAAATAATAAATATAAGCAAATAACAAGGCCGATGTGATTCTGATTCTCTGGGGTGACAGCTGTGCATGAGAATATCAAGTCCTCCCTTTTAGCTGACGGTACACCGCTGAGACTTTGCTGATGTTGCTTTCTAAGGAGGCTATGATATCACATTTTTCAGTCTCCTGCTTTGTGTAGTGGCAGCTCTTCACAGTTTGATGAGTACTTGATTGTCTCCAAGATTAATGCAGAATTGCGTAGCAGATTAATTTAGTGAAGATTGTTGCATAACTATATTTCTGATGGGGCTGGCTGACAGATAAATGTGCTTATGTTGACTGATGGTCTCTCTGGGAGCCATACATGGGAATAAAATGGGTAGATGAGGAGTCCACTAACTGCCTAACTGCACAAAACACTGCCAGGTTTGCCCAGTAATGAGAATCTAGAACAAAAATAACTATACCACCAAGCTTTTCGCTGTCTAGATCAATGAGGTGTTGGGAATGTGCAATATCTCACCATTTCTTGTCATATTTGCCACAGAAAAGGGCTTAATGATACTATGGGGTATGGTGTTTATTACAGATTCAGTTTGTCTCATTAAAAGAACAGCTTTCTTCAATATTTATGTACATGTCCCTTGGAAAGTTATATTGCCACATTTCTCCCCATTGTGTAACATTTGTTATGCGGATAAGCTCTTGATCTTCAGCACTCTGAATACCACAAGACCTTTTCAGCTTTTCACCTCCTTTCAATTCATAATTACAACAATAACTTTGTACATATATTTGCAAGAGTTTGAGAAACACACAGTATCAAAGAATATTTTTTAAGAGGCAATTTTCAGAGAAGTTTGGGAAAGAGGAGTGGTGCGGGTGGGGGAGTGCAGGTTGAGAATTTATCTGTTTGCAGATCGTAGCAATGTGGTAATTTTTTTAAAATGTCTGTTTTTCTACATGTAATGACAAAAGCAGCTATTCTGCCACACGGGAAGGTAGAAAATCTTCTGAAGGAGCATTTCCAGCAATGTGTGATTAAAAATTAAGAAAGCAATGATTCATATGGTACAAAATTTGCCATGACCAGCTTTGTATGTGTCCACTTGTGAGAAAATAACCACAGGATATGACCATCATATTGCAAAATTGAATTTGACCTATGCTGAATAAATATATCCTTCTCTCTGTTGATGTAGATGGACTGATAGATTGCATGGATCCAGACTGCTGTCTTCAATCCAGCTGCCAGTCTAACCCTCTCTGTCATGGGTCGCATGACCCCCTTGACATCATTCAGCAGAACCAATGGGAACTCTCTACTCAAGTTGTGAGATCTTTTTATGATCGCATTAAGCTCCTGGTGGGCAAAGATAGAACTCACATAATCCCTGGGGATAACCCTTTCAACGGCAGGTAAAGAAAGTTCCCTTTTATTAAGATATAGACAAGTGTAAAAACATCATTGTGCATGGAATTCGCTTTTGAACCAAACTTAATTTCTTGTTAACGTTTAAATTCAAAGATTGGTTCTCTACTTCCGATGGTTAAGCAGGCTTTTTTTTGGCATAATTAGATGCAGTTAACTCAGAATTTTGCAGTAAGTATACTTCATAAGGCTATATAGCAAGTTCACACCTTGATTTAACCTGATAAAAAGAACCTGTATTTGTCATTATTGCAAGTTTACAGATATTTGGGCCCTGATAATTACTCGTGATTGTGAAGGGAGTGGGAAAGGAGGATTTCTGGTTGGAAACCCGGATGTAAGGTTTCCCTGGACATCCCACAGAACTTAAGTGCAGGACACCTTTTGCACCTTTCCAGCAGGTTTCCCGCCAGTCAGCCTGATTGATAAACCGGCTGCCAGGCGGGTGGGAAAGCAGCTGAGGAATGGATAACAGTTAAGTGAGTGGGGGAAGGGGGGGGGAGCTGTCAGAAATCATGGGGAATGGAAGGTCAGAGATAGCAGAGGGGGTTTACAAATAGTTGCTTGTTAGCATAGAACTTGAGTTTTGCTGAAAAAAGAGACATGCTATCAAAGCTTTTCATCTTGCACTCATCAGGACAGAATCGCAAGAATAGTAAATCTCAAAGGGAACAACAATTTATACTGCATGAGAACTGAACTCTGATTGGTGGAGGCATTGTCATGGTGCAATCTTCAACAGCATGTCTCTTTTTTCAGCACTATTTTGAATTATGAAAGATTATCTTTCTACCTTTCCTTGTATATCTTCCATACTCACTGGTTATTGAGATTAAGAACAAAAGTAAAATTTCAGTCCTGGCAGATTGTCAGTAGATAGTGAAAAAAGCAAAATGCAGCAGACTTGAAAAAATTTGTCTTTTTAATTCCAGTGAACGATCACTTGTGACAAAGTTAATCCTTTACGTCTAAGGTTTAACATGGTACTGGCTTCTTTAACTTGTGACAGCATGTAAGAAGTTAAAAAAACTCAAAGCTCCATTCATGGAAAATCTTTACTGTAATGCAAGTTATTACAGATTATGTCTCATCCAGTTGTCCAAAGGAGGTTGCCAAACTACTTAATTCAAGTCCAAACATCTTGTAGAATTTGCTTTATTGGGCATTTGATTGACAGCTTTTTGGCGGGAATTTTAACAATTATTTAAATTGCTTTTGTCTCAGTTATTTTCTGGAAACTACTCCTTAGCCTTCTTGGTCCAATTGTGGAACCTGTCTGGTGTTGAGAGATAATCAGGCCAGATAGGTTCTGTGAATCGTGACAGGATATACCACATGGAAATTGCATGCCAGTTTCTGCAATAGTCATAATTATTTGTTATTTTCCAGTTACTTGAGGAGATAGGTGAGCTGAATAACTACAACAAAATGTACTTTGCGTCGCAGCAGCATTCATTTTTTTTTACTATTTAATAAATTTATTTGTCAGTTAAGACCTTAGTCACCATCTAGTATAATGATATTCTGCTGCCTTCTGAAATCAACAAAGAGCAGGTGAAGGCACACAGTAAAACCATTAAACTGAAATAAGAATGAACATAGAATCATAGAATGGTTATAGCACAGAAGGAGTGCTGTATTGTCATTGCTATTCAGTACATCTAGTCTGCACCAAAAGCAATTCAGCTGGTCGCATTCCCCTGCCCTTTCCTGGTAACCCTAAAAAATTGTTATCTTTTGATACTTATCCAATTCCTTTCTGAAAACTACAATTGAATCTGTCTCCACTACCCTCTCTGCCAGTGCATTCCAGATCCTAACCATTCGCTACATAAAAGAATGTTTTTTCATGCTTCCTTTCTTTCTTTAGCCAATCAGCTTAAATTTACGCCCTCGCATTCTCGACCCATCTGTCAAATGGAACAGTTTCTCCCCATCACCCTTTCCGTCAGCCTATGTCCTCTTAAAGTCTATCACTATCCTCTTCACAGTTCACAAATCTTCTAAGTTTTGTATCATCGGCAAATTTCAAAAGTGCACCTTGTACACCATATCTAAGTCAGTAATATATCAAGAAAAGCGGTGGTCTTAGTCCTGATCCTTGGGGAACATCCACAAAACAAGTGTCTACCACTACTCTCAGTTTCAGTCAAAGTCGTATCCATGCTACCAATGTCCCTTTTATTCCATGGATTTTCACTTTGCTGACAAGCCTGCAAAAGAGGCACTTTATCAAATACCTTTTGGAATTCCGTATGCACCACATCAACCACATTACCCTCATCAACCCTCATTGTTGCCTCACCAAAAGATTCAATCAAATTTTTAGCAGGTACTTGCAGTTTGAGTTATTTTGAGATGAACATAGCAGCTACTTAATTGAATCACTTTTCTCACAGGGACTTTGCTGCAATGGGCAAATTCTTGCTGTCTGCTATATTCCACCTCATTAGTTATTGCTGCAGGACAACAAAAAATGTCTGTGACAAACAACATTTCTCTTTGTCCAACAGGTATTAAACCATTGAGCTTGCAGTTGGAAATGGTCAAACTGCAATCTGTAGTGTAAGCATTTTGAATCCTAAAATTGCCGTGCTTGAATGTATATTACATTCCCAAAGTCTGCAGTCATGTTGGAGAAAACATAGTTTGTAATTTTGTTTTGTTTCAAAAGGGAATTGGATAAGCAGCTGAAGAGAGAAAAAATTGCAGGGCTACAGGGAAAGGGCTGGGGAGTGAGACTAGCTGATTTGCTCTTACTGAGAGCCGACACAGACGCTACAGGCTGAATGGCCTCCTGTAGTGCTGCAACCATTATATGATACTATGATTCTATGAAATTAGTTAAACATGATTAGCCTTTAACAAATCTCTGCTGGCTTTCCTTAATTAATCTACCTTTTTCTGAGTGATTCTTAAGTTTGTCCCAGATTATTGTTTCTAAAAGCTTTCCCACCACTAAGGTTAAAATGACTTGTCTGTAGTTACTGGGGTTATCCCTACATCCCTTTTGTGAACAAATGTGTAACCATTGCAGTTCTCCAGTCCTCTGGCACCATCCCTGTAGTACCTCCACAATTTCCTCCCTTAAATTTTCTTGGATGCATCCCATCTGGTCCTAGTGACTTATCAACTTTAAGTACAGCCAGACTTTCTAATATAATTTATTTATCAATTATTAGCTCTTCCAGTATCTCAGTTACCTCCTCCTTCACTGTGACTTTTTCAGCATCTTCTACCTTAGTAAAGACATCTGCAAAGTTTGCATTTAGTACCCAGCCAAGTCTACTGCTCAATGCATAGATCCCCTTTTTGATCCCCAATCAGTCTCACTTTCTGCTTACAACCCTACAATTTATATGCCTATAAGGGACTTTTGAATTCCCTTATATGTTAATTTCCGGTCTCTTCTCATTCTCTCTCTTTGCGTCTCGTAAGAAATAATAATCCAGGACAAAATTACTAATTACATGGACAAATGTGGATTAATTAAGAAAAGCCAGCATAGATTTCTTAAAGGAAAATTGTGGTTAACTAACTTGCTGGAGTGTTTTGAAGAGGTAATAGAGAGGGTTGATGAGAGCAATGCTATTAATATGGTAAGAACTGTAAGCAAAATTATCGCTCATGGAATAAACATGGTACTACTGAGATATGAAATTGGCTGAGTGACAAGAAACAAAGAGTAGTGGCTAATGGATGTTTTTCAGGCTGGAGTAAGGTATGTAATGGAGTTCCCCAGGGGTCAGTGTTAGGACCTTTGCTATTCCTGATAAATATTAATGACTTGGACCTTAGTGTAGCGGGCACAGTTTCAAAGTTTGTGGATGATACGAAATTTGGAAGCATTGTGAACTGTGAGGATGATAGTGTAGAACTTCAAAAGGACATAGAGAAGTTGGTGGAATGGGTGGACAGGTGGCAGATGAAGTTCAATGTGGAGAAATACGAAGTGATTCATTTTAGTAGGAAGCACATGCAGAGACAATATAAAATAAAGGTCACAATTCTAAAGGGAATGCAGGAGCCGATGGACCTGGGTGTACATGTGCTTAAGTCATTGAAGGTGCAGCACAGGTTGAGAGCACAGTTAATAAAGCATACAGTATCCTGGGCTTTATTAATAGGGGCATAGAGTACAAGAGCAAAGAAGTTATGCTAAACTTGTGTAAGACACTATTTCGGCCTCAGCTGGAGTATAGTGTCCAGTTCTGGGCACTGCATTTTAGGAAGGATGTGAAGGCATTGGGGAGAGTGCAAAAAAAATTCATGAGAATGGTTCCAGGGATGAGGAACTTCGGTTATGAAGATAGGTTGGAGAATTTAGAACTGTTTTCCTTGGAGAAAAGAAGGCTGGAAGGAGATTTGATAGAGGTATTCAAAATCATGAGGGGTCTGGATAGAGAAGATAGGGAGAAACTGTTCCCACTTGTGAAAGGATCAAGAATGAGAGGGCACAGATTTAAAGTAATTGGCAAAAGAAGTAAAACCGATATGAGGAAAGCTTTTTCACTCAGCAAGTGGTTAAGGTCTGGAACGCACTGCCTGACATTCCAATCCACTGAAATTGGCACTCCTCCAATTATGTACTTTTACTCTAGATTGCTCCTTGTCTTTTCCCATGGCTAATCTAAACCTTATGACACCATGAGCACTGTTCCCCAAATGTTACCATACTGACACTTGATCCACTTGACCCGTATCATTCCCCAAACCAAACCCAGCAATGCCTTCTTCCTTGTTGGGTCAGAAAGGTACTGATCTAGATAATTCTGCTGCACACACTTCAGAAACTTCTTTCTCTTTCTGCCCTTTACTCTAATGCTATCCCAGTTTATATTAGGATCATTAAAGCCCCTCATAATCACTACTCTGTAATTCTTGCAACTCCCTGTGATTTCCCTGCAAATTTGCTCCACCACATCTTTTCCACTAGTTGGTGGCCTAAAGAATGCACCCAGAAGTATAATGGCATCTCTATTGATTCTTAATTCTAATCAAATAAATTCTATCCTTAGCCATTCCAGGACATCCTTTCTCTCCAACATTTTAATATTCTCCTGAATACACAACCTTTCTTTTCTTCCCTATCTTTCCTGAACACCTTATATTCAGAGACATTTAGTATCCACTCCTGCCACTTTTTGAGTCGGGTCTCCTTTATCAACACATCATATTCCCATGTGGTTACTTATGCTTGGAGCTCACCAACCTATACATGCACCTGAATTAGATCTTACTGTATTTCCTCTTAGTCTGACCCCAGATAATTCTGTACCATTTTTTGCTCAAGTGATTGATACCTTCCTCTCCCATTCTTTTGTGCACCTTGTTTACCCTACCTAATGGTATGTCCTGGCTCCTATCACCTTGTCAAGTTAGTTTAAAACTGTTATAGGATGGCCATGTTGTGCTATTAATGATAGAGTATTTCAACAGACACTTCTTGGGTGGAAACTTTAAGTTTATTTATAATATACTCAGCAGCAACTGCACATGTGCTTTCAACTCTGACTCTATCTCTACAATTCCTGATGAGGTAGCTCAAGCCACTCTCCTATTGGTTACTACAGATCATGTGATCTTGCCTAACAACTTATTCTTAAAGGTACATTACACACTAAATAAAACCATAGTTATTACATTCCTCCCCCTTTAACTCGACTATACATATATTTACAAGTACATATTTTTCAAGACAACATAAATTACTTACCCAGTGTAAGTATTATGAGCTCAGTCTTCCTGGCAGTTTCCTGGCATGTGTGGAACGTCGCTGCTCCACAACTTCAGATTTTTTGTCAAGAACTTCCTTTTCTGTAGTTGCCTGAATATCAGGTGCTTTGGTGGGCACTTGCAATTCTGTATCCTCAATTCTTACAGGAACATCAGACATGTCTGTCCTGGGTTGAGCATCCTCAACAGGAAGCGCGGACCAAGTCATGGTCACTGGTAGAACTATATCTTGATGATTTGTCTCTCTTTTCCTTAAATGGTCCACATGTTTACGAATGATCCGGCCTTCTGCCTCCACGTGGTAATATAAAGGTCCAGTCACCGCACTTATTTCACCCGGTAACCACTTTGGTCCTTCCCCGAAGCTCTTCACGTATACCGGCTGCCCCATGGTAAATTTCCTCTCGCGACTATGCCAGTCGTGTTTAGTCTTTTGACTTCCCTGACTCCTTTCCACCTTCTCCTCTAAATTTGACATTATTAAACTCAATCTCCTCCTGAGACAGCATTTCAATAATAACTCCACAGGTGTGACACCTGTTGTTGTATGAGGGGCAGTCTTATAATGAAAAAGAAAGCGTGCTAGCTTGGTTGCCAAGGAATCGCCAGTTAGATTTTTCATGCCTGCCTTGAAAATTTGAACCGCCCTTTCGGCCAGTCTGTTTGAGGAAGGGTGGTACGGTGCAGTTTTCACATGAGTGATGCCATTGACACTGCTAAACTGTTGAAACTCAGCACTCATTGTGCCGTTATCGGGAACAACTACTTCTGGTAGTCCGTGAATGGCAAAACCCTGACATAGTTTCTCAATTGTAGGGGCCGACGTTGGTGACTTCACCTCATATATGTCCAACCATTTTGAATGGGCATCAACAATGAGCAGAAACATTGTTCCCAGGAAAGGTCCAATGTGGTCAATCTGTAACTGCACCCAGGAACTACCTGGCCACTCCCATGGGTGTAACGGAGCTGTCACTGGCAACTTTTACAGTTGCTGACATTGCACACGGTGCTTTGCTAAACTCTCCATTTTGCCACCCATTCTGAGCCACCATAGATAGCTGCGTACCATGGTCTTCATTCGGGAAATTCCTGGATGGGCAGAGTGTAGTTCAATTAAAAGTGGCTGCCTTCCTTTTGGAGGAACTATCACTCGTGCTCCCCACAAGAAGATGCCATCCTGGCTGGTAATTTCATGTCTTCTGGTGAAGTACGGTTTCATTTCGCCAGATACAGACTCCTGTTACCAACTATGTAGTACTTGTTCTCATACTTGAGATAGGACTGGGCTACGACTTGTCCATTCTCTGATCTGTCAAGCACATACCACCAAGGAATCGAAGAAATTTAATAGTAAAACAAGTTCCTGTGGAACTGGGGCGTGCTTATCATTTTCTTGTAAAGGCTAAGCGCATCGGCATTTGTGATTTGATTGCCAAGTCTATATTCGAAAGTGTGTTCATATGCTGCCAGAATTAACGCCCATTGTTGTATTCTTGCTGAGGCTATGGGTGGTATAGCCTTGTCCTCATTAAACAATCCTAGCAATGGTTTGAAGTCTGAAACAATTGTAAAATGGTGGTTGTGTACATACTGGTTAAATTTCTTGACACTAAAGATGGTGGGCAGACCTTTTTCTATCTGTGAGTATTCCTTTCCCACTGTGGTGAGCATTCTTGATACGTAACCTTTTGGCCATTCTGTGCTGTCATCCATCCGATGAGAAAGCACTGCTCCCATTCCTTAGGGGGATGCGTCACATGTCAACACCAATTCTTTCGTCTGGTCATAATGCACTAATAGATTGAACGAGTGCAACAATTGTTTCACCTTTATGAAAGCTTCTTTCTGGGGTGCCTCTCAAGACCAACGTTGGTTCTTTTTGAGTAGAGAATGCAGGAGGGTCAGCACTGTAGACAGATTGGGTAAGAACCGCATGTAATAGTTGATCATTCCGAGGAGTGATTTGAGCTCTGAGGCGTTCTTTGGCGCAGATGCCTCTCTTATGGCTCTCATTTTCTCCTCAACTGGGTGGAGGCCCTGTGAATCTAGCTGGATTCAAACAGAGTTGATCAGCAGACACTTCTTGGATGGAAGTTTATTTACAATATATTCAGCAGCAACTACATGTGTACTTTCAACTCTGACTCTATCTCTACACTGCCTGATGAGGTAGCCCAAGCTACTGTCCTATTGGTTTTACAGACCATGTGATCTTGCCTAACAAGTATTATTCTTCAAGGTACATTACACACTAAATAAAACCATAGTTACTACAAAACCTCCCCGAACAGTACTAACAAAGGACTTTGGACCCAGCAATTTTGAGGTGCAACAAAACGTGATTTCTACCTTTCTCTCCACAGATGCTGTCAGACCTGCTGAGTTTTTCCAGCAATTTTTGTTTTTGTTTCAGATTTCCAGCATCCGCTGTATTTTGCTTTTATATTGAGGCGCAAACTGTCTGGTCTGTACACATCCCACCTCCCTTAGAACTGGTTCCAATGCCCCAGGAATTTAAAGCCCTTCCTCATGCACCATCTGTCCAGCCATGTATTTATCTGCTCTATCCTCCTATTTCTATACTCTCCACAGGGTTCTCTGTTTAAATCCTGGGCACACTACATGCTTGCCTAGATACTTTGGTAAGTGAAAACACATTCTCAGATGTATGAAGCAAAGGCTCACCTGCAAAAGAAAGTTGCATTGCTGAATCCAAAAATATCTACAGAAAGACAGACTGCCTATCTTAATTACATACTTTATAGTTATTGAAGATTGGAAGATTGGAATTAAAATTATAGTTGTGACAGATTGTAGATACTTCAGTGGAAAATGTAAATAGTGAGCAAGCTTGAGTAAAGTAACTTTTTAATTACAGAGTGATTTCTTCCACTGTCAACAGTTGAAAACATGAAAGGAAGCTCAGCAGTCTCTTTATGTTCAGTATTTTTTACAGAAATAATATTCTCCTATTGTTTGCAAATCTTCCAGATCTAAATGTGCTTGCATGTTTTATGTTACCCCGGCAATCAGCAAGTGTTGGATGTAATTCTTTAAAAAAAATCATAATTTGTGCTTCCAGTGGCTACATCTTTTGTTATTGAGCTCAAATTGGGCCCCAGCTGTGGTCATGTAGGATGAGCTGCACTGGAATGTTTCTCAGACCGAAAGTCCTCATTGTTTTCTAACTATGCACAGAAAACACTATTGTTCAGATAAGCTGTGAAAATGCTGGCAACTAGACGGAGCTCGACTATTTGCATAGCTTGTTGACATCATGTTAGACAATGACCATAAATGCTGGTTCTTTCCTTGCATTACTGAGGTACGATGAAGAACTGTGTTACTTTGTTGCATGCTAGAGAAATGGATATGCTTCATGTATCAGAACATTTACAGAACCAATGGTGATGTGCTATGGACTAAATATTGATGATTCATCATTGTTTTGAAGGTTAGGTGAAGCTAAGTGTGGTTCCTTCATGTTCAAGTTGGCTCCAAACTATAGTACTAAGGATGGAAAGGATCTTTTCAGAAGACTCAGCAATCTATTGCCTAAGCTAGGCAGGTCTTATTATTATTAACTAGCCAGTTTGGCTTACTGGTGGCACCTGGAAAAAGAACATACCACTCGAAGCCAAATGGCCCCAGTGTCCTAGCTGACAGGTTGGTCTTGCTTAGACAGACACTGGGATGCTTACCAAAGTTGTGTGCTTAGTTTTAATTGGTTAAATTCCAGCAGCCCCCATCATATATCTGGGAAATTCTTAGCTTCCATGGATGCCTAGATAAGTGGGATGTATTCCTGCAGGGAAACACTGTGCAGTCCATTACCAGGTACACAGGAATTGTGGATATTCCAGTAGTTTGTTTGAAACTCATGCATGGTGATGTATGTATTGATGTATGGTGTGAAGCATATATTGAACACCTGACTGACCATAAGATGCCCATAGAAAACTTAAGTATTAGGCTTGTGTTTCTATAGATAAAGATTATTTTTTAAAAATGAAAATGGGAATAGTATTCCAAGAATTATTTTATTTACCTTCAGCCTAAACTTCACGATTTATCTTCGCCAAGAGTATGACCAGCCAATTTTCCATAGGTCTCTGAGCGTCCTGACTCATACACTTGCCCCGCCACCCCCTCCCCAAAATGGACCTGGCTGCAGGCCAGTGCCTATTACATTAGCACAACTCACTATGTATGTGTGTGCGCTTGCATGGGAGTGGGAGGTCCCTGTTACAATCCTGCATCCTAGCTTTCTACTGCTCAGGTTATTCAGTCGCCAACTTTATTACCATATCAGCCTTTCATGTACTGCTTCATCATTAAATTAAAAGCAAATTTTCAACCTTGATCTGGCCTTTTGTTTACTCATAGCCTAGCTTCACTAATCCGAGGACAAGTCTTTACAAAGGATGGGACACCATTGGTTGGAGTAAATGTATCATTTGTCAAATATCCTCAGTACGGATACACGATTACTCGTCAGGATGGCACGTGAGTTAATAATTAGACTTTCTCATTGGGGATGCTCTACCAGCACGACCCCTCCTTCATGGATTCTATATATCTGATTCGTTAATTGAAATATTTTGATCCATTTAATTAATTTATTGCTTCAAATTTCTTCCTATATTTCTCCTCTCCTAAAGGAAATGACCAGTTCAGGAGTGTAGTTTTGAGGTATGAAGTAGCAGCCTGGTGACTCACCCAGTGATTATCCTATTGTGGAGCAGAGACAATGACCCTCACTGGGCTATTCTTCCTTAAGGTTATGATAGACAGTTCAACCCAGTCCTCATCTTGTAGCCCACACATATGTTTTCCCAGCAAGGGTCATTGGTTAGTGGAAATCCAAGCTGATATTTTCCCTCTCTTGTGCAGGAACATTAAGGCCAATTATGTCCAACCTCCTCCTCCTTTCCCCAGTTCATTCAGTCTTTTTCAGCCCCATTCAGACCTTTCCTGATCCTGCTCTGATCTTTATGATTTATTTGTATCTGGCCCTTCTCCAACATTTGATCAGGAATTCCCCTCCCGCCCTCCCATATCTTTCACAGCTCTACTTCAGTCTGTGGTAGCCCAATGTGGGAATAATCAGCCGCTCTACGACCCATGGTGCCACTTTAATCTATGATGACACTTCAACACAATTGCTGGAAGCACTTCACATGCAATTCCAGACCAAAATGTGTGACCGCCAATGGCTTATGCCAATCCCCCCGCACCCCCCTCACCCCGGCATTCCTCCCACAGTCATTCCACATATAATTTTCACATTGCCCCATCTGGTGTGTCTCCAAGCCATACTTGGGGCGGAATTTTGTGATGGCGGGATTTTACGGTCCCGCCAAAGTCAATGGACTTTTGAACGGCTCGGCACATTTCACAGCCTTGCCCCCGCCGCGAAGGGGCCATAAAATTTCTCCCTTCTAATCCAAAAGTGGTGCAGCAGCAAATATATTGATTCAAAATTTTAATTTAACCCATTTGGAATATATAATGCACACTTACTGTTGCTGCCACTAACCTGCTTACATTTCCTTTAGATTTCCACTTTAGCTACACTGTCAGGACATCGCAAGCCCATCCAGCTGACACTGGACATTTTTGTCCTTTTTTTAAATTCTTCTGCACATGACTGTGAGCAACACTATAGGCAATTTATCAACCTTTTAAAAAAATGCTTTGGGCCCATCACAGTTCAGATACCACACTTCAAAATTCTAAAAATATGCAGGAAAACAATTTTTATCCTGACTTCAACTGGGGATTTAGAAGTAGCTACCAATCATTACTAACAACAATTAACTTCGAGTTGACCTCTCAGTTATTTTTTAACAGCAATCAAGCTTTGTCACCTTGAAGGGACGTGTCAGATTACACACAGCTTCACCTCAGCAGTAGAATAATACATTGTACAGTAGATTGCGTAACACTTCTGCTCTTATGAAACAATGTATCATCTGACTTGTGAACAACGCCACAGGACATACACTGTGAATCACAATGGAAAAAATACACCTTCTAATAATTAATTTGGGATGCAGAGAAAATTAATTTGTGTCTTAATATCACCATAGTTCTTGCCCATTGCACTGCTCTGATTTGAATAATTCTATTTGTATGGTCAAGCAATAAAATTAGAATTTTGCAATGAAAAATGCTTTTGATGTTCATTATTATGTTGCCTAAGGTCAGGTAATATTAACAGTTGCATGGTTCTGTTCCAAGTTGGCTTCTGTTTCAATTATGGCTATTCTGTTGTCCCCTTAGGTTTGATTTGATTGCAAATGGTGGTGCATCACTTACATTACACTTCGAGCGTGCTCCATTCCTAAACCAGGAGCGCACAGTCTGGCTTCCGTGGAACACTTTCTATGCTATGAATACTCTAGTGATGAAGACTGAGGAAAACACCATTCCTAGCTGTGATCTGAGTGGGTTTGTGCGGCCTGAACCAATCCTTGTCTCTTCACCACTTTCAACTTTCTTTAGTTCCTCTCCTGGGCAGAACCCTATTATTCCTGAGACCCAAGTAAGTGCATGGTAAAGACTGCAGAAAACAAATCAAACATGGTGGGATGGGGGTGGCGGGGTGTGGGAGCAGAATAAACGCAACTCGAGGCCACGTGTTCTGCAGTGGCAGATAAAAGTGCAAAATGCAACATGTGGCCTTTCCAATGCCTACCTGTCCGCTCCCAACCTTTCTCCCATTTTACAGGGGGTGGGGTAAGTGGTAGGCAGCCTGCCCACCCTTGGGCCTATTGAGGCCCTGAAGTGGCAAATTAATGGCCACAGAAGTGCCTCATCCCACTCTTCCTCACCCCTGCTGCTATTTTACCCACAGCGGGCCGGGGGAGTGGAGGTGCAGCCCATGCCATGTGGGAAGCCCAACAGCTTTTAGTGGGTGAACTGGTGTCTAGCAAAGGGGGAGGGCCTCTGCCTCTGATTGGCACTGTAGATCCAGAAAGCAGGCATCTCTCCCTTCAAACCTGCCGGGCTGTATGTTGGGCACAGGCCTCTCCCGCCACCCATCAAATCTGTTGTCTATATGGACTTCAAGAAAATACTTGACAAGGTTCCACACAAGAGATTTTAAAAGGATTCATTATTGTAGGTAAATGGAGTTGAAGTACAGATCAATTAAATGACAGAACAGGCTCTTTGGTCTGGTTGTCTGACTCCTGTTCCTGTGTCTCATGTAGTGGTATATGCTCATCAGTAATCATTGCTTATTCTTCTTGTTAAATAACCAACATCCCCCATACTGTATACATTGTATTGATGATATTCATTTTTGTAAAGTAAGTACAAAGGTTTACTTGTCGCTAGTTCGGCCTTTGAGGGCTGCCAGAAACTATCATTTATTGTGCCTCTGTTGTAAAATAAAATGAAAGAAAACTTTTCTCTTTAAATAGATTATAATAGGGAGCTTAATCTAAGCACAAGTAGCACATAAATGATTACTTTGGTGGTTGTTTTGTTAATGGGCCGGGCTAATCCATTGTAATTGCTGTTAGTAGGCAGTCAATTGTATGCATTAAATAATGGATGATAATGACTCATTAGCAAAGACGCATTTTGAACCTTTCAAATTAAGCCTTAATAACTGCTTTACCATGCAGGTATTTCACAATGTTTGTATCATGTGTTCAGGTTCTACATGAAGCAGTTGAAATCCCAGGCTCCAGCTTGAAGTTGTGCTACCTGAGCTCTCGTACTGCTGGCTACAAATCCCTTTTGAAAGTCACAATGACGCAATCCATTGTGCCAATCAATTTAATTAAGGTTCACCTGATGGTAGCTGTGGAAGGACATCTCTTCCAGAAATGGTTCCATGCATCTCCTAACCTGGCCTACACTTACATATGGGACAAAACGGATGCCTACAGTCAGAAGGTCTACGGTCTCTCAGAGGCTGTTGGTATGATTTTTAATTTTGCTTTGACGTTGTACAATAGAGAGAACAAAATACAGCATGTAACAATGAAGCAGCTTGGTTGATCGGTGTGAGTTACACAAAGAGTAGCTAATGGTCTGAAGTGAGCTACAAGACCATAACACTATCAACAGGATTGGTATAACACTGCTCATGCAGGTTTTGACATCTGATTCCTTGCCTAGCTCGCCTTTCATACAGTTGTTACTTTATATAATGCATGGTGGTTGGACTATTTTTCCATGTGAAATTTTGCAAATGTGAAGTAAGTTAGCGTGGACTCCATCCATTGTGCTGTTCTGAACTTTTTAGCACAGATGGTCAGACGAGGCCATGTTTGCTGAGAGTATGCAGGCCAGGCCTAGCTCTGGCTAGCCAACACAGGACATTCCCCAGTCACCGGGAAAGTTATTTTGGCCAGAAAGTAAAATGCAAATAATGGCTTAAAAACCTATAGCAAACACACTTTTCAAATGATGCATGTGCAGTTCTGGCTGCTGTGAAATGCACCCTTGAACATAAACTGGGCCATTTTCACTGCATCAATAGCCAGAAGCATTATGCAGAATTGTAAATGTAGCATTTTGAAAGGGATCACAGCAAAAAAGAAACATTTTCTGTAATTTTTAAAAGAACTGTATTTGTTTTTTCAAATGGATTGTTTGGCTGGGTAAATTAAGTAGTTTCTGAAATTTTAATTGTCAACAGCTTAAAATGATGCAACTCAAAGCCAGTTGCAGCTGTTGTACAGGAAAAGAAGTATAGCAATTGGGACATTTAAATGCTATGGCATAACATCAGTACATAAAGAAATAAAACCATTATGTATAATTGCAATTGTGTATAATTGTATGTTTATGATTTATTTATTGGTTTGGTGCATAAACATTTTTGTGTGCATGAGTGTTAATGAATTCATAGGGTATGGAAACATGCTTGTGAGTTACTAGAAGGAACTGAATTAGCCCAAGTGAAATCCTTCATCAATCTTGCTTTGTCAGCCATGATTCAGTGGTAGCACTTTCATCATGGAGTCAGAAGGTTCAGGATTCAAACCCAACTCAAGTCATGAGCACAAAATTTGGACACTCCAGTATAGTACAGAGGGAGTGATTCACTGTCAGAGGTACCATCTTTCCGACAAGCTGTTAAACTGAGTCTGCCCTGTTGGGTGACATAAAAGATTTCCTGGCTCTGTTTTGAAGAAAAAATAGGAGAGTTATCCCTGCTGTTCTGACCGGTATTGATCCCTCAACCAACATCACTTAAAAAAAACTGATTATCCGATCATCATCATAGACTCCTAGACGTCTGCAGCACAGAAGGAGGCCATTCAGCCCACGTGTCCACGCCAGTCAACAACGATCTGACTACACTAATCCCATTTTCCAGTGCGTGGCCCATAGCCTTGGAGACTATGGCAATGCAAGTGAATATCTAAATACTTCTTAAATGTTATGAGAGTTTCTGACTCAACCTCCCTTTCAGGCAGTGAGTTCCAGACTCCCACCACCCTCTGGGTGAAAAAAATTCTCCTCAACTCCCCTCCTAGCCTTCTACTCCTTACCTTAAATCTGTGCCCCCTGGTTACTGACCCCTCTACTAATGGAAAAAGTGCCTTCCTATCCACCCTATCTATGCCCCACATAATCTCATTCACCTCTATCAGGTCCCCTCTCAACTTTCGTTGCTCCAAGGAAAGTAACGCCAGCCTTGGTGTTTGTGGGATCTTGCTGTGTGCAAACTGGCTGCTGTGTTTCCTATATTGCTATAACAGTGATTATACCTCACAGGTACTTCATTATCTATAAATTACTTTGGGATGTTTTGAAGTCATGAAAGGTCCTAGATAAATGCAAGATTTTCTTTTCCTCATTTTAACTGTGTTCTAATTCCACTTCCCTCACACAATCGGTTTCCTCTCAGATTCCGTTCATAATGTCAAAGGAGCTCACTGCTTAAACAATTAAAAAAAACCACAAAAATCCATAGAAGTCAACTTATTAATACTTTACCTATAACAACATGTCAGCGTTAACCTTTCACTTAATTGAAGGCCACTTAGCTCTTTGTGTTAATGGGCTGGTGAGATTATGGGTTAGTTTTGGGGGGATAATAGCTACTGAAAATGAGATTATTGGTTCAAAACTAAATTGCTAACCGGCTTGAGTTTAATAACAAATTCAGCTGCGGATTTATTTTGTTGCCATATTTATCAAAATGATGCTTTTCTTCGCCACACAAACGCCTGTTCAGTGCACTCTTCAGCTGCCAGATCAGTCTTATGTCCCCTTCAGCATAGCTTCAGACAAAGGTCAGTTTAGCTGTGTGAAGAATGGATGAAAATCTGTATTCTTCCTCTCACCCTAATTTTGACAGAAGAAGCAGCTGAAACTGAGGCTCATACTGCCACCTTCAGCCTGTGGCATTCGCAGCCACTTTGAAATGGTATGGGGGAATAAACTGAAAAGAAAAGAAAGATTATACAAATGGTTGGTTGGAGGTGGTGGAGGGAGGTGGGATTTCACCTTGTTCTATCCATTTTTGAACAAAAAGTTTAATTAGAAAGCAGAATTTCAGGGTGCAAGCTCTTGTGAGCCATTTAGAAGCTCATAGCTTCTCAGTGTGTAGTGTTGCTTACCTCAATACGGAAATTGAGGTTGTAGTGTTGGTTTTTAAGGCCACAATACAAATTTGATGCGCAAGTGGTTGGAGCCTGTGGCGAGTATGCTTCAGTCTGCTGTTGCAGCTCTTCAGAGGTCTAATGACTGGTCCTTAAATGGACCACATACTGAAGGCTGCCCACGAAAAGGGTAAGCAAACCAGGAGGACCAGGAGTGCTAAACCTATCTGCATTAAAATGCTGCATGTCTGGGTTCAGCCCTCACCATGTCAATCTCCAATCCACATCCCCCCCACCAGCCCTCCTCCACAATTCCGCCACTCCCCCCAAGCTGGATTTATCCATGGACCACCTTGGCATCAAAGCCGGTCGAAATTCCTAAGGCCCATACCACTGAGCTGAATCAGGGTGCCCGATTGGCATCTCAAGCCAGAAACTAGTGTGACTTGAATTTCTCCCCCATCAGTGAAGAAGATGAAACTGGCTGCATTATTTAGTCCTTGACATTTTCCCCATTCTTACAAGGATAATAATGTTGATGGACAGGAAAGGGCAATTTGTGTAAAGAAACCTGCAAAATTATTGATTTTCTGTTAGCTTGATTTATTAACCCTGGAATCTTGATATTGGTTGTTTTGCTCAGTTACCAAATTCAGCATGAATTCTGTTGGTGGGGGGAGGACTGAGTACCATAGTTTAACAACACAGGAGATTACAATATTAATGACAAGCTTGTTGATGCACCTGTACAAAATCTTTCTGTCGTTATTTTAGCAAAAGCATCAACCTTTTTAAATTAAACAGAAGACTGTTTATTATTCATATTGTACAATGTGCTTTGAAAGCCATGTACCTTTCACTCCGATGAGCTGCGTTTGATCCAGCCCAGAATGATGGATGCAATTTTCCAGTGAAGTTTCTCAGCATGTACAGTGTGGCAGGAGGGTGGTAATTGGGCCTATAGAGAGTGAAATAAAGTGAGCGTGGGTGGAGGTTGAGGTGGCGGTGGGGGGGGGTGGGTACTTAATTAGGTGAGAGCCGAAATCTGGATTTGCTGACCTTGGGTTGAGTTTAAGAAATTGAGTCGGCGGCATGTCTGTGGCGGAGGTGATGGAAACCTCTTTATCAGGCATTTGCATACAGTGAATACTCCTTAAATGGGAATTTCACCAAATTAAGTCCTACCTTCAAGATTAAGTCAGCGGTACACGGGCAACTTGTGCCTCCTTTTTCCCAATATCTTAAAGGTGGTGTGCACCAGGTGAGATTGTTCAATCTTTGGGTCTGAGGTGAGGCTTTGTCTTTGTCTAACACAGCAGCACAAGGGATGGGAGCAGAAGAAACAGCAAGAGCAGGGTGGGAGGAGGGAGAGGGTGACGGTGGTGAGGCCCTCAAACAGCGCAATGGTTGGGCTGGCAAGAGGATGGTGGTGGTCGGTCTTTTGTATTTCTACAGTTACTTAAAACAAGCTTACCAATCTCACACAGGACTGGTAAACTAAATGTCGGTTCAGTTTATTTGAAGGTGCAGAACAGGAATGCTCAGCAGACAGATTTATTATAATGATTCAACAGCTATTGTTAACAAGAAAGTACAGCTGCAATTCCTTCACACCACATGCTGCTAGCTAGACTGAAAGCTCCTCTGAACAATGTCTGCTGGGCACACTGTTTACATCCAGGCTACTTATTTATTAGCATATTCTCTCTTAAAGGGTCCTCAAATGGCACAACAGTTGTGCTGGCAAGAGGGTGGTGATCAGGTCCTCAGCCAGCAGTACAGCAAGTTACTGGCATGTATGGGGTAGTGGTGGGAGGAGTTGCCCAAAGGAAGCCAGGCTCCAGACTATAGGATGGGATCCATCTTTGCAGTGGTCACGTCTTATGTGTCCAAGGAAGGTAGCTGAACCACACTTGGCAGGTCAACCATCAGAGGAAGGGTATTAAGTTTGAAACAGGGCAGATCCAGTTGGAGGGATAACAGGTCAAGGGTCTCTAGTCCTGGGGGGGTGGGGAGGGGAGCCGTCAAGGGATCCCAAGGGCACAGGTCAAAAATGATGAAAGGAGGCTCCACGATGATGGTACGAAGGTCAAGGGTGAAGGGTTGAGGGCCATGGGTGAGAGATGGAGGGATGAGGGTCACTGGCTACAGGTCTGGGGTGATCATTGGAGGCTCCTGGATGATTGGGGGAAGGAGCAGGGTGCTGTCAGGAGCGTAAAGGGAATTGGGAGGAAGCTCAAGGGTGGCAGAGGGAGGGGTGAGGAGGGTGTGCTCCAATGGCAGGGTCGCACTGTGCATTTTCATTGGCATGGCTGCTATGAAAGCTGTACCTTACAGGAGATCAGGTTGTTTTGGGAGGAGGCCATTGGGGAATGGGAGGAGTTCTGGGTGTGGCCCATGGGAGGGTGATGCACTCCCATTGGTCAAGTGCAGCTGCTCTAGAATGAAGGCTGGGTCAACAGAGGTCCTCTTTTTTTAATTTTCCTGCCTTCTCCGCCCAGTTCACTTTGTGGATTCACAATGGGTCTCATACACCCAATATTTTGCAACCACAGGCAGTGGGGGAGAGGATTTGCCAGAGGAAGGCTTTTGTCACACAACAACATAGGCCACAAGGTTATCAGCCAGCACCAGCTGAGGGGGAGGGAGGTCAGGAGGAAGGCAACCTGGGCCATCATCGTCAAAGAGCACTTGCACATCAGCGCGTATTTAGAATGCACAAAAACTACCTTCATATGTCTGAGAAGCAATGCTAGAGACAGCTAAAATTTCCTGGGAGATGGCCATTGACCTCTGCATGCTCCTTCAACAAGACCTGCAGCTCCCCGGCTTTGGAGGGAACCCAGTTACAGTTGCCTTAAGGTGACTGCAGCTGTAAATTTCTACGCCAGCAGCTCATTCCAGGGGTCCACAATGTGACATCTCCCAGAAACCCATGGATGCATAAAGGAGGTGACCAATGCCTTGTTCAGAAGAGCCAACAAATTCATTCAATTCACAGCAGATGCTGATAGCCAGACCACAAGAACAGTCAGCTTCGGGGCCATTAAGCACCCCCCACAAGTACAGGATGAAACCAACTGCACACATGTGGCATTCGAGCTTCCTGGGAACAGCCGGCTGCATTTCTAACTCAGAAGGGGTTTCACTCCCTTAGTATTATAGCCTGGGACCATGGGGAAAAAACTATGCACATGCGCTCATTTCCCAGGGAGCTCTCATGACTCACACATTTTACGTCAGCTGACAGAGCTATTTGAGGCCCCTGCCGGAATGCAAGGTTGGATCTTGGGTGACAAGGGTAACCCCCTAAAGACACCAGTGCATCATCCCCAGAGCCCCACAGAAGAATGTTCCAATGCAGCACATGGATTGAACAGGGCAATCACAGAGCAGACAATTGGCTTGCTGAAAATGCGCTTCCGCTACCTTAACTACTCCGGTGGAGCATTGCTATATGCACCACAGAGTGTGTCCAGGATTGTCATAATCTGCTGCGCATTGCACGACATTGCATTCAAGGGTAAAGGAATTGCCATGCGAGGACATGGAGGAATTGCTCTCCTCCTCAGAACGTGATGACAGAGAGGAGTATGAGGAAGAGGACAAAGATATTGCAGCATCTCTCCAACATGCCAGGGCCACAGAGAGACATGTCAGGGCTGTCAGAAACCATGGAGCATGTCTTTGAGGAGACGGCCCTCAACCATTCGACGCACATGACCCAACCAACAGAGTCATTGCTGACTCAAGAGAGCAAACATGCTAGGGATCCCTGCAAGCTGGTGTGCTTCCATATTCAGAACTCTGCTCTGCCAGAAGATTCCCAATATTTGCCTGAGGCAGCGGAGCAGTGGAGGTGAAATCTGTTTAGCCACTTTTCTTGACTTGCATCGGTTGTCCAGGCTTCGCTGCGGTAAAGGTGGGTGCTGAGAACACAAGCCTGGCACACACAGATCTTTAGGTATTTTCGGTTAGTTTGCTGTTGGTCCACATTCAACCTCTCAACTTTGACATTACAGTTGCAACCATGGCAATCCTGATGCTGATTTCGGCATCCTTCAAGGAACAGGTTGCTGATAATTGTTGATCCAAGGTTTGTGAAGATGAAACCTCATCTTCAAACGTTTTGCCCAGGAATGAGACAAAACCTTCAGTATAATGCCAGCAAACCATTGCCTGCTCTGAATATCTGCCCACCTCTGCCAGCCTCCACCTGGAGCTACCTCACTACACATACCGTCTACCCCCTAGAAGGCCAAAGGACTGCACCTTTATCACACATGATAAAAAGATGTGACTGCCCCCGAGGATACTGGTTTCGCACTGGCACATAAGCCAATGAAGCTATTATGAGCCATCTTTCTGCTCCTTGCCCACAGTGCAAGGGCTATGAGTGCATGAGCTGCGCATCAATTCTCACGTAATCTTGGCCAATCTCCTTGGCACATCATTACAGGAAGGCCAGCAGATGCTACATATTCAACCGTGTCACATTGCATTCAGAATACAAATCAAGACACACACATTACCATCCAATAAATACTGACTTCCAACACACTGTCACATTGTTGCATACAAAGTTGAGATGGCCCTCAGTCCCCTTCATTCAGCAACGAATGCTAATCATGGAGCATGACAATGCAATATGGTTCTGAATGAGGACGCCATAAAAAGTGCACATGGTGCACACAGTAATCAGGCAAACAAAATAGCTTAGGCATCCATCCATCTCGGGAGACAATGGACTGCACCCGGGGTGTATATTACTTTTGGATTCCCTTCCATAGTTGAATGCTGCTGGCCTGAGGTCAAATGATGCTTTTGCCTTCTAGCGGACTTGCTTTTCTTTTGTCCTCTGCTTTTTCCACGCCTTTCCTGACTGCTTGTTCCAGGCACTCCAGTCAGCAGCGAGGACTTCCGCATGCTTCAACTCCAATCCCGGCCAACTTCTGCTCTCACTTACAGACATCCTTGTATTGCAGTTTTGGTATTCTGTTGGTTTCATGTCAGTAGCAAGCTTGCCACAGAGCATGTCTTTGAGGAGGCAGCCCTCAACCATTGGTGCACATGACCCAATCAACAGAGTCACCGTTGATTCGAGAGAACAAACATGCTGGCGATCCCTGCACGCTGGTGTGCTTCCATTTTCGGAACTCTGCTCTGCTAGGAGGTTCCCAATATTTGCCTGAGGCAGTGGAGCAGTGGAGGTGCAATCTGTTCAGACACTCTTCTTAGCTTGCATCAGTTGTCCAGGCTTCGCTGCGGTAAAGGTGGGTGCTGAGAACACAAGCCTGGCACACACGGATCTTTGGGTATTTTCTGTTAGTTTGCTGCTGGTCCACATTTGACTTCTTAACTTTGACATGACAGCTGCGGCCATGGCAATCCTGATGCTGATTTCGGTGTCAAGGAACAGATTGCTGATAATTGTTGATCCAAGGCATGTGAAGCTGTTGATGACCTTAGAATGAGGTTGTCAATGTTGATGAAAGGTGGAGTCTCTATGTCCTGGACTATAACTTTGGTCCACCCTAACACTGATTGTCAGCCCAAACTCCTTGCAGACCCAGGAGAACCAATCTACCAGCTGCTGCAAGTGAGCTTCAGTATGACACACCAGCACAGCACAATCAGCAACTCACAAACTAGGACATTATGCATTTTGGTCTTGGCTTGCAGTCTTGCCAAGTTGAACAGCTTGCTGTTGGCTCTGTCATGCAGGTGGGCACCCTATTTTCCACAGCAGTTTAAAAAATCCATCTCTGTTAATGAGATCAAAGGCCTTGGTGAGGTCTATGAAGGCAATGTGGAGTAGTCACTGACCTTATTGAGCTATGGTGGGCTCGCTGTCCAGCTCCTCCATAAAAGGAAAGTCTGGAATGGTGCTGAGAACTTCCTCAGTGATAATGTTCTCCGCTGTGTAGAGTTCAGGGTAGTCCTCCACCCACCTTTCCATCTGTTTGCAAGGATCAGTGATGATTATCCCTGTCTTTGTCTTTAAGGGGGCTGATTTTTTGATGCTGGGCCAGTTGTTTTTTTGACTCCGTCAGACATTCCTCTAGCATCCCTGGATTCAGCAGCAGATTGTATGCCGTTGCAGAATTTCAACCAGCATTGATTGGCGCAGTGCCGAGCAATCTGTTGAGACTTGATACTGGCAGCTCTGAGAGCATCTAGATTTTGTTTGCTGGGGAATTTCTTCGTTGCAGTAACTGGCTCCATTTCAGTCCAATAAGCCTTAAACCAGTCAGCATTCCCCTGATCCCTTTTCCTGTGCACAGTGAGTGCAGAGTTATAGATGTTGTTATGCAGATTATCCCACTTTAACACCACACTCTGGCCTTGGACACTGTTGTCCAAAAGACCCTGATAAAGGATGTTAATGAACCCCTGGATCCTTTCTAAGTCAGTGATATGGCAAGTGCTTATTCAAGGACCAAGTGTTATAGTTCCCTTGGCTAAAGCCTGACCTTGCTACACACCAGGGAGTGGTCAGTGTCACAGTCAGTGCTGTGGTAGCTATGAGTAATGAGGACACTGTTGAGGGAGGTACACCTGGTGATGATGAGATGTAGCTGGTGCCAATAGTGTGATCTTGAATGTCTCCAGGACACCCTGCGGCATGACATGGCTTGGCTTGGAAGTAGCTGTTTGTCACACAGTGTCTATGATAACAGCACAGCTGCAACCTGTGTCCATTTTTGTTCATCTTGCTAATTCCCTGTGTTCTATGCACATTAGTGTTGGATCCAGTGCCCTTGGTTTGCCGGGGCTAAAGGATCCGGGTTGCACACTTTGTTTGGAGTGACCGCATCGGTATAGAGACAGAGAACATCAGGAGGTCATTGTTAGAATAAACGCGTGCTGTTTATTTACAATATAACTCTTCTTATGTGTTCACAACATAAAAACTCCGTCTTCACCCCTCAGTAACTAACCCAAGACTCTCCCACATAGAGGTAGCCTGCGCTGCTCTGCTATTGGGCATTATGATCATGTGACCTTACATTACAATACTTGTCTTAAAGGTATATTACGTCTCAAGTTACTACAATGGCCTAGCTGTGTCGTGGTTACCCACCCTTGCACTGAAGTCCCCTGGAGGTTAAGGGTGCCGACTCTGGCTGGACATACTCTGGGAGACATCGGTGGAAGTGACATAACGGAAAACCAGTGGTGTGGCACGAGCGGGTGACTTTCTTTATGGGCCCAATTTCTTATCCACCCTGCCATCTCACCCCACTTCCCTTGGCCACTATCCTGGACTATTTATCATTTCTCCTTTCTCTCCCCATTTGCATTTAACCTTCATATCACCCCAGTCTGTCCAGACCTCTATTGCCGAGGAATGTTGAAGCACAAAATTAGCTCTTTAAAAGCTTGCAATCTAAAATGCAGCAACTACCTCAAGGTCTTTTAGGATGTTTAAACCAACGTGAGTTGTGTTTAATGTACCAAGGTTAGAAGAAAGTAAATAAAACATAACCATGTTAAAAACTGGCAGCACTTCCACCCACCAAATCTTAGGGGTTGAAGTAACACACTCGAACCTTAATGATTGATACAGGTGCAGGAAAGACCCAGGCTTTAAGCAGAGCCTAGGTTGTCATTTCCTAGGCAGTCCTAGCACCTGACAAGTTACCAAGTCGAACATTTTTTCAACAAAATGAATGGGATTTCGCAAACTAAAAAGTTGTTAAATCAGCAGCTTTGATGATTACGCTGTCTTTAGGCAAGTGATCCTTTTAGGCCTTTTTAATCAGCTGTGGCACTCCCTCTGGCTTCGAGTCCCGAGACATTCTTTTAGCCGCATGTGGAGGTTAACTCGAGGCTCAGACAGTCCCAGTGCGACAAAAGCAGGCAGCAGTAGCAGTGACATTTGTGAGCACAGTACACGAGTGTAGTTACGTCTATGTCATCACACTTCATCTGCGCAGATGCTGCGAACGCAATTATCAATATTCATGAATGAACTGTGGCGGGGGACTACAGAATTATCATTTTAAAATCTCCCTGACTGCTATTAATAGCCGCCGGGAGATTGGTGATGAATCCGATAGTCTCCCGGCTATTCCAGGGGGTTTGGCAACCCTTAGGAAGGTTCAGTCTCACTCTGCTGGGAATTCTGCTGATGGCAGTGTCGAGTGCCTTATAGAATTGATCCTTGACATCTGGGGTGGAGCTGAGTGTCAGGGCATAGATGCACTGAGGTTAACTGGGCCCAAGCTTGTTGACAAGTGAAATGTAAGAAGTCTCTCTGAGCCTTTTTTGAGGAGTTCAACCATTGTGAGTAGAGTGTTTTTTACTGTGAAAACCATTCTATGTTCACGTGTTGCCTCTTGGGTTTTCCCCTGCCAGAAGAGCGTGTCTTTAAGGGGCCCACTTCGAACGGGCCTAGTTTCTTACAGCGCATTAATGTCCATACTGAGTCTTGTAAGTTGTTTGTTGATCACAGCGGTCATGTGTGCATCATCAACCTACAGAGGGCCATCAGTAAGGCCAGGCCGCATGGTCTTTTATTCCAGCTTCACAACCCGGCTGTCGAGAGATAACCCTTTAAGCTCCAAACACCCATTGAAGCAAGTAGGCGTGGTGGGACAGCACCTAACTGACTGGGGGCTGCCCACCTTGTGAAGGGCAGTAGCTACCCAATGAGTTGCGATGATCTCTCCCACCATCGGAAGTAAACAGAGCTCGTGCTCTATGCCAATTGAGCGAGAGCTTAAAACTGGTAACTGTTGCTTCTTGTGTTGTCCCAACATAAACCATGAAGCTGAAGTATCCTCTCCAGGGCACAGGCCTGAGAAAATTGGATGGAGACCTTGAGTTGCCCAAGTAACAGGAACTCCCCCTCAGCATTGCTCATATTGTCCAAAGAAAGGATGAAGCCAGTGCTGTTTACTACCAGTTCTGCTGCAGGAATTGCCGGAAAGCTGGGTGATAAATTGAGAGATTACCGTCCATTCTGGATTTTCTGTCAGGATTTATTCCCTTAGCCTTCTGCTCTCCTGAGGGAATACCCACAAGGCAGTGGGGCTATTTACCCATAGCTGGGGGCCTGGTTTGTAGGCACCAGAGCGTAACCACATGTAGTGGACCTGCATGCTGTGTATCTGAGGGCCAGTCCCCCTCCAAGTCCCCTGTAGTTTAGCCTGAATCCATGAGGTACCCAGCTTACATACGTCACCATAGGTCCAGGCACTACATAGAGCTTGCTGATGAAGAGGCTATGGACTGGCAGGAGTGGCTTACGCATTTGGCCCTCTTTTCACAATAGTTGTGCTAGCCAGCGGTGAAAGCTAAAAACAAGAGGTGATCAGCAGGCGAATCACTCCACCCACTACAAAATATAGCGTAATGTATATTATATGCCGAGGAGTGGGGAGGATTCCTGTTGCTTGGGAAACTCAGGGTCTCTATACAATTTACCCAGGCCTGTGCCCCAGAGAGGACACTTCAGCTTCATGGTTTACGTTGGGACAACATAAGAAGCAACAGTTACCAGTTTTAAGCTCTTGCTCGATTGGCATAGAGCCCGAGCGCCGGAGGTTATTTCCGATGGTGGGAGAGATCATCACACCTCATTGGGTAGCTACCGCCCTTCTCAAGGTGGGCAGCCCCTAGCCAGTTAGGCGCTGTCCCGCCAGGGCCTGTGAGCTTCAATGGGTGCTTGGAGCTTAGTTATATTATTTGGGCTCATTATATATTTATTACATGTGCTCATCACAGCAGTAACAAGGCAAGAGGGAAACAAGGCACCTTGACTCCCTCCAGGTTCCTCTTCTCAGCACTACAGGGAGCTGCCATTACACACTGAGGGAGGAGAAGTGACAGCCAGCAGCACTAGGGGCATCCCCTCAGGGCTCTCGCAGGGTAAGCAGTCGTTCCTCATCCCCTCCTTTGGTGACCCCAGTGCCTCCAATAGGCATAACATATACATATATAAAATACACGTGTGTATAAATGTATGGTGTCTCAACATCCATGCCTTACTGCCCTCAAAATGCCTTAATTTCTCGCTTCCGCCCATGACACCTTGGTGCAGCCCTGACATCAGCAGCTGATGAGGAAGCAGACTGATGACAGTGAACCCCTGTCCAAGGCCTTGAGGGCACCAGCCTACTGGG
Organism: Cetorhinus maximus; assembly: GCF_964194155.1. Taxonomy (NCBI): domain Eukaryota; kingdom Metazoa; phylum Chordata; class Chondrichthyes; order Lamniformes; family Cetorhinidae; genus Cetorhinus; species Cetorhinus maximus. The sequence goes on along the minus strand of NC_135888.1, from coordinate 118,613,755 downwards.
GGCCCCCTGCACGGGCACAGCGGCACCTCCTCAGCCCCACCTCCTGGAGGTAATGGGGTCACCAAAGGAGGGGATGAGGAGCGACTGTTCACCTTGAGAATGCCCTGAGAGGACGCTCCTAGGGCTGCTGGCTGGCACTCCTCCTCCCACTTGGTGTGCAATGGCACCTCCCTGTATCCCTGAGGAGAAGGGGAATCTGGGGGGAGTCCAGGCCCCTTGTTCCCCTCTTGCCTTGCCACTGCTGTCATGAGCCCATGGCCAGAGTGATGAAATGCAGGTTTTCGTGCATATGGGTCATGCGATTGGACTTGCTCTCCACGGATGTCACCAACCTCTCCATGGAGGAAGCCATGCGCTCACATGTGGAGCCATGGCAGAACTCAAGGCTTGGATGGACTCTTCCATCATCTGTGCAAGGTTTTCTGTGCACATCCGCCTGTTTTCCCTGCCTGTTTGTGGATCTCCAACAGCCTTTCTGTGTCCAAGACAAGAGGCCTGTCATCAGCCTGAGGGAAAGTATTGGTCTGATCTCCAACACTGTCCTCCCACTGTCAGGAGCCTCAGCTGACACAGCCTTGCTCAGCTGCTGGGATATGCTCGTGAAGTAATTATCAGCATGTGTCCCCAATTCTATAGATGGATCCTCTGAGACTCGTGTGAGTGTAATTGCTGGTGGAGGATGAGGGAGAGGCAGATGACAGTGCATCCATAGGGTGTTCTTGGTCTTCATCATCAAGGGTGGAGTCATCACTTTCTTCTATGGGCTTGGGCACCTTCTCAGCCTATGGTGACGACCTGCAGTAGAGAACAACAAGAAGGACATTAAGAAGAGGCTCAGTCTATCAGGAAACCACAGTTACACATACCTGTCTAATGTGCCCATGTCTCAACACCAGGTTGGAGGCATTCTCATTCTGCTGGCTGGTTAGTCCAGCCTCACTCTGCAACAGACCAGTTGTCCTGCTCATCCGCTTCCTCTTCAAAAGGCCTTAACACTTTGAGGTTGGCTACACCTCATCCAATTTTGGCCCTCTCCCTGGCACTGAAGGTCTCCTTATCCTGCATGACTAAGTGGAGAGTTAATGGCATCTCAATAAACCTAACTCCCTTGTCCCCAAACATCCCCGTGCCACATACTGGCCACACATTCTAACTGGTACCCAATCGTCATATCATGCACAACTGTCACACGGTCTGACCTCTTGTGCCATGTTGACCATGCATTTCCCAGCCTGGCCTCTCTCCCCACTTGCAAAGTCCCATTGCTCGATACCCTCATGAAAGGTGCTTTGATGCGACGTCTCATTGTCACTTATCCTGGCGCACAGGAGGAGGTCATTCACCCTTTTGCAACACTGCATCCATGCATCCTTTGCTGTCACTGGGTCAAAATCCTGGAACTCCCTTCCAAACAGCACTATGAGTGTCCCTACAATGCATGGACTGCAGAAGTTCAAGAAGGCAGCTCATCACCACCTTCTCAAAGGCAATTAGGGATGGACAATAAATGCTGGCCCAGCCAGTGACACCCATATCCCATGAATGAATAAAGAAAAAATGTCTGGATCCACAGCTGCCCACCTCCTCTGCGATCTCAGGTTGCCTTGGTCAAGTGGGAGAGTCTTCTAATTCCATCCCTGGGGAAGAGCACCTCCTACTATTCCCAGATGACCTGGAGGCAAACGTGCAGGGAGGCATTGCTGAACCATGGAGCCGCTCTTTATCTTTATCCAGACGTGGCTGAATGGGGGGGTGATGGAAGTCCAAAAAGATGATTTGGCAGAAGAGAGTGGGTGAGTGATGGGGGTTACTTCCTGAGAGCTGACAAGCGATATGGAGACTGAATCGTAAAAAAAACGTCTAGTGATCCAGCAAGTGGAGGACCTTGCTACAACAAAAACAGAATTACCTGGAAAAACTCAGCAAGTCTGGCAGCATCGGCGGAGAAGAAATCAGTTAACGTTTCGAGCCTTCATGGCCCTTCGGCAGAACTGGAGCATAGTTAGAAGGAGAAATATAAATTGGTCTAAGGTGGGTGGGGGGGGGGAAGAGACCAATTTATATTTCTTAGACCAATTTATATTTCTCCTTTCTTCTAACTATGCTCCAGTTCTGCCGAAGGGCCATGAAGGCTCGAAACGTTAACTGATTTCTTCTCCGCCGATGCTGCCAGACTTGCTGAGTTTTTCCAGGTAATTCTGTTTTTGTTTTGGATTTCCAGCATCCGCAGTAGCTTTTAGCTTTTTGTTTTGACCTTGCTACAAACTTGCTTACATTTCCGCTTGCCTGCAGAGACTGGATGCTTGCAGAGACAGACCTTTTATAGCCAGCCCCAAGCTGGAATTGTGTCAGCTGATGGTGGAGGCAGACACCTCCTGCCCCTGCCACATTATTACAACTGGGGAACGTGCCCGCCGCATGCACTTACAATTTGCATCATGATTGCATGCATTGCGTGACATGTGAGTGCCCACTTCCTGTCCCACCTTCAGGATCCACACTCTTCCTCTTAAATTTAGCAGAAGTTTCTGAGCAGACAAACAGATAGTGCCAGATCTCCACCCACTTTAAAACACACGCAAATTGAGGGTGAGTGACACATAAAATACCAGCATTAGACTTACTTCAAACAAGCAGGATCATCATTTAAATATTAATTGGGAGCTGGACGTTTTGCACGATATTCCCCAACGTCTAGTGTGTCTATCTGATAAACTGGGATTGTTAACTAATGTATGGTAAAGCAAATCTTGAGGGAAAACATGTTAATATCAAGATAAATATTTCATGGGCCTTTTTTTTTCCATCTGCAATTAGAAGCTTTATTTTTTCCTCCTAGCATCATTGAGTTTCCCAATGAAAATACCTGAATTGTTTTTGAAGATTGCAATCAATGGATTAATATTGAACAGATCAGGCTGCTTGAGAGATGTTCAGTGGCTACTTGCCGATACTCCCATAACGACATCATTCAGCATTTCTGCACGCCCCAGTACAATTAACTGGCAATGATTTTTGGAAGGTATCTTCACAAGGGGTGTCACCACAAGGGTCTGAGTTGTCAGAAAGCCAGTTTCACAACTGTGCCAGCTACTCCAAAGATACTCAACAGCTACCATAGGAGGGAGCAGCATGTCCAGCGATCATAACAATTAACCATATCCTTTAACTTTTGTCCCACCTGCTTGCAGACGTACTGTGGTACTGATCATTGGGGTGTGAACTACACTATATGAATGTGTTGTCTAGCCCACAGAAGTCAGACTTGGGAGGGAATGACCCTCCCAAGTACACAATGCTCCTGCTGGCTATGATCTGACACTTCCTTGTGCCCTGCTCCCACCAGGACTGGACTTGAAAGCCATTACCAGCCAGACAAATAACCCCAGAGTTTGAGTAGGGTGTGTGAATTGGAACTGAAATACAGTTGAAATAAAGATTTCAACTTTTCAAATAATGAAAGCAGAAGATTATAGTTTACTTTCACAGATCCCAATGAAAAGCATCTGAGTGAAACCTTTCCAATGAAAAGAAAATTTGTGCCCTGTGCATCCCTTGTAGATCTCTAGTGGCCAGAATGCAAAATAAATAAGAAAAGGCAAGAATGTGTTTACTGATTTAAATGTGTTTTACATATTGTACATCTCTGTTAGCACTACAGTGTTTGTTTGGTAATTAAGACTGAATATAAGCCTCCACAGCCTTTTCTGACTTTATTCTGCCTCATTTTGGACCAAGTTGACAAAATGTTTGCAGTTTATATAGCATTGTGATGACAGCAGGAATGAGAACTGGGATTAGAACATTGTGAAGCAGGTTAGTTTTGCCTGGCTGATGATTGTGTTATTATATTAGTAATCCTGCTCAGTATGAGAGGAACCACAGATGGCAGCAGTGCTCCCTAAGAAAAAAGACCTCGATGTCAGGTTCTTATCGCATGTAAAGGAAAGGAGATCAGCAGATATATTCACACTCCACTCTCCCATACCTCCTGAAGGTCTGGCTCGAGAAGAGCGTTGGCATAATTCCTGGGACCAGGTTGTGTGCAGCCTCTAGCCCACGTATTCCAAACATGTGGTGCTGGAAGAGAATTAAATGTTTTCTTCTAAAATATAACTTAACAGTTTTCTATGTTCTGGTAAGCAGGAGATAAAACTTCAGCAATGTCACCTGGCTCTCATTTGACCTTTTGTTTGTCTTATTACTGTGACCTACCAACCCAAGCAGTCAACATCAGCTCCAAATTTGCAAAGGCAGCCATGCATACCGACTAATCTGACAGACCCTCGTAGGAATATACTCTGATGTTGGAATTATGGCCGCTGAATCAAACATAGAGAGCAAAACCTAGTTACATAGAAACATAGGTAACTACAGGAGTGTAAAATTTTCTGCAGCCCATTTCGTAAGTTTCAAAAAAATAATATTGCTGAATCGCCTGTTCTCTCAAGTTTACCCAATTCTCCTTTCACATGTCTCCAAACTATTGGACTCCCTTATAATAAAAGCAAAATACTGCGGATACTGTAGATCTGAAATAAAAACAGAAAGTGCTGGAAAAACTCAGCATGTCTGGCAGCATCTGTGGAGACAGAAACAGAGTTAATGTTTCAAGCCCAATATGACTCATCTTCCGCTCTTAACTGATTTCATTTCCTTCCAACTGTTCATTAAACATTCACCACATTGTTGCATATCATAGTTAAATCTAAACAATCTAAGCATCTTCCTTGTTTGAAGCTAGAGACCATATCCCTGCTTCTAGAGTTTGTAGCAATCTTGATCATACTGTCATGATTTTTATCTATTTGCTTCAGAATTATGTCTCAGCTGAGTTTCCTGCTCAGAGTTTTAGGCGCTGCAGCCTCTCCGATTTACTTGGATCCTTAAAGGTTGCCCTCTTCTACATTTTCTCTTGCTGAAGGGAATCCAGACATTAGATAACATCCAGAATTGTACATAGTACTCCAGGTGTGCTCACACCACTGCTTTGCGCAGGCTTAATATCAGCTGGGAATTATGCTCTATTTCTCTAACGATACATCCCAAGATCTGGTTAGCTTTCCAACTTGCTGGCACAAACTGCATTGCTGCTTCCTGAGAACTGTTCATCAGTTACCTTGAGTTTCCCCTCCATTGTTATGACCTATAGCCTGGAGTCATTGGGGGTCGTCTTCACCTGGGCACAGTTGCTAATTGACCACTCATTATGCACCCTGTCCAAAATTCCTTTTCATTGCAGAAAGGAAAACTCGAGGGGTATACAACATAAAAGAAAGAACAACTTGCATTTATGTAGTATCTTTCACAACCTTGGTGTATCCTGGTGCTTTGCAGCCAGTGGTTTACTTTGCATTGTAGATAACATTATGATGTAGGAAATGTAGCAGCCAATTTGTGCATGCAAAATCCCATAAACAGCAATGAAATAATGGCCAGATAATTTGTTTGAGGGATAAATATTGGCGCCCTAGGGAGAGCTCTACTTAGAATAGTGCTATGCAACCCATTAATTCCACCTGAGAGGGTAGGCAGGACCTCAGTTTAACATCTCATCTGCAGGGCTGCATCTTCTCTCAGCATTCCACCAGAATATCAGGTTAGATAATGCACTCAAATCTCTGGAGTTAGACTTGAACTCTCAACCTTCTGATTCAGAGCCAATTAGTGCTCCTCACTGCACCACAACTGACATGCAGCCAATGAGCATCTGTTAGTTCTCTTTTTGCCCATGCCCAAAGTGAATAATGGCCTCATGCAGTGTATCTTGATTCTGTTTATTTCCCTTCTGTGTTCTCATTATCTTGCATTTGTCCATGTTAAGTGCCATTTGTCACTCATCAACCTACAATAAATGCTGACCTTGTCAGTGATATCCAGAATCTGTGAAAGAATTAAAAAGAAACCTTCCTGATCTGCTGAGGTCCTGTTATATTTAGTTTGCTGTGTCCTTGTTGTTTGAAACCTGTCCTCAGTACCATCTTCCAAATTTAGCTATGTGTGTTCTGTAAACAGCAACAACTGGATGTAAAATTTGAAAAGTAGTTTATGACTGTACGGTTAGATGCTACAAATGTGGCTCCCCCAATAGGATAGTAAATTTGTGTAGTTGAGCCACATAGTTCAGAAATACCCAGATTCAACCTCCAGCTGATCTCAGCTGCTATAGTATTAGAGGTGTTGTAATTGGTTTCAGTAATACCTGGTTAATGAGGGGAGAAAGCGTCAGCTTTTGAATGCTGTCCAGGAACTGCTGCTGGAAGTGTCTATTTCTGGATGTTAGATAAAGGGAAGGCCGGGTTCAGTTGTGAACCTTCCTGCAGCCAATCAACAGATTCTAGAAGTGAGAAAAGAAAACGTAAAATGCCGGAAATACTCAGCCGGGCTTGTGGCCTTTGCATTTTTCACAAAACCTCATCCACGGGTTGGATGAGGTTTCCAACGGTTACTAAAAAGCAATAAACATTTTTTAATATCCGTTTTTACATGTCCCTCTTCATGTGACTGAGTCACATGTGGGGACATGTTTATATCATTTGTCAAATGTTTATTTCTCATTTTAAAATTCTTCAGCTCCCTGAGGTAGCTCTGTGCCTTCACGGAGCTTTCACTCAGCGCATGTGCTCACTTCAGCACTCCCCCCGCCCCCACCACAGCAGCGCTGAGGCTCTTAGCACATTTCACGCTGGCTGGCCATTAATTGGTCAGCCAGTGTGAACTCGTGGTCGGAGCCCAATCACGGGTGGCGGTCGGTCTCGTGGCCATTCCCGGGTCCGCCCGCTGCGCCCTCCCGATGAGGGAAAATCCTGCCCCATGAAAAAAGATCGAGACAAAGGTTATGATCTAAATTTGTTGAAATTAATGTTGTGTCCAGAAGGCTACAGATTGCCAAGTTGAAAGATGAGTTGCTGTTCCTCGAACTTGTGCTCAGCTTCATTGGAACACAGGAACAGGTCAAGGACAGAAACGTCAGAGTGGGAGCAATTGAAGAATTGAAATGATAAATGACAGGAAGTTCAGGGTCAAGCTTGCGGGTTGAATGGTGGTGTTCTGCACAGCAGTCACTCGGTCTGCATGGTCTCCCTAGCATAGAGGAGCCCTACATTGTGAGCAGTGAATACAGTATGCTAAATTGGAAAAAGCACAAGTAAATTGCTCTTTCACTTGGAAGGAGTGTTTGGGGCCTTGGATGGTAAGAAAGGAGGAGGTAAAAGAACAGTTGTTGCATCTTCTGCACTTGCATGGAAAGCTGCTGTGGGGAAGAGAGGGGGAGCTGGGGATGACTGAGGAGTGGATAGATGTCACGGAGTGAACATTCCCTTCAGAATGCTGAAAAGGGAGGACGGGAAGATGTGTTTGGTGGCGGCATCACACTGGAGCTGGCGAGAAGGAAGACATATCGGAAGTGCTAGCATGGAAGATTGCATCATCTGAACAGATGTGACAGAAACAGAGAAACTGACAGAATGGAATAGAGTCCTTACAGGAAGCGAAGTGAGAGGAAGTGTAGTCAAGGTAGTTGTGTGAGTAAAATGGGCTTGTAGTGAATATTAGTTGATAGCCCATCTCCAGAAATGGAAACAGAGAAGTCAAGGAGGAAAGAGTCAGAGATGGACCAGGAGAAGGGGAGAGAAGAGTGAAAATTGGAAACAAAGTCAATGAAATGTTTTAGTTCATGGTGAAAGCAGGAAGTGACATGAATACAGTCACCAATGTACTGGAAAAAGAGATGAGGGAGGGACTGAGAGAAGGAGTGTTTCACATATCCCACAAATAGGCAGGCATCGCCAGGACCCATGAGAGTACCAAAAGCAACACCTTTTATTTGGAGGAAGTGAATGGAGTTGAAGCAGAAGTTGTTAAATGTGAGAACAAGTTCAGCCAGGTGGAGGAGGGTGATGGTAGATTAGAACTGGTTGGGCCTCCATTCAAGGAAGAAGTGGAGGGCCCTCTGACTATTCTGGTGGGGTTAGAAGTGTAAGGGGATCGGAGGCCTATGGTGAAGAGATTAAGACCAGGAAACTGGAAGCTGTTGAAATGAAAACTGGAAACTGTTGAAATGACGTAAGGCATTGGAAGAGTCACAGATTTAGGTAGGAAGAGATTGGACAAGAGGAGAAAAAGTAAAGTTGAGGTAGGAAGAAGTAAGTTCAGTGGGGCAGGAAACTTTGGGAAGGAGATAGATGTTTGGGGATGGGGGAACTACAAGGTTGCAGGCTGTGGAGAGAAGTTCTCCAGAGAAGATCTCCAGAGGTCAGTGACAGTTCTAGATACAATGGCTTGATGCTCAGTGGTGGTGTCATGGTTTAGATGGAGGGAGGAGAAAGTGTGGGAGAGTTGGCATTTGACCCCTGCTAGGTAGAGATTAGTACGCCAGACACCAATGGCATCACCTTTGTCAGTAGATTTGATGACAGTGTTAAAGTGGGACTTGAGACCGCAGAATGCTACCAGTCCAGAGAGTGATAGGTTAGAGTCAGTGAGGGAAGCAGAGAAATTGAGATGACTGATGTTATGCTGGCAGTTCTCAATGGAAAGATCTAGTAAAGGTGAAATGATGGATGGAAGGGTCCAGGTGGAGGGGGCATACTGGAGGCAGGCAAGAGAGTCCAATAAGTCAGGGGAAGACTCCTGGCCAAAGAAGTGGGTGTGGAGGCAGAGATGACAGAAAAAGAGCTCAGCATCATGCTGCACTCAAAATTCAATGAGGTGGGGGCATAAGGGAATAAAGCTGAGGCCTTTGCTCGGGAAGTGCAAAACTTACTTCTTTTGACTAAACCTCTTTGGTTCAGTTTTAAGCCTCATTCTTAAAGAATGGCCTCTTGGGTAAAATACAAGAAGAGGACTATTCCCAAGGAAGGAGTCAATGCCTTGGAAGAAAACTGACCAAAAACCTCACAAACTGTACATTTGCCGTGTTCTGCAAGCTGATGTACCTCTGATTTGGAAGGTTTTTTCATAAAATAGGGGAAATCATTATTAAATTTAAGTAAAATTAGATTCTGACTCCTCCATTGCCCCACTCCTGACATGTTTGATATTTAGTATTTGCTGAATTTTAAACCTGGTAATGAGAAACTTGCTTCCTCTGGCTAAGATACCTTTTTGAGCCCAAGTTATGACTCCAGGTAGGTGGCTGGGAGAGATGAGTTGGAAGTCCACCCGTGCTGCAGATCTCAACAAGCCTATGTTAATTCCCAGGATTCATTAGCATGCTGCCGGTTCACTTCCCACCAGGAACAAATGGGAGTCTGCTGTTGGGTCCAGGAATCATCCCCCAATATGTGACAAGGTGTAGGGAAGGGGATTCCTGGATAGTCTAATGGGAGTTGGGAGTGGGATGGGTGGGGGATGGTGAGGATGCACACTGACATTGAGATTGGAGCAGTGAATCCCAAATTGTTGTAAATCTCTGCTCCACAAAACAAATTATAAAGTTGACCATTCAAGATACCTTCATGTCCCACTCCTCCTCTGACCAGCTTCAGTTTGGCAGGAAAGCCACATAGGCTTCCTCATTCATTGCAGTCAGGGCACCCTCTGTAATTTTTAAAGAAGGGATGCACAGCTTCAGCTGAGTGCCTTTGCATCTGTTCAGCGGGAACAGGTTAAAATCAGGATTGGCACAAAGTAACTGAGAAACAGGCAGATATGTCAGTATTTTAAGTGACCATAGGCCCAGTTACCTCCAGACAGGGAGCGTTAAATTCTGGCCCTTGGAATTCTGAACTTTATTTTAATCAAGTTGATGCTGTCTATTAAATTTTAATCTAATCAAAAGAAAGGAAAAATTTGAATAAGCCCTCCACTTGTCATAGCTTCCTGTGTTATACTTGCATTTTAAGCCCTACTCCTAAGTTATCTAAAAGCCGAATTTGTCTTTGGGAAAAAAGCTTTTGATTTGAGATGAAGGATTTAATTGACTTTGCATAGCCTTACACAGAGTTGTAGATTATAGGATAACATTATGTGCATTTTGTGACATGAAGAATTAATTTTGGCAAGGTTTATTATCCTCTTCACCTGGACGGTCACCTTTTCTTCTGACCACTGCCTGCAACCTATAAAAATTACCAAAAACTTGCATATTTACCACATTGGGTCATTATGTAAAGCACATGAATGGAGAGAGTATGTGGTCTTAGATATTTTCTCTCCAGGACTAACATTAGTTGGGGGGAGGGTTCAATTGAAGGGAAGTTTAAAAAATCCAAAAGAAATGAGAGAGCAGGGGTGCTAGGTAGTGAAGAGGCAAACGGAAATCAAAGTGTGACAGGAAGGAGCAGAAAATATAAATAGAAGAGTGCAGCAGAAATTAGAACCAGAATGAGTAATAATGGTAAAAAGTCAAATATTAAGGCCCTTTATCTGAATGCACGCAGCATTCGTAACAAGATAGATGGGTTGATGGCACAAATAGAAATAAATGAATATGACTTGATAGCAATTACAGAGACATGGTTGCAGGGTGACCAAGACAGGTATTCGACGTTCTGGAAAAATAGGCTAAAAGGAAAAGGAGGTGGGGTAGCTTTGTTAATAAAGGAAAGTATCAGTGCAGTGGTGAGTAGTGCTATAGATGCAATAGATCATGATGTGGCATTAGTTTGGGTGGAAATAAGGAATGGCAAGGGGAAGAAGTCACGGGTGGGTGTTGTCTACAGGCTCCCGAAGAGTTGCCTCACTGTAGGACCAAGTATAAATTGAGAAATAATGGAGGTGTGTAAGAAGGGCGCTACAATTGTCATGGGTGATTTTAATCTGCATATTGCCTGGATAAATTAGATTGGCAGGGAAGACGAATTTGTAGAGTGCATTAGGGATTGTTTCTTAGAGCAACACGTTGCAGAACCTACCTGGGAACAGGCTATTTTAGATCTAGTAATGTGTAATGAGGTGGGATTATTAAGAGATATCATAGTGAAGGATCCTCTAGGGCATAGTGATCACAACATGGTAGAATTTCAAATTCAGTTTGAGGATGAGCAAATCGGGTCTCAAACCAGTGTCCTCAACTTAAATAAGAGCAATTACAGAGGTTATGAAGAAAGAGTTGTCTAAAGTGGGCTGGGAAAATAGACTAAGGGGAAGGTCAATGGATGAGCAGTGGCAGACATTTAAGCACATATTTCATAACGCTTAGCAAAAAATTTCTCCCGGTCAAAAAGAAGGACTCGATCAGAAGGATGAACCACCCATGGTTAACAAAGGTGGTCAAGGAGAGTATCCAATCAAAAACTAAGGCATACAAAGCAGTGAAAACTAGTGGTAGGCTGGAGGATTGGGATTTTTTTTTAGGAACCAGCAGTGGATGACTAAAAAGCTAAAAAGCTAATAAAGAGAGAGAAAATTGATTATGAAAGTAAATTAGCAAGAAATATAAAAAACAAACAGCAAGAGCTTTTACAGGTATATAAAAAGAAAGAGAGTGGCTAAAGTGAGTGTGGGACCCTTGCAGGATGCGACTGGAGAATTGATAATGGGGAACAGGGAAATGGCAGATAATTAAAACCAATATTTTGCATCGGTCTTCACGGTGGAGGACATTATAAACGTCCCAAAGATATCAGATAAGCAAGGAACTAATGGGTGGGAAAGATCTTGTAACAGTCTCTATCATGAGGGACAAAGTATTTGACAAACTAATGGGACCAAAGGCAGACAAGTCACCAAGGCCTGATGGCCTGCATCCAAGGGTTTTAAAGGAAGTGGATGCAGAGATAGTGGAAGCATTGGTCAAAATATTCCAGAACTCACTGGATTCCAGGAGGGTCCTGGCCCCTGTTCAAGAAGGGGGGAGTAAAAAGCAGGAAACTATAGGCCAGTCAGCCTAACATCTGTCGTTGGGAAAATGCTAGAGTCCATTATTAAGGAAGAAGTAGCAGGACATTTAGAAAAGCTTAACGCAATCAAACAGAGTCAACATGGTTTTGTGAAAGGGAAACCATGTTTGACAAATTTGCTAGAGTTCTTTGAGGATATAACAAGCAGAGTTGATAAAGGGGAACCGGTAGATGTAGTGTATTTGGATTTCCAGAAGGCATTCAATAAGGTGCCACACAGAAGTTTATTGCACAAATAGGAGCAAATGGTATTAGGGGTAATGTATTAGCATGGATTGAGGATTGGGTAACACACAGAAGACAGAGAGTCAGGATTAATGGGTCTTTTTCAGGTTGGAAAGACATAACTAGTGGAGTGCCGCAAGGATCAGTCCTCGGGCCCAATTATTTACTATCAATATTAATGGCTTGGAGGAGAGGGCAGAGCATAATGTATCCAAATTTGCTGACAATACAACAAATAGATGGGAGGGCATATTATGATGAAGACATAAGGAATCTGCAAGGGGATATAGATATGTTGAGTGAGCAGGCAAAAACTTGGCAGATGGAGTTGAATGTAGGAAAGTGTGAGGTCATGCACTTTGGTAGGAAGAATCAAAAGGCAGACTATTATTCAAATGGAGAGAGACTCCAAAAAAGTGCAGCACAGAGGGATCAGAGTGTTCTTGTGCGTGAAACACAAAATGTTAGAATGCAGGTGCAGCAAGTAATTAAGAAGGTAAATGGAATTTTGACCTGTATTGCTAGGGGGCTGGAGTTTAAAAATAGGGAAGTCTTGTTACAACTGTACAGGATGTTGGTGAGGCCGCATCTGGAGTACTATGTACAGTTTTGGGCTCTTTATTTAAGAAAGAATATACTGGCATTGCAGGTAGTTCAAAAGAGATTCACTAGGCTGATTCCTGGGATGAAGGGGTTGACTTATCAAGAATGTTTAAACAGGTTAGGCCTTTATTCATTAGAGTTTAGAAGAATGAGGGATTCTTATTGAAATGTACATGATTCTGAGGGAGCTTGACAAGGTAGATATTGAGAAGATATTTCTACTAGTGGGGTAATCTCGAACTAGGGGACACAGCTACAGAATAAGGGGACACTCATTTAAAACTGAAATGCAAAGGAATTTCTTCTCTCAGAGGGTAGTGAATGTCTGGAATTCTCTACCCCAGAGAGTTGTGGAGGCTAGATCATTGAAAGTACTTAAAAAGGTGATAGATAGATTTTTGAAATATCAGGGAGTTGAGGGATATGAGGAGGTGGCACAAAGAGGAGTTGAGGCCTGGATCAGATCAGCCATGATCTTACTGAATGGCAGAGCAGGCTTGAGGGGCCGAATGGCCTACTCCTGCTCCTATTTCTTATGTCCTAAGCATTTTGATATTTCTATTTTGTCTTTTATTGGATCAATAAACTCCCTAAACATAACAAATATGGAACTCACATTTTTTATCCAACAGAGCAGGCAAGCAACCAATTTTGTACCAGACTTCAGTCATTTCAGGAACTAGCAAGAGTAGAAAGTTTGTTTACGAATGTTTCTATCTTCCTTTATATTCTCCATGTCATCTTACGTAGGCTTCTAGCGATTTATTAATTTTTGCTGAATCACAATGGGAAGAGGAAGAGAAAGCAGGACAGATGTACTGTGAATTTTGTTGCACTATTATGATTGTGCAAATGGCAAATATTGTAAATTAAATTTCCTCTGCTTGTTTCTTTCCAGTGTCTGTTGGATACGAATATGAGTCCTGTCCAAATCTTATACTATGGGAGAAGAGAACTGCCCTGCTGCAGGGCTATGAACTGGATCCATCCAACCTGGGGGGTTGGTCACTGGATAAGCACCACGCATTGAATGTGAAAAGTGGTGGGTTGGCCAATTTCTAATAGCTTGCTCGACACGATTTCTTGTAATGCACATTCATTTCAAATACCTATTATGCTGTGACAATTTAATTTGGATTCTGATGGATTTTACAACTATTTTCATTTCATATGGTGGACATAATTACGTTTTGAGAGGAAAATCATGAATATTTTCAGCACACAAGGAGGCCATTCAGCCCATCATGTTTGTCCTAACTTTGCAGTAGCAGTCCGAAACGAATCCCACTGTCCTGAATTCTCCCTATGATTGTGTATCTCCCTCTGCTTCAAATATTTATCTGCTGTTCTCTTAGAAGGTGCTATAGACTCTGCCCTGCACTCTCCCTGTGGCAAAGCATTCATGAAAACCATTGCATGCATCAACAATTCTCTATGCAACGGAATTTCTCCATCGTCTCTCCTTCCTCATAGTAGAAATTTAAAATTGCTGACCAACTTATCCCCAAACAGAGGAAGTGGTCTTCCTGAGTTCATCATCATGATTTTTTAAAAACCTTATAAATCTCCTTGTAGTGTAGAACCAGAGAAGGGAAACGGATGGAATTTTATGTCCCCCCTACCCCTGAGGCAAGAGGTGCCGTTAAATCAGGCAGAAAACCTGTCGCCTTCCCAGCTCCCCGCTTTGAAGTCAGGATGGGAAAGGTCAAAGTCAGCTTTCAAGGTCAGCCAATTGAGCCCTTAAGGGACCAATTATTGAATCAGTGGCGGGGAGGGCCCATGTCTCGTTGGCAGACCAGCATTGGCAGCCTGCCTGTGGACTGGGCTCCTTCCTGATTGGGCAACATTTGTCCAATGTAAAGCCCCATAGCGACAAGGGCCGCCCCCCCATAGGAAGATCTCCTCGCCCAACCCCATGCTCCACACTGGCCCCATTCCCCCACCCCGCTGAATGACCGGGGCCTGCCCTACTTACCTCTCTTACCTTTTACTTACCTCACTGACCTCTCCTCCAGGACTTTCAAGGCTGTTCTTCCCAAGACTACTCGGTGACATTGCTGGGTCTGAAGAGCTGCCAGCCATCTAATTGGCCATCAGCACTTGGGGGTGAGATCCTCACCCTGAGGGCCTTGGGAACCCTGATGGCAGGCAGGTACATGCCTCATTGGGGTTTAATCCCGTCAGGGCTCCCGGAAATGATCACTGTGGGGTTGTCACCAGCTCTCCAGTCAGTGGATGGGTTTATATAAGGTTTACGCAGTCAGGGTTGCTCCTCAAAGGCAGAAACCACCAGGAGTGAAGAACATGGTCATGTTTCCACAAATCCAAGATGATAGTGGAAAATAAGCCTCTCGCAGCCATATCAATTGTCATTGCCAGATTAATATATATAGAATATTTCATTTGAGGGTATAAATGATGATGTAAGCTTCAAAGTGCTAAATCAAATCTGCCTCAGTTCAAGTTCCAGTGGTGTGGAATTATTGCTAATGTTTCCACACCCTCAATCGAGATTCATGGGGCAGATGTTTTACTGACCTGATCCATAGGGAGTGGATCAGTCAAATAGTTGGGGGGAACCTGCAATTCAGGATTCCTCATACACAGTGGAGTTTTGCCCTGACCATTGTGTCAGTAACGTCATTGATTGGTTCCCCCTGGAAGCTAGCCTGATTGACAAGCTGGGTCTGTAGTCAAGTGGTGGGGGTGTGGGGGCTGTGAAGGGAGGTTAGAAGGATCGATCAGAGAGGAAGGAGGGATCAATTGGGAGGAAGGGGGTAAATTTGAGTAGGGAGGGAGTGGTTGATCAGAGGGGGTGGGAATTGATCGGGAGGAGGCTGGTGTGGGGGGGTCACGGGGCAAAAGGGGAGTTGATTGGGTGGTGGTGGGCTGTTGATCCCTAGAGTGGAGAGCCCCGACCTCATGGTGGATGGGATAAGAGGCCTGGTGAGCTAGGAGGTATCAGAGGGCTCAGGTGGGTGAAAGTTCCCTGGATTAGGAGTTTGGTAGTGGTGGTGGAACAATGGGGCTTGGTCGGGGGCAAGTGGTGAGTGATGTGCGGGTATAAGATTAGAGGCTTTGTGGTGGATAGAAAAAGTCATTGAGTGTGGTGTCCAATCATGGAGGCTTTGTAGACAGGCACCTGGATCCAGGAGGTACGTATGAAGACAATTAACTCCTGAATCCACCAGGTCCTTGGTCAAATCCACAAATGGAAAGGTTGGAGGTGAGTTTGATCAGGAGACAGATTTTTGAGATTTTAACCCCTCACCCAACTCAAACCGCACTCTCCCACCTCATTTTCTTTTAGGTTAAAATTCAGCCCATAGAGTTGTTTATCTTAATAATTTTCAAGCTCAATGCCTGCTGAGTTTATCAACACTGATCACCCTAATGGATGCACCATGCCTCATGGCTTTCACGAGCCTTCCAGGCCTACATCCTGCCTTACATTTCACCTCCAATCTCATACTGCCTGACATGCCTCCATGTCACCTTTTCTATTCCCTTCCAGCACAATACGCCTTTATAAATACGTCTACATACAAGATCACACAGGACAATTGCACATGAGAAAGCTATTAGTCCTTCTTGAAAAGAGAGTTA
This sequence comes from Cetorhinus maximus, assembly GCF_964194155.1. Taxonomy (NCBI): domain Eukaryota; kingdom Metazoa; phylum Chordata; class Chondrichthyes; order Lamniformes; family Cetorhinidae; genus Cetorhinus; species Cetorhinus maximus. The sequence continues at coordinate 118,597,478 of NC_135888.1, read as the reverse complement.
AAGGCATGCAACATTTGAAACAAAATGGATGAGTTGTTAACACAGATAGAAATAAATATTTTTGCCCTAATAGCCATTATGGAGGCATGGCTGCAGGCTGACCAAGGCTAGGACCTGAATATTGAAGGAAATTTGACATTTCAAAAAGACTGGAAACTGGGAAAAGGTGGTGGAGTAGCTCTGTTAATAAAGGATGTCATTAGTAGAGTAGTGAGAGATGACCTTAGCTCAAAAGAGCAAAATATAGAATCAATTTGAGTAGAGATAAAAAATAGGAAAGGTAAGAGAGGTCACTTGTGGGAGTACTTTATAGGCATCCAAACAATAGTTACACTGTAGGTCAGAGTAAACATGAAGAATTAAATGGGGCGTGTAATAAAGGTACTATAATAATAATGGGTGACTTCAATATACTTGTAGATTGAGTGAATCAGATTGGCCAAGGTAGCCTGGAAAATGAGTTCAGGACAATTTCTTAGAGCAATACATTTTAGGACCAACCAGGGAATGAGCTATTCTAGACCTGGTGATGTGCAATGAGATGGGATCGATTAATAGCCTCATAGTAAAGGAGCCTCTAGGCAACAGTGATCATAACACATGATAGAATTTCACGTTCAGTTTCAAGGTGAGAAGTATTGGTCTAAGGCTAGTGTTCTATATCTAAATATAGGTAATTATAAGCGTATGAAGGCAAAGCTGACTAAAGTGAACTAGGTTAAAAGGTAGGGCAGTAGAGATACAGCAGCAGACTTTTAAGGAGATATTTAATAACACTCAGCAAAGATTTATCCCAGTGAGGAAGAAAGACTCTTTGAGAATGATGCATCATCCATGGCTACACAAGTAAGTTAAGGATCATATCAAATTGAAATAAACCCTGTAAAAATCGGTGAAAGATTCTTGATAGGTCAGAAGATTGGACAGATTTCAAGGACTAGCAAAGAGTGACTAGAAAAAAGTAAAGAGGGAGAAAGCAGAGTATGAGTGAAAGATAGCTAGAAATATAAAAACAGGTAGTAAGAGTTTTTACAAGTATTTAAATAGGAAAAGAGTAACTAAAGTGAGTGTTGGTCCTCTAGAGAGTGAGTCTGGGGAGATAATAATGGAAAAGAAGGAAGTTACAGATGCGTTAGGCCAGGTATTTTGTGTCTTTCTTCTGTGTAGAAAACTTAGAAAACTTCCCAAAGTTACTTGAAAATGAAGAGCTGAAAGAGAGGGAGGAACTTAAAACAATTACAATCACCAGGGAAAAAGTACCAGGAAATCGATTAGACCTAAAGGCTGACAAATCCCCAAAATCTGATGACCTGCATCCTAGGGTCTTAAAAGAAGGGCTGTAGAGATAGTAAAGGTGTTAATTATAATCTTCCAAAATTCCTTAGCTTCTGGAAGGGTCCCAGTGGATTGGAAATGGCAAATGTTACACCTTTATTCAAGAAAGGAGGGATACAGAAAGCAGGAAACTATAGGCCAGTTGGCCTAACACCTGTCAGAGGGAAATTGCTAGAATTATTAAAGAAGTTATAGCAGGATACTTGGAAAACCATAATGGGATCAGGTCAAGTCAACGAGCAGAATCATCCCAGATTTCACTAAGTGCGGTAGCGGGCGGGTAAAACAACATTTTAGCCGGCGGCTGCAATGGTGGCTTTTCACGCCGTATCATCCCAAACGTACCACATTAATTATACATTCCCGGGAAACACACCGTTTCCATGGCAGCCGGACTTTCATTTGCCCGCCACGGCATCACCTTTTCCTTCATCACGCTAGGCGTCCTTCAAAAGAGGACAGCCACCCAGTGCCACAAGAGGATGAATGACCTCCTCTGTTCCACCAAGGTAAGTCACTCTTACCATCACTTTTAACTCACACACTCACAAATCCATCACACATCCACAGGGCCCTCACTCACTCCCGGTTCAAGGGACATCATTATTCACTCACACACATTGTCCTCATCCCATCCATGGGACAACTCACCACCCATGCACACCAGGCATACTTATCATCTGGCCTGGCAGGCATCCTGCTTGCACTTTCGCCATCTCTATTCGTGCAGGACAAGCTGGCACACGACAAGAGGGAGAGGTCACAGACCAGTGGAGGAATGTCTGAAATCAAGGTCCTCACAGACTTTGAAAATAGAGCTATCCAACTGGCTTGTGACAATCTGGATCGTTCCTGTGCTGATGGTGAGATCAGCGGTGCTCTACCAAGTGAGGATCCAGCAGTGCAACATCCATCAGACAACCATGCTGAGAGTGATGTGTCCTGTTTCACAGGCCACCGCCATGCACTAATTATATCCCCTTGCTTCCGCAGGCACATCTGGGAAACAGCTGATGGAGCCCACAACCCAGGGCCTCTAATCAAGCCCCAAGAAACCTCTGAAGAGGAATCTGGAGGCACCCTCCTTGATGTCCCGTCACAGCACTCACCCACACCCTCCACCAGCGCAGAGACACACACCTTGGAGGGACTTAGCTTTAGAGTAGCCTTTGGATCACAATCTGGTGAGCACATCGCACTGTCTGATCCACCGTAGGCGGCAGCAGGAACTTTTCAAGTGTCTGGCACTCGGAGGACTGCTGGAGGCAAGACACTTGCTGAGTCCGAGTCAGATGACGAGTCTCTGGATTTGGTCATGTCATAGTTGCTGGAGTTGCAAAGGCAAGCTCGGGAACATAAGGAAGGGTTGTCCACTGCACTTCTCAGATTGCAAGGTACAATGGAGGGGTCCTTCTGTCTTCAGGCTGCGGTGATAGTGCTGGCATTGCAATGCACAGAGGTCAACACTGGTAGGATGGCGGCCGCCATGGAGACATTGGTCCAGGACATCGCTCCTGTACTGTTGCTCGGACTCATCTCCATTGCTGACGCCATAATTGGCCTCCAACAGTGCGTATGCAAGAGGGTGCGGGGCAGCTCGATCTCACTCCAGCTACCCTTTCTCCTCAAGGAGTCAGCCTGGGGCCCTTGGGCACCCATAGGGAGGAGGATCAGCAGGTGTACCCCCTGAGGCCATCCATCCAGTTGACTCTGGGAGTGCCCGGCCCTTCCGAATCCCCTCTTCCTGTAACCTCAGCAGCTCCAGCTCCACAGGTGGAGGAGGGTGCCACTGCCACAGGACCCTGAAAGCAGGCCGGGGCCCTCCAGGTCTCTGCCCTCCAGAGGACACCCACCAAGGTCATTAAAGACTGGGCGTAGCAGTCAACAGGCTGCCTCCACCTCCACTGTGGATGTCTGGGAAGCACCATGACATAGTGACAGGGTTAGGAAAGTTAAGAAAATGTAGTTGCACAGCCTGGGCCAAGGGTTAATCACTTGTACATACCATTCATTATTGTCAATAACCTCCCAAGAATGTCTCCCTGCCTATGACTCCTTTTATTGATGAGCAATGTTCACGTCACTCAGATGTGAAACCTTTCTGCACAAGATAAAGGCAGGTATCTCAGTCCAGGGCTTCTGCCCTCAGCTTTGTGCATCCTTCAGACCAGTGATGGTCTGGCCTCAAGCTCCCTGGACAGTGCTTGTCATTGCTGCCAGAATGTTGTGGGCAGGCGTTCTCTCTGTATGCTCTCAGCACTTTTAAGGTGGGGCTGGCCCCCATCCCTTCAGCATCTGCGACTAGAGGCGCTGTGCTCCTGAAGGGGTCAGGTGCTGAATGCAGACAAAGGATCAGATGCTTTTAAAGTTTCTTGGCTGCATCTCTATGATATGACCCTGATCACAGAGTGCAAGTGAGTTGCCCTCGGCCAGGCAGGAGTCAAACGTTCTCAGAGGTTATGTGAAAATCTATGGAGTGTCCTCATTGCATGCCATCATCACCCTCCTGCAACTGGGTGATTATTAGGGTCTCCACTGCGTCTCCATGACAGGGTCACAGAGGGTATGTGCGTTGCCATAAGCCAGACTAGACTCAAATATTCATAGATTCAATGTGAGGATCTACGGTGTCTCCTCACTGCATGTCATCATTATCCTCCACAAATCTTGCAGCTCTGAGGGCCTCCCGAGTGCGCCTGCCTCATCTGGCCAGTGTGAGGGCCTCATTCCAGCTATCGTTGTTTTCAAGGACCTCCTCAATCTCAGCCCCATCAGCGTCCTCCTAATTGGAGGAGACCTCCAGGTCCTCCATCTCCTCCTCAGCCAACTCCTTTCCCCGTTGCAGCGCCAGGTTGTAAAGAATGCAGCAGATGACGACGATGCATGACACCCTCTGCAGACTATATTGCAGGGCTCCACCAGACCGGTCCAGGTACCGGAACCTCATTTCCAGCAGTCTGATGGTCTGCTCCACTAAGTTGTGTGTTGCAGCATGAGCCTCATTATACCATCCCTCTGCTGCAGTCTGAGGCTGCCACACAGTGTCATCAGCCACAGCCTCTGTAGGTAGCCCTTGTCCCCAAGGAGCCAACCCTGCAGCTTCTGAGGATCCTGGAAGACTTCAGAGATCTGTGACCAACTGAGAATGTAGAAGTTGTGCACAGTGCCTGGAAACCGTGCACAGACCTGCCAGATGCGTTTGTGGTGGTTGCACACCAGGTGCACATTCAGCAAATGGAATCCCTTGCGGTTGACATAGTTGCCCGTGTGTTGCGACGGAGATCTGAGCGCCACGTGAGTGCAGTCAATGGCACCCTGCACCTGTGGGGAACCTGAGATCTGGGCAAATCCAATCACTCTTGCATCCTGGCTGTCCTGGTCCCGGTCAAAATGCACAAAGTTTTGTGCCCTCGCAAAGATGGCATCCATGGCCTCATGGATACATTTGTGGGTGGAGGCTTCTGATAACCCACAGAAATCACCTATGGAGCCCGGAAAGGAGCCAATGGCCTAGAAATTGAGTGTCGCTGTCACTTTCATGGACACTGGCAGTGGATGCCCTCCCTGCCAAATCCTGAAGCAGCTGGCAGATGTGACCGACCAGTTCCCTAGACATGCTGAGAACATTGGTTCTCAGTCATCTGCAGGAATGAAAGGCGGCATGTATAGACTCTGGGTCTAGCTAGGTGCCAACCAGCAATGGCTCGGTGTGGCTCTTCGGCGGTGTGTGCGGGAGCCTGAGCCTCCCTTCTTCCAGAAGGTGCTGCCCCTCCCTCTGCACAGCCAGATACCTCAGTCACTCCCTTCTCCGTCATCTTCACTCTCTGTAAGCCACAAAGCAAACAGCTAGGTCAGCAGACTCCATGATCCTGATGTATTCTTCCTGCAGGATGAAAAAGAGAGACACATGGGTGTACTAAAAACCTGTCTTGGTTAAGTCAGATGGCCCCTTAAAGCATCCCAGAGAGTGCTGGCCACCACTTGGATGGCCAGAGATTAGTGCACTACATGGCTGCCTGAAACCCCACCCATCTCCACCCAACTGATTGGCGGCAGCTTTGCCCAGTGGACTACATGCTGTGCTCTCAGCTCAGGCGCAGGCATTCTCCTAACCTGCAATGCAAGGCTGCACTGTTAGCTTGAACCCTTAGGGAGACTGGCCCAAACCAGAATGATGACATTGCAAGGGGCTGTGAACACCTCCACCAGTGACTCCTCCATGGCCAGCTTTAGCAAGGGGATTGTACAACATGTCAGTCATCCAACTGTTCTGCAGTCCCCTAAAATGTTCATTACTTTGCAGCCTGTGCCTGAGTTGTTTAAAGCTCTGGAGCACTTGGTGGCACTTTGATGCCTCTGTAATACTTGAGTGGGCAGAGAAGCTAGAGGCCCAACTCCAGTCATATCAGTATGGCTATACCTGAACTGTCTCAGCTGCAGAGAGATGGTCACTTTATACAAGGTGTCCCTAATGCGTGGCCTCTTCCCTTGCCTACCAGCCCCCACCCCCACAACCCTGCATGTGCTTGTGCGCTACCTTCAACCGCAGGGCAGCCCTTGCCCCCCCACACCCCCAAGTCGCCTCTTTCCTCAATCACAGAGCAGCCCTTGCCCTCTCCCTCAAGTTGTTTCAACCGCAGGGCAGCCCTTGCTCCCGCGCCCCCCCCCCACCCCTCTCAAGTCACCTCGACCGCCATGCAGCCCTTGCGCCCACCCCAACTCACCTCAACCTTGAAGTCAAACAGGAGACCTGGGCAAGCGCTTCACAACGTTACTGCGTACTCACCTCCGAGTTTCCCTCAAAGTGCAGCCTGCCAAGTGTATGCCTTTGATATGCTGTTGTGAAACACTTTGGTGTGCTATCACGCCAACATGGGCGGACAATCCAGCGGGCAGGATGATTCCAACAGACTGGCCTAATAATGAAATGCTGATGTATTACAATGAGGTTCCTGATGTCTGATGGTGAGAAATGCGGCCCACCATCGGCGAGCGAAGTGGATGATTGCAAACTGGTTTCACAAAGTCATGAATCCAATTTTTGGCCTTCTTGCCATATTGTCCACTCACGCCACCGAGCACACCCAATGCCAGTGGGCACGAAAAATCCCGGCCAACACCGTTTTATGAAAGGTGAATCGCGTTTAACTAATTTATTAGAGTTCTTTTAGGAAGTAACTAGCAAGTCAGTTACAGGGGAACCTAGAGATGTGGTGTAGTTGGATTTTCAAAGGCATTTGATAAGGTGCCACATCAAAGGTGTGTCACAAAATAAGAGCTCATCATGCAGAGGGTTATATATCAGCATGGATAAAGGATTGGTTTGTTAACAGAAAGCAGAGAATGGGGATAAATAGGTCCTTTTTGGGTTGGCAAGCTCTAATTGCTACAGGGATCAGTGCTGGGGCCTCAACTATTTACAATCGATATCAATGATTCAGATGAAGGGACCAAATGTATGGTCGCTAAATTTGCCAATGACACCAAGATAGGTAGGAAACTAAGTTGTCATGAGGAGGCATAGCGTCTACAAAGAGAAGTGGAGTATTGGCACTGGGGAATGGAATTTAGAAGTAGGGAAGTTTTACTGCACTTGCACAGGGCTTTGGTGAGACCACATCTGGTGTACTGTGTACAGTTTGGTCCTATTTGGAAAAGGATAAAACTGCATTAGGAGCAGCTCAGAGAAGGTTGCAGGGATGAAGGGCTTATTTTTTGAAGAAGGATTGAAGAAGGATTGAACAGGTTGGGCTTATAGCCACTGGAGTTTAGAAGAATGAGAGGTGATCTCATTGAAACATATGAGATCCTGAGGTGACTTGATAGAGTGGATACCAGGAGGATACTTCCTCTTGTGGGTGAGACTAGAACTAGGGGACACAGTTTAAGAACAGAAGGTCTCCTTTTTAAGACAGAAATGAGGAGATTTTTTTTTCTCCCCAGACGGGCCGAATGGCTTACTTCTGCTCCTAAGTCCTATGTTCCTATGTCTTATGTCTTAATTCATCCATCCAGGAAGTCCCTTCCGCACCTGCTGATCGGTACATCTAATTGTTATTTAAATGCTTTTAGTGGCAGAAAGGATGTCATTATTATTGGTACAAGTAAATAAGACTGTATAAGCACTATGTCTTAATGAGACAGGTTGAATGCCCCAGTTGTTTTTTCTTATCCTTCTATTATGTTTGTATGTAACTCACAGCTTTTACACTGGAGACTAGCCTCATAGGCCTTCTCTGCACTGCTTCTGAATGCCTCCCTTGTTTCCCTGAAACAAGATCTGGGCACTGTAGTCAAGGAGTAGTTTAACCAGAGAACTAATTGACCAAGAGTGATTTAAGTCACAAGGATAATGCATGTCATCAGTCTTCATGTGCATTCTTTTTTGACTGAATGCTATAAATAGAAAAAACAACTTGAGAATGGTGGGATGCTATACAAAGATTCAACCCCATAATTCACTCCCCTCAACCCCAACCTCTGCAGTCTTCTCCTCCTCCTGCCTCCTCCAAGGCTTCTGAAAACATATTTTGCAATAAACCCTATAAGCCTCTGGCATTCATTTTGTTCAGGTAAATGCTCATTGCAGAATGTTAAAGCTCACCCACTCTCGCTCTCCTCGCCAGGTGTCTTGCACAAAGGAAATGGCGAAAACCAGTTTCTATCCCAACAGCCAGCGGTGATCAAAAGCATCATGGGAAATGGACGCAGACGAAGCATCTCCTGCCCCAGTTGCAATGGTCTTGCTGATGGAAACAAGCTACTGGCTCCTGTGGCCTTGGCTGTTGGTATAGACGGCAGTCTATACATTGGAGATTTCAACTTTATCAGACGTGTTTTTCCTGCCAAGAATGTCACCAGTATCCTGGAGTTGAGGTAGGAGACGTGGTAATAAATCCCTGTCACCTGGAGATTTCTGGTCTGCTGCATTATTGGCTGGAGCACTATGACTGAATTCCCCTTTGATTATATCCAGAATCCAAGCTGAACACTCAAGGACACCCAGCATTCATTACACAATGCCATGTTACTTGTTAGAATTGCTGTTGCTATTTCTTCTTTATCATTATCATTTTAAGTTATTTATTTGATTAACCCAACTGATTTCTAACTCATGGAGCTCCCATAATTTTGGTAATTTTTAATTCAGAATACAAATCTTTCACTTTTTCCAACTTTCCCCCCTCTCCAGCCCACAAAAAAAGACCCTATAAAAACAATAAGCTGAACATTTAGCAGAAGGTTATTCCTGAAAACCAGAACCTGGCTTAAGCAGCAGTTTTCACTTAGGACTATGCCAATAGTCCCAAATCAAACATGAATGGTTATTATTTAAAATAATGTGTACTGGGGAACATAGATTAATGGTCCCTGTAACCTCCTCCTAGCAGCAGTTGTGAATGACGTTGAAATGCGTAAGCTGTGTTTGATTCCAGATAATTTTTAGAAAGTTGACTGATTTTCCATTATGCTATACTTTTCTGTAACAGTAACTATATGAGCAGCTCAAAAACCCATCTATCTAAAAGTTCAAATATAATGGTTACTTTATTGTGGAATTGTAAACTAGCAGATCATCCGTCCTTTCAAAATTATGAAGAAAGAAGCTGACAAGTCACATTGCACACAGAAAATCACCTTCTGATATGACAAGAGCACTTTCCTTTCAAATCCCACTGTTGTTCTTTAGTCATAAAACTGTATTCAGATCTATATAAAGGAGCCTATTAAATAGCCATCTCTTGGGAAATGAAGGTAATTTAAGTAGGAAATAAATGGGTGTGATATTTTCAGCAACTTCTAGTAAAGTAAAATTCAGATCCATATTATTTCAGCTCAAGTGACAAAATTCAATTACAGAAGCCTAATATCCTTTGCTATCCACCCTGAGACCCATTACTAGCAAAACAAAACAACCAAAGGATCTCATTAAAACTCCCCCTTCCTCTTCATTTGTGTTTCTATAAAATCATATCCTGGAATGCATTCATGGAAGTTACATACCTGGAACTTATCATAGTGTCCTAACTTGTACCAAAGTTCTGTATTCGCTGATCTACATCAGCTCCCAGACTGCCAATGCCTTGATTTTGCAATTCTCATTCTTGTTTTCAAATCACTCCATGGCCCCGGCTTTCTGTATTTCAGTAACCTCTAACCCTACAACCCTCTGAGGTATCTGCACTCCTCCAATTCTGGCCTCTTGAGCACCCCCAATTTTAGTCACATCTCCATTGGTGGTCATGCCTTCAGCTACCTCAGCCCTAAGGCCTAACATTCCCTGCCTAATTCTCGCAACCACATTACATCTCTCTACTCCTTTAAGGTGCTCCTTAAAACCTACCTCTTGGACCAAGCTTTTTGGTCACCTCTCCCAATCCATTTGGCTAGCAGCTCCATCACTCCCAGCAGCAGTGGGTGCTGCTGGGACTGCAGGAAGAAGGCCGAAGAGGGTCATGGGTGCCCCAAGGTGTCCTGGGGTTTTATGGTGGGGAGAGACCCCAGACCCTGGGTAGAGGGGGCAGGGGTGCTGGGTTATGTCTGGTAGGTGGTGCAGAAGAAAGGGGTTTTGACATCTTGGGGGGTGCCCCAATGCATGCAGGGCAGCCCCCAAATGAGATGCCCCTTTTCCTTCCTGTCTTTGTTCATGTTGGCGTTTAAAATAGGCCAGACCACTCCTGCCTGAGTGCCCACACAAACTGTATTTTGGCTTGGGCAGCATATTATTTAGGTTAATAGAAACATAGAAACATAGAAAATGGGAGCAGGAGTAGGCCATTCGGTCCTTCAAGCCAGCTCTGCCATTCAATATGATCATGGCTGATCTTCCAACTCAACGCCTTACTCCCACTCTCTCCCCATACCCCTTGATGCATTTAGAATCTATAAATCTATTTCCTTCTTAAATATATTCAGTGACTTGGCCTTTATGGCCTTCTGCGGTGGAGAATTCCATAGGTTCACTACCCTCTGAGTGAAGATTTTCTCCTCATCTCAGTCCTAAATGGCCTGCTCTGTATCTTAAAACTGTGACCCCTTGTTCTAGACCCCCCCAGCCAGAGGAAACATCATCCCTGCATCCAATCTGTCCAGCCCTGTCAGAATTTTTACATTTCAATGAGATCCCCTCTCATTCTTCTAAACTCCAGTGAATACAGGCCTAGTCGACCCAGTCGCTCCTCATACGACAATCCTGCCATCCCAGGAATCAGTCTGATGAACCTTCACTGCACTCCCTCTATGGCAAGTATATCCTTTCTTAGGTGAGGAGACCAAAACTGCACACAATACTCCAGGTGTGGTCTCACCTGCAGTACACCTGCAGTAAGACATCCTTGCTCCTGTACTCAAGTCCTCTCGCAATGAAGGCCAACATACCATTTGCCTTCTTAACTGCTTGCTGCAACTGTATGCTTGCTTTCAGTGATAGGTGTACAAGGACACCCAGGTCCCTTTGTGCATCAACATTTCCCAATCTGTCACCATTTAAATAATACTCTGCCATTCTGTTTTTCCTACCGAAGTGGATAACTTCACGATTTTCCACGTTACACTGCAGCTGCCAAGTATTTGCCCAATCACTCAACTTGTCTAAATCACCTTGAAGCCTCTTAACATCCTCCTCACCACTCACATTCCCACCAAGTTTGTGTCGTCATCAAACTTGGAAATGTTACATTTGGTTCCCTCATCCAAATCATTGATATATATTCTGAATAGCTGGGGCCCAAGCACCCTGTGGTATCCCACGAGTCACTGCCTGCCACTCCAAAAAAGACCCATTTATTCCCTCTCTCTGTTTCCTGTCTGCTAACCAATTCTCAATCCATGCCAATATATTACCTCCAATCCCATACGCTTTAATTTTGCACACTAACCTCTTATGTGGGACTTTATCAGAAGCTTTATGAAAATCCAAATACACCACATTCACTGGTTCTGCCTTATCTATTCTACTAGTTATGTCCTCAAAATACTCCAGTAGGTTTATCAAACATGAATCCCCTTTCATAAATCCAAGTTGACTTTGCCTAAACAAAAATAGAATTACCTGGAAAAACTCAGCAGATCTGGCAGCATTGGCGGAGAACAAAAGAGTTGACGTTTCGAGTCCTCATGACCCTTCAGCAGAACTGAGTAAAGTTAGGAGAGGGGTGAAATATAAGCTGGTTTAAGGTGGGGGGCGGTTGGGGGGGTGGGGGGGGGGGGGAGAGAGAGTTGGGGGGGAGGTGGTTGTAGGGACAAGCAAGCAGTGATAGGAGCAGATAATCAAAAGATGTCACAGACAAAAGGAACAAAGAGGTGTTGAAGGTGGTGATATTATCTAAGAAAATGTGCTAATTAAGAATGGATGGCAGGACACTCAAGGTACAGCTCTAGTGGGGGTGGGGTGGAAAGACTGACAGGGTATTACAGTTATAGATTTAAAAATAATGGAAATAGGTGGGAAAAGAAAAATCTATATAAATTATTGGAAAAAACAAAAGGGAGGGGGAAGAAACGAAAAGGGGGTGGGGATGGGGGAGGGAGTTTAAGATCTAAAGTTGTTGAATTCAATATTCAGCCCAGAAGGCTGTAAAGTGCCTAGTCGGAAGATGAGGTGCTGTTCCTCCAGTTTGCGTTGGGCTTCACTGGAACAATGCAGCAAGCCAAGGACAGACATGTGGGCAAGAGAGCAGGGTGAAGTGTTAAAATGGCAAGCGACAGGGAGGTTTGGGTCTTTCTCATCCTTGGAAGATCTCATCCTTGCAGATGTTCCACAGTGAATCCAGCCGCAGCTCCAGCTCCAAAACGTGGATTTTGAGTAGCTGCAGCTGGAGACACTTCCTGCACATGTGCTTGCCCTGGCCACTGGAAGTGTCCCTGACATCCCACATCACACAGGAGGAATTTCCACTTGGCCAAGCTGCCCTGCCATGACTTACCCTTAAATTATTCTCTTTAGTTTTACTTCCTCTAGTTTATACTCACCAGCTCCTACTTACCAAGGCTGCCGTTCTTCTTTCTGAGAAAGGGCAGAAAATGTAAGGATCACCTCCTTCCCTCTTCACCAAACTCACTCTCTCACCCAACTCCAACTTAAGCACTCTAATGCAGCCCAAAGCAGCAGTGCAGACCGGGCTTGTTAATAAGACTAAATAAACCTTATAGATTATTTACTTAAGGCAGGCAGGCTGCCAATTTCGGCACCCGTCCACCTAGCATATTATGGGGGTGAGTTTGGGAGTAGGGGGCGGGAAGATGGTGGGCTAGCCACCTGGCCAATTTTGCATGCCTCCCCTCACCCACCCCCGGCCTCCACTGCCAAAAACATGCACGGTGGGGGCTCATGAAATCTTTCCCTATGTTAAAGGCACAATATAAATACAAGTTGTTGTTGTTGGTGGCATTAAACAGCTAAAAGTTTTCACAGCTTTTGATGCTATGCGAATTGTCTTGATGGATTATTGTATTTCAGAACAATCCAGTTTTGGCATTATTCTGTATATTTACATTGGCTCAAACAATTATGTTGCCCATCTTTCCAAAATTCTTTTCTCGTTTATAATTTTATGAAATACTGTACTGGTCAAAAATAATTCATGTCATTCCTCCTTTAGGGGTCCTGCTAGATGGGTGAAATTCCTTTTTGCAAATCAAAGCACAGTTATTCCCCATTAGCCATATCCCTGCTTTAGTCCTGACAAGTGTCGGGAAGGTATGCTGAATGCTGGCAGTTTAAATGTCTCTGAGGAGAAGTATGTAATGTGGTGATGCAACACACTGTCGAGTCAATGCATTGTGCTCTAGAGTATAACATGCAGATTCCACACCTGCAGTTCACCCTCAGTCAGCTCTTGTGATTTCAACAATGCCATTAGGATAGCTGCTGATTGGGGCCAGGTGCTTCCCTGCAGGAAGTAAGGGGAAAGTGAAATTTCATTCTCATCTGGTGCTGCACTCATACAGCTTCTAGCGGGTGGCCAAAGAGCACCATTGGCAGAAGCCATGGAGTGAAACTTCAGCTCTTGTGCTTGGCAGATGTCATTCTGTAGGGCAGAGAGACTGAAAAGAGTAGCATAATGATAACTTGTCTGCAAAATCAAATGGAATTATATGTTTCCTGGTATCTTGGTTTCAGAATTTCCTTTTCTTTCCACAAATGAGAAAGACCGGGCTACATTCTCAACTTTGCTCTAAAAATAATGTTTCATCAAGTGTCACGTTTGCCAAGAATATGCCTGAGATTTTTAGTTTAAACTAAGAGCATGTTTCAAAATTTCATGTAGATATAAGCAACAAGAAATCTTGTAAATTCTAGCTCAAAAGGAGATAGAATTCCAAACAAAAAAATAAGCCTTATGCATGCGATTGTGAATATTAGATATTGTATGTCATAGCGAGAATGCCTACACTTATTTGAGCCCTTCTCTGCTGAGAGATTGTATGAGCTTATCAGCTCAGGCAGTGGGCTGAATGTCAATACATGAATTAAATGTTCTCTAATACTCCGAAATTTGATGGTTATCCGTGTTGAGTAATTTTTGTTTTCATTCTATTTATTTTCATTTCACTCACTTCTATAAGCAGCTCAAGCATGTCTACATTGAGTGTTCGAACAATCCGAAATCCTCAATATTAATATTTCAATTCATTATTGCTATTTGCATCTCTCAGAAAAAAGATCATGCTTACTGAGTTACGTGGCTCTAACCTTTTAGATGTTACAAAGATAATATTAGCAGCGCAGTAGGAAAGTGTGAATGATACATTTAAAACTTTCAATGTACCAATCTCTATAATTATATATGAACAGTTTCACCAATATTGTAGCAGCCATATTTATCTCGCCTTGATCTTTAGTAATATTTTTGCCTGTCACCTCTGTTGGTGTTTAATAACTTCAGCAATCATTTAACAAACTAATGGTGCAACAATGTATGTCTTGGATAATTTTTTGCCTGTTCCTCTTTTTCTTTTGCTGTCTTTCTACAAAGAAATAAAGATTTTAGACATAGGTAAGCCAACCACTTTAACATGCCTCTTCTGAAAGAATATCTTGTCTCTTTTTTTTTGTCCTGTTACTGCTCTTAACCTACTATAGACAAAGGTAACCCTGTAAATAAGACAGTATCTACCACCGATGATAGGTACGATCAGTGATTAGTATTATCTGTAGATTACCCCCTTGTATGTGGTTTATACAATATAGGTAGAAGAGCTGGAGGAAAATGGATCAACCTCAGGGTTGCATCGGTAGCACCCAATTTTTCTATGGCTTTAGGAGGGAAAAAGCAAAGAAAAATTCTCCCTTAAGAACAACTACATTCAAGCCTTTGGAGCTGCAATAAGGCTGTGCGTTCAAGCCCTACTCCAGGACTTGAGTATGTAATCTAGACGGGCCAGTCTTTGTAGTATTGAGGGAACACTGCTGTCTTTTGGAGAAAATACTAAATTGAAGTCATATCTAGCCCCTCAGATGGATGTAAAAGATGCCATGGCTTATTCAAAAAGGGAAGTTCTCCAGTGTCCTGGACCAACGTTTATTTCTCAACGGAAGGCACAAAAACAGATTATCTGGCCATTTATTCCATTACTGCTTGTAGAAACTTGCTGTGTGTCACTTGGCTATTGTTTTTGTATACAACCTTCGAGAGTAAGGCATTGGCTGTAGGGCACTTTGGAGCATCATGAGCATCTGAATCATGGAATGGTTATAGCACAGAAGGAGGCCATTTGGCCCGACCTGTCTGTGCCAGCTCTTTGCAAAAGCAACTCATCTAGTCCCACTCCTCCACCTTTTCCTTGTAGCCCTGCAATTTTTTTTCTCTTTCATTAATTATCTAATTCTCTTTTGAAAGCTACAATTGAATCTGCCTTCATCATTCTCCTAGGCAATATATTCCAGATCCTAACCACATGCTGCATAAAAAAAAAAAAATTCCTCCTGTTGTCATTGTCTCTTTAGCCCATCATCTTAAATCAGTGTCCTCTGGTTCTCAACCCTTCCAACAATGGGAAAAAAATTTCCAATATGCTCTGTCCAGACCCCTAATGATTTTGAATACTTCTATCAAATATCCTCTCGACCTTCTCTAAGCAGAACAACCCCAGCTTCTCCAATCGGTCTACGTAACTGAAGTTCCTCATCCCCAGAACCAATCACATGAATCTTTAATGCACCCCCTCTAATGCCTTCACATCCTTCCTAATGTGTGATGCCCAGAGCTGAACACAATACTAAAGCTGAGGCTGAAGCTCAGTTTTTTATACAGGTTTGTCATAACTTCCTTGCTTTTCTACTCCATGCCTCTATTTATAGAGCCCAGGATCCTGTATGCCTTATTAGTTGCTCTCTCAACCTACCTTACCACCTTCAATGATGTGTGCACATATGTACATTGACATTGATAAACAATACCCTTGTTGAACTCCTCTTCCAATTTTGTTTATCACCACTTCTCTTCAATGTCAATGTAAAAGCAATGATTAAAGAAGCGTTTGAAGACACAGAATCTGGCGTTAAGATTGGGGGGCTGAATGATACCATCAGATTTGCAGATGACAAAGCACTTGTAGCAAGCACAGAAGAAGGGTTACAAGAACTAGAAGATAGACTAGTAACAGCAGGCATGAACTTTGGGAGAAGGTAAACTTTAGCAAAACCAAAGTAATGCATATATCAAAATCATCAAGAAATATTCATAGAAGAAAGAGAACTAGAACAGGTGAATGAATTCAAGTATTTAGGAAGCCTATGGAAGGTGCGACAAAGAAATAAGAGCAAGGTTAGCAGTGGGAAGGGCAGGATTTGGTAAGAGGAGACAGTTGCAAACCAGGAAACTGATTAAACAACTCCAAAAGCGATTTGCAAAGAGCTTCATTTGGAGTTTTATGTTTTTCTGGAGGGGAGGCAATGGTGTGTTGGCATTATCGACGGACTAGTAATCCATGGGATGGCAGGATTTGATTTCAATAAGAATCTGGAATTATAAGTCTAATGATGACTATGAAATCATTGTCAATTGTTGTAAAACCCCACCTGGTTCACTAATGTTCTTTAGAGAAGGAAATCTACGGTCCTTACCTGGTCTGGCCTACATGTGACTCCAGACCCACAGTAATGTGGTTGACTCTTAACTGCCCTCTGAAATGGCCTAGCAAGCCACTCAGTTGTATCAAGTGGCGACAAAACCTCAAAAAGGAATGAAACTGAACAGACAACGAGGCAGACTCAGCCCTGCCAATCCTGCAAAGTCCTCCTTACTAACGTATGGGGGATAGTGCCAAAATTGGGAGAGCTGTCTCACAGGCTAAACAAGCAACAGCCTGACATTACTTTACAGATAATGTCCCAAACACCATCACCACCAAAGCCATTCATGTGTATGTCCTGTCCCACTGGCAGGACAGACCCAGCAGATTGGCGGCCCAGTGGTACACAGTCGGGAGGGAGTTGCCCTGGGAGTCCTCAACATCGACTCCGGATCCCTTGAAGTCTCATGGCATCAGGTCAAACATGGGCAAGGAAACCTCCTGTTGATTGCCACATACCACCCTCCCTCAGCTGATGAACCAGTGCTCCTCCATGTTGAACACCACTTGGAGGAAACACTGAGGGTGGCAAGGGCACAGAATGTATTCTGGGTGGGGGACTTCAACGTCCATCACCAAGAGTGGCTCGGTAGCACCACTACTGACTGAGCTGGCCGAGTCCCAAAGGACATAACTGCTAGACTGGGTCTGTGGCAGGTGGTGAGGGAACCAACAAGAGGGAAGAACATATTTGACCTCATTCTCATCAACCTGCCTGCCGCAGGTGCATCTGTCCATGACAGTATCGGTAGGAGTGACCACCACACAGTCATTGTGGAGGCGAAGTCCCGCCTTCACATTGAGGATACCCTCCATCGTGTTGTGTGGCACTACTACCGTGCTAAATGGGATAGATTTCGGGCAGATCCAGCATCTCAAGACTGGGCATCCATGAGGCACTGTGGGCCATCAGCAGCAGCAGAATTGTACTTGAACCCAATCTGTAACCTCATGTCCCAGCATATCCCCCATTCCACCATTACCATCAAGCCAGAGGATCAACCCTGGTTCAATGAAGAGTGCAGAAGGGCATGCCAGGAACAGCACCAGGCATACCTAAAAATGAGATGTCAACCTGTTGAAGCTACAACACAGGAATACTTGCATGCCAAACAGCATAAACAGCAAGTGATAGACAGAGCTAAGTGATTTTACAACCAATGGATCAGACCTAACTCTGCAGTCCTGCCACATCCAGTCATGAATGGTGGTGGACAAGTAAACAACTCGCTGGAGGAGGAGGCTCCACAAATATCCCCATCCTCAATGATGGGGGAGCCCAGCACATCAGTGCAAAAGATAAAAACAAAAAACTACTGCGGATGCTGGAAATCCAAAACAAAAACAGAATTACCTGGAAAAACTCAGCAGGTCTGGCAGCATCGGCAGAGAAGAAAAGAGTTGACGTTTTGAGTCCTCATGACCCTTCAACAGAACTGAGTAATATTGGTAATATTACTCAGTTCTGTTGAAGGGTTATGAGGACTCGAAACATCAACTCTTTTCTTCTCCGCCAATGCTGCCAGACCTGCTGAGTTTTTCCAGTGCAAAAGATAAGGCTGAAGCATTTGCTACAATCTTCAGATAGTAGTGCCGAATGGATGATCTATCTTGGCCTCCTCCAGAAGTCCCCAGTATCACAGATGCCAGTCTTCAGCCAATTCGAGTCACTCCACATGATATCAAGAAATGGCTCAAGGCACGGGATAGTGCAAAGGCTATGGGCCCTGACAATATTCCAGCAATAGTACTGAAGACTTGTGCTCCAGAACTTTCTGCGCCCCTAGCCAAGCTGTTCCAGTACAGCTACCCGGCTATGTGGAAAATTGCCAAGGTATGTCCTGTACTAAAAAAGCAGGACAAATCCAAACTGGCCAATTACCTCCGTATTAATCTACTCTTGATCATCAGTAAAGTAATGGAAAGGGTCATCAATAGTGCTATCAAGCAGCACTTGCTTAGCAATAACCTGCTCACTGACACCCAGTTTGGGTTCTGCCAGGGCCACTCAGCTCCTGACGTCATTACAGCCTTGGGGGTTCAAACATGGGCAAAAGAGTTGAACTCCAGAGGTGAGGTGAGGTGAGAGTGACTGCCCTTGACATCAAGGCTGCATTTGACCGAGTGTAGCATCAAGGAGCCCTAGCAAAACGAGTCAATGGGAATCATGGGGAAAGCTCTCCATTGGGTGGAGTCATACCTAGTACAAAGGAAGATGGTTGTGGTTGTTGGAGGTCAATCATCTCAGCTCCAGGACATCACTGCAGGAGTTCCTCAGGATAGTGTCCAAGGCTGAACCATCTTCAGCTTCTTCATCAATGACCTTCCTTCCATCATAAGGTTAGAAGTGGGGATGTTCACTGATGATTGCACAATGTTCAGCACCATTAGCATCTTCTCAGATACTGAAACAGTCCATGTCCAAACGCAGCAAGACGTGAACAATATCCAGCATTAGGCTGACAAGTGGCAAGCAACATTCGCGCCACACAGGTGCCGGCCAATGACCATTTCCAACAAGAGAGAATCTAACCATCGCCCCTTGATGTTCAATAGCATTACCATCTCTGAATCCCCCACTATCCCTTCATAACAGCACTATGGGTGTACCTACACCACATGTACTGCAGCGGTTCAAGAAGGCAGCTCATCACCATCTTCTCAAGGGCAACTCGGGGTGATCAATAAATGCTGGCCCAGCCAGCGAAGCCACATCGCGTGATTGAATTTTTAAAAATCAACATCCTGGGGGTTACCATTGACCAGAAACTGAAGTAGACTGGCCATATAAATACTGTGCCTACAAGAGCAGGTCAGAGGCTAGAAATCCTGCGATCAGTAACTCATCTCCTGATTCCCCAAATCCTATCCACCATCTATAAGGCACAAGTCGGGAGTGTGATGGAATACTCCCCACTTTCCTGGATGAGTGCAGCTCCCACAACACTCAAGAAGCTTGACACCATCTAAGACAGAGCAGCCCACTTGATTGGCATCACATCCACAAATGTTCACTCCCTCCACAACTGATACTATCTACAAAATGCACTTCAGGAATTCACCAAGGCTCCTTAGACAGCACCTTCTAAACCTACAACCATTACTATCTAGAAGGACAAGACAGCAGATAGATGGGAACACCACCATCTGGAAGTTCCCCACCAAGCTACTCACCATCCTGACTAGGAAATATATTGCCGTTCCTTCACTGTCGCTGGGTCAAAATTCTGGAACTCCCTTCCTAACAGCACTGTGGGTGTACATATACCACATGGACTGCAGCGGTTCAAGAAGGCAGCTCACCACCACCTTCTCAAGGGCAACTAGGGATGGGCAATAAATGCTCAGCCAGTGAAGCCCACATCCTGTGAATGAATAAAAAATAGGATGCGAGACCTGGACCTTATGGAAAGCAGAGACCAGCTTGCTAAATAGCTTTGAAATGTGGATTTGGAGGAGAATGGAAAGGATCAGCTGGACAGAAAAGGTAACAAATGATGACGTGCTGTGGAGAGTGAATGAACAAAGACATTTGCTGAACCTAATTAGGAATCGAGAAAGTCTGGTTTTTAAATTTTAAAACAGGTGTCCCCCGGTTCTGGACTCACCCACTAAAGGAAACATCCTTCCACATTTACCTTGTCAAGACCATTCAGGATCTTATCGTCGTCGTCATCATTGTCGTGTATACTTCAATCAAATCACCCCTCACTCTTCTAAAGTCCAGTGAAAACAAGCTCAGCCTGCCCACCTATCCTCATAAGATAGCTCATTCGAGGTATCAATCTAGTAAACCTCATCTGAACTGCCTCCAACGCATTTACATCTTTCCTTAAATAAGGAGACCAAAACTGCACGTAGTATTCGAGATGCGGTCACACCAATACTCTGTATAACTGAAGCATAACATCCTTATTTTTATGTTCGATTCCCCTCATAATAACGGATAGTATTCTATTAGTCTTCTTAATTACTTGCTGTATCTGCATACTAACTTTTTGTGACTCATGCACGAGAACACCTAGATCCCTCTGCACCTTGGAATTCTGCAGTCATTCTCCGTTTAAGTAGTACTCCCCAGGTAATGACCCCCAGGTCCTTCTGGTACTGCACCCTCTTTAGAATTGTTTTATATTGCCTCTTCTTGCTTTTCCTACCGAAATAAATCATTTCACACTTCTCTACATTAAATTACAATTGTCCACCCATTCCACCACCCTGTTTATGTCCTTTTTAAATTTAACACTATCCTCCTCACAGTTCACAACACTTCCAAGTTTTGAGTCATCCGCAAATTTTGAAATTGTGTGCTGCACACCCAAGTCCAGATCATTCAGATATATCAAGAAAGGAGGAGGTCCTAACACCAATCCCTGGGCAACTCCACTATAAACCTCGTTCCAGTCCATAAAACAACCATTCATCACTACACTCTGTTCCCTGTCACTCAGCCAAGGTTGTAGCCAGGCTGCTATTGTCCCTTTTATTCCATGAGCCCTAACTTTGCTCATAAGCCAGTTATGTTGCACTTTATCAAATGCCTTTTGGAAGTCCATGTATACCACATCAACTACATTACCTGAATCCACTCTTTCTGCTACCTCATCAAAAAACTCAAGCAAGTTAGTTAACCATGATTTGTCCTTAACAAATCGTTTCTTTAATCCACATTTGCCTGAGCAACTGTTAATTTTGCCTCCAAATATCATTCCTAAAAGCCTCCCCACCCCTAAAGTTGAATTTACTAGCTTGTAATGTGTTTATCCTTACACCCTTTTTTGAATAAGGGTGTGTAATATTTGCAATTCCCAGTCCTCTATCACCACCTCTATCTAAGGAGGTTTGGAAAATTATGGCATGTACCTCCGCAATTACCACCCTTTCCTCAGTATCTTTGCATGTATCTCACTCAGTCCTGTTAACTTATCTTTTAAGTATAGCTAACTCATCTAATACCTCCTCTTTATCAATTTTTAGCCTGACAAATGCCTCACCTACCTTTTTTTTCATATAACTTGGGCAACATCTTCTTTCTTGGTAAAGACAGATGCAAAGTACTCATTTAATGCCACAGCCATGCCCGCGCCTCCATGCGTAAATCCATTTTTAAGTCTATAATCAACCCCACTCCTCCTTTCACCACCATTTACTAATTATACGCCCATTGAAGAGTTTGGATTTCCTTTTATGTTAGCTGCCAGTCCCTTCTCATACTATGTCTTTGTTTCTCTGGTTTGGTTTTTCATTTCCCCTTTGAATCTTCTACACTGATCCTGGTTCTCAATTGTGCTATCCACCTGACATCTGGCATATGCGTCCATTTTCCGCTTCATCTTATTGTCAATCACTTTTATCATCCTGGGAGCTCTGAATTTGTCTGCCTTATTTTTGCCCCTCATGGGAACGTACCTTGACTGTACCTGAACAACTCCTCTTTCAAGGCATCCCATTGTTGCGTTACAGTTTGCCTGCCAAAGTTTGATTCAAATTTATCTGGCCAGATCTGTTCTCACCCATTTGGCCCTCCCCCAATTATTCTTACTCTGGATTGCTGCTTGTCCTTTTCTGTAGCTAACCTAAACTTTATGATACTACAATCGTTGTCCCCTAAATGTACTGACACTTGATCTACTTGACTCACCACATTCCCCAGAACCAGATTCCTGGTTCTTCCTCAATGGACTGGAAATATACTGCTATAGAAAATTCGCCTGAACACACTCTAGAAAGTCTTGCCCATCCCTGCTCTTTACACTATTACTATTCCAATCAATATTAGAATAATAAAGAGCCCATTATAACTACTCTATAATTCTTGCGCCTCTGTAATTTCCTTGCAAATTTGTTCCTCTATGTTTTTCCCACTAGCCGGTGACCTATAGAATATACTCTGCAATATAATGGTACTTAGCACTAACCAAATAGATTCCATTCTTAATCCCTTCGGGACATCCTCTCTCTCCTACACTGTAATTCTCCTTAATCAATGCTGCCACCCCCTCTTCCTTTCCTATCTTCCCTGAAAACTTTTGTACAGAAATATGTAGTACCAAGTTCTGCCTTTCTTTGAACTGAAGAGCATTACATAAACACAAGGTTGTTCTTTTTCCTGTGTTAAGAGGAGCATGAGCTGCATTCATAATTAGCTGTGCCAGATGTCTTTTTCTCCCCATTCCACCTTGTGTTCCACTAAATTTTCAATACTTGAATACATTTAGAATTGTAGAATGTTACAACACAGAACAGGCCATTTGGCTAATCCAGTCTCTCCTAGTGTTTTTTTCTCCACTTAAGTCATGTATTCCATCTCCCTTTCCCAGTTGCTCCTCATATTCCTAAATTTCTTATTATTGGGATTGGAAAATAATAATTTTGTAAAGTGTAACTATTTACCATCCATGATAAGCCCTACTACAAGCACACGTTACAGGTTGTTACAAGCCTCATAAACGTTGCTCTGTTGATCCAACCGCAACAATGGCTTGCCATGCAAGCCTCTGGTTAAAATAGCAATCTGGCCCTGATAACCTCTTTAGAGTTTTATTTGCATTTTTATAGAAGGATCCCCTTCTCCATTGTCACCTGATGTCCCCACCCCCTCAATTCCCTTCTGGTTCTTGGCAGGCGTGCCTCTCATTAGTTCAAACAAAAATCATGACTAGTAGGATTAGAGTAGGACTTCGGCTGGTAAGTCTGTTGATTTAAACTGCCCATCTACCTAATTTAACATTGTCTGTCATGTGTTCCTAAATACTGGTCCAAGATGGGATTAGACCGTAAAACAGTTAGATTCTCTGGTACCATGAATGAGGACTACCAGTGAGATCCCCAGAATGTATGTTCCAATTTTCATTTAACAAAATCAAAGACTGGTTGCCTCTCTAGTTCACCAGTTTTAAGCAACGAGTAGCTGAGCAATGCTGACCAGCAACATCTCCTGTTACTATTGAGCTGGATGCTCTCAACTCTGGCAGCACTAGCAGGAGAGCTACAATTTGCTGCAAATGTCCCTAGATTAGAGTGAAAAACCAGGCAATTTCCTGTTCCCAATCATTATCCTACAATCCCTCCAAGGCAAATATGGACAGTGGGTGCTTACTCAGTTTTGACTTGTGATTAAATAGACTGCTGACACTCACAATAATTTCAGAAATACTCCAGAATAATGGTCGCTTGAGCAAGGCACCAGAGAGGATGATTGTTATCTGTGAATCCCACTCCAGCAACACTTCAGTTAATTTTGGAGATGTAAAGGATGAAGGAAGATAAACTGGTGAAGAAAAAAAAAGAGGAAAATTTCTGGGGTTACAAGGAGGAACTGTGGAAACATAAATGTTAAAATGTGATCCTTTTTAAAAAGAAATACATGGAGATGTCATCTAGGGTAATGAATTTACTATTAGCAGTACGTAACATTGATAGTATATACCATGAAGCTACTAGCTCCTTGATGATGTGTGTAAATTGACTGCCTTTGTAGTACTTTATTGAATTCATATTGTTTAATCTTTTAAATCTAATTTTTATAAATGGCATATGCTCTTGTGAAATTAAGTTTTTGTGCACATAGGTTTATAGTTTGGGGTTTTATTAGAAAAGCACTTATGTCCTTCAATAAATCAGCTGGGATACCAAATATGTAAGGGATTGAGTTATAAGGCAAGTCTTTCCATTGAGCTCCTTGAGTAAAGCTCAGATGGTCAGCAAAATTGAGGTATTCTTTATCATGATACATTGTTTATATTTTTACAGCCAGTTTTCAACATTTTTATTGTGGAGGCAACAAAACCTCTGTGAGATTAATGAAAAACTAATAAAGATGAGTGACATGGGAACTGAAGGTGTTCAGTTTGAAATGTTAGAATAAGAGCTCTAGCTTATATCGGAGACTGATATGATGAAGAATTTAGGGTATAAAATTCATAATCATAAGGAGTACCAGACATTTCAGAATCTGTTAATGGGGAAAGTGGGATTTATCAAAAACTGTTGCAAGGCAAAGCTGTTGTATTAATATCTGCTGGCTTTCCATTTTAAAGACTTAGCTGTGGACTTCAAATTAGAACTTTGATAATCTGAAAGTGTGCAAAGCAAAATTTCAGACCTAAGTTCCAAATATAGTTTGCTTCTCATTGGCATTTCGATCCATTTCAGCCTCATTTAAAGGTGTGTTGACATTCTGTTGAGAAACTCATATCCTAATGAAACAACTAGGAAGGCCCTGGACCTTCAAATCCGTTATTTGATTTTCATAGGCCAGTTCATGTATTAGCAATGAAAATTATTATGTTATGTATTTATCATTTCATCTGAATTACCAGCTAAATTACCACATAGTTTTTTATGCCTCTTATGTCCTTTACGTTGATAAAGTTATTAAGTGTTTTGTTAGGATATTAAGTGGTACAACCTTAGAACACTATCACTCAATGTCTATGAAGCCCAAATTGATGTGAAGATCTTGGACAGGTGTAAGTCCTAAGTGAAGATAGTTGTGGTCAATGTCAATCCAGCTACTCACAGGTACAAGTCTATAGAACAAATAGAACTAACATGATTTTGGTTGTGAATTGTCAGTGTGGCTCAAAGAAGCCACAAAGGTGACTGAAATGGGAAATGGAAATGTCAGGTTGCATAGTAAAGGTTATTGTTCTGATGTGTTTAAGGAATGTTGTTGGAGCAGCTTAGGATGAGTTATAATGGCATTAAACATACTACCATATAGTTTTTCAAAAAATGTTACAGCAATGACAACCTTTTGACAACCAAATTTGTGCTTTTCTTTCATTTTAAAGCAACAACCCCGCCCATAAGTACTTCATGGCAGTTGATCCTGTCACAGGGGCACTTTACGTCTCGGATACAAACAGTCGTCAGATCATCCGCATCAAGTCTCTCAATGGAGCAAGAGACCTTGCTGCCAATTCGGAGGTGGTAGCAGGGACTGGAGAGCAGTGCCTGCCATTTGATGAAGCCAGATGCGGTGATGGAGGGAAGGCAGTTGAAGCTACGCTGATGAGCCCAAGAGGTATTGTCTTTAAAAATTATCTTCCTCAGTGTCTGCGTGCTTACTTTCTTTATATTTTATGTTCTTTCGCAGGATGTGGGTGTCGGCTGGGTAGGTCAGCATCTATTGCCCATCCCTTATTGCCCTTGAGAAGGTGGCCTTCTTGAACTGCTGCAGTCCTGGTGGTGTAGGTACACCCACAGTGCTGTTCTGTTTGACACTGCATGATGTACACGTTTCTTAACTGCAAGTTAGCATGTCCACCAGTAACATTGAACAGCAGTGCATTCAGTGGTTAAACAGGACCATCTATGAAAAAGGCCACCAATTTCATACTGAAAGATAAAACTGCTAGCCCACAACCTAAAGCAGGCATTTTTTTGTTTTTCATCTGTGTGAAATGATGAAAGGTGTTTCAACCCAAGTATCTGCTTTTGAAGCAGGACTATATATGAAACATGGCTGACTAAGAGGACTTTAGTTAGAAAATGGATTATAAGACCCTGCATCATAATAGATCCCTGCTAAAGCTGTCAACTGTTGATCTAAGCATGGCACTGCCTGCACGAATTTCATTTAGCTGGAGATGAATAATTAACATAGGGCCACATATGGATCGTGCAAAGTTTATTGCACGTACATACCATATCACACAGGTTATGAAGTGAAAAAAATTTAAGAAAATCAATTACAAAGAATGCAAGCAATTTTCACACAGAGTTGTAAGAAATACATGGAAGTGAGTTACAGTAGTGTTCAGATAGTTTATATCTTGAACGTTGCATACATGGAATAACTTGCAGGACATAAACTAATCTGAAAATTTAAGCAGTTTTTATCATGAGCTATAGATACGCAAAATGTTTTACAGAAGTGCATTCTGACTTTTAAGTAATGCAGGAGTGGTGCCAGTATCATATGAACTTGGATTCCCTGCTGAGGTAAGCAGTCACTCAACAGCACATACAATGCTGGGCTGCATGTCACAAACATTATGATTAGCACAAAGTATGTATTGGGCCTGCATCATTTTGAATGAATGGGGGTTAATCATGCATCGCAATCAGCACCCCCAATTTCAACCGCAATCCAATTTACCTCCCCTGATTTCTGATGATATGCCTCAATAACTTCCAGGTGCTTTTTTAATATACGTTGCTGAAAAATTAAGAAATAATCCTTATTCAGGCAGTTCAAGATTGCCAAGCTTAAGGTTTGTCGAGAAATCCAGATTTGTAAAGAAATAGTTCACAGATAAGCTATGATCTCTTTGAATAATTTTGTCAAAACCAATTCACTTCCTACAAGCCTGCTTCCAACTTGAGAATCATTTAAAAAAATCAGTGACTCAAGCATTTTTAAGTAAAATGAGTTTCCAAAAGAATGATCCAGCCAGTTTGTAATTTTGTAATCATGAGGTCTGACCATATTTCACCTTTGAGAATTGTCTGGTATTATTATAGATAAGTGAGTAAAATATGGGTTTGAGGATTGAAACATATTTTCAGATAATTACGGAACACATACATGTGTACAACACACGTTTGTTATGAGGAACCACTTTGGTAAACCTAATGTGTATTGTATTATGTAGAAGTATTAACCCTAAATGATAAATGGTTTGGGAAAAGTATAAGATTTCATTAGTTGGCTGGCAATCAGTAATTCTTGGTGGATGCTTTTACAAACAATGTCCAAGAGCAGGACAAGTCTGCCAGTTCCAAATACATAGTCATAGGTATTTAGAAAAAGAAGAAAATAAAGGCTTATCTTCAACCATATATAAATATCAAGAGGGAATGACCTGTCAAGTTGCACTGAACTATAGGACATCTTAAAGTAATTAAAGCATTGTGCCCTTGCTTTAGTTAGCTCTCAAACTCATATCCTCCACCCCCATGGAACTTATTGGATAATTCATTATCATTATTTTTCAGACACCTGGTAATTTTAGATTCAGTAATGTTTCCAATTTTTTTTTATTTTGTGCCGATCAAGGTGAGGAAAGTCAATCCTGGAGAGCTGAAAATTTCCCACAATTTTTTCTTGTTTGCATCCAATGAGGACTCCCAACTGATACATGGTCAATAGCAGGATAAAATTCTCTCTACACCACCCCACCAACATGTCAACAGTTGCCTCAAAATATCACCATCTGCAGCACCACTATGAAATTTCACACATCAACCATCCTTGTGGCAACTTTGAGTAAAACTCCCAGCTTATTGTGAATTGATCCCTTTTTGTGAGCAGTTTTGTGCTGTGGATTAATGCCTCCCAGCAAAAGGATTAACAATGAATAAATCTACAAGGACATTTTGAGCCGAATTTGAGCTCGAATCCATGAAAGGGCAATATTCTATCCCATCATAAGAGTTTACCTCAATGACCCTAACTATTCTTGTGCTGTTCCCAGGGATAGCAGTGGATAAGAATGGACTGATGTATTTTGTCGATGCAACCATGATTAGGAAAGTCGACCAAAATGGAATCATTTCTACATTGCTCGGTTCCAATGACTTAACAGCAATTCGTCCTCTGAGCTGTGATTCCAGCATGGATGTAAGCCAGGTAAAATCTTATAGAAAAGGCAATATCTGTCTTCCATAGGATTTGTTAAATTGACCTGGCAATCCTTAATTTAATACTTTAGTTAGGTAGAGTGTCACCAAGCTGAAATGCATTAACATCTTGCAATTCTTTGGATGTATCTTATTTTACAATTGGCAGTCAAGGTGGCCACTCTGTCTGAGCTCATGCAATAGCTCATCTAAAATTGGAGGCAATTATCACTGGCTGTATTTAAAATTAAACTTGCAAAATTTTCAGCAAAAAAAATAATAAAACTGCAGATATCTACAGTGCTTTAGGGCATATGCAAAGGTGTGGTCTAGAAAAAAGTTGTTTTGTTGTGTTCAGTACAAGAGGGAATAAGCAATATGCGTTTTATCAGAGCACATGGTGGAATGGGGTGTTACAGTAAAGCTGTGATATAAGTTAGGGAAATTGATGTAGCAGAGTTTGATTTCTATTATGGAGGAATCTATAAGCAATCTGCATTACCTCAGAGGTTGTGCGTTCTCAGAGCCTGTGAGAATGAGAAGAAATTGCAAACAAGGCTTGTGTTATGGTATAAGTGGAGGCCTACCTGTTAGGGAGACAAAACTTATATAGTTCTTGTCTCAAAAGGAGAGTTACCAACAACGGGCATTGCATCAGAAAAAGATTTAGTCAGAAGCAAGAGTGTGGCATTTACTGAGCCATTGAAGACGACAGTTCGACTTCTATTGAAATTGAAATACCTTGATAATGTCAAACATCTACCTAACTGCAGTATGCATTCAAAAAAAGAAAAACTATCTTAAAAGCCATGTAAGCCATATAATGCCTTTTCATAGTAATTTAGCTTTTTTGCTTAAACTACCAGATTCAATGCTGCAAATTCCCATTTTCCTCTACTTAGGTACGATTAGAATGGCCAACGGATCTTGCCATCAATCCAATGGATAATTCTCTTTATGTCCTGGAGAATAATGTCATTCTGCGGATAACTGAGAATCACCAGGTCAGCATTATAGCTGGCCGACCCATGCACTGTCAGGTTCCTGGCATAGATTATTCGCTCAGCAAGCTGGCCATTCACTCTGCACTGGAGTCTGCCAGTGCCATTGCTGTCTCCCATACTGGCATACTTTACATTGCAGAAACCGACGAGAAGAAGATAAATCGTGTAAGACAAGTGACAACCAATGGGGAAATCTCCCTGCTGGCGGGGATGGCATCGGACTGTGACTGTAAGAACGATGTCAACTGTGACTGCTTCTCAGGGGATGATGGTTATGCCACAGATGCTAAATTGAATTCTCCATCTTCATTGGCGGTCTCACCGGATGGTACCATTTTTATCGCAGACCTGGGGAACATCCGCATCCGAGCAGTTAATCGAAACAAGCCACAAATGAACTCGATGAGCTTCTACGAGGTTGCTTCAGCAGCTGAGCAGGAACTATATGTTTTCAATTCAAATGGGTTACATCAGTACACAATGAGCCTGGTCACCGGCGACTACATATACAATTTCTCCTACAGCCCGGATAATGACATTGTGGAAGTGACTGACAACAATGGAAACACTTTAAGGATCCGAAGGGATGGCAATGGGGTGCCACGGCACTTACTGTCAGACAACCAGGTGTGTTCTCTGACCATTGATGCTAATGGAAAACTAAAGACGGTATTACTGCAGAACCAGGAGCTGGTTGTGCTGACGTACAACGGGAATAGTGGCCTCCTGGCAACTAAAACAGATGACATTGGTTGGACCACTTTCTTTGAGTAAGATTTATTTACTTATTGATTACCTATTCTTACTGAAGTGTGAAGTATGTGACTGTTGTACACGATTGCCAATTGGAAAATATTACTCTCAGGGTCCCTCATATCTCATGGTAGACTTGCAGAAACTACTGAGAGAAAGGCGGACAAAGTGTTCCATTTTCCTTAATGTAAGAAAGCAGCAGAAATTCTAGGCCACATTTCTTCTAATTTGTAACCTCACCTACTTTAATTAATGCAATGATTAGTATGCAAATAAATGCAGGTAGTCAAATTCGGGTGACATCCTAAGTGATGTCGGTAAAGCTAAAGTAATGAATATTACAGTAAAGCTACAGCATCTGGTGATTAATTGGAGTGACCTAAAATTTGATCACTTATGTTTTAAAAGAAAGGTGACATTTGTGTCACGTATTTAAATAACGCTTTTGTTTGAAAATTAAGTTTTTCCCCTCAAGATTTGTTTAAAAAGTTACATTTATATTTGAAAAAACATAAGTAAGACTTCCCCAATTGCTATGTATAATGGGGCTTCATAAATCAGTTTGCAAAGACATCCTCTATTCTTTATTTGTAGTAAATCTGTTAGCACTTTATCATGTTCACAAAATAATGTGATATCTGAATATTACTGTATTGTAGATATGAGAAATCTAATACAATGGTGCATTGATAATTTTTTTTTTAAATCAATCTGGGTTGTTGCTAATGGGCTGTGTGGATGAAAGTCAGTGAGGAAGGTCACCAGCTACTTACTTGCAAGGAAACCTTTGACAGTTATATTGTAATGCATATGCGATGCAGAATGTTTCAGCAATTAACTAGCTGGCATAACAGGGAAATATTAGAAGTCATGTATCACAAAACTATTATCAAACCAGCATGCATGTAGGCCTGACAATTGCAGTACGATTACCGCAAATATAATAACCCCTATGGCACATAGCTCAACGCCAGCAGAAGTACTCAAAACATCATTATTGTACAAAAAAATTACTTGATGCACATACTATAAATGATATCAAGAAGCTTCAGTATTCCCTGTGAGATGATTTTAAAAGAAACATTATTTTTCTCTGTATAACTCAATTCTTCGTATCCATTATTCACTGTAAAGTTCAAAATCAAACATCTTCAACCCTAAAAATCCACTGTTCTTGTGCCCCTCAGTCGCAAGTGTTCACTGGTTCTCTATGTAACTCACTCCCACACGTTTGATTCTCTCTGTATCCAATTGTTGGGTTCTATAAACAAGATATAGGTTGACCTGATATCATTTATTTGCACTTAGTTATGACAGTGAAGGACGACTGACAAATTTGACGCGCCCCACTGGTGTAGTGACAAGTTTGCATCGGGAAATGGAGAAGTCAATCAATATTGACATTGAAACTTCGAACCGAGAAGATGATGTTACTGTCACCACTAACCTTTCTTCAGCAGATGCATCTTATACCCTAGTTCAAGGTAAACAATCTAGTTTATTTTTTAAAAAGCCTGTGATCTGCACTAGCAAGGTGTACGTTTGGTAAAAATGCATAATTGCAGTTTTGATGATTAGTTACAAATATATCAATCACTAAAAGTTGTGCTGCAAGTCAACAGGTCATAAAAAAACAAGCACTAGGCTTTATTTCAAGAGGGTTGTAATTTAAAAGTAGGTAAGTTATGCTAAACCTGTATTAAATGTTGGTCGGACCACACTTAGAGTACTGTGTGCAATTCTATGAACATAGGACTTAGGAGCAGGAGTAGGCCATTTGGTCCTTCGAGCCTGTTCTGCCATTCAATAAGATCATGGTTGATCTGATTGTGGTCACAACTCCACTTTCTTGTCTGTCCCCCATAACCCTTTGCTCTCTTGTCCATTAAAAATCTAGCTAAAGCAGCCTCAAATAAACTCAATTACCAAGCCTCCACTGTTTTCTGGGGAAGAGAATTCCACAGACTAAAAAGTCTCAGAGAAAAAAAATTCTGTTCATCCCCATCTTGTTCTTAAATTGTGTCCCCCAGTTCTAGTCTCATCCACAAGAGAAAATATCATCCTAGTATCCACCCTATCAAGTCCCCTCAGGATCTTATGGCCAGAATCTTCGGGCTGGCGAGCGGGGGCAGGCCCCGCTCACCGATGCATAAAATAACACGTGGTGACATCGGGCATGCGTCCCGATATCACTGCGTGTCATTCCGATTTTCAGTTCGGCAGGCGTGCACTGGTGTCGGCTGCACACCAGCCGAACTGTCAAAGGCCTATTAAGGCCATTTAAAAACTAATTAAATCACTTAACATAGCTGCCCATCCAACCTTAAGGTTGGCGGGCAAGCGAAGAGCCCAGGCGGCCTTCACATTTATATGAAACCTCATCCATGGGCGGGATGAGGTTTCATGAATGATTTATAATTCAAATAAATGTTTTCGTTAAAATTCATAGACATGTCCCAGCTCATGTGACACTGTCACATGAGGGGACATATCTTGAAAAAAATTTTTCTTCCTTTATTTAAATTTTTAAAAATAATTTCCCTGAGGCAGCTCTGTGCATGCACAAAAGAGCGCAGGCCCCAACTCAGCCTGCTCCCCCTGCCCGCACAGTGCTTCCAGGTGTGCATCACGCAGAATGGGCCAAGTGTAAAATTCTCCCCTATATGTTTTAATAAGATCACCCCTCATTCTTCTAAACTCCAATGTGTATAGGCCCAGCCTGTTCAACTGTTTCTTAATAAGGTAAGCCCTTCATCCCAAGAATGAGTTGAGTGAGCCTTCTCTGAACTGTTTCTAATGCAATTACATCCTTTTTCAAATATGGAGACCAAAACTGTATGCAGTACCGATGTGGGGCTGAATAAATTCGGGTGGGCGCCTTCCCACCTATCCCTGAGCTCACCCCCATGATATGGGTGCCAGGAGGCCACTGAAATCGGCAGCCCTCCTGCCGCATTTAAATGAATAATGAAGAGTCAATTAGGCTTGTTATCAAGCCAATTGACCCTGATAGCATGTTGCTCACACCATAAAACATTTGGCGGGGGCAGCAGGGTGGGAGCGGGAAGCCCAATATTTTAACAAATGTTTAAAGGGCAGGAGGAGGAGGGGGTTGCTCTTTGGGGGGCTGCCCTTTGCCAATCGCGGGGCAGTCCCCCATTTAAGTCGAACCTTCTCTTCCCTCCTACCTGCTCACTGCCTTAAACCCTCCTCCTCCTCATCCCACTTTCAGCCCCTCTCCCTAACCCACCCAAACCCTCCCACCCCAAGACCCTGGACTTAACTGCTGCAGAGATCCATGGGCCTTGATCTTCCTTTCATTTTGCAGTGCTGGCAGTGACCACTAACGCCTTCCTGACGCCTTCCAATGAGGGGCAGAAGTCCACTTGCGCCCCCCCAGTGCTTTATAGCTGCGGGGCAGGCCGGCGTGGAGCATGTTGGCACCAAGGCCCTGTACAGTTGTAGTAAAACTTCCCTAATTTTATATTCCATTCCCCTTGCAACAAACACCAATATTCCATTTGCCTTCCTAATCATTTGCTGTAGCTGCATGCTTACTTTTGTGATTCATGCACTAAGACACCCAGATTCCTCTGTACCACTGAGTTCTGCAATCTCTCACCGTTTAAATAGTATACTGCTTTTCTATACATCCTGCCAAAGTGGACAAGTTCACATTTTCCTGCATTATACACCATCTGCCAAATTTTTACCCACTCACTTAACCTATCTATATCCCTTTGTAGACTCTTTACCTCCTCGACAACTTGCTTTCCCACCTATATTGGTGTCACTGACAAATTTAGCTACCATACATTTGGTCCTTTCATCCAAGCCATTGATATAGATTGTAAATAGTTGAGGCCCCAGGACTGATCCCTGTGGCACTGCACTAGTTGCAGCTTGCCAACCCAAAAAAGACCCATTTATCCCAGCCCTCTGCTTCTTGTTAGCTAACCAACCCTTTATCCATGCTAATATGTTACCCCCTACACCATAAGCTCTTATTTTGTGTAATAACCTTTGATATGGCACCTTATCAAATTCCTTTTGGAAATCCAAGTACACCATTTCTCCAGGTTCCCCTTTTTCCATCTTGCTAGTTACTTGCTCAAAGAACGCTAAAATTAGTTAAACACAATTTCCCTTTCCTAAAACCATATTGACCCTGCCTGATCCTATTATGATGTTCTAAGTATCCTGCTATAACCTGCTTGACAATGGATTCTAGCAATTTCCCTCTGACAGATATTAGGCTAACTGTCCTATAGTTTGCTGCTTTCTCTCTCCCTCCTTTTTTGAATAAAGATGTTATGTTTGCTATTTTCCAATCTGCTTTGACCTTTCCAGAATCTAAGGAATTTTGGAAGATTATAACCAATTCCTCTACTATCTCTGTAGTCACTTCTTTCAAGATCCTCGGATGCAGGTCATCAGGTGCTAGGGACTTGTCAGCCTTTAGGCCTAATAGTTTTCCCAGTACTTTTTTGCTGGTGATCGTAATTGTTTTGAGTCCCTCCCTCCCTTTTACCTTTTGATTTTCAAGCATCTTTGGGAAGTTTTCTAAGGCCAGAAATTTCGCCCCGTCAGGGGGGTTGTGCGGGGGTGGGCAGGCGCGAACCCGATGGACGCCCTTGATCGGGGCCGCGCCGCCATTTAACGTGGGCAGAACAATTAAGGCCCGCCCAGTGTGATGCTCGCCCAGAAGCGCTGTGCGCTCCCTGTGCAGATGTGGGGTGGATTCCCTGAGTGGTTCCCTACCCTCTTTCACGCATGCATGCGAAAGAGCGCAGAGATCTCCCTGAGGCACGGAGGATTTTTAAACTTTTAAACATGTCCCCTCATGTGACACTAACACATGAGCTGGGACATGTTAAAGAATAAATGTATAAATTTTTATTAGATTTTAAAACAGTTCATGAAACCTCATCCCGTGGATGAGGTTTCATGAAAAATGCGAAAGCCACCTGGGCTCTTCACCCGCCCGCCAACCTTAAGGTTCAACGGACAGCTCATTAAATTGAGTTTATTAGTTTCTAACAGGCCTTAATAGGTCTTTGACAGTTCGGTGGCTGCGCACCCGCCGAACTGATAATCTAAATGACGCGCGGTGATGTTGGGACACATGCCCGACATCACCGTGCGTCATTTTACGTGTCGGCGAGCAGGCCCCGCCCCCCGCTTGCCGACGACAAAATGCTGCCCTAAGTCTTCTACAGTGAAGACAGACACAAAATACCTGTTCAACACTTCCACCATTTCCTTGTTTTCTATTATTAATTCCCTGATTAATTCCAGTTGCTATATTATAAAAAGGGATTTAGAGGCACAGGAGAGGGTGCAGAGAAGATTTACAAGGATGATACCAGAAATGTGTGGATATACATATCGCAAAAAAATTGACAGGCTGTGTCTCTTCTCTCTTGAAAAAAAGGCTGAGGGATGACCTAATAGAGGTCTTTAAAGGTTTTGATAGCGTGGATACAGAAAAACTGATTCTTCTTGTGGAGAAGAGCGTTACCAGTGGCCATTAATATAAGATAGTTGTCAAGAAATCCAATAGGGAATTCCAAAAACAGCTTCTTTACCCCAAGAGTGGTGAGGATATGGAAGACAGTACCACAGGGAGTGGTTCAAGTGAATAGTTTTTTTTATTCTTTCATGGGATGTGGGCAGTGCTGGCCAGGCCAACATTTATTCCCCAAACCTAGTTGCCCTTGAGAAGGTGCCTTTTTGAACCGTTGCAGTCCGTGAGTGTAGGTACACCCACAGTGCTGTTAGGGGAGGAGCTTCAGGATTTTGATCCAGCGACCATGAAGTAATGGCAATATAGCTACAAGTCAAGATGGTATGTGGTATGGAGGGGAAATTTCAGCTAGTGGTGCTCCCAGGCATCTGCTGCCCTTGTCCTTTGAGATGGTAAAGGTCGCGGGTTTGAAAGGTACTGTCGAAGGTGCATTGGTGAATTGCTGCAGCGCATCTTGTAGGTGTCATGTACTGCAGCCACTGTGCCTCAGTGGTGGAGGGAATGAATGTTTAAGGTGGCTGATGAGGTGCCAAACAAGCGGGCTGCTTTGTCCTGGATGGTGTCATGCTTCTTGAGTGTTGTTCGAGCTGCACTCATCCAAGCAAGTGGAAAGTATTCCATCACAGTTATAACTTGTGTCTTGTAGATGGTCAACAAGCTTTGAGGGCTGTGGAGGTGAGTTACTGGGAGTCAAGGGTTATGGGGAGCAAATGGGAAGGTGGAGCTGAGGCCACAACCAGATCAGTGAGGATCACATTGAATGGCAAAGCAGGCCCGATGGACCAAATGGCCTACTCCTGCTCCTAAGTTCTATGCTCCTAAGTGTTCACTGCAGAATTCCCAGCCTCTGACCTGCTCTTGTAGCCACAGTTTTGTTTGGCTGGTCCAGTTCAGTTTTTCATCAATGGTAACCCCAGGATGCTGATAGTATACATGCATTTAAAGGGAAACTAGACAAGCATCTGAGGAAGAAGGGAATAGACGGTTATGAAGGTAGATTTAGATGAGGAAAGATGGGAGGAGACTGAATTGGAGCATAAATGCCATCATGGACTGGTTGTTCTGTTTTTGTGCCATATATCCTATGTAATCCTATGTCATCTGTTATGAAATAGAGATCAGCAATTGTAAAATCTGGTATCTGTGATCCATTTTGTAGCATTCGTGGTAAAGGCTGGCTCATAAATCAGTTTGATTTATAGTGGAAGATTATTGTAGCAAATCTACTAGCACGAATCTCTCTTTGCTGTTAGCACTAGACTTTTGAAAATAGGAGCTGATTTTATATTAAAGGAGTGAAAGAATGAAAAATGGTTGGTACAGTGATAATGTTCTACTTGTGCTTTAGCATGCAATGTAAATATGATTTTATCAAGCTTATTGAACTACTTTTATTTTAATTTTATTAATAATCTACACAGTTTAGACATCCTGAATACATTGTTGCTGTGCAATTAGAAACTCAACTGCCTCTTAATCAATCCTAGGCTGGAAAATGCTATGAACTGATCATTCATTGTTCCTTATGCAGTAAAATTCCGTTTATTTTGACACAATGCTTGTCTGTATTTGAAACTGGGGGAAAAATTGAAGGATCATTGCCAGAAAAAAAACAAAATGAAATATTGAGTCAGTCAAAAGATGTCTTCACATGATGTGTGTGATATAAATTAGACTTGAAGGCTTATAAGGAAAGAAATTCCAGCGCTGAATCTTTCTTGCATAATTTACTTGCCTTGTAAGCTTCAGCTTGTGAGTTCAATGTCACTTGATTTATTCCAGGAAACCACCAGTACTACTGTGTGCCTTCACTAACAAGCTGTTTTCAAAATGTTAACGGGTAATTATTAAAGTGATCAGCTTTCTTATTGCTGTAATTCTCTCATCAGATCAAGTGAGGAACAGTTATCAGCTTTGCAACAATGGTACCCTTCGAGTGATGTATGCCAACGGAATGGGTGTCAGCTTTTACAGTGAACCTCATATTCTCGCTGGGACCATAAGTCCAACTGTCGGGCGGCGCAATATCACTCTACCAGTGGAAAATGGACTGAACTCAATTGAATGGCGCCTCAGGAAGGAACAGACCAAGGGAAAAGTGACCATGTTTGGAAGGAAGCTTAGGGTAGTTCATTATTTACATGTACATTATAAATTGTAGGGATATAAAACTATTTAGGCTTTGTAGTTCCATTGCATGATTTCAGTGTTTCAGTTTTTAAATGACTTATGGAATGTATATGCCTTTTAAGCATCTATTCCAATGCAGCATGCCTGCAAGGAAATGTAGCCAAGCTTCAAGCCACAGCTGACCACTATTGGCCCTGCTATGCCAGTATTCTATTACATGGTAGCCACATGTTCTTATAAAAAATGGTATAGCTCAGCATCTAACTCTCTAGTGACCCAGGTCCTGAGAAAACATATCCCTAAGTTATTGGCATGAAGGCGTGGCAGAGCTCATGGAAATGGCTGATGGCTGCAGCTGACAAGATACCAATCAGGCAGTGTTCATTGCTCATTGCCCTGGCATGCCTTCTTTCATGCATATAAGCATGCTATGCTGTTATTGAGATGTGCCCGAAGAACCATTCATCATAACTGGTAGTAGGGCATTCACATGTACTGGCAATGACATTGAGGTCTGCTGTCATAACTTCATCAGAATTAGTTTCATCTTAAACTCCAGGCACATGTGTGTGGATGCCCGCAGATGGACACAGAGTACAATTCAAAAATTCTGACTTGCTTGCCATCCCTCTAGTCATCCGTTTCTACTAAATACATCAGCTCAGATGATTCCCATTGGCAAACTTATTGGTATCAGGAAAGGAAGCTTGGACCAGAAAGCAAATTAATTAACAGCAACCAGCACAAAAGCTCAATTTCAACTCAAATGGCAGCAGGGAATAAATTTAAAACATTAACGGTTAGACCATGAAAAGCCACCAGCACTTATTGTGAGCTAATTAAAGATCCTCCCATCTGCACGGGCCACCAAAGCCCCCTTCCTGTCATGTTTCCTGGGTGCACTGGAGATTTGGCATCCAGCATGGCCACTGGAACCAAAATGGAGCAGCATCCTTCCTTGTCTCCAATTCAATGTACTAATGAGGTTCTGCCTGGCTTTAAAATGGAAATTTAGATGCCTCACCCCAAGCCTGACCAGAAATTGGATCAGGATCAAAATCTGGTCAAACTAATTTCCCACAGAACTTAGCACTCAGAAACAAGCTATTCAACCCAACAGATCTATGTCAGGCTGTTCCATCCACACCCCAAATACAGTTATAGATGGAAATACAGGGCAGCAAAGTGACTCTGGGTGAAATTTGCCTTAAGCAGTAGTGCTAAATGGAGACTAGTGAATGGTCAGCCCCTTCTCCACTCAATACAAATGTAAATGCATTTCACATACCCTTCTGGTCATTAGTGCTCTCATATGCAAAACATATCCTGACTAAGTGCAGGGAATAGAAACCTTTTGATTCTGTGATTTGGCCACTTGCAGGCATAAAGGATTATCCGGCATTGACTCATTCTTTCATTTCTCCTTTCCAAGGAATCACAGGTGCAAACCCATTTTATACACTGCACACAGTGGCTGCCATGAAAGCAATTTCTCTTTTAAATGGCAAAACAAAATTGTGTTACCTTCACAATTTACTTCCTTTGGATAACAAAATTACACCCTCAAGACTCTTGGTGACATGTATCTCTGCCGCATTACTTTATGTTTCCATGTTTTGTACCTACAGAAAATAATTTTCTCCTTGAAGTTTAATGCATGCAACACTTTTTTCAAACGCTGTGCAGAAAGTAAGGTGTGATTTCTTTAAAATTTCATATGAACGAACTTCGGAGAAAAATTGATAATTAAATTGTTAATCGTGGTGTTCTTGCTCATTAGCAAAGGCTGAATGCATTGCAGTTTCTTTGAACTCATGCCAGATTGCAATCACTTAAATCATATTGATGATAATGTCATTTGAAAGCTTTCTTCCTTATTGGCAAAGGCACAAAATTCAATCATCTACGCCAGGCATAAGCCATTATAATTAAAATGAAATAAATTGCCCCAGTAATCTCACATGTGGTCTGTTTTTAAGTAAAGGGAGACACATTTATGATTGCGATTCTTTAATTTTATACAGTTGCATGGACGAAACTTGCTTTCCATTGATTTTGATCGCAATTCCCGGACAGAGAAGATTTATGATGATCATCGAAAATTCACATTGAGGATTATTTATGATACATTGGGTCGCCCCACAATCTGGCTTCCAAGCAGTGGTCTAGCTGCAGTTAATGTCTCTTATTCGTCTAGTGGGAAAATAATTGGAGTTCAACGTGGTGCGATGAGTGAGAAAACCGATTACGATGAACAGGGCAGGATTATATCCCGAGTTTTCTCCGATGGAAAGGTCTGGAGCTACGCTTACCTTGACAAGGTATGTTTTGACGTAATTAGCTCTATTATCATTAATAAGACATTAGTTATTCCAGATTCTACTCATTGTCTTGCAGCTGTTTTAGATAATGTGAACAATAAGTTAGATTGTGGAGCTTGAACATGAAAGCAAATGATAATGTAATATTGCTGAAAAAAGAGATTTTTGTCAAAGCTTTTCATCTTGCAATTATCAGGACAGTGACAAGAAAATGTCAATGTCTTGCGAATTGTCCTGATAAATGCAAGATGAAAAGCTTTGACAAATAATATCTCTTTTTTCAGCAATACTCAAGTTTTGTACTACCAAACGAATAATGTAATTGCACATTTCGTTGAAATTGGAAGATTTGCTTTACTTTGAAATGCAGCAGAGCTTATGTGCTACTTGTTTATCCTTGCGGCGAATGATAGATGGCTCAGATCTGCCTGTAAGCAGCAGCAAAGTTGCTCTAAGTTTTACTGCTACTCGTGAAAAAACAGCAGCTACCCTCACTGTCACACTCACACTTGACCAAATTGTGAAAGGCATGTAAGGTAATGATGTAGCTGATACGGAGGCTACATTGAGTTTGGAATGTACACTTGGAACTTCTGATATGCAGACTAAAATACATGATATTATTAGTCCAAACAATGTGGATAATTTTAAAGTCAATGGCTAGGTGATAACCCAATGGAGTGGATTCCCCACCTATCATGAGCTCACCTTTCATTCCATAGTCCAAAGCTTTCATACTATGCTCAGAGACAGGAGCATTTAATTAGAGGATGATACACATTTTGCTTTTGTTATTTAAACTTTGAATTGTTAACATTAAAATTATAATTTGTAAGCATGTTTTGCTTTTGGACTTTTGCTTGGCTTGCTTAGCTGATTGGATGACTTTGGCCTGACTATTTCTTGCTGGCCAGCTCTGAAAGCTGTCTGTTGACGCATGAACAGTGAGGAACGACAAGACATGGGTTTTTATACCTCAAATTTCACTGAGACAAACAATGTTTCCAGGTTCCACCCTCAATGTTAATTGCTTGTGTGAGGCCCTTCAGTGAGACAATTAATTTTGAAAGGCAAATCCCATCCACTCTGATGAGAAATTTTTGTATGCTGCTTGTATTTCACATTTTCCATCAATTCATCAGAATTTAAAAAAAACTGACTTTGATTCCTGTTTACAAGGCTTTGTTGTGGATCACTTGGCCAGATTCCCAAACAAGTTAGCCACATCCATCAATTTTCCATTCTGATCACTGGACAGAATTTTAATCTTCCTGGTTTTAAGCTACCTATCTATTTACCTGGCACAGTTCCTTGTCCTGGTTGCCTGAGAGCTTTGGTTTCCCAGAATTTCAATATTACCCTTTCCCAGAATTTCATACTGTGGTTCAAAGAGACCATTGCAAGAGTCAATTACCTTCGCTCACCCCATGTGAGAATGGCAGAATCTTCAGAATTACTTCTCCTTATGAACGGTGTCAGCTAACCCTATTACTTTTCTGATGGGAAGAGTGGTTGTTAGCCCTAATCCACCTCCAATGAAATGTATCATATGTACCTCCACTGATTGAATAATTGTGCCTCAGTTACCCACTATTATGCATTCCTATTATAATTAAATATTCTAATTACCAAGCAGGGACCATGTCATCATTTAAGAATTATATAGTAGGTGGTGAAGGACAGAGCAATAAGGGGATATGGCAACAGAGAGGATACCCATGGGTTTACGATTACTGCTGATGTGGAGGATGATTATCAAAACATTCTGAAATGCCTGATTCTGGATTGTAATTTCCATGTAACCTGCAGTAGCATTGTATATGGAGAAGGAGGTCAGGATCAATTATGGTCTTTGGGCAAACTGAAACCAGAGGGTGGGAATAGTTGAACGCGGACATAATTCAGGTCCTATCAGGCACTCCCTTCATTCAATATCTCCCTAAACTGGGGCAATATAAAGTGCAGGGAGTGAAACAAACAGGGTGTGTGCATCCTCCATGAGTACATTGGTGGACATGACAACACTTAATAATCCTCCCTGAATATATAGGCCATTTCAGAAGTGGAATCTGCAACTTAAAAAACAATGTATGTGCTAAACAAATGCAGCACTTAAACTGGTTTACTAGTTAACATTTCTGCATGATATATGCTGTATTCACTGTCACAAGCAAAGCTATTGGAATTTAGGACTGGGAAACATGACTGCATTAAAAACATGATGTTGAATCCATGTGGAACGGGGGTTCACTATTTTCTGGTCCCTTGTCAGGTGATCTGCCCAGTTCTACACAGGGCTCAGTTGGAAGAACAGTCCACTGATATTTGAAACCTGAACCTTCCCTGCGATTATACCCAATTTTCCTCCATGTACCTGCAGGAGTGCTGC
Organism: Cetorhinus maximus; assembly: GCF_964194155.1. Lineage (NCBI taxonomy): Eukaryota > Metazoa > Chordata > Chondrichthyes > Lamniformes > Cetorhinidae > Cetorhinus > Cetorhinus maximus. Next base: position 118,555,376 of record NC_135888.1, on the reverse strand, counting down.
TGACCTCTAGTTGGTTCCAACACAATTGAAGTCAGGACTTACTGTGTGGTGAAACTTTGAATATGAAGCAGTTGATAACATAGCACATTAATATTCTAACATAATGCATTAATGGGGTACCCAAATAGCTACTCATTTTCTTGTCTTCTGAGATTCACATTTCTACAGTGCTTCTATTTTCCTCAATTAATCATTCAACCTCACCTGATTACATTATTTGCTTAGAAAACACAAGGGATACTTGTGATTTACTGAAGTTAACTGATTCAGAGGAGAACAATTGCTCAGTGGCAAGAATGAAGCATCCTCACCATAGGACTGGGAGAAAGTATTACTGGGAACACTTGGCAGATAACATTACGCCACAGAAATGTCTGACCTGTTTGTTCAAAAGTACACTTTTGATCTCCTGTTGAGGTAGATATGTCATGATCTTATTGAATGGAAGAACAGGCTCGGTGGGCATATGGTCTAATTCTGCTCCTATTTCTTATTTTCTTATAGTTTCTTATATTTTTCTTTTGAAGTTACAATTGAATCTGCTTCCACCACACTATCAGGCAGTGCATTACACACCACACCTTCACTTTCTTAAAAATAAATTGTCCTCCTCTCGCCTCGTAGTAATGGGAAAAAAACTCTGGGAAATAAAAAATGTTAATAAGGGAAATAAAAATTATTAATAAACATATTAAACATAAACTGGTTTGGGTTTTCAGGTATTCTTTGGAATTTTCATTCTGTCAAATGATTTGGTGAACTGCTTTCCAGTTAACTCTTATGCTAAATTATTAAAAACAAATTGGGCAGTCTGATAATAAGTACATTGTCTTTATCATATTCGCTTATGATTCCACACTGAGAGAAAAGCCAAACTTGATTAAAGCAGAAGTGAAACTCTCTTGCTTTAATAAGCTGCAAGTTCAAAGGCAGATTACACTGGAACTTCAGCAAGCCATGGTTTCTACTTCACATGCTCTATTCTAAAACATTTATGGTCTTAGCTGTCCCATTAAAGAGGAAGAGACAGCTTGAAAACCAGGTAAACCTCTTTATGCTCTAGGGTCAATATGGAAACCATGGCCTTAAGACTAGATTAAAGGAGATGATATAGAGTTCCTTACAGATAAAATTCATGACAGCGAATGGAAAACCCCCTATTTCACACTGAATTCTTTACAGTACAAATTTTGTTTTTGTACCAAAATCAAACTACTGATGCTGAAACTTGAAAGGTTCATAGAATTTTTAAGGATTTTAAACATGCTCTTGGGAGTGACAGAAGTTCTAGTATGAACTTATGGTGCAAACTGACCAATCAAGGATCGCAGAGCCAATTTTCACTTTGCATTTCTTTGTAAGTATAACACATTACAACAATCATTCAGTTTTTTGGAGCTGTTTCCAAGTGGAATAACAGAGTTTGTGGTTCAATGTCCTTATCATAGAATAATACAGGACAGAAGGAGGCCATTTGACTCATCATGCCTGTGCTGGCATTTTGAAAGAGCTATCCAATTGGACCCACTCAACTGCCCTTTCCACATAGCCCTGCAAAGTTTTCCCCTTCAAGTATTGATCCAATTCCTTTTTGAAAATTATTATTGCACATGCTTCCTCCACCCAGTGCACAATAACAAAATCACAGGAACATGACTTAACTGTCAGTTTCTCTCCTTTCACAGAAAACATTTTTCGTATGTGGCTGCAAGTTGCTGAGCCTTATAAACCAGAATAGCTGTAGGTTCAACCCAAAGTCTGTTTTTAATTAGCTGATCTCATTGAGCCACTTTCGGGATGCTACTCATGTCTCTGAATTAAAGAAGGATAACTTTATAACCCAGATTCTCACTAATTATTGCTCTGCAAATTCACCTGCTAGAAGTGGGTTGTGTGTACTCATGGTGTGAATGAACAGGATCAGTTGTGGTGCTCCCTTGTGGTTGAATTGCTCAGCATCACAAATGATGGTTGGTCAGCATCAAGGCACTGTAGGACAATAGCATCTGTAAAATTGTATCATAGCAAAAATTAATAATTTCAAGGAACATGAAGGGGTTGGCAGAAAATTGGTAGGAAAAGGATATCTTCTTTATTCAATTTCTAAGCCTTTCTCTTTTCTTTTGCAGTCTATGGTGTTACTTCTCCAGAGTCAACGTCAATACATCTTTGAATTTGACCAAACAGATCGTCTTCATGCAGTCACAATGCCCAGTGTGGCAAGGCATACCATGTCAACTCATAATTCTATTGGTTACATCCGCAATATCTACCATCCTCCCGAAAGCAATGCATCGATGATTTTCGATTTCACAACAGAAGGGAGAATACTGAAATCTGCCTACTTGGGCACTGGGCGTCAGGTCTTTTATAAATACGGAAAGTTGTCAAAACTCTCTGAGGTCCTTTATGACAGCACTGCTGTCACATTTGGTTATGATGAGTCGACAGGTGTGCTCAAAATGGTCAATTTACAAAGTGGTGGGTTCTCTTGCACAATCCGATATAGGAAATTTGGTCCTCTGATTGACAGGCAAATCTACAGATTCTCTGAGGAAGGCATGGTAAATGCACGGTTTGATTACACATATCATGATAACAGCTTTCGAGTTGCCAGCATGAAGCCCATTATCAGCGAAACACCACTTCCTGTTGACCTGTACCGTTATGACGAGATATCAGGGAAAGTTGAGCATTTTGGGAAGTTTGGAGTAATATATTATGATATAAATCAGATCATTACAACAGCTGTGATGACCTTGAGTAAGCATTTTGATACTCATGGACGCATCAAAGAAGTTCAGTATGAGATATTCCGGTCACTCATGTACTGGATGACAGTTCAGTATGACAGCATGGGGAGAGTGATTAAAAGAGAGATTAAGCTCGGCCCATATGCAAATACTACCAAATATACATATGACTATGATGGAGATGGGCAGTTGCAGACTGTTGCCGTGAATGACAAAACAACCTGGCGCTACAGTTATGACTTAAATGGCAACCTGCATCTGTTGAACCCTGGAAGTAGCATTCGTCTCATGCCATTACGTTATGATCTTAGAGACCGGATTACCCGACTGGGGGATGTACAGTACAAGCTGGATGAAGATGGCCTTCTTTCTCAACGAGGCTCTGATATATTTGAATACAACTCTAAATGTCTGCTTATCCGCGTTTACAGCAAAACCAACGGATGGAGTGTGCAGTACCGTTATGATGGTTTGGGACGCAGAGTCTCCAGCAAAACCAATTTTGGCCAGCACCTGCAATTCTTCTATTCAGATTTGAACAACCCAACTAGGGTAACCCATGTTTATAATCACTCCAGTTCGGACATCACTTCCCTATATTATGACCTCCAGGGTCATCTCTTTGCCATGGAGATCAGCAGTGGAGAAGAATTTTATATTGCTTCAGACAACACTGGGACACCTTTGGCAGTCTTCAGCAGTAGAGGCCTAATGATCAAGCAACTTCAGTATACTGCCTATGGTGAAATTTATCATGATTCTAACCCGGACTTCCAACTAATAGTGGGATTCCATGGTGGCTTGTATGACTCTCTGACCAAGTTGGTACACTTCGGCCAGAGAGACTATGATGTCTTAGCTGGACGTTGGACAGCACCTGATTATTCCATATGGAATGATATCGGCAAAGATCCTGCCCCCTTTAACTTATACATGTTCAAAAACAACAATCCTCTTAGTAACGTGCATGATGTTGAAGATTACGTTACAGGTAAGGTTGGTAAGATCATTGACAAGTTAAAAATTTAAGGACAACATATTTCACCCACATAATTCACATTACGATGAACTTCAAACTTGTTTCAGCCTATTAGCAAAGTCTGCTAAAGAAGCATCAGTAAGTAACAGGATAATTCACTAATTGGTTCACATTGATTTCAACAGAAAGGAAACGTTTGTTAGATTTATATAATACAGACAGGATTTAAAGTTCTGCAAGGGACTCAATTCAGATTTATCTTCTTACACAAATTTTGACAAGATTTTTCTCCTTTCTTTAGCTTTATTTCTGGGCAGGTGGGGTAAGATTTTTTTTTCCCTTTTACCCTCTTTGTCTCCAGTTCATGCAGGATTCTCTCCCTAAGAGAAGATTCTCTTCCTAGTAAATGATCTGCTCCCAGGCTTTTGTCAATGCCACATTATAAACAGTCAGAATGCATGAGAAGGAACATTTCTCCTTCACGGCGCAACTATAATTTTAAAATCACTGTGAGGAATCATGGCCATGAAACGATATACTGTCTATCTCGTGCTCCAATAAATGTGTCATCTTCATTAATGACAGCATTTGATTGAAATATTTTTTAAAAACCTATTTTAATTTTTTATTTGTGCAGAACCTAGCTATTTAGAGTGAGGATACCCTGGTAGCATGGGGGGATATGTTGGAGGGAATGGAGCACTTTCTCAGCACTCCTTGTTCAACTGAAGCATGGGTTTGAGGCATTACAATTCACAATTGTGCACCAATAATGTGTCTTAACTTCAGAAGTGCTCTCATCCATTAGAATACAGTATTCTCCATTCAGGCATCTTTGTGGCCTTTCTTTTGAGACTGTTACTTCAATGACATTAAGTCCTAAATTACAACAACTATTTACTGTAGAGCTGGCAAAGAAGGGAACTAACAAAATACTAGAGGAGAAATGTATCTTCTAACAAATGTTCATCCAGTTTAAATTCTGTCTTCCTGCAGATGTTAAAAGCTGGCTTGTGATGTTTGGATTTCAGCTGTACAACATTATTCCTGGATTCCCTAAACCAGCTATTCGTTTTGCAGCGCCACCTTATGAACTAGTGGAGAGTCAAGAGCGTGACAATGTACAGGTATGGAACGAACCTAAGTGAAATCATCATTATCTGCCTGAATGTTCACATAATCTCATTATTGTCTATCTACCAGCTTGTTCACATCTCCAGTCTTCTATCTTTCTAGCTGCCTCTGCTATCATATGCCCATTTACCTGCCCAAATACTTGTCTTCTCTCATGCCCGACAGTTAAGTACAAAAATAAGCAAGCTAACAAATACTGAAAATCAAATACATTCATATCTTTAAGAAAGAGCAAAATCTCAATTTTCTATAATTCCCTCACATCCACTATGTCATATCCTTATTCTCAGAATACCATTTGCTGTCTCTCGTCCCAATCATTTTCTCTGGTACAGCCTAAATTTTTGCTTTCTCAAGTCTAATTAGGCATGGATCTCAATGTAACTGGCACATTGGCTTGGCTACATCAAGCTCTAATAGACCTCGAGCTCATCTGCCAAAATCTTGCTCTATCGTAGGATTATCCTGGAAAGCATGGATAACTTTACTTTCCTTCTCCACCACAAACATCTCCTTAAACCTATTTCCCCACCTCTTCACTTCTAGCAACAAATGCAAGAAGTTCATTGGTTTTTTTGCTATCCTTCATTCAGATAGCTCTATCTCTTTGCCTTCTCCTCTTTCTTCCTCAGCTGCCCTGAAGCCCTGAACAAGCTCTGAACCACTTTTTCTAGCTTCACACCCACCTTATCATTCCTTCTCTGGGCTTCTTGTGTCTCCTTTGTTCCTTCAACCCCATTCCACCCAAATTGCTGAGCCCCTCAACTTTTCTTCCAGCCCCTATCCTAACCAGCATTGTAAATGGTCGCATTGAACTCTGTTCTCCTCCCTTTAAATACTTCTGTCATTCACCTCCTCGAATAAAAAAATATACCCTTAACCCTTCTGTCCTTGCATCCTGAAACTCCACTTAGGGAGAAGTAGACAAAAATAATAAATACCATACAGATGAAATAAATTATGCCTGGGCTGCAGAATAGTACAGTGCAAGATCACAGCTACAAATTTATTTCTAGCCAAGCCAGGCACTTTTCTACAGGGAGGGAGACAAAGAGTTATCCCATAATCATCATGTATACCACTACCTCATAAGCATTGATGGCCACAACAATTTTCCATGATGGAAATGCTCACCATATATCTTTTATGGTTTGATTTTCAGTTTGTTTCAGGTGTTCAGCAAGCGGCAGAAAGGCTCAATAATGCCTTTATGGCACTGGAAGGATGTTCACTACCCAAATTCTCCAGGCTAGGACACAAGGACAGGTCAGGACACTGGTTTTCAGCCACTAATTCCATCATTGGAAAGGGCGTCATGTTTGCTGTCAAGGAAGGCAGAATAACAACAGGTGTGACTACCCTTGCAAGTGAAGACAGTCGGAAAATAGCATCCATTCTTAACAACGCATACTACTTGGACAAAATGCATTACACGATCAATGGGAGAGATTCACACTATTTGGTGAAAATTGGTTCATCAGATGGAGACCTGGCAACTTTGGGCATGACAAGTGGTCGAAAAGTGCTGGAGGATGGAATTAATGTCACAGTTTCGCAGCCAACAATTCTGCTTAATGGAAGGACTCGAAGGTTCACAAATATTGAACTTCAGTATAGTGCCCTGTTGCTAAATATTCGCTATGGAATTACACCAGATACTTTGGAAGAGGAAAGAGCACGGCTGCTCGACCAGGCCAGACTAAGAGCTCTAGTGAATGCCTGGACTAAGGAACAGCAGAAGGCCAGAGATGGCAAGGAAGGAAACCGACTGTGGACAGAAGGAGAAAAACAACAATTGCTGAACTCTGGCAGAGTTCAAGGATATGATGGGTACTATGTGTTGCCTGTGGAACAGTACCCGGAGCTGGCAGACAGCCCCACCAATATTCAGTTCCTGAGACAGAATGAGATGGGAAAGAGGTAACAAACCGAACTGCTGTCATCTCTGGCAAGAGCTGGAAGGGTGATCGCAATCACTATCTCCTCTCCTAAGGAGATGGAAACTCTAAAGGGGGTGCTGAAAGTAAGTGACTTTGGGAACTGAAGAGAAGTTTCAAATTCAAGTTTTATGAGTTTTCACCTTGTTCTTCAGCATTTGAGGACTCTCTGGAGTGGACTGGAACCCAAAGAGAAAACTGTTTACTTGACAAGTACCCCTTTTTATAGGATAGCTCAGATCCTTTGGGCTTATATTGAAAAAAAAGACAAATCTCTCTTCTTGACTCAGTAAACTTACTGCCTCATGGGTGTCTCATTTAAAAGACTTGAGTCCAAAATGCCCATCTTGAATGAAACAGGAACTTCATAATTGCAACCTTTTGTAATATATGCCCCGAAGGAAAACTTGTTTGAGCATACCGGAAATGTACTGATCTGTTGAAGCCTGGGCCAGACTTCTTACACTGATGTATTGTTTTGTTTATTGCCATAGCAACTGTAGTGGACACAGTAAGCCTTGGAGGTTATAGTTACTGCATTCCTACTTGGGAGGGGGTGGGGAGGGCCATAATGTTTCTGAGGGCGTGACGTAATTAATAAACAAAATATGTTATTGTCATACACACCGTCGTACTCTTTTTAAAAAGAAATTTAAATAAACCTACGTTGTGGACAGATTGACGTTTGCAGGGTGTAGTCTGCATAGTTTCTTAAAAGTAGTCGTCAGTAATGGTTTATGGTAGAGTTGTGGCCAATGTTTCACTGCTACAAATGGCACTGCTTTTCACTGACCCTGTTCACTGAGGCACAGGAGAGGAAAGGGGAAGGGGGCAGGAGGCACAATTGCTGCTAACAAAGTTAAATGATCGATGATGGTACCCTGCTCGCTTTTTACTTGCCTCTCAAATTACGACAATCACGCTGCAGTCACCAGAAGGCGAATTGAGAACTTTATTATTACTTTTTTTTTGTAATACTGTATCTGGAAGAATTGTCCATGGAGGTTTTTATATTAATTTCTGATTTTGCTGCTCAGCAAATATTAGTCACAGGAAATAAAAAAATAATTTATGTAAAGGTGTTTCAAAAATGTTTATATACTTTAAAATAAAGTCTTTAAAACTGAAACATGTCTGATATTGTGAACCCATATTTATAGAATATTACAACCATGTCCTTGGGTATTCAAATATTTTCAAAATAAAGTTTGAGCTGTGATCTATCTTTGTCAGTAATGTTGTTTCAGCTGAGTTGTAACAGACAGCAAAAGAGGAATCAGAGATTGTCACTATTGGATTATCTAAATCGAAATGTTAACAAGGTACCTGCTAATTAAGCTTCAACATGAAGAATATACTCTACTGGAGTTCAAATTTCATGACCAGCTGCTAATTTGAAAAACAAGAAGGGTCTATTCCCTATTCTCGGTACTGGGCCCCATTTCGTAGGTTGTTGCTGGTTAACCTCAAAAAGGTGGACTTCAAGCAGGATGTTAAGGACGAGAGGGGCTGGAGAGGTCGGAGTGGGATTTAGGGTGTCATCAGCCCACCTGTGAAAGCTGATTTCATGTTTGCAGATGATAATGCCACCAAGAGGTAGCACAGAAATGATGAAGAGGAGGCCAAGGATGAAGGAATCTCTGCAGAGGAAGTTGTAGCGGTGAGAAAATAAGCATTTGTTAGATGTGCTGTGGTTAACAATCACATAGGACTACGAAGAGGTTTATTTGGATCCTGAGGGATAATTCACCATGTAGTTGGCCTCGGTGAGCCTACACATGGAGTAGTGTTCAAAAATGGTTTCTGTACTGCAGGACAAATGTGAAATTATTAGAGGGAAGAGTTATGGAGAAAAATTTTTCCACCTGGCATTTTAATCTCCAAGGGAGAAGGATGAAGGGTGTTTGATGGAAATCTTTAACATTTTTATGGGTATGGCGAATTCAAACAAGTATTTCTGACAGACACGGGAATCAAGTTCTAGAAAACATGGTTTAAAATTTAAATTATCAGAAGAAAATAGGAAATTTAATCAACTTATTTTTTTTTAATGGGAAGCCAATAAAAATGTAAAACAAATTACCAGTAGGGTAGTGGAACAGGAAGGCATAGGAGGTTTTAAAAAGTAATTGGACCATTGCTATTAGGAAAAAGAATACAGGGTTATTAGTTCCAGAATTACAACAATGAAACTGACGAGTAGTGTGGAATAGAAAGCTAAATGGGCTAATGGTTTAGTATGAACCAAAACAGTACTGTTTGTGGTAACATTCAGCATTAAGCAAAAGCTACCAATGACAAACAATTAAGTTGTTCAAATTATTTTTTTGAAAATGATCTCAATTGTCATCTTGTTGTTGCACTAAATTAAGAAACTTAGGACTGGAAATAAGGTTTGCAACAGAAACTATTGTGTCCAGCATTGGTGAAATGTCAATCACACAAAATATTCTAATTGTCTCAAATTTTCCAGGATCCAATCAAAAAAATACTTGTCTCTGAGGACATCGCTTACAAACTTATCTGGATTTTCAAAAGGCCTTTAATAATAGACTAACAAATAAGGTCAGAGAATGTGGAGTCAAGGTTCCAGCGGCAGGATTGATTGCTAGCTGGTTTCAAGATAGAAAACAGAGAGTGGGAATAAAGAGTAGCTACTGACAGTTGCAGGAGATGTGAAGTGGTGTTCCACAACGATCAATATTGGGACCAATGCTGTTCATAATTTAGATTAACTTTGAAGTTTGGACTTTGAAATCAAAAACACAATTTCTACATTTGTGTATGACACCAAATTGAGTTGGGGGGGCGGGGTGGGGGGGGTGCGGTGGATGGTAACAAATTACAGGAGGACATTAATAAACTTGCAGAATGAGCAGATAATTGGCAAATGAAGTTCCACACAGGGTACATTTTGGTAGGAAGAATAAAGAGATCACTTATTACTTGGAACGTGAAAGTCTAGGCTGGGTAGAGGAACAAAGGAATTTCAGAGTACAGATACATCACTCGCTACAGTTGCACCACACATTAGCAAGGCCATAAAAATGTAAACCAAGCACTAGGCTTTATTTCTAGAGAGATTGAATTGAAAAGTATAGAAGTTATGCTAAATCTGTATCAAACCTTGATTAAACTACACATAGAGTAGTGTGTGCGGTTCTGGTCACCATATTATAGAACTGATATAGAAGCACTGGAGAGAGTGCAGAGAAAACTTACAAGGATGATACCAGAAATACCATAACAGGAAAGGATTGACAGGCTGGGTTTCTCCTGTCTTGAAAAAAGAAGGCTGAGAGGTGGCCCAATAGGGGTTTTAAAATTATGATATCAGGACAAGAGATGAATAGCTTGGCCAAAAAGGTAGGCTTTAATGAGCATCCTAATGGAGAAGGGTGAGGTTAAGAGGTGTGTGGAGGGAATTCTGAAGCCTTGGGCCTAGACTGCTAAAGGCATAGTCACCAGTGGTGGAGCAATAAAAATCATTGATGCGCAAAGTACAGTCTATAACTGAATAAAATTTTGCTGTGCTTCATTTTTAAGGTGTTATTTGCCTTTTGCTTTGTTTGGTTTATTTATTCATAGGATGTCAGCCACAGTGACAAGGTCAGCGTTTATTGTCCATCCCTAATTGCCCTTGAGCAGCAGTTGCAGAGCCAGCTTTTTGAACTCTGCAGTCCTTGTGTTGTAGAGGTACCCAATGTGAATTTAGGTAGGGATTGCAGCGGTGGAAGGCATGTGCAGGGTTTTGAATGCTTTTCAGTTCAAAATTCACGGAAGTTATGATTTGGTTATGTAAGGCAAAAAAAACTATTGAAAAATATCGAAGTTAGAGCATAAAATCTATTTTTTTAAATCGCAACTTTAGGTCTATATACAGACACAGGTCTGCTGTTGATCTGGAAAATCGGCAAGAATGGTAACAAGGTTCACCCTTTGGAATAAGGTCAATGAAGATTGAAAGGACCGGCTGAATTTTGTGAATGACATTGTACATTCTCGATTCCAGTATTTAATTGGATGTAAAGTTCCAAAGTTATAATCGTCTATTATTTAAATTATTATTTATATTATTTATATTATCAGAAACCGTGAAGCCAAACGCCAGCTTAAAGTAACCTGCTGTGGAGCAACACTGACACATTGCGAGCACCCTATCTACTTAGGAGTCACCCTTGACAGATGCCTCACCTTCAAGAACCACATCGAAAAGACAAAGGCAAAAGTGAGCGCACGAAACAACATCCTGAGTAAGCTCACTAACACAAAATGGGGAGCAAGCTCGAAAACATTGCGAACCAGTGCACTTGCTCTTTGCTATTCCACTGCCAAATACGCCTGCCCTGCATGGGAACGTTCTACTCATGCTAAGATGGATGCCGTTCTGAATGCAAGCTGCCGACTTATCACAGGTTGTTTAAAACCAACAAACACCAACAGCCTATATATCCTGGCGGTTATCGCTCCCCCTGATATAAGAAGAACAGTAGCCAGCAAGAAAGAGCGACTCCGTCAAACATCAAATGAGAGGCATCCTCTACATGGTCATACACCTACACCCAGCCGCCTAAAATCAAGGACGAGCTTCATGAACAGTGTTGTTCCATTGCAATCAACCCCATCTGAAGCCCGCATCGCCTTGTGGAAAGACCAGCTTACCAGTCTCGAACAACCCCCAGCGATGGAAATTCTACCAGATGAAAGCCTTCCCCCAGGAGCAAATTGCAACTGGGCAACCTGGAAGTGCCAACTTAGTACTGGTGTAGGTCATTCAAAGGTGTCACTAAGCAAATGGGGATATACAACCTGCCTGACAACTTGTGAATGTGGAACTGAGCCACAGACTATGCAACATCTCCTGCAATGTCTGTCACTAGAGGAACCCTGCATTGTTGCAGATCTTGCCAAATTCAACAACAAGGCCCAAAAATGCGTCCAGTTCTGGCTGGGCCATGTGTAGACTGTCCGTGGACACGATAAGAAGATTTATATTATTGCACCTCACTGGTTCAATGATTAGCAACACTGATTCATAGACATTAGAAAGGTCCCAGGTTTGACCCTTAATCTATGTTGAGTTAGTTGATCTTAACCGGATCAGCAGTATGGTTAGCCAAATAGTACAGTTTGTATTCTCTGTTGGAATTGTGATCAGCGTGGTTGGGCCAGGGAGAAGAAAAACTTAGCCACAGTTCTGACTTTTGATATCTACCAATATCAGCTAGGAAATATATGTGATATGTGTGCACATATGTGTGTGAACATTCTGTTCTTTAGAAATAAACCTGTAACAGAGTCTACAAGCAGTATAGGCTAACTTCAATGAATGCATTTAATAGTGACAGTACTTATGCAATTAATTTTCCTGAAAGGAACACGTTCAGGCTAGTCGGATGGATGTATACAGGTGGAGAAGATTTTCTGTTTTAGTACAGTATTAATGGTAACTTTTGAAAGGGAAATGGATATATACTAAAGAAAGAACTTGTATTTATATAGAGGTTTTCACGACTTCAGGTCATTCCAAACTACTTTACAGCCAATGAAGTACTTTTGAAGAGCAGCCACTGTTGTAATGTCGGAAATGCAGCAGCCAATGTACACACAAGCCCGCACTATTAGCAATATGAAAAGTTTGCGGGTGAGTAGGAAAGAGTAGGAAATCAGGACCAATTGACTAGCTCTTTGAAAGAGTCAGCACAGGCACAATGGACCAAATGGTCTCCTTCTGTGCTGTATGATTCTACAGATGTGCATTGAATTCAAAGCCAAAGGGGCTTTAATCATGGGTGCACCAATGCACATCAGAAATCCATTTACAGTCTCAAAGAGTAAAGAAGACTCTACATGACAGGTAATCTCACTTTTTTTCTTCGTTCTATATCCGACCATAAGATGTAGGAACAGAAGTAGGCCATTCAGCCCATCGAGTCTGCTCCACCATTCAATGAGATCATGGCTGATCTGATAATCCTCAACTCCACTTTCCTGCCTTTTCCACATAACCCTTGATTCCCTTACTGATTAAAAATCTGTTTATCTCAGCCTTGAATATACTTAATGACTCAGCCTCTACAGCCCTCTGCAGTAAAGAATTCCACAGATTCACTACCTTCTGAGAGAAGAAATTCCTCCTCATCTCTGTCTTAAATCTTAAATCAGAACTCTGACAAAGTAATAGTTCCAAGAGGAAAGTAGGTTGAAACCTTTCAATTAAAACAAGGCACTTGCATTCAAGACAAATTTAAAAGCTATTATATTCCACAGAGAACACACGTTGTAGTATTTGATTAAACATATTGACCCCAAAATTCCTTGACACATGATTGCAATAGTTATACCAGGATTGGAAGCAATAATACACGTCAGTGCTGATGCTGCTACAGTTTGTGGGACCAGAAGGAGGGAATCTTTTATATGGGACAGTTGGGTGCCGGTGCCAATTCAAGTGCAACTCCACGGTCTACCACCTCATAACTGCTAGAAATTCTGGTGCCTGGGTGATATGCCTGCCACAACTGAATAGCTGGACGTCTGTGGAACTATTGTGCGATGGGTATGATATGGCAATGTTGGTGTGTGTGTGTTTGAAGTGGAGTATGTGAATGTTAGGCATGCATTGTGAGAGTCAGTGAATGGTGCTGGGTGAGTGATGTGGGTTGGTGCATTCAGCAGTGTGAGAGATTGGTGGTGAAGTTTTAATAAGATGTAATATAAAGATGCATTCACTCACCTTGAATACACATGTGAGGTCATTAAACCTTTTCTGGCACTGCTGCCATGTGTTTGGGACCAGTCACTGAGTATCCACCTCACTAACTATGTGTTCCCACTCCCTTTGCAGGGTCACCATTGAAGGCATTCTCCTGCAAAAACATAGAGCGGTATTTAATGGAGGCAATAGGGGTCTCAGCTATTGGCTGGAGAGCCAATGAGAGCCTCCATGTCGTCTCTTTTAGGAAACACCCCCATCTGGGCAGAGAAGGGTCTTTCCCGGGATCAGGGATCTGGGGGCGAAGTCCCACCTGCTAACAGCTACCAGCAAATCAGAAATCAGCAGTTCTATTGAACAACAGCACCACTGGGAGGCGGTGGCTACTGCCAATATGACATGCACCCAAGCAGGCTCCTCACATGACGAGCCCCTGCCCGCTGTTGAATCAATATGTGTGACAGCAGGGTGATGCCCTGAGGTGGGCATTAATTGGTCATAGTTCATGAAAAACTGTGGGCAGTGATTTAAACATGAAGGAGTGTACTAAATGATGCATCCTTAAAAGTTTCTTATGGGTGAAAAGGTGCACTATGGCAAATCAATTTCCAACTTAAACACCATGTTGATTTGTGATAATTGAAACCAGTTATTTTGAAGAGATCATTTAAATGTTTCACAAAATTATCTTAATGGTTCAGTAGGTAAACACTCTGTGATGTGTTATCAAGCCATAGAGACAACTAATCTACCAGACAGTGAGTTCACCGATCTCAGCTATGTTGGTGACTTTCACTACTATTGGCTATCCAATGATGCCTTCCGGAAACTGATGCATAGATAGGTGAGGTGACAGTGACTGCCCTTGACATCAAGGCAACATTTGACAGAGTGTGGCATCAAGGAGCCCTAGCAAAACTGGTGTCAATGGGAATCAGGGGTAAAACTCTCCTCTGGTTGGAGCCATACCCAGCACAAAGGAAGATGGTTGTGGGGATTGTTGGAGGTCAATCATCTCAGTTTCAGGACATCAGTGCAGGAGTTCCTCAGGGGAGCGTCCTAGGCCCAACCACCTTCAGCTGCTTCATCAATGACCTTCCTGCCAGTGTAAGGTAAGAAGTGGGGATGTTCGCTGATGATTGCACAATGTTCAGCATCATTTGTGACTCCTTAGATACTGATGCAGTCCATGTCCAAATGCAGCACGACCTGGACAATATCCAGGCTTGGGCTGACAAGTGGCAAGTAACATTCGCACCACACAAATGCCAGGCAATGACCATCTCCAACAAGAGAGAATCTAAACATCATCCTTTGACATTCAATTGCATTACCATCAATGAATCCCGCAATACCAACATCTTGGGGGTTGCCATTGACTAAAAACTGAATTGGGCTAGCCATATAAATACTGTAGCTACAAGAGCATGTCAGAGTCTAGGAATCCTGCGGCGGGCAACTCACTGACTCCCCAAAGCCATCTACAGGTCAAGAGTGTGGTGAAATACTCTCCACTTGCCTGGATGAGTGCAACTCCAACAACACTCAAAAAACTTGTCACCATCCAGGACAAAGCAGCCCACTTGACTGGCATCCCATCCACAAACATTCACTCCCTCCACCACCAACGCGCAGTGGCAGCAGTGTGTACCATCTACAAGATGCACTCTTCTTAGTTCCAGGACATCACTGCAGGAGTTCCTCAGGGCAGTGCCCTAGGCGCAACCAGCTTTAGCTGCTTCATCAGTGACCTTCCTTCCAGCATAAGGTAAGAAGTGGGGATGTTCACTGATAATTGCACAATGTTCAGCATCATTCACAACTCCTCAGATACTGAAGCAGTCCATTTCCAAATGCAGCAAGACCTGGACAATATCCAGGCTTGGGCAGGAACTCACCAAGGCTCCTTAGGCAGCATTTTCCAAACACACATCCGCTACCATCTAGAAGGTCAAAGGCAGCAGACACATGGCAACACTACCACCTGGAAGTTCCCCTCCAAGTCACTGACCATCCTGACTTTGAAATATATCACCGTTCCTTCACTGTCGCCGGGTCAAAATCCTGGAACTCCCTCCCTAACAGCACTGTGGGTATACCTACACCATATGGACTGCAGTGGGTGGTGAAGGCAGCTCACCACCACCTTCCCAAGGGCAAATAGGGGTGGGCAATAAATGCTGGCCTAGCCAGTGATGGCCATGTCCTGTAAATGAATAAAGAAAAGTATATGTATATTTCCAATAAGAACAGGATAGAGCTTTTTTGTGACATCACCTAATGCAAGGTTGAGTAGCCTTTCAAAAAAGAAAAGCATCTGGGTATAATTCACTAAACTTAATAGAACCAAAACAATAGAAGTAAATCTATGATCATACCATCATAACAATAATCTACAATAACATCTACTTACATTTATATAATGCCTTTAATATAGTAAAACATCCCAAGGTGCTGCACAGGAACATTAAAACAAAGTATGAAACTGAGCCAGAAGGAGATATTAGGCCATAAAAGCAAAGAACTGCGGATGCTGGAAATCCAAAACAAAAACAAAAATACCTGGAAAAACTCAGCAGGTCTGGCAGCATCGGTGGAGAAGAGCACAGTTGACGTTTCGAGTCCTCGTTCTGTTGAAGGGTCATGAGGACTCGAAACATCAACTGTGCTCTTCTCCACCGATGCTGCCAGACCTGCTGAGATATTAGGCCAGGTGACCAAAAGCTTGGTCAAAGAGGTAAAATCTAAAGAGTGTCTTAAAGGAGGAAAGCCAGGTAGAGAGGTGGACAAGATGTAGGGAGGGCATTCCAGAGTTTGGAGTCTAGGCAGCTGGAGGCGCACCCACCAATGGTGGAGTGATTAAATTTGGGGGTGCACATAAGGTTAGAATTGGAGGAGCGTGGATGTCTCAGAGGGGTATGTGGTTGGAGGAGATTAAAATGATAGAGAAGGGTGAGGCCATAGGAGGGTCTGAAAACATGAATGAAAATCTTAAAATCAAGATGTTGTTCGACCAGGGGTCAATGTAGATCAGAGTGATTGGGGAACAGAACTTGGTGCGAGTTAAGACACGAGCAGCAGATTTTTGGATGAGCTCAAGTTTACAGAGGGTAGAATGTAAGAGTCAGCCAGGAATGTGGCAAAATAGTCAAGTCTAGATGTGCCAAAGGCATGAATGATAGTTTCAGCAGCAGTTGAGCTGAGAGAAAGGTGAAGGTGGGCAATGTTATGGAGATAGAAATGGATGCTCTTAGTGATAGCATGAACATGAATTCAGAAGTCATCTTGGGATCAATGTGACACCACAGGTGCAAACAGACTGGCTTAAACTCAGCCTGTGGCCAGGAGAGTGACGGAGTCAGTAGCTAGAGAACAGAGTTTAGAGTGGGGACTAAAAACAATGGTTTCAGTCTTCCCAATGTTTAATTGGAGGAAATTTTTGTTCACCCAGTAACTGGATGTCCGATAAGTAGCATAATAATTTAGTAATAGTGGAGGAGTAGAGAGAGGTGGTGTGAAGTAGAGTTGAGTTTTGCCAGGTAAATGTGAAAATAAATGCTGTGCTCTCAGATGATGTCACCAAGAGGCAGCACATAATTTAGAAATAGGAAGAGGCCAAAGATAGATCCTTGGGGGAGATACCAGAGGTAACAGTGCGGGTGCATGTAAAGAAGTCACTACAATTGATTCTCTGGCTACGATCAGATAGATAAGAATGGGATCAGGTGAGAGGAGTCCCAGTTGAATGAGAATGATGTGGTCAACCATGTCAAAGGCGGCAAAGAGATCAAGAAGGCCAAGGGTTGGGGGGTGGCTGTGGGGTGAAGTTTACCTTTGTCAGTCACATAGGATGTCAGTTGTGACTCTGATAAGAGCTGTTTTGGTGCTGCCACAGTGATGGAAACCTGATTGGAAGTATTCAAACATGGAACTCGAAGTGAAAGCTGGGAATAGATTTGGGAGGTGGCTACATGTCCAAGAACTTTGGAAAGGAAAGAGAAGTTGGAGATGGCATGATAGTATACAAGGATAGTGGAGTCACAGATGGTATTTTGAGGAAAAGGGTGCTGTTGGCAGATTTAAAGGAGAGAAGGAAAACAACTGAAGAGAACTTTCACAATGTCGGCTAACATTGGGACCAGGAAGGGGTGTTTCATCTTACTGGGGCAATGTAGACTCAGTTCGGTCTAAGTGATTCAAACAAATGATTTTTCCCTACTCCACGATCCTCCTCCTTGGCTCTTTGTAAGTTGATACTGAGCAAGGTTAGCTTTGGAGGCCTACACTCATAGTTCACGTAGCATCTAAAGCTAACATTTGATTCATTTCCAGCTATAAATCCAGTGATGTGGATCATTAGGTAGGTGGCTGGTGGTGCCAGGTTAGTGGAGGCACAAATTATTGAATGATTTGTCATGATGGAAACTTTGTGGGTATATACTTTCAAGACTTTTGCATTCTCAGCAATCATCTTTTAACCAAATCCATGCCAATTCTCTGATCAGCTGAAGTTCAGTTAACTAAAAATTTTATATTTTTAAAATCTCCAACAATGAATGCCACCAGAGACTCTGCGGAGGTATGAAAATTGGGGCCGGGAGCCAATTCCAGTATTCTCGACCCAATTCCCGGGATTTCCAATTTTCACCAGTGCAGGCTGCTGCAGGTTGTGAGCTCTGACCCAGAGTGGACCTGGCTGGCTCCAAAGCAGGGCAGGCCTGTCCTAGTCCCCCACTATTTTACTGGAGTCGGGCCAGTTTTTAAAGGATCTGTGGTTCACGGCACCTCAGAAGCATTGTGAACCATAGTCTGGAGGAGGGAACGTTTTGAAAGGTTAATTGAAAAGATCTTACCCACATTCCTCATTCCGACCTATGCCGCCCACCCAACCCCCATACTCCCAGAAATCCCTCCATTCCATGCCAAGCTATGGCACTTCCATGCCAATTCACCTGCTATACACTCTGCATAGAACAACTGAGTCATCTAGTGACAATTGAACGTGTTAAAAAAGCTTTAGAAGAGTCATTCATTCATAATTTTCCACCTTCTTAAAAAAACTCCTTTCACTGTAGCCCAATAAAAATGTCAATCATCCAGACCCATTAATGTATCAATAGCAGAAACAGCAATCACTTGAAACCTTTTTATTTTGTGTCAATAAACATTGTGCAATTGACAGAATAAATCAAAGAACCAGATCTGTCAATCAAGCAAAGTTTTCGCTGGTGCGCAGCTGTTTCAACAGTCTAATGGATATGTGAGCTCTTAACCAATTAGGTATTCTTGGCTGAGAGCCAAGTCATCCATTGGACTGTTGGAGCAGCGGCCCGCCAGGGAAATCATTGCTTGGTTGACAGCTCTGGCTCCATGATCTATTCTGTCAATTGCACAATGTTTATTTACACTAGATAAAGAGGTTTCAAGTGATTACAATTTCAGTTTCTGCTATAGTGATTCTGCTATAGGGCTATAGTGATTTTTTTAAGAAAGTGAAAAGTTATGAATGATTGACTGTTTTTTAAAAGCTTTTCAACTTATCCTATTGTCACTATAAAGTTCATTAGTTCTATATAGAATGTATAGTGGGCAAAAGGGCATGAAAGTGCCATGGAATGGCATGGAGGCTATGAGCAGCCATGGGAATTGGGTCAAGGGCATTGCTTGTCATGAAGGTATGAGAGGCCATGGGGTGTGGGTGGGGGTGCATGAGGTGACATGGGTGGGGATGGGGAGTGTATGGGGCAGAGGAAGTGTGAAGGGTGAGGGGTAGAGGGCCTTACTCTTTTTATTATAACTGGGATGAAGTCCCAGAGCACCAAGCTGGGCCTTTTTCAAACAGCCTGCCTTGGTGTCCAGCAGCCATTGTGGCTGCCTCCAAACTCTTTCCGGGGGTGGCGGGCCTGACCCCTGTTTGCATCTGCTCCAAGTACCTAGAACATAAGGCCCATCTTTGTTGGCACTTTCTCCTGAGGCAGGTGCGCTGAGCCTGGAAAATTCCCGATTCCTGCTACCCACCTCAAAGATGAAAATCCAGCCCATAATAGTTAATTTTTATGGAAATTGCAGCAACTTTATGGTGTTCAGTGCATAATGCTGAGACAGATAGAAATATGCTATTTTCATTAAGATAATGAGAGAGTGGCACAACACAAATGGTAACTAGATAACTATTATGTGCTTTGACATTAAAATTATCCCTTGGCTTTTCACAAGTACACCAATAGAAAATGGATACCAAGCTAGTAAAGGAATCATTGTCTAGATTACACATATCGAAAGGACACATTAGGAAGGTATGGGCAGCTGCCAGCCCTTGTGGGAGTGTACTGCAACAAATGGTGGCTTCAAAATAAAAATGGAAAAAGTGGGGTAAGAAAGAAAAAAAGAATTGCTTTAGTGTAGTTCCAGTTGTAAAAACAGATATATATGCCTGCCAGATACAATAAAGAGAAAACACAATCACTATATGAAAGGTGGCATCTTAATTTTTTTATGGCATGTGGGCATCACTGGCTAGGCCAGCATTTATTGTCCATCGCTAACTGCCTTTGAGAAGGTGGTGGTGAGCTGCCTTCTTTAACCGTTGCAGTTCATGTGGTGTAGGTACACCCACAGTGCTGTTGGAGAGGGAGTTCCAGGATTTTGACCCATTGACAGTGAAGTAACGGCAATATATTTCCAAGTCAGAATGTTGAGTAGCTTGGAGGGGAACTTCCAAGTAGTAGTGTTCCCATGTGTCTGCTGCCTTTGTCCTTCTAGATGGCAGTGGTCATGGGTTTGGAGCCTTGGTGGGTTGATGGTAGATGGTAAACACTGCTACCACTGTGCGTGGGTGGTGGAGGGGGGTGAATGTTTGTCGATGAGGTGCCAATCAAATGGGCTGCTTTGTCCAGGATGGTGTCAAGCTTCTTGAGTGTTCTTGGAGCTGCACTCATCCAGGCAAGTGGAGAGTATTCCCTCACACTCCTGACTTCTTCCTTGTAGACGGTGGACGGGCTTTGGGGAGTCAGGAGGTGAGTTACGCACTGCAGGATTCCTAGCCTCTCACCACTCTTGTAGCTACAGTATTCATGACTGGTCCAGTTTACTTTCTGGTCAATGGTAACCCCCAGGGGTTACCATTTACCATTGAACATTACTATGGGCAGAATATTCCATGCCCACTGGCATCAGACAACATGGCAGGCATCAGCGGACAATATGGGGAGAAGGCCAAAAATTGGTTTCATGCCGTCATGAAACACATTTGCAGCTGTCCGCTGCACCCGACAATGGTGGGCTGCGTTTTCCAGCGCCAGACATCAGGAACTTAATTGAAATAAATCTGCATATCATTATAAGCCCAGCTCGCTGGAATCATCCCCCATGTTAAATTTACCGCCCAAGACAACGGGAAAACACGTTGGTACAGAACACATTTTGATAAGTGTGACGTGCAGAAGTTAGGATTTACCATCAGGGCCTTGATCACATTGCGGGCACCGTGGAGCAGAAGATGCTGGAGCACAACAGCAATGGAACCCGGGAGAAACGTCCATCACATGCTGGGTGGATTCTCCTGGACATGGCTCCACCGCAAACCTGCTCATGAAAGGTGCAAAATTACTGTGAGAGTCTGCTTCAGGACTTCAGTGTCTTGGCCATGGTCTGCAATGGATGATTGTCGAGGGGCTGGAGAGGAAGGTCCAGCTGTGAGTTGGAGAGCAAGATGTACCAGGGTGGAGGGGTTGGAGGGAAAGGTCTAGTTTCACTGGGAGTGGAAGGTGTGTCAGGAGGGGTGAGGTTGGGAGGGGGGAACAAAGATATCAGTGCGGTGAGGTTGGGAGGGGCGAATGAAGGTGTCGGGTGGGGTGAGGTTGGGAGGGTGGAAACCAAAATGTCGGGCAGTGAGGTTGGGAGGGGGAACAAAGGTGTCGGGGGTTAAGTTTGGGATGGGGGAATGAAGGTGTCAGGGATGAAGTTGGGAGGGGGAGCGAAGATGTTGGGTGGGTGAGGTTAGGAGGGGTGAATGAAGGTGTCGGGGATGAGGGAGTATGGGGGAGGAAGGGCTAATGGGGGAGAATACGGCAACTGGGGAGTTAAGTGTAAGGGGGGAGGAATGTGTAAGGTAAGGAGTTTGGAGGGGGGAAGGAGTCCAGGAGAGAAAGGAGTCAGGCTGGAGGAAGAAGTAAGGGTGGAGGAAGGATTCCAGAGGGGAGAAGGAGTAAGGGTGGAGGAAGAAGTAATGGTGGAAGGAAGAGCAGGAAGGGGGTAGGAGTGGAGGCGGGGGGGTAATGAAGTAAGGGTGGAGGAAGGAGTCAGGAAGTGGGAAGGGGTAGGGGGGAAGGAGTCCGGGGCCTGGGGCTTGGTGGGAGTCAAGGGGAAGGAGTCCAGAGGAGGAAGGAGTTCCAAGTGGGGAAAGAGTTCCAAGGGGAGAAGGAGTTCCATGGTGGGGGATGTTTAGGTGAACATGCAAGGGAGGGGTGTGTGGAATCGATGACTGCCTCCTAGGGAGCGAAATGAGGGTGGGCATGGTAGGAGCAAATGAAAGAGGGCAGAGTGAGCCAGTAGGGTGGGAGGGTGAGGGTGCAATGGTATCAGTAGGAGGGTCGGCGAGGGTGGTTGGTGGGGTCTCGGAGGCAGACACGCACCCTGGGGGTGGGAAGGAGGAGGTCGGCGAGGTTAATGTGAATGGGGCTGGGGTTTTTGGGAAGTATGGAACGTGCATGTTCATGTGGACGTCCCCGAAAGAAAAGGGTTGTGGCTGGTAGATGATGGTGGGGAGGTGGAAGGTGATGCTGGGGTTCGACAGTGATGGGGGAAAGGACATGGGTGACTGGGGGGAGGGGAAAGGACGCTGAAGAAGAATGGTAAACACACCATGCTTGCAAATCTGAAAGTGAAAAGAGGCTCGTGGTGGGCAGGAACAGGTGCCGCATGGGAGTGTGAGCAGGGGGTGGGCAGAGATGAAGATCAGTTCAGATGGAAAATTGAAAGCAAACCCCAGCAGGCAGCATTGAAAATGCTCAGCACGTTGAGATGAGTATGATGGGGGAAGGATCCGCATTCGTGGAAGAATGCTTGCAGGAGGCTCCGAAAGGCCCTGCCACACACACTCACTTCTCCCTCCAGGATCACTCGTGGACCAGCTGCGTGCAGCTTAACTGCTAGTGGGGGAGGTGGAGGGGCGGGGGTACAGGGGGCGGACTCGCGAAGCCTGTAAAGGAAGCTGAAAGACACCATTACACATTATTCAGTGAAAGTGAATATATTTTCAGATTATAAAGTGACAAAATGTTCACCCGTGCAACCAACCGTGATCAGAATTTCTTAACTTTTCTAGGCCTAACACTTCTTCTAGTTGCTGACCTGACATCCATAGCAGGGGTGGACACAGCCTGTGCAATGGTTGGCCCTGTTGCCTCTGAGAAATTCGGCGGTATCCTCTGGAAAGCCAAAGCCTTGAGGGCCTTCCCCCAATTTAGAACTCAAATTTCTTGCCCATCCTTGTCCTTTTCCATAACAACCTTGAATCTAACGGAATTATGATCACTATTTGCAAAATGCTCTCCCAGTGATACCTCTACCACTTGCCCTGCTTCATTCCCTAAAATTATGTCCAGGACCGCCCCCTCTCTTGTAGGACCTTCTACGTACTGGCTTAAAAATATTGGATACATTTTAAGAATTCTGCTCCCTCTAAACCTATCGCACTATGACTAACCCAGTTAATGTTGGGGAAGTTGAAATCCCCCACTATTACTACCCTATTATTTTTACACTTCTCTGAAATTTGGCTGTCTTCCTGTGGGCCAGCTGCTCCTTCTGCAATGACAGAGGATAAGGTTGAGGAGGTTCACAGGCAAAAGGAACTTGAAGGGAGAGGACAGACTCTGAGATTCCTGAGTGGATGACCCAGGGGTGTCCAGCTGCCGCTCCTCCTCCCTTTGGGTGCCCAAGGGCCTCGGCCTGACTCTTTGAGGGGAAGAACTACCTGGAGATGATGTTAAGGTGCCCCTTTTCCCTCTCGTGTTGCCACTGCAGGAAGTCACCCATGGCATGCATCTCTGCATTCTGCTGGACCAGGGTCTCCATGGCGCCACCATCTTTCCCATGGAGAGGCACATGAGGACACCCCTTCATCAGAGAGCAGTCAGACACACTCCTCCAACTTGCGAGCCACTCTGTTGAGGGTTTCCAACAGCTCTGCATGATTTTCCCCCTCCTTCTGCTGACTCTTCATGGTGAATTGGAAGGCCAAATCCAGAGGCTCGTCATCTGACTTGGACTTCACAGACGCCTCTTCCCCATCAGTCCTCCGAGTGCCAGGGAGCTCGCCCTCCTCCTTCTGCGGACACCTGTCCATGCGGTGATCACTAGATTGTGAACCCAAGCCTGCTCTAGATCTAGGTCACACTGAGTTGTGTCTCTCTGCTCTGGTGGAGGGTATGGGTAAGCACTGTGACGGGTCTTCCAGGCTGCTTTTCTCCAGCTCTTCAATGGAGGAGGTGTCCTCTTGGCTGGAGGTGAGGTCCTAGGTGGAACTGAGGGACTGGCTGACTGAGGAAGTTGGTCACTTGGCAGGGGTCCCTGTGAACCAAAGTAGAGATAATTAGTGCATGTCATGAAAGTATAATAATTGTCATAATATTATTGTGATTTATTGTATAAGTAGGTTAATAGTGGGGTTTGGATAGTTTCTGTGCGTGTGTGTGTGGGATTTAATTGAATTGGAGACAACTGGTCTGGATGCTTTGACTCATAAAAAGAAATTAGGTTTCAAATGTTAAATACGTAAATGTGGCTGAAGTTTTAGAATGTGAGGCGAGGATTTGCATTTTTAGATAAATCAGGGTAGTTTGAATTTCAAAGAGATGGTAGGATGTTACCTCTAGCCAGAGAAGCTAGGCCAAGCAGTGTGTTTATTTTTTCCCAAGGGTTACTGATAACATTAGCACCATGAAATGGTTTATATTATGAGAAAGGTAAAGTTCCAAAGACATATGAACAATGGAATTTACATTAAAAGGGAGAAACATGTCTAAAGGAGAATGAGGCTATGTGTCAAGGAAGGCATTGTAAGATCTAACACAAGTGTGAGAAGCCTCCAGTATTTGTGCATTAAGCCTGCTGTCTACAGAAACCGAAGCTGGGAAAAGCCACTTTGAATCCTACTGTCCAAGGTATTGTGTTGATTGGATCTGTTTAAATCTACTTTTTTAGACTGTTGCCTTAACGGGGGTGTAACTGGAAGCCAGATAAATTAGGGGTTTTAGGAGTTATTATAGTGGTAATTTGTAGACCTATGTACGTACTTGAAATCTTTTCTTTTGTTAATAAATGTTTAATTTAGTTTTTTAAGAATCTCTAAAGTCTTGGTGGGCTTATTACTACTGAATTCAGGGCACGCATCTCGAAATAAATATTAATTGTAAAACCGTTGTGATAGCAGGATTGAGTTTCCCTCGTGGATTCGATCCACCTGGCACACATCATCTGCCGCGTCATAACAGTGCATGGCAGCAGATTCAAAAGCAGATGAGAGCACTCATAGTTGTGTTGAGAGAAGGATGATGTGGTGTAGGATCCTCATGAGGGTGTTCGCCACCGACCGCACCATTGCTGCAGGCACAGTCCACGTCCTCACTAGTCAGTGCAATGGCACACTCCTCAAAGTGAGCGAGGGGCCTAATGTGGGCCACTGCCCGGTCTGGGACGTCCCCCTGCTGCTTTGAGCCAGCTTCTCCTGCATGAAAACAGATGGAGAGAGTGTGAGCAGGACACATGGCACTGTGTGGAATGTTTGTGTGGTGAGCGGAGCCACAGATGGGATGAGGACATGAGCTTGAGAGGATATGAGCCTGATGGAGATGTGAGAGTGTGGATGAGAGTTAGTAGTGTTGTCCCTTGAGGTGTGAGATCTCTGTGGATATGTGATGTGAGTGTGTGAGTTGAGAGTGATGAAAAGAGTGTCTTACCCTGGCGGAATGGATGAGACCATTCATCCTTTTGTGTACTGGGTGGCTGTCCTCTTTTGCTGGGCGTTGGCGCTGACTATCACTGCCCCCGCCTCCCATGCTGGATTGGTGGCCTTGCTTGCTGACCTTCGCCCAGAGTGGGGGTAGAGGACATCGTGGTGGCCCTCCACGGCATCCAAAAGGTGTACCAGGGACAGGTCACTGAATCAGGGGACTGTAGTCTTCTTACCTTTCAGGGCCATGTTTTCTGTGCAGCAGCCCAGGGCTGGAAGCACTAAGAGGTGTGCGCGCAGCTGCACTTTAAATATGGCACCTGACGTGAGGAAGCGGCGAGGTGATGGCATGGTGGGCTAATGAAAGCCCGCCCACCATCGAAACTGTGTGTTTCCCAGGCATGCATGATTAATGAGGTGGTTTGGGATGATGCAGTATGAAAAGCCACCAATGCGGCCGGTGGGTAAAACGTTCTTTCTCCCGCTCGCTACCGTACTTAGTGCAAATCTGGGACAATTCTGCCCCATGAGTGGATGCTTTTGTGTTTGTTTTCTCAAGGGACATTAACACCCAAACCTGCAGTACCTCTTGTGACTCACAGGTAAGCATGTGACAATTTGTCCCAAACTGTACAGCTTTAATATATGCAATAACTGACTTTTAAAGAAGGGTAATGATGTATGAATAAATATTCAAATTAGTGGTAATCACTAAATGTTTGTTTTATTTTCAGACACTCTAAAATATCCCTGACAAATAATACAAAAGCAATAGAGGAAGTGTAATTGCTATGATGTTTTTACTCGTATCAGAGAGCCATCTAGTGTTTAGTTAACAATATACAAACATCATACATATCAGGTATGCATTTCTCAAATTACCTATTATGCTCAAACTATTTCCATAATATAATCATACATGATTAGAAAATACAGAATTACAGCTTTCTGAAAGGATGTTACAAATAAATAACATGATTGAAGAGTTCATATGGTGGTTTGTTTCAATAGCATATTCCATTTGTTTAATTATTTTCCTCTCTTTTTTTCTTTGTTCCATATGTCATCTTCTCAATGAGAGAATAGTCAGGCATTCTGCTTCAAGGCCTCTACCAACTTCTAACAGGTTCAGTCAATGGACTGCCAAGCAATTAAGCCACAAAACGGCATAACATGGGTTTGCAATCACAATTCACTACACAGTCAGTTACTGATTTTAGATATCAGAAAGTGCAGGATGAGGTTGAGGATCTTCCCAACTAGAAAGAGGAAAATGGGGAATAGTGCAATTAAGTATAATCCTTTCAACTCTCAGTTAGAGTTTTGTATCAGTAGTGACTTGGGAGCACATGCTCTCCACAGTGTCTCTGAGCCATGAATGTTATGTGCTACAGAGTGATTTAGAAGCAGAAAAAATAATGCCATCTAACAGTTGAGTTAGTTGTTGATGTCATTTGGTGCTATTTGATGTATGCTCAGGATAACAAGTGTGCAGTTAACTGTAAAGAAATGATAGTTTCTTATGTACGGTAGCCTGTTCAAAAGTGTTGACCAGTGACATTACCCTGTCTTCAGAAAAATAAGTTCATGTTATTATACGAGGTTTGTAATAATGAAGCTGGTGATAATGACACTCCATTGTATTAACACAGCAACCGCAATGTCAGCTTGGATATAAACTATATGTATTCTTAAACTAGCAATTTGGGCCCATCAGGTTTTCGGAACATACAATTATTTGGTATTAGTCTGTCATTGCCAGGTAAGAAGCTGTAATTTCCTGCCTTAGGGTAGTAGTTGTTATTAATAGTATAAATAGATAATTTTAAGGACAGAACAAAACTGATGATGAATTATCAAAGGTAATTTTAAGATCATTGTAATTTCCATAATTAGTGGAACTTTATTATCTGTTTAATATTTGTTGGTCACTTATTAAAAAGAGTATTACAGAGACTATTTGTTGCATCTAAATATCATAAGACTGTTTTTAGGTTTTACAATGCTCACTTCCTTTGTTTCAATTAACATTTGTAAAAATGGCTACACATTTCTAATAAGTAATAAAACTGGCATAATTGAAATTATAGGGCTAACAAATGACAACAGTGATGAACACTGTTCATCACAACTCATTTTTATGTTGAATTTTATATATATGTATTTTGTGTTAAGGAAAGTAGAATGGTTCCAGTTTTACTGAGGTTTTGTATGAGCCTTGGTGCCTAGGAGTCTGGATGGACCTGTGGCTGAAAGGTCAGACTCCACAGATGCTGTCAGACCTGCTGAGTTTTTCCAACATTTTTGTTTTTGTTGCATACTAAATTATTTCCTGATTGTGTAGTGACTAGATCTCAGGCTCATAAAATTAGACAGGAAGAGGAAGGATCTATGAAAAAGGAAGATGAAGTAGAAATTCAGTTTACAACCCTTGAAGTTAGAGGTGGGTTAAAAAGGGGTTAGAAGTTTAGCGATTTTGGGAAAAAACACAAAGTAGTAAAAACTGGTCTGTTGCCCAGCGACAATGGTCAAGTGACACAGAGAAAGATAGTTCAGTCAGTGTGTGTCACCGAGTGAAGACAGGCATTTTCAGCTCTTTGAGATAAGAAATACTGCAAGGCTACTGGGAGACTGAGTTTTAGGAACTCGTGTTCGCTCTGCAGTTGAAGCAATAGTGAGTTTAGAGTGGTTTTGGTGTCTCGGGGAGAGATATGAGTTGAGTGAGAACCATCAAGTGAATGCTTAAGAATTCACTGGAAGAAAACGATTTGCATGTATGCCAGTCCCAGTCAAGGAACCTTTGTGGCAAGCTAGTGGTAACTCTTCTCTGGTTTATGTGTCTGTAAAGATATTGCTGGGTAAAGGAATTTTGGGAAATTGAATCATCTTGTGTTTGTACTGCGTTCTTTCCAACCTTTTGTCTGGTGTTATAGAACCATAGAAAGGTTACAGCACAGAAAGAGGCTGTTCAGCCATTGTGTTTGCGTCAAAAACTAGCTGCCCATTCTAAACCCACCTTTCAGCAACCGGTCCGTAGTTTGGCAGGTTACAGCACTTTAGGTGCAGATCCAGGTATCTTTTAAATGAGTTGAGGGTTTCTGCCTCCAGAACCAAACCAGGTGAATTCCAAGCACCCACCACCCTCTGGATGAAGAAGTTTTTCCTTATGTCTCCTCTAATCCTTCTACCAATTACCTAAATCTGTGCCCCCGGTACTTGACCTTTCCGCTAGAGGAAACAGGGCATCCTACTGTATCTTGGCCCCTCATAACCTTGTACACCTCAATCAGGTCACTCCCTCAGCCTCCTGAGTGCAATGAAAATAACCCCAGCCTATCCAATCTTTCCTCATAGCTGCAATTCTCAAGCCCTGACAACATTATTGCAAATCTCCCAATTTGTTCATTTTTCTTGTTTCAATCAACAGTTTTCTCTTCATGTTAAAAGCTCATAAGCAAACACCTGTGAATTTGTTCAGTAACTTTCCTCCACGGTTTCTAAACAAAAAAATTAGAATCCATCAGGCTAGATTTCACTCTGGGATCTGACTTGTCCAGTAGTAACATCAGCTGGGATCATAACACAACTTACAATTCAATAGCGCCTTTAATGTAGTAAAACATTGCAAGGTGCATCACAGGAGCATTATCAAATGAAATTGATCATGAAATTAAATCTAACCACATAAGTCTGTACGAACATTCTTATTAGGAGCATGAGTAGACTATTTGTCCCCTGCTCCACCATTTGATAAGATCATGGATGATCTGATTGTGGCCTCAACTCTACTTTCCTGTCTACCCCCTATACCCTTTGACTCCCTTGTCAATCAAGAATCTATTTAACTCAACCTTAAAAATATTCAATGACCCTGCCTCCACTGCTCTCTGGAGAAGAGAATTCCATAGGCTAACAACTCTATGAGGCAAAAAAAATTTTCCTCATCTTGATCTTAAATGGTAGACCCCTTATTTTTAAACTGCAGGCGGAATTTTCCGAGCCCGCTGGCGGTGGGTGTGATAGGTAGCATGCGCGGAAAATATGGCGTGACCTGCCTCATGACGGCGTGAAGGCAGGTCAAGATCGTCTGCTCAGCCCACCAACAGCCGGCTGTGTTTCCTGCCATCGGTTGGCAGAGAGCTAATTGTAATATATCAGCATATAATTAAAAGGCCATCCCGCCAGGCATTTGGAACCCTACCGTATCGTCCGTCCACATCAGCGGGAAAGCAGGCGATGTGCACTTGGCGACCTTCACTTTGGGGGAACTGAGGTGAATCAGCAGTAGCATTCTTCACAGCTCACCTGTTGTTTACAGGCCTCAGGGGCGTCAGGGAGAGGGGGCAACTGATGCCTGGCCCCAGAGGCGACTGCTGAGGGGGTGGTGTCCAGTGGCAATTGCTGGCCAGCCTCGGAGGTGACTGTTAAGTGGGGGGAGGTGTCCGGGGGCAGGTGCTGGCCAGCCTCATTGTCGGTGTTGGTGGGGGGTGAGGGTCAAGTTCTGTCCTAGCGCTGCATCCCATGCACAGACAATTGAGGTAGGGGGCAGGGTAAGTGAGGGAAGTGGCCATGCATTAGGGGCACCTGTATAAACTGAACATGCCCCTGCAACTGAGACAGCTCAGGCGCAGCCACAATGATATGATTGGGGTCAGGCTCCTAGCCTACTCGCCCATGCAAGCAACGTGGAGGCAAAGGGTCACCAAGCGCTCCATACCTTACGAACTGCCCCCCACCCACTCTCCCCCCCTCCCCCCTCACCAACCGCACCCACCCACCCCAGCACAGACTTTGAGTCCGCAACTACTTTATTGGACCACAGAGCAGTTGGACTGCACAGATTGTACAATCTCCTCGCCAATGCTGGCCATGCAGCAGTCACTGCTGGAGGTGCTCACAGCCCCTTGCAATCTCAGTATCCCAGTTTGGACCAGTGACCCTCATGTCGTAGGTTAACAGGGCAGCCAATGCAGCGCACTCATCTTTGGCCATCCCAGGGGTGACCAGCACTCCCCGGGAAGCATTAAGGGGCGGTTACACAGGGCCAGGAAAGGTGCTAAGTACAGCCATGATAACCACGTCTCTCTCTCTTTCATGGTGCAGGAGGGGATCATGGATCCTGGTGACCTAGCTGTATGCCTCATGGCCTACAGAGACCGTAGAAGATGGAGGAGAGAGCGACTGAGGCATCTGGCCATGCAAAGGCAGGAGCAGCAACCTCATGAAGAAGGAGCAGCAGGGGCTCCCGCACACGCTGCCCAGGAGTGACAATGAACCATGGCTGGTCGGCATCTAGCGACACCCAGGGTCCATAGCCACCGCCTATCATTCCTGACTGAGGTGACCGAGAACCACTGTCACTGGCGGCTGCGTACGTCTAGGCGCCTGGACGTGAAAGTGACCACGGCACTCAATTTCTAGGTCAGTGGCTTCTTTCAGGGATCCACAGGCTATCTCTGTGGCATATCACAAGCTGCTGCCCACAAATGCATCCATGAGGTCATGGATGCCATCTTCTTGAGGGCACACAACTTTGTGCATTTTGCTTGGGACCGTGACAGCCAGGATGCAAGGGCCATTGGATTCTCCCCGATCTCGGGATTCCCACAGGTGCAGGGTGTGATTGACTGCACCCATGTGGCGCTCAGGTCTTTGTCGCTACAAACGGTGGGCTACGTCAACCACAAGGGATTCCATTCGCTGAATGTGCAGCTGGAATGCGACCAGCAGAAAAATATCCTGCAGGTGTGTGCACGGTTTCCAGGGAGTGTGCACGACGCCTACATCCTCAGTTGGTCACAGATCCCAAGTCTTCCACAGTCCACAGAAGCTGCAGGGATGACTCCTTGGGGACAAGGGCTACCCACAGAGGCCATGGCTGATGACAACCATATGGCGGCCTCAGGCTGCAGCAGAGCGACGCCAAAATGAGGCTCATGCTGCAGCTCGCAACTTGGAGGTGCAGACCATCGGGATGCTGAAGATGAAGTTTTGGTGCCTGGGCCGGTCTGATGGAGCCCTGCAATACAGTCCACAGAGGGTGTCTCACATCGTCGTTGTCTGCTGTGCCTTTTACAACCTGGTGCTGCAACGGGGAGAGGAGCTGACTGAGGAGGAGCTGCTTGTCTCCTCAGATGAGGAGGACGCTGATGGTGATGAGGATGAGGAGGTCCTTGGAGGTGACGATGACGGGGATGAGGCCCTCGCAATGGTTGGATGAGGCAGGCGTGCTTGGAAGGCCCTTATAGCTGATTAGATTTGTGAAGGATGATGACGACATGCAGTGAGGTGAACCCATAGATCCTCACACTGTATTTGTGAATTTTTGGCTCCAGTCTGGCTTATGGCAGCGCCAATACCCTCTGTGAGAATGCTCCTGTCATGGAGATGCAGTGGAGGCCCTAATAGTTACTCGATTGCAGGAGGATGATGACGACATGCAGCAAGGACACTCCATCAATCTTCACATAGCCTCTGAGAATGTCTGATTCCCGTCTGGCCGAGGGCAACTCGCTTGAGCTTCGTGATCAGGATTATATCATAGAGACGCAGTCATGAAACTTTAGCAGTTCTGATGCTTTGTCCGCCTTCAGCACCTGAGCCCTTCAGGAGTTGGAGTACAGCATCAATGGTCACAGATGCTGAAGAGATGGGGGACAGCCCCTCCTTAAAGGTGCTAAGAGCACATCGAGAGAATGTGAGAACTCTGTGGTGCCTGCCTACTACATTCTGGCAGCAATGACGAATGCCGCCGAGGTGCAGGCATCAGTAATGTTTTCAGGGAGTGTGAGGCCAGACAATCACTTTGGTCTGAAGGCTGCACAGAGCACAAAGAAGAGGCCCTGGACTGAGACACCTGCCTTTATCTTATGCAGAAAGGTTTAACATCTGAGTGACAAGAACACTGCTCATCAGAACAAGGCAAGGGGACATTCTTGGGAGTTTATTGACAATGCTGAACAGTATGTACAAGTGATTAACACCCGTGCCCAGGCTGTGCAACTAATCCTACTTAACTTTCCTAGCTCTGCCGCTACGTCTTTTTGTTCCCTAGACATCCACAGTGGGGGTGGAGGCAGCCTGCTGACTGCGACACCCAGCCCATGATGACTTTAGCGAGCATCCTCTGGATGGCCGAGATTTGGATGGCCCAGGCCTGCTTTCGAGGTCCTGCTATGTGACAGTGGCACCCTCCTCGGCCTATGGAGCTGGAGCTGCTCAGGTCACAGGAAGAGTGAAGTTGGATTGGCTGGACACTCTTGCAGTCACCTAGATGGATGGCTGCAGAGTGTGCACTTGCTGATCCTATGGGTGCCCGGGCGTCCCAGGCTGACTCCTTGAGGAGCAGGGGTAGCTGGAGTGAGATCGAGCTGCCGGCACCCATCTCGCATACAGGCTGTTGGAGGCCAACTACGGCATCAGCGATGGAGTTCAGCCTCCACAGCATTGCAGGAGTGAAGGCCTGGACCAAGGTCTCCATGGTGGCTGCCAAACTACCACTGTCGACCTCTGTGCGTTAGCATGCTGACACTATCACCTCAGCCTGAAGGCGGATGGACTCCACCATTTGTGCCTTAATCTGAGGAGTGCAGCGAACATCCCTTCCTGATGTTCCCGAGCTTGCCTTTGCAGCTCCAGCAACTGTGACATGACCAAGCCCAGAGGCTCATCATCTGACTCGGACTCAGCAACGTTCTAGTCTCCAGCAGTCCTCTGAGTGCTGGACACCTCGGAAGTCTCTGCCGTCGGCTGCTGTGGTTCAGACAGTGCGATGTGTTCACCAGGTTGTGATTCCGGGGCTACTCTAAAGCTAGGTCCCACCAAGATGTGTGTCTCTGCACTGGTGGAGGGTGTGGGTGAGCGCCGTGATGGAT
Organism: Cetorhinus maximus; assembly: GCF_964194155.1. Taxonomy (NCBI): domain Eukaryota; kingdom Metazoa; phylum Chordata; class Chondrichthyes; order Lamniformes; family Cetorhinidae; genus Cetorhinus; species Cetorhinus maximus. The sequence continues at coordinate 118,522,031 of NC_135888.1, read as the reverse complement.
CTTCAGGGAGGGTGCCTCCAGATTCCTCTCCAGAGGTTTCTTTGGGGCTTGATTGGAGGCCCTGGGTCATGGACTCTGTTGGCTGTTCGGCAGATGTGCCTGCGAAAGCAAGGGGAGATAATTAGTGCAGGGCAGTGGCCTGTGAAAGAGGACACATCACTCACAGCATGGTTGTCTGATGGATGTTGCACTGCTGGATCCTCACTTGGTAGAGCAGCGCCGACCTCACCATCAGCACAGGACCGGTCCAGATCGTGGCTGGCTAGCTGGATGGCTCTGTTTTCAAAGTCCATGAGGTCCACCACCAGTCTGTGACTTTTCTCTATTGTTGAGTGCCAGTTTGTCTTGCATGGATAGGGAAAGGGTAAACAAGATGCCTGCCAGGCTGGATAATAAGTATGCCTGGTCTGTGTGGGCGGTGAGTGGTCCCATGGACAGGATAAGGACAATGTGTGAGAGATTGAATAGTGATGTACCTTGAACTTGAACTAGCAGTGAGTGAGGGCCCTGTGGATGTGTGATGGGTTTGTGAGTATGTGAGTTGAGAGTGATGAGAAGAGTGACTTACCCTGGCAGAACGGAAGAGATTATTGATCCTTTTGCGGCATTGACTGGTTGTCCTCTTCTGAACGGTGTTGGTGCTGACCACCGCTGCCACTGCCTCCCAAGCTGGATTGGTCACATTGCTGCCCATCCAGCAGCCAGAGCGGGGGTACAGGATATCCCGGTGGGCCTCCAAGGCATCCAGTAGTCACTCTAGTTGAAGCAGGGATCTGCAGTCCTTTTTTCTTTGCTGGCCATGTCTTCTGTGCAGCAGAAGCGAGCTGGAAGCAATGAGCACTGTGCTTGCAGCTGGTCTTTAAACATGGCACCTGGCATGATGCGACGGCGGGGTGATGGCCGTTGGGCAATTGAGAGCCCACTCACCATGGAAATGGCATGTTTCGCGGGAGTGCATAAATAATGAGGCGAGTTTGGGACAATATGGCGTGAAAACGTGCCATCACGGACGACAGGCAAAATGTCATTTTACCCACCCACTACCGCACTTAGTGCAAATCTGGGAAAATTCCGCCCGATGTTTGCAGCTTTGAAATGGGGCAGAATAGCACCAGAGGAGATGAAAGCCAGCAGAGATTTAAAAAGAGCGGGAGCTGAGAGTCAGAGTGGAGATTTAAAAAGAATGGGAGCTGAGAGTCAGAGCGGAGATTTTAAAAAAGCGGGAGCTAGACTTGGGGCTAAAAGCGACACAAGAACAGAGCAAGAGTTCCAGAGAGACTCAGGGCCGGAAGCAATGCGAGGACAGAGCAAGAGTTCCAGGGAGACTCACGGCTGAAAGCAGCACGAGGACAGGACGAGAGTTCGGAGGAGACTTGAGGCTGAAAGTGGCGTGAGGACATCACAATTCAAAAAATGACGTGACGCATGGTGGGGCAGCTGATTGGTAAGTAGGGTCAGGTGAGTACATCTACTTATACTTTTTCTACTAATTAAACTGCTGCAGTCCATTAACTTAAACAAAATAAGGTGAGGACTTTGGACTGCAGTGGGAGTATTTGGAGTGGAATAAGGCCCCTAGCATAATTAGTATTCTTTAAAGGGAGTAATTAACAAGCTTAATCTAAAGGGAAGTCATGGCAGCAAAGCTCGCACCCATGATATGCTCCTCCTGCGCTATGTGGGAAGTCATTGACACTTCCAGTGTCCCTGGCGACCATGTGTGCAGGAAGTTTGTCCAGCTACAGCTACTGGCTAACCGCATTTAGGAGCTGGAGCTATGGGTGGATTCATTGTGGAGCATCTGTGATGCTGAGATTATCATGGACAGCACGTTCAATGAGGTGGTTGAATATCACAAAATTGTGAAGGAGTCAGATTGGTGCAAAACACACAACTGGTTTATTAATATCCTTCAGGGAAGGAAATGTGCAGTCCTTACCCTGTTCAGCCTATGCGGACTACATGTTTAACTCTTGGCTGCCTCTGAAGTGGCTTAACATAATACTCAGTTGTATCACATCAGGGCACTAGGGAAGGGTAATATTAATGGGCTTGCCACTGATGCACAATTCCTGAGAATGAGTATATATTTTTTTAAATATCACTATTCAAAGAGAAATGTAATTAAAAGAAGTTGCTTAAAAATATGGTGACAAATCATGGGTACCTGATGATTTATATCTAGGGTTGTCAATCCACTTGGACGTATAGTATATCATCAGATTGTACAATTTCTCTGCTGGCTATTGGTCCTGCTTTCACTTCCCCAGTGAGGTGGCTTAACATGTTTCCTACCAAGTTATATCTGTGAGGTGGGATCGGTCACAAGGAAATTTGCTCTGCCTGCAGCGGCCTGCCATATTTGTTTTACTGCCATGAGCTGGCAGCAACAGACCTGCGCTTGATGGAAGAGCCCAGTGACAACAATCTCCAGGTCTGAAGACAAGTCCAGCAACGATGGATTAAAAAGTTAAGTATTAGAGCTCAGGTTACCAATAAAACAGAAAATGCATTGCAATCCTTGAACTTAAATTTCAGCACAATCATACCAAAGTCAGTTGTCCAAAATTATTGCCTTCAATGATAGGCACTGGTACCCTCAGCGAAGCACAGATATTAAGCCGTTAAGTAAATGTAATAACATTGCTGCAGTGCATGTGATAAAACATCACGTGACTAACCATCCAGGAATAAGTTCTGCCAGACTTGGTAAGGCTAGCTAATACAATATGAATTTGATTTGTCATTAAATCACTTAACATTCTCACATGGCTCAAACTTCATTCTCAGTAGTTCTGGCTTACAAATCACTTATCCAATGTAACACATTATCTGCCAGCTGTTATACTTGAGCAAACTTCCAACCAGTCATATATTACATAAACTATCTCTAATTCTCTATGCTATCCTCCATGTGACGTTGTCATCCTTTATGTAATTCAAGTTATATAGTTCACAATATACATATATATTTTTTAAATATTCATTGTTTTTATTTTAGTGAAAAAGTATTTCGGCTCTCTCAGGATTAAAAATCAGTTATATTGTTGTGCCTGCTAAAATAAATATAGAAAATAAATGTAAATATGTTCAATAAGTAATTGGGTGTTGGTATTGAAATATATGAACTTTAGAGTAGAAGTATAAATTGTAACTCATATTCAAGGCCAGCAAGTATATGTTAATAATTTAAATACTTGTACAGGTTGAGGATTGTTAAAATTAATTTTAACAGCTTTTTGATGGGAACACTTCTGTTCATCAAATGTGTGTTATCTGAACCCTACTCTCTGGAACTCCCGTAAAATCCATCTTCTTTCCTATTTTACTAATTGCTTTAAAAAACATTCTTGAAAGCAAGCTCATCAAATACTTAGGAATTTTCCACTACCATTGGCGAAGGGTGTCATCGCCGATGTGAGTGGACAATAAGACAGGAAGGCCAAAAATAGGTTTTACGGCCTTGTGAAACCAATTTGCGATCATTCGCTCCGTCCGTCAGTGCTGCGCGCTTCCTGCCGTCCAACATCGAGAATTAAATTTTAATGCATTTGCACACCTCTTCATTGTGGCAGTATGCTGGAATTATCCCCCCATGTCAAATGTACCACCCATGTCAGTCTGACTCGAGAACAGCGTGAGTTACGACAGCTTTTACAAGGCAATCTGAACTTTGAGAGGAATTCAGAGGTGAGTGCACACAACTTTGCACAGCACGTATGAGGATTGCCCATTGGGCATCAAGGAAGAGCTGCTGCAAATTTGGCGGTGGGGAGGGGGCCACAGGCAAGTTGCTTTTTTCCCAGCTGGTGAAAGGGGTGGGGAGGATGAGGGAAGTGCCCACGCTTTTGGAAAAACTTGTCAAAAGTGTGAATTCTTCTGCAGCCGACACCGTTCAGCAGCAGCTCCACGACATGCTTGCAGTCAGGCCTCTGAAGCATTTCTGCCCACTCAAGCAATGCAAAAGTATGACTGCGCCACCAAATGCTCCAGAACTTTCCACTCCTCAGGCACAGATGGCAAATTAATATACATTAATTTAGTGTAGTTTTAGTTTTAGTGGACGCAGAACAAATGGATGACTGGGCAAGTTGTAGAATCCCCTTGCAAAAGGTGGCTATGGCACAATCACGGATGGGGGTGCTCAGAGCCCGGTTTGGACCAGTATCCGTCATGGTTCAAGTTAACAAAACAGCCTCACAGTGTGGGTTAGGAGAATGCCTTTGCCTGAGCTGAGAGCACAGCATGCAGTCCAGCGACCAAAGCTGCTGCCAGTTGGTCAAGTGAAGCGGGACGGAGGTGGGTAGGGTTTCAGACAGTCATGAAGTGCACTACTCACTGGCCATCCAACTGGTGACCAGCACTCTCTGCCATGCGTGAAGGGGCCTTCAGACTTTACCAAGAGAGGTTCTTAGGACACACATACTAACCCACATATCTCTCCCTTTGATCCTGTAGGAGGAGATCATCAGGATCATGGAGCCTGGTGATCTAGTGGTATGCTTCATGGTTTATGGGGACAGAGAAGAAGTAGTCGAGTGCAACGGAGGTGCCTGGCTTGTCAACGGGAGGAGCACCACCCTCAAGATGAAGGTGCGGCAGGGCGTGCTGCGCACGGGGCTGAAGATCCACAGAGAGCCGTCACACGTAGGCACCTCTCTAGATGTCATTGGCTCCTTCCAGGTGACCTGTGCAGGATCTCGCAAGCTTCCATCAATGAGTGCATCCAGGAGGTCACGGACGCCATCCTCGTGAAGGCACAGAACTTTGTGCATTTTGACTAGGATGAGGCAAGTCAGGGTGCGAGAGCATTGGGATTTGCAGCGATCTCTGGCTTTCCACAGGTGCAGGGTGCAATTGATTGCACTCATGTGACACTTAGATTTCCATGGCAACAAGCAGTGAACTATTTCAACCACAAGGGCTTCCTATCGCTGAATGTTCAGCTGGGGTGAGAACACCACAAATGCATCCTACAGGTCTGTGCATGTTTGCCAGGGAGTACCCAGAACTCCTACATCCTTAGCAGGTCTCAGATCCATGACATCTTCCAGGGTCTACAGAGGCTGCAGGTTTGGCTCCTCAGTGACATGGGCCTACGCACAGAGGACATGGCTGATGATGCCCGTGCGGCGGCCTCAAACTGCTGCAGAGAGATGGTACGGAGAGGCTCATGCTGCAACCTGGACTTTGGCGGAGCAAACAATAGGCATATTAAAAATGAGGTTCCAGTGCGTTGTCAGGAAGATATAATAATTTTCATAATGTTATTTGGAATTTGTTGTAAAGTAGAGTAATAGCAGGGTCTGTGTCTATGTACGTGTGTGTGTGGGACGTAATTGAATTAAATACAGCTGGTCTGAAGGATTTGATGTGAAAAGAGAAGCTTGGTTTGAAATGCTAAGTAGGTAAACATGGGTGAAGTTTTAGAATATGAGGTGTAATGGGAATATTTACATTTATAACTAAACAGAGTAGCTTGAATTTAAAAGAGGGGGTGAAATGTTTTACCTAGCCAGGAGAAGTTAAGAAACAGTGTGTTTATTTTTCCCAAAGATTACTGGTAAAATTGGTGCTCTGATAGATTTTTATTATTAGAGAGGTAAAGTCCAAAGACATAGTGAAACAATGGGAATTTGCATTCAAAGGGGAAAATATGTATAAAGGAGAGAAGGCTGTGTGCAAGGGAAGGCATTTTTTAAAGATCTAACACAAGTGTGAAAACCCTCAAGTTGCTGTCTACAAGGAACCGAAGCAAAGGAAGAACTCACTTTGAATTCGACTGTCCAGGGTGTGTGCTTTACCTGGGTCTGTTTAAATCTATGTGTTTTACTGTTGCCTTAACAGAGTTTGAACTGGGAGTTAGATTAATTAGGGGATTTAGAAGCTATTATAGCAGTAATTTGTAGACATATGTATGGGCTTACAATCTTTTGTTTTATTAATAAATGATTAATTTAGTTTGTAAAAAAACCTCTAAGACTCGATAGCCTTTTTACTGAATTCAAAGCCCGCGTCTCGACATAAATACAAGTTGCAAATAGAGGTAGCAGCTGCTTCAAGTTTCCCTCTGAGATTTGAGCAGCTTGGCATTTACCATCCGCCTACCTTAACATGCCTCGACAGGTCTGCTGGAGAACCGCAATACAATCCCCAGAAGCTCATCATCGGAGCTTGCTGTGCGCTACACAACCTGGCACTGCAATGGGGGGAGGACCTGGCTGAGGAAGAGATGGAAGAGCTGCATATCTCCTCCAATGAGGACAACGTCAGAAGGGGAAGAGGGTGATTAGATCCTCGAAGGCGACGGTTCTGGCAATGAGCCCATCGCACTGGCCAGACGAGGCAGGCATGCGCATGAGGCCCTAATAGCTGCAAGATTTGTGGAGGATGATTATGAGATACAATGAGGCCAGTCCTAACATCCTCACTTTGCATATGTGAAGGTTTGACTCCTGTGCAGCTGATGGCAGGGCACAAACCCTCAGTGCTCAGCCTCATGTCATGGAGGTGCAGCAGAGTTCCTAATAGTTGCAAGATTCCAGGAGGATGATGATGACATACGGTAAGGACACTCCGTGGATCTTCACATTGCCTCTGTGAACTGCTGACTGCTGTTTGCCTGAGGGCAGCTCGTTTATACTCTGTGATCAGGGTCATATCATGGAGATGCAGCCATTAAACTTAAAGTGCACCTGATCCTTTGTCTACCTTCAGCACCTGTCCCCTTCAGGATCACACCATCATCGGACACAGATGCTGAAGAGATGGCAGGGCCAGGCCCACCTCAAAGTTGCTGAGAGCACACAGAGAGAATGAGAGAACTCTGTGACACCTGCCCACTACATTCTGGCAGTAATGACAAGTGCCAGCGAGGTGCAGGCATCACTGATGTGTCCAGTGAGTGTGAAATCAAACCATCACTTTGCTCTGAAGGTCACACACTGCACAGGGAAGAGGCCCTGGACTGAGACATCTGCCTTTATCTTGTGCAGGAACCAAGGTTTCACATCTGAATGGCATGAACATTGCGCATCATAACAAGGAGCCATAGACAAGGAGACATTCTTGGGAGTTTATTTACAATAGTGAACATTATGTCGAAGATTAACACCAATGCCCACGTGGTGCAACTACATTGTCTTAACTTACCTAACCCTGCCGCTACATCTTGGTGCTCCCTCGACATCCAGAGCGGAGGTGGAGGCAGCCCGTTGACTGCTACGCCCTGTTGTCTATGATGACATTGGCGGGCGTCCTCTCGAGGGCCAAGACCTGGAGTGCCCCAGCCTGCTTTGGGTATCCTGCTGTGGGTCAGGTGCACCCTCCTCGGCCAGTGGAGCTGGAGATGATGGGGTCACAGGAAGAGGGTATTTGGATCAGTCGGACATTCCCAGAGTCACCTGGGTGGATGGCCCCGGGGTGTCGAGCTGCTTGTCCTCCTCCCTATGGGTACCTGACAGCCCCTGGCTGACTCCTTAAGGAAAAGGGAAAGCTGGAGCGAGATCGAGCTGCCCCACACCCCTCTCGTCTTGACACTGTTAGAGGCCAACTATGGCATCAGCGATGGAGTTCAGCCCTCACAGCAGTGCAGGGCCAATGTCCTGGACCAAGTTTTCCATGGTGGCCACAATCCTGCCAGTGTTGACCTCAGTGCGTTGGCATGCTGGCACTATCACCTCAGATTGAAGGCAGATGGACTCCTCCATCGTGCCTTGCAATCTGAGGAGTGCACCAGACATCTCTTCCTGATGTTTCCGGTGATTGTCTTTGCAGCTCCAACAACTGATTGAGGACTGAGCCCAGAGGCTCACCATCTGGCTCGGGCTCAGCAGATTCCTTGCCTCCAGCAGTCCTCCGAGTGCCAGTTGACTTGGATGTCACTACCTCAGCCTGCTGTGAAACAGCTTGTGTGCTGTGCTCACCAGATTATAATCCTGAGGCTGCTTTACATCTAGGTCCCACCAAGGTGCGTGTCGCTGCGCTGGTGGAGGGTGTGGGTGAGCACCGTGATGGGTCTTGAATGGTGCTGCCCTCAAGGTCCTCATCCAAGATGCTCTTGGTGCTGGGTTCAGAGTCAAGGTTGCATGAGGGCAACGTGGCAGATGTGCTTAGAAGAGAAAGTGAAGATTATTAATGCTTGGAAGCTGTGTTACACACAGAACAGTAGGCCCAGGGTAGCATTGACAGAGGGGTGATTTGGTGCAGGATCCTCATGTGGATGCTTGCCGCCCACTTCACCATTGGCACAGGAGCGGTCCACATCATTTATGGCCAGCTCCAAAGCGCGACCCTTGAACGGAGTGACAACCTTGCTGTCCGACACTCAACCCCAGGTCCGGGACCTCTCCCATTGATTGTGTGAGATCTTATCCTGCATAAAGAAAGATAGAGAGAGTGTGAGCAAAGTGCATGCCAGGCCAAATGAGAAGGATGTCAGGCATGCACGTGTGCTGAGTGGAGCCATAGACAGGATGAGGAGGCAACCTCCAGAGGAGATGAGGCTAGATGGAGATGTGAGTGTGTGTGAGAGAGTGCGTGGTGATGTCTCTTGAGCTCCCAGTGATATGCCAGTGAATGTGTGATAGGCTTGTAAATGTGTGAGTTGAGAGTGATAAGATGGTTGGCTTACCCAGTGGCACAGATGAGATCATTCATCTTTTTATTGCACTGGATGGCCGACCTCTTGTGTGCAGCGTTAGCACTGATCGCCGCCTCCCAAGCCTGAATGGTGAGATGGATGGGCCTCCTGCGGCCAGAGCTGGGATAGAGGACGTTGTGATTGGACCTCTAGGGCATCCAAAAGCACCTTCCAAACCCATGACTACCACCATCTAGAAGGACAAGGGCAGTAGACACATGGGAACACCACCGCATATAAGTTCCCCCCCCCACCAAGTCACTCACCATCCTGACTTGGAAATCTATCGCCATTCCTTCACTGTCGCTGGGTCAAAATCTTGGAACTCCCTTCCTAACAGCACTGTGGATGTACCTACACCAAATGGACTGCAGTGGTTGAAGAAGGCAGCTCAAAACCACCTCTCAAGGGCAACTGGAATGGGCAATAAATGCTGGCCCAGCCAGCGAAGCCCACATCCCGTGAATGAATAAAATAAGAGACGTTCCAGGGATGCGTCACTGAATCTGGGGGCTGCATGACTTTTGGGCCCATGTCTTCACTGGTGCAGTCCTGGGCTGCAAGCATTGAGAAGTATGCATGTGGCTGCAGTTTAAATATGGTGCCTGGCGTGAGGAAGTGGCGGGAAAATCGGAGACCAGCCACCAGCGATTTGGCGTGTTTCCTGTGACTACATAATTTATGAGATGGGAAGGGGACGATGCAGCGTGAAAATCTGCCGTTATGCTCGGCGGGTAATATATCTTTTCTCACACCTGCTACTGCACTTAGTGCAAATCTGGGACGATTCCGCCCTTGTGTTTTTTTCTCAGCTCCTACACAAAGGCTCAAAGTTTGGTTCTTTTTTCCTCAAACAACCTTCTTTTACCTTAAAGCAATGAAAATGATATCAAAGTTCAGTTTATTATTACATAATTTTTAAATCCTTATTAGTCCTTTTACAGTATAAAAATAAAATGCAGAAATTTCAAATCAGCCACTAGGTGGTGATATTATTTGTAATCGTCAAAGAATACTGGTGTCAATTTAGTTTTTCCTTTTGTGGATTGGGCACATTTAAAAATTGGAATACAACTACCAACTTTGAAACAGAAAGGCAATAATTCACAGAGCAAGTTGAAAGATTTGTGCAACTCCATCTGCTCTATAATTAGAATCTATGGCTCAGTTACAGCTGAATACAAACCCTCTAAAAGTTAACACCATCTTTCACCTTTGTTTCATTATTTTCCTTATTTTTCCCAGACATAACTGGACATAACCCAGGCAACCTGACACCTCCCACAGTCACCCCATTCATGCTCTAGTTTAGTAGGAGGTGCGCTGGTTAAGATCAGGAATTCACTATGATGGTTCTTGTGTTTGTATCAGGAGGAAGGTACCTATATCTTATTACTCTGATATGCAGTGCAAATTTGCCATAGGGCAGAATTTTTATGTCAGTGTGTGGGCGTGCGCCCAACCTGATCGGATGCGAAATTGAGAGAGATGATGTCGCTCGCGCGATATTTCGGTCAGCGGGCCCGCGCGAGTTCAGAAGCGCGCTCACCGACAGTAAGAAGACAATTAAAGTTGTTAAGGTTCCAATTGTCCCCGGTTTTCCGTGGTCCGTCCAACCTTATGGTTGGCAGACAGGCGAATCTGCCAGGCAGACTTTTGCTGAAATCTCATCCAAGGGCAGGATGAAGTTTGCATTACTAAATAAAAAAATAAAAATGCATTGGCAGAATTTTCATCATATATATGTTCAGACGGCTGATTCTGATGCGTGGACATTTTTTTCCGGATTTTAAAATCTTTACTTATTTGCTTTAAATTCTTCAGCTCCCTGAGGCTGCTCTCTGCCTTCAGGGAGCTTTCATTCAGCGCTCCCCTGCGCCCACGCTTATGTCAGCGCCCTGCCTCCTCCCACCCCCACCCCGGCAGCGCTGAGCATTTCAGTGCATGCTTCACACTGGCTGGCCATTAACTGGCCAGCCAGCGTGAAATTGCAGTTGGACGATCGCGGGCGGCAGTCCGTTTCTGGGCCACTCCCACGTGGCGTCCGCACGCCGACCTAAAAATCCTGCACATTGTTTTGCTTCACTTACACGGTGAAAGGATTTTGAAGTACACCTGATATAGTTGTATTTATAAAATTACATATTTTTTCACATTTTATGAAGATTATGCCATTTTGTTTCATTGGAAATACTGAAATAATTTTTCCTTTGAAAATTATTTGGAAGAAAATCTCAGTTTAAATGTCATAACTATGCATCACAGGATAAAGTATAAGTCACATTGTTCCTCGATACAAAGATACCAATCTACAAGTATACAAATAAGCATATTTTAAACTATTTTACCAATTATACTATTAATTTTAATATAGTATAAATATAACAAGGACACAAGGATATGATTTGTATCCCACTTCTGCTGTTTAGAAAGTAACAGGTTAGCACCCTAAGGGGAGATATTGATCTCAAAAAGACATCTTCTTCTATTTGTGCACACATGGACTGAGAAATAACAGTAACAGTAAGAGGCCAGAAGTAATATGATTCACATGCGACTGTATAAGCCTTTAAGTAGTGACATCCTGTTTGGGATGGCTGGGGACCAAATAGTGTTGTCTATTATCTTTGGCTTATGGCTTAAAGTGTCTGTATCCAAACAAATTATGAGAACCATTATTATAATAACAATGGGAACTGAAAAGGAAACAAATAAATTACAACTACACAGGTAAAACCCCATTTATTTACCTGTAATTTACAGTAAACAAATTTAAAACTTTAACAAAACAAAAACAGAATTACCTGGAAAAACTCAGCAAGTCTGGCAGCATCGGCGGAGAAGAAATCAGTCGACGTTTCGAGCCCTCATGGCCCTTCGGCAGAACTGCAGCATAGTTTCAACAAGGGAGAAATATAAATTGGTTTAAGGTGGGTGGGGGGGGAAGAGACACATTGAGGGTGTGGTGTGATGAAACTATGTTTCAACCCTTGTTGAAACTATGCTGCAGTTCTGCCGAAGGGCCATGAGGGCTCGAAACGTTGACTGATTTCTTCTCCGCCGATGCTGCCAGACTTGCTGAGTTTTTCCAGGTAATTCTGTTTTTGTTTTGTTTTGGATTTCCAGCATCCGCAGTAGCTTTTAGCTTTTTGTTTTTAAATTTAAAACTTTAGCCAATTACCAGGGCTTGTAATGTGTAAATGCTTACAAGTGTACACATATTCTATTAATTTTCTGTGTATAGTACAAGAGCTATAGGCCATTATTCAGGGAAATCTACTTTATTTGTAAGATTGCTATACTTGTAAGCAAACAGGCTATCATAGTTACACTGGAGGCATTCTGAGAAAGCTAACAGGTTCATTCGTGCATGCTGGGAAATGCTAAGCATGGGGAAAGGATTCTCAAGCTGGTACAGTAGATGCTTCCAATTAAAATTTTGGTACTACACTGGAATAAAGTCTGACAAAGAAGCAAACCATTAAGATTGACTAATGCCGTATTGTTCTTATGTATGTGGTGTAAAGATCACTTGGAGAAGCCAGGTGTCTCCTATATCATGACTTAAGCTTTACAAGCCAATAAAAGATGACCAAAGATTATGGTGACTCACTGCAGAGTTTAGCCCCAGCATTCCAGAGGAAGGTAAAACTGCCCAACACCATACAATTTACCTATTATATCAGTAGAGATTGTATATCTTGTATTACATGTCACAGAGGGGTAGTCTTAATACTGGAACTCATCAGTGATACACTGAAGACATACTGTAAACCTTAACTTCCTAAGCCATATTGTAATCTTGGACATTGATCTTAAATTGTTAATAAGCAAAACCCAGCTGGAACTGAGATGTTGTGATGCACTTAATTACTGTTAAGTCTGTGATGATATGGATTTTGCTGATCAATATAAAACATACAATTGATTCATTGTAACCATCAATGCTTAACTTTGAGATGATGTCAATTGTGTTAAATAGAAGTTTTAGTTAATACATCTTTGTGTTGGATTTGTTCTTTGATGACTGTTAAATGTGAATTAATTTACACTTGGCTCACTGTTGTACTGTGATTGATTTTTAGCTTAGTTAACTATTGATATGATTTGTACTAGGAAAAACATCGCAGTCTGAAGGCTGGCTGACTTAGGAATCATATATAAAAATGGCCAGTCCCAATCAAATTTTCTTATGTATATGTATTAGGAAAGAAAAGGAAGACCTGATTGATACTCGAACAAATATAAATTACGTATTAGAATTGATATTTTTCTCACAAATTTTGCAGTATTTAACATTCATTTACTGTAATAGGCCATACAAATGCACTGCCTCCTCTATCAGCAACATAGCTTGCTATGTTTTTAAACACCTACAGTTATGGTGATTCTTGTTCATACAACCATGGAACCTTAAAGCACAGAAGGAGGCATTTGATCCAAGATGCCTTTGTGGGTTCTTTGAAAGAGCTGTTCAGTTAGTTAGACTCCTTCACTCTTGTCCCATTGTCCTACATTTTTTTTAGTTAGACTGCGTGCAGAGGTAATTTATTGAAATGGTACCAGTATTGTGGGATTTCAGTTACATGGAGAAAGGAAGACTGCATTTATTTAGCACCTTCAAGAATATTGTCACTGTTGTAATGTGGTAAACACAGCAGTTAATTTTCATGCAGCAAGCTCCCACTGATAATGACCAGATAATCTGTGTTTGTGATGTTGGTTGGGTGAAATATTGGCCAAGGTATGGGGATAGATAACTCTCCTGATCCTCTTTGAAATAGTGGCCTGGGATATTTTACAGGCCAGGCCACAGTTTAACATCTCATCCGAGAGACAGCACTTCCAATAGTATATCACTCTCAAAGTACTGTACTGGAGTGTTAGGCTAGATTTTGTGCTCAAGTCCAGGAGTAGGACTTAAACCAACAACCTTCTTGCTCTGGGGTAAGAGTGCTACCAACTGAGCCACAGCTGACACACAACTACAATAGAGATTAGAGAAGCTGAGGTTGTTCAAAAAAGAGACAGTAAATAGGGCTATTGATAGAAGTGTTCAAAATCAAAAGGGCTTTGTTACAGTAAATAAGGAGGAACTGCTTCTTGTGGCTGAATGTTTGTTTTTATTCATTCTTGGGCTATGAGCATCTCCAGCAATGCCAGCATTTGTTGCCTATACCTAACTGCCCTTGAAAGGGTAGTGGTGAGCTACCTTCTTGAAGTCCTGCAATTCATGTGGTGTAGGTACACTCATAATGCTGTTAGGAAAGGAGTGTTTTTTAAAATTTCACCATAGGATATGTGCACCACCGGCAAGGCCAGCATTTGTTGCCTATCCCTAATTGTCCTTGAGAAAGTGGTGGTGAGCTCCAGTAAAGGAATGGTGATATAGCTCCAAATCAGTATTGTAGTGTAAGGGTCTGACACATATAGGGATAATGTGAGACTGATTACAGTACTACCCACAAATGATGTAAGAGAGCACATAATCCGCATCCAGGGTAAGTGTGGTGTTGGACAGGGCTGTGTGTACCAGCAGCATGGAGGCAGCTCCTAGCTTGTACCCTTTACTGTATACTTGTAAATAGCTCTAAGAGTCAAAAAAGACTTGCAGTTGACCCACGTATGACTACAAAGACTTCATTAGACCCACCGAACTGTAACCAACACCCTACAATATGGTGGCAGCAAAGGAACAAAAACCCAGAACTTTGCTAAAATGCAGCGACAAACCAAAATGCTAGAAGACTGAGAAAAATTCAACAAAGCCTTCTGACCTGAAAAAAACTCCGGTAGCCGAGGCGCAGAGGAAAACTTGCCAGGAAAATGCTCCAAAGAAAGGCTTGGAAGCTGAAGGCAGAGATTTAAAATTCCTTAATGTAGCAGAAGAGAAGACTTCATTGAATCTCCTTTGAAAGTCCAGCTTCAGAGTACAGAGTTGGCAGAACTTGCAAGGGTGAGCTAAATCTTTTAAAATTTCAGGCTGCAGCAAGTCTTGAGAAATCTTTAAAGTAATTTGGTGTCAGAAGTGCAGTCTGAGAGAAACCTGTCGCTAAAACATGATCCCTGAGTCGGAGCCTAAACCTGTGGCACTGAGCTCGTCTGAAGAAAAGAGAAAGAATTGACTAAATATTTTTGGAACATCGCAACTGTTCAGCGCGTTGAAAAGCAAGCAAAAGCTCGAATTCGATGGGCTCATGAATCATAAAGGTAAAACGCTGAACAAGAGAAGTCTGCTGGCAGCCAATCCAGACAACCGTTATTTTTAAAAAATTTCAAGCTGAGCGCCATCGCTCTTGTTGCAGAGCCTGCCAAAACCAGCAAGCACGGGAAATTTTTGTTTCCGAGTGAACGGCAATGCCATCTTGAAATCCACAAAGGTCTTAAAGCAGAACATACACTTATAAAAACTGAACTATGGATCAGAATTCCACATTTCCAAATCAATTTGGACTCATCCAAGGCCCAGATCAATCATAAAATTGGGGACTTTGGAGGAAAAGATTCCCAAGATACAGCATCGCTTCAGGTATAAATAATAAGTCAGAGAAGAGCAGATGAACACATTGTTTTACACGCCAGACCTGAATGCTGATGACATTATTGCAAGACAGAGAATTAATGAATCATCCGCAAAATTCGAAGAGGTGCTAAAATCTTTCAACATTTATTTCAATCTAAGAAGCAATAAAATACTTGAAAGAACTAAATTCAGTGAGAGTCCAAATGCCAGGAGAACCTGTTGATTCATTCATCAATGATCTGTACAGGATAGCAGGAGGTTGCGAGGATAGAGACTTAAAATCTGTGCTCATCAGAGACAGAATAGTGGTAGGAGTGGTGAACGATGTACTCTGACCTCATGCAAGCAAAGGAATATCTAACCCAGAAAACACAATCAGATAGTTAGGAAGTCAAAACCCCATGAGCAGCATGGAATCATTTTCAGGGGAGAAAATAAACCATGGTGCAGAGACCAACCACATTTCAGCTAGTTAAGCAACAAAGACACAGGGACACCAGGCCAGGGAAAGCAATGCCCGAACTAGCAAGCAGAGCGAACATGTCAACGCTGTTGAGTAAAGCGCCTCTACAGGCAAGATCAATATCCTGCAATTTCAGCCCAATGCTTTCAGTGCAACAAGATTGGACTCTACAACAAACTGTGTGGGGCAAAAACTCTGAAATGTTCAGAAGGCCCAAAAATTACCCATGAGGTCAAGACTGCAAGCCCAGAAGACCACAGCCATGCTTCTTGGGTGAGGTCAAAGATCTTAGTTTCTCATTTTAGAATACACATGTTTCAATCAATGGCCATTTAACAAATTTTAAATAGAGATAGTTCCTAGCTTGTACCCTTGACTGTATATCTGCAAATAGTTCTTAGAGTCAATAAAGACTTTGGAGGAAAAGATTCTTAAGATATAGCATCGCTTCAGGTTTAAATAAAAAGTCATAAGAAGAGCAGGTGAACACACTGTTTTATTCACTAGGTCCGATTGCCGATGACATTATTGCTAGACAGGGAATTAGTGAATCATCTGCAAAAGTCAAAGAGCTGCTAAAATCATTCAACAATTACTTCAAGCTAAGAAGCAATAAAATACTTGAAAAAACTAAATTCAACGAGACTCCAACAGCCAGGAGAACCTGTTGATTCATTCATCAATGATCTGTACAGGATGGCAGAAGGTTGTGAGTACAGAGACTTAAAACCTGTGCTCATCAGAGACAGAATAGTGGTAAGAGTAGTGAAGATAGTTCACTTACATATGACTATGAAGACTTCAGACCTACAGAACTGTAAAAACAATGTGAAACATTAGATGTGATTCCGCAATTGGACCATTTGCTAAATAATCCTCAGTATGCTAAGAATTGGGCTGCCAACCAATTTAAGATTGTCAGTCGGGCTTGCAGTGTGGTACATTTTCGTTTACTGGAAGCTACATATATTAATACACAGGGCCCTGTTCTTTGAAGACAGAAAGAACATGTGCACACATTAAGCCTGTTTCAGCTAAACAAAATAAGTGACAGCCAATCACTGGCTCATTCCTCAGGGCAATACCTTGTCCAATCAAAGTCAAGCTGCCTGGTTTAAATTTCAAACAGTGCTTGGCAGTTAACTATCAGTCACCATCAACTGCTGCATTCTCCATGGCAATGCCTCTACCAGAATCCAGCTCTCTTCTCATACAGTATAAATTGTTGTTCCCTTTGCATTTGGTATTCTTGTGAATTATTCTGATGGGTGCAAGATGAAAAGCTTCAATAAAAATGTCACTCTTTTCAGCAATACTCAAGTTCTGTACTATCAAGATTTTTGTATGCTCACAGTGTATACGTCCAGGAGCTAATGCACGAAACATAATGCGCATGACAAAGGGCAAACTGACATTTTTAACCTGGGTAAAATTTATAACTATAGGCGTTGGCACTTTGCATACAATACCTAGTGACTGAACTACCATCTTTCTCTGCCAAATTCTGTGCAGAAGGGCACAGTTAACTGTCACCCTGCTAGGTTGTGTATTTGGTGAGGGGACAGTGGCCACTGCAGAACTGATTTTCTGGGTCCCTTTGTGTTCTCAGTAAACCACCAAGGAAAATTTTCCAATACATATCTGTCCTCATTAGATTTGCCTCTGACTTTATCTTATTTGTTATTATACTATCTGATAAAGAAAAGCAAAGAAAAGCTTTAGTATTTACTCAAGAAATGCATTGTGTGTTCCCCTCTCTGCATTTTCTCTCACTGAAGAACACCTTGGTTCTCAATTATCACCTTCAGAATGCAGGGCCTCGCTTTATAAATAGTGTGTGCACTACAACCATCTTACATACTGATTGAGGTTTCTACATATTGCAAAGGAACAATGCACTACCCCATAACATTTCCCAGCTGCCCAGTCCAGTGCTTTGTTGCTACAAGTATCAGAATAGTCTCATTAAGAAAATGCTCTATTCAATGTGAAATGTGTCACATGATGCACAGTCAGACACAAGGGCTTTTCTGTTTAATCCATGATGTATGCAAAGTGCACTACAACATGAGAAGAGGGGCACCCTCTGGGTCACTGACTCTTTAGTCTATTTTCAATTCTTGACAGAATGTGATGCCTTTTGTATATAGCTGACCTCCTGCAGATTCATTACACATCTTATTTTAACATGTTTGAAAACTGTCGCCAGGGCATTAATGGTGACTTCCATAAATTCTGTCACATAGCAGCCCTACTTGGAGATGCTATCACTTCTGATGGTGCCTGACTGGGAAAGAAAAAGACAAAGGTGGATAACAGTTGATAGTAATGTACAGAGAAAAAATCATGGGTTCATTTTTGTGATTTGCTACACAGTAAGTTACTGATCTCAGAGAATGCGGAAAGTTCTAACTAAACGAAGTATTTCACTTTTTCTCTCGCCTCTGCTCCTCCCTTTCTCTTTCTGTCCTCCCTCACCTCTCCTTTCTTCTATACTTCTTTCCCCGTCCACCCTGCTCATCCCCTCCTCCCTTCCCCCACTCCTCTCCTTCTCTCACCCATTTCACCCCTCCCTTTCACCCTTCTCTCCACCAGCCTTGCCACTTTTTCCCCTCTCCATCCACTCACTCTCATTATCCTTTCCTTCTCTCTCCTCCTTCCATCTTCTTCCAATTGTTTTCTGTCCTTTTTCTGGTTCCTTTCTCCTTCCCCTCTCCTTCCTTCCCCTTTCCCCCGCATAACCTGCTCTTTTCCTTTCACCTCATTTCATTGTTCCTTCTTCTTTCCCGCACCTTTTCCCCCTCCCCTCCTTCACCTCACCACCACCTCTTTCTCTCCTGTCTCCATCACTTTCTCCCTCTCCTACCTGAGTTCAGGTCTCCTTTGCCTCTCCTATTCTTCTTTTTCCTTCTTGCTCCCAGCCTTCCACTTCCCTTTCCCTCTCCTCTTCCCTGCATTTTCCTCTTCTTTTCCAGCTCATCATCATCCTCCCCTTCCCTCCTATTCTCCACCATACCACCTGCTTCTTTTCTCTTCCCCGTCTCTGTTCCAATCTGCAAAGCTCAAACTACTCAGGAACCATGACTCAGTTGAATCAGGCAATGTCAGTGGCCAATCCAATACGCTTATGTAACCAGTAGTGCAAAAATGCAGCCTAGTTCCATGCTTTCAAGCAATTTGTCTTCTGTCACTAAAGAGCCACTATTAATCATAGGTTTTATATTCCAAAGTGACACATTGGCTGGGATTTTGTGAGTAGAGGTGCAGGTCTTAGGGCTGGAAGCGAGTGGCACTGGTGCTCCTCACCCATTCCTTCATTGCACTGCTATCTCTCACGAGCTGCCTAATTAACACCGGTAGGCCAGGGTGGGGGGAAGCGTTGGGAGGGCTGATGCTGATGGATGTGCTGGCTCTGCTTTAAAGGACTGCCATCACCAGAACTCAGCTGAAGCCTTCTCTCCTTAAAGCCTTCCCTCCTTGAAGCCTTCCTTGACTGGAGCCTTTTCTGGATCCAGCCTTCCCTGAAGATCCAGCCTTGCCAGAGGAAGAAGGCCATCAAGTTAGTGAAGCAAGCATTTTGAAGGAAAGCAGAACGAGATGCTTGTTGACATGGCAGAGGAAGATCTCAGGTCTCCGCACAGTTCAGTGACAACTCTCTGCATGGTCTCCTCCAGGCAAATCAGAATAGTTGGGAGGTCTCTTGCCCAGGGACAGAAGGACAAGACACCCCACCTAACCAAGGAAGCTAGGATGGAGATTGCAGAGGTGGTGAGCAGTCCTGGGATCATCCAGAGAACTTGGCTGCAGTGCTGCAAGCGTGTGAATGACTTCTGTTCCACCAATATGAGTATCGCATACCTTGGTTCTGTTAAGGGTTAACAAATGGATAAGTGTGAGGGTGCAGTTGTTGGGGAGGGACAGCGCATTCAGTTGGCAGCAATAGGGTCAGGCTGCAGCATCTCCTACGAAAGGAAAGGATATACCTTAGTCAATGGATGCGAGTCTGTAAGTGGTGGCTCTTGCAAGGTTGCTTCAGAGTGGCCTAATGCTGGAGGCATTCAAATGCCCCTAAAATGAACAGCCTGGATGCCATGCACTTAGACATTGTGCTTGTTATTGTAGGGCAACTAGCATTCTGTTGAAGAGTCATGCGGACTCAAAACGTTAACTGTGTTCCTCTCCACAGATGCTGCCAGACCTGCTGAGTTTTTCCAGGTATTTTTGTTTTTGTTTTGGATTTCCAGCATCCGCAGTTTTTTGCTTTTATCTTAGCATTCCTCTTACTTGTTCCTGCAGAGGAGAGCCCACAATTTGGAAGGGCCCAGACCAGCAGCAGGCTTCCACTTCTTGCTATCCTGTTGCCCATTTAAGAGGACACTCTGCAACTGGCAGGGCATCACAGTGGCTTCTTTATTGCATATGGTGAGGAAGGAGTGCGGGCACAAGAGGGTGAGTAGGCTTATGACCGAGCAGAAGGTAGCTTTAGGTAAGCATGAGTAATAACGTTCCTGTGTCCTTCACTGTACATGCATTGATCTGAACACCAGCCGATTCTGGAGGCTTGTGTTTGGAAGGGCAAAATCTTTTGATCTTTATGTTTTCTCAAGCAGGTTATCCACAAGAATAGAGAATGAGGGAAAATTATACACCTGAGGAGTAGAAGTGGGGGGGAATGCCTCAGAGGGTGCAGCATCACATCATTTCCCCACTGTTGCCACCAGCGCCGATACTCTCACATTGGTGGGTATGTGTTTGCGCTTAAAGTTGGACTCACTCACAACCTGGTGACAACACCACACCTGCGCTTAACCAACTGTCAGAGACGATGACAGCCGAGGCCACTGAAACTGGAACTGTGGGATGCCAGGTTGTTGTTGAGCCCCAGGCTGATGACATGTCTTTAGAGTCATTGATAAGGCTATAGTTGCAGGAAGTTCAGCGTGAGGTGTGTGAAAATCTAGCAAAGATTCCAGAGAATATGTACACACTGGCTCGAGCAGTGGAGGTGTCTGTCCAGGCCATGAGCACTCTCATTTCTCTCTTGTCTAAGCATGTGGGCTCCTCCAGTAAAGGGATTTGTGACTCTCATGAGAAAGTCAGATCCAGGAGACCAGTTAGTGGAAGCTGGAGATGTGCAAAGACCTGCATGCCATCACTTTGTCCATCAGCTCAATGCAACAGTGGCAAGCTGAGAGGTGGATGAGGCACCTGGACACTCTGCCAGCTCCTTGTCCATCTCAGGTTAGCAGGAAGGTGCAAGCATGCCTTGCGAGGGAGGCAGGACAGCTGGTTTCTGCTTCTGGGGGCTTGTATAAAGACGCTCCAAGTGTGAACGGTGGCTCCTCAGCTCCTCTGCTAGTGACACCAGCACTTAAAGTTGCTGTGACAACAGAGGAAGCTCCTGCATCTTTGCAGGAGCCCCTCAGCAGAGTCTGGTTTTCCAGACCTCAAGCAGCCAGAGGACAGCCACCAAATTCATCCCAGGCCATGGGGCAGCAAGGTTAGCTGCCTGCTTCTACCACAGCTGGCAGCAAAGGGGGAGCACCACATAGGAGCACTCATAAAAGAAGTAAAAAAACACACTACATGCACTTGGTCTTCACGGGTGAATAGTTAAGCTGTTATTGCGTGTGTGCGCCAATGTTTGTAATAAAGGCATTGTTTTGTGGACATTTCGATCTATAATGGAGGCCCTCTGTCTCACCCCAGGGTTGTTTAGGAGGAACCATAGCTCCAGTTGTTGTCGGTTTGACAATGCAGAAGCTCGTGGTGACACTGGGCGCAGGGGCCTGGGCTTGCAACTGAGCTAAAAGGCAATAGTGGAGGGTGAAGGCAAATTTTTATTTGATTGGAAGCTCAAAGTAGGAAGGGTCATCAGAATTGTGTATGTGTCCCATGCAACCCTAATGCTCATGTCATTGCATCTTCCATGCAGCCTCTCATATCTCTCCAGATGGTGCAGTTGTCATCAGCTTCCTCATCTTCATTGTTATCTGAGGGTGCCTCGCGCTCCAATCTATCCTCATTTACTAGAGCCTTCACCCTCTACAGGATGTGTAAAGTGTAGCCGACCACCACAATCTGAGTGACCCTAGCTGGGACCAGCGCAATAATTAGGCACCTGAATCTCATCTTCAGGGGAGTTGCCACCTGGCTGGTATTGTATTTCTCCTCTGCTTCTGTCCCAGGATTCCTCACTGGAGTCAGTAGTTATCTTTTTAGTGAGTAGCCCTTGTCACCAAGATCCACCATTGAAGGTGCAGAGGGGGTGGTGGGGAGTGCCTGAGTATGTTGGCATTGTGGCTGATTCCAGGGTATCATGCACACATCTGCAGGATGGATGTTGAGGTAGTGGAATCCCTTTATGTTAATGAAGGCTGCTGACTGAGTTGTGGGAGTCTTGATGGCAACATGCACAGAACCAAAGAAACTTTACAGAACAGAATGAAGCCATTCAACCTGTTGTACCTGTGCCTGCCAAAAATTAAAAAAATAAAGAACTAGCAGCCTATTCTAATCCCACCTTCCAGCACCTGGTCCTTGGCCTTGAGGTTACAGCACTTCAGGTACAGATCCAGGTACCTTTTAAATGAATTGAGAGTTTTTGCCTCCATCACCAAACCAGGCAGCGAATTCCTCATGTCCCCTCTAATCCTTCTACTAATCACCTTCAATCTGTGCCCCCTGGTAATTGACCTCTCCACTAGAAGAAACTGGTCTTTCCTGTCTACCTTATCAAGGAGCCTTAAAATCTTGTACACCTCAATTAAGTCACCCCACAGCCTCCTCTAAGGAAAACTACCCTAGCCTATCCAATATTTTCTCATAGCCGCAATTTTCAAGCCCTGGCAACATTCTTACAAATCTCCTCTGTACTCTCTCCAGAGCAATTATGTCCTTCCTGTAATATGGCGACCAAACAGTACACAAAATTCCAGCTGTGGCCTAACCAGCATTTTATACAGTTCCAGCATTATATCCCTGCTTTTGTATTCTATACCTCATCCAATAAAGGAAAGCATTCCATATGCTTTCTTTACCACTGTATCCACCTGTCCTGCCACCTTCAGGGACCTGTGGACATGCAATCCGTCTCTCACTTCCTCTATCCTGTGAAGGCATGCTGCCTTACATGACAGGTGCAGAATGCAGCGCTGACATGACCTGCCACTTTTGCTACCTTGATATATACATGCTGGGGATCTGATGCCCCATGGCCCATGTGCACCTTTTGGAAAATTGGAATAGGCCTCTAAAGTTCCGGTCAATTGCCACTTTAATTAGTTCAGGTACTATTTCTTCAGATCTGCACAACATAACCCACCAGACATGCCACCTGTCCTCATAAAATCTGTATCTGGCATGATGACTCAGTTATGACATCGCCCCACTTGATTTTACACCACCTGCCACCAACCAGCACCCCCTCCCCCAAGGCCATCCACAAAGGGGTCAGAGAATTCTGGCCATATGAAATAGTAATGAGTCTGGCCTCCCTTGTTTGTAACATTTTTAAATCACAAAACTTCCTAAATGACTTAAATATTTACTACCATTTTTAGTTTAATATTGTATTATACTTATGTTGGATCTTTGTTTTGGTTTTCTATGAAAAATTAAAATTAAACAGTTCTGATTGGATAATGCTGGTTTGATTTGGTATAATTCACAATAAACCCTGCCACAAGACTATGGTTCCAAGAACATTTGTTCTTCAATTTACTTCATTACAGTTTAATGTATAGCATTAATGATTGAAAGACATGAAAAGTAAAAAAGTTTGGATTTTAGAGTCTGCTGCCACAACTAACTACTATATTTTCTTTCTATTAAATATTACTTAGGACAGCCATGCTTTCCATAAAATTGTAATGTACAAAGATTGTTCTACTTTTCAAACCTGATTCTGTGCTTGCCAGACAGAAATGCAAACCAATTCACTCTTATCACTACTTTCTAAAGTACAGCAATAAATGGTTTATGATTGCAGTCAGACCTTAAACCCTGCACAGGTTTTACTTGCAATTGAACCACATTATCCACATGACTAGAATTCACAAATTTACAATGTTATTGATAGACTTTTAAACACAAATGAACTTCTCTCTAAGCTTGGTGAACGATAGATTATTTGATAAAAGCAAAAAACTGCGGATGCTGGAAATGCAAAACAAAAACAAAATCATTTGATCGAGAGAACTTATGTGTATCTCCTCTCAGAAGTCACCACTAGATGCAATATTTTTCAAAATGTGCAACAGTGGTGCATGTCATCTTGACAAATTTCTATGCCCTTGTGCCAGCTAATAGAGCCAGAAAGTTGTGAATTCAAACCTCCTTCCAGGAATTCAGCAAAAAAAAATTAAGCTGTTCCTCTAATATAATTCTCAGTGAATGTTCCACTATTGGAGACTCCTGCTTCTCATTGATGTTTGATAAGCTCTGCTGAACTGTACACTTGTATGTGGACTAGAACTGGGCCCGGCTAGGATTCATTGCATGGTAAGAAAGCCTGCTGATGCTCAACGATGTGGTTCATATTTTTGTGAGGTATGTGTACTGGAGGGTTGTTAGTACATGTGAACTGTGTCGTTGCAATAGTCAGCTGGGGAAAGTCCAATTTACATTTCAATGGTTTCAATAGTACATTTGCTTAACACCATAACTTAAATGTACAACAAAATACTTTTTTGTTTTTCCCTTGACTTTATGCCTAACTTTAATATTTTCTTTTTCTGCCAATTTCTATGTCGGGGTACAATTCTATAGGTTTCCTCTGTACGAAGTGCAACTGGCCTTCCTTCATGTCATCATGGCCATTGCACTACGCTTGTTTTGCTGTTTGACATTGGCCTGTAGATAAGTTAATTTCCTCCATCCAAGTTGGAGAACCGTGAAACCCCTCTTTAAGTCCCTGACACACTGGTGGGAAGCGATCAAGGGAAACATCAAGAGGTTTTTCATCCTCAAAGGCGTCCAAGAAAGCTAGAAAGGAACAGAGGGAAATGTTCCGACTCCAGAAAAACATGCAGAACCTGCTCCAGCTGCAGTCGATGGGGGTCGATGTCAAGGAGGAACTCCAAGAGGTGAAGAGTCAGCAAGCCTCGCTCTTTACTTCAGGGTCATCCAAGGTCATCTTCCGTTCCAGAGTCCGCTCCGTGGAGCAGGATAAGATGTGCTCACGTTTCTTCTTCCAAAAGGGACAGAGAGAGAGCTCTGTGATCAGCAGCCTGAAGGAAGAAGATGGCTCAGTAAAGTCATCGCAGTCCGACATTTTGAGGATCAGCAAATCCTTTTATGCCAGATTGTATGACGTGAAGCCCACAGACAGCACGGCCTCCCAGTCCTTCCTGTCCTCTATCACGGAGGTCTTAGACGACAGTACATGGGAGAGCCTGGACAAAGTGGTAACTGCTGACGAACTGACTAAGGCCCTTGAGTCCTTCGAGAAGAGTAAAACTCTCGGGAGCGACGGCTTGCCGGCTGAGTTGTATTCAGCTCTGTGGGACTGGATCGGCCCGGGCCTGCTAGAAGTGTACGAGAGTATGCTTCTGGCCGGCAGCATGTCAGAATCCATGAGGAAAGGCATCATCACCCTCATCTACAAGCACAAGGGGGAAAGGGAGGAAATTAGAAATTGGCGACCCATTTCACTGTTGAATGTGGACTATAAGATTCTGTCCAAGGTCATCGCCAGTTGGGTCAAGTCCGCTCTGGATTTGGTGCTCCACCCTGACCAGACCTGCGCTGTGCCCGGCAGGAAGATCTCAGACAGCCTCACGCTACTCAAGGATACGATTTCCTATGTGCAGGACAGGGGTGTGGACACCTGCCTCATCAGCCTGGATGAAGAAGGCCTTTGACAGAATATCGCACACATACATGGTGGATGTGCTCTCCAAAATGGGGTTTGGGAGGGAATTCACAATTGGATCCAACTGCTCTACACTAACATCAGTAGTGCAGTCTCAATCAATGGGTGGGAATCAGATAGCTTTCCTATTAAATCTGGAGTCAGGCAGGGCTGCCCTCTCTCCCCTGTCCTGTTTGTGTGCTGCATAGAACCCTTTGCTGAGTCCATCAGGAAGGATCCGGGCATAAGAGGAGTGACGATCCCTGGCAATGGAGGCACTCAGGTCAAAGCCTCCCTGTACATGGACGATGTTGCCGTCTTCTGCTCGGATCCGCTGTCGGTGCGCAGACTGATCCACATCTGCGACCAGTTCGAACTGGCCTCAGGAGCCAAGGTAAATCGTGGGAAGAGCGAGGCCATGTTCTTTGGGAACTGGGCTGACCGATCCTTTGTCCCCTTCACCGTCAGGGCTGACGGCCTGAAGGTGTTGGGGATATGGTTCGGAGGGACCGGGGCATGCGCTAGAAATTGGAAGGAGCGAGTGTCTACGGTGCAAAGAAAACTGGGCATGTGGGAGCGACGCTTCCTCTCCATTGCGTGTAAGAACCTGGTCATCAGGTGTGAGGCACTCTCACTGTTGCTGTACGTGGCGCAGGTCTGGCCCATTCCAGAATCCTGCGTGATGGCGATCACCCGAGCCATCTTTCGCTTTATCTGGAGGTCGAAAGTGGATCGTGTCCGCAGGGACGCGATGTACAAGCCTCTAGATAAGGGGGGAAAAAATGTGCCCAACATCGCCCTCATACTGATGGCCAGCTTTGTGTGCGGCTGCATCAAGCTGTGTGTAGACCCTTGGTACGCAAACACGAAGTGTCACTACGTGCTGAGGTTCTAGCTGTCCCCGGTGTTACGAAGGATGGGTCTGGCCACGCTGTCGCGGAACGCTCCAAGTAATTGGACCGTGCCGTACCACCTGTCCCTCGTGGAAAAATTTATGCAGAGAAACACCTTTGACCACAAGTCCAATCGGCAGTGATCGGCACGTAATGTCTTAGAGGCCCTGCGGGGAAAGGAGAGGGTGGATCCTGTGGGATGGTTCCCCGAGCAGGCTGTCAAAGTCATTTGGCAGAATGCTTCATCGCCAGAACTTTCCAACAAGCACCAAGATGTAGCTTGGCTGGTGGTGAGAAAGGCCCTCCTCGTCAGATCCTTCCAACACGCCAGATGTCTCACCCCCTCTGCACGTTGCCCTCGAGGTGGCTGCAGTGGGGACGAGACCATTGTTCACCTCCTTGTGGACTGTGCCTTTGCAAAGAAGGTCTGGAGAAAGATGCAGTGGTTTCTGTCGAGGTTCATCCCGAGCAGTTCTGTGACACAGGACTCTGTGCTCTACGGGCTGTTCCCGGGGACACACACTGAGACAGACATCAACTGCAGCTGGAGGATCATCAACTCGGTGAAAGATGCTCTTTGGTCTGCCCGAAACTTCTTGGTCTTCCAGCGCAAAGTGTTGTCCCCGACCGCGTGTTGCAGACTGGCACATTCCAAGGTCCAGGACTACGTGCTGAGGGACGCACTAAAGCTCGGGGCAGCCGCCGCCGCAAAGGGGAAAGGTCGCTGCCTAAGACCTTTCTGCCATAGTGCACCGAGGGGCTGGGAACTGTTGAGAGCCCCTCTGTACAGAGGGCTGTACAGCTCAAAATGAATGTATGCAATGAATACTAATTGTATTATAATTGTATTGAAGCACCTCAGAGTGCAACACGATGTATGTCGATAATTCCAATACCATTGTCTGATTGTCTGCATTGACCATACTGAAATGATTGTATTGATTGTATTGATACACCTCGTGATCCATGTGTAAAAGTTGAATCTGATTGTACTTTTGTGATGGTGATTTTGAAATGGTTTGTAATGTTTTTCCAGATATTTTATGAATAAAGTATATTTTTCAAAAAAAAACTTCCTCTATCCAAGTATCAGCAAGACCAAATTCATTCTGATTGATCCCTGTCAGAAACTCTAAACCCTCACCTCTGATTTTATCCCTCTTTCTGGTTGATCAGACTGAAACCCCAAAGTGAACCTTCAGACTCCTGCTCAGCTTTGATCTGAACTTCAAATTCCATATCTGTCACCAACACTGACTCCAAGATCAGCATTTATGTCCACAGCTGAGGCCCTTTGCCACACAAGTTCAGTTGTCACCTGCACACTCAATTTTTCTTGTGCTTTCCCAGCTGATCTCCTAAGCTCCATCCCATGGAATCTCATCCAAAACTGCATGACCCACATCCTATCCTGTATTAACCCCCTTCACCATCACCTGGGAGTACAAGTGCAAGACTCAACAACAACAACTTACATTTATATAGAGCCTTTAACATAATGAAATGTCCCATGGCATTATAAAACAAAGTATGACACCGAGTCACATAAGGAGATATTAAGGCAGACGTCCGATAGCTTGGTCAAAGTGGTAGTTTTTAAGGCGTGTCTTAAAGGAGGAAAATGAGATATAGAGGCAGGGAGGCTTAGGGAGGGAATTCCAGAGCTTGGGTCTTAAATCTTTAGCGGAGTTTAAAGAGCCTGTATTTAGCTTGCAGGTGATCCTGAAGCCCAAAAACTGGCACGATCAAGAGGACATCTCCATGGCAGATATGAGTTTCTCCATGTTGGAAATGCCCTCAATCAGAAAATCTAGGCTTGAGTTGGCTGACTATTTGATTATGGCAGTGTCATAATTGAGCCCAATCCTGTTCTAGCCCAATGTCCACAAACACACACGTGATAAAGTCACAAATACTGGGTAGCAATAATAACATGGGGACTTTGACCAATTTTTCATTTCCATAATTTGGAGGCACTGAGGTTGACCATAGTGGCACATTTAGACAGCAAAACAAGTACAGATTAGAAATTAAATTCCCTTGTTTCATATGGTTTAGTACTTCACCAATCACAAAGTGCAGTCAGCTGCTGAATGTTTTTGCTACTTAGGCAATTAATGCCTTTTACTTTTGCAACAAGATCAGAAGCAACTTCACACCATTCAATGTATCTCAACACTGAGGCAGACAGCAAAATGCTGTCATTACAAACATTATAATTGGGAATTTTTTCAACAAGGTAGAACCATCATAAGTGTAGCTGTGAGTAAATATTTCACAAAAATAATAGTCTGGATTGTTCATTGTTATTTATAGGTACAGCAACTTCAGGCGAGGGGCAGATGCACGGTTAAAACACAAATATATCAAAGTTGCCATCTGAGTTGCACTGCTCTGCTGTTAGCTTCATAGAAACAGCATTTTGCTGTCTGCCTTAGTGTTGAGATACATTAAATAGAGTGAAGTTCTTCTGATATTGAAAATTTATAAGGTGTAACATTTTTAATTAACATTTTTATTACTTTTCTCCATCTCTTAATCCAATCTTTCTTTTCCTCGCTTTCCACACCTTGTTAGGTCAATGAGACATGAAAAGAAACCCAAAATTGTACATATATCAAAATTTTATTGTATTTTTGCTATTTTCAAAAAGGATTTTCTGTTGAGCCAAAGGAAAACTGCTACAAATCACATGACCATAGGATAGGCCCATCGTTCTGGAAGCTACCAACAGCAGTTACAAGGACAAAAGAACTTCTCTCTCAGCTTGTGGAAATTCACACCTCATTGTATAGCCCCCTTGCAATCACGAAACCAGGGGTTCACAGATCGAAACACATTATGCCTGCAGTTGTTAACAGACAGATCTGAAACCTGGGAATGCCCAGGTCCATTTCAAAAGGGGACCATTGAGGGGGACAATGGACATCATTTACATCTTGATAAGCTTACCCCTCTAGTGGAGTCAGAGGGTCTGCCAAGATAATGGCTTCTCGACACAAGAACCTCAATATGGGTGGTAACTCTTTCAACAGCTAATGGCTGGGACATTATCAGTACTGAAATCAAAACTAGTTCCAGAAACTGGATAAACTTCCCTTTCAAAATCATTGTGGCAAAATTAGGTCACATGACTCAAGTGACCATTTTGAAATACCTATATTCCTTCGAGAACTGAGAAATCCTCAGACTGCTGTTTTAACACCAGCTGGAAAGGAATCCAGCAACCCAGCTGAAGCCTGCCTGATTTTAAAAGTCTCTGATCAATGCAGACTAATCACAGAAAGCCCATCATGCTGCAACGTCATTTGTTTCAAGGATTTTGGTATTGCTGTCTCCAACCAGAAACCCATTGGGACTGAACTCCACCTTAAAGGAAACACCCTCTGGACTTGACTTCTATTAATTTCTGTGGTTCTTGTACTGTTACTATGAATGGTTGTAAAATTCCTTTTTCTATCCCCCCCTTACTGTGAGCGTGTAGTGGGATGTTGCAAACACTCCTCCCCCAGGTTTTGAATATGAAATAAACTAGCCTTCTGAGTTAATCAATATGCGAGTTTGCTGCGAGTTATTAGTAAATTGGATCACACAAATGGAGGGTTTGGGAAAACACGCCACAGCTTACTTTAAAAATAATTCAACACACCGTCTGCTTATAGGCAGTTGGTGAAAGGAAAGAAGTAGTTTGCCAGCTGTCTCTCCTGTAACAACCTTTGACATTGAATTTACACATTTTAATTTACACTTCCTTTTCAGTCCTTGTGTTGTTAATTTCAATCCTTCAACCTGATTGGTTAAGATACACAGTTGCTTGCCCTGTTCACTAAGTTCCCAAATGCCTAGTTTCCCTTGCTGCAATATTATCAGCTTGCACTTTCAGCAACTTGCCACGCTAAAAATTTAAAAACCTGAATGTACAATGGTAAGTCTAACTAACAGCAGACATTTGATGCCCAGCTACAGCAAAAAATGACCAGTTTTGTCACTTGACAAAAACTTTATACCAGAAAATAAGAATCCCAAATTTGTGCCAATTTGAATCAGATGTATGGCCCAAAAAAGGTAGAGTAATAGATTTAGTGACTGATCTTCAGATATGCCACTCATCAAGTGAAATTTGATAGCACCCAAAATTGGGCACCAAGGTAATTTGTGTGATTAACCCACGTTCATTGATTGGGTGGTCAGTAGTGATGGGGCGGATGTCGGGTGGTCAGTAGCGCGGATCGAGCAGGTAGTCACGGGGTGGAGGTGTAATAGGGGGTGGGAGGGTAGGGGTGGTTGCAATGTTTACGTGGGGACTTCTGGAGTGGGTGCTTAATTCTGTTTCTCCCTCCACTAGTGCTAGCAGACCTGATGAGTATTTTCAACAGTTTCTGTTTGTATTTCACTTTTCCAGCGTCTGCAGTATTTTGCTTTGCTATTGTATGAAGTGATGCACTTTGGAGAGAGCGACATGGAGAGGCAGTATAATCTTTAGGTCTCTATTTTGAGGGTGGTGAGAGAGCAGAAGGGCCTGGAGGTACATATTTACTACTCGTTGAAAGTGAAAGGTTAACAAAACATATGAAATACGTTATAATAGAGGTATTGAGTACAAAAGCAAGGAAGCAATGCTCAACTTTTACAAATCAATCATTAGGCCTCAGCTGAAGTATTGTATACAGTTTTAGACACTGTAATTAAGAAAAGATGTCAAGGCCTTTTGAAAGGGTGCAGAGGAAGTGTGAAGTCCCAGGATGTGGAGCTTGGAGTTATCTGGAGAGACTGGAAAATTATAAAATGATACAGCACAAAAGACCATTTGGCTCATTGTACTTGTGCTGGTTCTTTGGTAGACCTAGTCAATTACTTTCACTCCCCTACTCTTGCCTCATAGCCCTGTAATTTTTTTTCTCTTCAAATATATATGCAATTGCCTTTTTAAAGTTGCAACTGAACTTAGTTCTACCGTTCATTCAGGCAGAGCATTTCTGATTACAACAATTCACTGAGTAAAAAAGATCTCTTGCTGTTTCTAGTATATTTGCCAAGCCTAGACGCTGTTATTGTTCTCCTTTCTGGAGGAAAGGCTAAAGGGAGATACAGTGGAGGTATCCAACTTATTAGGGGTTTTGATCAAACAAGTAGGGAGAAATAATTTCCTCTGCTAACTGGGTCAGTAACCAGGGGTCATCAATTTATATTAATTGGCAAAAGAACTAGAGGGGAAACAAAGAGAAATTTTTCACACACAGAGTTAAGACCTGGAATACACTACCTTAAAGGCTGGAAGAAGCTGATTCCATAGGAACTTGCATAAGGTAACTGGATTTGAAGAGGAATAATTTGCAGGTTACAGAGAAAGGAGTTAGGGCAGGGGACTAAGTTGGACCACTCTTTCAAAGAGATGGCACAGGTCTTCCTCTTTTGGGGGGGGGGGGGGGGGTAGCGGGCAGCGGCGGTGGTGCAGAGGGATGGATGGTGGTGTAACATTGATGTAGTGTTAATGTCATTGGACTAGTGATCCAGAGGCCCAGGCTAATGCTCTGGGAACATGGGTTCAAATCCCGCCATGGCAGCTAGGAATTTAAATTCAATTAATAAGCCTGGAATATAAAACTAGTCTCAGTTATGGTGACTATAAAGCTATTATCGGTTCTTGTAAAAAAAAAACATTCAGTTCACTAATGTTCCTTAGTGAAGGAAATCTGCTGTCCTGATCTGGTCTAGCCTACCAGTGATTCCAGACTGATATGTGGTTGACTGCTCTCTTATATGGCCTAGTAAGCCACTCAGTCCAGGGGCAATTACAGATGGGCAACAAATGCTGGCCTTGCCAGTGACAGTTGAAGTTTAGTCACTGGTATAATGAGGGAAAATGTAGGTAGCCAATTTCTTTCCCTCCCCACTCCCTTTCTCCTGTCTCTCTCAAGCACCCACAAAAAGCAATATGATAATGACAATTTTTTTTTTATGATGTTGATTGAGGGATAAATATTAGCCAGGACCCTGGGATAGTTAACTGGGCATCTTTAAATTAGTATCATGGGATCTTTTATGCCCACTTGAGAGGGGACACAGCACCTCTGTTTAACATAAAAGCAAAATAACTGTGGACACTGGTAATCTGAAATAAAAACAAAAAATGATTGAAAAACTCACCAGGTCTCGCAGCATCTGTGGAGAGAGAAACAGAGTTAACGTTTCGAGTCTATATGACTTCTTCAGGGCTAAAGAAAAGTAGAAATGTGACGGATTTTACAATGTTCAGAGGGGGTGCAGCAGGTGGAGCAAGATAGAAGGTCAGGGATAGGTGGGAGCCAAGCAGAGATTGATAAAGATGTCATAGGCACAAGACCATGGGAGTGACAAGTCAAGACAAGTAATGGGACTGCTCCACCCCCTCTTAAAATAGTATAAAATCTGTCACATTTCTACTTCTCTTGAGTTCTGATGAAGTCATAAAGACTTGAAACATTAACTGTGTATCTCCACAGATCTTCTGAGTTTTTCCAGCATTTTTAGTTTTTATCCTGTTTAACGTCTCATCTGAAAGAAGGTAGCATCAACAGTGCTGCACTCCCTCAGGACTGAGCTTGTGTCAGCCTGGATTGGGACTCGAACCAGCAACCTTCTGACTCAGAGACAAGAGTGCTACCAAACTGAGCCACCTGACAACTGACGGCCAAAGGCAGAAAAAAAAGGGAGGTTATTTAATCCAAATACGTTATTTAACTTAATTTTGGAAAAGGCAGGGCGGAGCAGGCGAAATTCGAGGACGGGAACAATCACAATTTTAAGAGCATTACGGCAAGCGCTCTTCATTGCGGCGCTCCGTTTGTTGTAATTACGGTAGAAAGGTACCTGACTGACAACCTGGATGACGTCATGCAGTTAGCGGAGAGCGTTCGCAAGCGGTGCTGCTGCTCGGCAGCGGCTAAAGAAAAAGGGCAGCGGTTCACAGGCAAGGAGGACAACGAGGAAGAAACATTCGCTTTCAAGACAGCAAAGCAAAAGTAGGGTCGCAGCAAGGAAAGTTTGCACCCCAAAAGAGTTAAAACAAAATTTAAAAGGACGGTGATATTTTGGGTGGGTGCGCGAGCCTGTGTTTCGGTTGGGAGCGCGAGCGGGATCCGAGCGGCCGCTCGAGCTTCTCTCCTCTCAACTCGGATCCAACTAATATGGAGGCGTGAGGAAGGAGGCAAAACAACAACAAACAAAACATCAACACCATTCAGTCAGCATCCACCGCAAACTCGAAGGGGGGAAAGAAGAGGAGGAGGAGGGAATGTTTCAAGGGGAAGCGCCGCCGGCGCGGAGCAGCTACTCGGCGTTTCTCCTTCGTCCTTTTACTTTCCTATGGAGGAGTTGGAGTTTCTAAGAATTTGCCGCTCGCTATGCCCAAGTCGAACAAGGGCAATGGAGAACTGCCCCTGCCACCCGGTTGGGAAGAGGCGACCGACTACGACGGGAAGTTGTACTACATCGACCACAACACCAAGCAGACGAGCTGGGTAGATCCCCGCGACAGGTGGGTAGGCCCCGGTTAGCAACCCAAACACAGCAGCCGCTTGACTTGCCAAATAAGGTCCTGTCGGTTGGGGTAGTGCGCATGCGCAATATATCAAAGATGGTGGAGTGAGTTTGTTACTGCGCATGTCTGGTTTTCTGGAGCAGTGAAGAACCTGCGCACGCGCAGCATTCCGCTGTGTCTCACCCCATTCCTTTGCAGGTTTTTGAGGTCATTCCAATGCGCATGCTTTACATTCTTGGCTTGCTTGCCCATAGAAAAAGAAGCATCGCAATTTAAAACTAAAGGATAATGACATTTGCAAGAAGCTTTTATCGCTTAAGCAGAATCAGTTTGACATAATGATGCAGACTCTTCCGAAACACTGGAATAAATTCACAAGCTGCACAATTGTCTGATTAAACCCTTCTCAAATATGAAACATAGTTGCTACCAGTAACCACTGTTTCCTTAAACCCTTCTTCCCTGCTGCCTCTACACTCAACTCCAGCAACATGCAAGGTGCTCATGGGTTTCTTTGTAAGATTAAGACCATCTGTTCACCGGCATCTGCTGCTTCTGTTTTCCTTCCTCACCGTGGCAAATATTATCTATCCTGGACACACCGAGGCTGCTTTTGCCCACTCAGATTACCTTGCTCACAAGATCCACTTTTTATTTAAAAAAAGTCATACAGCTCCTTGAGTCTGTTCACATTCGTTCCATCAACTCTACTTTCCTGCCCCACCCACAAGGGATTTATAATCTTTTAAATGAAGAAATCTTTTTATCATTTCAGCCCTAAATGGCTTGACCTCTTATCCTAAGACTGTGTCCCCAGTTCTAGACCTTTCTGCCAAGGAAATGGCCTCTTGGTATCTACCCTGTCAAATCTGCTAAGATTTCTTCTCATAGGATTTTTCTCTTATCCCAGGATTTAACCGAGTGGAGATCAAAACTGTACACAATACTGCAAGTTTGTTTTCACCAAAGCAGCAAGACTTCCTTACTCTTATGTCAGCATGGGATTTGCAATATGCTATTTGCTTGCTTTTTTATTTGTTCATGGGATGTGGGCGTCGCTGGCTAAGCCAGCATTTATTGCCCATCCCTAACTGGCCTTGTTCAGGGGGCATTTTAAGAGTCAACCACATTGCTGTGGTCACATGTAGGCCAGACTAGGTAAGGATGTCAGATTTCCTTCCCTGAAGAGAACCAAATGGGTTTTTACAATAATGGGCAATGGTTTTAATTCCAGATTTTTATCAAATCCACTGGGGACCCAGGTTCGAATCCATCATGGCAGATGGTGAAATTTGGTAATCATGGTATTGTCACTGACTGGAATACCAGTCAGTGACAATACCACTATGCCACCGCCTCCCCATAGAACCATAGAAAAGTTATGGCGCAGAAAGAACCCATCAGGTCATTGTGTCTGTGCTGGCCAAAAAAAAACATGCCGCTCAATTTTAATCCCACTTTCCAGTATGTGGTCCGTGGCCTTGCAGGTTACAGCACTTCAGAAGCAGATTCAGGTACCTTACAAATGAGTTGAGCATTTCAGTCTCAACCACCAATTTAGGCAGCGAATTCCAGACGTCCATCACCCTGTCGGTGGTGAAGTTTTTCCTCATGTCCCCTCTAATGCTTCTACCAATCACCTTAAATCTATGCCCCTCTCCCAGTAATTGACCCCTCAGTGAGGGGAAACAGGTCTTTCCTGTCTACCCTAACTAGGTCCCTCATAATTTTGTACACCTCAATTAGGGTGCCCCTCAGCCTCTTCTGTTCTAAGGAAAACAGCTCTAGCCTATCCAATCTTTCCTCATAGTTGCAATTTTCCCATGCTATACCCATTAATGTTCTGTGAGTGTGTAGCGGAACCTCAAAATTCCTTGGAACACCAACATTTTCTGGTCCCTCACCTTTTTAAAAACATTTTGCTTTTCCTTCTTTCCATGAAAGTGTATAATTTCACACTTGTTCACATTAGAATCTACCTGCCATCTTCTTGCCCGATCACTTGACCTGCCTATATTCCTTTCCTCCAAGCTTAGTGGGTTTAAAAGATTGTTTCTCCTGGCTGTAGAACCTAGATATAGGGCTCTAGGCTGGATTTTTGCTACTGAAGTGGGTAGTGAGTCAGGAAATTTCCCAACTTGCCAGACCCGTCTCAGTAAAAAGTATCCCGAATCACGAGATTTTTTACTTCCCGGGGTGAGCGGTTGCGTGTGCAGCATGGAGTCAGGCCGCTGACCTCAGAAGCAGAGCGAGAGCATAGGTGGCCCCATCAGGGCATGGGAGTGCTGAGGAGGACTGGTTAGAAGGCCCACTTGTTTCAGAAGCTTTTAGGCACTTTAGTCCTCACCACCAACAACCGCGTCGCCACCCCCCCATCCCCCATGACCACTCATGCACTCCATGCCGATCATGTCCTCCACCCATCCCCATCAGACCCTCATTCCTCTATGCGACGTCCATAGCCACTCACCCAGTATCCACCATGGGTGGACTTCAGGAGCCATGTGGAGATGAATAAATATGCTTCTAACAGTCTAATATGGCTCACACTTCTACACAGCTGATGTTGAAAAAAAACCCTCCAATTCATAGGGCAGAATTTTCTGCCTGTCGGGCGGGCGGGCTCGGCCCAATCTCTGGCAGGTGGGGAGCCAATCCCCGACAGAGAAGTGGGCCCCACCACCAATTAAGGCCTGCCCAGCGTGACGTCCGGCGGGAAGCACTATGCGCTTCCTGTGCGGGCAGGGGGGATTCCCCAAAAGCGAGAGTGCGCTCTTTCGTGCTTGCGCATGAATGAGCGCACATCTCCCTAAGGCTAAGTGCTGCCTCAGGGAAATCGCTTAAACTTTGAAAAATAGAAAAATAAAAATTCCCTAACATGCCCCCCTCATGTGACAATGCCACATGAGATGGGATATGTTCATAATTTCCATAATAACTTCATTAAACTTTTTAAAACCCTGCATGAAACCTCATCCCGCCGGTGGATGAGGTTTCATGTTTTTTCTATTTGTGGCTGGGGCTCCTGGCCTGCCCGCCAACCTTAAGGTTGGATGGGCAGGTCCTTTAATTGTATAATTGATCCTGTCAATGGCCTCAATTGGCCATTGACAGGTCGGCGGGCCTGCAGCGGATTTTGCTGCGGGCCCGCCTTCCTGAAAATTTAAATGGGCCATATGACATCAGGGGTTCCGCCCAACGTCATCCCGCGTCATTTTACGTGTCGGCGAGTGGGCCCCGCCCCCTGCTCGCCGACGGCAAAATTCTGCCCATAGAACCCATTCAAAGCTTTTTAATCTCAAGTGGTTAACCGCTTATAAAAACAGAAATTTCTATTCAGACCACACATCAAAGAGAGCTAATCCCCTAATAGCCTCTCTAAACTGTCAATAAAATTGTGAACTTAAAACCCCATACATAGATAATTGTGGCCTTTGAAACTCAGCCAAGCATTTGTAATTACATAATACTAGCCCTTGGGGAAATGTCAGCAAAGAACTCCATTGAAACTACATGAACAGATGCTGAAATTTTTTTCTAACCTACAGAAGATAGCCTGTCAATCAAAGCAGTCCAGCGGAAGGTTTTTTAACTCTCTCTCAGAGCTGCAGCCTGTTTTTAAGTTTAAAGAGTAAGAGGTTTAAAAAAACTTGAGGTCATGACATTTAAATGGGCCTTATCTGTCCTTCAAGAGCGTTTACACCTCCTCCATCAATTTGTGACTCCCACATTACGGAATAAGACCCTTGCAACAGCCAAAATGGAGGGAGTCTGTTTGAACTCAGCACTGAGTTCAAATGGCCCTGCTGAGTTTGGGTGTGTCTCCTGTTTGAATCATGCCACCCTCTTTCCCCTACCTACAAAAATTGGATTTGTTGGCAATGGGGATGGGACTTCCACATCATGGTCCCATCTACCATTTTTAAAGTAAGACTTGTGAAAATCCTGCCTGTGATCTCAGGATAAGGAGTTAGCTATTAGGCCTGAGATAAGGAAAAATGTCTTCATTCAGTGGGTTGTGAACCTTTCGAATTTTCTACTCCAGAAGGCTGTAGCTGCTCGGTCATTGTGTCTATTCAAAGCGGAGATAATAGATCTTTGAGCACTAAAGGAATTGAGTGATGGGGGATTGGGTGGGGCAAGGGAGTTGAAGTAAAAGTCAACAATGTTCTTCTTGAATGACAGAACTGGCCTTATGGGCCCTATGGCCTTTCCCTGCTTCGAATTCTTGTATTCTTATGTATGGTCAGCAAGCTTAGATATGTTACACTCAGTGCCTTTATTAAGTCATTGATATAGATTGTAAAAAGCGGAGCCCCAAGCACTGATCCTCACAACATTCCACTGGTCATACATGGCTATTCTGAAAATGACCTATTTTTTCTCACTCTCTCTTTTCTGTCCAGTAATCAACCCTCAAGCATGCTAATATTAACCCCCGGTCCTGTGGGCTCTAATCTTGCCATTTTATCTAATACCTTCTAAAGATCCAAATATACTACATTCACTGATTCCCTGTAAGCTACCCTGCTAGCTACGCCCTCAAAAATCTTTAATGGCTTTGTTAGGCACTATTTTCCTTCCTAATATTTTGATTCTACAAATGCCCTGTTATCACATCATTAACAATTGATTTCAGCATTTTACCTACTATTGATGCCAGGCTAACTGGCCTATAGTGTTTTTTATCTCTCTCCCTCCTTTCACAGCAATATTACATTTGCTACCTTCCAATCCACAGGGACTATCCTCGAATCTAGGGAATTTTGGAAGATCAAAATCAATGCATCCATCATTTCTACTACCAGGGTGTAGACCATTAGTCCCAAGGGATTTGTTGGCTTTTAGTCCCATTAGATTCTCTATCGCTTTTTTTATTAGTTATTTTAAGTTCCTCACTCTCATTAAACTCTTGGATCCCCATAATTTCCAGTTATTTGTGTCTTCTACCATGAAGACAGGCTCAAAATATTGGTTTATTAACATTGCAATTTTCTTATCCCGCATTATAATTATTCCAGTCTCTGCCTCTAAGAGACCCACATTTACTTTAGCTAATCTCTTTTAAGAAAGCTCTTGCAATCTGTTTTTATATTTCTTACAAGTTGCTGTCATTCTATTTTCTCCCTGCTAACAATTTCTGGTCAACCTTCGCTAATTTTTAAACCCTCCAAATACATAGTCTTACTATTTTTCCCCACATTATATCCGATCTCTTGCCCTAACCAATTTGTATCGCTTTGCAGCCTTTATATGTCCTTGCTTACTTTCCCACCAGCTCCCATGGCTCCATTCTCATTAAACTGTTGACTATCCAAGTACCCTTCCTGGGCTGCATGCTAGCTGACATTGTAAACAGTTCCTTCCTTTTACAGGTATTGACCTCTGCCTTTCAAAACTGTCATCATCTTCAAAATTCCAGCCTCAACCTCTTTGTCATTATAAACTACAGCCCAACCTCCAGCCTTCCTTTCCTCTCAAATTTTTGCCTGTGTTGTCATCTCACAAATCTGTGCCCTCAACCCCATGTTTGAATCAGTCATCAGGTTTCCATATTTACCATAGCATTGAATTAGCCTTAATCACAATCACAAATAACACACCTCTAAGATTCCAAACTTGGAGTTGTGGCTGACAATGAAGATGATACAAATTGACTGCAACAGATCACAGGCTAGCAGAATGGACAGACAAGAGGCAGATGGAATTTAATACAGAAAAGTGTGAACTGATGCATTTCAGCAGAAGGAATAGGAAGAGGCAATATAGACTAAATGGGGCAGTTCTAACAAGTGTACAGGGACAGAGGGACCTGGGCGTTCATGTGCAAAGATCTTTGAAGGTGGCTGGACATATTGAGAGAGCAGTTTGCAAAGTATATGGAATCTTGGGCTTCATAAATAGAGGTACAGTAAAATATCTGTTATCTGTCACTCTACCAACCAGCATGCCCTAGTAACTGGATTTCTGGGGTCGGGTCTGTTGAGTCTGTCATTTGACTGGAGATGACTCTCATCCTTCAGAAATTGGAGCTAACACTTGTTCCCTGTCTGTCCCATTCTAGCACAACTGCTAAAAATTGTCAATCTCACCAGCAGTTGTTATCGGCAGCCTGCCTTCGCTCCGGAGGCTTCCACTGTACCACAGCACCATGTGACCACAAGATCACCCAGGAGTTTTCTGATTGGATGAAAACACAGAACTTACCTTACATCTTAGTTAACAGCATATTTGATTAACTGCTCCCATACCAAGAACAAAAGAAATAAGAGCAGAAATAAGCCATTTAGCCCCTCAAGCCTGCTTCACCATTCAATAAGAACATGGCTTAT
The DNA here is from genome assembly GCF_964194155.1 of Cetorhinus maximus. Classification (NCBI taxonomy): domain Eukaryota; kingdom Metazoa; phylum Chordata; class Chondrichthyes; order Lamniformes; family Cetorhinidae; genus Cetorhinus; species Cetorhinus maximus. Next base: position 118,481,807 of record NC_135888.1, on the reverse strand, counting down.
TTGTTTGTGTTTCGAGTTTTACGTTCCCATTTACCCCCAATAATATTTGCCTAACAAGAGTCTACCTACCTCTGCCTTAAAAATATTCAGTGACCCTGCTTCCACTGCCTTCGGAGGCAGAGTGTTCCAAAGTTGCACAACTCTCTGAGAGAAAAAATTTCTCCTCATTCCTGCCCTATAAGGGCAACCCCTAATTTTAAAACAGTACCCCCTAGTTCTGGACTCACCCACAAGAGGAAACATCCTTTCTACATCCACCTTGTCAAGACCATTCAGGATCTTATATACTTCGATCATGCCGGATAACATTTTCCTGCATTGAGTGCAAAAGCAGGGAAGTTATGCTGAACCTGCATAAAGCTCCGGTTAGGCCACAGGTAGAGTATTTCAACCAGTTCTGGTCACTACACTTTATGAAGGATATAACAGTCCTTGAGAGAGTGTTGAGGAGATTAACCAGAATAGTTCCAGAGATGAGGGTTTTTAGCTACAAAGTTAGGTTGGAGAAGCTGGGTTGTTCTCTCAGCTGCAAAGGTGATTGAGGGAAGATTTGATAGAAGTATACAATATTCTGACAAGAATACAATAAAGTAGACAAAGAAAAACTGTTCCCATTGCTTGTTGTTACCAGAACTAGGGGGATATACAGATTTAAGGTTTTGGGCAAGAGATGCAGGGGGGCTGTAACTTTTTTTACGCAGTGAGTTAAAATGGCCTGGAACACTCTACCTAGAAGCGTGGTAAAAGCAGAGTAGATTGAATGATTTCAAAAGGAAATTGGATGAGTACTTGAGTAAAATAAACTTGCAGGGATACATGGATAGAGCAGACTAATAGGACTGACTGGATTGTGCTCCAAGACTACTTATCCGATATTGAGTTCTGGAGAACCCCAATTTTCTGTAGTTCAAATTTGTAAAGGCAGAAGCCAAAATGTTTCAACAGATTTCATATCTTTGCTGTGAATTCTCTCTCCTTGGCCATTGTGTCAGGCTGAACCAGAATGTTTGCAATTGCAGCATTCTATTCAACTCTGACCTGATCTTCTGACCCCATACTTCTCCATCACAAAGACTGCCCACTTCTATCTCCATAATGTTGCCCACCTCCACCCCCACTGCCTGAGACAATCTCCTGCTGAAAGCTTTGTCCATGCTTTTGTTAAATTGAGAGTCAGCTATGCTCTCTCAGCCAATCTGTTAATACAGTGAGCATCCATCTAGTAAAGGAAGAAGCTGGAACCAGACTGTCTCCAACATAGGTTCATCCATAAAACCCAGTATAACAAGTGCACACTAAGTGGAAACTGGTTCTTATATGTGTGCCCTAACCTTTCCCCAATTAGTATCAGCTGCTCTTAATCACAAAGGACGTGCACTCAATTGTCACAGCATTTGCTAATTTCCGTTGTCTTCTCATCCCCAACATCTCCAATTTTAAGATTGCCATCCTGATAATTAAATCTTTATGGCTTTGCCTCTCTATATCTCTAACCTTCTCCAAATGCATCGTTCCTCTGACACCTTCCCTTCCCATTGCTCCACTATTGGTGCCTTCAGTCATCTGGGCCCATGCTCTGAAATTCCATCAATAGCCCCCCATAGCTTTCCACCACCATCTCCTTTGACCTTTTAACAAGCTTTTGATTACCTCCTTAACTATTGCACAACATCCATGTTTATATGATTACAAAACTGTGAAGTGCACTGGGACTTTTTTTTCTGTGTTAAAGGTGCTATATAAATGCTAGTTGTTCAGCTGAAACTAAATTCGCAGTGTGAAGTAAAACCAATGTGAAGTGGAAATGTTTTTTGAAATATTCCAGATAGTGACCCCATGGTTGCTGTTATAAGTTTCTAAATATACTACACTCAGAATGACTGGCTGAAACATCTTGTGGGGTGATACCTGTATTTTGACTAGCAAAGGCTGGTGGATGTTATGGGGTTGGTTAAACAATTTGTAGAGGTATGCTTTCCATTAATTGTTCTGCACCTTCTCTGATGTAAGCACTCTCGTTTCTGTCATTCACTGACACTACTTTTGCTTGGTTTCTTGCTGGAGGTACTTTTAGATTGTATTTAAGCCGTGGGATTCTGCTGCACATTTCTTTTATTTTTCTTGAAGCTTTGTTTTACTGCATCTGTTTATTCAGTTTCTGTTTGGGCCAAGTTGTTGAAGAAGAGTTTATGACGAAATACAATTTTGACATTTGTCCAGATGTTATCACTAAACTATTTGTTTTATGTGCCTGTTCTACCCTTGGTTCTCACCAACTGTTTTGTATTCATCGCCCAATCTCTTCCAGGAATCTTAAGGGTCTGTCGTTGCTCAAACCAGTTTCTCAACTCCAATTGGAATTCAGTTCCTGTGTAACCTCAAGTAAACACACAAACAAAAACTGGAATGAAGTGGGGTGAAAAGTTAAATTTCAGCTGTAATATATTATTCAAAGCACATTGTGCTCTTGGAGGATTATAAAATATATGTTAGTGCTGTGATTTTCCACATACTGGATTTCAGTATACTATTTGCTGACATGCAGTGTTTAGGCAAGGTGTTGGGTTTCTTGATGGTATGGCTTGTACAATTCAAGATGTTGCCCTCAGACCTGACCAAAATTGACCCATGAGCCTCATCTGCAAAAAATCGCTGAACTGCAGGTGCCAATTATGTATCTATGTATCCCAATACAACTTGCTATTTGAAGCCTTAGGAATTCTGTCCGACTCCAACATCGAACCAGTCTGCAGGTAGATGTGGTGGGCAAGGTTTGTAAACATATGAGGTGCCGTTCCGATCTGGCAGTCACCTGCGGTATTATTGTGTAGGTACGTGTATTACTTCCCTTCATAACTGCGCAGAAATTAAACTAAAAAATGTTGTCTCACCTTTTTTTGTGGAAGACCTCTGGTGTTTCCATTAAGGACCACCAGTTGAGCTGCTGAAGACCCATAACAACTGGATGGAGTGTGCACAAAGTGAGCTCCAATTGTTTGAGGACCAATTTTGCAACATGCAAGCTACCCTGAATTTTTAGAAATCACATGCTTGCAGTTTTACATACAAACATTAAGAGCGAAGTATGCTGCTCAGCCCCTCAAGCCTGCTTCGCCATTCAATAATGTCATGGCTGATCTGATTGTAACCTCAGCTCCACATTCCCCTCTACCTCGGATAATCTTTCCCCCCCGTGCTTATCAAGAATCTATCTACCTCTGCCTTAAAAATATTCAAATACTCTGCTTCCACCGCCTTTTGAAGAAGAGTTCCAAAGACTGACGACCATCTGAGAGAAAAATTTCCTCCTCATCTCTGTCTTAAATAAGTGAGCCCTTATTATTAAACTGTTTTGCAGTGACGCACCTCTGGGGAATATCAGATGCAGGAGGTAGCATTTGGAAATCTTGCCTTCTCCCCAACCCCCACATTGTTTTTTTTTCCAGCTAAAATTTGGGTGAAGTAGTCAGTTTTTTCCCTTACATGTCTACAGGTATTGATGCTTTTGACAGACTGCATTTTGAGGATTACATATTGGTCTAAGTCATTGATGCACAAGGGAAACATCTGTACACTGAAAGTGGTGCAGCAAAAAGCCACAAGGATGATTGCTAGTACCAAAAAAATAAATTATGAGGCAATGTTAGAAAAACTCAGGCTTGAAGGGAGGCTAATGATGGGAGCCTTTATAGTGGAATATAAGATATATAAATAATGAATAGGAGTCGAGGGGATACTAAACTGAAGCAAAAGTCAGTCGTGTACTAAAACATAAATAGATAGACTTGTAACTGAATGATGGGACAGTTGAGACCCATTTGCCTGCAATTCTTGTTCCGTGTGGGAATGCCAGTGGTTAACAACATGTGCAAGAAGTTTCTTTAGCTGCTTGGGCTCAAGATTTCTGAGCTGAAGAGCAGCTGGAATCTGCAGGGCATATGGGATTATGAGAATTTCCTGGATTGCACGTTGCAGGATGTGGTTGCCCCACAGTCATGGACAGTTCAGGGGGATAGTAAGTAAGTGATCTTCAGCAGGATAGCAAAAAGGGGAAGTCAGTGCAGGATTTCTCTGGGAGTTTGATGTACACAAATCAGTTTTCAATGCTGAATACTGGTGAGGGTGACCACTCCTCAAAATGGTGCAGTACAGAGAAAATCTGTGGTACTATGGGGCAATTTACACTGCACTTCTGAATCTAAATCTTTAACTTAGCTAGTGGTTCCATTACTGACCTTTTGGGCTCCATATTGAGCACTTCTGACCACTCCTTGACAGTTCCTCTTACTGGTACTAAGTTTTTTCTGAAGCAGGCAAGGCAGAACCTGTGGAGAAAGCAACAAAGTTAAGGTTTCAGGTCAATGACTTTTTGTCAGAATTGGGAAAAAGTTAAAGATGTAACTAGTTTTAAGGATGTGCAGAGATGGGTACATGAGGGAGGGGAGGAAAGAACAAAAGGGAAGGTCTGTGATAATGTAGAAGGCAGGAGAAATTAAATGACAAAGGGGATGATGCTGCAAGACAACAGGTGATGTTAGTGGGATAAGTAAAGAACAAAAGATGGGTCTACAGGAGATTTAAATGACAATAGCAAAATCATTGCCAACAGCTACTGCCGGGCAGAATGGTTATGATCTGAAATTGTTCAGTTTGCTGTTGAGCCTGGAAGGCTGTGAAGTGCCAAATCGAAAGATGAGGTGCTGTTCCATGAACTTGTGTGGAGGTTCATAACAACAGTGTAGGAGGCCAAGTGGAAGGTGAATAAAAAAGACCAGTACCTGAAGCCCGAGGTTACGCTTGCGGATGGAACTGTGGTGTTCCATGAAGCAATCGCCCAATCTGCACTTGGTCTCTCCAGTCTAGAAGAGACTGTGCCTTGAGTAGAGAATGCAGAATACTAAATGGAAACGTATATCAGTATTTCACCTGGAAAAGGAGTGTTTTAGGCTCTGGATGATTGGAAGGGAGGGACAGGTATTACACTGCTGCACTTGCACAGGAAGCTGCCTTGGGAAGGGGAGAGGGTGTTGGGAGTGATTGAGTAGTGGACGAAGTTGTTGAGGAGGGAACAATCCCTTTGGAACGCTGGGAGGGAAAGATGTGTTTGGTGGCATCTTGCTGAAGGTGGCTGAAATAATGAAGGATGATCCGTTGAATATGGAGGTTCCTGGGATGGAAGGTGAGGACCAGGGGAACTATATTGTGGTTCTGGGAGGGAGAGGATGGGGTGAGAGAAGAAGTTTGGGAAGTGAGACCGATATGGGCCTGCAACCAAGTATTCCCCTCCACTGTGGCTGATGGGAGCTGCCATCAATACACAATTATTTCCTTGAGGAGCCATATTAAATTCAGACAATTAGCCAATGACAAATCCATGCTGGTTGTTAATTAAGTTATTTTCCTGATTGTATTGTTATGGACAGGAGGGCGGTTAATTTAAACAGTCTTGATTTTTCCTTTCACTGCCCATCCGTAAACAGAAAGGTGTTTTGATTTGCTTCCCCCTTTATAGCGGTGGCATGTTTCCCAACCCCTCAGTTTTGGTGTGATCCAATTTTCTATTAATAACTCCACAGCAAACTCGAGAAAGGATAACCCCAGAGGGTTGGTTTATTTGTACACACTCAAAACATGGTGGAGGGTGGTGGTGGGTCGCTACGTAGCCCCCTGTGCATTCATACAGTAAAAGAGGGATGGAGAAAGAAAGATTTACAGGGCAAAGACTACAGAGAATACAATTATTGTTTCACTTGTGTCCAGAGTCCGGAATCAAAGTCCACTGGTGAATTCCTTCACAAGAGGTCAGCAGGCTGAACTGATGCTGGATAATTCACTTTTTGGGAAGGCGATGGCGTAGTGGTATTGTCATTGGACTAGTGTTCCAGAGACCCAGGGTAATGACCCAGGGTAATGTTCTGGGGACCTGGGTTCGAATCCCACCACGGCAGATGGTGGAATTTGAATTCAATAAATATTTGGATTCAAAAGTCCAATGACTATGAAACCATTGTTGATTGTTGTAAAAACCCATCTGGTTCACTAATGTCCTTTAGGTTAGGAAATCTGCCATCCTCACCTGGCTTGGCCTACATGTGACTCCAGACCCACAACAATGTGGTTGACTTAAAATCAAGGGCAATTAGGGTTGGGCAATAAATGCTGGGCTATCCAGCGATGCCCACATCCCATGAATGAATGAATAAAAAAAAATTCACACAGAGATGAATCAGCCTCATAGGTGATGGTACAGAAGTTGCAGTTGAAACAGAGTATTCAGCCTAGACAGACCTCCTTTCCTGTGCTGCTGCTAGGTAGATGGAAAAATGGCAGACTGAGGTTTCTTAGTACCACAAGACAATATTACTCGTTCACCAACCAGGGGTTCATGCCACATGACTCCCACCTCTCCACTCTGGCTTTGACAAAGCATGTGTACCCCTTTGTCTGGGTCCTTGAAGTTGTTAATGTTCTAACCATTAAGTCTTAAACAGGAGATTGCTGGGTCCTTTGACCTAGCAGATGAATTGGCTCTGGTTGGCCAATGCCTGGCTTATGAAATGTAGATGGCCTTTGTATAGCTCCCTTTGAATTTGGTCTTTGCAGCCCACAGGGGGTCGTTAGGGTCTCTTCAGAGATAACGAGATGTCAGTTTCTGCAAAACTGCCATATTAGCTCCTATTGTTTGAGGGTCACAGACAGACACAGCTTCAGCCATTTAAAAAAGAGCCTTTGTCCATTGGCCATGAGGATATATATTTTATAAAAATATAGAGTGTGAGGTCTGTCCCTGACAGTATATTAATTTTACCCCATATTAAGGCATCTAAAAGTCTACCCATTGCAAGCATAGCTTTAAGTGTTAATGTTTTGCTTTGTGAGTCCTTTTTTATTTCATGGTTTGCTGTATAGAATGCAATTTTTTGAGCAAAAGTAAAACTAATAATTCCTTTCAGGAGAGTATCCTTAAGTCATTATCAAAAAATAGTTGCTAAAAATATCAAATACAGAAGGAAAACCAAAAACATTGGAAAGGGACAAGAGGAGTTTTAAAAAAAAACAAACGAGCATAAATGGAAATAGTAAAGAATTTTATAAACACATAAGAAGTGAAAGAAAAGTTTAAGGCCAAGGCTGATTAGAGAAGAGAAAATCCTCATAGAGGTTGAATTGATTGGTGGATATGTTAAATGGAAAATTAACCCCTGCTTTCACAAGGAAACGGTAGGGAAATGAAAGGGTACAAGTGGAGGAAGTGGAGCAGTCAGATAGGATAATTACAGAGAAGGAAACGGTATTGAAAAAGTAGAACTTGGAAATGCAAAGGTCTTTGAGTCCTGATGACCTACATCCTGGGGTGCGGAAGGAAGTGAAAAGAAGACTCTGGCTACAATATTTCAAACCTCATCTTTGAATGTGACAGTTGCTACAGGGGAAGGAGGAAAAAAAGGGATGTTTAGAAAATCTGATTTATAGCAGATAGTTTCAATGTAATGCACATCAAATATATGTTTTATATTGGGTAACATTTATTTTCTGAGGAAATGGTTATTTTCTAAATAACCTGCTCATTTTGTAATACTGTAGCGATGGCCTGACTTCAAATAAACTGTATTCGTGGCCAAATAGAAGGAGTTGTGACAATCAAGCAACCCTGCTGACACTCATCTCTAATTATGCAAGTTAGAGTCAGAAATGTGTTTGTAAATGAGCAAGTAATAACCTAGGCATGCAATCCAAGAATGTCTGGAATGCAAAACACCCAGATTGATCTTATCACTGCTAGAAACATATTTGCAGAGCTAGAACAATGTAAATAATGGGCTTTAGGTTTGTTGAATCAGTGGAATGTGACAGGTGCTGTGTTGCAGTATGCTTGTACAGGGTGCCTGAAGTTGAATATTCGGAATAGTATATTATACACTTCAGGAACTGCATGTGATATTAGATTATGTTTTATAATTTAAAGGATGTATGCCTTGATCTAATCCTTTAAATTATGTCTTTATTCTTTTATTAAAAATATATTTTAAAACTAGGAAATAATTTGGATGTCTATTCACATGCATACATTTTATAAATGTTATGAAGTTTTTAACTGGGGGGCTTTTGAAACATGTGAAATGAGGGTTTGATTTTAAAATCAGATTAAATGGAAGTACCCATTACAAAATTACGATGGAAGTCTTGGAAAGGTACTTATTGCAGAATCTCAGATAAGCCTCTGTCAGGATTACTCGCTATTTCTTTTTTACAGCTGATCACAATGGTGATATTTATTTCTCTCTTCTTTCTATCTTCTTTCTGACTGCAGAAATTTCTGGGCTGGTGAGTTGAGAAAGGAGGCATAGATAACATGGAACAACATGTGTTTTGAAGGCCTAGGTGAAACGCAAGTGCTCCAAGGCCTTTCAATGCTTCCTGGTTTAGGTTAATCTGTGGAGGAAACAATGCAAGTTGATGCAGTTGGAAAAATCAGAATGGTCAGAGACTGACAGTTGATCAGATGCATTTGTAGGGCAGATTCTGAATTTCCATTGAGCTTTGGGGTTGAGGTGCTGGTGGTTTGGTTGAAATGACTGAAAGAAGTATAAAATGTAAACGTTGCATCAAATTTGTATTGAAGTTTTATTGTTGATACCAGTTGGTATGGACACCATTTTGAGAATGGTGCAGACAAGAGATCTGTCATATTTGCTTGCATAACATGTGGACACTCACCTGGTTTTCATAAACACTGTTCTGGATTATGAACTACGGCCAATTTTGCTCTCTGACCTGTGGGCACTGAGGTCAATTGTAATGCCGCTGTAGTCACCCTGACTGAGGTTATGTTCAACACAGATCAAACATTGAATCAGAAAGGTTTATGTAAATTTACAGACTCGTTGACGGAGTAGAAAACAAGAAGTTTAGAATAAAATTTGTTTCTGATTCTCCCTTCAAATTGGACTGGTACAAGAGATATGAGATACGTGATCAAAGACCAGATCTCAGGGCAATTCTCGTTTTGATAAGAGATGCAAAGGTGCAAGTTGAGCCATATGTGAATTTACAAATAATAAATATGCTAGTACAGGAAATAAAGCTGCCTGTGGACAAAGGACTACAATGTTCAGCAGGTTTATCCAGAAAATAATTACAGCACTTTGGTGCAGCATTGAGGTGTTTAGTTACTTTCAGACAATGCTGTACAGTTCAATTCTGAGTTTAAGCCAATCTCCTCACGTGAATTAAGCTGATTTAATATTTTAATTTTATGTTTGAAGGAGAAAGTGGGAAGTGTGTGTGTGTATAAAAAATGTAATTTTTGCAAAATGATTTGCCTTGTGATGCTCCCCCTGGAATTTAGTGAAATATTTGGTTGACTAATACTGACATTGTGGCTATTATAGTAATTTTGCTGAAAAGAGATTTCAGATTTTAATGCCATGAAATGAAGCATGTCTGATCTGTCTTAAGAGGACCATGTGAGATTGAGTGGCTGTGTAATGCTGTTCCAATCACCTCTGAGAATCCTATTAATCACATTTTTCTCTGATTGTTCTGTGTTTGTGTGATAGGATAAGCAATCACTTAACCTTCAGGGCTAATATCTCCATTACTATTCATTAAAGTAGATCATTAGAATGCACTCTTTTATCCATTTCAATTAATTTTGAACAGCATGATATTAATATTAAAATATTAGAATACAAAAATTGCTTCAAAGCTGTGGCATAGATTCAATTTTCTTTTCTATATATTTGAGGATGGTATTAACTTTGTGTATTCATTTTTATTGTAGTATAAACATAGACAATTTTCATGTCCTTAATATTTCCTGTGAGGAGCTAAACATTGTGCATATAAGTTGAATGATGATGGAGCGGGTTGCAATGAGCTTAATTGTTTTTTTTTTGTATTTTATCTCATTTTCTCCTGTTCAACTGTCCCAAAACTCAGTACAATTCTGTGACTGTAAGCAGCTAATTGTCAAGATTTAGTTTATGCAATAATGCACTATGTGATAAAGTATATTAGCCAGGTTGACTTTTTGTTCTACTGGGGGAATCTCACTTGATAACCTCACAGAGTTTGGCAGCTCATTTTACACTTTAATCTGCTGTGCACTTTAGAACTAGCTAATGTGCTGATTGTGCACAAAATTTCAATAATTTTGTGAATTGGTGCTAATGAAGTGAGCTATAACTTTTGCTCATGCTCCTAAAATTGCTTCAGGGTGTAAATGAGTCTAACACATTGACCTAGTGATGACCCATTTTTTTGCAGCATTTAACAGGGTTGTGTGCAAATTTACTGAGGATTTACTTAATTTGCATATCATGTTAGTTTCTCACTTATTTGAAACTGGAGTTAAAGCACTGGCGTGATTGGAAAGGACAAAGGGAAGAGCAAAACAGCAGCTGGCTAAATGTGGTTATCAGAGCGAAAATAGCTCCATAGGTGTACAATAAAGGCTTTGTTTCCAAGCACTGGAGGAAGCAAAGATGTATGGACAAAAGGAGACCACAGCCTGGGACATTTGAGAGCATGGGAGACAGATCGTCAGAACTCAAGGACTTTCAGAACCACAGACATGCTAACTACATTCACCTCACTGCAGAATGGTAGATACACAGATTTTGTGTTGGCAAGTAAATGTTCTCAGATCTGTGTCATCAACCTGCAATCAGACCTGAGGCTAAGGAGCATATTCAGATAACATGATAAAGTAAAAGAGTAAATGACCATTGCACTGAACTTCTAAACCATTGGACCTTACACCTAAATCTGCCTCCAGCTCCCTTTTTGTCACTGGCGCCTTGTTCAGTGTATGAGTGACACAGAATACCGAGCTGTATAGGGAGAGCACAGGAGTATGGCGTTGAGAAAAAGGATCAGCCATGATCATATTGAATGGCGGACCAAGCTCAAAGGCCCAAATGGCCTACTCCTGCTCCTAGTTTCTCTGTGATAGTCTAGTTTTAGTGTTTTTTCAAAAATGTAAATTGCCCAGATAAGAACATGGACATTGTTAGACATATTATGTAATGATTGGAAATGTTATGTATCACAGCAAAGCACACACACTACTTTTAACTTGATGTCAGTGAAAATCATTGCCACAAAAAAATATCATTGGATAAATCAGGCGAGGTGTTATTTACACAGACTTCATCTCCCAGGTCCAAAATGGAGATTTAACACAAAAACAGTATATTCTGGAAGCACTTGACGAGCCATGCACATCAATTTAGCTTGTTAGGCTGGCGCAGGACTTGAACCACTCAGCCTTTACAGCTGCTGAATGCATGTTACTAATGTGTTGACTGCCCTTTAATCTTTTCTGAGAATGATCAATATTCATCTTTAGATGGAGTTTCTTTGAGAGTCAGAGAGGCCTCTAGCCAATCAGTAGTTCTTCACTTTTTGAAAATGTGTTACAAGTTACAACTGTGAGCAAATGTTACGTGAATACTCCAGTACCGCAGCAAATCCTGGAACAAAGGCCACTGATAATGCACCTCATGCCACAATTAAATCGAAGTAGTCACTCATTATTACTGAATGAAATCAATCTATATTAACAGCCTAAGATACTTTTCAATTGATATGACATTCTAGTTCATTGACGTCAGGAGCATGCTATTCTTAAGTCCTTGCCATAGGATTTGTGGACTGATGTGTTTCTGTTTGAGAAATGCCTCGGATGATATTGACTTAACACCTCACATGTTGATTCTAGCAGTACAGAAATACAAGCTTAAAAACATCCAACATGGCAAAAACTCATTGTGCCACTATAAATCATTCTCAGCTGATCCTAAGCATGCCTGCTTGTTGTAGTAATTAGGCTATCATTATTTTGTGCTTCACCTCCAACACTAACATAGACAAGTTCAAGTTAACATGAAACAATACAGACATGGCTGGTTGACACGAGCAACCTTTTTGTATAAGCCATTTTCTCTAATATAAGATAATAACTACACCCATATGTAGTTGTGGAGGATAATTTACTTTCACCTTAATGTCATATGTTGATATGTTATTCAGACTGAATACTGTAGGAAATTTTAATAACTATGGTGAGCTTTGGGTTCTTTATTACCTTCCATAAAATTGCTTCCGACGTTTGCTTTACCCTTTGTTTAATGGTGATTTGTCCTTCTGATCTGTAAAAGGTGTTTTATCATTTCCTTATTGTTATGACCAGGTGAGAAGGGGTGAACTGCTCCCCCTCTATTCATTCTCCTTGGTTGGTCACAACAAAGGTTTAAGTCTCTTTTTCACGATGATATGCCTTTTCCAAATCAAAATGTATTTAACTATTTAAGCTGTGAGCAATAAGGAGTCAATCAAACAAGGTTTTCTTGAGTCAAAGAAAGAGCAAATTTATTAACCACCAACCCCGAGAAAAATAATTAAAATGTGGTGTCAGGCAATCAACCCTCATGTAGTCATTCGGGCCCACACAAATACATATATATCAAAAATAAGAGGAGATGGAGTCCAATAAAAAAAGGTAAAAGAATATATGGTTAAGTGTCCTTTGATTGTCCTTGAGGCGTAGATTTTAAAATGCTGCGGCTGATTTGGGTTAGCTGGTTTCTTGAATGCAGTCAGGTGTAGAAAATGTCGCAATTATTATGAGATCTTGATTTGCTGGTAGATTTCTGGTAGAGTTGGCTTCTCACACTAATGGCACACTTATTCCAAAAGAGAGTGTGGAAGAGAACAACCCTCAGTCTGTTTCCTGCGCTCAAGACTTTCTTAATATCACCTGTGTTACTTGCAGTCTCTCTCTAGTGGCTGGGCAGCCTTGCCTTGAAATACTTCACCCATTTTGTATTTCCAAGAGGTTTTGGGTGTGTCTGCCTGTGTCAGCCATTGAGCAGGATTTTGCCCTTGGCGGGGATACTCGGCGGGGGTGGTCGGGAAGGCGACCACCGCCCACAATCGGCTCTGCACCGTGATTTCACGCAGGCGGGCCGATTAAGGCCCACTCTGCGTGGATTGTGAACGGCAGTGCTGAGCACAGCCTGTGCGGGCGGTGGGAGGAGGGAGAGCTGCGCTTAGTGTGCAGTTCGCGCATGCGCGAGACAGAGCACTTCAATCTCCCTGAGGCACAGAGCTGCCTCAGGGAGATTGAAGCGCTATGTAAAAAAAAAATGAAGAGAATAAAAATTTAATAAAACATGTACCCTCGTGTGACATGTTTTTAATTTAAAAATAAAGTTTCTGTTTAATGTTTATTTGCATTAGGAAACCTCATCCCGCTCGTGGATGAGGTTTCCTAAAAAATGTAAAGGCTGCTTGGCCTTTTTGCCTGCCTGCCAACCGTTAGGTTGGACAGGCAGCGTAAATTTGGATTTAATTAGATTGTTAATGGCCTTAATAAGCCTTTTAATTATCAACAGGCGCGCAGCCGACTCCAGTGTGTGCCCGCTGAATGAAATATCGCATGTAATTTTACGCTCAGGCGTGTTGGGCACGTGTCCGCCCGCTGAGTGTAATATTCTGCCCATTGTTTCAATATCCAGTACTTTTCATTTCTAATGTCTGTTCCATAGAGAGTTACGAGTTTCAATGGGTGTCTGGATTATAGCAAATGTCTCTCTTTTCACAATCCCCTCGGCGTGATTTGTTTGTTTCTCACCTTCACCTTACAATGTGGCCTGCATTTCAAAGCAATTACTCTGTCTCAGTTCAAATTGCAAAACACCCAGTCAGTTGAACGTTTAAAAAGCATATTTTCAAAAATAAAGGGGCATAGTCTCATGGCATATTGTATTATTCCTGAAGAGCTGGGAACTAATTGTTATGTAAATATGTATCCCAAGATGCCACATTCTCTGTCGCACTGCAGTCATGTGGTGAATAACAAGGTATCAGTCTATCAGTCCACCAGCCATATGGAGAGGAGTAAGAAATATACTCGACGAAGCTCTAGCATTTTGAGTTTAAAGTGTGATTATTTCTAACTTATGGGAACCAGAATACACTTAAGTTGTGATATTTGTTAAGCCTTCTACAGGATGCCTAGATTTGTGTGCTTCATAGCTGGATTGATTGCATTCACACACTAATTAACATTTATAATTGCCTAGATTACATATAAAATTTTATTTGTGTGCACCTGTTATATGAAAAAAAATATTTTTCATAGGCTTGTAAAATGCCAATTACTTTCCAGAAGCCAATAATACAACATTTCCTTCGTTGCTTCCGAGACTTTGACCCAATCTTTTCAGAGAAGATATGAACCCACAGCTCATAACAGTAATCTCGGCACAGGAAGTGTCCCAGTCTCTATGTAGTGTTGAATGTGCTTTTGTACATTACACTTCAAACGTTGAAAAAAAGAAAAAGGTAATTCCATGCTAGTTTCTTTTTACCCGAAGCTGAGAATTTGCGATCTGCAAACTTCCCTCACTAACAGTAGTTGACTTGTAAATGATCTCAGAATATGCCTATTTTACAGCATTTAACCCTTATGAGTTTAAGTGGAAATGGAAGATTAAACACAGTTGTACCTTAGCGGTAGAATGATATATTGTGTTTCACATTGTATATGCTGCTTTTAATTATAAACCAGCACACCAGGCATGACATCCAGATAGACCACTGTGTTTTTAATATGATCAGTGGATAGAGTGAGATTAGGAAGGTGCTTTAACTTATATTTTTCAGGAATATAAACCCCATCATCTTTGTATTACAACAGCTGTTTCTTAAATGTGCCCAGTGTCCTGGTCTCAATCACCCCTTCTAACTGCCCATTTACAATATTGATTGCTGTCTATATAAAGAAATACATGAGGCCGGATTTTTCCATCCCAAATTGGGAATAAAAGGAGGTGGGACAGCAAACTAAATTGGCGCCTGTGGCCTATGTGTCGATCTGCTGTCTTTGTTCTCAACTGTGCTGACCTTCCTGAGGATGGGGGAAGAGGAAGAGCAGACGGGAAAGTGAAGTCGCCCGCCTCATTAATTTGGCATGTTGAGGTCATTAGGAGGCTCCCTTCCGACTACCTGAGATTTTCATGGAGACGGGTGCCCATTAGGAGGTCTGTGAAGCTGACCAACTCCAGCCTGACAGGAGCAGGGGTGACCGTGCTGAAACAGTTTTAGCAATTAAATTTTAATAACCAACTTTTCCCTACTTTACCGTGTCCCAGCTCTCCATTTGCCGTGGCCACTTTGCAGATGAAGATCTTACTTTTAAGACCACGCACAGACAGCAGCCACAGCCCCTGGCCACTAATTGGGTGGCAGACTCATCTCTTGGGTGACTAAGACCTGACCTCAAGATTGGCAGATTGCCAGTAGAGACAGGAATGTGAGCTGATTCCTGCCTAGAACAGGAAAATCAGGCCTTTGATGTCTACAGAGATAAAAACAAAAAACTACTGCGGATGCTGAAAATCCAAAACAAAAACAGAATTACCTGGAAAAACTCAGCAGGTCTGGCAGCATCGGCAGAGAAGAAAAGAGTTGACGTTTCGAGTCCTCATGACCCTTCAGCAGAACTGAGTAAAGTTAGGAGAGGGGTGAAATATAAGCTGGTTTTCACCTTAAACCAGCTTATATTTCGCCCCTCTCCTAACTTTACTCAGTTCTGCTGAAGGGTCATGAGGACTCGAAACGTCAACTCTTTTCTTCTCCGCCGATGCTGCCAGACCTGCTGAGTTT
This sequence comes from Cetorhinus maximus, assembly GCF_964194155.1. Taxonomy (NCBI): domain Eukaryota; kingdom Metazoa; phylum Chordata; class Chondrichthyes; order Lamniformes; family Cetorhinidae; genus Cetorhinus; species Cetorhinus maximus. The sequence continues at coordinate 118,466,132 of NC_135888.1, read as the reverse complement.
TTCCAGGTAATTCTGTTTTTGTTTTGGATTTCTAGCATCTGCAGTAGCTTTTTGTTTTTATCTCTGTGTTTAATTGACTGCCACTCCTCTTCAAGAAATGTCTACCTTGAAGAAGTACTGCTGTGCTCTCCGACAGGATTTTCGTAACTCTCTTCTGCCTTGTTCACCTTCATTGCTTTCCATTTCTCTCCTCCTTAAACCAGCTTATATTTCACCCCTCTCCTAACTTTACTCAGTTCATGAGGACTCGAAACGTCAACTCTTTTCTTCTCCGCCGATGCTGCCAGACCTGCTGAGTTTTTCCAGGTAATTCTGTTTTTGCTTTGATGTCTATCCTTTTGTAAACCTGAAAGTATGTCTTTTGTTCAGATGACCTGGTGTAACTGACAATATTATTTTGGATTTATTTTATCCTTGCTATTAAATATCATGAGCAACTTCTTGTTTTTCTCTCTGAAGTGCCTCTTTTCATGGCTGGAGATGGTTGTGATGCTCCTCTTGCCTTGCCTCAAACCATGGGTATCAACTTTACTGATCCACTCTGCCTTGGGGCTTAGATGGCCTACTTGTGTTGTAGCAGCCAGAACTCCATACAGACTTCTAGGTGCAGCTTGACCATTTCCCTTCAATTGTGTGAAGATTTCTTTGTTTATTGATACTTCATCACTGTTTTAACATGATAAGCAACATTCAACTTGCTTGGCCTCTGAGCTTTCCCATTGACAAGTTCTCTCCTACACATGGAGTACATATGCCTACTATTTTTAACTTCCGATATGCGCTTGCCTTGCATTTTCCCAAATTGATCTTTATTAACCATTCATTAGCTCATCTGCAAATCTGACAGCCTCTTTTCCTAAGTTCTTGGCTGCCTCCTCTAACTGCTAGTCAACTCCCTGGCCTTGTTGAAAAAAAGTCCTTTATTTATTCTGTTTTCTCTTCTACACACCTAGCTTCTCCTTTAAGCTGTCCATTTGCTCCCTTGATCCCCTCTCTCTTCCAAGCCCCTGACCACTCGGCCTCACCTCCTCATCCCCAGGTTGCTTATACCATCAACCTATCCCTAACTTCCCACTACTGTCTTTTCTTTACTCTTTCCTTCAAAAAATGACTCTCTCACTATTCCTTATGTGTGATCCTACATTCTTGTTTCTACCAAACTCAAGGCACCAAGCCTGCACTGATCAGAAACAAATTAATTCCTGAATGATTGAACCCCTTCTCCAACCCCCTTCCCCCCCACCACCACCACCCTATCTTCATTCTGTCAGGTGTGCAGTGATAAGTGCGGCTTCCTCCTCCCTCCGCCCCACTAGAGTCGGATGATTGCGGGTTCAATTCCCACCCCAGACACCTTAGAACGGAGCCAAGGCTGACATGCCAGTGCCACATTAAAGGATGCTGCACAGTCAGAGGTGTCGGACAGAATCTTCTGCCCTGTCGCCTGATGTGCTTGGAGGTGAGGAGGACAGCTAATCAGGCGGGATAGTGGCGGGTGGGCACCTCTCCACCTTCCTGTTTCCAATCCAATTAAGTCCATGCCGGGGAGGCCCATGGATGGCCTTCCCGCCCCACTACTCTTTGAAGCCCTTAAGTGGGCATTAAGAGCCTTATCCCATTGCCACTAGTATTAAACACAGCGGCAGGTGGGCCTATTGCCATGCGGGGAGCACGACAAGCAAACCTGTGCGGGCTTCTTGTGGTGGGGGGGTCCCTCATTCAACGGCATTCAGTGCCTCATCGAGGGATCTGGCATTGGGAATGGGGCCCCCCACTGAGAGCCACACCCCTGCTCTTGTACCAACCTCCTCCTCCCCCCCACACCCCCACTCCCCCTACATCTCCCTGCCCCCCAGCCCCTGTACAGTGCAGTTAGGGAGGGAGTTCCAGGATTTTGACCCAGCGACAGTGAAGGAATGGCGAAATAGTTCCAAATCAGGATGGTGGGTGGCTTGGACGGGAACTTTCAGTGATAGTGTTCCCATGCATCTGCTGCCCTTGTCTTTCTAGGTGGTGGAGGTCAGAGGTTTCGAAGATGATGTTGAAGGAGCCTTGGTGAATTACTGCAGTTCATCTTGTAGATGGTATGGACTGCTGTCACTGTGCATTGGTGGTGGAGGGTGTGAATGTTCAATCCAATCAAGCGGGCTGCTTTGTTCTGGATGGTGTCGAGTTTCTCGAGTGATGTTGGAGCTGCCCTCATCCAAGCAAGTGGAGAGTATTCTATGACACTCCTGACTTGTGCCTTGTAGATGGTGGACAGGCTTTGAGGAGTCAGGAGGTGAGTTACTCGTCACAGAATTCCCAGCCCCTGATCTGTCCTTGCAGCCACAATATTTATATGGCTGGTCTAGTTCAGATTCTATTGAGGAGTAAAAACCTCTATAAGAAGGATGATGCCATGGTATCAACATGAATGAAGAGGCATACAGTGCTGTGAAGATAAGTGGCAGGCCAGAAGATTAGGGACATTTTAGAATCCAGCAAAGGATAACTAAAAAAAACAAAGTGGGAGATATTAGAATATGAGAGTGAAGTAGTAAGGGATATAAAAAGAGACGGTAAGAGCTTCTACCAGTATATAAAAAGCAAGAGAGTAGCCAAAGTGACTGTTGGTCCCTTGGAGAATGAGACTGGGGAAATTAATAACGGAAACAAGGAAATGGAAGAGACTTTGAACAAGTATTTTGTATCTGTTATCACAGTAGAAAACACAAAAGCATCTCACTAATAATAGGAGAAAACCAAGGGGTAAAAGGGAGGGAGGAACGTAAAACAATAACTATCACTGGAGAAAAAATGCTAAGGAAAACTAATGGAACTAAAGGCTGACAAGTCTTACATACGAACATAAGAATTAGAAGCAGATTTAGGCCATTCGGCCCCTCAAGCCTCTTCCACCATTCAATAAGATCATGGCTGATCTGATTGTGGCCTCAACTCCACATTCCTGCCTACCTTTCACCCCCTTGTCAGTCAAGAATGTATCAACATCTGCCTTAAAAAATATATTCAATGACCCTGCCTTCACTGCATTCTGGGCAAAAGAGTTCCAAAGACCCTCTGACAGAAAAAAAAATTCTCCTCATCTCTGTCTTAAATGGAAGACCCCTTATTTTTAATCTGTGTCCCCTAGTTCTAGTCTCTCCCGCAAGGGGAAACATCCTTTCAGCATCCACCTTGTTTAGTTCTCTCAGGATCTTATATGTTTCAGTAAGATCACCCCTATTGCTTCAAAACTTAATTGATTCGGGCCCAGCCTGTCCAACCTTTCCTCATAAGATAACCCCCCCGCCCCTCCCAATCCCAGGTATCAGTTGAGTGAACCTTCTCTGAACTACTTCTAATGCATTTATTCCTACGTTACACAAGATAAGTACTCCACATGTGATCTCATCAACACCTTGTACAGCTACCGCAAAACATCCTTACTTTTATATTCCATTCCCCTTGCAATATACGACAACATTCCATTTGCCTTCTAATCACATGCTGTATCTGCATACTACCTTCTTGCGATTCATGTATTAGGACACCCAGATCCCTGTGTTCCTTGGAGTTCTGCAATCTCTCACCATTTAAATAATACATTACTTTTCTATTCTTTCTGCCAAAGTGGACAAGTTCACATTTTCCCACATTATACATGTTAACAGTAGTGGCTGCAGAGATAGTGGATGCATTGGTTGTAATCTTCCAAAATTCCTTAGGTTCTGGAAAGGTACCAGTGGATTGGAAAACCACAAATAAGACCATAAGATGTAGGAGCAGAAGTAGGCCATTCGGCCCATCGAGTTTGCTCCGCCATTCAGTGAGATCATGGCTGATCTGATAACCCTCAGCTCCACTTTCCTGCCTTTTCCCCATAACCCAGATAAGTGGCAGATGGAATTTTAACCCTGAAAAGTGTGAGGTGATACACTTTGGAAGGAGTAATTTGACGAGGAAATATTCAATGAACGGCATGACACTAGGAAGTTCTGAGGAACAAAGGGACCTTGGTGTGTGTGTCCATAGATCTCTGAAGGCGGAGGGGCATGTTAGTGGGGTGGTGAAAAAGGCATATGAGATACTTGCTTTTATCAATCGAGGCATAGATTACAAAGGTAGGGAGATCATGTTGGAGTTGTATAGAACCTTGGTGAGGCCACAGCTGGAGTGCTGTGTGCAGTTCTGGTCGTCACATTATAGGAAGGATGTGATTGCACTGGAGGAGGTGCAGAGGAGATTCATCAGGCTGTTAACTTAAATGTTTCATCCAAGGCATGAAGAGAGGTTGGATAGACTTGGGTTGTTTTCGTTGGAGCAGAGAAGACAGAGGGGCGACCTGTTCGAGGTGTACAAGATTATGAGGGGCATGGAGAGGGTGGATAGGGAGCAGCTGTTCCCCTTAGTTGAAGGGTCAGTCACGAGGGGACATAAGTTCAAGGAGAGGGGCAGGAGGTTTAGGCGGATGTGAGGAAAAACATTTTTATCCACAGGGTGGTGACGGTCTGGAATGCGCTGCCTGGGAGGGTGGTGGAAGTGGATGCCTCACATCCTTTAAAAAGTACCTGGGTGAGCACTTGGCACGTCATAACATTCAAGGCTATGGGCCAAGTGCTGGTAAATGGGATTAGGTAGGTAGGTCAGGTGTTTCTCACTGGTCAGTGCAGACTCGATGGGCTGAAGGGCCTCTTCTGCACTGTGTGATTGTGTGAACCCTTGATTCCCTTACTGATTAAAAATCTGTCTATTTCTGCCTTGAATATACTTAACGACCCAGCTTCTATAGCCCTCTGCGGTAAAGAATTCCACAGATTAACTACCTCCTGAGAGAAGAAATTCCTCCTCATCTCTGTTTTAAATGGGTGACCCCTTACTCAGATCATGCCCTCTGGTCCTAGACTCTCCCACAACCTCTCAGCATCTATCCTGTCAAGCCCCCTAAGAATCTTATATGTTTCAATAAGGTCACCTCTTATTCTCCTAAACTCCAATGAGTACAGGCCCAAACTACTCAACCTCTCCTCATAAGAAAATCCCTCCATACCCAAAATCAACCTAGCAAACCTGCTCTGGACTTCCTCCGATGCCAGTATATCTTTCCTTAGATAAGGAGACCAAAATTGTTCACAGTATTCTGGGTGTGGTCTAACTAGTGCCTTGTACAGTTTTAGCAAGACTTCTCTATTTTTATACTCTATTCGCTTTGAAATAAAGGCCAACATTCCATTTGCCTTCCCTGTTACCTGTTGAACTTGGATGTTAGCTTTTTGGGATTCATGAACAAGGACCCCCAAATCCCTTTGTGCTGTAACCTTCTGCAATCTTTCTCCATTTGAATAATTCTCCTCTATTCTTCCTGCCAAAGTGCATAATGTCTCATTTTCCCACATTATATTCCATCTGCCACTTTTTGTCTACTCACTTAACCTGCCTATATACTTCTGTAGACTCCTTGTGCCACCTTCACCGCTTGCCTTCCCACCTATTTTTGTATCAACTGCAAATTTGGTGATAGTACATTCACTTCCCTCATCTAAGTCATTAATACATATTGTAAATAACTGAGGCCCCAGCACTGATCCCTGGCACTCCACTAGTTACAGGTTGTCATCCTGAAAATGTCCCCTTATCCCAACACACTGTTTTCTTAGCCAGTCCTCAATCCATGCTATCATCTGCACTGGAGTGCTGTGTTTGGCTGCAATAGAGAGCTTCAGTTGGAGTTTGATGACTGAGGGAGTTTAAGGGTTAAATTCTATCTAAAGCCTAACCTATCTTTAATTTAGCAATTAACTAAAAGTTGCTGCTAGGGTTGGAAGAAGGTGAGTTTTAGTTGAGCCTTAAAATAGGGCTCATGCAGGCTCAGCTTGGAACCGCAACTAGTTAACTAGATAACTCGCTTAATCAGGTTTTCAGAGGCTAGGTTCAGAGAGTATAAAAGTAGGCTCTGTTTGGCTGCAGTAAAAGAGCTTCAGTTGGAGTTTGGTGACTGAGGGAGTTTGGTGAGAAGGGAGGAGTTGCTACTTTTTTTTATACCTTTGCTCAGAAAGAGGAACGGCGCCCTTGGTAACTAGGACCTGGTGAGTAAATTATAATTGTATATTTTTAAAGCTCTGCACTTGGATTTAACTGTGAAGCGTCAGGAATAAAGGGAATTTAAAGGACAGTATAATAAAGTAATATAAATAATCCAAAGTAGAATAAAGTTAACATAAGGGAAGTAGAGTTAAGACATGGCATGGAATTTACACATGGACGAAGGGGCCATGGCTGAGGTATTAAATGAATACTTTTCATCTGTCTTTACCAAAGCGGTAGATGCGACTCAGGCCATGGTGACAGATGAGGAAACTCTGTCACTAGAAGGACTCAAAATTGATAAGGAGGAGGTTTTGAACAGACTGTCGGTACTTAAAGTTATCAAGTACCGGGACCGGATGAGATGCATCCAAGGATATTGAAGGGAGTGAGAGTAGAAATTACAAGGGCACCGGCCATAATCTTTCAGTCTTCCTGAGGTTCAGGGGTGGTGCCAGAGGACTGGAGAATTGCAAACCTTACGCCCTTGTTCAAAAATGTTGTTAGGATAAGCCTAGCAATTACAGACCAATCAGTTTAACTTCAGTGGTGGGCAAGATTCTAGAAACAATTATTCGGGATAGAATTAGTAGTCATATGAAAAAATGTGGGTTGATGAGGAAGAACCAGCTTGGATTTCTAAAGGGGAAATCATGTTTAACTAACTTGCTGGAGTTTTTTGAAGAGGTAACAGAAAAGGTCAATGAGGGTAATGCTCTTGATGTGGTATACATGGACTTTGAAAAGGCATTTGACACAATGTCACTCAACCAACTTGTGAGAAAAGTTATTGCTCATGGAATAAAAGGGGCAGTAGCAACATGGATACAAAATTGGCTGAAAAGTAGGAAGCAGAGAGTAATGGTCAATGGATATTTTTTGGGCTGAAGGAAGGTTTGTAGTGGAGTTCCCCAGGGGTCGGTATTGGTATCCTTGCTGTTCCTGATATATTAATGATTTAGATTTTGGTGTGCAGGGGACAATTTCAAAGTTTACGGATGATACAAAGCTTGGGAGTATTGTGAACTGCGAGGAGGATAGTGTGGAACTTCAAGAGGACATAGACAAGTTGGTGGAGTGGGCAGAAATGTAACAGATGAAGTACAATGCAGAGAAGTGAGGTGATGCATTTTGGTAGGAAGAACATGGGCAGACAATAAAAAATAAGGGGTGAAATTTGGAAGGGGTGCAGCAGCAGAAAGGCTTGGGTGTATATATGCATAGATCATTGAAGGTGGCAGGACAGGTGGAGAGAGCAGTTAATGAAGTATACAGTGTCATGGGCTTTATTAATAGGGGCATAAAGTACAAGAGCAAGGAGCTGGACACCGTCCAGGACAAAGCAGTCCACTTGATTGGCACCACATCCACAAACATTCATTCCCTCGACCACCATAGTAGCAGCAGTGTGCGCCATCTACAAGATGCACTGCAGGAATTCAACAAGACTCCTTGAAACAGCCATCGATGAAACAGCTGAAGATGGTTGGGCCGAGGACACTACCCTGAGGAACTCCCGCAGTGATGTCCTGGAGCTGAGATGACTGACCTGCAACAACCACAGCCATCTTTCTTTTATGACTCCAACCAGTGGAGATTTTTCCCCCTGATTCCCATTGACTCCAGTTTTGCTAGGGCTCCTTGATGCCACACTAGGTCAAATGCAACCTTGATGTCGAGGGCAGTCATTCTCACCTCACCTTGGGAGTTCAGCTCTTTTGTCCATTTTTGAACCAAGACTGTAATGAGGTCAGGAGCTGAGTGGCCCTGGCGGACTCAAACTGGGCACCAGTGAGCAGGTTATTGCTAAGCATGTGCTGCTTGATAGCACTGTTAATGACCCCTCCCATTACTGATGATGGAGAGTACACTGATGGGGCGGTAATTGGCCAGGTTACAGATTGTGTTTGAGTACAATTCTGCTGCTGTTGTGGCTCACAGTGCCTCATGGATGCCCAGTCTTGAGCTGTTAGATCTGTTCGAAATCTATCCCATTTAGCACAGTGGTATTGCCACACAACATGTTGGAGGGTATCCTCAGTGTGAAGGTGGGACTTCGTCTCCACAACGACTGTGCGGTGGTCACTCCTACCGATACTGTCATGGTCAGATGCATCTGCGGCAGGCAGGTTAGTTCCCCCACTACCTGCCGCAGACCTAGTTTAGCAGCTATGTCCTTTAGGACTCAGCCAGCTTGATCAGTAGTGGTGCTACCGAGCCACTCTTGGTGATGGGCATTGAAGTCCCCCACCCAGGGTACGTTCTCGTGCCCTTGCCACCCTCAGTGCTCCCTCCAAGTGGTGTTCAACGTGGAAGAGAACTGATTCATCAGCTGAGGGAAGGCGGTACACGGTAATTAGCAGGAGGGAGGGTCCAGAGTCAATGTTGAGGACTCCCAAGGGCAACTCCCCCCTGACTGTATACCACTGTGCTGCCACCTCTGCTGGGTCTGTCCTGCCGGTGGAACAGGACATACCCAGGGATGGTGATGGTGGCCTCTGGGATGTATGCATATCCAAACATAATCAGAGTATCTGGCAATGCCCACCCTTCCTGTTCCCACTCAGCTACTCAAGAATACTCTCAAGGATCAATTCCTGGCCCCAGCCAACATAATAATATAGCACAGAAGTCATTTTGTATTGATGTATTCCTCTCATAATCATCTAAGGTGATTCACAGGTGACATCATTCTCAGAAGTTACCTTCTGTTGGTTTGTTGATGCCCCCCAGCTCTATACCTCTCAAACCCTCCAAAGCCTCTTTATTGCCAGACTGTCTGCCCAATATTTGCTCTTGGATGAGCTCCGATTTTCTCTAGTTAATCATTGGGAAGACTGATCTTCAGTCTTCCACTTTATCCCTATCCATTTTGCATTTACCCTTCTGTTCAACATCAACTATTTTTCTTCCTCAATGCAAAGTGCTTTGCAATGACTTTCTGCACTAATATGTGCTTAAGTAATGTAGTTTTAGTCATGAAATCCTCACAGGAATAAAACATTTAATCTCTGCCCCCACCATGCCCAGTTGCAGCCGCCTTTTAATTCACAATCTCTTGTCTCTTAATTCAAATTATCAGTAAATTCAAGTTTCTTTTGAGCACAAAATTCCTTCTATGTTGCTTAATTCAAATTGCTGGAAACACAAGAAAAACAAACTTCAAACTAAAAGATGTTTGTTCTAATCTATTTTACTCAAGTACTTCAAGTCAAATTGCATGAATGCTATGCTAATTATTTTTCAGAAGAAAAAGCTGCTTTTATTCATTTTGTGCTCTTTTAAATGCAAATTGCTTTCTTAATTATTGTGCTACGATTGAGTGTGACTAATATTCCATTCACCTCCAAATTAAACACATGATCCACTTGAAGTTCAATGGTGATGTCTAAGTGTTATTAAGAAAGACATCTGTGACTATTTCTCTCCTGTCTGTCTGCTCCTGTCTCTCTCTCTCTCTCTGTTTCCTCTCTCCCCCCACCCCCCAACCAGAATTTCACCACCTTGGATTATCAGGTTGAAACTGTGCTTGTGCAGATTGAATTTGTAGTGCACTTGGTAATTGTTTTAATGGCATTACAATGGAATATTCTTGGTGGTAAACTACACTTTTTGCTTTGATTAAGTGCCCTTCCAAACTTGACATTTACTATCTGTGTACCATAGACAAATAGAAGTTATTACTTAATTAATCATTCTTTATTATCAGTGCTGAAAACCCTTTTTGCTATCATTTTGCAGTCATTTTGAGGTCCGTGCAAAGGGCAGCAGCAGTTCTCTAATGGAAACTCTCTGCAGTAAATAGTCGCAATTTTCTGATCTGCCTGCACTTACTCATTTTCTTCCATCAGCAGATTGATGTGCACCTCTGCACTTCTACTGCTTTTAGCTACATAAGGCTGTTGAATAGTGGTTTTTACGAAATAGTGCAAAGATGTACAATAACAAAAAGTTGAAAATGCTGTGGAGAAAGTTATAAAAATAATAAATGCTCCACTGGAGCCTTGGTGATATGAATATTTAATATGACACCAAATATGGGTTAATGTGATGCCAAGAAATTGGCAAATTCCTACAAAAATGAGAGCTCTTGAAAAATAAAGAACTTTATTAATACAGAATTTGAATGAGATAATTACCTGTATTTTTATGTATTTGCCTTTATTCCCTCGAAACAAATATTTGCTGATTCCTACATGCTTCTTTCTGGGCATGTTTAAGAAAATATGTTTAACACTAGCTGGAAGACAACATGAAAAAAAAATCACCCTGCATTATTGAGAATAAAAGTATTAGATTAATGTAAACAGTGGCAACATCGGGCCAAACTTTAATCTAACACCTGAGCCAGGTAAATCGGCAGTGTTCCAGGGCACTGTGATGGTCAACCACTAGCCTGGCTCATTAGTAGGACCTGTCGTGGTAACCCTGCTTTTGGGAGCTGGATTTCTACCCATTGGTTCCAGGCAACCTTGAAGACCATATCTCAGTGGATGATTCCATGTCACCAAGGAGCAGTGAACTCAGCAGTGCTCTTCAATTTGTGGTTCCTGCTGGTTAAATCTGACATTTCTTTGTGCACACTTAACTTGACTGTTGGTAACCTGCATCTAAGCTCTCTGGACTTAGATAAATGAAATGTGTGTGTCTTGGGAGAAATAATGTACTTATTATCATGCAATCAGAAATTCTACTCTAAATGAACACCGAAAATGCTGGTTAGCAAGTCTGGCAGCAATTGTGGAGAGAGAAAAAGATTAATGCTTCAGGCCCATGATCTTTCATCAGAACTGGGAGAAGTTAGAGAGGTAATAGATTTTAAGCGAGTGAAAGTTGGGTTGGTGGGGAAAAGAGCAAAAGGAAAGGTCTTCGATAGGCTGGAAAACAGGAAAGATTAAATGACGATAAAGTTCATGGTGCCAGGCCAAAGGGACAAGTAAAGATTTGGACCTTGTGGCTAGAGGAGGTTTGAATGGCAGGTCATGAACAGCTGTCAGCTGAAAGCAAAAGACTGAAGAGACAAAAACAGGAAGGAAAAATCTGAAGACTTAAAGAAAAAGGAAACAAAATAGGGGCAGTGGTTACAAGTTAAAATTGTTGAAGTCAGCATTGAGTCTGGAAGGCTATAAAGTCAAATGATGGGGTGCTGTTCCTCGACCTTGCATTGAACTTCATTGGAACACTGCAGAAAGCCTAGGATAGAGAGGTCAGAGTGGGATCAAGGTGGAGAATTAAAATAACAGGCAACTGGAAGCTCGGGATTACGTTTATGGACTGAATGGATGTATCCCGTAAAATGGTCATCCAACCTGTGTTTGGTCTCCTCTGTGTAGAGGAATACCACATGCTGAACAGTGAATACAGTGTTGCTTGTTCTTCGAGCTGAAGAGGACCATGTCGGGGGAGGCAGTGGCATGGTGGTAATGTCACTGGACTAGCCCAAGCTAGTGCTCTGGAAACATGGGTTCAAATCCCACCATGGCAGTTGGTGGAATTTAAAATCAATTAATAAATCTGGAATTAAACCCAACTAGTTCACCAATGTCCTTTAGGAAAGGAAATCTGCTGTCATTGTCTGGCCCTCATGTGACTCTTAAATGCCCTCTGAAGTAGCCTAACAAGCCACTCAGTTGTATAAAACTGGTGCAAAATGTAAAAGCAGTGAAGCTGGGCAGACCGCCTAGCATTGACCTAAGCACCAGGAACGTCAACGGCAAACCCAGCCCTGTCAACCCTGCAAAAGTCCTCCTTACTGACATCTGGGGCTTGTACCAAAATTGGGAGAGCTGTCCAAAGGACTAATCAAGTAACAACCTGACCTAGTCATACTCATGGAATCATACGTTACAGACAATGTCCCAGACACCACCATAACCATTGCTTGGGTATGTCCTGTCCCACCGACAGGACAGATTCACCAGATGTGGCAGCACAGTGGTAAACAGTCAGGAGGGAACTGGACCCCATGAAATCTGTGCTGATTACCAACAACAAATCAGTACTCTAACTGAGTCCAGAGCTAGAGGATCACTGTTTAAAAATAAGGGGTTGCCAATTTAAGAAAGAAATGAGAAGTTTTTTTCTCTCTCAGAGAATTGGGTCTTTGGAACTCTCTCCCTCAAAATGCAGAGGAAACCGAGTCTTTGAATATTTTTAAGGCAGAGCCAGATAGAGTTTTGATAAGCATAAGGGGGAAAGGTTACTGGGGTAGGTGGGAACGTGGAGTTGAGGTTATAATCAAATGAGCTATGATCTTTTTGAATGGCAGAGCAGGCTTGAAGGGCAGAGTGGCCTGCTCCTACTCCTATTTCTTACTCCTCCGTGTTCAACACCAATTGGAAGAAGCATCGAGGGTGGCAAGGGCAGAGAAAGTAATCTGGGTGGGGGACTTCAATGTCTATCATGAAGTGGCTCGATTGCACCACTACTGACCGAGCTAGCTGAGTCCTAAATGACATAGTTACTAGACTGGGTTTGCGGCAGGTGTTGAGGAACCAACAAGAAGGAAAAACCTATTTGGCCTCGTCCTGACCAATCTACCTATTGCAGATGCATCTGTCCATGACAGTAATGGTAGGAGTGACCACCACGCAGTCCTTGTAGAGACATAGTCCTTTCTTCACATTGAGCATACCCTCCATTGTGTTGTGTGGCATTGCCACCCACTTAATGGGATAGATTTCGAACAATATATGGGATACATTTTCAAAACTGGGCATCCATGAGGCGCTGTGGGCCTCAATTGCAGAATTGTATGCAGAAACAATTTGTAACCTCACGGCCCGGCATATCCCCCACTCTACCATTACCATCAAGCTGGGGATCAATCCTGGTTCAATGAAGTGTGCAGGAGGGTATGCCAGGAGCAGTACCAGGCAGACCTAAAAATGAGGGGTCAACCTGGTGAGGTTATAACACAGGACTACTTGTAAGCCAAACAGCAGAAGCAGCATACAGCAGACAGAGCTAAGCGATCCCACAACCAACGGATCAGATCTAAGCTCTGCAGTCCTGCCACATCCAGTCGTGAATGGTGGTGGACAATTAAACAACTAACTGGAGGTGAAGGCTCCACAAATATCCCCATCCTCAATGATGGGGAAGCCCAGCTCATCTGTGCATAAGACACGGCTGAAGCATTTGCAGTCATCTGCGGCCAGAAGTGTCGGGTGGATGACCCATCTCGGGCTTCTCCTGAGGTCACCAGCATCACTGATGCCAGTCTTCAGTCAATTTGATTCACTCCATGTGATGTCAAGAAATGGCTGAAGGCACTGGTTTCTGCAAAAACTACAGACCCAAGTAATATGCCAACAATAGTAGTGACGACTTGTGCTTCAGAACTAGCTGCACCCCTAGCCAAGCCGTTCCAGCATAGCTACAACATTGGCATCTACCTGGCAATGAGGAAAATTGCCCAGGTATGTCCTGTCCACAAAAGCAGAACAAATCCAACCTCGCCAATTACCGCCCCGTCAGCCCACTCTCGATTATCAACAAAGTGATGGAAGGTGTCACTGACAGTTCTATCAAGCGGCACTTACTCAGCAATAACCTGCTCACTGATTGTCAGTTTGGGTTCTGTCAGGGCCACTCATTTCCTGACCTCAGTGTAGCCTTGGTCTAAACATGGACAAACGAGCAGAACTTGAGGTGAGTTGAGTTGAGAGTGACTACTCTTGACATCAAGGCATCGAGTCTGGCATCAAGGAGCCCTTGCCAAACTTGAGTCAATGGGAATAAGGGGGAAAACTTCACTGGATAGAGTCATACCTAGCACAGAGCAAAATGGTTGTGGTTGTTGGAGGTCAATCATCTTAGCCCCAGGACATCACTGCAGGAGTTCTCAGGGTAGTGTCCTGGGCCAATCATCTTCAGCTGCTTCATCACTAACCTTCCTTCCATCATAAGGTCAGAAGTGGGGATGATTGCACAATGTTCATCATTTTCAACTCAGGCATTGAAGCAGCCCGTATCCATATGTAGCAAGACCTGGACAACAGTCAGGCTTGGGCTGATAAGTGGCAAGTGACATTTACGCCACACAGGTGCCAGGCAATGATCATCTCCCACAAGAGAGAATGCAGCCATTTCCCCATGACATTCAATTGCATTACCATTGCTGAGACTCCCACTATCAACTCCCTGGGGGTTACCATTGACCAGAAACTGAACTGGATCTGCCATATAAATACTGTGGCTACAAGGGCAGATTGGAGACTGGGAATTCTGTGGGGAGTAACTCACCTCCTGACCCCCCAAAACATGTGTATCATTCAGAAGGCACAAGTCAAGAGTGTGATGGAATTCTCTCCACTTGCTTGGATGAGTGCAGCTCCAACAAAACTCAATAAGCTTGATGCCACCCAGGACAAAGCAGCCCGCTTGACTGTCACCCCGTCCACCACCTTCGACATTCACTCCTTCCACCACCGACACACAATGGCAGCAGTGTGTACTATCTCCAGGATGCACTGCAGCAACTCACCAAGGCTCCTTCGACAGCACGTTCCAAACCTAATACCTCTACCACCTAGAAGGGCAAAGGCAGCAGATGATTGGGAACACCACCACCTGCAAGTTCCCCTCTAAGCCAAACACCATCCTGACTTTGAACTATATTGCTGTTCCTTCACTGTCACTGGATCAAAATCTTGGAATTCCCTCCCTAACAGCTCTGTGGGTGCTCCTACAACACATGGACTGCAACAGTTCAAGAAGGTAGCTCACCACCACCTTCTCAAGGCCAATAGGGATGGACAATAAATTCTGGCCTAGTCGGTTATGCTCTCATCCTGTGAAATAATAAAAAAGATTTTGCATCATCTGGGGTAGTTTGTAGGATTCCAGTGGATAAGTAGGTGACTGTTAAGGCTGATTTGCACCCAGAAGAGTCTACTGTAATTAGGACTGGATACAACAGACAATTGAGTTTTGGATGAGTTACTGGCTTGGGATTTCCTCTTCTGTTTTCTCTCTGCTTCTGATATGTACTTTCTTTTGAAAGAGGTAACATCCTTTTTTATTTAGCAGCATCAGTTGCAGTGATCCTGGGTGGGCGTCTCCAATGACTTGGTCAATATCAAAACTCCTAAGCAAAGCCTTCAGCATGTCCTTGTGGCGCTTCCTTTGACTGCCATGAGAAGGTACCTCAGACTCAAGCTCTCCTTAGAAGACTCTCTTTGTTAACCGAGTGCCAGGCATCCTGACTACATAGCCAGCCCAACTCAGCTGTGACTGTCTCAATATTGTATGGATGCTCAGCATGCCAGCTCGGGTGAGCACCTCGGTGTCTGATATTATGTCCTGCTGCCCGATCTTCAGAAGCTTCCATAGGCAGTTCAAGTGAAAATGTTTGAGCTTCTTGGCATGATGCTGGTACATAGTCCCTGCCTCGCATGCTTAGAGCAAAGTGGGCAGGATTATTCCTCTATAGACTTTCAGTTTGGTAGGTGAACCTCTTCATTCCTAGACTGATGTTTGAAATCAACCTGAGGCTATGCTTCCTTTGGCAATGCATGCATGTATCTCGTCATCAATATAGACAGCTCAAGAGAGAGTGTTGCCAAGATAAGTGAACCTATCTGCTGCTGACGGATTCTGGTCATGGACTGAAACTTTGGATTTGAGTTAGGGCTAACCTAGAATACGCTAGTACATTACTAAATACAGTATACTAAATTGAAAGAAGTACAAGTAAATCATTGTTTCATCTGGGAAGTGTGTTTGGGGCCTTGAGCAATATGATAAAACAGCAGGTGTTGCATCTCCTGTGCTTGCATGGAAAGATGACGTGGGAAGGGAAGGAGATGTTGGCGACTGAAGGGTGAAACATGAGCATTATGCAGAATGAATGATCCCTTTGGAATGTTGAAAGTGGGGGGGAGGGGAAACTGTGTTTGGTGGTGGCATCACTGATGCATTTTGCTTTTGTTCTACTCTAAATGACTCATAAATAGCATTTGATACCTAGCTGATTCCATCCTTGCCTCCCCTGAAAATTAACCAATTGCTTCTTCAAACAATTAAGTAAGAGATGAAATATAAATCTAAACATTAAAATCTATTTTGTATGGCGTCTGATTTAAAATTCCTTCATCAAAGTTATTCTGTTTCTGTCTGTGTAAAAATGCCTGGTATTTTAGAATGACATTTACGATCCGTTAATACATTTCTGGAAATGCAAACTGTTCCTCATTAGCTGTGAAAATCTAATTCTGTTACAGTGTTACAAAACTGTTTTGGAAGTTATTAAAAAAAAGTGAACCTCCACAGAAGGATTGGGATGGACAATATTTTATTGGTTTAGAATTTATAAATTCAGGAAGCACCAGCTGATAGTTAAATCAATTACCATAGCATAATTTTTAGCCTTTACTTGCAAGTATACATGTAACCTACTTTCAGTACATCTTATATTAGTTTGCCAAGGTAAATGCTCACCTTTTTATCAGTGGTCTTATGTCTGCTCTATGAAGTGTAGCAGTCTCCTCTTCAGCCTTGGATATGCAATAATCTTTACTTGACAAATGTTCTCACATAGCAGCATGTAGTCTCATTCAACTGTAAATTAATTTTTCTTTTGTTTCATTTCTTAATAACCTTTTGCTTACATAAGAAGCCACGATAAGATATTGCACCTCCGCTACACATTTTGATGCAGTGTTTGAGCTTGATCATCAGTGTGCTGAAAAAGAAGTTAGTTGGATAATTGTTTTTTTTTCATTCCCTGTCGCTTATTAGAAGTGACTAAAGATGCAGCCAAGCTCTTTAAATTCTTTGGTGCTGCGAGGATCAAGGATTTAACATCACTAGGTGATGATGAGGTTTAACGTTACATTTATTATGCACAACTGTTACTGTAATTTAGGCACTAGAGCCCCATAGAAATTGCTTTGTTTATATTGCAGAGCAGTTTCTGAAGCAGCCAGAGCAATACGGAAATAATTGCATTTTCTCTCATTTTAAAGTTGACTGCATGCTTGGCCTTTACCCTTGTGTTTATTCGTGACAGCTTTCTCTCCTGTACGGTATCTCTCTTGCCTGGTACCCCTTTACAGCTGAAAAGAAAATCAATGGTTAGAGAGCATACATTGGTTCTTCAGTGAATCTCATTTTCAGATCAATGGAGGAGAGTTACTAATACTACTTAAGTTATTTTGTTTTATAATTGCTGTTTCATTTGTAGCGGGCAGTAGATAGGCTTTTACTCCATTGATAGTAAACCGACCGTCTCAAACTGCACAGATAGCAGCAGAGAAAGGCAGTCAGGCATTTTGGTCCAAGTTTCCACTTATTCACATTTGAGAATGAAACCAGTGATGTTTTAAATTTGTTGTGCTCCACTGAGGTTGCATAGTGATGCACTGCAGCCCATTTGTAACATGCTTATTCTGCCATATCATGTTACTTTTAATACTTGTGAAGTTGGAGAT
The DNA here is from genome assembly GCF_964194155.1 of Cetorhinus maximus. Lineage (NCBI taxonomy): Eukaryota > Metazoa > Chordata > Chondrichthyes > Lamniformes > Cetorhinidae > Cetorhinus > Cetorhinus maximus. Next base: position 118,448,631 of record NC_135888.1, on the reverse strand, counting down.
TTACTTGTTCTATGTTGTGACTGTGGATACGTGGTTACTACAGTCTAAACTGTAGATTTATGGGGTCTGTGGCTTGTTGTGGAACTTGATTGAGTTGAAGAACCTTTTTCACAGATCGAAATCGCCTATGCTGATTGTCTACTAGTAGTCTCCATGACAATACAACATAGGCATCATTTTCAATCAGCACTTTGGTTAATTTCAAGTGTCCTATCGAGACGACGAAGTGCAGGGATGCCAACTCAGTCGATCAGCCGCTTTCTTGTCATGCTCTATTGATTGAGCCAGATTAACAGATGAATTTTATAATTTGGAGTATCTTCCTTTTCTTCACTGGTGCTCTGATTGGATAGTATTGGCAAAATTCAAATAAATTTGACCTTTGGGCAGTCATGTCCTTCTGCAAACTTTTGCTACTGTAGATGTTTTTCTTAAATATGAATGAGAAAATATTTTTAAAGCTAGAATTGAGATGGTATGCAAGATGTACCAACAGGGGTTAGATGTCTTGCATTTGGGAGTTGTGAAGGACAGTGGGGTAACACCCTTCCTCAAAGAGAAACACTCTTGACACCCCCCCCACCCCCCGTCCCCATCTGCCTCTGTCCCTACAAACCTCTGTTTCCTCTCAGGTCCTCGAACATGCTGTCCATCTTTCAGATCCAAGGCCATCTTTTGCAAACTACCTGTTTAGGCCCCTTCAAATAGGATTCTGTCCTTCCCAGAGCATTGAAATGGCTGCAACCAAAATCATGAACAATGCGCTCTGTGACTGCGACCATGGTGTGTGTTACCCTGATCCTCTTGACCTCTTTGGAAGGGTTGACTTTGTTTAAGGCTACATTCTCCCCTATACCTCTTTGTCATCCAGCTCTGTGTAACTATCCTCACTTGGCTCATCTTACCTATCTGATTGTAGGCAGACTATTTCTCAACAATATTTCCCTTCCCAACTCCACGTTATTGGGAGCCCCTTACACCGACAACAGCCCACCTCCACAACCAATCAACCACACTTGCCTTTATTTGTCTTATCTACTCACAACTCTTGGTAACATACTCTGCAGACAAGGGGTCAGATTCCACATTTACACAGATGACAGCCAATTTAACACTTAACTGCTTCCACACCTTTCTCCACTGTCTCGAAGCTTGTACAAATCCAATTTTGGATCAGCTGCAGTTTTCTCCATCTAAACACTGAGAAGACCAAAGCCTTTATCTTTGACTCTTCCTACTAACCATACTCTTGTCTCCAATCCCATTCCTTTCCCCAGTAACTGCCTCGAGCAGAACTAAATTATTTACAGTGTGTTTTATTTCACCCCCAGTCTATTTTGCCCTTCAACTTTATTCCTTTTATCACAAAAAACACATCAGCTTCCACCTCTGTAATGTTGCCCAACTTCCCTACCTATCTATTTGCTGCTGGAACTTTGTTGTTACTCAACTGTTTGTTATGACACAGCAATTGGTAAAGGCTGAGTTATTTAAAATCCAAGATGGAAACTTTAAATAACTGTCATAACCTATTTTTTCAATTGGTATGTTTGAGATGTATCTCTGAATTCAGAAATGAAACCACCAAGCCTCCAGAGTTTTTTTTTATGTAAATTAAATTAAAAATGTATTAATTTAACAACAAATTTAAACACATACACACGTCTACAAATTACTACCATAATAACTATTAAACAAATCCCTAAATAAATCACTCCCAAGTAATCTTCCCCAAGGCAACATTAACCCATAGACTTTAAACAGACACCAGGCAAACCACATTTTATCTTATGAATTCAAAATGAGGCTCCTTTCAATTTGTTCCTTCGCAGACACAGTGGCAGGCTTACAGGCTTACATCTTCCATGCCTCTGACCTGTGCACACAAACTCCTCTCAGGTTATACCTAGTTTTCCCTTTAAATGTAAATTCTCATTGAATCACCATGCCCTTTGAACTCCACCTCCTTCTAACAATAAAGCCCCTTTCATAGCCCCAATTTTATTAGTAATATAAACATATTGCTTGGTCTCTCCTAGCTAGGTGCAAGATTTCACCCCCAGTCTTTGCATGGTTTATTCAACAAAATGCATATGTACTCTCCACCTTACTGTTTACATCTCAAAACTACTATACATCAAATCACCCAGACTAGCTGGCTTGAATCCAATTAAAACACTCAACTCACATCCACAGACAAAGACCCTACTACAAGTCCAATTTAAAATAATTCCCAATAACATTAATATCTTGTCATGACACCCCTCCCTATCGAAAAATGAACCGTCATAATTCTAAAAGATGGCTTCATTTTTTTAATAACGCATCTCACGCTATCTCTTATACTTATTGTACTATCAGATGCATGCATTAACATTATATATATATACACACAAGTCTTTGGTATCAACAGAAATCACTCCAGTTCAGTAACCAGGTTTTTTTTAATGTCCAATTTTCCTTTAAGCTTCAAACTCTTGGTAACGCATCTGCAAACAGACACTCTCTACCAACAACACATGTAATCTGTAGACTAAATGTTGTAATAATAGACTTCATCTGAAAAACCTTGCACTTTTATCTCGAAATTTGTCCAAAAACTTCAAACGATTGTGGTCTGCAGAAACAGTTGTTTATGACGAATTGTTGGCAACATAAGTTTCAAAATGCTGCAATGCTAACACCAAACTCAAAGGGCGTAATTTTCCCCCCATTGGGGGGGGGGGGAAGTTGATGGGCGGGCGCGTGCAGGCGCGCTTCCGACCGGCACCCCCAATCGGAGGCGCAGCACCATTTCACGTGGGCGGGTCAATTAAGGCCCGCCCAGCATGACGTCCGCAGGGAAGCGGCACAGGGCAGGGGGGAATTCCTAAAATCGAGAGTGCGCTCTTTCGCGCATGCGCATGAAAGAGCGCACTCATCTCCCTGAGGATAAGTGCTGCCTCAGGGAGATCGCCTCTACTTTTAAAAATATTAAAATTAGAAAAAAAAAATTCACTTACATGCCCCCCCCATGTGACAATGTTACATGAGATGGGACATGTTCATAATTTCCAAGAAAACTTTATTAAAATTTTTAAAACCCCTACATGGAACCTCATCCCACCTGTGATAGAGGTTTCATGTTTTTTCTAGTTGCTGCCGGGGCTCCTGGCCTGCCTGCCAACCTTAAGGTTGGACGGGCAGGTCCACTAATTACTTTAATTGATCTGTCAATGGCCTCAGCTGATTTTGCTGCGCCCCCACCTTCCTGAAAATTTAAATGGGGTGCGGTGACGTCGGGAGTTCTGCCTGACGTCACCACGCGTCATTTTACGCGTCGGTGAGTGGGCCCCGCCCCCGCTCGCCAACGGTAAAATCCTGCCCAAAGTCTCTTTTTCGTTCGTTGAATATCTTCTCTGTTGTACGTTCAGTTTCCGTGAAAAATACTCTCAGTTTTTCAATTCCAGTGTCACCTTCCTGTAACAGTGCAGCCCAAATGCCTATGTCTCTTGCATCAATGGCCAACTTCAATTGCTTGGCATAATTGGATACTGCCAACACTGGTGCTGTGGTTAATACGGTTTTCGACCTGTCGAATGACCTCTGACGCTACAGTGTTCACTGGAACTTCTTGTCCTTTTTTAATAGTTCAGTCAGTGGAGCAACCACACGGCTGGGTGGGTAAAACCCACTCATGCCTAGAAATCTCAAAACTTCTTATTTTGTTGTAGGCACTGGGAAGTCCATGATAGCCTTGACTTTCGCACCTCTCAGAGCCACCTTACCGTTTCCAATAGTATAGCTTAGATATGTGACTTGCGCTTTTGCAAATTCACTTTTAGCCAAGCTCATTACCAAATTAGCTTGTAATTGGGAAAATAATCCTTCCAGATGCTGTAAATGCTCCTCCCATGTATTAGAACTATTAGATCATCAATGTAAACAGCGCAATTGCTTAGACCTGCAATTACTTTGTTTGTCAGTCTTTGAAATGTTGCAGGGGCATTCTTCGTACCAAATGGCATGATTGTAAACTGATATAGTCCATTTGGCATTACAAAAGCCAATATCTCCTTTGCTGTCTCTGATAACAGTACCTGCCAATGCCCTTTCAGCAAGTCTATTTTTGTGATAAATTTTGATTGTCCCACTTTCTCAATGCAATCTTCCAACTGTGGTATAGTATATGAATCTGCTTTTGTCACCACATTCACCTTTCGATAGTCCACACACAGTCTTTGTGTTCCATCTGGTTTTGATACCAGCACAATAGGTGAACTCCAGTTACTGCAACTAGACTCGGAGATTCAATTATATCATTTTGAAGCTTGAAATCAATTTCTTTTTGTACTTGTGATAACTTTGCTGGATTTAATCTATAAAGATGTTGCCTCATTGAAGATAAAACCTGTACCGAGACATCATGTATAGCTAAATGTGTCTTTCCCAGTTTATTCCCACAAATAGGTTTGTGTGACTGCAATAGCTTTTCCAAATCACTTTGACACTTGCTTGGAAGGTAACTCAATATTTCATTTAAATTTTCAAGCACCTCCTCATTATCCAATTTGATTAGAGGAAAATCAATGTCAGAGTCCTGCACTTGTACCTCTTTCACATCATCCACCATCACTAATACCTCTTTTTGTTCCTCTTCCCTGTCAAAGTACTTTTTAAGTATATTTAGATGACAGAACCTCTGCTTCTTTCTTCTACCTGGAGTATTTATTAAATAATTTACTTCATTCAATCTCTTTTCAATCTTGTAAGGCCCACTAAATCTTGCATCTGATGAATCACCTAGTACTGGTAACAAAACTAATACTTTCTCTCCAGAAACAAAACTGCGAGCTTTCGCTATCTTATCTGTCTTCACTTTCATCACTTGCTGTGATATCTTTAAATGTTCCCTAGCCAACTCAAATGCTGTGTTCAATCTTTCCCTGAAATTTGATACATAATCCAGGAGAATAGTTTCTGAACTTTGACCCATCAATTTCTCATGAATTAATTTCAGTGGTCCCCTTTCCCCATGACCATAAACTAGTTCAAAAGGGCTAAAACCAGTCAATGCATTAGGAGTGTCTCTAATAGCAAATAACAATAATGTAATTCCTCTATCCCAATCCTGTGGATAACCCTGACAGTGCGCTCTCATCATAGTTTTTAAAGTTTAATGCCACCTTTCCAAACCTCCTTGCAACTCCAAATGATAAGCTGTTGACTTAAACTGTTTTATCCCCAAACTATTCATTATTTCCTTAAACAGCTGTGACATGAAATTTGAACCCTGATCTGATTGTATTTTCTTAGGTAAACCATATCTTGTTAAAAATTTAATTAACTCCTCCACAATCTTCTTAGTTGTAATATTTCTTAAAGGTATCACTTTAGGAAAGCTGGTAGACACATACATTATTGTCAGTAAATACTGATTTCCGCTTTTAGTCTTAGGGAAGGGTCCGACACTGTCAACATATAAATAATCACACTGTATGGTAATCACCTTGTTAAAGACAATTGCTAGTTAAACAAGTGATGGGCAGTGATTATCCCATCTAAATAGAATAAAAAGATACAGCTGGAACACTTTGTGTGGAAGCTACTTGGAAGTCAGTAGCACTGAGGAGTTCAGAATCACAGAAGCATACAGCGCAGAAGAGGCCCTTCGGCCCTTCCAGTTTGCACCGACAGACTTGTAGTCTGTCTTGAAAATAAACCAGTTTGAACCAAAAGACCAGCCTGGATTAATTCTTCCACCACAATCTCTTTTTATTGTGACTAACATGGGAGCAGAGGATGGACTTTAAGCTTTACTGATTGATTGCTATATATGAAGTTTTTGTCTCAATCCTCTGAGGGAAAAGAAGTGAATTGTTGCTGACAATTTAAGTTACGGGATGGCGGAAGGACGGTGCAAAATTGCAAGCTTTGACTATCCATCAATTTTTTCTGACTCTGAACCTTATCAGCAATGGAAGGCTGAAGTTGAAATGTGGACCTGGGTTACTGCTGTACCCCGGAAGAAGCAAGTTATAGCTTTGGCGTTGTCATTACCAGCCGAAAGTAAGAAAAGGAGTAAAGTATTTTCAGAGTGGAAAGCGGATGATTTGGATCATGAAGAGGGATTGAACCTTCTGTTATAATTTTTGGATAAGTTCAAAAAGGATGAGTCATTGGAAGCCAAAGAAGCTTGGATGATCTTTGATAGGTTTAGGAAATCAGATGATCAGTCCATGGAAGAATATATTATGGATTTTAATAAATGATACAGGAGACTACAGAGATTTGAATTTGAAATTCTAGAATCGGTATTGGCATTTAAATTATTGGACTGTGCTCACATTTCCTAGTCCTTTAGTACTAACAAGAGTTCAGTTCCGGGGGTAAGAATCTCTCCTAGATCAAATGGCTGCTGCCCTAAAAAAAATTCTGGGGAAACAATCGTTTCCTGCCATTTTCTTAGCAAATGCGAACAACTATGCTGTGAAACAAAGGATAGAGGATTCAATGGTGGCCAAATTTCAAGGTCGACCAAATATTAGGCGAAGATTCCAAGACAAAGGTGGGATTAATGACGAGGTCTGAAAATGGTCATAATCCTAGCCTGTTTGAAAGTCAGGACAAAAAGTGTGCCTGGGACAGTGACCGTAGCCGTTTAAACCCAAACAGTGCATGGGGAATAGTTAATCGGTGTGATTCCCAGTCTCATTATGTGATGAACTTCCTACAACGAAGGAATCACGTTTTTGAAGTGACCCATGAGATGGATTCATCTGAAACTGAAAATGATGATGGTGACTGCCATAATGGAATTGTATTGATTGCTGAGAGTCTGAATCCAGTGATGGGTATCCTGATGGTAGATTCCTTCAACTGTTCTGGACAGTGGTTGCACTTCTACAGTGTGTGGCAAGGACTGGCTTGACTGCTATCTGGAATCTCTCGATGAGGCAGACTGACGGAAGGTCACGGAGTACAAATGCTCTACCTGCTTCAGGTTTGGAGATGACAACACATTAACATCCTCCAAATGGATGGTCCTCCCTTGTAAGATAGCAGGGATCAATCTGTTTATCAGTACTGATGTGGTTTCTAGTGAACAATACCCATATTGTTGAGTCGCTCTGCAATGAAAAAGGCTCAGATGACTTTAGATATGAAGAATGATAGAGCAGTCATGTTTGGAAAAAATGTGGATCTACATTTTACTTGGTCAAGCAATTACTGCTTGCCACTAAGGAAGCCAGAGAATTCTCATCAGAAAGTTCATGAAGTTTTGTTAACTGCTGAGACTAAGAATTTGGTGGACAAAAGTAAGATCATTTGAAAATTACATAGACAGTTTGCACATCTGGGGCCACAGAAACTGAAGACTCTACTCTGAGATGCGGGAGTGGTCGATAAAGGATATGATGACCTTATTGAACAAATCGCTGCTCAGTGGGAAATTTGCCTTAAATATCGCAAGACCATGCCACCACACCCTGTTGTGAGCTTGCTACTAGCCAGGGAGTTTAACGATGCAGTGGCATGGACTTGAAAGTTTGGGACAAAGCTAGGGATATTTTTTTGCTACACTACATACATATGGGAACCAGATTTAGCCTATCCACTGTGATACATAGTAAAGACAAAAGTACCATTGTCGATACAGTCATGGAGAAATGGGTAGGAACAGGATTAGGAACACCTGCAAAGTTCCTCACAGATAATGGTGGGGAATTCGCCAATGAGGAATTTTGAGATATGTGCAAAAATTTAAACATAGTTATGCACACTGCAGCTGAGAGCCCGTTTGGTCATGGTCTTTGTGAAAGAAACCATGTGCTTAATAGATGACATGTTGCATAAAATATTAGCTGATCAACCAGATTGTAAATTGCAAACGTTGCTAGCATGGGCAGTGCACTCAAAGAACTCTCTGCAAATGGTTGGGGGGTACAGTCCCTACCAGTTGATGTATGGAAGAAATCCGAAGTTACCTATGGTGTTGTCAGATGCTCCCCCTGCTCTAGAAGGGACTAGCATTAGCTCCACCTTTTCTGCTCACCTGAACGCTTTGCATGCGAGCAGAAAAGCTTTCATTAAAGCTGAGGCTTCGGAGAAAATTCGGTGGGCCCTACGGCACCACATAAGACCATCGGAAATGCAGTTTAGACAAGGAGACATGATATATTATAAAAGGGAAGGCCAGAAAGAGTGGAAAGGACCTGGCAATGTAATAGGGAGTGATGGGCAAGTAGTAATTGTACAACACAGCAATCAAACTGTTAGGGTACATTCTTCGCAGTTAATTGGTACTGGCTATACCTTTACAGGTTCTGAACAGGACATAGAACATGAGGAGGCATCATGCACTTCACACACACAAACAGTAACTATGAGGAGCAGACGATGGCAGATACAGAGATAAAAACAAAAACTACTGCGGGTGCTGGAAATCCAAAACAAAAACAGAATTACCTGGAAAAACTCAGCAGGTCTGGCAGCATCGGCGGAGAAGAAAAGAGTTGACGTTTCGAGTCCTCATGACCCTTCAGCAGAACTGAGTAAAGTTAGGAGAGGGGTGAAATATAAGCTGGTTTTCACCTTTAACCAGCTTATATTTCACCCCTCTCCTAACTTTACTCAGTTCTGCTGAAGGGTCATGAGGACTCGAAACGTCAACTCTTTTCTTCTCCGCCGATGCTGCCAGACCTGCTGAGTTTTTCCAGGTAATTCTGTTTTTGACGGCAGATACAGGGTTGACTGACTATGAACAAAGTAACACTGAGGTACAGGATAACGCTATTTATCCAAAAGGCCAACTACCCAAAGTAGGAACAAAAGTAACATACATGCCAGAAGGGACCAGTGTGTGGAGGGATGGCACTATCATAGGGAGAGCAGGAAAGGCCACTGGTAAATACAAACATTGGCTAAATGTGCAGGATGAAGGACAGGAGACAAGACCTATTGATTGGCAAACCGAGGTAAAGATGTGGAAACCCAGAAAGCGCAGTCTATAAGTTCTGACAGTGGACCAGAAAGTGGTCGTGACCCTAGAAAAAAATCACAAATTTGCGAACGGGTTTCTGCTCGCACAGGAGAAAGATCGTATAGCAGTAGTCCAGAAAGGGAGAGGAATGTGAGTAGAGGCCATACTTAACAAGAACGAGGACTAGAGAGCAAGCTAGGAATCTCAACAGGAGCAGAAGTCTTTATGACTGAGAGATTCTAGTAGCTGCTAATAAATTGGAAAATAAGCTGATAAAGGAAGTCAAACAGAAAGAATTAGAAAGTTGGATGGAATTTGAGGTATATTCTGAAATACCTGACAAAAGACAGCCAGCTTTAACTCACAGATGGACATGTACAGAAAAGGTTCTCTCAGGTGGCACATATAAGACCAAAGCGAGATTAGTAGCCCGAGGCTTTAGAGAGAGACTAGGAGATTGGGATGTCAGAGTGGACTCATCTACTGTGGGGAAAGTGAGTTTGAAGATTTTTATAGTTATTTTGCCATCCTATTCCTGGGAGTGCAAATCGATTGATATAAAGGCTGCGTTTTTAGAGGGGGAGAAGTTTCAAAGGGAAGTGTTTTTGAAACCGTCCCAAGAAGCCAGGGCTGTAGAAGGAAAGCTATGAAAATTGAACAAGTGTGTTATGGATTGAATGATGCGTCAAGAGTATGGTATTTTTCCATGAGGTCTGTCCTGCTGAAAACAGGTTACATTCAGTTAAAGGCAGACCCTGCGATGTTCTGCTGATACCACAAGGAGAAACTAGCTGGAATCTTTATCATGCATGAAAATGATTTCCTGTGGGGAGGTTTTGTAGAATTTGAACAATGGGTAATTGAGAAGATAAAGAAGTAACTCAAGGTCGGAAGTCAGGCTTCAAGGGCCTTTAAATACATGGGTTTAGACATTAAGCATAGCAAGTTAGGAGTGACATTGAATCAACAACCTTATCTAGAAAATGTTAATCATACCCCAATAACTTGGGTTAGATCCTCACAAAAAGAGGATCCTGCTACCAAGGAAGAAACGGAACAGTTGAGAAATTTGATTGGGCAGTTGAACTGGTTGTGCACTCAGACTAGCCCTGACGCTAGTTATGATGTGTTGGAGCTGAGTACCATGATGAAACATGCTACAGTTGAGCAAGTTCTGAGAGCAAATAAAACACTTAAAAAATTAAATTCTGAGAGACGTGTGCTCAAGTTTCCAGCCTTGGGTGATCCGGAAGATATGAGCTTGGTCGTTTTTAGTGATGCTTCACATGCTAGTCTTCCAGATGGGTATTCTGGCATAACAGAGTTTATCATATTCTTGGTGGGAAAGAATGATAAATGTTGCCCACTGGCTTGGGAGGCCAAGAAAATAAAAAGGGTAGTGAAAAGCACCTGAGCTGCTGAAACTCTGGCCTTGGTAGAAACATTAGATATGGGGGTTTACTTATCCAATATACTGACAGAAATATTGTATAAGGGGCAGTGTGAGAAAGGTTTGCCCATAGAATGTTATGTTGATAACCGGTCTCTTTGGGACAACGTTCATTCCATGAAAAGTATCGTTGAAAACAGTCGAAGAATAGACCTAGCCAGCATAAAAGAAATGTTAGAGAGATCTCTAAAATACAATTGGTTGACACAAGTCACCAACTATCCAACTGTTTTACAAAAAGAAGTGCCTGCTCTAAGAAATTATTAAACCTATTGGAAGAGGGGTGTCTTATCTTATAATGATATAAGATACAGCTGGAACACTCTGTGTGGAAGCTACTTAGAAGTCAGTAGCACTGAGGAGTTGTCTTGAAAATAAACCAGTTTGAACCAAAAGACCAGCCTGGATTAATTCTTCCACCACAACCTCTTATTGTGACTAACAACACAATCAACCATGACCCTAGTAAAAGGCTCTTCAAATGCTGGCATTGAGATTAAAGGCACCTGCTTAATCACTGCTTGTATTTTCCTTGTTACTTGACATGTATGACAGGTTCAGAATTTCACTACATCCCTATGTAATCCTGGCCAAAAAAAAAACCTTTGTAAATTTTTCTATGTTTTCCTAATTCCTAAATGTCCCCCCATTAGAATTTCATGAGCAATCCTCAGAATCTCATTTCGATACCCTAATGGGATAACAATCTGATACACCTTCCCTCCAGTTTTCAAATGCTGAGACATGATCCAGCCTCCACCTTCTCATTAAAATATCTCCCTTAAGGTAATAACATACTGGAATATATTTTGCTTCTGTTTCTGAATAAGCTTTCTGATATAACTGCTTTAATTGCAAACCAGTTTTCTGTAACTCCTTGAGTTAAACACTTCAGCTGAATTGTAGTCTCTCCTCCTGAACAATATTATCAAATACAGTGCCAACTAATTGGATTTCGACACCTTCTAGCCTTTGAACTGCCTGCCCTTCTTGTTTATCTTGTTCTTCCCGATGAGCTTTTGATCTCATTATCACACAATCAAGAAACAATCCAGGATAAGTCCTTCTGTAACACCTCTGTTGAAAACATTTCTACAGGCTGCTCAACTACCATAGGCATCACCCATATTTGTGATCCAGCTATATCATTACCCAGAATAAATTGAACCCCTGCAATGGGCAATTTTTCCACAATTTTTCAACAACAACTTCACCTATCCTCCATATGCTCTTTCAAGTTACCTTCCACAACAGAATAGATTTAGCATCTCAATGAACCCCTTATTATCACCTGCTCTTGGATTACTCCCTCTGAACAATATTAAAGATTGACTAGCCCCTATGTGTCTCTCAAAATTTTAAGATCTTTACTTACTCCACCCTGTAACATGGAAAGACTTTCCCTTCACACACAAAGTCTTTAAGCATTTCTGCAACCTGCTTCTCAGAATTATCTTGGGTAAACTGCGAACATTTCTTTACCTATCACTGATTCTCTCTGTTTTACCTGTACACAAACCTCAGAACCCACAGTACTTTTGTCTTCCAAAATTTTTCTGTACCCCAGTAATTCCAACAAATTTTTCCTGTAGCTTCCAATACACTGACTTTGTGTGCCCCACTTCATTACAATGAAAACACCTCAATTTTTGAATATCACTCCTACCCTCGACACCTTCCTTTTTATTCTGGAAAAAAAACTTCCTGGGAATTCCTAGCCACTCCTTCGCTTCCCTGACTACCTACCTTTCTTTCACCTTCGCACTTTCTATCCTTTTCTGATTTGAAAGGATGACGAAAAGAAGGTTTAACTCCATGAATTAACTCATAATCGTCAGCTATCTCTGCTGCTTGCCTTACAGTTTGAACCCTCTGTTCCTCCAAATGAGTTCTCACTACCGAAGGGATTGAACTTCTTCCAAAAGAATTACTTCCCTAAGAGCTTCATATGTTGTCTCTGTTAATGCTCGAATCCACCGGTCACAATTATTTTTTACTCTCTCAAACTCAACATAAGTTTGCCCAGGCTGTTTTCTCATATTCCCAAATTTCTGCCTGTATACTTCAGGAGCCAACTCATATGCGCTCAAACTAGCCTTTTTTACCACATCATAATTCACCTATACCTCTTCAGACAACGAAGCATATACCTCATGCGCTCTACCCAGCAACTTAGACTGTAATAATAGTGCCCAGTACTCCTGTGATCATTTCATCTGTTTAGCTACTCAAATAAAATAAAAAATGCTTCAACATATTTTTCCTGAAACCTGGGATGAGCTTGTACAAATTTAAGCATCTTCCCACTGGGTTTTAGGTTAAAAGGTTTCTTCGTCATCCGAACTCTCCTCAGAATCTGAGATCTCAACTTCCAGCCTTTTAAGCTGGTATGCTCTTTCTCTCGTTCATGAAATTCCAGTTCCAGTTCCTTTCTTTCTCCTGTCTTTCTGTTTGCTCCCTTTTACATGTCATTTCTCTTCCCTTTGCATCTAATTCAAGTTTTTTCAGTTCCTTTGCTTGTTCAAATTCAAGCTTCTTCATTTCAAATTGAAGTCTCCTTACCTATAGCTGTGACTCATGAGTGTCAGGTATCACTTCCAACTGTAGATGCTGTGCTATACTTTTAATTATATCTGATTTCCTTGTCCTTGCAGGTAACCCCAATTTTAACTTACCTGCCAACTCTGTTAACTTGCTCTTGGTTATTTTTTGAAACCCAATCAGAGTTATATCTTCTACTCCCAGACAAGTCTTAGCAATTGCCAAAGCCATCTTGCAGTCTCACCACTTCTAAAACACCTCACCAACTCCTGAATTCAAAGTGCTTTTCGTACGCTTAACCTTAAGATTCATCAATTCCAAACCAATCAAGGAATTACAAATTTTACCTTGCCAAGAGCCCCCAATTGTTATGACACAGCAATTAGTAAAGGCTGAGTTATTTAAAATCCCCGAGGGAAACTTTAAAAAATTGTCATAACCTATTTTTTTTCAATTGGTATGTTTGAGATGCTGGATTCTCTGAATTCAGAAATGAAACCACCTCCAGAGGTTTTTTATATAAATAAAATTAAATATTTATTAATTTAGCAACAAATTTAAACACATACACACGTCTACAAATTATTAACATAATAACTATTAAACAAATCCCCAAATTAATCACTCCCAGGTAATCTTCCCCAAGGCAACAATAACCTAAATTTTAAACAGACACCAGGCAAATCACATTTTATCTTACGAATTCAAAATGAAGTTCCTTTCAATTTGTTCCTTTGCAGACACCAGTGGTAGGCTTACAAGCTTAGATCTTCCATGCCTCTGACCTACACGCACAAACTCCTCTCAGGTTATACCTAACTTTCCCTTTAAATGTAAATTCTCATTGTATCACCAGGCCCTTTGAACTCCACCTCCTTCTAACAATAAAGCACCTTTCATTGTCCCAATTTTATTAGTAATATAAACATATTGCTTGGCCTCTCCTAGCTGGGTGCAAGATTTCACCCCCAGTCTTTGCATGTTTTATTCATCAAAATGCATATGTACACTCTACCTTACTGTTTACATCTCAAAACTACTATACATCAAATCACCCAGACTAGCTGGCTTTAATCCAATTAAAATACAAACACACACACACAAACCCACAGACAAAGACCCTACTACAAGTCCAATTTAAAATAATTCCCAATAACATTATATACATTAATATCTTGTCATGACATATTCCAATGTTTTACTGCTTATCCTATACCCAATCCATGTGAAACTCTGCTTCCCATATCCTATTTTGCACCAATACATAGCCACTTATCACCTATGTTCTTGCTGACCTATATTAGCTCCTGGTCCCCCAACACCTAACTTAAAATTCCTCTCTTGGTTAAATCCCTTCATTGCTTTGCCCTTCCTTATTTCTACAACATTTCTTAACCTTAAAGGCTATTTTCACCTGAACTCGCTATTCCTTGGACGTGTGACCTCTTGTCGAGCTCCTCCCTTTTATCCAATGTTTGTGGTATGACTTTGCCTTCAACAGCCTAGGCTCAATGCTGTGGAATTCTCTGACTAAAGCTTTACATTTCCCTCTCTGTGACCATTCTTTGGCCAAGCTTTTAAATACATGTGATGAATACTATGTGAAGCATATTTTTCTATATGATTCATGCCATATAAATATATATTATTATCCATTAACTAGTCCCTTGGCTTTTCTAGGTAATGTATGGCATTACCTAAACTGCACAGAAACCGATTTCTGCAACAGGCTACTGTGATATGCAGCATTAATTAACCATTGGCCAAAACTAGGAAGCTGACATTTTTTCTGTTTGTTCTGTAGATGGACCAAACCCCTCTCCTTTGGTGATTGTGTAGGAGATGAATTGCCTTTGGGTTGGGAAGAAGCATTTGATGCACAAGTTGGAATTTATTACATTGATCACAATACACGTAAGCATTCCAATTATAGAATTATATTGCTTCACCTGTAAGTGCTTGATCAATTGGAATCTGCAAACCAAACTCCATTATTCTGTAATTTTTGGTGAAACATTAATTGTAAATTTTATTGTCTTAATTCAGCAAATACCACAATCAGATTGTGGCATAATCAAGCTGCTGTTACACCACTTGAAGACTTTTAGCATCTTCACTTTAATTTTTAAAAACAGATATAAATAGAATTTCATGGTTTATTATCTTTCAGAGACAACACAAGTAGAGGATCCTCGGGCTCAGTGGCGAAGAGAACAGGAGCGCATGTTGAAAGACTATCTAGTTGTAGCACAAGATGCCCTAACTGCACAGAAGGAAATTTACCAAGTAAAGCAACAGAGATTGGAATTGGCCCAACATGAATACAGGCAGCTAAATGATGTCTGGAAGGATAAGTCTAGTTCCCAGACCAGCTGTGAGTACTGATAAACCATTGCCTTCTGCTTAGAGAAGCTTTTATTGATTTTTGAATGGAATGTTCTATTAATAGAGAATTTCATCCACTTATCCTAATGTATAATATCTAAGATAAAGCTTAAGGTGCAGGTTTTCCTGCTCTTTGGCCTGGATTTTCTGGCACTGTCATAGCCGGACCTGCCGCGGGAGATTCGGCAGCTCAGCAGAAAGTCCATTGACTTTTGTTGGGATAGGATGATCCCGGTGGCGGGTGGGGCCAGAAAATCCTGCCCTCAGAAACCTGCTTTCAATAATGGGGGCTGGTGGCCAAATGGGAACCCGTTCCTTGAAGCAGTGGGCTTTGCCTTGGCTGTTTAACTCAGCCACAGCATTAGCGTCCTGTCCCACCTTAAAGTTTCCTGACTGATTACAGAGTTTCAGCGGGATGACAACTTGCATTTGTCAATTGCATTTTCTATTTAAAAGGACCTCGGCAGAGGTCAGAATGGTTGCATCCTACATTGATTTTTGTAGGATCAGGAAGGAAAAGATTGGAAGTAGATGTGGGAAAGCTTCCCTCCGGTTCTCTGCCTCTTCCGTGGGGGTGATTTTGGAGGCTTTGAGGATTTGCAGAGAAGTGCTGTTCCGGCAGACAGGAGGAAGCCCCTAGCCTTTCAGAACGAGCAGGTGTAGCTGGAAGTTGCGGAAGCATGAGTGTGGTCTGTAAAATTTGGTTCAATGCTGCAAGAGGTTCAAAGATATCATAATGGCAGGAAAGGTGAGTGGCATAACTCGTTCAGGTGTCAACCTCTAACTGTCACATTCTAACTTCCCCAACATTTTCCTGTGCAGCACTCGTCAGACCATCAAGCTGTGTAGCTCTTCTCATTCCTCCCTCGTTCTCTCTCTCTCTCATATTCCTGTCTGAGCAGCTGACACTCACACTTACCCTCGTCCTCATCTCAGTGCCATTTCACCCCCATCCCATAGCCTTTACAAATGTTGTCCTTCTATCTAATCATTCTATTTCTCATATGTATAAATCTCTGTTTTTCTCTCCTTGCAAGAGAAGAAAGTGCTCAACTCTAGGGAGAGGCAGAGAAACGGAGTGGCCTACAAGTTGTAGCCACCCTGACAGTTGCAGAGGTAGAGGTCTTTGAGCTTGGCAGGGTGACAGTTGATGGTCATTGGCGATGAAGGGCTGGGGGTGGTCTCTCACATACATACCTGGTGACAGACTTGGATCTTGCCCTGCCATTTGGCACCTAACAACCATTCACCAACTGAAATGTTGGTTTTGAACCCTTTCCCCATGTTAGTTCTAATTCATGCCTTTCAAGTGCCACAGGTCCTTCAGGGGGATGCTGGAGTCGGTGGAAGTCCAGAAGTCCTCGGAGGAGGACACACACCCCGAAGAAGTACTCTTAGAGGACTCATTCACACCCTCCACCATCAGATGCACACACCTCAGTTGGTGCCTCCAACTAGGTTGAAATATGGTGCAGTACACCTCACAATGAGCAGGAGCTGGAGCTTGAGACAGGGAAAACAGTGGAGAATCCCTGTTGGAGGTTTGCAGGACTTTCCAAGCCTTGTTCAGTTAGATGTAGTTGCTGAAACTCGGGTTATGTACTAAGAGGACACATCTGGACTAGCAACAGAAAATATGTGAGGTTATGTTAGCATTTCCAGAAGCACTGTGCACTGGAGAGAGATTGGACGATTCGATCTCTGCCATGAGTACCATGAAGTTTCTGGTATTAGCACTGGTGTTCACCTCCATGGAAAGAGTAGCCACCACCCCCTTTCACCCCTGCCCTCCCAACAAGAGTCCCACATGCTGCATCCTGCCGATGACCGAGTCTGTCCTTGCATAGGGGCTGGTGGGGCCCTCACGGGCTCCAGAACTGAGAGGCTGACCGCCAAGGGCCTCTCATCTGCCAGAGCGGGGAAACGAACATCCTGCATGCCACAGGGGTAGAACCATGTGGTGCCTGTAATAGAAAGCAGAAAAGTTGTGCAACTACTTGTTTTGCAAGAGGATTCTCTAAGGTGTTTATGACAATGTTAATGTCATTGTCATCATGTACATGAATATTTCAATGAATCAAACACTTTATTTGAAGTTTCCATTGTCCTTCCATATTCATTGCTGCTTCCTGAATCTCAAATGGACATGTGCATTCAGGAGAATAGTATAACCAGAGTGGAAGATGAGCAAAGGTATGTAATGGAGAGATTTCTGACTGTAGGCATTATCTATGTTATGGTTGGGGGGGGCTGTGTCGAGGGGATCGTGGGGATGCAGATGTGGGTTGGCGTGTGCCATGTGGCTTCATGCACTTGAGTTATCTGAAATGTGTCTGTATGAACCCATCTTGGGCTTCTCTGGCAGTTAGATGAGTGGATGGAGGCACCCTGGCCATATTAGGCTTCTCCTGTTATCCGAGAATGCAGAGCAGTCATCATCTTCCTTCTCCTGCAGTGCAATGTTGTGCAAGGCACAGCAAATAACTACTTTTCTTGACGCACTTGCTGGTGGATATGAAAAGAGCCCCCAGATCTGTACAGGCACCTGAATCGCATTTTGAGTAGCCCAGTGGTTTGCACAATGGGTGCCCTTGTATTCATGTGGCTCTTGTTGTACCTTTCCTCTACTTTAATGATAGGGCTCCTCACAGGTCCTATCAGCCAGGTCCTCAAAGGGTAGTGCTTCTCTCTAAGGAGCCACCTGCTGGCTCTGTTCAGAGGTACAAAGATTAGTGAGAGATGTGACAGTCGCAGAATGAAGGAATCATGACAGCTTCTAGGATATCTTTCACAGGCATGCATGTAAACCTTCCATTGGTAACAAACCAACTGAACATTGATGGAGTGGACCTTCCAATTGATAAATACTCCTGAAAAGTCATGCAAACATGCTGATAGAGAGAGCATCACATATTATTTCATATTCAGTAACTAGCTGAATCAATACTACAGGATAATATAAGGGCATCTTGATTGTCACGTGTGTGCAGTTGTGTGAATCCAGTCACTGCAGCAAATGTGGGAGCCCTCTGGGTCTAACTGGCCTCATCGGTATTAAAGTGGATGTAAATGATGGCCTTAACAGACATGGCATTGGACCCATTAGAGATAGACTTGTGGGCAACAGATTATGAAATCCTACAGGCATCACCAGCAGATTCCTGGAAGGAGCCAGAGGTGAAGGAATTCAGACTGGTACCTTGATGGCCATTGGCGATGTATGTTCACCTGGCCCTCTTGGAAAGATGTCTTGTTTCAGGAGTCTGCAGGTGTCTGCGAATACCTGCCGTGAAAGCCTGAGTGGCATGTGGCTCCAGAGCTGGCAGCTGCTGTTGTTGTTTCTGCTGGTGCTGTTGGCGTTGGGTGTTGGTCCTACTGCTGCTGTTGATGTTGGTGGTTCTGTTTCTCTTGTTGCTCATCTCAGGTCCGTGAAATGGCTGCCCCCATGCTGTAGTGAAGGCTGACAGCATGGAACTGCCGATCAAAGTGGTTCAAATTCAAGATAGACAAAATGACTTCCAAAACCAATAAAGCTGTAAGAGCACAGTCTCAGGAAAAGGTCCTGTGAGCACAAACCTTTCATATAGGCAGGGAAGGAGCTTTCCAGTTTTACTCTTAAAACGTTTTCCAGCCTGTCAGTTTCATTGATCAATGACTGCCTGCTGTACTTTCGCCTTATTGACCCTAGCAAATGCCACATAGCTCTGAAAATGGTGCACTGATTGTTAAAACCAGAATGCTGGGTTAAAGGCAGAATTAATTGGCACTTTACATATTTAAATTATGGATCCGACAGCTCCACATGAATCTTCTTTATAGGGGCTTGATAGGGTTGACACTGAGAGGTTGTTTCCACTGGTTGGGGAGTCTAAAATGTGGGGGCACAGTCTCGGGATTAGGGGCTGATCATTTAGGACTAAGGTGGGGAGAAATTTCTTCAGTTGAAGGGTTGTGAATCTTTGGGACTCTCTACTCCAGAGAGGGTTATGGTTGCTCCATTGTTGAATATATTTAAGGCTGGGATAGACAGATTTTTGATCTGTCAGGGAATTAAAGGATATGGGGAGCAGGTGGGAAAATAGAGTTGAAGCCCAAGATCACCCATTATCATATTGAATGGCAGAGCAGACTCGATGGGCTCCTGTTCCTATTTCTTATGCTCTTGCATTTCAGATGCCTCCAAATGCTGACAGCCGGAAGTGACTATGATCATGCTGGGCCTATGATAAACCAAGATTTTTGGCCATTTAGCATCCTCGCCCATATCATAACGCATGCTTCCTTGGCAGTTAAAATTCTGCTCTTAGTCTTTGCAGCAAATTCCTGACTTTGGTTAATGATTTTTCCCCTTTTGGTTAATGAGTTCCTCGGTTCTAGTTAATGTAATTCCCCATTTTTGATGAGTTTGCAAGTTATTTGAATTTCCACTCTGGAACTTAGTCTATAACAGAGAACTGACTATATTTTTAAATACACAATTACCAGAATGATATTGTGGTTTAAAACAAGAAATTGATAGATTTTAGTTGTACAGTATGGAAAGAATGTTGTCCTTGCTTTTCTAAAGGAGCTGTGATTGCCAATTTATACAACCTTAAACTTAATGTATTATAGAGAGTTCATATTATTCTATATTTTTATCTGTTCGTGCATGGTGCTTCTAAGAGCCAAAATGTTCATGTTTGAATATTTTTGTGGTTGTTTTTCAGTGTTCTCAGGCTCTTCATCTAGCACTAAGTATGACCCCGACATTCTCAAAGCAGAGATTTCAACAACAAAATCTAGGGTGAGAACATTGATTATTCGTAAAATTGTGAATATCAGTGTCTATGAAGTCCTTAAATTGATCATCACAATCACTTAGAATTCTTGTAGTTTACAGCTTTGGAGCTCTTATTCATATTACAGAACTTAAAGGTTTAAACCAAGAATCTAATGAGATTTAGCACTTTGCATATCATATTGTGTGTTATGGCCACCTAAAGTAAAAATTAGAAACATAAACTTGGGTACCATGTTGGGGGGGAGAAAAGTACACAATAATCATTCTGTGGAAAAAAGTGCAGATCAGTAAACGGACTGGAATATTAATTAGAAAGTCAGTCAAAGAAGGGGCTGAAAGGCTTAATGCCTTAGTCTCTTTTGGGCCTGAATGGTGCCCATGGTCTTTGCTCCCCTGGTGCAAAGCTATGGGAAATTGACTAGTACATTTTGAAAACACTTATTTTATTATTGCTGTTACCTCCCATTGGAAATTAATTCAGTTATTTATCTGAAGAAAAGCAAAAGTCCAGCTACTGTTTAAAAAAAAGTTAATATCTGAGTTTATGACTTTTATCAGAATCCAAACGTGATTTCGGTTTGTTTTTATTTTCAACTTCCAACATTTGTTTTTTTTCCCTTTTATCAATTATTACCTCATGTTTTATGTGGATGTGATAGCCTCCGTAGTGTAACTGGAGAATCTCTTAATGAGCTTAGTTTTAAACTAGATTTAAATGTGGAATTGTCTGTTACTTTCAGAAATATTGAGTAGATGAAACATTTGAGATTGAATTGTGATGTGTTTGCTTAAAAATTTATAATGCTGTATGAATAGCAGTTTTAGGAGAGGAGGTAGAAAAACAATACTGTTATAGATGTACAGAAAATTGAGAAATATAGAGAGGGTGTATAATTTCATGTTTTTCAATTATCTAATAAATATTTCTTGCTGTGAGGGGCAAACACAATACCTTTGTATGATTTTTCACTACAACAGGTAAATAAACTGAAAAGAGAACTATCTCATATGAGGCAGGAACTTCAGTACAAAGAACAAGGATTTGAAACTCTTAAAGCGTAAGTATTTAAGAAGACTATAAATATAAAACCTTTTTTTCCAAAACCTTTTTCAAATAAGGAATTTGTGTAAAGGATAAGTATAGTCTTCAATAGAAATAGTTATAGCACTTCCTATTCATTTTCAAATGCAGCTTCTTTGGAAACAGGAATTATAATTATACCAAGGGTGATAAGAGGAAGGAGTAGAGTGACTAGGGACTTAAAATAGTTTTACACATGGAGGCCGGGGCATACCTGAGGCACTAAATTAGTACCATGCATCTGTCTTCACCAAGAAAGAAGATGCAGCCAAAGTCATATAGTGAAAGACGATATAGTCCAGATACTAGATTTGGCTAAGAATTGATAAAGAGAAGGTATTAAAAAGGCTGGCTGCACTTAAAGTTGGCAAGTCACCAGAACCAGATGAAATGCATGCGTGGACACTGAGAGAAGTAAGGGTGGAAATTGCTGAGGCACTAGCCTTAATCTTCTAATCCTCCTGAGATACAGCGGTGCTGCTAGAAGACTGGAGAATTGTTAATGTTATACCCCTGTTCACAAAAGGGTATAAAGATAAGCCTAGTCAGTTTCACCTCAGTGGTGGAAAAGCTTTTCGAACTGAAATCTGGGACAAAATTAACAGTCACTTGGCCAAATATGGATTAATTTAGGCAAGCCAGCATGGATTTATTAAAGACAAATTGAGTTTTTTGATGAAGCAACAGAGTGGGTTGATTAGGGTAATGCGGTTGCTGTGATGAACATGGACTTGTAAAAGGCGCTTGATAAAATGCCACGTAACAATTTTGTATACAAAATTGACACCCATGGAATAAAAGGGTCAGTGGCAGGATGGATACGAAGTTTGTTGAGTGACAAGAAACAGAGAGTAGTGGTTGTTTATCGGACTGGAGGACAGTATATATTGGATTCCCCGGGATCCTTAATTAATCTGTTTTAATGACCTAGACAGGGCACAATTTCAAAATTTGCATATGACACAAAACTTGGAAGTATTGTGAACTATGAAGAGGGTAACACATCACCACCATCTCAAGTATGGCACCAAATGCTGGTCTTGTCAACGACATACACATCCTTGGAACTAATTCAAAAAAATTACCCTTGGCGTCCTGCCCAATATTTATTGCACAATCAACATCACAAACACAGATTACCTGGTCGTTATCACAGTACTGTTTGTGGAAGTTTGCTCAGGCAAATTGGCTGCCACATTTCCTACATTATAAGGGTGATTACACTTCAAAAATGCTTCATTGGCTATAAAGGGTTTTGGGACATTCGGTGGTTGTGAAAGGTGTTACATAAATGCAAATCTTTCTTACTTTCTCTTGTTAAAGTCATAAACTATGGCCTGGGTGATCCGAATATTTGATGCCTGTTGTGAGTGGCTGCCTGGCCTCTGACTTTGGGATGTTTTCCAATAGAAGTGACTGCAGACATTGAATACGCATGCTCACATTTGGGCAGACGTAATGACCTGGAATTTGCAGTTAAAAGCAACAATGAGGTTATCAGCACTCACTTATTATCTATTCAATTGGATAGCAACTTAAGGCACCTGCACACATGCAGTAAAATGCAAAGGTTGCTGTCCAATTTCCTTGCTTCTCTGCAAGTTCTGAAGTTCACATAGAATTCAGTCCAGAGAAGTGTGAGGTAATGTATTTGCAAAGGACAAATAAGGCAATGGAATACTTAATAAATGGTAGAATACTGAGAAGTGAACATAAGGACCTTGGAGTGCATGTTGATAGATCCTTGAGGTAGCAGCATCGGTAGATAAAGTGGTTAAGAATGCATACGGAATGCTTTCTTTTATTAGCCAAGAATAAAAGAACAGAGCAGTTATGCTGGAACTGTGTAACACACTAAACCGCAGCTAGAGTACTACGTACAATTTTGATCATTACATGAAGGGTGTGATCGCACTAGAGCGGGTACAAAGGAGTGGGTACAAAGGAGATGTACGAAGATGTTGCCAGGAACAGAGAACTTCAGCATAAGCTAAAACAATGAAATTATGAGGAAAGGTTTTCTTTGGAACAAGCTGAGGTGAGATTTAATCGAGGTGTATAAAAGTATGAACGGAATAGATAGAATGGATTGGAAAGACCTGTTTTCCCTCAGCAGAGCCATCAATAACTGGGCGCATAGGTTTAAAGTAATTGCCAGAGGATAAGAGGGTAGTCGAAGAGGAACTTTTTCACCCAGAAGGTGGAACACACTGCCTGAAACAGTGGTAGCGACAGAAACCCTTATCACATTTTAAAACATTTGTGTACACATTTGAGATGTCATGGCTACAGGTCGAGAGCTGTAAAATGGAAATAGGCTGGGTAACTGTATGTTCGGCACAGGCACGATGGAATAGGTAATATTTTTCTGTGCCATAAATTTTCTATGTTTATGTGCTACTCTGGTACCTTGCCAGGAGATCAGCAGTGAAATACGTGTGCGTGTGAAGTTGTGGTACTTAGCCACAAAGATACTTTCTAAACACATTAGAAAATGTTGGGGCTTGTTCATTCAAGCGCAAGTGAATTTCTAATGGCGTTAAAGGTCTTAAGGTGGAGTCTCATTCCTTCAAGTTTTAATTATTGTTGGAGATTTTTTTAAAAACTTTTTAACTTTTCCTTTCTGTTTTAGCTGTCTCTTCCTTTCCCTTTCTTTATTTCATTTTCTGTACATGGCATTCCATTCAATCAAATATTTTAATTTGCACTTCCTGGTTTAGACTGCGTGTTTCAGTGAGCATTCTTCATTCTGATTGGTTGAAGAGACACACTGTTGTTTGCCATGCTTGTGCAAGTCCAAGATCCCTTACAGAGGGTGCCATACTGTGCTGTTTCAGACTTCTAAAGACTAAGTTGTTGTTCAAAAGGGTACAAAAAGTCTGTGGGCAGCTGTATTTGTCAAGCATCATTTGTGCACCACTAGTCACAAAATCCAGGCTATTCGGCTCACAACTATTGTGTATGTATTATTCATTAGCTTTCTGTTCTGTATTGATTTGAAATGTATGAAATGGCTTTAATTTTATTACAATTTTTCATAACACAGTCAAATGTCTTATAACTTTAACAGATGGAGTTAATATTAAGTGTGACAGAAAAGTTTAAAGCATCATTGTAAACTTGTTGAAAAAGATACGATTCAAATATTTTAGAATTTAAGTGACCACCTTTTGGAAGAAAGCTAACATTAAAACAAATATTTTTGGATTTTTAGAGTAAAGAACTTGCAATTGAAATGTATATGTATATGTGCCAAAAAATGTTCAATAGCTTTTGTATCTTCATAATTATTGACTTACATGCATTTTCAATGACAGAATTGATCTAAAGATGTCAGGCACTCAGGGAGGATATAAACTTGATGAAGCACAGGCAATTGTGAATGAAATGAAAACCATCAAAAAGGCCATTAGCTCAGGAGAGAAGGAAAAAAGAGACCTCATACAGGTAAAGTCTTAACAGTGTTAAGACTGATGTCACACTCTGAAATCTGAAAAGTTAATCCTTTTCAATTTAGGTATTGGTTTTGGATCGGGCAACTGAAGTGGCAGCAGTGCTAATTAAATTCATTACTTTTTATTTTCAAGTGCTAAAGGTTTGCATGGAATGGAATATTTCTGGATGGCTGTCCAGTATATAGTTGCATGGTAAAATACCATGTAATTGTTATTTTGTGACTTCTGTCTTGCTTTAGTACTTGGATAGACTGGGGCTGTCAAACTCTCTGGGGCTGAGGGTTTGATACTTGTGTCAAGTTTGCAGAGGGAGGGGGAATGTTGTGGAAGATTGGCATTTGTAGCTTGTGGAGGTGATGGTGGTTGGGGGGGGGGCAGAGGGGGTGTGTGGGGTGGGGGCAGGGATGAGAGATTGGACAACCTGGCCCAGGGGAGGGAGTTGTAAATGATGGAATTACGAGAGATCCTAATTCAAAGCAGTAGGACATGATGGAGGGAGGGGGAATATATGTTGTGGCTGGTGGCGGGGAGACAGACCCATACATCCCAGTGGGGGGAGAGAGCGCATCCCAGTAGGGTGGGGGGGAGAGAGCGCGTACATCTTGGCGGGGAATGAGAGAGACCTTACGTTGTGGTGGTGTTAGAGTCCGTACATTATGGCAGGGGCACAGGAGAGACTGTACATTGCAGTGGGGGGAGAGAACATTATTGTGGTGGGAGGACGGGTGGCAGCATACGCCGTGGTGGGTGGGAACGTACATTGTGGCAGGGGCAAGAGAGCATGTGCATTGCGGTGGGGAGAGAGCATACATTGTGGGTTGGGGGTAAGAGAATATGTCATGGCGGAGAACAAGAGGATGCACATTGTGGCAGGGGAGAGAGAGAGCACACATTACAGTGGGGGGTTGGATGGGTGGAGGAGTGAAGAGAGGCCATTGTGGCTGGAGCAGGAGGCCATGACTGTCAGTGGGAAGGTCAAAAGGGTTCCTCGAGTGGCTGAGGGAAAACCCCTGCTCCTCCTGGTTCATAAGGAGTCCTAATAAGGGAATGCACCTTGGGGATCCAGCAACTTCAGTCTTCCTTCATCGCTAGATTTCCCAACCACTGGTAAACCCATGCAGCAGCAGCGAATGTGAATAGCTGTTTGGAGTTCAGAAGTTTACTGAATACCTTTAGTATATGCAAATATAACCTAGTGTTAATGGATAATTATTAAATAAAATCTTAAACTGTTGATTGTCTTAGGAAATAGTTTAATATTCGATTCCGTTTTGTGCTAAATTACTTATATAATATCCATTGAGTATATGAGATACAAAATGTTAATTTGTTAAATTCTGTCCCATGTTACATCTTTTAGTATGAATACTGAATTAGCTTTTTTTCTCTTCTAGAGCCTAGCCAGATTGAAAGGTGGTTTCCGAATTGAGACAGGATTTGACTCTGATCTCCGGGTCAGTCATACGTCATTATTAAGCACAAAACAACCTGTCAGCTGCCATTTCTCAGATGTTGGGTCCCAGACAGATATTTCAGGAGATGTGAGTATAAAATCCATTGTGTTTCAGTACAGATGGCTTTGGCAATAAGAAATACTAAGTAATCTCATTGAGCCTAAATTCATAACCTGCACTGTATTTCTCCAGAGACTTTAAATACATCACCATACTAATTATCTAGGAATCAGAATAATTCTCTGAAATATGAGTACATTAATGAATTTTTCAGGTTACTGAAGAGGAGTTCAGGAACAAAGGATCGAGAAAAAAAAGACATTTAATACCCTACAGTATATTGTATTCAGTAGAGTGATCTGATTCAAAACTGACCATCGGTTGAGCAAGTGCACAATAGAATCTGAATTCTTACGAACATTATGTCATAACATTTTCCCCTGCTCAACTTAACCTGTGTTCTGTAAAGCAAAAGAGATACACTTCTGTGAGTGAGATAAAACCGTCAGACAAATGCACTATCAGCATGCCTTATCAAATTAAGTGCTTAATTAGGCAGGCTTTATTGTGATGATATTGATCATTCAGACACTGTGCCTGTCAAGTTGTTTGCCTAATTTACGTTCTTTTGAAGTAAAGTGTTAAACTTAACTGGGGCAGCAAAATGGACCCTATAAATGTCACCAGCATTCCTGCAAGGGTAATATCATCTAGGATTTCTAGCAATTGACCATTCTTGAATCTGCATGTATTAGAAATTAAATAAGTACTGGATCAGATTCAGTGCAGTACATCCTGCTTTCAGTGGCCTATTGATGTTTACCGAACAGGCTTAAAATGAATAATAACCATTCATGGGATATATTGAAAGGTAACTATTGCATCAAACCTCAACATGTGTCAGTGCCTTCAGGAGGGGACAGGAGAAAATTAGCCCTAGAACAAAGGAAAAATAGACATTGTTGGAGGTGACCATTAACCTGAAGTGTTTTAGCTCCTTATTTCAAATGTACATGTGGAGGATATATCCTTGGGGGACTACAGAGGTAATGGTATGGGAATTCCAGGAGAAGCTATTGTTGGAGTTTTGCTCACCATGGTTGAATAGATAAGAAATAAACTAAATGAGAGCAGTCCCACTTTTGGCCTGATGACAGGAATGGGGATGGAGGATGTGGTGAACCATATCAAAACATAGGAACCTAAGAAGTAAGAGGAGAAGAGTAGGCCATTGGTACCTTGAACCTGCTCCATCATTCAATAAGATCACGACTGATCTGATTGTGACCTTAACTCTACTTTCCTGCTGTTCCCCCTAACCCTTGCCTCCCTTGTAGATCAAAAATCTAACTCAGCCTTGAATATATTCAATGACCCAGCCTCCGGTGCTTTTTGGGAAGAGAATTCCTCCTGCCTAGAGGTCACAAAAGACAAAGATTAATGTATCAAGGTCACATTGACAGAGGAAGTCACTTATGCTGTTTCAATTTTGTGACATAACTTGTTAGAACTTGCTGTTGTGCCCTGCAGTTTCTCCACTTTGAATTTACATATAACAAATAAATGATAGTCAGAACGTATATTTTCCACTAACAGGATGTGGATGTCAAGCTGTAGTAATTATGGTTTTGTTTGGTGTGTAATGTAGCTTTAAGGGTAATACTTGTTAAGGAAGATCACATGATCTGTAGTAACGAATAGGAGCGTAGTGTGGGGCTATCTCAGCAGTCTGTGCAGAGATGGAATTGAAGTTGAAAGCACACATATAGTTGCTGCTGGGTATATTGTTAATAAACTTAATGTTTCCGCCCAAGAAGTGTCTGCTGATCAATTCTATCTATAGTACCAACTTGGCCACCACTCGCAACAAAGAGGCGATGAGGACCCACGGGACCCAATAAAAAAGCGATGAGGATCCATGGGATCCAGCAAATTTGCCATAAGGGTAAAACAAGATTAAACAGAAGAAATCAAGTTGAAAATAAATCGGCACTGTACTTTACCCAGTAATTGTAAGTAGAAGTTCCGTTCGAATCAAAGAAATTATCCCCTCTTAGAATGCTGCAATTCGGAAGAATTGATCTTTTTGATCCAGCCATGGAAAATTGGTCGCATTACATTGAACACTTCACGTTCTGTTTCCAAGCGAGTGAGATTACGGAGGAAGAGAAGCAAGCAATCCCCTTAAGTACATGTGGGAATAAAGCATACAGCTTGATTCGTAGTTTGACGGCTCCCAGTGCCCCAGATTTGATAAATTTTGACGAATTGAAGGGTACTACCAGCCAAAGCCCTCAGTAACAATGCAAAGGTTCAAGTTTAACTTGAGAAATAGAGCTCTGGGGGAGACAGTTGCTTGTTTTGTGGCAAGTTTGAAGCAGTTAACGGAACATTGTGAGTTTGGTACATCTCTAAACAACATGCTAAGAGATTATTTAGTGTGCTGTGTGAATGAGGACACAATTCAGAAGAGATTATCGTCCAAAGTGAATTTGGATTTTAAGAAGGTGCTAGAGATAACATTGGCCATGGAAAGCGCAGTAAGAGATTCAAAAGCCATACAGGGAGCGCAAAATGGTGCCGTCCTCCAATTTGGGTAAGAAACTCCAGCCAAAAAGGGCACAAAAATGCAAGACTCTGCCGAGAAGCGGGAAACAACCCCTGCGAGTGGGAAAATGAGAAAAATTGACTTAGCAGCGAAAACAAAGAATGATTTCAATAGAGGTGGAAACAAGCAATCTTATAACGATTGGCATTTTTAAAAAATCGAATGTTATCATTGTCACAGAAATGGACATATAACGAGACAGTGCAAGGAAAGATTCAAGTAGGCTTTTACACAAAATAAAAAGCCCAGTGAAATTTACAATGCAAAAGATCCTGAAACAACAAATTCAGATATTTACTCGTTGTTTAATTTGAAGTTTGGAAAGAAAGAACCAATATGTATAACAGTGAAAGTAAATGACAGACCTATTAGAATGGAAGCGGACACAGGAGCTTCCACTACAGTAAGTGGGGAACATACCTTCAAAAAACTGAATTATGGTGAACGTCAATTAAATTTAGAACAAATTACTGCCAAATTAAAAACATACACGGGTAAAGACATTCAAGTCAAAGGCATAAGCAGAGTAATTGTCTATTATGGAAGCCAATTGGTAAAGCTACCAGTGTTGGTATTGAGAGGCAGAGGACCAAGCCTCCTTGGGTGAAATTGGCTTAGGGAAATCAGCATTGAGTGGCCACTGAGATTCCAAAAGGAAGCTGGAAGCATTCCTGTTTTGGGAAAGGAGTGTGTAAGTACTCAGCAACCTGAAGAAATGCAAACTGTCCTAAGTCAAAACATGGTAGAACAGCAAAAGGAACTCTGAGAGAAATGCTTAATAACAGAGTTCAAGACGAGGTGAGCAATCTTCGAAAGGAAAAAAAAAACCTGCTGAAAGACCTTCATGCAATACAAGATTCCCTCAGGTCTAAGTTTGTGCCTCAGGAAAACTGTGAAGAGAAATAGAAATAATTCAGGTCTTCTCTGAAAAAACTGAAGGATGAGTTGGCAGAGAAGACACAACAATGCTCAATGTTCCAAGACGCAGCAAACAAATACAAAAAAGAGATAGAAGAGCCGAAGAATCAGCTACATGAAGCCAAAGAGACTTTGGAGGCAAAAGTTGCAGATTTTTCTAAGAAGCAGACAGATGGTGAAATTTTGGGAGACCCAACCACTGAGCTCACTCAAGTCGAGCTCTCATTTGAGAGAAGTCTGGCCAATAGTGAAGTCAAAAAAAAGGCCGATATTAAAGTCTGCGTTAGAAAGAAGAAAAGTACACGTCCCAAGCGAGGGAGGTAATCTATTTTTGTCACCGGATAGATTCACAGGGCCTTTATCCAGGTGAGGAGAAAGTGAGAGCCATAAGAGAGGCACCTGCGCCAAACAACGCCTCAGAGCCCAAATCATTCCTTGGAATGATCAACCATTATAGGTGGTTCTTACCCAATTTGTCTACCATGCTGGTTCCCCCTCCCCTGCATTCTCTACTCAGAAAGAACCAACGTTGGTCTTGGGAAGTGCTGCAGAAAGAAACTTTCATAAAAGTGAAACAATCGTTGCACTCGTCCAATCTATTAGTGCATTATGACCAGACGAAAAAATTGGCGCTGACATGTGATGCATCTCCCCACTAGTGGGAGCAGTGCCCTCTCATCGGATGGACGACGGCACAGAATGGCCAATAGGTTCCGTATCAAGAACTCTCACCACAGTGAAAAAGAGATACTCGCAGATAGAAAAAGGCCTGAGTAGCATCTTTGGTGTCAAGAAATTTCACCAGTACTTACACGACCGCTATTTTACAATTGTTTCAAACCACAAGCCATTGCTAGCATTGTTTAGTGAGGACAAGGCTGTACCACCCTTAGCCTCAGCAAGAATACAATGATGGGCTTTAGTTTTGGGGACATACAAATACACTTTTGTACATAGGCCTGGAAATAAAATTGCAAATGCTGAAGCACTTAGTCATTTGCCTTTACAAGAAAATGATGAACAAGTTCCTGTGGAAGAACTTGTCTTACTGCTAAATTTCTTAGACTCCTCTAGACAAGTCGGACCCAGTCCTATCTCAGGTACAAGAACAAGTGCAACATGGTTGGTCACAGGAGCCTGTATCTGACAAAATGAAACCGTACTTCAACAGACGACATGAAATTACCAGCCATGATGGCATCTTATTGTGAGGAGCACGAATGATAATTCCTCCAAAGGGAAGGGAGTCACTTTTAATTGAATTACATAGTGCCCATCCAGGAATTTCCCGAATGAAGACCATAGCACGCAGCTATCTATGGTGGCCTGGGATGGATGGCAAAATAGAGAGTTTAGTAAAGCACTATGTGCAATGTCAGCAACTGTAAAAGTTGCTAGCGACAACTCTGTTACACCCATGGGAGTGGCCAGGTAGACCCTGGGTGCGGTTACACATTGACCATGTTGGACCTTTCCTGGGAATAATGTTTCTGCTTATTGTTGGTGCCCGTTCAAAATGGTTGGATGTATATGAGGTAAAGCCACCAACGTCGGCCGCTACAATTGAGAAACTGTGTGAGTGTTTTGCCATCAGAAGCAGTCGTTTCTGATAACAGCACGGCATTTACGAGTATTGAGTTTCAACGGTTTATCAGCCTCAACGGTATCACTCATGTGAAAACTCCACCGTACCACTCTTCCTCAAATGGACTAGCCGAAAGGGCGGTTCAAACGTTCAAGGTAGGCGTGAAACAGCTAACTGGCGATTCCTCAGCAGCTGGCTTGCTTTTTTTTTATTACAGGACCACCCCTCACACAACAACAGGTGAAACGCTGTCTCAGGATGAGATTGAGCTTAATAATGCTGAACTTAGAGGGGAAGGTAGAAAGGAGTCAGGAAAGCTGGAAAACTAGACATGACTGGCACAGTCGTGAGAGGAAATTTACCATGGGAGAGAGTGTATACATGAAAAACTTCAGGGAAGGACCAAAGTGGTTACCGGGTGAAATAAGTGCGGTGACTGGACCTTTATCTTACCACATGGAGGTGGAAGGCCGGATCATCCGTAAACATGTGGACCATGTAAGGAAGAGAGAGACAAATCACCAAGATTTGGTTCCACCAGTGATCATGACCGGGTCTGCGTTTCCTGTTGAGGATACTCAGCCCAGGACAGACCAGTCTGATGTTCCTGTAAGAGTTGAGGATACAGAACTGCAAGTGCTCACCGAAGCACCTGATGTTCAGGCAACTCCGGAAAAGGAGGTTCCTGACAACGCATCTGAAGTTGTGTAGCTGCGACGTTGCACACTTACTAGGAAACTACCTGAAAGACTTGTAAATATAAAATGTATAGCTAAGTTAAAGGGGGAGGAATGTAGTAATTATGGTTTTGTTCAGTGTGTAATGTACCTTTAAGAGTAAAACTTGTTAAGGAAGATCGCATGATCTGTAGTAACGAATAGGAGAGTAGCAGCGGGGCTATCTCAACAGTCTGTGCAGAGATGGAGTTGAAGTTAAAAACACACATATAGTTTGCTGCTGGGTTTATTGTTAATAAACTTAATGTTTCCACCCAAGAAGTGTCTGCTGATCAATTCTATCTATAGTACCAACTCGGTGACGACTCACAACAAATAGGCGACAAGGATCCATGGGATCCAACACAAGCCAAAAAGACATTCTGCCTACCACACAATGAGTAATGTGATATATGAATTTCAGTGCCGGTGCAATGACAGCTACACAGGCCATACATCCAGATGACTGATGGATCATATCAAACAGCACATCCCTTCGGCTGTTTGCAGTAGGCAGAGTACTAACCATACTCAACTAGCCTGTGCTAGCAAAACTCAGAAGATAATGTCTAATGTTAGATGGGTTTCCGTAACTGGACAGTACTTGCTGAACAATGCCAAGTGTGCTAGGCATTATACTAACAACCAATTTAAGATTATCAGTCAGACTCGCAATGTGGCACATTTGCGCTTACTAGACAATACATGTATTCATACGCAGGGACCTGTCTTGTGCAGGCAAAAGGAACATTTCCAGGCATTGTGCCTTTTTTGAATTAAACAAAAGCCTATGGGACGATAGTTCTCTGGTGCATTTTCCATGGCAGCGTCTCAACCAAGTAGAGTTAATTTTCCAGCCAATCAGCATCCTTTTCTCGTGCAGGATAAGTGTTTCTCCCTTTGAAATTTGGCATTCTTGCATCTGTTCTAGTGAGTGCAGGGCAAAAAGCTTCAACAGCATGCCTCTCATTTCAGCAATACTAGAGCACTTTTTCCACACACAGTTGTGGGCATGTGGTTCTTGTCTACCTGTAAATGCTGGGTGGCTGGGTGAATTGAAATTTTCAAGACTGAGATAAATTGTTTTTCTTTGTGCAATGATATCTGGATCCAACGTGAATAAATGAAACTACAGTATCAATCAGTTGTGATCTAACAGGTTTGAAGGGCTGAATGGCTTACTCTTTAACAAGAACATTTTTTTAGTGTTTTAATAGTGTTTAATAGTACAATGTAAAATTAAAGATGAGTTGTGTAGCTTAAAACGTGAATGTCTAACTTGGGGACTGTTACGCATTTTAACTAAAATCTTGGCAGTGTCTGCTTTGAAATGACCATCTATATCAGACAAAACTATTTTCTCCGCTAATAGGAAAGCAATAGGGTTGACTTCTAGCCTGTAATTGTTGTTGTATTTGATGCTAGAGCTCTTTTTTTAACCCATTCTGTATTACTCAGTTTGTTTCCAGCAATAATACTAAACTGGCTGAGAAGGTGAGACTTAGCCTGCAATATGAAGAGTCAAAGCGAAGGTTAGTGCCAAACAAACTTTTTATAATTATTTCTACATGCAGTCCGACAGTGTCAGCTGTGCCGCAGTTGTTATCACAATCCTTCTCTGGATTCTAACATTCTGTTTTCTAGGGAATCTCATGAAAATTATTACTTTACTGTGTGAATTCATCTTTCAGTGGGAGTTTTTATCTGAAAGATGATTCTTGATTCACATAATCTAATTAAAATATAATAATCTATGAATGTAAATGGTGTGCCCGTTTAATTGTTCATTTGAAAATGGCTTCACTGTACTTACCCTGCATATATTTCATTATTAAACTGTGATGTACCAAAGCAAGGCAGTGATGAGTTACATGGCAGTGATTATTTCAAGCTGTGTTATCAATTGATTTATATTGACTATGGGATATATCTTCAATCTGCTTTAAAATATAATATGTTCAGTACCTTTGAAATATTGATACAAGGCGCTTTTCATGCTATGAAACAGAAGATTTGGGGTTCAAGCCTCTCACTAGGCAAGAAAGTCTGGGTTGATACTTCAGTGCAGCGCTGAGGGAGTGCTGCACTGTAGAAGTTGCCGTGTCTCAGATGAAATGTTAACTCAAGACCCGCCTGTCCTATTTAGAGGAAGAACAGGGGAGTTATCCACAGTGTGCTGGCTAATATTTGTTATGCAATCAACATCACAAAAACGTTATTTGGCCGTTATCACAATGCTGTTTGTGGGAGCTTGCTGTGCACAAATTGGCTGCCGCAGTTCTTACAACATGAATGCTTTTGGATGCCTGAAGTTGTGGAAGACACTATATAAATGCGAGTCATTTTTTTGCAGATTATTACTGCTACAATAAATGGTCAACTTATGACTTTCTGATAATTTTTTAAACATATTGTAAGAATTAAAACAACAAATTTGGTTACTGTAGAGCCTTCAGTGTAGAAATTGAGGTGCTTCATAAAACATAAAGAGAAAGCATTGACTTGGATTTTAATCTTGAGGCGAGTTCAGTGGAGATAACATGGAGGGGATGGGGTTGTTGGCAGTTCGTGAGGTCAGGAAACTTGGAAGTTTCCCAATGTCCTGCAAAATGTAACTGCAAGGCTCCTTTAAATTATTTTCTATGGGAGCCTTACTTCACAAGGCCAAAGCCTGCAAAAGCAGGTAGGTGTACTGGGGGAGTGAGAGAGGTTGTGAATAGGGCTTGGGGTTGGGGGGGTGGTCCTGATTGTGGTTTGTGGGGTCCGATAGGGTTCAGAGTGGTGGGGTGAGGTGGGGGGCTGGGGTTAGCAGAGACTGGTGGGGAGGTTACTGGGTAGCTTATTGGACCTGGAGGGAAGCACTCCTGCTCCCCCTGCTCACAAGCAGTTCTGTGGAGCATTTGCCTCATGGATTCAGACCTTCTTGCCTTGCTTCAGCAGCTGAGTTTCCCAAGGCAAGTAGAATGACTGTTAAAATGAAGGCACACTGCCTCAGTACAATTAGCTGTTTTTTTTGTTTTTTTATTGACAGGATTGCAAATATCAAGATTGAACTGGCTAAGCTTACCAGTGAGGCATGGCCTGGAGTGTTAGATGCAGAACGAGACAGGTTGATATTGATAAATGAGAAAGAAGAACTGTTGAAGGAACTGCAGTTTATAAACCCTCGTAAATGGGCACACAGTGAGGTAGAGCGCCTGGAGATGGAAAGGAAACGACTGGCAGAAGACCTTCAGGCTGCAAGAGAAACACAAAGCAAAGCACTAACAGAAAGGTTTGTGACCCAGCTTATTGAGATAATTCCATGATTTTGAACAATTGCTGAAAGGAAATGTTTTATAATTTATGTATATGCAAGTAAATTAATTTGTATTTGCTTGGGGAAATTGAGAACAAATTACCCAATTGACTTTGATTATCTTGTATTCCTCCATACAGTATAAGTGCAGGAAGATTTGGGAACAGTAGAAACAAGTTGGTGACAGTGTATACTGAACTATCCAATAACTATTGTTGTGCTATTCCTCAACAGTGAGGAAGCAGAAGATATTAATTGAAATCCGTTAGGATTACCCATTTAAAATAAAGTTTATCCAGTTTTTGTAAATAAATGACCACTGGTTGGATTATCTTTAAGATCTGGCAAAGTAAGGTTGGTATGATTGATCTTTACAGTAGGAAAATGTCTGCAGTGTTTAAATAATAGCACTGAGAGGTGACATGTGAAATATGAAAATATTGCTCCAAACTTCATAGATGAAGGACTTGAAATCTGGGGAGAACTGGATAAGAATATCAGCATGAATCTTTTGAGCTGAATGGCCTGTTCTTTTTTGTTGCTGTAAATACAATGTAATGCATTGATCCTCGTTTGTACTTAAGTTATAAACTAAAGTTATTTTTGTCTGTGCTTTTGTAAATTCTTTGTAAGAATTTGCTTCAATAAGATCATCGGAAAAAGGCTATTCAACCCCTCAAGCCAGCTCTGCCATTCAGTAAGACCATGGCTGATCCTGTACTTCAGCTACACCTTCCTGCACAATCCCCAAATCCCTTGATTCCCTTTGAATCCAAAAATCTTGAATACACTCAAAACTGAATATCCTCTGGAGTAGAAAATTCCAAAAGCTCGCAATCCTTTGAATTAAGAAATTTGTCCTCAGCTTAGTCATAGAGTCATAGAGTTCTACAGCACAGAAAAAGGCCCTTTGGCCCATCGAGCCTGCGCCATCAAACAAGTACCTAACTATTTTAAACCCATTTTCCAGCACTAGGCCCATAGCCATGGCATTGCAAGTGCACATCCAAATACTTCTTAAATGTTATGAGGAAAGAATTAGTCCTAAATGGCTAATCCCATCTTCTGAGACTATGACACCTTGTTCTAGACTTCCCCAACCAAGCAATCTGTCTTCATGGGATCTGTTAAGTCTCTTTTTAAAAAATATACATTTTGATGAGATCGCCTCTAATTGTTCTAAACTCCAGGAAATATATAGACCTACTTGAATAAATCCTGACAACCCAGGAATCAGCTAGTGAACCTTTGTTGCAATTTACAGTAAATACTTACATAGGTTGAAATCAATCTGCTGTTAACTAGAAAAAGGAATTTTACTGTTTAGTTGGTGATAATGTGTGTTCTACAGATTAAAGATGCATAGCAGGAGAAACAACTTGCTGAGGGAGTTAGAAGAAGCAACACGCTTAGCCTCAACATTGCACTCACAACTACAAAGGTGAGTTGTTTGTGGATGTAACTGTCGAAATCATATGAGAATCAAAGAATCTTTCCAAGTACAGCTCTTATTTTTTTTTAACATTCTGTGTTAAGCAAGTTCTTTTATAAGCTAACTCAATCTATGCTACTTTCATGTTACATTTTAGGGACAATTATTAAACAGTCCACCTTGTTCAAAATGAGTAAAATGCTTGTTTCGCACGTGTTGTGTTTTAATTCAGTAAAGATTTTTGCAGTTAAGCTAAATCTGCTGTATTGTAACATTGCATACCAATAATTGTTTTTTTTTGTCATAGTCTCTCAACCAGCACTCTTTCACTGTCATCTGGAAGTAGCAAAGGGTCATTGACATCCAGCCGTGGATCTCTTGCTGCGTCCAGCCAAGAATCTTCAAGCTCTGTTAGCTTCACTGACTTATATTATGATCATCCAGAACACACAGTAGATTTCGACTACCAGTATAAACTAGATATCTTGCTTCAAGAGGGCACTTCAGGCAGTAGACCAGCAGGCTCCATAACCACCATTCACGAAAATGAGGTGGTCAGTTCTCGGAATGGCTCCTCTTACATAGATACCTGTGGAGCCTCAAGCAAGATTCACACACGGAGATGCTTGTCTGAGACTCCCAAGTCTCTGACTTCATTGTCACCTCGGTCTTCCTTGTCCTCCATATCGCCACCTAGTTCTCCTGTAGTAATAGACCCTCATTTTTTGGCTCCTTCAGGGGAGCCACTTTTGAACGATGCCAATACAGACTTTGAAGATACAGGACTGCCTGCTAATATTGCTAACTTTGGTTTACACATTGAAAATGATAACCAGATTTCTTCAAGATCTTTACCACCAGATGAGGTTTTGTCACCCTGCTTAAACTTGGAATCCGAGAATGGATCAGAATCTGAACCTTTTAGAAATTCATCAAAAGCACTGAGTGAAGAGTTGGGGATTTCTACTAAAACCAATGAAAGAATAGAAGGTAAGGCATACAAATGCCAACAACGTCAGTTGTGCTTAAGTATTGGGCTACCAAATGCACTTTTTCCGAATCATTCATTCTGCACTGTTTGCTTTCTGCAGCACAGATTTATTTTTAAAAGACCATTTTTGGGATATGTTGCTACAAGCAGACCAGAATGGAAAAAAATGAGCTGCCATTTCTTGAATGTGATCACACATGATAAGCAGTTTGGCAGGTCCCATGACAGCAATCCCATCTGTCTGTTGATGTGATGCAAAGAACTTTGAATGCAGGATGCCATATTTAGGTGGAAGACAAGTATTTATTAATTTGGTACATGAAGATATGGGGAGGCGGTGGCATAGTGGTATTGTCACTGGACAAGTATTCCAGAGACACAGAGTAATGCTCTGGCGACCCGGGTTCAAGCCTCACCACAGCAGATGGCGAAATTTAAATTCAAAAGTCAGATGATGACCATAAAAATCCATCTGGTTCACTAATGTCCTTTAGGGAAGGACAACAATGTGGTTGACTCTTAAATGCCCTCTGTTGCCCTCAAGGGCAATTAGGGATGGGCAATAAATGCTGGCTCACATTCCGTAAAAACGAATTAAAAAAATAATCCCTTTGAGGCCTGCGTCATGTTTTTGTCTGAATATTCCGAACATGTTTATACAATGGGGTCCATAAACTTGACTACAGAATTTTGTTTGCGTTATAAACCAGTTGAAAATGATACTGTCCTATATACTGTGAA
Source organism: Cetorhinus maximus (assembly GCF_964194155.1). Lineage (NCBI taxonomy): Eukaryota > Metazoa > Chordata > Chondrichthyes > Lamniformes > Cetorhinidae > Cetorhinus > Cetorhinus maximus. The sequence goes on along the minus strand of NC_135888.1, from coordinate 118,410,231 downwards.
CCATTACCATAAATAACAATAAGTCATCAATTATTCTGAACATTTGTGCCAACAGCACAGTTTCAAGTAATGGTATTACTGTGTTTAGATGCACTGTGTTTAGATACATGTCAGAAAAGAATTAAAGGAAATCTCCGTTCTTTTTCATTGCTGGAATATTTCACACACAAAGAGCTAACAGTCTACTGTAGGGAAAACATGAAAGGTGAAGTCCCTTTTCAGATTTTAGTCATATCAGTATGTTGCTCATGGGTCTCTCCTATTCTCACATGATGATCACACCCTGACTTGAGGACATCAGTTTTTTTTTTCATATTGTAATGGAAACCTATCTTCCTGCATTCTTCATTGTTTTCCTCACATTGTACACTATTCAGGGATCTTTTCCCCCCACCTGTTTTGAAATCCCATGTCTTTCAGTGTGTTGAGCCTTTTAAAACTCATCACACTTTTCCCATTGAAACTTTATCAAATAAACAGTACAATCTCTGAAGGATATGATTCAAACACAATTTAAATAATCAAGTGATTGGATGCGTTTAAAATTGTTGATGCCCGTTATCATTCCTAGATGTGCGTCTCCTCCAAGCAGGCTATATAAAAATGTGTGTGTGTGTATATATATATATATGTATAGCAATCTGTTGATTTAGGACATCAGCTCATCAAGCAATAATAATCGTGCCCCACTTGTAGCACAACAAATCAGTGGTATCTCAAGGCCAGCTGATACTTGCTACAGAAATAGTCTTCATTTACAACTTTGGTGGCTGTACTATTCTTTGACACAGCACAGCCCAGGAACATTTGGTGTACAGTGTTATGTTAAAGCTATATCAGGTGAGCTTCACAGTGGCTGGGAAAGTAAATATTTATCATTTATATTTTAAGGCGGATCTTTTTCTCCTTTTCTGTGATTGGTAGGAGTGCCCTGCCTCAGGGTTTGAACAATCAATTCTTTGGAATTTTATGCTCTTTCCCTCCACCAACCCCACTGCGCTCTCAATTTTTTTTTTATTCATCCATGGGATGTGGCTTTGCTGGCTGGGCAGCATTTAATGCCTATTCCTAGTTGCCCTTGAGAAGGTGGTGGTGAGCTGCCTTCTTGTACCACTGTAGTCAATGTGGTGTAGGTACACCCAGAGTGCAGTTAGGAAGGGAGTTCCAGGATTTTGACCCAGCGACAGTGAAGGAATGGTGATATATTTCCAAGTCAGGATGGTGAGTAGCTTGGAGGGGAACTTGAAGGTGGTGGTGTTCCCATCTATCTGCTGCCCTTGTCCTTCTAGATGGTAGTGGTCGTGGGTGTAGAAGATGCTGTCGAAGGAGCCTTGGTGAATCCGTGCAGCGCATCTTGTAGATGGGTACACACTGCTGCTATTGTGCGTCAGCGGTGGAAGGAGTGAATGTTTGCGGATGTGGTGCCAATCAAGCAGGCTGTTTGTCCTGGACAATGTCAAGATTTTTGAGTGTTGTGGGAGCTGCACTCATCCAGGCAAGTGGGGAGTATTCCATCACACTCCTGACTTGTGTTTTGTAGATGGTGGAAAGGCTTTGGGGAGTCAGGATGTGAGTTACTCGTCGCACGATTCCTGCCTCTGACCTGCTTTTGGCTCGTCCAGTTCAGTTTCTGGTCAATGGCAACCCCCAGGATGTTGATAGTGGGGGATTCAGTGATGGTAATGCCTTTGAACATTAAGAGGCAATGGTTGGATTCTGTTTTGTTGGAGATGGTCATTGCCTGACACTTGTGTGGCGCAAATGTTACTTGTCACTTGTCAGTCCAAGCCTGGATGTTATCTAGGTCTTGCTGCATTTGGACATGGACTGCTTCAGTATTTGAGGGATTGCGAATGGTGCTGAACACTGTGCAAACATCAGCTAAGATCCCCACTCCTGACCTTATGATGGAAGGAAGGTCATTGATGAAGCAGCTGAAGATGGCTAGGCCTAGGACACTACCCTGAGGAACACCTGCAGTGATGTCCTGGAACTGAGATGACTGACCTCCAACAACCACAACCATCTTCCTTTGTGCTAGGTATGACTCCAACCAGTGGAGAGTTTTCCCCCTGATTCTCAATGACTCCAGTTTAGTTAGGGCTCCTTGATGCCACTCTCGGCCAAATGCTGCCTTGATGTCAAGGGAGTCACTCACCTCACCTCAGGAGTTTAGCTCTTTTATCCATGTTTGAATAAAGGCTGTAATGAGGTCAGGAGCTGAGTGGCCCTGACAGGACCCAAGCTGGGCGTCAGTGAGCAGGTTATTGCTCAGCAAATGCCGCTTGATAGCACTGTTGATGATCCCTTCCATTACTTTACTGATGATTGAGAGTAGACTGATGGGGTGGTAATTGGCCGGGTTGGATCTGTCCTGCTTTTTGTGCACAGGACATACCTGGCCAATTTTTCACATAGCTTGGTAGATGCCAGTGTTGTCGCTGTTTCTGAGGATATTATAGTGCTCTGGGTCTAACTTAAAGGAAAACGGATAGTATGTTGTGAGTAAGTACATAAGAAATAGGAGCAGGAGTGGACCATTTGGCCCTTTGAGCCTGCTCCACTATTAAATACAATCATGGATGATGATCTGCTTCAAATTCACCTTCCCGCACCCGCATAGGTTGATTCCTATTTCTGTCACTTAAAGACCGCAAGGCTCTTTTTTTTGCCCCCTGGATTTTGTTAGCAGACTAGTGTACCTTGTAGATTATTCAGATCTTTGTGGTCTCCTGATGTTTGGACATGGGCCAAGTGAGAGGAGTAGATCTAGTAGGACTTAACAATCTTCTTGGCAGATCCCCATTATGATCCATCATTCATTTTTTTTTCATTTGGGATGTGGCTGAAGCTTGTGGGCCCATATATGTTGCTCATCTCTTGTTGCCTTGAGAAGGTAATGATGGCCCTTCTCCTAGACCACCTAGGTTTGACTAGAATCTTTGGTGATGGGTTCTAACAATTATATTGGGTAGGGGATCACAGGGTATGACAGTGATGGAATATGTCCAAGCCAGGATGGTGTATTGCTTTCATGGAAAATTGAGAGGTAATCTTGGAGATGTTTTTCTCTCATTTCTGCTCTTGTCATTCCTGATTGTAGTGATCGCAGGACAGAGAGGTTACTGTCAAAATAGCCTTGATGAGTTGCTGCATTACATCCTATAGATTGTACATTCTGCAGCCACAGTGTACTGGTGAGGAAGGGGATGGTTATTGAGCACAGTGGCAGAGGCATCAAATGCACATCTCTATTCTGGATGGTGTTAAGTTCCTTGAGTGTTGGTCCAACACTATCTGTCCAGACAATTATTAAATGGTCCCTCATACTCCTGACTTGAACCTTGTAGATGGTGAAGATGCTTTGCTGGACCAGAAGAGCCACTTACTGTGCTGCAGAGGTCACCCTGATTTTCTATCCAAGCTGTTGCTATGACTGTTCCAGGTATGCTTCTGGTCAATGGTGATATTTTCTCTAGCCCTGACCATATGCTGCTGGAAGAAATCTTGACTGATGGATAAACCAAAGGGTAATCTCTGGAAACAGTATCATCCAAATGGTGTCCTGAAAGTAGCGATTTCTTGAGATCCCTCTGCCAGATGAACTGGCCAATATCCATGTTTGGTGGCCAACTTGTTGTAAAACCTTGCTCCAATGAATTTGAGATTCAATTCCTCTAATGTTGGAATCTTCCATGAGCACCTCTTTAGAATGAGATTTAGATGTCTTGGGTGTAAGCATACCTGGATTGTGCCATCTTTTTTTCAGTACGCATGTGATGGAACTGCACAAGTCGGTGTGTTGATGCACATGACAGATAATACTGTTACACTGCATGTCATCCAACTCGCTCTTTTAACTTCTATATGTACACACTACACTTTCCATCGATTGATGGAATTGCACCTTCTCTGAGGCGTAGTATGGCATCACCTCTGAAATTCCCTGTAGCGTTGAATCTATCTGTGTACACCTGTTGTAGGTCATGACTGACTTAATGTGATTATTCTTGGCCTCTTCTGCTACGATTTGTATCTTGGTGATCTTGTAAATAGTCAGAAGGTTGAGTTCCGTACATGCTGGCAACCCTGCTAATGCTGTTCAGTTCTAGGTACCAGGTAGAATACTTTGGTTTCCATGCAGACTTGCCATAGCTGCATTTCAATGTCAATGTACCTATGCAATGAATGGGTGACCCATTGCATGTAGTTAGTTTCCCTGTTGTAGTTTGTATAATTGACTTTCAATGATCCAGATACATATCCTTCAGGATTCTGACTGGTAGGATATTCGTGGTTGCTCCCATGGCAACTTTGGCTATGTGAGTGTTTTTGCCACTTTTGTTTGGGCATATTATGTTGATAGTAACAAAAGCTTCTAATTGTTTGAGTTATGCACTGATTGTGTCACATTCACAATGTGGAAAGCCTGTCCATTTTCCAGTTGAAGACCTTTCAGCTCTGCATCTCCACCCTAGTTTGTCTTGCCACTATCTTGTGGATGTCCCTGCGCTTATGGGGGTCTTTGACGCACTCCCTGTTGTTGCTGCCAGTATACTGCACATACTTTTTGTTTGCTTGCATCTTACACTTGGTTGCACCTCTGGAACCAGATTTCCTGCATAGGCGAGCCCAGTGTCCTTTACTCTGCATAGCTTGCAAAGGTTTTGGAATGCAGGACAGCCATGTGGTGGGTGCAGCAGGCCGCACTTCCCACACGACCTGCTTGCTTTTTGCATCCTGGCTACTGTGTCATTACTGGTAGTTGTTGTTCAGCTACAATGGCATCATATTTTCTGCCATCTTCTAGCAGTACATCAATGTTGTGACTTTTTTTCTCCAAAAGAATTTTTTTGGAAAGCTTCAATTGGCATTGAAACTATGACTAGCTCCATTAGTGGTTTGGGCAGCTCTGCTTCTGGCAAATCAGTCCTTGCCCTTTATCATGGCATCTGCTGACAAATTAGTCGATTGATTCTTGCAGATGTTGTCTGTAAGCCATCAGCTCTAAACAATTTATTCTAAAGTTCACCTTTTATGCTAATCTGATCCTCCAGCATGATTCACATTATAGCAGGATCCTTCTGACCCTCCTCATGCAGGATCCTTCTGATCCTTCTCATACAGGCCTGAAGTGTTGACTCTGTGCAACCCCTCGTTTCCAATGGCTATCTTTATTTTCACTGCTTGTTTATTTGGCTCTGTGATGGATAAATCTGTAAAGCATAGCTCCATCCTTAGTTTAAAAAGCTTAAATTTGCTTAGCACACCAGTGGCCTTCATGCTAGGGAATTTGGTCGTCATCTTCCTGATGTTTCCTGTCTTCTCACAAGTACTGTCAAAGCAAAGAGGATTTGTAGCTTCTTTGCTCCATGGGGAGATTAAGCAATGCAGCTCCTGTGTGTTTTTTTTTTTCTCTCCCTCTTTTTTTTGGCTAGAGCTCAGGTTTTTTCTGTTCTGTGTGCTTTCTGTCTATTGCACAGGTATAGCACCTGGGACATTACAATGGCTTGCAGCTTGTACTGTCTGTCTCAAAATTGACTGCCTGATTCACCATTGATCCAGCTACCTCGGGTACTCACTGCTCTGTGCAACACTGGCCAGAATATTGCAGTCGGCGTGCAGGGGCAGGCCCGACACGCCAACACGTAAAATTACACATGATGGCGTTGAGCGCGCATCCCGACGTCATTGCGCAACATTTCGATATTTCGTTGGGCAGTCGCGCACCAGAGCCGGCTGTGCGCCCGCTGAACTGTCAACAGCCTATTAAGGCCATTAAAAAAGCAATTAAAGTTGTTAACCACGCTGCCCATCCACCCTTAAGGTTGGTGGGCAGGTGAAGAGCCTAAGCGGCCTTCGCGTTTTCTAGGATGGGCAGGATGAGGTTTCCTGAAGCTTGTATAAAATAATTAATTAAATTGTACAATTGTACAGGTTCCTCGGAGGTCTTCCTTTGCAAATGTACTCAGTGTCCATCTCTTTTTAAAGTCCAGCGTACACAGCAATGTGTTGGCAAACAGTTACTGGATAGAGATTGGGGATCAGAACATGGAGTTGGGAAGTGGCAGTTAGCAAGTGAGCTGGGGTCTATGGTTGGCATTTGAGGAAGCAGACAGAGGTCTGGGAGAAAGATTGGTTGGGGTCATGAGGTTGAATACTGGAAGTATAAGTCAGTTTAGGAAACCTGGGATCTGAGGCCAGTGAGCTGTTGCTGGGACTGTTCTGTGGGGTGGAAAATTGGGGTCTGCATCCATTTGTCTGGAGATGAGGCTGGTTAAGTGTCATATGTCGAGTTTACAGAGAAGGGTGTGCAATGTCAATACTGGAGTCAGGGAACACTAGGATTGACTTGCTAAACTGGAAGAGTTGAAGGCTAGGGGCTGACTTTGTGAATGATTGGCGAGGACTAAGCTTTGTGGATCATGGGGTCAGTTCTGGGGTCCAGAAGCATGTGGACTGTTGGACAACAATTGACCCCAATTAGTAAGTCTATATTTACAAAGATCTTTGAACACTGAGCAGTGGCCTGAGAGCAGGGAATGTCAATGGAATTTGGGGTCTGTACATTTAAGGGTGGAGGTGAACTTCACAAAATCAGCCAAGAACAGAGGTAGTAGGAGTTCTGGAAGAGCAACTGATCCTAGCCACACTAGGATCAATTTATGTAACTTCACAATAACCCAGGCTGGAATCTTCTGCGCTTGCAAGAGGCGAGGAAGGAGGTGGGTGGGCCTGAGAATTTGGCAGGTTGATGTCGATACCCAACGCCTTCACAACTTCACTGAAAGTAAGTTCTGGATGGGAAGGCCCATGGTTGACCTTCCTGCCCCGCCTCAACTTGAATCCCTTAAGTGACCAATTAATGACCACTTAAGGGCCTCTACCCACTTCTGCTACAATTTTCCCAGCTCCAAGGGGGCCTGCTGTCATGTGGCTTGCATGACTGATAAAATTGCGGGCTGCATTTCAGCTGATGATGGGGTGGTTGGTGGTTGGTTGTTCCTTCGATCTGAACTAATATGTGCATGATCGAGGGTATGGATATGGGGCAGGGAGGTGGCCACTGACAGCTACCCCCCTGCCCTTGCTGTCGATCCCCACCCCCATAAGACCCTCCTCCCCCAACAGCACTTGCATTTTTCCTGGGTTGTTCCGTGATCCTGGGACTCGGGGTGGGTGAGGGGGGATGTTGGTGGAGTGTGTTGTTCCGGCAGCAGCCACGGCTTCCCCCTGGCACTGTTGAATGTAAGAGCTGCTGGCCTCTGATTGGCCAATAGGTCTTGGCGGGCGGAAGGTGGTCTTCCAGAGTCTGGAGGAAGGCCTGCTGCTGTTCACTAAACTCTGGGCAGAAGATACGGTGGGCCTTCCTCCTCGAAGTCTCAGCATAGGTGTCTCGCCGCTTTTTCAAGCCCGCCGAGAACGGAAGATTCTATCCCTGGATTCAGATGCAATGTACAATTGTGCTTTGTTTAATCCTAGTAGGCTCAAATTGCCATAATGTGGAATTGACCATGATAGACAGAAAATTGAACGTTTCAAAATTACGCCTATGTAGGTTTATGTGGGGGCCATGGTCATAAGCAGATATTATTATTATTTTTAAGGGGTTAAAATTTAAATTGAAAATGGTTTTAAATTTTAGTTTTAATCTATGCTATAGAACTGTCATTATCAATCTTTTCCATTATGGTGTCAATACCATGCAGGAAGTGCAGATGTGAAAGCCTAAAGTGGGTCATGGGTGCATTGTGGATGATGTATCCTGAATGAGAGGAGGCAAGTAAAATCTTGTCAGATGTTTTTAAGCTGACATTTGATTGAATTTTGTCTCTTTCAGAATGATTTAAATTTTAATGTATTATTGATACAAAAATGTTATTTTGTAGCTCTAAACTGAGAAACTTTAGATGCCTACTAAATGCAGTTTCTAAAAAATTAAGCAATTTGATTTGTTTCCTGGCATGTAAAGCAGCTTTTACCAAGCTGTTCAGTGGTATGAATTGCCTTTTGATTTGTTGACTTTTAATCAATTGGGTATTTGAGTTAATCAGCATTGTTTATTTAAACAGATGGTGGTTTGTGATTTGTTGCTTTATATAATCATTATTATATTTAAACCAATCAGGATGTTTGCTTTGCAGAATCTGTGAATGTATGATGGATGCTGTCTCAAGTGTTATATATTGGTCAATGCATGACTTTTAATTATATTGATTTTACAAAGGAATTTGCTCTAACCTTGTACTGCGAGGTGCTTCAATTGTACTGAATTATTGGAATCATGTTACTTGCGTGGGCTTTCCGTAGGCTTTCCTCACTGAGATAATAAGTGGAATACGACAGCTTGAGGGGTCATATGCCTACTGCTGCTCCTTTTTGGTGCCTTCTTCAAATGACGGATTCAAAAGATGTGTGCATGAGCCTTAATTCCGTCTGGAATGCACAGTATATTATTTGGCAAAATTAGTTTTAACCACTTGTGGCTTGATTAATTTAAAATGGTCAGGTAGTTTATCAATAGTGACGACAGATGTGTTAATTAGAGGTTTCAGTGAAATGCTATTATTAAGAATGAAAAGTATTCACATGAAAAATCTAAAATAGTCATCAGCTTCTCGCAACTAAAGACTGCATTTACTCAGCTGGAATTAGCTTTTATCTCGGAGAATCTATATTGGCATGTGTGGGTTCCATCAGTAAGTAAGCGTGGTCTTGGAAATGATACTTTATAATCCAAACCCTCCGAAAATAACCCGAACAAACTTCCACCGAGTTTGAAAGGGTCAAGCAACTTGCTTTCGATCGTTGCATACAGGCACTTAAAATAGAGACCATCAATTAAAGCCTCCGAGAGATAATTCTCCAGGAGGAGTTCAAAAACTCACTCCCTATCTCTATAAAGACCCATGTGGAAGAGCAAAGGGTGTCCAACACTGGACAGGCAGCCGTCATGACAGGTAAGGCTAGAGGAAGCCAGCAGAGTTCTGCAGGGGTGCATAAAGCTGAAGAAGGTTCAGAGGCCCTGCGATACAAGCTGTGAGGGTTGAAGTGTTGAGTCAACAGAGGCCAGGACTAGGCCAGCAGTGTTAGAAAGAAATACGAATGAATTACATGTGTTGGATTAAAAGAAGTGGAAAGCCAGGTCAGCAGTGTTAGGGAGGGTTAAGATAGAAGCCAAGGAAGTTAAAAAGGCCGAAGCCAGGTCAGTAACGTTAAGAGGTCAAGGAAATACCCATGGAATTAAAAAAAGATGGAGGAGGACACCCAGAAATTGGGTTTTTCAGTCACTTTTTATCAGATTTAAATGGGGGACTAGGGGGAGTTCCCAAGCAGGCAAAGAGACAGTAAAGGAGACACGCCACTGAGTTGAACATACGAAATAGGAGCAAAAGTAGATCATTTGGCCCAGTGAGCCTGCTCTGCCATTCAATAAGATTATGGCTGATCTGTTTGTATTACTAATTCCAAGCTACCCCCATAACCTTTTGAAGAGTCACAGGGGAGTACAATGGGAGCTGAACAGCCACCTGGAGGCAGTAGCGTTCCACGTTAGGGGAAAACCCATTCCCAAGACAAAAGAGAAAGGGAAGGGAACATATGCCAAAATGGGTACCAGTTGTGGAGTCCTCAAGAAGTATACCAGGGAAATTCATGTGGAGTTATCCACTGGTAAATCAAATGAGCAGGCTCAAGTTTTAAAGGCCCCAACAATGTAGAGGCAAGGTCCACTACAGGTGAGGTGGAGGAGATGATTCCAGACACTGAATCGGGGCTTAAAATCAAGTTACAACTCACTGACTTCTCAGAAATCAGATTTATAAAAATGCTTGTGTTTGAGCTATTAAGTCCATGGGTTATAGAGGTGGACAGTGAAAGATTAAAAGTGTAGAGAGCAGACCAGGTTGGCAGTCAGGAAAATTTGCATAGTAAGAGCAATTCTGCTAAACCTGTGGGCAGTCAATGGGAACTACAGAATCTCCCTATCCCCTTAAATGACCAGCAACCTGAGAGCTAAGAACAATATTTTAAAAACCAGGACTCTTTAAACGATACATAATCAGAATTTAAAGAAGGGAACAGACACAGGGGTTCTGAAACAATATTATTCTTTATGTCTTACTTCAAGTGAACAAAGAAAATTCAGAACCCTGATGCAAGACTAATATTTTGCAATGAAGATATGTTTTGTTTGTAACTACACCCAAAAGGAAAAAGCAATGTGATAACTGAGGGAGGCAAGGGAAGAGATTGCTGGGGCCTTGACAGAGATCTTTGTATCCTCACTGGCTACGGGTGAGGTCCTAGAGGACTGGAGAATGGCCAATGCTGTTCCATTGTTTAAGAAGGGTAGCAGGGATAATCCAGGAAATTACAGGCTGGTGAGCCTTACGTCAGTGGTAGGGAAATTATTGAAGAAGATTCTTCATGACAGGATTTACTACCATTTGGAAGCAAATGGGCGTATTAGTGAGAGGCAGCATGGTTTTGTGAAGAGGAGGTCGTGTCTCACTAACTTGATCGAGTTTTTCGAGAAAGTGACAAAGATGATCGACGATGGAAGGGCAGTGGATGTTATCTACATGGATTTCAGTAAGGCCTTTGACAAGGTCCCTCATGGCAGACTGGTACAGAAGGTAAAGTCGCACGGGTTCAGAGGTGAGCTGGCAAGATGGATACAATTGGTTTGGTCATAGAAGACAGAGGGGGTAGCAGTGGAAGGGTGCTTTTCTGAATTGAGAGCTGTGACTAGTGGTGTTCCGCAGGGATCAGTGCTGGGACCTTTGCTGTTTTGTAGTATACATGAATGATTTAGAGGAAAATGTAAGTTTGCAGACGACACTAAGGTTGGAAGAGTTGCAGATAGTGAAGAGGATTGTCAAAGGATACAACGGGATATAGATCGGTTGGAGACTTGGGTGGAGAAATGGCAGATGGAGTTTAATCCGGACAAATGCGAGGTAATGCATTTTGGAAGGTCTAATACAGGTAGGAATTATACAGTAAATGGCAGAACCCTTAAGTGCATCGACGGGCAGAGGGATCTGGGTGTACAGGTCCACAGGTCACTGAAAGTGGCAACGCAGTTAGTCAGGAAGGCATATGGCATGCTTGCCATCATTGGCAGGGGTATTGAGTATAAAAGCTGGGAAGTCATGCTGCAGCTGTATAGAACCTTGGTTAGGCCACACTTGGAATATTGCATGCAATTCTGGTCGCCACATTACCAGAAGGATATGGAGGCGTTGCAGAGGAGGTTTACCAGGATGCTGCCTGGTCTGGAGGTTATTAGCTATGAGGAGAGGTTGGAGAAACTCGGATTGTTCTCACTAGAGCGACGGAGATTGAGGGACGACTTGATAGAAGTTTACAAGATTATGAGTGGCATGGACAGAGTAGATAGTCAGAAGCTTTTTCCCAGGGTGGAAGAGTCAATTACTAGGGGACATAGATTTAAGGTGAGAGGAAAAAACTTTAGAGGAGATGTGCGGGGCAAGTTTTTTACGCAGAGGGTAGTGAGTGTCTGGAATTCGCTGCTGGAGGGGGTGGTGGAAGCAGGTACATTAGTGGTGTTTAAGAGGCAGCTTGACAAATACATGAATAGGATGGGAATAGAGGGCTACGGACCCCGGAAGTGCAAAATGTTTTAGTTTGACAGGAAATATGATCGGTGCAGGCTTGGAGGGCTGAAGGGCCTGTTCCTGTGCTGTACTTTTCTTTGTTCTTTGTCCTGTGATATCCAGAATCTAACTGTTCAGAATTAGCTGGGTACCAAAACTTTTTTTTAATTGATGGGATGTGGGCATCGCTGGCTAGACCAGCATTTATTGCCCATCCCTAATTGCCCTTGAGAAGGTGGTGATGAGTTGCCTTTTGAACCGCTGCAGTCCGTATGGTGTAGGTACACTTACAGTGCTGTTAGGAAGGGAGTTCCAAGATTTTGACCCAGCGACAGTGAAGGAATAGCGATATATTTTCAAGTCAGGATGGTGAGTGGCTTGGAAAGGAACTTCCAGATGGTTGTGTACCCATGTGTCTGCTGCTGTTGTCCTTCTAGATGGTGGTGATCGTGGGCTTGGAAGGTGCTGTCTAAGGAGTGTTGGTGAGTTGCTGCAGTGCATCTTGTAGATCATACAGTGTGCGTTGGTGGTGGCAGTGAATATTTGTAGATGGGGTGCCAATCAAGTGGGCTGCTTTGTCCTGGATGGTGTCAAGTTCCTTGAGCGTTGTTGGAGCTGCACTCACCCAGGCAAGTGGGGAATATTCCAACACACTCTTGACTTGTGCCTTGTAGATGGTGAACAGGCTTTGGGCAGTCAGGAAGTGAGTTATGCTCTGCAGAATTCACAGCCTCTGACTTGCTCTTGCAGCCACAGAATTTATATGGCTGGTCCAGCTCAGTTTCTGGTCGATGGTAACCCCCAGGCTGTTGATAGTGGGGGATTCAGTGATGGTAATGCCATTGAATATCAAGGGGGGACCTGGTTGGATTCCCTCTTGTTGGAGATGGTCATTGCCTTGCACTTGTGTGGCGCAAATGTTATTTGCCATTTATCAGCTCAAGCCTGCATGTTGTCTAGGTCTTTCTGCATATGGGCATGGACTCTTTCAATATTAGAAAAGTCATGAATGGTGCTGGACACTGTGCAATCCTCAGTGAACATCCCCACTTCTGACTTTATGATGGAAGGAAGGTCATTGATGAAGCAGCTGAAGATGGCTGTGCCTAGGACACTACCCTGAAGAACTCTTGCAATGTTGTTCGGGGACTGAGATGATTGACGTCAAACAACCACAACCATCTGCTAGGAAAGACGTCAACCAGTGGAAAGCTTTCCTAGATTCCCATTGACTTCAATTTTGCCAAAGCTCTTTGATGCCACACTTGGTCAAATCCTGCCTTGATTTCAAGGGCAGTGACTCTCACCTCATCTGACCTTACTTCAAAGATGGACAGAAACTTAACTTGGCTGCCACCACTTGCCTCACTGCAATAGCTACATTCCATTCCATCAGGCTGGAGATGGAGAGCCTATAGAGAATAATGGCTGTACCTTGGACGTGTTGATAAGTTATTGCTAATTCGTTACATGGGAGAATGTGTCATTCATAAGTGATGGCTTGGACATTAAAAATTAATCACCTAGGCCACAACATAATAGCCAAGGTCTGTCCAGACATGAGATAATCAATTACTTTCTGTGGAAAACTTGATCATTATGGAGAGAGAGGTCATGTGATCAGGACCACCGTTTTGAAATGTCCTTTATTACAAAACCCTGCTTGCTTTGGAGCATTGAACAAAGTAACATCTGAAAGCAGGCAACAGCAGCCGAAGGCTGTCTGCCTCCTTTCTCTCTCAACTAACTTGAAACCTGCCTACTTAGATCATGCTTAGACAGCAGACAGAGAAATTCTAAAGAAGACGTCAAATTCCAATGCAGTGTTTTCAGGAGAAAAACCAAGGACTACAGCTTAAGAACTGCCTCAACCATGAACAACAGTGAAGTACTCCATAATCAGTGAACTCTTTATATCTTTGCCTTTTCTCATTTGCCTGAATTTTACCTTGGTCGGGTGCGCGTGATCGGCGGGCTCGGGAGCAATCGGGAAGCGGGCCACCGGCTGTGATTTCACACTGGTTGACCAATTAACGGCCAGCCAGCATGAAACGCGTGTTGAAAAGTTCAGCGCTGCTGGGGCGGGGACAGGAAGAGGGCAGGCGATGACGTTTCTGCGGGCGCAAGTGAGCGCTGCAAGAAAGCTTCCTGAAGGCAGACAGCCCACATGTCCATCCTTGGCCTGCTGCAATGTTCCAGTGAAGCTCAACGCAAACTGGAAGAACAGTACCTCACCTTCCGACGAGGCACTTTACAGCCTTCCGGACTTAACATTGAGTTCAACAACTTCAGATCATGAACTCTGTCCTCCATCTCTACCCCCTTTCCGATCACCCTTTTTCCAATAATTTATAATTTTTAAAATATATTTTTCTTTTCCCACCTATTTTTAAATTTATTTCGATTTATCGTTTTATCTCCACCTTTTAGCCCATTTCGATCCCTTCCCCCCACCCCACCCCCACTCGGGCCATCTGTCACTTGCTTGTCCTGCTTTCTACCCTTAATGTCACCATTAGCACATTTGTTAGATAATATCACACCCCTTTGTCCTTTTGTCTATGACATCTTTGGCAATCTCTTCTTTGCCTCCACCTATCACTGGCCCTCTATCCTGCTCTACCTGTCCTACCCGCCTCAACCAGCTTGTATTTCACCTCATTTCTATATTTCCTTAGTTCTGATGAAGAGTCATACGGACTCGAAACGTTGACTGTGTTCCTCTCCGCAGATGCTGTCAGACCTGCTGAGTTTTTCAGCTATTTTTGTTTTTGTTTTTGGAGCACTCACCTCACCACTTGGCACTTCTGATTGAAGATGGGTTTAAATGCTTCTGTCTTGTCTTTTGCACTGATATGCTGGGTTTCCCTATCATTGTGGATGCTGTTTTTGGAGCTGCCTCCTCCAGTTAGTTGTTTAATTTTCCACTAATATTCACAGCTGGATGTAGCAGCATTGGATAGCTTAGAGCTGATCTGTTGGTTGTGAGATTGTTTAGCTCTGTAGCATGCTGCTTCTGCACATGGAGTAGACCTGTATTGTAGCATCACCAGGTTGGCACTTAATTTTTAAGTATGCCTAATATTGCTCCTGCCATGTTCTCTTGCACTACTCATTGAACCAGTGTTGGTCCGCTGGCTTGATGGTAATGGTAGAATGAGGAAAATTCCAGGTCATGAGATTACAGATTGTGTCTGAAGGCAATTCTACTTTTGCTGGTGGCCCATAGCATCTCATGGATACCCAGTTTTGAGCTGCTAGATTTGATCCATGCCTTTCCTATTCGGCCTGGTGGTAGTGTCACACATTACAATGGACGGTGTCCTCAGTATAAAGACAAGACTTTGGGTTGGATTTTACGGGACACTGCAGTCCCAACTAAAAAGTTGCAGGAGCCCGCACAAGATCCCACGGCTGCCCCGCAGTTGGTGCTTGGATAAGCATTAATTGCTTTAAGGCGCGACTCTTTCCAACCACACACCACCCAACCCCTCTCTTGGGAGGAAGCGGATGGCTGACAGCTCTGTAGACCCAGCATCGTCAGCCAAGAGTTGGTGGCCACTGCTGGGACTACAGGCAGTCCAACCACACTGAGGAGCCCAGGTAAGTCCAGGGTCAGGGGTCTCAGCAAAAGTGGTGAGGAGGCTGGGGCGCCAGGTCAAGAGGCCAGGCCAGGGTTGAAGGGGTGTTAACCTTGAGGGAAGCCTCCGATGGGCCCAAAGGACTGGCAAAGATGTTCCCCTCTCCCCTTGCCATCACCAAAAAAAAGCTGCCAGGCTTCCCACATGGCATGGGCCTCCCCATGCCCTGTAAAATATCATTGGGGGTGGGATGAGGCCCTTAACTGACCATTAATTGGTGACTTAAGGCCCTCAATAGGCCCAGGGTGGACAGGCTGCCCAATGCCTTCTCAGACAGGTGAGGGGCGGGAGGCGGGCAGCGGGAAGACCACCTGATGAATTTTACCTGCCTACTCCTGACCTTCACACCTGCCGGTGGAGGAGTGTAAAGTTCAACCCTTTGTCTCTACAAGAACTGTGCATTGGTCACTCCTGCCAATACCATCATGGACAGTTGCATCTGTGCAGGTAGATTGGTAAGGACCAGTTCAAATAAGTTTTTTCTTAGCTTTCTTGTTAGTTTCCCATACCTTCTATTAGATATGTCCTTCAGGAGAGCCAGTCCTTCAAGAGAGAGGTACTACCGAGCCACTATTATTGATGGACATTGTACTTTGGGTGGGGTACGTCATTCTGTGCCTTTGCTACACTCAATGCTTCTTCCAAGTGATGGATTAGCATTGATTCATAAGCTGAAGGTGGGTGATAATCAGCAGGAGGCTTCGTTGCCCATGTTTGACCTGATGAGACTTAATGGGGTCTGGAGCCAATATTGAGGACTTGCAAGGTCACTCCCTCCTGACCATATACCACTTTGCTACCAGCTCTGTCCTGCCGGTGGGACAGGGCATAATAGGGATAGTGATGGAGGAGTCTGGGACAATGGTTTTTAGGTTTCTGTGGGCATGACTTTGTCAGGCTTGACTAGTTTGTGGGACAGCTCTCCCAATTTAGGCAGGAGACCCCAGATGTTAGTGAGGAGGACTTTGCAGGATCGATTGAGAAGTTTGTACCTTTGTTAGTTCTGACGCCTGGGTCGATACCGGGTCGTCCATCTGTTTTTATTCTTTAACTTGTATGTAGCAATTTGGTACAACTGAGTACAGCATTTCAGAGGACAGTTAACAGTCAACCACATCACTGTAGACCTGAAGTCACATGTAGGCCAATCCAGGTAAGGATGGCAGATTTCTTTTCTTGAAGGACATTAGCGAACTAGATGCGTCTTTACAATAATATAGCGGTTTCATGATCATTTTATTGCAGACTTATTACCAAAAAAAACTGGTTTTATAAATGGAAGTGTTTTTTTAGAAATGTTGGTCAAAAAGACCTGACTGCAGTTAGTGAATGTAAACCTCCGCCTAAACTTTCATCATGAATGGGAAGTGCTGTCACCGCTCCCCCCGCATCCCCCCACCCCCCGCAACCCAGTATTGCATTTTTTTTTAACTGAAAAGGGACCTCATTGTACCATTGTAAAGGAAATTCTGCTTGTTCCCAGCTACCCCCCGTCAGTATTTTGAACCCTACTTAGCGTGCGAGAAGCTCAACTGCAGCCAGGATAAAGCAGCCCGCAGGATTGGCACCTCATCCAAGTTTTGACTTCAATTTTCGTAGGTGTTGCAGCCCTTCAGGCTATAAAACTTTGGATTCAATGTTCAGGAATATACATGTTCAGTGCCATCCTTTTTCTTCTCTTTAGCATTGATGGACATGCTGCATCGTTCTAACTTTTTCTCTGTTTTATATTTCCAGCATTTGCAATTTTTTTCTATCGTAATTCTTCCTAGAAATTAAACCAAATGACTGAAATTCTGCTTAGAAAATTTAAAATGAGGTTGATTAATGTTATCTCCTGCTACTTTTCAGATGCTAGCACTCAAACGGAGATGTCTGGACCAGTAATCCATCACAAAATTGCATGTGTTTCTGCAGCCGTATCAGACGAGTCAGTGGCAGGTGACAGTGGTGTATATGAAGCAGTCAGAAGGTATATAAAGCACGTTTATGTTTTATTGAAATCGAAAAATGATTTCCTTTAGTCCTGTTCTCCATGTGCACTTGCAAACTCTTTTTTTAGTTTTGAAACTCGCCATTCCGTTTTGTCACCAAACTCCTTCAACAAAATTAATTAAGAGTCCAAGGCCTGGTTTTTCGGCCATGGCGCGGTGGGTCCCGAGGCAACGGGCCATTAAAACTTCCATTCACTTCGGCAGGACTGGAAGATTCTGCAGGTGGGAGGGGCTGGAAAATTCTGGCCCAAGTATAATTACTGAAAAATACAAAATAGCTCATTGACTAAAAAGTTGTGTAGTTTGTTCTTATATGTTATATTCTGACTCTAGATCGTGTGAGATAGAAGATGTACTTTTCGATGATGAAATTGAAGCACTAGGAGCTTCCCGACTCCAGATTGGAATGAAGTAAGACCTGAAGTCCTCTTAATATTGTCTTAAAGATTTAAAAATTGCTGGCAACTTAAAAACTAGAACTTTTTTTTTATTTTTACAACTGGATATAACAACTCATTTGCCAAAAGTTCACTTGAATTTTAACCAAAGGAGAAGAATTCTGAAAAGAAAAGAAAACCTGTTCTAAGTATCATTGGGGAGTTCGAAAAGAAGAGGCAGCCAAGCAATTGAAATGGAAATTCATTGAAAAGTTGGAAAAGCTTGAAGGCCAAAAGGGAGCCATGAAGGCCTCCAATAAACTGGCCAAACTGCTTTGTTTTTTAGCTCACTAGAATTGAAATGTGTTTGTTTATACTTCGTTTTTCATACTGTTTCATTAATTTGCATAATATTTAGGTGAGCTGTTATTACTCAGCAAAGTTTCTTGCTTAACAGTAAGTGCCCTTTTTTGCAGGTATGATGATAAAAGCAAAAGATTTGCAATATTTATTATTCAGTTGAGCAATCTAGCAGGACTCTCATTACCACAGAACCGTACAGTGTAAGTAGAAAAAATCTTTGTGATATAGATATGCATAATTTCATCACCACTTACTATTATTGCTTTTGTTACAAATTAAATATTACAAGATCGGGTTAAGCTGATTGAAGTGCTGACTAAGTTAGCCGAAAGGGTACTACTTGTGATGACTTTTGGAAGGTGAATACACTTTAAAAAGATGTACATTAAGTTTATTTACCCTCCCATTCCTGTGGACAATTCAAATTGTTGAATGCCAACATTTCTGTTTTTTATACTATTATATGGATTTGGGAATAAGAAATATACTTAAAGTTTAGCATGAAGTTAAATTGTGGCCAGGGCTCCCCTGGATTCATGTGCCAAAATGTTCATCGTAGGTACTCCATCTTAAAATGATCAACAGCCTTTTGTGGAACAATTAATCGAGCAATTAAGCAAATAACTTTTAATCGGTTTTGCATATTTTTTGCAACATTACCATTAAGATTTGCTGTAGCAAGTTAGAGCAATGAATCCATGGACTTGCATTGAGACTATATTAGTTACCAATGTAAAGTATAGTCCAACATTATGGCTATGATGCCAGCCTAAGAAAATTCAGCAGCCTGCGTACAAGAGCAAATAAATCGCTTGTTGCAGAAAAATTTAGAAGTAATTTTGTTGTGCCTTCAAAATTGCTGCCTATTGCCAGAGGAAACAAACAGTTAATGCCAAGTTAAGGGCCTCATCCCGCCACCGCCAGGATTTAACTGAAGGTGGGAGAGGCCCATGCCAAGCGGCTAGTCCAGCAGGTTTCCCTGTGCGGGCTCATGGCGGGTAAGGGCGGAGATCCCCCTGGACCCATTGGAGAACAAGATGTTACTCCCCCTAGGCTTACCACTTTCCCACCCCGACCCATGGTCTCGCATACCCTTGCCGGAGTCCACGAGAACCCCAAAGGCTTACAGTCCCAATGCAGAGTCGAATACCTCCTCAATCCCTGAGTGCAGTACTGGTAGTGGCTGCTAATCCTGGTGGCATTTCCAGCATCTGATTGGTCAGCAGCTCTCTGATGCAGGACTTCCTGTCCCTGAGGGGCAGAAATCCAGCCTCCAGTCTATTAACGACCAATTGACTATAAAATGACAATGGAGTATCGTTTCTTCTACTGGGCGGGCTGCCCCCAATTATTTTAGCCTAGTAGGTGGGGCCCATGGTGCCGCATAAAATTCAGCCCTATATTTTAATAAGTCTTTCATAGAAGATTTTTGACAAAGTCCTCCAAAAGCCCAAAATAACTGTAGAATAGATTTCCTCTTGTGTTGTCAGCAGTACCGATGGGCACAAAGCAGTTTATGGGGAAGTGGCAGTAGATATTTGAGATGATTTCACACCCACCATGTAAAAGCCATGTTTCTAAGCCATCTTATGGCTTCATTGATGGAGATTCTTGAAACTTGTTAATGAGAGGTCTACATCTGAACCAGAGCGGCACTAACGTCTTTGCGGGTGGGTTTGCTAGTGCTGTTGGGAGGAGTTTAAACTAATTCGGCAGGGTGAGGGGACACAGAATGTTAGCCGAATAGGGACACATCATAATACAGTAAGACGTTCAAGTCAGAGGGAGTACAGCTGCATTAAGTTTCAAGGGAGTAAGGCAAGGCTGGATGGCCTCTACTTTAATGCCAGGAGTATTACAGGTAAAACGGATGAGTTAAGGGTGAGGATTGACACGTGGAATTGTGATATAGTAGCCATCACTGAGACGTGGTTGAGGGAGGGGCAGGATTGGCAGCTTAACATTCAGGAATATGGAATCTTCAGACGAGACAGGGGAGGGGGTAAAAGAGGAGGAGGCATTGCATTATTAGTTAAGGAGTCAGTTACTGCAGTAAGGAGAGATGATATCTTGGAGGGGGCATCGAATGAAGCTTTGTGGTAGAGCTTAGGAATAAAAAAGGGGCAGCCACATTGTTAGGTGTTTATTATAGACCCCCAGATAGTCAGCGGGAAATTGAGGAGCAAATGTGTGCACAATTTGCGGAGGTGTTTAAAAACAATAACAATAGGGTAATTATATTAGGTGATTTCAACTTTCCCAACATTATTTGGGAGAGACATAGTGTTAAGGGCTTGGATGGAGTGGATTTCTTGAAATGTGTACAGGAGAACTGCTAAGGTCAATATGTAGAGGGTCCAACAAGGGACAGCGCAGTGCTGGACCTAATTCTGGGGAATGAAGCTGGACAGGTGGCTGAGGTGGTGGTGGGGGAGCATTTTAGTGATATGGTACAATTTAAGCTTGTTATGGACAAAGAAATAGACAAGTTGCAAAAAAATGTTTTGGATTGGGGGAGGACGGATTTTAGTAAAATAAGGCAGGATCTTGTCAAGGTAGACTGGGAACAGCTACTTGTGGGGAAATCTACAGAGAAGCAGTGGGGGGCGTTCAAAAAGGAAATGGGGAGGGTACAGGCTCAACATGTTCCCTCTAGGGTGATAGGAAGGAGTAACAAGCCCAGAGAACCATGGATGACCAGAGATATTCAGGATACGGTGACAAGGAAAAGAGAGGCTTTTAGCAGGTACAGGGGAAGCAAATCAGCGGAGGCATTAGTGGAGTTCAGAAAGTGCAGGGTGGAGCTTGAGAAAGCAATTCGGAGAACAAAGAGGGGAAATGAGAAAGCTCTGGCCGGTAAAAGTAGAGAAAATCCCAAGATATTCTATAAGTATATCAATGGGAAGAGGATAACCAGGGAAAGAATAGGGCCCATAAGGGACGAAGGGGAAAATCTATGGGTGGAGCCAGAGGAGTGTTGAACGAATACTTCACATCCGTCTTCACCCAAGAGAATGAGGATGAAGGTATCGAACTCGGGGAGAGAGACTGCAAGGTTCTTAAGCAAATTGATACAGGGAGTGACAAGGTATTGGATGTGTTGGCAGGCTTAAAAGTGGACAAAATCTCCAGGTCCGGATGATTTGTCTCAGACTGCTGAGGGAGGCGATCGCAGGGGCTCTGACCCAAATTTTTAATTCCTCTCTGGCCACGGGGGAGGTGCCAGAGGACTGGAGAACAGCTAATGTGGTTCTGCTATTTAAGACGGGTTGTAGAGATAAGCCAGGGAACTATAGGCCAGTGACTCTCACGTCAGTGGTAGGGAAACTATTGGAGAAAATTCTGAAGGAGAGAATCTATCTCTACTTGGAGAGGCAAGGTTTGATCAGGGATAGTTAGCATGGCTTTGTCAGAGGGAGGTCATGCCTAACAAATTTGATTGAATTTTTTGAGGAGGTGACCAGGTGTGTAGATGAGGGTAGTGCAGTTGATGTAGTTTATATGGATTTCATATATCTTTGACCAGGTCCCACATGGGAGACTTATAAAGAAGGCAAATGCACATGGGATACAGGTAATTTGATAAGGTGGATTCAATTTTGGCTTAGTTGTACGAGACAGAGGGTGATGACAGAAGGATGCTTTAGTGACTGGAAACCAGTGTCCAGTGGAGTACCACAGGGATCTGTGCTGGGTCCCCTATTATTTGTCATTTATATAAACAACATAGATGACTATGTGGGGGGTAGGATTAGTAAGTTTGCGGATGACACAAAGATTGGCCGGGTGGTTAACAGTGAGGTTGAGTGTCTTGGGCTACAGGAAGATATAGACGGGATGGTCAAATGGGCAGATAAGTGGCAGATGGAATTTAACCTTGAAAAGTGTGAGGTGATACACTTTGGAAGGAGTAATTTGACAAGGAAGTATTCAATGAACGGCATGACACTAGGAAATTCAGAGGAACAAAGGGACCTTGGCGTGTGTGTCCATAGATCTCTGAAGGCGGAGGGGCATGTTAGTGGGGCGGTGAAAAAGGCATATGGGACACTTGCCTTTATCAATCGAGGCATAGATTACAAAAGTAGAGAGGTCATGTTGGAGTTGTATAGAACCTTGGTGAGGCTGCAGCTGGAGTACTGTGTGCAGTTCTGGTTGCCACATTATAGGAAGGATGTGATTGCACTGGAGGGGGTGCAGAGGAGATTCACCAGGATGTTGCCTGGGATGAAACATTTAAGTTACAAAGAGAGGTTGGATAGACTTGGGTTGATTTCGTTGGAGCAGAGAAGACTGAGGGGCGACCTGATTGAGGTGTACAAGATTATGAGGGGCGTGGATAGGGAGCAGCTGTTCCCCTTATTTGAAGAGTCAGTCACAAGGGGACATAAGTTCAAGGTGAGGGGCAAGAGAGTTAGGTGGGATGTGAGGAAAAACTTTTTTACCCAGAAGGTGATGACGGTCTGGAATGCACTGCCTGGGAGGGTGGTGGAGGCGGGTTGCCTCACATCCTTTAAAAAGTACCTGGGTGAGCACTTGGCACGTCATAACATTCAAGGCTATGGGCCAAGTGCTGGTAAATGGGATTAGATAGGTAGGTCAGGTGTTTCTAATGTGTCGGTGCAGACTCGATGGGCCGAAGGGCCTCTTCTGCACTCTGTGGTTCTGAGAACCTCGTTAAATCTTTAAACGTTTTGAAAAATAATTGAAATGTAACCATGACACACATTGCAGGAAACAATGTGAACCAACTATTGATGTTTAATATTGACGAATCCCATAGCAAATGCTTGTCAACCTCAGGGTCATTTGTCATTATGGCACAAGAAGCCATTCAGCAGATTGAGTCCAGGCCATCTCTCTGTAGAGCAATCCAATTGGTCCCATTCCTCACCCAATCTCCATAGCCTTGCAGGTTTATTTCACTCAAGTACCCATCCAATTTCCTTTTGAAATCATTCATTGTCTCTGCTTCTACCACCCTCATAGGCAGCAAGTCCTGTGTCATTACCATTTGTTGCATTGAAAACCTTCTTTCTCACTCCCCTGGCATCTCTTACCCAAAATCTAAATCTGTGCCTCCGAGTCCTTGTACCTTCAGCTAATGGGAACAGCTATTCTTTTTCTACCTTATCTAAACCTATCATAATCTTGTACACCTCTATCAAATCTCCCCTCAATCTCATTTGCTCCAAGGAGAACAACCCCAACCTGTGCAACCTAACCTTGTAACTAAAATTCCCTCATAACCATTCTGATAAGTCTCCTCTGCCCTATCTCACATCCTTCATAGAGTGTGGTGACTGCAACAGGATGAAATACTCTGGTGGTGGCCTAACCAGATTTTTATAAAAGTTCATCATATCTTCCCTGCTTTTGTACTCATTACCCCTATTTGCGAAGCCCATGATCCCATATGCTTTGTGAACCAGTCTCTAATATGTCCTGCCACCTTCAGAGATCTATGCAGTGAACACCCAGGACCCTCTGTTCCTGCACATTCTTTAGAAACTATGTCATTAAGTTTGACTTGCCTTGCCCTATCCCTTCTGCCAAAATGCATCATCTCACACTTCTCCTCTGTATTAAATTTGTTCTGCCATTTGCCTGCGCATTCTGCGAGTCTACCTAAGCAAGATCTGTTGCAGTCAATTAGTATCATACTCACTGTCTGTCACATCTCCAAGATTGGTATCGTTGGCAAATTTTGAAATTTTACTCTATTCCTATATCCATGTAATTTGCATCTATCAGTAAAACAGTACTGAGCCTTGAGGAACACCACTTCTTATCATTTTGCAGTCTGAAAATAACCATTTACCACAACTTAAATAAGAACAAAAAATGCTGGAAAAATTCAGTAGGTCAGGCAGCATCTGTGTAGAGAAACAAGAGTTAAGATTTCAGGTCGAGGATCAGACTGATAGAAAGATCGAAATGTAAGTTTTTAAGCCAGTGGAAGGGGGGTGTGGGCAGGAAGAACAAAAGAGAAGGTCTGTGACAGGGTGGAGGCTTGGGGAGATTAAATAACAAAATATTTCATGATGTGACAGCCAACAGTGTGATAATGGATATTGTAAACAAACAAAGGTTGTGTCCAGATGAGGATGAATGGCTAAATAAACCATCAAAGGCAATATGAAGAGATGCAGACCATAAGATGTAGGAGCAGAAGTAGGCCATTCAGCCCACCGAGTCTGCTCCGCCATTCAATGAGATCATAGTTGATCTGATAATCCTCAACTCCACTTTCCTCCCTTTTCCCCAAAACCCTTGATTCCCTTACTGATTAAAAATCTTGTCTATCTCAGCCTTGAATATACTTGATGGTTCAGCCTCTACAGCTCTCTGCGGTAAAGAATTCCACAGATTGACTACCCTCTGAGAGGAGAAACTCTCCTCATCTCTGTTTTAAATGAGCGCCCCCTTACTCTGAGATTATGCCCTCTGGTCCTAGAATCTCCCCCAAGGGGAAATAACCTCTCTGCATCTACCCTACCAAGCCCCCTAAGAATCTTATATGTTTCAATAAGGTCGCATCTTGTTCTTCTAAACTCCAATGAGTACAGGCCCAACCTATTCAACTCTCCTCAGAAGAAAATCCCTCCATGCCCGGGATCAACCTAGTGAACCTTTTCTGGACTGCCTCCAATGCCAGTATATCTTTCCTTAGATAAGGGGACCAAAATTGTTCACAGTATTCTATATGTGGCCTAACAAGTGCCTTGTATAGTTTTAGCAAGACTTCCCTATTTTTATACTCCATTCCCCTTGAAATAAAGGCCAACATTCCCAGTTCACTCCAGCCAACTCTGCCCTCATTCCATTGGAATTACCCTTATTTAAGTTTAGCACAGTTGTTTCCAACCCAAGTTTCTTACTCTCAAATTGCATGCTAAATTCTACCACATTATGGTCACTGTTGCCTACGGGATACTTTATTCTGAGATCATTTCTTAAACATGCCTCATTGCACATTACCAGATCCAAAATAGCCTGATCCCTGGTTGGATTCACAACATACTGTTCTAAGAAACTGTCCCGAATATCTATGAATTCTTGCTCGTGTCTATCTCTGCCAATTTGATTTTCCCAATCTACGTGAAGATTAAAGTCACTCATGATTAATGTACAGCCTTTTTTACATGCCTTTATTATCTCCTGATTTATTCTCTGTCCTACAGTAATTACTGTCAGGGGACCTATAGACTACTCTCACCAGTGTCTTCTTCCCCTTGTTATTTCTTACCTCCACCCATATGGATTCTACATCTTCCGATCCAAGATCCTTTCTTGCTATTGTACTATTCCATCTCATACTAACACAGCGACCCCGCCACCCTTTCCTTCCTGCCTGTTCTTTTGAAAAGTCACATACCCCTGAATATTTAGTTCCCAGCTTTGATCTCCTTGTAACCACGTCTCCGTAATGGCTATAAAACCATTCCCATTAACCTCTATTTGTGCCGTTAATTCATTTATTTTGTTCCAGATACTACGTGCTTTTGTCCCACTCTGGGTATTGTTACCTAAAATAGCTGCCCTGCAAGGCTGCCACCTCCTTTTCCTTTGTAAGCCTACGTATATCCTTGCCATCACTATCTCCACTTCCATAGCATTGGCTGACTCATTTGCTGCTGAAACATCCATCCTGCTTTTGTTACCACTAGACTAGTCTATTGTAATGTACTCCTGGCCAGCTTCCCATCTTCCACTCTCCATAAATTTAAGCTCATCCAAGACTCTGCTGCCAACTTGTACCAAGTACCGTTCGCCCATCACCCTTGCCCTTGCTGCCCTCCCCTTGCTCCCAGTTAAGCAATCCCTTGAATTTAAAATCCTCATCCTTGCTTTCAAACCTCGTCATGGATTTGTCCCTCCCTATCTACAATCCTCCAAGATAACTGCACTCCTCCAATTCTGGTGCTTTGCACATCCCTGATTTTAACTGCTCCGCCATTGGAGTTTCAGCCACCGAGGGCCTAAACTCTAGAATACCCTTGAACCTCTTCGCCCCTCTTCCCTCCCTTAAGATGCTTCTTAAAACCTACCTCCTTGATCAAGCTTTTGTTTACCTACCCTAATATCCCCTCATGTGCATCAGTGTCAAATTTTGTCTGATAGTACACCTGTGAAGTGCATTGGCATGTTTTGCTAGGTTAGAGGTGCCACAAATGCAACTTGTTGTTTATGTAAGAGACTGAGTAGCTACATCAGCACCTCGAAAGCAAGTAAGAATTAACAGGTATTCTTGACATACTTGATTTTTCTTTAGAGGTTGCGGTTCCATTTCTGTGGGAAAAGAAATAGCGTACTTTATCATTAAGTATGACCGAACCATTTCAATGGACTGGGAGTGTAACAATATTAGTTTATTTCTCATTGGTGTTGCACATGCAAATCAAGGCCAAGTGGAGTCTTGTTGTGGTTAGAGGGAAGGGATAAGTGAACTAGGGCACCGACATAATTCAGTTCCCATCTTAGTCATAGATTCTGCCCTCATCTTGTATTTCCATTATAAATGTCTACATCCACATCTACAATGGAAGCTGACTCTGTAAATTTATAATTGCACCCACCTGCATTGATGATACTACCTAGCCTCTCAAGCCCCAGAAACATTGCAGAAATGTGCCCTTCAGTCCCATAGGGATTTTATGAATTTGTCAGAAGTCCAGACCTGGGTCCCCAGCACGAACCCTGCTTCCACTGAATGACAGGCTACAATGTCTTCTGCATGGTGTAACAGCCCTTTCATATTCCATCAACCTGACATCAAGAAAATCCGAGGGCCTAAGCTCTGAAATTCTCTCCTTAAACCAAATTTTTTTTTATTTTCTAGTACACTTGACCTGATTTTTAATTTTTTTTTTGCAGTTATATCCGAGTGGCTGTGCTCCCATGCTCTGAAAATGCAAGTTGTCTGTTCCGCACCAAAGCATCAATAGCTGCTGAAAGCCTGGCATATAATGAAGTCTTTTGGATCACCGTTTCCTTTTCTGCTTTGCGTCAGAAGACTCTGCGAGTTGATGTTTGCTCGGTGGATAAATCTCACCGGGAAGAATGTTTGGTTGGTAATTGTGTTGAATGTTAAAAACGCTACAATTGCATTTTATATGCTGAGAAACTGCACTTTTGTGAGCTTGCAGTTGGCCAAGAACTTTGGGTTCTTACTGCAGCTGAGTCCCAACTTATTTAGCATTCCAGTAGTGTAGTCCTTGGACTCAATAGCTTTGGGCTAGCAATTGGCCCATTTTTTTTTTCTGCGATTCTAAACTGGAATGGTGTTTCCATTTTGTAAATGTTCATTGAACCGTAAGCCATATGTCTCACACACACCAACTCCTGACAGCATTTCAATTCTTGTAATGCAAGAGCAAATCAGTGAATAAGGAGGAGTTGTTCAAATGCATGAGTTCATCCTTCATCACTACCATTTTGTAGGGAGGATTAAGGGTTATTATCCTGCTCCACACCTACTTCCTTGAGCATCTTTGATTTGAACCAATAGTTTTGACTAATCCTCATACATGAATATTTACTGTTTAGATTTAAGTGTCAGACATGACATAAAGTCTTCGGCAAATTGCTCATAACAACAGATGTTATTGTTCCTATACAATGGTCACTTTCCCCAGATTTGTAACATTATACAGTGTAAGGAGAATGCACAAACAGTAAGAAAGCTAGATTAATTATCTTAATTCTTTAAATTATTTACATCCTTTACACACTGAAAATTCCATCCATCTCCAAGGACAGATGTCATTCCAACTTGGCGAATAATCACAACCATTTTAAAGATTTTTGTATGCATTTTCTGTATTTTTAATCGCTTAGAAGATAGTAAGCAAAGTCACATTTGTCACATCTTATGGGTCCATCGTATTCTGGAACATTATGATAGTGAGCAGAGACACTCCCTTCTAGGAGTAATTGTCTCTTATGGTTAGAATGACAAATTTTGGAGCAATTTCACTTGTGCTGGAACAGGACTAAATAACAATACTAGAAATTAACAGTCAATTGAGTTGAGAAACAGGCATGTGGACAAATTCAGAGCGCCAACGTTCACAGATGAGGCAGTAACGGATTGAAAATGGTCTACAGACTGCTGTTCTAAAGTTGTAGTTATGTTGCTTACCAATTGAGCTATTTATAAGCAGCTAAAAACTAACTTGCCTATTCCTCAGTTATCCAATACAATAATGATCTCAAACATACTAAACTTTTAGAATCAAAAACTCAAATGGATCAGCAGAAATTGGAATGAAGCATTAACTGTTAAATATTGTATTTTTTAGGATTCTCTTCAGAACAATTTCACATACATACAATACATAGTGATGTTAACATTTACTCTTTGACAAGCAAATTTTGGTATCTTATTTCCAATAACCTTTAAATATACATTGTGTTACACTCCTAATGTATGAATGACAATTTATTTAAATTTTAAACAGGGTGGTGCTCAGATCAGCTTGGCAAATGTGAACAGATGTGGAGAGTGGTCAACACACTGGTACAACCTCCTTAGTCTTCATTATCTGCAGGAACAAAGCATGAAGCACAGTGCACAAAATGAAGATGTTCTTCAGTCAGAAAGTAAACTCTCCACAACAGAGAAGAAGGTACTTCATTAATTTAAATCTTTGAAGACAAACCTAGCTGTAACGTTAATGCAGTGAATTTTCAAATAAGCATCAAATTTTGAATCTCATTTTCAATTATTGCACAATTCAGGTGTTTTCCAAAAGGAAGTTTTACCCGTTTCTGGCAGATAATCAATATGAGAGAGACAAAATGAAGAGAGATATTTTGACTGGATCTGAACCAATATTTAAACAAGTTCGTTTAACAAACAGTATAAATGGGGCTACTATTCATTCTTGTAAATCCTAATTTGGGCTCTAGCAGAATTGTAGATGCTGGGAAATCCAGTGGAAATCAGTTCCTTGGGATCCTGAGCCTCCTATCTGAAGCAGGCTGGAACTTCATTGAGCTATGGAATAGAAGATAGGGAAGAATGCTTTGCCATATTCCAGTTATTGGCATGCTGGTGACAGAGTCTCCATCAGGAAACCTGGTCAGGCAAGGCCTTGAAAAAGCTGCAGGTGGTGAGACATTTAGAAACCCCCACACATTTTAAAGGCAAGTAAATTGGACACTTGAAAGTATTTTGTTTTCCTCTTAGCTGTCAATTAGACTCTCTTGTACTGTCCAGCTGGACTAGTAATCCAGAGACCCAGGGTAATGCTCTGGGGAATCCCGCCATAACAGATGGTGGAATTTGAATCCAATAAAATCTGGAATTAAAAGTCTTATGATGACCATGAAACCATTGTCGATTGTTGTAAAAACCCATCTGGTTCACTAATGTCCTTGCCTGGTCTGGCCTACATGTGACTCCAGGTCCACAGCAATGTGGTTGACTCTGAAATGGCCTAGCAAGCCACTCAGTTGTATCAAACTGCTACAAAGAAATGAGACCGGAAACGGTAACGACAACAACATTCTTAGCAAAGTCCTCCATACTAACATCTGGGGGCTAGTGCCAAAATTGGGAGAGCTGTCTCGCAGACTAGTCAAGCAACAGCCTGATATAGCCATCCTCACGGAATCATATCTTATAGATAATGTCCCAGGCGCCACCATCCCTGGGTATGTCCCTGTCCACTAGAGAGGTGGTGGCACAGTGGGAGTTTCCCTGGGAGACCTCAACATCGACTCTTGACCCCAAGTCTCATGGAATCAGGTCAAACATGCGCAAAGAAACCTCCTACTGATTACCATGTACCACCCTCCCTCAGCTGATGAATCAGTACTCCTCCATGCTGAACACCACTTGGAGGAAGCACTGAGGGTGGAAAGGGTGCAGAATGTACTCTGGGTGGGGGACTTCAATGTCCATCACCAAGAGTGGCTCGCTAGCACTACTACTGACTGAGCTGTCCGAGTCCTAAAGAACATAGCTACCAGACTATGTCCGCGGCAGGTAGTGAGGGAACCAACAAGAGGGAAAAACATACTTGACCTCATCCCTACCAACCTGCCTGTCACAGATGCACCTGTCCATGACAGTATCGGTAGGAGACAAAATCCCACCTTCACATTGAGGACACCCTCCATCATGTTGTGTGGCACTACCACCGTGCTAAATGGGAACAGATCTAGCAACTCAAGACTGGGCATCCTTGAGGTGCTGTGGGCCATCAGCAGCAGCAGAGTTGTACTCGAACACAATCTGTAACCTCATGGCCCGGCATATCCCCCACTCTAACATTACCATCCAGTGAGGGGATCAACCCTGGTTCAATGAAGAGTGCAGGAGAGCATGTCAGGAGCAGCTCCAGGCATATCTAAAAATGAGGTGTCAACCTGGTGAAGCTATAACACAGGACTACTTGCATGCCAAACAGCATAAGCAGCAAGTGATACTCAGAGCTAAGTGATCCCACAACCAATGGATCAGTTCAGTTCAGATGAATGGTGGTGGACAATTAAACAGCTCACTGGAGGAGGAGGCTGCACAAATATCCCCATCCTCAATTATGGAGGAGCCCAGCACATCAGTGCAAAAGATAAGGCTGAAGGCAGAAGTGCCAAGTGGATGATCCATCTCTGCCTCCTCAGACAGATGCCAGTCTTCAGCCAATTCGATTCACTCCACATGATATCAAGAAATGGCTGAAGGCACTGGATACTGCAAAGGCTATGGGCCCAGACAATATTCCATTAATAGCACCGAAGATGTGCTCCAGAACTTGCTGCGCCTCTAGCCAAGTTGTTCCAGTGCAGCTACAACACTGGTATCTACCAGGCAATGTGGAAAATTGCCCAGGTATATCCTGTCCACAAAAAGCAGGACAAAT
Organism: Cetorhinus maximus; assembly: GCF_964194155.1. Classification (NCBI taxonomy): domain Eukaryota; kingdom Metazoa; phylum Chordata; class Chondrichthyes; order Lamniformes; family Cetorhinidae; genus Cetorhinus; species Cetorhinus maximus. The sequence continues at coordinate 118,379,363 of NC_135888.1, read as the reverse complement.
CCAACCAGGCAGCAGATAAATGGAAACACCACCACCTGCAAGTTCCCCTTCAAGCCACTCATCATCCTGACTTGGAAATATATCGCCGTCCCTTCACTATCGCTGGGTCAAAATCCTGGAACTCCCTAACCGCACTGTGGGTGTACCTACACCACATGGACTGCAGCGGTTCAAGAAGGCAGCTCACCACCACCTTCTCAAGGGCAATTAGGGATGGGCAATGAATGTTGGCCCAGCCAGCGAAGCCCACACCCTGTGAGTGAATTAAAAAAAATCTTTCAAACTGATGTGCACAGAGGAAAATGGGACCATGGGAAGGTGTCATGTAAGCTAGATTGCCTGAGAGGCACTCAGGACTTTCCCATCCGCATCCAAAACTCTGCGGTGAGGCACAGCACTTTGACAGATATTATTGCTAAAGGCACCTTTACCAATGATGGCTGCACCACCAACTGATGCTGTCACCATGAGATGTGAATGCCTGTCTAATCTTTATGCTGGAAGATTCTTCAGAAGGATTCTAATCACAATATTGCTATGTTTCACTTGGTAGTGCATGAAAAATGGCATGCTGGGTTGCCAAGGGATCCACATGGGTATGACAGTTAAATTCTTCCTTCCTGGGTCTAGATCAATGTTTGTTCTGCTATGTGCAAGAAAACCAACAGCTACCATGCAGCCTACAGCTTGTGCATGTGTAAGACAGTAAATCAGCTTTAGCCTGATACTTCGCTGCACCATTTTTGCAGGCATGCTACTGCACTTATGAGATTGTACTGTGGAGTAGCACAGAAGAATACTCTCCTTGCTAGCATCTGATACAAGAGCCTCAACGTCAGCAACCATCAAAGAAGAGACAAAGTGCTGGACTGCACTGTAACTGCAGACTGATGCATGCACCCACAGGATCCTTTCCTTTCACTCTGAGTTGCTGCTACTTAATCCAATGCCTCTTCATCAATCGTAAAGGATGCTGATGAGTTGAAATGCTAATTAATGCTCTGAGCTTGCTAAATTGTGGTTTCTGCTCTGTGTGATATGCCCTTAAATTATCTCCAGTTGTTTAAATTTGTCCTGCTTTGACATTCTCTCTTCTACTAATGGGACAGGATTTCAGATGCCAGGTTGGGACCCTTGCTTTGCAAAGACTCTGGATCCTGACCCTACTCCGAAGGCAAAACCTATATCTGATGCAATTACAGGATGCAAATGTTTTAATTGGACAAGAGTTGCGTTTGCTGCCCAATTAGCCGTGGCGGATGCAGGAGGGAGGCAGGACTAGATTGGGAGCAAGCCTGATTTAAAGGGCTATTGAAAGCTGTTGCTGTGGCTTTCAGTGTCAAGATTATGGAGGCTGAGGCACAGAAGAGGGCCACAGCAGGCAGGGAGGCACCTGTGCCAGGGCATCCCTGCCCCTGGTTTTCGGATGAGTCCCTTCAGGTCAAACTAGAGGCCAATAACAGCCCACAGGACCATTCAGTACCCTACCAGCATTGCACCATGACCTTTTTCCCATGTTTTGGTCAGCACTGTATTCTCCCTCTCCAGTGTTCCTCTGTAATTTGCAGCTGCTGCCAAATTTGCATTCTTTCTGCTGCTGGTGCTGTGAGGGCCATCTCACATTCTAAGATGCTGGTGATTGCCATTCACCTCTTCCCGACGCCGATGAACACTCCCTGCATGGACACTGCCTCCTCCCTCATGGCATGTTGCTGATGGCATGACGATCCCGATTGAAGATCCGCCTCCAATGTGAGATGCCAGTGAGCTCGGTAAAGCCCCTAAGCTAATTTGAAACGTTGAGCAGGCTCCTTCCTCTGCCTCCCGTCGTCCTGAGTGAAAATCTGAGTGTGTTGTTCTTGTGGAAACCAGCATGCTGACCAGGCGGGCGGATGAGTTTCCACAGCTGCCTGCCCCCAATCCGTCCCGAGTCGCTTTTGAAAATCCAGCCCATGGTGACCCACTTGCATGGTTGCCCGATCTTTTTTGTTATTTGTTCATGGGATGTGACGTCGCTGGCTAGGCCAGCATTTATTGTCCATCCCTAACTCCCCTTGAGAAGGCAGTGGTGTGCTGTCTTCTTGAACTGTTGCAGTCCGTGTGTTGTGTGTTGCCCACAATGCTGTTAGGAAGGGAGTTCCAGGATTTTGACCTAGCAACAGTGAAGGAACGGCGATATAGTTCCAAGTCAGGATTGTGTGTGGCTTGGAGGGGAACTTGCAGGTAGTGGTGTTCCCATGCATCTGCTGCCCTTATCCTTCAGTTGTCAGAGGTCATGGGTTTGAAGGTGCTGTTGAAGAAGCCTTGGTGAGTTGTTGCCGTGCATCTTGTAGATGGTATGCACTGCTGCCACTGTGTGTTGGTGGAGGGAGTGAATGTTTAAGGTGGTAGATGGGGTGCCAGTCAAGTGGCTGCTTTGTCCTGGGTGGTGTCGAGCTTCTTGAGTGTTGTTGGAGCTGCATTCATCCAGGCTAGAGGAGAGTATTCCATCACATTCCTGACGTGCCTTGTAGATGGTAGAGAGCCTGTGGGGAGTCAGGAGGTGAGTGACTCTCCACAGAACTTGCAGCCTCTGACCTGTTCTTGTAGTAGTATTAAATTGCTAGTCAAGTTCAGTTTCTGGTCAATCGTAACCCCCTAGGATGTTGATAGTGGGGCTAATGCCATTAAATGTTATGGGGAGATGGTTACATTCCCTCTTTTTGGAGATGGCCATTGCCTGGCACTTGTGCGGCATGAATGTTACTTGCCCCTTATCAGCCCAAGCCCGAATGTTGTCCAAGACTTGCTGCATTTGGACATGGACTGCTTCAGTATTTGAGGAGTCGCAAATGGTGCTGAACATTGTGCGATCATCAGTGAACATCACTACTTCTGACCTTATGACACAAGGAAGGTCATTGAAGAAGCAGCTGAAGATGGTTGGACCTAGGACATTACCCTGAGGAACTCCTGCAGCGATGTCCTGGGGCTGAGATGAATGACCTCCACCAATCACAACCATCTTTCTTTGTGCTAGGTGTGATTTCAACTAGTGGAGTATTTTCCCCCTGGTCCCCATTGACTTAATTTTACTAGGGCTCCTTGATGTCACACTTGGTCAAATGTGGCCTTGATGTCAAGGGCAATCACTCTCACCTTACCCCTTGAGTACAGCTTTTTTGTCCATGTTTAAACCAAGGCTGTAATGAGGTCAGCAGCTGAGTGGACCTAGCAGAGCCCAAATTGAACGTCAGTGAGTAGGTTATCGCTGAATAAGTGCTGCTTCATAGCACTGTCGGCAACACTTTCCATCACTTTGCTGATCTGCTTGTAGGCTTCGATGTGTTCTGCTTAGAACTTGTCTTGAAGCATGAGAATTCAGTTTATGAATGATTCTCCTGCTCTTTCTGCAGCATCATTATAATTTGTATCCCCCCCATTTCTCCTATGATGAACATATAAGCTCATAGGATATTGATTACTGAGACAAATCAGAGGTAAAGAATAATAAATATGAATATTGTTACGATCCCAGCTGATAATACTGGAGAAATCAGATCCCAGAGTGAAACCTGGTTTGATAGATCTTAACTTTTTCTTTAGAAATCGTGGAGGAAAGTTACTGAACAAATTCACAGGAGCCTGTTGATGAACTTTTAACACAAAGAATAAACATTTCTTAAACAAAAAAAAACTATGTTACACCAGACAAAAAGGTTGGAAAGATATCAATAAAAGCACAAGAAAATGATTCAAACTCACACTATTCCTTTTACACCAGCAATATCTTTGCAGACACATATTCAGTACAGATAAACAATTTACAATACAAAAACAGAATTACCTGGAAAAACTCAGCAGGTCTGGCAGCATCGGCGGAGAAGAAGAGAGTTGACGTTTCGAGTCCTCATGTCCCTTCAATGAGGACTCGAAACGTCAACTCTCTTCTTCTCCGCCGATGCTGCCGGACCTGCTGAGTTTTTCCAGGTAATTCTGCTTTTGTTTTGGATTTCCAGCATCCGCAGTAGTTTTTTGTTTTTAAACAATTTACAATAACTATCTTATACTCAAACATTCAGGGTATGTATGAGGTACATGTGAAATAACAGACAAACTGTGGTCATACACACCACACTCCAAAGTAAATGACAAATGTAACCAAAGCAGATTCTATGAATTTCTCAACAACGCACCCAGATATTTCTCTCATTGTGAGCCAACTGGTCTGATGGAAACAAAGGTTTCCAATCTCCACATTTGAAGATCTTGCTTTGGAATTCTCTTAAGTTGCTCCCACTTGGACGGCTTCAACAATGGCCCACCTCACATGGTTTCAATCTCTCCTTCCGAGATTCCTTTCTCCTGGATCCCCGAGTACACTCAGGCTTCACCCTCCAAGCACAGTTTCAGATCTTAGGCCGTGCCAAGCAGAACACCACTGCTCCAAAAGGCCCAGAGTAAGGAGTCACCAACCTTCGGCAGGCTCTTTGGATCTTCAGAGCTTCTCTCAAGCCTGCTTTGCTTCAAGTCTGCTCCTCGCATCTGTCTCTTTAACTCGAAGTCAATTTCTTTGCCCCTTTCTTTTAACTCTACTTTTGGGACCTCTTTCTGACCCCTGTCTTTGTCCCTGCCTGGGACTTTCTTCTGGGACCTCTCCCTGTCCCTCTCCCCATGTCCTGTTCCCTCGGACACCATCTCTGGAATGGCGCTTCAATTCAGATCAATCTACCTGCTTTTCACACCATTTATTCTTCCTTTCTTCTGCGTGGGCATGGAGGGTTGGTTCCCAGCCTGGAGATGATAAAATAAACGAACTGCACATATGCGGCCATTTACCAGCTGGCGCACGCACAAAAAGGTCCAAGCCTTGCTGGGGACCAGAGTTCCCAGCCTCCGACTTTAAATCAAGGTAAGTATTTGCGTTTCATCACAATACATTATTTTTCTTTATTATGGACAACAAATTTTAAAATGATAGAGTTGCATAAAACATTAAGTAAAAGATTTTGTGCTCATGGCAAAGACATAAATTCTGTTCTGCAAGTCTGATGGATCTACTGCTGATGTTTTTCGTAGGATTGATGTATGTTCACAGGCCTGGGACTTTTAACTTTTGCAGTGTTGGAAAGAAGATTAGTCTGACTATCCACAATGCTACTGGAAGAAACTATTCTCATATAATTTTCAACTTGTGACTTTTTTTTATAGGATTCTGTGTCTGCACTCCTAGAGCAAACAGTTGCAGAACTGCAGGCAGTAGAGTGGAGACTAGAAGAAAACAGAAATGTGTTGACTCTAGGAGAAGAAAGGTACAGTATTATCACATTCTGCAACAAGTGTAGATGTTTACTGGCTTGTTTATTTTAAATACAGAACTTTTACATTTTTTAAACAATTTTTTTCTTGACAGTTTCCCCTTCCTGTTCTTAAGGCTCATGCTATTGAGGCATGATTCCAGAGGCACCAATTGCTTGCCAAGGCCTCTTGCAAATGATCATTATTCATTCAGTCTGAGTAGACTATTTGATTATCTTAGGATTGGCATGCACAATTTTAGCCGGATCTGTTGGAAAATGATCAAGAATGAAATCCTGCTTCATTTTTGTTTCTCTCACTTTTTCTTGACACTGCCACCTATCATGTACCATCCCCCCTCAGCTGATGAATCGGTACTCCATGTTGAACACCAGTTGGAGGGTGGCAAGGGCGCAGAATGTAGACTGGGTGGGGGACTTTAATGTCCATCACCAAGCAGTGCTCGGTAGCACCAGTACAGACTGAGCTGGCCGAGTCCTAAAGGACGTAGCTGCTAGACTGTGTCTGCAGCAGGTGGTGCGGGAACCAACAAGAGAGAAAAACATACTTGACCTCATCCTCACCATCCATGACAGTAAGGAGTGACCATCTTGTGGAGACAAAGTCTTACCTTAACATTGAGGATACCCTCCATCGTGTTGTGTGGCACTACCACCATGCTAAATGGGATAGATTCTGAACAGATCTAGCAACTGAAGACTGGGCAACCATGAGGCGCTGTGGGCTATCAGCAGCAGTATTGTAATCAACCACAATCTGTAACCTCATGGCCTGGCATTTACCCCACTCTACCATTACCACCAAGCCAGGGGATCAACCCTGGTTCAATGAAGAGTGCAGGAGTGCACCCCAGGACCTGTACCAGGTATACCTAAAAATGAGGTGCTAACCTGGTGAAGTTACAACACTTAGTTGCACACAATACTTGTGTGCAAACCAGCATAAGGAGCAAGTGATAGAGCTAAATGATTCCACAACCAACGGATCAGATCTAAACTCTGCAGTCTTGCCACGTCCTGTCATAAATGGTGGTGGACAATTAGCCAACTCACTGGAAGAGGAGATGCTCCACAAATATCCCCATCTTCAATGATGGAGGAGCCCAGTACATCAGTGCAAAAGATAAGGCTGAAGCAATTGCAATGATCTTCAGCTGGAAATGCCAAGTGGATGATCCATCTCCACCTCCTCTGGAGATCCCCAGCATCACAGATGCCAGTCTTCAGCCAATGCAATTCACTCCACTTAATATCAAGAAACGGCTGAAGGCACTGAATACTGCAGCGGCTATGGGCCCTGACAATACTCCGGCAATAATACTGAAGACTTGTGCTCCAGAACTTGCCGCACCTCTAGCTAAGCTGTTCCAGTATGTCTACCCGGCAATGTGGAAAATTGCCCAGGTATGTCCTGTACACAAAAAGTAGAACAAATCCAACCCGGCCAATTATTGTCTCTTCAGTCTACTCTCGATCATCAGTAAAGTGATGGAAGGGAACATCAATAGTGCTATTATGCAGCACTTGCTTAGCAATAACCTACTCACTGATTCTCAGTTTGGTTCTGTCATGATCACTCAGCTTCTGACTTCCTTACAGCTTTGGTTCAAACATGGACAAATGGGCAGAACTCCAGAGGTGAGGTGAGAGTGACTGCCCTTGACATTAAGGCAGCATTTGACCAAGTGTGGCATCAAGGAGCCCGAGCAAAACTGGAGTAAATGGGAATTGGGGGAAAGCTCTCTGCTGGTTGAAGTCATACCCAGCACAAAGGAAGATGGCTGTGATTGTTGGAGGTCAATCATCTCAGTTCCAGTGCATCACTGCAGGAGTTCCTCAGTGTACTGTCCAAGGCCTAACCATCTTCAGCTGCTTCATCAATGACCTTCCTTCCATCATAAGGTCAGAAGTGGGGATGTTTGCTGATGATTGAACAATGTTCAGCACCATTCGCGACTCCTCAGATACTGAAGCAGTCTTTTTCCAAATGCAGCAAGACCTGGACTAGATCCAGATTGGGCTGACAAGTGGCAAGTAACATTCATGCCACATAAGTGCCAGGCATTGACCATCTCCAACGAGAGAGAATCTAACCATCGCCTCTTGACATTCAATAGCATTACCATTGCTGAATTCCCCGCTATCAACAACCTGGGGTTTACAATTGATCAGAAACTGAACTGGACTAGCGATATAAATGTTGTGGCTACAAGAGCAGGTCAGAGGCTTGGAATCCTGTGGCGAGAAACTCACCGCTTGACTCCTCAAAGCCTGTCCACCATCCACAAGGCACAAGCCAGGAGCGTGATGGAATACTCTCCACTTGCTAGGATGAGTGCAGCTCCAACAATCAAGAAGCTTGACACCATCCGGGACTAAGCAGCCCACTTGACTGGCACCCCTTCCAGTAACATTCACTGCCTCCACCACCGACGCACAGTGGCAGCAGTGTGTACCATCTACAAGATGCACTGAAAAACTCACCAAGGTTCCTTAGGCAGCACCTTCCAAACCCATGACCGCTACCATCTAGAAGGACAAGGGCAGCAGATACGTGGAAGTGCAACCACCTGGAAGTTCCCCTCCAAGCCAGTCACCATCCTGACTTGGAAAGATATCGTCGTTCCTTTACACTGGGTCAAAATCCTGGAACTCCTTCCCTAACATACGAGCGAGGAGCAGGCATAGGCAATTCAGCCCTTTGAATCTGCTCCAACATTCAATAAAATCATGGGTGACCTGATAGTAACCTCAAATCTGCATCCCGCCTACCCCTGATAACTTAGCACCCCTTGCATACCAAGAACCTATCCACCTCTGCCTTAAAAATATTCAAAGTCTCTGCTTCCACCGCCTTTACAGGAAGAGAGTTCCAAAGACTCATGACCCTCAGAGAAAAAATTTTGCCTTATCTCTGTTTTAAATGGGTGACACCTTATTTTTGAACAGTGACCCCCTAGCTCTAGATTGTCCCACAAGAGGAAACATTCTCACCACATCCACCCTGTCCCACAAGAGGAAACATTCTCGCCACATCCACCCTATCAAGACCCCTCAGGATCTAACCGCATTGTGGGTGTATCTACACTACAGGGACAGCAGCGGTTCAAGGAGGCGGCTCATCACCATCTTGTCAAGGGTAATTATGAATGGGCAATAAATGCTGGCCTAGCCAACGACACCCACATCCTACAAATGAATTAAAACAAAAATTCTGATATGAGCTAGAAGCTAGATTCCTAATGTCAGAGATCTAAGTTAAGAGAAAATCGTCTAGAAGCTTAGGCTGGGATTTTCTGGTCTCACCTGTGGTGGCAGAAATTATCGTGGGCGGGACAGCAAATTTGATGGACCAGCCAAAGATGTGTTGTCTTCTGGTGGGAATGCCGTGGAACCGGAAAATCCGAGCCTAAGACTTTTGTGCCTTGATAGGAGCACTGGACATGAAGGTATACAAAATAATGATAAAATAAGGTGCATCTCAAATTACGTAACAAGAGTAGGTCAAGGGGGTATGTGTTTAAACTAGTTAAAGGAAGACTTAGAACTGATAAAAAATTCTTTGCCCTGTAGGGCTGACTCGATGGTTGGGTATTTTGGGTGTTCAGCAGTGCTCACATGGACATGTGACTCACTCCATAGTGCTTGATTTTCCAGCCAGTTAATTAAATGGAATTCCTATGCTTGGAATCAGCCCAAATAGTTATTAAGTGGCTGAGATGTCAAACTGTGGTTCAGTCTGCCCTATCAGGTGGACATAAAAGATAGCACAGCACTATTTTGCAGATGAGCAGGGGTTTCCTCCAAGGTTTCCTGGGCAATATTTATCCCTCCAACAACATCAATAAAACAGATTTATCTCATCAGGGCCAAGGAGAGAAATCATGGGCCCCGGTGCATTTCCTGTTTCCAGGCCACTTATTCTCCTCTTGCTTTTAACACCCCCTTTGATCATGCATGCAATTTTTTCCCTTTCAAGATTTGCCAATCAATCCACCAAGAAATCACACAGGTTCTAGTTAAATTATATCTTCCATTGTTGCCATCTGTTTACAAACATTGTCTGGTACGTACGCAGCATTAATTTTAAGACTAGTAATGATATAATGCAGTGTTAATTTGTGTGCTGATGATGATGCTGATCCTAATATGACTATAAAACAAACCAGAGGGTACAAATTTTATTTTAACAGCATTGTGCAATATTTTTAATTTGAGAGGAAAATATCTCAGTCATTTATAACTATGCAGATGATAACAATGATTTTGGTGACTGCCTCATTAACATAATCTGAACATTGCACCATATGGATATGGTTACAGTAAATTCATATTTGGGGGGAAGATTCAATACTTGCAATCCAGATTGCAAGAAAGCTTTGTTTCAATGTCAGCCTTACCGGTCTGAGGTTCTCACTTCTCAGTCTGCACAACGACAAGAACTCTGTTTAGGACAACGAGCTCAGGACCCCTAGCCCCCAGGCCCTGGTGTTCTGCACATTGTGCACCCCCTCACCTAATTGTCGCATTGTGTGCAAATTGGCTACACTACATTACTAACGTAAAAACAGAAAATGCTGGAAATAGCATATACAGCTGGCCTGTATATAAAAGAAAGATCGACTCCATGCTGCACCTCGCATTGTTTCATTGTTGCAGAAGTTTTAGACGGGAGGAAGGAGGAGATGGGACGTTCCCATTCAATTTGCTGCTAACTGAGCTCCCTCCCTCCTCGGATTCACTGACACATCACTCGCTCAAGATAACTCCGTATCAATATAAGCGAAGTTCCAGTTCCCTAGGAGTGGCTTGTGCAGTGGACATGGACACAGCCGGGTCCAACTTGGCACGAAGCTGAGTGACAGTGCCTGCGGGGCTGCTCGGCCTCATTGCTGGCAGAGATTCCCTCCTGTTTGTTTCTTAAATGGTAGTAGTGTGCAGCTCAATGTTTTTTATAAAATAAACCCGACAGTTGCTGAGAGTGAGATAGACCTTCGGGTAGCTTCAAGGTTGAACTTTTTTTTAAAAAGAAAATTGTAATCATGAAGCCACCCGAAGGTTGGAAACAGCAGTGACACTGAGTTTCGATGTCAGCTTTTCCGGTCTGAAGTTCTCAATGCTCAGTCTGCACAACGACAAGAACTCTGTTTAGGACAACGAGCCCAGGACCCCTAGCCCCCAGGCCCTGATATTCTGCACATTGTGCACCCCCTCACCTAATTGTCACATTGTTGTGTGCAAATTGGCTACACTGCAGTATTACACTTCAAACGTAAAAACAGAAAATGCTGGAAATAGCTAGCAAGTCAGGCTTTCCTCCTTTAATGGAATGGGCTTGCACAAAATCGAAGAAGTAAAAAAAACCTGAAGACATTTAATGCTGCAATGGGAGAACCACAGGATTTTTTAATGGATGAAGATGGCTCAAATATTCATTCTCATCCATAAATAACATGTCTGAATGGTTCAGCTACTCATGCAAATTTCTGTTATTTGCTAAAAGGCCTGTTTTATCCTAATGCAAGCAAAGATTCTGATTGCACCTAGGTTTAAATTCTACTACTGCCCTTCCATTTTGTTTTCAGTTTTGTTTTATAATAGAAAGAATATACCCATTTATCATCTTCAGAAAATGGTTTTTGAGAACGCATACTTTTTGCTTTGCTTGCAGAAAAACCATGATGCTTTAAATACAGACACGAAGAGGCATGTTTTTAACTTTCTGCCTGGGTGTAAAATATTTGTGTTGCGAAATCAATGGAAATGAAAATCAGTCAGTTTCTACAAAGAATAGCCAATCCCCAGTGCCAGTTTTATCTCTGGGCATTAAGTTGAAATTCTGCCCCAAGTAGCTTCTACATGGAGCTATAAAATATAGCTCTGTCTGAGTTCAAATTTGATGTAACAAAATCTTTTCTAATCTGCATTTTTTGAAGTAATATTTTTCCATTGATAGTTTTTGTATTAAGCAATTTCTGATACTCTTAAGTGCAACATAAAATGCCATACAAGGTGCTACAGAAAATCTAGGGTAAAGACTTCATGCACCCCTTCCCTGTTTGTCTCATTTTCTGGATGGAACTGTTGTAAGCAGTAATGGAAATTTTATAATCCAGAAGGCCAATACAATTGATTACAGGGGTCAGAGCACATGTGTGTAGTGTACACAAGTCCAGTTGTTCCAGAGATGCATTCCAATTCCACTAAAGCAGAAAATGTCGGCCTCAATGTGGCAATTTCCAAATGAGAAGTTCATTAGTTGCTGGAATTTTGGTTTTCTAAGTAGCAGGCTAGTTCAAACTTACTAAGCCTCATCTTGCACCTGGCTTGTAAAGGTGTAATTTTGCTAGCCTCAGCCATGTCATAAGGAGAGAATGGAAAATCGACCCATGAGATCTGTTTTCATCTGATTTAATGGTTTCCCCTAATGATTTTACCAAAAAAACGATTCAGGATAATTTTGAAATGTTCACCAATCACTATCTAGCCTTTCTGACTGGAATGTGGATATGATGAGTTAACTTAGCGTTCTTCTAAATGGCAATATAAGGCTGCTCATCATTTCAGTATATTTATCTCTAACATTCCCCACAGATTAGTTTTCCAATTTTATCTAATATCTTCTGCCGCTGACAATCACAGCCATGGTGCATACAAAAGAGAAAGAAAGAAGTTTGTTCTTTTGGTAAGAAACTCTCCTGCCTTTGGTTCTTTCTTTCTTACTCCCAACCAGGAAACAGTTTGTTTTTCTTTGTGGTTGGGAGTAAGAAAGAAAGAACCAAATGCAGGAGAGTTTCTTACCAAAAGAACAAACAATACATATTTTTAAATAAAAATAGATATTTAGTCCAGCTTCTTTGATTACAGGCCAAATGTGCCAGAGGAGAAAGACGACTACAATGAAAACGAAGTAACCAAGGAGGAGGAGGAAGAACAAGAAGAATACAATGAAGGAATACTGTGGGAAAATGAAGACAGTACTGAGAATGCCAATGAGCAGACTGATGAGCAGTCAGTACTCACAGAAGTAGTTGCAGTGAAGGTGAATATGTGTGGAAATAATAGACCTATTTGGCTAACCCTCCATGAATCATTCAGGATTACAATTGCTGCCATATAGAGAGAGCCCTAGGCACAGGTTGTCTGGTTGTAGAGGCATAGCAAATAGCAAATTGTGAATTATTATCGGTCACAGAATTTAGATTAATGGAATTCAGTGAATATTTGGGGCTATTGGATGCATTTGTGCTGGGAGAAGAAACTAAAAGCAGAAAGAGAAAAAATGTAAGACAAATTCAATTTAGGTGAGACTTTTGCAATTTAAGTTCAATATTACAGTAATGATGCTGCTACTAATATTTGAATAGTCTTTTTTGTACATTAATATTTAATGCAGGGTTCAGTCCACAAACAAAAAAAACAATCCAGACTGCTTACATCCCTGTAGCTAAGTATTACTGTTCTCTTTTAATTATAATATTTGCAATTTAGTTTAAATTATAGTGTTGTATATGTGAAACATCTTTAGTACTTCTGTTTGAACTGTGAAGCACTTAAGCACAATAAGTGTAATTTTGTTCTTTCAAACCTGGATGTTGTGTCAGGAGAGGGCATTTCATCCGTTGAGCCCCAGGGTTGGCTTTTGGTGATTAGAGATCTGTTGTTAGGAATATAAGCAAGTCCATGTGATGGATTAAGAGCACCAGACAAATGAGCATACTTTCCCCAGTCACTAATGTGAGCCATATGGATGCCTTGATCAAAATATACCCAAAGCAACACATTGGCATTACGTTGAAATGCTTTAAGTGTGACTTCTTTTCCCGATGAAAATAATAATGAGGGTTAGCAACAACATTGCACATTACCACTGTTCCACAAATTGATTGGATTATGAACCTATTATCTCCACAGGTTGATAAAGAGACTAACACAGAGGACACTGTGGCAACTACTTCTGCTGTGCGTCCAAAGGATAGAAGAACCCATACTGCTCAACAGAGCCCATTTGTGAGAGGCAGTGCTATTATTCGTTCAAAAACTTTCTCTCCAGGCGCGCAGAATCCCTATGTGTGCAGGGTAAGAAAGGATCTATTGGATTTTGTCCTTAACACCTTTATATCATTTAAATACAATCTACAGCTTACTGATTGGTGTTTTTCAGTTTCATTTCCCACTGAGCTAATTCCTTCCCTCGTCCTTGTCTTTGTTCTCATCTGCCATTCCTCTCCACCACTTTTCCACCTTCCCACCCATTCTCCATTATCCCCATCCCCTCGGCTCTCCATGGTAAACATGGTCAGCACATTCAACTCCTTTTATTTTGAAAAGCAGCAGTAACATGATGCTTCTGTGTTTAATAAAAGATAGGCGTCATTATTGACAAACATATGACCATCTAGCTAGCAGGGTCCTTTTCATCCACTGCAGCCTACATTTGACCCTTCACAGCTGTGCATTGTGACTTATTTTATGCTCCCTTCTCAAACGTACTAATGGCATTATTTAGCTAATGTATAACTATATTCATGCTTGCAAATAGAGATAAGGAGATGAAGGTTGCATGGAGTGGTATTTTGTTCTGAATCCTGCTTTTAAAGCTGATAGAATGTTATTGTTTATTGCAAGGGAAATTGAATTAAAAAGTAGAGAGGTTATGTTTCAGTTATTTCGATCATTGGTGAGACCACATCTGGAGTACTATGTACAGTATTGGTTTCCTAATTTAAGGAAGGATGTAAATGCATTGGAAGCAGTTCAGAGAACATTTACTAGACTAATACCTAGAATGGGTGGTTTGTCTTATGAGGAAAGGTTGGACAGGTTAGCTTTGTATCTGCTGGAGCTTAGATGAGTAAGAGGCAACTTGATTGAAACATAAGAACCTGAGGGGTCTTGTTGACAAGATGGATGTGGAGAGGATGTTTCCTCCTTTGGGAGAACCTAGAACTAGGGGTCACTCTTTAAAAATAAGGGGTCACCCATTTAAAACAGAGATGAGGAGAATTATTTTCTCTCAGAAGGTCATGAGTCTTTGGGACTCTCTTCCTCAATAGGCAGTGGAAGCAGAGTCTATGAATATTTTTAAGGCAGAGGTAGATAGATCCTTGCTAAGCAAAGAGGTGAAAGGTTATAGGGCATAGGTGGGATTGTGGAGTTGAGGTTATAATCAGATCAGCCATGATCTTATTAAATGGCAGAGTAGGCTCGAGGTCCGAGTGGCCGACTTCTGCTCCTAATTCGTATGTTTGCATGTTTATATGTTTTCCAGGTCAATAGTAGCAGAAAAATAGCCAATTTTAGAATGTTGGCTACAAGAATACCTTCAAACAGAACTTGTCTCACCAAATACTGTGTGTGACGTTTGTGTCCTTGTGTGCATCCCTTCCTTGTTCATCTTCCAAGGCGGAAGATGACCATGTTCATCATCTGGGGTGTTCAGTAGCGTTCCATTAGGTACGTAGGTGACTGCTAAGGCCGACCTGCGCCTGGAAACTTCTGCTACAAATGGGACAGAATAACACACAACTGAATTTTGGACAAGTTTCTACCTCAAGATTTCCTCTCCTTGTGTTTTCTCTCTGCCTCTGATACGCAATTGCTTTTGAAGAAGGTTGCACTATTTTTTAATTTGGTTGTGCCAGATGCAGTGATCCTGGGAGAGCTTCTCCCAGGACTCGAAGCCACTATAAAAACTATAAAAGTACGTACACCTGTATATCCGTGATCTGAAGGGATTAAGAGGCACTAGCTCTGATCTTAGGATAGATAGGCTCATGGTTTCATCCTTATTTTCTACTTATGGCCCTAAATGTAAATATGTCCAAGCTGGCTATCTTCAGTGAATTTAAAATCTTATGATTCTTACATCGTCCTCCAGTTAGGATCTGCTCACTTGTATTATGTACCATTCTGTTGTGTAGGTAGGTAAGTCTTTTTTAGATATTGTCAGTTGAAAGGAGCATATGTGCAGTGATAGACTTGTGAACAGCCTGGGTGTTGGTAAATGAGGGTGAATGATGGAACTAAGTTTTGTTATTATAATTTAATGTGTGAATCCCTGGACAGATGTCCATTTGGCAAGGTTTTCAATTGAGTTACAGCTTGAAGATGTATCCTGCTAAACTAGTTGTATGCAAGAGATGCTATGAAACTGCAGTAAACATAAAATAAGTTAACAGCAAGGGGCAATGTTTGCCTTGCAGAGGCACAACGCGGTGGTTTGATGGGGCCAGACATTTTGCTCGACAGTGATTCCAAACACCAACAACTTAAACTAGCATTAGATCAGCATACACACATTGTTAATAAGGCATGTTTGCTGTAGGTAATGTAAAAACAGTTGACAACATGCTGAGTGATGGTAAACACAATAGCAAATTACATCAAACGATTGTAAAAGTTTTGAAAGTAAGGCCGGAATTTCCGCTCCTGTTGGCGGGAGTGGGGTGAGCTTGGGGGTGGCGGGGGCACAAATGTGTTGGGGCTGGGATTGGGAGGGGTTGGGGGCCTAGGTGTTGGGAGAATGAGGTTGAAAGGGGGGCGAAGGTGTCGGGGGGTGAATTTGGTGGGGGGAGACGAAGGTATAGGGCCAGGGGGTAGGAGGGAGTTTGGAGGGGGCCAGGTGTCTGGGCAGAGGAAGGAGTTCGGGGATGGGTGGGTAGGTATCCAGGGGGACGAGGGAGTTTGGTGGGGGGAAGATGTCCAGAGGGGTGTGAGGGAATAAGGGTGGAAGAGGGAGTAAGGTTGGAGGAAGGAGTAAGTTGAGGGGTTCGAATGTCCAGGTGAATATGCAAGGGAAGGGTCTGTGGATTCGATGACTACCTCCTGGGGAGCGAGCTCAGGGTGGGCATGGTAGGATGGAATGGTGAGTGTGAGAATGGGCAGAGGGAGCTGGTAGGGTGGGAGGGTGAGTCGGTACCGGTAGAAGGGGCGGCGAGAGTGGATGGTGGGGACACAGACCCTGGGGGTGGGAAGGAGGAGGTCAGGGAGGTCAGTGTGGATGGGGAGTGGGATTTTCAGGAAGATAGGGAACGTGCACGTTCACCTGAACATCCTGAAATGCCATGAGTTTGGGTTGTAGGGGGATGGTGGGAAGGTGGCAGGTGATGAGGGGGGTAGACTATGATGGGGTAAAGGACATGGGTGACTGGAGAAGGGGAAAGGAAGAGGGAGCTAATCAAAAACTTAACGAATACCATGCTGTGCAAATCGAAAGTGAGCGGAGCCTCGTGTTCGACGGGCGTACGTGCTGCATGGGAGAGCAATCAATGGGTGGGCAGAGATGCAGATTAGCTCAGATGGACAACTGAAATAGAACCCCAGCAGGCAGCTTTGAAAATGTCTGGGACAGTGAGATGAGTTTGATGGATGAAGGCTCCACAAGCGTGGGAGAGTGCTTGCACGAGGCTCTGAAAGGCCCTGCCTCACACACACATCTTCCTCCAGAATCACTCGTGGTCCTGCTGCATGCATCTGAACTGATGGTGGGCGGGGACTGCAGAGGGTGGGCTCACGAGGTCTGTAAATGACGCTGAAAGACAACATTACACGTTGTTCAGTGAAAGTGAATATACTTCCAGATTATAAAATGACAAAATATGTTCATCCCTGCAACCATTTGTGATCAGAATTTCTTCACTTTTCTAGGCCTACCACTTTTTCTAGGTGCTGCCCTGACATCCGCAGCACGGGTGTAGACAGTCCATGCAATGGTTGGCCTTGTTGCCTCTGATGACTTCGGCATGTGTCCCTTGGAGAGCCGAGGCCTTGAGGGCTCTGGCTTGCTTTGGCTGTCCTTCTGTGGGCTAGATGGTGAGAGGACAAGGTTGAGGGGGTCACAGGCAAAGGGGACTCCGAGGGAACGGACAGCCTCTCAGATTCCTGAGTGGATGACCCAGGGGTGTCCAGCTGCCGCTCCTCCTTCCTTTGGGTGCCCAAGGGCCCCGGCCTTACTCCTTGAGGGGAAGGAGCACCTGGAGGGATGTTGAGGTGCCCTATTTCCCTTTCACGTTGCCACTGCAGGAAATCGCCCATGGCTACCACAGTGGAGTGCAGGACTGCATGCATCTTCGTGTTCTGCTGGACCAGGATCTCCATGGCGTCCGCCATCACTCCCATGGCAACCTCCATGCGCGAACACGTGGGCACCACTTCATCAGAGAGCAGGTGGACACACTCCTCTGACTCATGTGCCACTCTGTTAAGGGTTTCCAACAGCTCCGCGTGATGTTCCTGCACCTTCTGCTGACACTCCACGATAAATCGGAAGGCCGAATCCTAAGGTTCGTCATCTAACTTCGACCTCTCAGATGCCTCTTTCCCAGCAGTCCTCCCAAGTACCAGGGAGCTTGACTGAACCTGCCTCCTCTTGCTGCGGACACTTGTCTGTGCGGTGACCACCAGATTGTGAACCTGAGCCTGATCTACGTTCCACCGAGGTGTGTGTGTCTGCGCTGGTGGAGCATCTAAGCGCTGTGATGGGTCCTCCAAGCTGCTTATTTCCAGCTCTTCAATTGAGGAAGTGCCCTCTTGGCTGGAGGTGAGGACCTGGATGGAGCTGAGGGCGTTGATTGCTTGGCAGAGCTCCCTGTGAATCAAAGTAGTGCTAATTAGGGCATGGTAACAAAGTTACGAACAGGAGAGAGAGCACTTTCAGTTGCATTGAGAGGGGGAATGATCTGGCGCAGGATCCTCACATGGGTGTTCGCCGCCGACTTCACTGTCGCCACAGGCATGATCCACAGCCTCACCAGTCAGCGCACTGGCAGGCTCCTCAAAGTGAGTGAGAGGTGTAATGTGGGCCACTCCACTCTTTCCCCCACCCCCCCCCCCCAAAGGATCTGGGACCTATCCCTCCTTTTGTGAGCCAGCTTCTCTTGCATGAAAACAGATGGGGAGAGTGTGAGCAGGCGCATGCCAATGCTTGGAATGTTTGTGTGGAGCTATGGATGTGATGAGGACGTGAGCTCCAGAGGAAATGAGCCTGATGGAGATGTGAGAGTTAGTGCTGTTGTTCCTTGAGGAAATGAGCCTGATGGAGATGTGAAGGTGTATGTGAAAGTTGGTGGTGTTGTTCCTTGAGATGTGAGATCCCTGTAGATGTGTGATGGGTTTGTATGAGTTGAGAGTAATGAGGTTGTTGACTTACCCTGGCGGAACGGATACTAGCATTCATCCTCTTCCTGCAATGGATGGCTGACCTCCTCTGTGCTCTGTTGGCACCATCCACTGCTGCCATTGCCTCCCAAGCTCGATTGGTGACTCTGGTGGACCTCCTGTGGCCAGAGCTGGGTAGAGGAGTTCATGAAGGTCTTCCGATGTGTCCAGCAGGCGCCCCAGAGAGGCGTCACTAAATTTGAGGGCTGCTGTCACCTTTGCTTTTGGGGCCATCACCTGGAGCAGTTCTATTCTTGTCGACATGAAGTGGGCTGCACTCTGGGGCGCTTTAAATATGGCTCCCGGAGCGAAGAAGCGCTGAGGTCAAGGCGTGGCGGGAAAATCCAGCCCCGCCCGTCAGCATTCCGATGTATTTCCCATAATGTATTATTAAAGGGGCAGGATGTGCTGGGAAGGGGATGATATAGTACGAAAATCCACCATTGCGGCTGGTGGGTAGAACGTCGTTTTTCATGCCCACTACCCCACTTGGTGAAAATCTGGGACGATTCTGTCCTAAGATTGAAATAGAGTTTCAGAAACACTGTGATAGGAAAGAAGGTTTGTTGAAGATTTAAATATGCTTTTAATGGCACTATAAAATAATTATGATTTTATAATTGAAGCCCTCAAAGTAATATTTTGAACAGCACTCCAACTCCACGATGTTAGATTGATTGATTCAAAACATTGTTTGCGCATTTTCATTCATGGTAGGAAATGGGGTTGCTTTATCTCTAGATTATGATTTACCATAGTCAGAATTCTTTTATTGTAACCTTTGTTTTGCTTTCTGAATAAATGTAAGCATTTGGAACCAATTTGCTACCGTTGAAGACTGGATCTGGTACCTGCAAACACAGACTGGGCCTCAACCCTCATGTATGCTCTCCACAATTACCGCATGTTCTTCCTCTTCTCTAATTGATGTTCACATCTTAAATCTGAAAAGTTATCACAGCCTCAGCATCTTGTGATTGGACACAACATTTGTCAAATCAATGCATTGCAATATTGGATTGGGTAATTGGACTGTCGATGTAAAAGCAATCAGTGTTCCCCCCCCCCCCCCCACCCCCTGCTGTATTAGCAGGATGACATTTTTTGAACAGGAATGTAATATTTGTAATTGTCCAGGCCTCTGGCACCAACCCTGTATCAAAGCAGGATTGGAAGTCTGTGGACTGGTACTACACAGCCTTCTGGACTCCAAATTGAGTTCAACAAGTTTAGATCATAACCTCTGCACCCGGTTTGTTTTAGTTTTTCTTTGTTAGTTTGTTTTTTTGTCTCTTCTTTCACTTTTTTATTTGCTTTCAGATGGCAACTATTCAGGATCCTGCCATTCATACCTCTTCTAGAGGCATTTTTTTGTTTCTTTACTTGTCCCAAAACCACTCCCTTTGGCAGTGCACCATGAACTCTTTTCTCTTTTGTCTTGCCCTCCATTCTATCACAGACCTTCCCTTTTATTCTTCTTCCTACCCACCCTCTCCCCCCCACCCTTTTCACATGCTCAAAACCTATTACATTTCTAACTTTTTCCAGTTCTGATGAAAGGTCACTGACCTGAAATATTAACTCTCTCCACTGATGCTGCCAGACCTGTTGAGTATTTCCAGCATTTTCTGTTTTAATTTTAATATTATTGGTTTCTATTTATGGAAATATGTACTGCTTATCAAAATTTTCTTTTTATTTGTCAGTATTGCTTTTTAATATTTGAAAATCGAAAATAATTCTCCAGTTTCTAGAATAACATAGGTCACGCTATGGGCCCTTTACTGACTCGGGATTCTATCCATTCATACAGGTGGCACAGCACGTGTTGAGAGGCACAACTTGATGGTATTGATCCTGAGCCTGTTTACACAGTACTTTGGTACTTCTTACTGTGGCTAGGTTTACTAAATTGTGTCATTGCTTTTTGTACTATCATGGTTTTTGCAAGCACTGGCAAGTGTTAGTCACCCTACCACTCATGATGCACTCTCATTGTATGGGAAGATGTCACAAAATGCCGATTGCTCTTAAGAATTAGAGGCAGGAGGCTCATGCAATGTTGTGCAGTAGCGTGTTGACAATTTCAATTCTTGATGCCTGAAAACAACTTAGTTCCTTGTCTCTGTGCTCTTCCAAAAGCAATAATCTTTAAATAGGTTTGCTAATAAATATCTTTTGGGATCAAGATTGCCCTTTTTCTTAAACTATTTGACCCCAATCAGCACATTGCAAAGTATTAGCAAATCAATCTAAATTTTAAAAATTTCAATGTATAAGTTTACACAACAGTGATTAGAGAGAGAAGTGAGGGGAGAGTTTAGGAAGGAGGTTCCAGAGAATAGTCCATCATTGTTCTCTCTAAAGAAAAGACAGCTATATGTTTTCTATATTTAATATGCTGAGCACGAAAGAAAGATGCTAAAAGGTTTGGTCCTGTGGAATTCTAGATGTAGATCAAGTATGAGCTTCTTTGGAGTTTACTGTGCTTTGACAGCCCTTTTGTGCAGAAATAGAGCAGGTGAAAATTTCTTTGCTGAACGTTGTTAATAATCATATAACAATGATTTCCTTTTTCAGTTAAATCGAAGTGATAGTGACAGCTCAACGTTATCCAAGAGATCCCCCTTTGTTCGGAATGCCATGGAACGGCGCAGTTTGCGAATGAAGATGGTAAGGAATAAAATAGAGTATTTCCTTTGTGAAAGAAAAGCATCACCAATTTTATATTGTTGTGTCTAAATACATTTTTTTTTAAATTGAAACAGTTTAGCTTTAAAATACATGCAGTAGAATTAAAGAACTTAATTTTTAGTTTCAACAACATGTATTTATGCAATAAAAACAGAAAATACTGGGAATACTCAGGTCTGGCAGCATGTGTAGAGAGAAATAGAATTAATGGGCTGAATTTTACGGGCCACCTGTGCGCAGGAAAATAGGTGGGTGGATCCATAAATTAGAGCATCATGTCTTTGGCAGTACCCGCCGGCTGCCTGTCCTCCCCGCCGTGATTTTACACGAGGCAATTAAATGGGAAATTAGTGCTCATTTAAGGGCCTCCTCTTGCCACTGATTTAGTGGGCGACAAGAGAGGCTTGCGCTCAACATGTAGCCTGACAACTTTGACCTTATGGGCTGCTGACCTGTGAAAGGGGGATTGGACCTCCTTCCATAGAACCATAGAAAAGTTACAACACAGAAGGAGGCCATTCGGCCCATCTTGTCCATGCCAGTCCGAGGACACCCAGATGCCCTTTCTAATCCCACCTTCCTGCACCCGGCCCATAGCCTTGCAGCTTACAGCACTTAAGCTGCAGATCCAGGTACTTTTTAAAAGAGTTTAGAGTTTCTGTCTCTACCACCAACTTGAGCAGCGGATTCCAGACACCCACTACTCTCTGCGTAAAAAAGTTCTTCCTCATGTCCCCCCTACACCTTCTGCCACTTATCTTGAATCTATGTCCCCTGGTTCTAGAAATCTCCACCAAGGGAAACAATTTTATCCTGTTCACTCTATTCCCCATATAATTTTGTACACCTCAATCAAGTCACCTCTCAGCCTTCATTGTTCTAAGGGAAATAACCCCAACCTACCCAATCTCTCCTTGTAGCTACACTTTTCTAACCCTGGCAACATTCTTATAAACTCCTCTGCACTCTCTCCAGAGCTATTACGTCCTTCCTGGGCACCTGTGCCAATTGGAGGCCACTCCCCTACAGTTTGTTTCCCCGTATCCAGCATCCCCCCTTGCCCTATCCAATATGCCCTCCCACCACCCTTGCTAGGGCCTGCCAATCCTGTTCCCTTGAGACCCTGGACTTACCCACGTTACAGGTCATCTATGATTTCTCTTCCCCCCCCCCCCAAGGCTTCCTTCAACACAGGCAGTGTCTACTGCTTGTAGTGCAGAGCTGCTGGCCTCCAACTGGCCAGCAGCTCTATGAGTTGGGACTTTGTCCTGGAGATGGACGGAAGTCACGCTTCATATTCATTAAAGGGCCTTTGCCCAAAAATTAAAGTGGGGCGGGCCAGCCAAGCTGAGATGGACTTGTCCCCAACATTTATGCTGGCCCCTAAAATTCAGCCTGTTAATTCTATTTCTCTCTACACATGCTGCCAGACCTGAATATTCCCAGTATTTTCTGTTTTTATTGCATAAATACATTGCTGAAACTAAAAATTAAGTTCTTTAATTCTACTGCATTTATTTTAAAGCTAAACTGTTTCGATTTTTAAAAAATGTATTTAGACACAACAATATAAAATTGGCAATGCTTTTCTGAGGCCGGCCTTCAGCATATAATTTAGCTCAACATTTCAGATAAATGACCTTTCATCAGAACAATTTTCAAATGGGACTTGAATAAAAACTTGAAAAGGAAACATTTTCAGGATTATGAGGAAAAGGCAGGGGACTGGGACCAACAAAAGCTGGTATAGGCACAATGGACCAAATGGTCACTTTCTATCCTGTATCATTCTGTGATCTCTATTTTGTTCACTGAAAGAGTTATGTAGGAATAGGTCTTATTGCACCCACCCGAGGCTTGGGATCACCATGGACCCAGGCACAGGTGAATCAAGCTGGGAGAGGGGTTGCGGGGTTGGGATGCGAGGGAGTAGAGAAGGTGGTTGGCAGTAAAGGCAGATGGGTGGCTCTCAGCGGGCCTGCCCCCTTGCTGATGCCAGGTCCCTCAATCAGGCACTAAGTGGACACCTCTCTCATGAACTCTCTCCTACATCCCCCACCCCCTTTCCGATCCCCCTTTTTTCCAATAATAAATGACACACGGTGACGTTGGGACGCATGCCCCATGTCACCCGACGTCAATTTACGCCTTGGCAAGCGGGCCCCGCCCCCGCTCGCCGAGCCGAAGATTCAGCCCATAAAGTAAGTACAGTCAACTAAAAGGAATTGTTAGACTGAGTTTCATTGCTCATTTCCTGTTTGTTTTTCGGTTTGTTATGAAAGGCACTCTCAACATTATACAGAGTAGAGACTTATTCATGCAAATGATCTAATATACAACTGCCAAAACAATCTGGGGTAAAAAGGTTAGAAGAAATGAAAAATGTAACTGTGATGTTTGATCATTAAATAATATAAACTAATTACATACAATACTAGTAAGTTTACATTTAGTTTAATATCTTATATACCTCAATCTGATAGAAACAAATCATCTCATTCAATCCTTCTTTGACAATGCAGTAGGGCATTGTTGGATTCGTTGATTTCCAGTTTTTAAGTAAGCTGCTAGATCATTCGATTTCTTCCTGAAAGAAACTAATTATGTAAATGCACACATTGTTGTCCTTTCCAGCCTCCAATCAGAAGGGTGGGATCAGAAAGGCTGATGCGAACCTCTTTGGATTTGGAGTTGGATCTACAGGCATCCAGGACCAGGCAGCGCAGGCTAACTCAGGAACTGGATATCTTGAGGGACCTGAGACAACAAATTGATGAGGCCAAAGCCAGAGGAGAGACAGAACTGCCTCAATGGGTGAAAGAGGATGAGAGGTTTCTTACCCTTCTGAAGCAAGTTGAAAAACAGGTATTGACATTTATTACTTGATGTTCATTTGTGTACAGTGTTTAGGAGAGGGTGATGCCTCAAAACACGTATACTGCATAATTCTCTTGTTAACTTAAAATTGAGAGTTGTAACCACGAACTGCTGTTTCCAAATCTCTCATTTGATTAAAACAAAATCCCTAACATTTTCTGGCATTTGAATCTGGAGGAAACAAAATTCTGTTGAGATAAGGGCTAACTGCAATTGCTTTGCAAATTTGCCATGGTCATATCATTAAGAACCAAATTTTTTGAAGAAAAACCAGGGTAACATTGTAAATCCAATAACGTGAATACAGTTAAGATTTTTTTTCAAGGAAAGAACAGAAAACATGCATTTGTGGGATTGAATGCTTGATAATTAACTCATCTGTGTTTATAAACATTAATTTCACTACATGTTGTCAAGTTAGATTTGAAGTGGTGACTAATTTTAACTTTACGGTAAGACTACAAATCAGTTATGCTGTTTGTGTCTTGGATGTTGGGTATATAGTACTTGTTACCTTTTGTAATAAAATTGAAGTGCTCTGTGCTAAACCAGTTTTACACAAACTCAAATAGGAATTAAAATATTTTTTAAAATTTTCTTTGAAGTACTGGCAATGAGAGAAATGGCTGTTTGACTGAGCAGGGTGGTTGAAGATGGGAGGTCATATGATGAAATCTCTAGGAATAAGTCAAACCCGAGTGGGTAACCCTTATCCATTGTGATATTATTCCTCACATCATGGATTGTCATCTCTTGGTATATTTAACATGCTATATATTCTGATAGCTAGAAGGTGAATAATTTCTAAATACTGTGTCTCAGTCCTCAGATTTCTGGACTGCACTTTGCAGCATGAGCTACTCTAAACAATTGGGGCAGAATTTTCTCCACGAAAATTCCAGCTGCGTCAGATGTGCTGGATTGCTGGCACCATCCACCCCTCAGATCAATTTCTCTGAGGTGGAATTGGAGGCTACCTGCTCACAGGTGGTGGATAGCCAATTAAGTGGAGCAATAGGCTAATTGCAGGTCTCCCTCGGCATCGTGAACAGCCAGCTGCCTGGAGACGGCCTCCCGGGAGTAGAGGGAGACCCTTGATGCCAGCCTGGCCACAGCTGCAGCCACAGACCGCCCTTGGCAGGGCTCCCCTTCCACAATGGTGTCCCAGTTGCTGTGGCCATTTTTTAAATTTTAAATTTTTTAAAGTTGCTGAGAGAATCCCTCAAGGTGGAGGTGCCCTCTCTCTTACCTGCAACGGCAGATTGTAGCTCCTTCCATGCTGGAGGGCCTTATTATCACCCCTCCAGCTTCGAGAGCCAAATGGTAAGTGAGCCCTGTGGTCACTAATTGGCCAATTCAGAGAAAATCACTGCTGGGTGACCGTTAACTGCAAAACGCAGGGTCGGGATCCCTATTTGACCCTGACGTCGAGGTCCCAAACAAAACCCAAAATCCCGCCCTTGAAATAAATTTTGTCAATCATTGAGAAAAAAATACAGGCCTTTTAAAATCTTCTTTTGCTTGGTTTATTGCCAACATCCCCTCCTTATGGGTGCAATCTTTTATACTTTTGTTACAAACTATTAAGACCCAATTTTCCATCTATTTGGTAGCTGCCAGTCAAGGTGACTCATGTTAAAAGGCTTCACTTTTTCAAGTGTCATTATTTTTTTTATGGACACCTATCAGGAACTTGATATGGTTGGAATCAAACCATTGGACAGTTATTCATTTCCCCCCTCCTATCGCTATAAAACCATGATATTTTTTGTCTTAGTCACAATTGATTTCCCTCAGGAACACTCACTTCTTTAGGCAACATAGTCTATTCATTAAATAAAGTCTGCAGCCTGGAGGTTTTTAACGCCAGCTATTCCTTAGATATTGTAAAAGTCTTTTATGCTAAAGTTGCTGTCTGAATTTCCCAAAGGTCTTAGCATTAATCCTGTCATTTTTTTGAGAGTTCAAAAACATTTTTAGAACGTCACCTTTTAAGTCACCAAGCTCTTTTGAGGTCACGTTTCCTAAAATACAGTCAATACTTAAGGACTCTTGTTAGTAAACTGGGTTGTTTTACTTTTCTCTTGTGATATTTGCAGTTCAGTGAGGACCTCTAGAAGCAGAAATATGGTACTGCAGAAGCAAAATACTTGCAAAATGAGCTTGACGTCAGTATTTTAACAATGTCAGTTTATAAACTATTATTTGCTTAGCTTTATTTCGTAACAAATAAGGAACCATAATTTTTGGTGTTATAAGCAGTTTCAAGGCTATAATTAAATTAGTTCTTTGAAACTAACCATTATATATAATTTTGAAAATCACAAGGAACTCCTTTTCATTACTAATTCAGATTTTATGTAACTTTTGCATCCTATGTCATAGTTTACAGAAAAAAATTAAAAGTTTGGTAATCTTACTTCATGGTATTTCTGTCATGTAGGTGTGCCTCTTTGAGTTAATCTGTATTGGGAGTTGTGTATCGGTCCTTGATGGCAGCTGTTGAGAATGAATGTATAAATTCTGAGATTAGACAACTGTGTAGCAAAGGCAGTGGTTTTCTGCAGTGCATCTTGTAGATGGTACACACTGCTACCACTGTATGTTGGCGGGGGAGGGAGTGAATGTTTGTGGCAGGGGTGCCAATCAAGCAGGCTGCTTTGTCCTTGAAGGTGTCAAGCGTCTTGTGTTATTGGAGCTGCACTTATCCAAGCAAATGGAACGTATTCCATCACCCTCCTGACCTGCGCCTTGTAGTCATGATCTCATTGAATGGTGGAGCAGACTTGAGGAGCTAAATGGGCTACTGCTGTGCTCCTATGCGTTTGATATTGGTAGAGAGTTTTGACCTTTGGCCACCAGAAAAATAGTTGAGCAAAATTATTAAGTTAAGTCATTCCGATTAACATATAGTTATCACAGTGTATTTCAATTTAAAGTCTGTTTGAGAAGGTCCATAATATGTATCTTTTGTGATGCTTGAGTGGTTGATCACCTGGGATGGCTGGGAGTTGGAAGGTTCCAGAGCACCAGAAAGTGCTTCAGAATTGCTGCACTCTTGGGGCTAGAGAGGCAATATGCCTGGATCTAGTAGAGGTGGAGAGTTGGGACCATTTGAAGTGGGAGAGTTTGAGAGTTAAATCAGAGAGAAATTCTTTACGTGACTAGAGTAGCATCACAAGAGGGAACCCAAGTGTGGGAGTACCTCAGTTACCTGGAACCTGAGAGAATTTTCAGGATGTGATTATGCCACCTGAGAGAACTTGAAGAGATTTTGCAGCTTGGGCGAATTTAGCGTAGCTGGATCTGATGCAGGAGGTCTTTGGTGGTGCAGCAGAGCAGGGGTGGTTGAGAACCAGAGTGACATTCTTTGGCTGGGAGGTGGAGGGGGTAAAACAGAGTTATCAAGGCTATGGGCCAAGTGCTGGTAAATGGGATTAGGTAGGTGGGTCAGGTGTTTCTCATGTGTCGGTGCAGACTCGATGGGCTGAAGGGCCTCTTCTGCACTGTGTGATTCTGTGATTACCAAGTTTGTTTCTATGCTTTCAAATGATAGGGATGATTCATGATGTTTCAAAGTCTGCTGCTTTAGAGCCTGGATTTTTTTCAAAATGTAATACTCTGAGGATAGAAAATAAAATAGCTGCTGCCTGCCAAGTATGGTTTGCCATGAGAATGTGGGTGGGGGAGCTGTCTGGGACCTGGAATTATTCAACGAAACCAAAGTAAGTGATGTGTAGACTCGTGCTAGCAAAGGCAAAGTTGGGATCATGCTGTGAGGATGGTTGTTGCTACAAGCTACCACCTATATTTACTTCTGCTTATAATTTAGTTTCATTTGTTAAGTAAGTTTTATCTCTCATTCACACATTCCATAGTCCTGCCCATGAATTCTGGAGATTTAGTTGCACAGGTTTTAAGGCTTTGACACCACATTCCATCTGAAACAAGGGCCTGGACCTTCCGAGCAGCAGCAATGATCATCGGATTGCTGCTTCACTCAAAAATTCCCCCGACTCTTTGCTGCTGTGCATTTCTACCGGGACCTTCTGACCCCAGCTTTCACAGACATGCACAATGCACTGTCATTTGGGGAACTCCATCGGAGTGGAGTAGAGTCAGGGGGAGACAGACACACCCCTTTTTACAGCACTAGCTGCTGTTATGGTAAGTTTAAAGGTCCAGTCTTTGAATGTTCGTGAATGGGTGAGTGGATGAATGGGTGTGTGAGTGAATGAGTGAATGGGGAGGTGGGTGAGATGGTGGATGGATATGGAGGTAAGATGGGTAAGTGGTTGGGTAGGAGGGTGAGGTTGGTGAGTTGGTAGATGGATCGGGGGTAGTCAAATCTGGTCAAGGGGGGTGATCAAGAGTAGTTGGGTCGGGGGTTAGTCAGGTCGGGAGGGAAGTCCAGTGGCTGAGAGAGGTAGCCCGGTGAGGTCGGGAGGTTTGTCAGGTGGTCGAGAGGGGTAGTCAGGTGTTTGGGAGTGGGTGGGGGGCCAGTAGTTAGGTCGGGGGATAGTTAGGTTGGAGGGGGAGAGTCAAGTTCGGGGGGGGGTTTCGGGCTGGTAGGTAGTCAGGTCTAATCAGGGTGGGGGGGGTGGGTGCTGAATAGTCGTGTCAGGATGGTCGAGTCTGGGGGTAGTCGAGTGGTTGGAGGTGTATTCGGGTTCAGGAGACGTGCTTGAGGGGTGGGGGGTTGGGGGGTCAATCGTGAAGTTACCAGGTGTTAGACTAAGGTTTAATCTGTTTAGCATTTCCTGGGTAACTGCCTAGGTAAGTACCATGCAACTGTCCCAAGTCTCCAACCCTTAACTCAGAGTCGGAGATGTTCACACAGGGTCCCGGGAAGCAGGAGAATTTTCCATTGGAAGTTGAAGCTTTCTGGGCAGTTCCCACTTAGGTCTGCATGTCAGAACTTGAATTCCACAGCGACCCAATGTGCATCTCAGTCTTGCGGCTGGTCTCCAATGATCCGGAGACTGGAAGATTTGGCCCAAGAAACTGGATGTTTAAAAAAAAATGCAAAAGGAAACTAACTGAAGACTGTGCAAATAGTATGAAAAGAAACTAGCAATAATCTAATGCTACAGCAGGTCCATATTTCTTATTAAAAGTAGTAACAATAGAAGCTGGAACTTACTATGAAGGGCCAGTACTAGGTCACACTTTTATTAGGATTCATAATCCAGCTGAAGGATCGAAGTTCTAAGAACAGAGCAGGTGACGAGGTAGGATGAAAAATAAAATACTGCATATGTAGAAAACCTTAAGTGATTATACTGAAAGCTGGATATGTGCAGCAGATCAGTTAGTATCATTGGAGGAAAAAATATATTAAGGAAATAAACCTGCAGTAATTCCTCACTTAACATTGTAGTTGTGTTCCTGAAAAGTACAACTTTAAGTGAATCAGCTTTTTCCATTACACCCAATATAAGAGCTGCAGTTAGGTTCTGTAGGACCTAACAGCATCAGAAAAAGCATTAAAACATTATACTCTGTAAGCTGAAATACTGTACTTTCCTAAATTCCTTTATTTGTAAATGAAATAACTTTTAATAAAATAAAATACATTTAAAAATATAAAAGAAATATACTAATTCTTTCTACTTACCTCCCTTCCCGCTCTCCCTCTAGCCGACCAACCTACCTCCGACCAACCCTCTAGCCGACCAACCTCCTGCCAGCTGACCCTCGTACTCCCCAACTCTCCCCTGCTCACCGCTTTCCTCTCCCATTCCCTCCCACTGGCTGCCTCTCCCGTTGGCTAACCCTCTCACTCGCCGCTTCCATCTCCCAAACCCTCACTTGTGAGCAAGGGCTCTGGAGAAGGGCATTGTTATAGAGTTGATCTTCAGACAATTTTTCTTAGTGGAAATATTTAGCTTTATTTATAAGACAGCAGTAGCAACTACACGCCAACTCCATAACTAAAGAAGTCTCCCTTCTCTGTAAAGATTCCCCGCACTGCTAACACATTGGTTTACACAGACCATGTGATCTTACAGCTCTGGATTATTCTTAAAGCTACAGTCCAACATTTCCCAAAACTAATAATTACTACATTCCTCCCCCTTTAACTTTTCTGTATATTTTGTAT
This sequence comes from Cetorhinus maximus, assembly GCF_964194155.1. Lineage (NCBI taxonomy): Eukaryota > Metazoa > Chordata > Chondrichthyes > Lamniformes > Cetorhinidae > Cetorhinus > Cetorhinus maximus. Next base: position 118,349,234 of record NC_135888.1, on the reverse strand, counting down.
TTACAAGGATATTTATCTCATGACAACACAATATTTACACAGGTCATGAAATTACAAGTTCAGTCTTTTAGGTGGTTTCCTGATCCATGTGGAACATCGCAGCTCTGCAACTTCAGATTCTTATGTAGGAAATACATTCTCTGGAACCACATGAACTTCGGTACCTCATTAGGCACGTGCAGTTCAGTGTCTTCCACTCAGAAAAAGCATTAAAACATTATACTCTGTAAGCTGAAATACTCTAGTTTCCTAAATTCCTTTATTTGTAAATGAAATAACTTTTAATAAAATAAAATACATTTAAAAATACAAAAGAAATATACTAATTCTTTCTACTTACCTCCCTTCCTGCTTGCCACCTCTCCCTCTAGAGACATCAGGCATGTCTGTCCTTGGCTGAGCATCTTCAACAGGAACCAGTGGTTCAGTAATGGTTACAGGTGGAACAGTATCTTGTTGTGGTATCTCTCTTTCTTAAATGATCCACGTGCTTACGGGTGATCCGGCCCTCCACTTCCGCGTGGTACGACAATGGTCCAGTCACTGAACTTACTTTACCTGGTAACCACTTCGGTCCTCCATCGAAATCCTTCACATATACTGCTTCTCTAACAGTAAATTGTCTCTCACGACTATGCCAATCATGCGTCGCTTTTTGGTTCCCTTGACTTTTCTCCGCCTTCGCCTCCAAACTGGCAAGTATTAAGCTCAGTCTTGTCCGAAAACGGCGCCTCATCCGTAATTGTGCATCTTCTTTTTACTTGTCTTCTTTTTTTACCACAGAATTTAGTCTCAGCCTTCTTTTTGACTTCACTGTCAGCCAGACTTCTCTCAGATGCAATCTCAACTTGTCTTAGTTCAGCAGCTGAGTCACCCAAGACTTCATTATCTGTTTGCCTCTTGGAAAGTTCTACGACTTTTACTTTCAACGCCTCTTTAGCTTCATTTAGCTGATTCTTCAGCTCTTCTGTCTCTTTCTTGTATCTGTTGGCTTCCTCCTGGAAATTTGAACATTGCTGTGTCTTCTCTACCAATTGGTTCTTCAGTTTGTTCAGAGAGATGTCAAATTCTTCCTGTTTTTCTTCCTACTTTTCCAGAGGCACAAACTTTGACCTGAGGGAATCGTGTAATGTGTGAAGGTCTTTCAACAGGCTTTCCTTTTCTTTGCAAAGGTTACTCACTTCGTCTTGAACTCTGTCATTCAGCAGGGTCTCCTTGAATTTCTTCTGTTCTTCCATGTCGACGTTCAAGATAGTCTTCATTTCTTCAGGTTGTTGAGTCCTTACACACTCCTTTTCCACCCTGTTGCGGTCCTTGGATTCTCCAGGCTCTTTCTGCAATACCTTGCCTTGTTCCTTTTTCAAGACAGGAACTCTTCCAGTTTCCTTTTGAAATCTCACTGGCCAATCAAGGTTGATTTCCCTCAATCAATTTTGCCCTGGAAGGCTTGCTCCACTGCCTTTCAATACCATCACTGGTGGATATGCCGATTGGTTTCTATAATGAACAGTTGTTCTGGTGATACCTTTTACTTGGATTTCTTCGCCTGTGTATGTTTTCAGCTTTGCAGATGTTTGTTCCAAATTTAATTGTTGATCACCTTTATTTAGATATTTGAAAATATGTTCTCCTATTACAGTGGTGGAAGCTCCCATGTCTACTTCCATTTTTAATGGTTTACCATTCACTTGCACTGCAACAAATATTGGCGCCGTCTTCCCAACTTTCATGTTGAATAATGAACCTCTGCATTGTGACTGAGGACTTGGGTTGAAAATGTCCCTTAATGAGGTCTACTAGTTCATTGAAAGTCTTCGAATCTGGGCACTGGGGACTGTCAAGCTTCGAATCAAACTGTGTGTTTTGCTCCCACAAGTACTCAGGAGGATCACTCTCTCTTCTGTTGCCCCGTGATTTTGTTTGCTTGTCTGTGGCTAGCTCAAAGAGATTGATGCTGCCAAACTGTGGAATTTTGGATGAGTATATCTTCTGTTATTTTTAACTAACTTAGATACTCACAATCGCTGGGTAAGGTACAGCACCAAATCTGATCCCATCCTCGTTGCCAGTTTGCTATAGAGTTGATCTCAGGAAACTTTTCATAGTGTAAACATTTAGCTTTATTTACAAGACAGCAGTAGCAACTACACGTGTCCATCAAACTCCATAAAGAAGTCTCCCTGCTCTGTAGAGGTTCCCCATGCTGCTAACACATTGGTCTACACAGATCATGTGATCTTACAGCTCAGGATTATTCTTAAAGCTACGGTCCAACATTTTCCAAAACTATAATTACTACAGGCATAAAGAGAGAAGAAGGGAGTGAGAGGTGCTGCAAACAGGAGGGTCAGGGAGGGTAGCGGCGAGCAGGAGGGCCAGCAAGTGAGAGAGTCAGGAATCAGGAGTGGGCGAGGCCACTCCAAAATGGCACCGACCGGTCATGTGATGCTACATTCGCCTTGGCGTGAAACAACGCTAAAGTAGAAACCCTGATGTTAATGCACATACCAGCCCCATTATATTTGTGATGCTGAAGCAGAATGACATTGAGTGAGGCAACTTAAAATGGTGATTTACTGTACTGCATGTATTGTACAGCACTGTATGCTGATTTGTAGAACTGTCAGGTGGTTGTTCGATTCTTTACTCAAGTGCATAATATGCTTAACAATCAATGATCTTGGCCAATTTTTCACATTTATTTCTTCCTGTTCGTAGAGAATTCTTTACTGCTACTAACATGCCATAGAGATGACTTGTTGATATCCCATGTTCCAGTACCGTATGTGGATAGTTTCAGCTAATTGGAATACTATTAAACATGTTCAAATTTTATGAAACATAAAATCTGATATCTAGTATCAAAAAAAACTGGTGGATAAATCTTGACCTATAGTTTATGATTATTCTCTATTATATTTGTGAGCTTAAAAAAGGCCCTTAAAAGATTCTACGCCTAAAATGGATTCTGTAACTATGTTCTGAATGAACAGTTTCTACATTCTTGGTTCTGCAAAAAAGCATATTTTTTTTTAAAAACAAGTCATGCCAATGCTGTTGATTACCAGCCATCATATGGGTTTGATTGAATAGTCCCCAAATATATCCAAGTGCTATAAATAATTAACATGCTTCACAGAGGTATTAATTAACAACATCATTTCATCAGAATCATCAGGACACAGACAATACTTGTCAAATGTCACAAGTGGTTGTTGACTTTTTTTTCTATATATTATAATTTTGTCATCTATTATTTGAGTAAAGTGCTTCTATCTTACAGACTATTGTCTCAAATACACAAATCTTTTATGAAAATAAGAATCTTAATACTTGTGGGGCAGAATTTTCCCGTTGGTGTACGGGGGGTGGGCCCAGGACACACATATGTAAAATGATGCGCGGTGACGTCGGGCAAGCGTCCCGACGTCACTGCGCGCATCGCAATATTTTGTTGGCCGGATGCACGATGTTCTCCGATGCGTGCCCGCCATTAATTAACGGGCTCCTTGAGGCGCTAATCGACCGCGACTTTTCAGCGCCCGTGCAATCTTCGGGTCAGTGCATGGGCACAACGTGCAGGCGGATAGGACACATTTGTATAAACCTCATCCACGGGCGGTATAAGAGGGCTCAGTGGGGCCACGAGTGTGCTCTGTCAAATATTGATGTTTCAAAGTTACTGATACTTACCTGTGTGATCTGCAATACTTCCAAACGCATACCAGCTGCTTGGTCTGGACTCACAACCTTCGGGTCAGCACTTTGCAGTGAGGAATCGTTTTTGGGCCTGCATGTTTCAGGAAGCCTTCCCTTAGCCTGGGAATGGGAGCTGAACTCTCCACTGGAGGCACCTCCTCTGAGGAGGAAGGGAGGGCTGGAAGGGAGAGGAGGCCAGGAGTGCACATTCAGCCTCCAGGGGAGCCACCTTTGGGAGGTCAGGCGCAAGCACAAGGGGTGTAGGGCCAAGAGGTAATCCAAGGCGGAAGGGGCCGCAGAAGACGCCACTATCCTGCTGCCGGGGTATATAGGCGGCGAAGTAGCTACCTCCATATGTCTGAGGTGCAGTGCCGAAGGAGGCTCCGTCTCTCAAGGGAGACGGTCAACTATATCTGTCAGATCATTGGGCCTGAAATCTCCACTAACTGTGTTGGTGGACACCCCATGCCAGTGGCTCTGAAGGTCACAGCTGCCCTCAACTTCTATGCGTCTGACTCCTTCCAGGGCTTGGTGGGCGATCTTTGTGGTGTCTCCCAATCAGCTGTCCACACTTGTGTCAAGCAGGTTTCAGACGCTCTGTTCAGGCGTGCATTGACCTTCATTCTCTACCATTGGGACCAGGCAAGCGAAACACAGCAAGCCAGAGGCTTTGTGGCCATTGCTGGCTTCCCCCGCGTCCAGGGTGCAATAGACTGCACTCATGTGGCCATCAAGGCGCCAGCAGGTGAGCCCGGTGCCTTCGTCAACAGGAAGGGCTTCCACTCCATGAACGTGCAGATAGTGTGTGATCACAGGATGCTGATTCAAGTCTATGCAAGGTACCCAGGCAGCTCCTACGACACCTATATCATCAGACACTCCCAGGTGCCGGGGCTCTTCAGTGCTCCAGCCCGGTTGGATGGCTGGCTGCTGGGTGACAAGGGCTATCCCCTCAGAAGGTGGCTCATGATGCCTCTCCGCCATCCAAGAACAGAAGCTGAGCAGCAGTACAATAGGAGCCACGCCTCCACAAGGGCTGTGGTGGAGAGAGCAATTGGTTTTCTCAAGATGCGCTTCCGATGCCTGGACCGCTCAAGGGGCGCAGTCCAGTACCCCCCAGATCATGTGTCTTTGATAGTGGTTGCATGCTGAATTCTCCACAATCTTGCACCGGAAAGGGGGGACGCTGTGGACGATGAAGATGTAGACGCATTGGCTGCGGATGCACACGATGAGTCCAGCAGTGAGTCCTAAGATGAGCACGCACAGGGAAGTACTGAGGGGTAGACGCTGACCTGGGCATACTCCAAGGGGGTAGGGACACCCGGGAGGCTTTAATCCAACGATCCTTCAGCTAGCACACCACATATGGACCTCCAGGACAAGCCTGGGCTGTATGCTCCGTATTCGAGACCTAAGTGCAAAATCTGCCTGGTTAGGAGCATTAACTAAGGTCCTTGTTAATAAAACTGAATGTCCCACAAAGCGCACATTACATTATTGGAAACCATCCACCTGCAAAACAAAAGAGGCAACCTCAACCATGGTGACATGTCTGAATTTATTATTGCAACCAAAGAAACTTAATGAAACAAATTGAAAAAGGTGTTAAAAATCACACCAACTCATAAAAACCTCATTGCGGGCCAACACAAAAGCACCAGTGATAAACCCGTGGTGTGCCTAAGGTGCCTTATGTTTACGTTTTTGGGTGCTACGTCTTGGTGCTGTCGCCTCGCTGGGAGTGGCACCTGAGACAGCCTGCTGACTCTGCTGTCCTGATGGGCTCGATGACCTTGGCAGTCGTCCTCTGGCTCGTGGAGCCTGTGCTGGGGCCGCCTGGGAGGGAGCTGCCAGTTCCACAGCTGGAATCTCCCTAGTCGTCGCCTCACTGGATGCAATGGTCCCTGGCAGAGGGGCGGAGGAGTTGCTGCCCTCATCCGGAGTGCCCTGAGAGGAGCCCGCAGAGGCGACAGGCAGCTGCTGCAGAGGTGTGAGGTCACTTCGGACCTCCCTGCTCACTGTGGATGGATGGGCACCGTGCTGGGAATCTTGGTGCCCAGACCATCTCCCACACTGGCACTGACCAGCTGAAGTCAATGCCGAAGTGAGGGCTTGCTGGTCCAAGCACATCCCCAGGAAGCCCTGATGGGTCTCCTAGAGGAGCCTCTCCACGAGAGTCGCCACTATCTCTATGGAGGATGCAAAGCACTCAGACATGAGGCTCATTGCTTCAGTGATAGTCCGCGTAGACTCCTACACCATGGACACCAAGTCAAGCGTAACCTCATGTATCTCCCCCCAGATGCTCCCGCACGCCCGGCCGCATTTCCTGCGCTTGCTGCATCGCGAACGACTCCAGAGGCACATCATCAGGCACTGATTGAGCGTGTGCCTGGTCCCCTGCAGTCCTCCGACTGTAAAGTGCCCTCACCGCTATTCCCCAGGACACTGGCCGATGTTCTAATTCTCACCGAGGTGCGAGTATCTGTGCTGGTGCTTGCCTGGCAGAGATGGTGTGACGCTGGTGAGACTTCAGGGCCCTCAGGTGTGAGAGGGGACCTCTGCTGCTCCTCCCGGCCCTGCTCCGCTAATGCTGAAAGGAAGAACAAGGACATTGTCTCCACGTTAACTGACCCAATGTCAATGTGTATCCCTGCCCCTCGGATCATTATGCGCTCATCCTTCCATAAGTGACGGTCAAGCCATGTTGCAAACTTCAATCACTGAACATTCAGCACAGCCATGGCTGCTGGGAGAACAATGGTGACCTCGCAGCTGGACAAACATACCTGCCTGTGGAACCCCAGCCTCATCGACACCGGTGGACCTGAGCGCATGGCGCCTCTCCAAATCTAGGGCCTCCTGCTCGAAATGGCTGAGAATCGCTAACTGTGCCGGCCCGCTGCCAGTCCTCACCCACTCCGCGGCATTATGTGCATTCTTCTCCTGAAAAGGAGAGAAGAGCATTGATTAGTGCTAATTGTACCTGGACTCTCTTCGCGGATGGCCCACCCCAACCAGAATGGGACATTGCAGGGCTCCAGTGTCTTCTCACCAAGGGGAAAGCCTACCTGCTGGGTTAAGTGACCAATGCCAACATGGTACTCACCCTTCCTGAGTGCAACAGGTCATTGAAGCACTTGCGACACTGGATCCAGGTGCGCTGCATCAAGTTGCGGGAGCTCATCGCCTCTGCCACCTCCTCCCAGGAACGTTTGGTCATGTGGGGAGGCCACCTCTTCCCGTCCTGGGGTACCAGCACCTCATGCCGTGCTGCCACCTCCTCGAGGAGGGCAGCAAGGCAGTCATCAGAAAAACGAGGGGCACTGGCCATAATTCGCAGCCTTGGAAACGCTGCAGCAACTTTTTAAAACAGGCTGCCAGGTGGCCATTGTACCTGGCGGTCATTTGCAGACCCATCGCCACCTGCCCAATCGCGCTGTCCTCGGGGGCGGCACGGACCTGATCGTGGGCAGTGATCGGGTCCACACCCGCTCCTGCTCTGCCCACCCCCCCCACCTTGCCAGCCAGAAAATTCAGCCCATGATGTATTACTTAGTTAGAGTTTTGGCCAAGTCACCCTTTTCCCCAATTTTCCATCTCCTGCTTCCAGTCTCTTGTGTATTGTTCCTCTCTTTGTATCACCATTGGCAACCATGTCTTCAGCCACATAAGCCTCACACTGCTTATCCATCTCTGAATCCCTCTGCCTTCCCACCTGTAAAATCTTCCTTAAAACTTACCTTTTTGCTTAAGCTTTTGACCACTATGCCCTAATCCCAATATTCAGCCTCCATTTTTCCCCCATACATATCCATTAAGCTCTTTGGGATGTTTTTCCACACTAATGGCACTGTATAAATGGTAGTGATATTAGTAGCAAAACACAGTTCCGTAACTAGGGTGTTTACCTAATTCCATTAAGTAAGTGATCAGGAAACTACTCCCCTTGTGAGAATTATTTGGCTAGGGAACTGAACTGATTTCATTTGTCCAATTAACCTTTTCAAGGCCTGGTTCAAAACTGCTGTGTGATTTGGATTGATTTCAACAACTCAACATTAATTTTGGACTTTTAATGTGTTTAATATTTTACCAATTGGCAATTGTTCTCTGAAGCAACATGGGCATACCCATTGGTTTGCACAAAAGATCAATTCATAGAATGTGTGAGATTGTTTTTTCGACTTGCTTTTTGTTGGGTGTGAGAAAAGGTATATGGTGAAGACAAAATTATAACCTATATTCTATATATTAAAGTTTTAGTCGATCTATTCTTTTGGATACAGTTCTTCCCTTAAGACTGTTTCTCATGCTATTTACTGGATAGATATCTTTAAACTTCAAGAACATATTTATCTCACTCAACTGAAATAACAGGGTTAACAGAACCATGGAGAATTGCTGCTTACTAGGATTTTCATTAAAAAATAACTCAGAACTGTTAGATCTTTGTCATGCAAATGCTATTCAACTGGGTTCCCAATTATTTTTTTAAAAATTTTATTGATGGGATCTACAGTAGCTTCCATTGATATAATGCAGCTCAGTTTAAACAAAATAAGTTTTAAAAGTGCCATTTTCTCATTACACCAGGCAGAGCAAACAAAAGAACAACAGAAACAGGAGAACAAAGTTCAAAGGCTTATGAAGAAAACATCTAAAGAGGTGCACAAGTTACGAGAACAGAGTCAGAAAGAGCCCCTAGAGATGCAATCATTCTGGTGAGTTTTAAGTAGCACAATGGGAAATATTTCACCTGCTGCATTGAACAGTTGTGTTTTTCTTCCCTCCTTTTTTCAAGTTAATTGCTTTTCCTCCTCCCTCATCTGTGATGCTGGGCCTCCTCCAGAGATTCCCAGCATCACAGGTGCCAGTCTTCAGCCAATTCGATTCACTCCACGTGATATCAAGAAACGACTGAAGGCACTGAATACTGCAAAGGCTATGGGCCCTGACAATATTCCGGCAATAGTATTGAATACTTGTACTCCAGAACTTGCTGCACCCCTAGCCAAGCTGGTCCAGTACAGCTACAACTCAGTCATCTACCCGGCAATGTGGAAAATTGCCCAAGTATGTCCAGTACAAATCCAATCTGGACAATTACAGCCCCATCAGTCTACTCTCAGTCTTCAACAGTGCTATCAAGTGGCATTTGCTAATTATAACCTACTCACTGAAGCTCAGTTTGGGTTCTGCCAGGGTCACTCAGCTCCTGACCTCATTGCAACCCTGGTTCAAACATGAACAAAAGAGCTGAACTCCAGAGGTGAGGTGAGAGTGACTGCCCTTGACTTCAGGGTAGCATTCGATAGAGTGTAGCATCAGGGAGTCCTAGCGAACCTAGCACAAAGGAAGATGGTTATGGCTGTTGGAGGTCAATCATCTCAGTTCCAGGGCATCACTGCAGGAGTTCCTCAGGGTAGTGTCCTCGGCTCAACCATCTTCTGCTTCATCATTGACCTTCCTTCCATCATAAGGTCAGAAGTGGGGGGGATATTCACTGATGATTGCACGATGTTCAGCACCATTCCTCAGATACCGAAGCAGTCCATGTCCAAATGCAGCAAGACCTGGATAATATCCAGTCTTGGGCTGACAAGTAGCAAGTAACATTCATGCCACACAAATACCAGGCAATGACTATCTCCAACAAGAGAGAATCTAACCATCACCCCATGACATTCAATGGCATTACCATTGCTGAATCCCCCACCTAACAACATCCTGGGGATTACCATTGACCAGAAACTGAACTGGACTGGCCACATAAATATTGTGGCTACAAGAATAGGTCAGAGGCTATGAATCCTGTGGCAAGTAACTCACCTCCTGACTGCCCAAAGCCTGTCCACCATCTATAAGGCTCAAGTCAGGAGTGTGATGGAATACTCTCCACTTGCCTGGATGAATGCAGCTCCCACAATACTCAAGAAGCTTGACACCATCCAGGACAAAGCAGCCCGCTTGATTGGCACCCCTTCCACAAACATTCACTCTCTCCACCACCAATGAACAGTGGCAGCAGTGTGTATCATCTACAAGACGCAGGAACTCATCAAGGCTCCTTTTCAGCACATTCCAAACCCACGACTGCTACCATCTTGAAGGACAAAGGCAGTAGACACATGGGAACACCAAGTTCCTCTCCAAGCCACTCACCACCTTGACTTGGATACATATCATCATTCCCTTATTGTCACTGGGTCAAAATCCTGTAACTCCCTCCCTAACAGTGGGTGTACCTACAGCACATGGACTGCAGCGGTTCAAGAGGACAACTCACCACCACCTTCTCAAGGGCAATTAGGGATGGGTGATAAATGCTGGCTTAGCCAACAATGCCCATATCCCATGAATGAATAAAAAATGAACGTCATCGAGAGCTGAAGATTCCTAACACTTTTGTACTAGGTTAAGAGATGCAGAAGTGTGACTCAGTAGCTAAATTCCCTTGGTTTTTTTTCGCTCTTAATTTCCCCCTTCATCCTCATAATCAGTGCAAAGCTCTACTTTGGTACCTTTTTGACAGCCGTATGGCTGTTAATGCTAGAGTCAGAATATGAACCTGTGTCTCTTCACCTTTTGGTGACATCTATTGAAGCACCCCCTGTTTTCTTTTACCTTTCAAACTCTTCTGTGCTTGAAAGGGAGTTTTATTTGTTGAGCTGAAGCTATTCCTAGTCAGTTAATTCCATATTTGTAATTTTTGAGAAGTGGGTATTAAACATTTTACTGAACGCACCAGCAGAAAGAACTTGTCTTACTGTAAACTAGACTTTTGATTGTGATTTGTGCATATTTTTACAGGGAGAAGATGGCATTTTTCACACGAGGAAGGGGAGGTATCCTTCCATTACCTGCTGATGACGTATGATCAGCACAAAGCCTTTGAATTCCTCGCAGTACTCTCTCTTACTGCTGATTTTTAAAAATTTGGCTTAACTGAAGTTGTTTGTGTATTGTGATGGTACAGATATATTTTGTAAATTTTAGAAAACTTTTTGAAGTCATTGCAATGTTTGAATGTATACAAATCTACACTTCAATTATATGTTGAACTCTTGTAGAGGAAATGTAGCATAGATTGATGTTAAACTAATTTGTACAGTTTATATTTCAGGCATTTTTGTAAAAAAAAAGACAGCAAGAACAAAATCAATTGAAAATACTTTCAAAAGGAAATGTTGCTTTCAGCTTATTGTACAGTAATTAGTTTTATAAATGTTAAGCTGCAATAGATGAGTTGAAGCACCAATTAGAAACTGTGATTAAATAACATTCAGTATTGTTTGTGATGTCACTGTCTTGAGGTACCTAAACAGAAGCTCTATATTCTTCTATGAAAATAGTCTGTTATCTAATATTGAAAAGAAAAGCCCCCTTCATTTTCTCCAGTATATATTTATAAAGCTTAGGAAAATTTAATTCTGGAAATAATGTGTAGTTTTTAAACAATGTGTACTGTATTTGTGTGCAAGTTAAATGATCTTTATTTAAGAGAGAAAAATCTAGTTTTGACACTGAATGGTCGGTTTTTAGGACCAGTTACATGATGGTTAGGATTGCAGAACTTCATTTATATAGTACTATTTCTCTAATTAACTGTGTTCGTTCTGCTTTCTTCTTGCTGAAGCTGGGGAAAATTGGAAAGTCTTAAAAAAATCATTTTTATGTAAGAGCCAATGCCAGTTTAACAGCATCGAGTACCTCTCCTGTGCTTATTACTACTTGCCAACAGCTGCAGGTAAGCAAGAGTTATAGGTACAGAAAATTCCAGCATCAATAAACATTTTGAGTAATGGTACTAATAATATTCATGTTTGCTGAAATTAAACAATGATGCAGATTAATTAATGGTTTTGAATTTATGAGCTGGTCAGGAGATGATGCTCATTTTATAATTGATTTTTGGTGGAGTAGAAGACAAGCTCAAATAAGTAATTTCAGTATTTGGAACAAAACATATATATTATGACAGAGTATAACACTTCCATAGCTGAGAAACAATGGAAACCTGAGACAGCAGATAAACAATGTATAATGCATTTGTGTATTCAGTTGAACAGCTCTGGGAGCATGACAGAAACAATGCCATATAAACTTTTAAAAATCCTAAGATTGATCCCCGATTAATATCATCTTTCATGGTGCCCAATGGCACTATGATTGGTTTCAGAGTTTCTGTATTACAGAAAGGAAGAACCATTCGGGGTGTTGCTCCAGACTGCTTTGTCTCATACGTGGATGTGGACAGGATTAGGTTTCATTGTTATTCACTCTCTGACTAGGTTGAATAATCCTATACTTATTGGCCAAGATTATGCATGAAGGAAAACCTCTTTCTAGGGGACCAGAGGGCAGCTGTCACATTCTGCACCATAAGGCACTTGAGTAGAAGGTGGGATTTTTCAAAAAAAAAAGAAAAGAATAGAACTATTGCCACTGCATTGCATAACCAAGCATTTTTGCTCTTTTTATTTCTTATGTTCCCCATGATTTCCAACTCTTTTTCTTCCTTTTCTCAAAATGGTGACTGTGCTGAGGTATACTTGTGGGGAAACCAACATTTCAGCACAATCTTTTGCATTTGGCTATTCTTCATACTTGAGTTTAGGAAAAGAGTGCTGATGGACTGTTCATCGTGAGACAATCATCATTGAATGCAATCACATCTTCATAGGCATGCACATCTGGCAGGGGATCACAAGATATCAAACAGGAACTATGACAAGCTTGCATGTTCTTGCTTGAAGGCGTTGAGGTCAATTTTAGATTGCACTCTTGCGTAAGTGGCAGAAGTCCTGCAGCTGGGTGAAAAAGTCCGGGGCAACTCCACTTTGATGGGTGCGGGACCCAGGGTTGCATTTTGCTGGTGGCAGCCAATTATATGGCCACCATCAGTGCTGCCGTCCTATTAAGGATAGTGACCTGCCCCAAGAACTGTGGTCCAATCAGAGGGCAGACGGCTCAGCAGCGCCATAGCTAATGGTGACCATTGCTAGGCTGCCCCTGGAGGATGAGGGTAATGACTAAGTCATAATGGCACAGAAGGAGGATATTATGTCCATGCTGGCTCTCTGCAGAGCAGGCTAGTCAGTCCTATTCCCCTGCTCAAACCCTATAGCCCTGCATGTTTATTTCCCTCAAGTGCCTATCCAGTTTCCTTTTGAAAACATTGACCGTTGCTGCTTCCACCACCACCGTAGGCAGCGAGTTCCAGGTCATTACCACTCACTGCATAAAATTGTTCTTCCTTACATCACAGCCCACCCCCCATTTCTCCTACCCAAAACCTTAACCTTTCTTAACCTCTGTACTACCAGCTAATAAACAACTTTCTTTGTCTATCTTATCTAAACCTGTCATAATCATGTACACCTCTATCAGATCTCCCTTGAACCTCCTTTGCTCCAAGGAGAAAAATCTCAGCTTCTCCAACCTAACTTTGTAGGTAAATTCCCTCAACCCTGGGACCATTCTGGTAAATTTCCTCTGCACCCTGTTAAGGATCTTCACATCCTTCCTAAAGTGTGGTGACCAGATGCAATATCCTAGTTGTGGCCTAACCAGAACTTTGTAAAGGTTCAGCATAACTTCTTTGCCTTTGTACTTATAACCTATTTATGAAGCCCAAGATCTCTTGTGCTTTGCTAATTACCCTGTCAATATGTCCTGCCACCTTCAAAAATCTATCCACATGAACCTTCAGGTCCCTCTGTTCCTGCACACTCTTTAGAACTGAGATTAAGTATATGTTGCTTCTCCCTATCCCTCCCGCCATAATACATCACCTTGCACTTCTCTGTATTAAATTATATCTGCCACTTGTCTACCCATTCTGCTAGCCTATCTGTAACCTATTGCTGTTGATTGGTATTAAGCTCACTGTTTGCCTCATGTTCAGTTTTGGCAAATTTTGGCAATGTTCCTATCTACCCTCCTCCAGTCTGAAAGAACAACCATTTACCGTGACTCATTGTTTTCTGTTCTTAAGCCAATTTTTCTAGGCTGACACTGACCCTCCTATTTCATTAGCCTCAATTGTGTTAACCAACCTTTAAAGCAACAGTTTGTCAAACACTCTCTTAAATCCATATAGATAACATCCATTGCATTTCCTTTATCAACCTTTTCTGTTACTTCATCAAAAAATTCAATTTGATTAGTCAAACACAATCTGGCTTTTATAAATCCACGCTTTCTCTCCCTCCCTAATTAACTCAAACCTCTCCAAATGTCTGTTGGTTCTTTTTTTTCCCTTGGTTATTGTTTCTAAACCTTGCCGACCACTGATTTAAACTGACCGGCCTGTAGTTACCAGTAATTTCCTTATGTCCCTTCTTGAACAAGGATGTCACATTTGACACTTTGCAGTCGTCTGGCACCTCCCTGTATTTGGGGAAGATTGGAAGATTATGGCAAGCCTTCTACTAACTCCAACTTGCCTATCAACCTGGGATGCAAGCCATTTGGACCAAGCAAATTATCCACTCTAAGGATAGCCAACCTTTCCAATATATATATAGCCTATCAATTTTCACCCCATCCATTACCTCTACCATCTCTACTACTTATATTTTGTCAGCATTCTCTTCCTTAGGAAACACCAATACAGTACTCATTAAGTACTTGCTCTATAACTCTAAGCTCTCTACGTTGCTCTATACCTCTATCCCTATTAGGTACCATGCCACCTCTTACTACCCGCTTACTATTTGCATGTTTGTAGATTTTTCAGTTCCCTTTTATGTTAACTGCCATTGTATTCTCATATTCTCTCTTTGCTAGTCTTATTTCCCTCTTCATTCCCTCTTTCAACTTATTGGATTTGGCCTGGTTCTCATTTGAAGAATTCATCTGATGAGTATCACATATACTCATTTTTTTTATTTCTTCATATTCTTTAGATCCCTCGCCATCCAAGGAGCCCTAGCTTTTGATTTTTGATACACTTTTTGCTTCTCAACTCTAATCAAATGGATTCAGTCTTTTCCCCCTCAAGGACGTCTTCTCTTTCTAACATTACAGTGACTTCCCTAAACATTACTGCCACCCTACCTCCCTTTTTTCCCTTCTATATCTTTTCTGGACACTTTGGGCTAATTTTTCATTCTAGGGCCCCTTTTTCTGCTATTGGGTTGAAATGTGGGTCAGGAACCACAAATGTCAGTAGCAGACCCAGAGGGCAACATTGAAAGAGGTAGTCAATTCAGTGCCCGCCTACGGGAGCCCACCCAGTTAAGGGATGGCAGGCTTCCAAGTGTGGACTGCCAGTAGGAAGCCTGAAAACAATCAAAGGTTGGCAGCCTACTATTGAGGTGGGAGCTGCTGAAGTATGTAGGGAGGCATGAGGTTGCAACCATTCCCAATTGCCAGCAACAAATCAAGTAAGTAAGACCAGAAGGGTTAGGGAGATAGGGGAAAAGTGTTCACAGTGCACACACTGTCTCAGTTGCAGCTGATCTTCAGAGTGGGGGCTTCCAAGTACATGAGGCCTCCGATATCAACCTGGCCTGCTGCTGGGAGGCTGCTATGGTTTCAAAGATCGTTTCCTGATGTGACGTGTATCCCATGTGTGGATCGAAAATCCTGTTGGCATTGGCAGAGTGCCGGTAATTAAGCCCTTAAGGGGGCTTAATTGGTTACTCACTACGGTCAGGTGGGTAATGATTACCAAAGACAATCCAACTACTCCCTAATCCTGTGGAGACAGGAATGTGTCATGGAACAAAAACTAGAAGTACTGGAAAATCTCAGCAGGTCTGACAGCATCTGTGGAGAGAAAGACAGAGTTAACGTTTCGAGTCAGTATGACTCTTTTTCAGAACGTGTCATGGGTCCAGCCTGACAGGATTTTCCTCCTGTTTTCAGACTCTCCTGCCTCCAGTTCCACTATCATGGGCCACTGAAAATTCAACCCCTTGTATCCATGAATACTAAACGCCCTGTCCTCTACTTTTTAAGCCACATGTCCATTATTGAACTTAAATCATATTTCCACATGACTATTTGCTTTTGTAGTTCACTGACCTTATTCACCACGCTTTGTCTATTTTAAGTTACTTCAAACTGAATTCGTTTCTATTTGATCTGGGGCCAGATTGCATATGTGTAGTTAGAACTGAATATACTGGCCCTCATTATAACAATACCAAATAACTTGTTGCTTGACTCGTTTTTGAAATGATGCACATTCGCCTATCTGTACCAAACATCCCCATACAGTAACATTGCACTGTGATTCGTTGTTTGTGGTTTTCTCATTGATAGACTATTTAAAGTAGTTTTATAGTAGTACACTGTGTGATATAGCATGGATACTTTAGAGTTACTACTTTATACCACATGATTGGACAGTAACTAACCATTCGCTGAAAATAGAAAGCCAGCAAACTCAATCCTAATAAACCTTCAATTGCCTCATTTATAGCATGACTTTAAAAACACAAATCCCAAGAAAATACTGTGTTTTATGTTGTAGCCATGAGCCACATTTGGAAATCTGAACTATTTGATATTTAAAAGTGTGTTTTTTGATGCTGACTTGTTTACTTTTACTGAATTGGAATTAGAAAATGGAAACACCAGTTTGTGCACAAATGACGATTAAACTCTTTATAGCTGTTGGCACTAGTGTTCACCGCACCATATGGACCAAACAGATTTTCAGATTCACTCGTGTTTTAACTGCAGCAACTATACCATTCCAACTGGAATGATGAATTCATTCTTAAATTGTGACACATTGAATATAGATAGCCAAATCTAAATGATACAAATTTTACTTTTGTTTAAAAAAAGGTTTAATACAGCACTGTGGAAAAAAATTATTATAGCCAATTCAGAAAGTCAGAAAAAGTGATAGAAACTACCTTTGTGCGGTGATTTTATTGGTGTGCTTTCACCTCAAGATTTGCTCTTAGGAGAGGTACTTGCTGACATTATGTGGCAACTATCCCAGATTAATTGCAGGAAAAGTGCTTTCCATATTACCAGTTGTGTTTCTGTCGTCTGTTGTTAAAATTCCTTTCCAAGTCAGCTTTGTGATCATTGAAATTTAATTCTGTTCCTCTTTAAGCAACAGTTGATGAAGTTATTAAGGAGAACACAACCTTTTTTATATAAAAAAGTGTTAAATTGCAACAGTTTACTCATCAATCTGGTGTTTTGGACCACATGTCTGTTTTTCCACAAAACAGCAAAGTAATGTGCTTACACCATTCTTTTTCCTTTCACAGTATATATTGTGGACTAACTGGATTGGTTCCCAGTAGTATATTAGGACCAACTTTCCAAAATTTGTAATACTTTAAATGGAGCCAGGTCTTCAAAAAAGCAAAAGGTTTTATAATTTTAAAAGTGTAACTGATTTTTCATTTTTTAATAAATGGTTAAATATCCTTTATTACAGCAAATCACTGTTGGACTTGGAGATTGTACTGACTTTAATAAGCTCCGTGATTTCCCCCCCCGCCTTCTAAATTATGGCATTTCTACCCAAGGAGTCAGATTGAATCTCATCCTTGAACTGACAGTTTAATTGCATTAATCTGTACAATGAATGCCACTTTTCTTTCACTGACCTGCTAAATGGAATACCTCAAGTTTATGGAGTGTTCCAAGCTCTTGGTTAGGTATTGAGAAGAGAGATTGAAACATATCTCAGTTCCACAAAGTGATGTTTTGCCTGGCCAATCTGTTGGAACATCAATGCAAACATTGCGTTTCCAGCAAAGTTGCCACATTAAAATTCTTTCAAGTAAAAAAGGCAGGAGAAGAGTTTTTTTTGTAAGTTTGACATCATATATGTGCTTTTAAAAAATATAGGGATTGTGTTTTTATGTTGGCAGCATTAGAGCAATTTAAGACCCCAAAAATAGCTGAATTATGGCACAGTGAAGCAAAGAAAAATGTGATTACAAAATTTACAGTGAATGTGCCAGATAATATTTCATCATATCAGTCAATGGGGCACATCTGGTCTATAAGAATAGCTAGTTGGAGAATAAAATCCCAATGTTGGGGGAAGAGGAATCAACAATAAACATTATTTTACGGTTTTTGTGTTCATTTCATATATATCATTATTACTGCTTCATTATGAATTCACTTATGAGCTAATATCCTGAGGAAAGGATTGGGTAGCAACTTTTAAATAGAGCTGATGAGACTTGTGTCATCTGCTCCAGGTGCAAAGCAGTAGGAATTGAACTCCCATTGTAGGGAGAAACCTTGAAATAAATATTAAGTGTCCTGACCAATGTTCACCCCTGTGTAGGATCCACTGTCATTCTTACATGATGGTAATTCTTTCATAATGCTTAGCACAGTGAAACGACCCTGTAGACTGGACTCCACAGAGCTTAATCACAAGTCCCAGTCATAACGGTAATGTTCATTGGTGTGGCAGAAACCACGCTGTAGGACTTGCTATTTGGACATTGCTATATAATTGTGGATAATCTCGTGCTTGCTAATTTTGACCATTGTGTGAGATAGTTGGATTTCTACAAGGGATGGCACATTAGAGCATAGTTTATGACACTTGAAAAGATTTGTGCTAGCGAGTCAAGTGAAA
Organism: Cetorhinus maximus; assembly: GCF_964194155.1. Lineage (NCBI taxonomy): Eukaryota > Metazoa > Chordata > Chondrichthyes > Lamniformes > Cetorhinidae > Cetorhinus > Cetorhinus maximus. The sequence goes on along the minus strand of NC_135888.1, from coordinate 118,330,948 downwards.
ATTTATCACTTTTTAAAAAGGTTTCCAGTTCTCCTTTAGTTAAAATGTTAAAGGCTGCTGTTTTACATTTTTGTCACTTATCTTTCTGATAATATGCACAATAATATTAGCAATATTCAGTCACATTTTTGATTTCTGTAGTGTTGATTTGGTGATTTTTATTTATTATCCAATATGTGAATTTGCTTGGAGTTTGATTTTTTTAATCTATGGAGAGGGGCAGAAGGGGGTTAGAGTTTGTTACTAAATTTTTGTTTCATTTTGTATTTACTGGCAACAGTGGTTCATACCATCCAAACAGGTGTGAAATTTTGGCCCGTAACATCCTCCCCAAGCTGAAAAATTTCATTGTAAAACTACAAAATCCAGGTCACTGAGGTAAAAAGGGAAAATAGTATTCTGCAATAATTTCCAACATTTGGCTTCAGAATTCAATGGAGAATGCTAAATGCCAGAGATAGGTTGTTGAGTTTCCTTTCCTGATTGTCAGTCTCAACATTGTTGAAGTGTTATTCAGTGGAAAACCCCCTTGAACCTTTTGTCAGCAGTAATGATTGAACAAAGCAATTGAAAAATGTGTGTAGAAGAATAGAACATGTTTTTTTTCTTTATATTGCTTGTACACACACAATTGCCTCAGAAATCACAAAGCATCTAAATTGTCACCTTCCTCAAATTTAACAAAAGTGGCTCTGTCTCTTCAAAAGAAATCTCATGCCCTACACAAAGCATTTATTATACAACTGTTTTGCTGCTTCTGGAACCTGTACAAAGAAAAAGTGCAGAAGTATACATTCCATCTTCATGAAACATTGTAAAACTAGGACAAATATCACTCCCCAGGCATCTGTCAATATCACATTAAATTCTAACTGCAGTTAATCATATTCCTACGTACAGGTGGACTGAATGTGTTGGGTTGGAGCGCAGACCTTGAAATTTCAGTTAATGCTGGTGCTGAGTCAAATTCTCAGCATACAGTCAATAAACATCTTCCCTGGCCACCCACCATCACTATTCTGAACTGTTCATGTGTGATTTCTGTTCATAGGGCATTTAGGAATATTTTATTTGGGTGAGGTGAAAATGTGATCACTCACATCCTTCAAATTATTCTGCATACTTTGTCCTCGTGAAATGGCTTTGCGAACAAATCTGATAACTTCTGTGAAACCCCTTCAAGGAAGAACAGAAATTTACGTAGCGACTTATTACATCTTTCAGAAATGTGCAGAACCACTTCACATACAAGTAGTTATTTTTGAAAAGCAGTCCATGTCATTTTATAAGCAAATATAAGTTGCCATTTTGTGTATAGTAACATTCTACATAGAATTACATAGCAGCACAGAAACAGGCTATTGGGTCCATGCCTGCGTTTATGCTCCACACAAACCACCTCGCACCTCTCTTCATCTAACCCTAAGGAATGCTGTTCCTTTCTCCCTCATATTTATCTAGTTCACCTTAAATGCATTTTTGCTCACCTCAACCACTTATGGTTCTCCAATCTAACCTCAAAGACCTGGCAACAACCAGCATCCATAGCATTTTGCTCTTGGACCCATTAATCTATTTTGGTGGTGTTAATTGAGAGGAATGTTGGCAAGGACATTGGGTTACATCGTGCTCTTCAAGTAGTGCTGTGTAATCTTTAACAATAATCTAAATTATTGGGAAAGGTAAACAACTGGATCAGTGGTGGGAATGATAAACTGGACAAAATTAATAATATTTAATGTAATACACATTAGACTCTGCTAGTATGTGATTTGCAACTGCTGGTGCAAGAAAATAATGAGGCTTAGTTCTGAATTCAGTATATTACTGCATTTTCACATGCATTTAATCTGTGTCTAATATTTTACATTCTTGATTTACAACTTCAGCCTGTGCAGACTGGAAAAAGACGGAATAAAGCAGTTATTCAGCAGGCAGTTTTCATGAAATATTAGTTCCCAAATTGTAGGAAATCGTTCACTTACATACACTAAACTCGCTCCCTCATATTATATCCTTTTTCTTTCTACATTTCTCAAATATTGTCCTACATTAGAACAATAAAACCCCTGCCTCATGTTATTGAACTTGCAATGCTGTGATATTAAGATGCAGTTAATTTCCCGTTAAGTGAATCCGGGCTTCCTTATGACCTATAAGAAATGCTGTATCTTGATTTAATTCCTACCAATTTTCAGGACTTTTTATTTCAGCATGCATATGACAATATGAGAAGAAAGCCACTGTCACAGTAGTAGGGCATAAATGTACCACCAATAGATTACCCGTTCTTGTAAACAAATTGTCTTTGATGTGCTATTTTGTTTGGTACCAATGCAAAGAGGCAATATTGAAAATATACTTGTGTATAGGGATAACACAATCTTTCCTTGGCACAAGTCAGTGAATCTTCCTTTTAAACCATCCTGCTTTCACATTTTTCCACTGATAGCACTGTTTGTAGAACTAGATTTGGTTGAATAATCAAGTTTAAGAAGTAAATATGTGAGCTAGATGTGTTACTATTCTAAGGGTTTTGCACCTTGGCTTAAGAAAACTTTCTCAAAAATGAAGTAGGAATCCCACTAATGATGAAATGTATTGCAACTGCACCTTTTTATTCCTAGCATCATTGATTCAATTATATTGTGAATTGTAGAACACTTTTCAGAGTTATGATAATTCAGAACTAAAGAAGAACTGTTGCCTGAGCTACTGGATCATGGATTGTTGCATTTCCTTACTCGGATGTACCAGAAGGCAGTTACTGGAAATATTTGAGTATAAATTCAGTTACCATTGCGGCAAGACAAGAGCTTACATTTTTATTGCCGTAAGACTGAGTAGTTATATCTGTAATCACCAAATGAAGCTCCTTGTCATTTAAACTTACTCTTCCTGTGGTGAAGATCATTACATTAAAATCTTGGACTGAACAGTTTTTGGCAGCTGTTTTGCATCAAGAGGAAGAACTTCTCTTCATCTGTTTCTGTACTTACCTTTCAGAACATTTCCTTGTTCTAAACTTGTTTCAGCTTAAAGCTTTTGGTCAGAATTTTAAGTATTCAAACTGCACAAAGTCATATGTTCATATACTGCTTGGGTTGTGCAAAGAACAGAACTTTTGAACCAATTTTCCCTCATTACAATCCTTCAGAGAATGTTTTGACCCTTTTCCCTATTTGTTTTAACACCAGTTTCATAGTTTGTTTCATAGAATGCAGGGTTGTTTATTATAAAAGTTAAAAGAATTGTACTTAGATTAAGATGGGAATCCTAATTTTCTGATGTGTAATTTCAAAATAATCCTTGTATGCAGCTTTGATCTTAATCATGATTTATCAGATGAAAGTTGCAAGGTTCATCTATCATCTCATTTATGAGTTTGTACTAAATGACCTGACAGTTGTGAACATGCCACACAACCAGCAATAAATGACCAGCGTTTTATTCATGACCAAAACTTTAGGTCTGTAAATAAGTGTAGCTTACCTTCCTAGTACATGATGCATTTGGATGATGTCTGATGTCTTGAACCTTGTTCTTTATCAATTCCTTGATTTTTGAATAAATACATATTTTAGAAAAAAAAATGAGTGATCTAATTTTTGAAATTTAAACAAAGCTTTTAGGTAAGGAGTTTCAGGATTTTGACCCAGTAACACTGAAAGAACAGTTATATATTTCCTAATCAGGATAGTGTGAGACTTGTTGGGAGCTTGCAAGTGATGGTGTTGCCCTACGCCTATTGCCTTTGCCCTTCTGGACAGTAGAGTTCCCAGGTTTAGGAAATGCTGCTGAAGAAGCCTTGGTGAATTGCTGCAATGCATCTTGTAGGTGGTACACAGTGCAGCCATGGTATGACGGTGGTGGTGAGGGTGAATGTTTAAGGTGCTGGATATGATGCCAATCAAACAGGCTGCTTTGTCCTGGATGGTGTCAAGCTTCTTGTGCCTTGTAGATGAGGAAAGACTTTGGGGAGTCATGAACAATGTTCCCGCTAAGCTGCATGGTGTGTGGCTGCACAGCAATCAGGAATGTGCCACGCAGAGAACAAACACGCACAAGTAACATTCCCTTTAAGCGTTCACGTGGCTTGACCATGCATCAATCTTAGACTGCAGTGTGACAAGGGCTACGCATAGCAAACAGAAGTTAGAGGGATTGTTGGTCAGGAGGTAGGTCATTCCACAGTCTGTAACCTGCTCGTTTGTCACAATGTTTATGTGGCTGGTCGAGTCAAGTTTCTGGTCAGATGACCCCTCAGATGTTGATGATGGAGGAATTGGTAATGGTAATTCTGATGAGTGTCAAGGGGAGGTAGTTAGACTCCTCTTGGAGATGGTCATTGCCTGGCACTTATGTTGTACAAATGTTACTTGCCACCTATGAGCCCAAACCTGTCTGCTATCCAGGTCTTGCTGCATGCAGGCATAGACTGCTTCATTGTCTGAGGGATTGCAAATGGAACTGACCACTGCAATCATCAGTGAACACCCCCACTTCTGACATTATGTTGGAGGGAAAGTCATTGACAAAGCAGCTGAAGATGGTTGGGTTTAGAACATTGCCCTGAGGAACTCCTGCAGTGATGTCCTGGGGCTGATAAAATTGCCCTCTAATAACCACAACCTTTGTGCTAGGGCGGAGTCCAGTCACTGTAGAGTTTTCCCTTTGATTCCAATTGACTTCAACGTTACTAAGGCTCCTTGAGGTCAAGGGCAGTCATTCACCTCACCTCTAGAATTTAGCTCCTTTCTCCATGTTTGGACTAAAGCTGTAATAAGATCTGGAGCTAAGTGGGTTTTGCAGAATCCAAACTGATCATTGGTAAGCATTGACGTTTCGAGTCCTCATGACCCTTCAGCAGAACTGAGTATAGTTAGGGGTGAAATATAAGCTGGTTTAAGGTTGGTGGGGGGGTGGTGGGAGAGAGAGAGAAGTTAAGGTTGGGGGGGTGGGGTTGTTTTAGGAGCAAACAAGCAGTGATAGGAGCAGATAATCAAAAGATGTCACAGACAAAAGGATCAAAGAGGTGTTGAAGGTGGTGATATTATCTAAGAAAATGTGCTAATTAAGAATGGATGGCAGGACACTCAAGGTACAGCTCTAGTGGGGTGGGGTGGAAAGACTGACAAGGTATTAGTTGTAGATTTAAAAATAATGGAAATAGGTGGGAAAAGAAAAATCTATATAAATTATTGAAAAAAACAAAAGGGAGGGGGAAGAAACGGGGTGGGGATGGGGGGAGGGAGTTTAAGATCTAAAGTTGTTGAATTCAATATTCAGCCCGGAAGGCTGTAAAGTGCCTAGTCGGAAGATGAGGTGCTGTTCCTCCAGTTTGCGTTGGGCTTCACTGGAACAATGCAGCAAGCCAAGGAACAGCACCTCATCTTCCGACTAGGCACTTTACAGCCTTCCGGGCTGAATGTTGAATTCAACAACTTTAGATCTTAAACTCCCTACCCCCATCCCCACCCCGTTTCTTCCCCCTCCCTTTTGTTTTCAATAATTTATATAGATTTTTCTTTTCCCACCTATTTCCATTATTTTTAAATCGACAACTAATACCTTGTCAGTCTTTCCACCCCACCCCCACTAGAGCTGTACCTTGAGTGTCCTGCCATCCATTCTTAATTAGCACATTTTCTTAGATAATATCACCACCTTCAACACCTCTTTGATCCTTTTGTCTGTGACATCTTTTGATTATCTGCTCCTAACACTGCTTGCTTGTCCCTACAACCACACCCCCCCCCACCCCGCCCTCAACTTCTCCCCCCCCACCCAACCTTAAACCAGCTTATATTTCACCCCTCTCCTAACTATACTCAGTTCTGCTGAAGGGTCATAAGGACTCAAAACGTCGACTCTTTTCTTCTCCGCCGATGCTGCCAGACCTGCTGAGTTTTTCCAGGTAATTCTGTTTTTGTTTTGGATTTCCAGCATCCGCAGTAGTTTTTTGTTTTTATTATTGGTAAGCATTGCTGAGTCTGATGCTTGATAATGATGTCAGCCACATCTTCCATCATTTTGCTGATGACTAAGAGTAGACTCGTGGCTGTAATTAATCAGCTGGATGCTAGTGTTTGTAGCTGTCTGCAAAAGCTTGGATGGAGGTGCGAATAGTTCTGGAGCAGAAGGCTTCAAAACCACAGACCTGATTAAGGGAAACATTTACGCATAAAGTTGCAAAAATATGAACAACTTTACAAGAATCAATGGTGGGAGTAGAATCTAATTTTTTAGAAGGGAAGTGGCAAGATGTTTTTATAAGATGTAACGTGATGTGAAGAAAGGGCAAGGGACTATCAACTTCATCCCATTTCCTTTAGACAGCCTGCGTTGAAAATGGTCTTAAATTGTATGAAGGAACGTTTGAATGAATTCATTTAACCAGATCTGGTAAGAAGCTATAACTTTGTCATAAATAACCAAGTGAAGGTTAGTGATCATCAAATTTTTACCAACGTAACTTTAGATGTGTCGTCTGAGGCTGGTTATGCCGAAGACGGACGGTCGGGGGCTGCAAGCCACGGGCGGCGCTGCGGCGGGAATGGCTCCTCCAGGCCACGGGCGGCGCTGCGGCGGGAATGGCTCCTCCAGGCCACGGGCGGCGCTGCGGCGGGAATGGCTCCTCCAGGCCACGGGCGGCGCTGCGGCGGGAATGGCTCCTCCAGGCCACGGGCGGCGCTGCGGCGGGATGAAGCACGGTGGTGTGCCCGGCGGCAGCGGGGCGGAGTTTGGCTGGCGGGCGTGCCGCGTGGAGCAGGCGGTGGTCGGGGGGGAGACATGGCCGGGCTGCTGGAGGAGTACGGAGCTCGCATGCAAGAGCAGGTCAGTCAGTGTGGCTGGCTGAGTTGTGCCGGGGGGACAGGGCGAGGCTCAGGGCCCGGAGATAGGAACCTCCTCTCTGTCCGGCTGGAAGTGGCGCTTCCCCCGCCTGAGGATGCAGCTTGCTCGGGCAGTTCTGTTTCCTTTCCCCGCCCTCTCGCCTGCTTTCCGGCCCCAAGAAGCTGATCAGGCCCTGAGAGGCAAAGCTTCATCCATTCCCCAGCCTTTGCCCACTTAAAGCACTTTTTAACCGCTCTTAATTCAATCTTTGCTCCTCTCCCATTCACTTTCTGTATCTAAGTTTGGCTATAATTCGCCCTAAAACTCAAGGACCGCAGTCGATATCTAGAGACGCAGGTTCATAGATCTTAAAGTGTAAGAGTGCAGATAGAAAAGGTTATTTAAGTGATAGGTAACTTGAGTTGTTGGATTTGTAAATAAGGGCAGAGAATATAAAAGCAAGAAAGTGATACTGAATTTGCACAAAGACACTGATTAGGCCACAAGCGCCAGTATTGTATGTAGTTCTTTCTATAATAGGGTACCCAAGATATCAAAGATTCGCAAGAATAATTTCAGACATAAATACATTTATTCCAATCATTAGACCACAATTGCGATCCAACAGTCAGTGCAGACCTGTCACCAGTTTAAATTTGCCACATTACAGTAAGTAGGCACATTCGCCCCCATGGCTCAGTTTTTAATGTATTCTTGCTAAACAGCTAATAGCCACCCATTGAGACGGTAGCAAGTGTCTGGGATCCCAGCAGACAATCAGTTATATGCACACACTTCCCTTGCATCCGTCAATCATGGTGAATAGTGCAGGGGATAGACACAGTTCTTTGCAGTCAAGAGCGTGAAACCAGATGGCTGTGTTGCCTGCCCAGTGTCAAGGTTCGGGACACCTGCTCTGGGCTGGAGAGGAGTTTGCAGTGGGCGGGGGAGGATCCAGTTGCGGACCAAGTTAGTACCGACAACAGAGGTAGGACTAGGAAAGAGGCTCTGCTTGGGGATGATTAGCAGCTAGAGGCTAAATTAAAGAGCAGAACCACAAAGGTAATAATCTCTGGATTACTATCTGATCCATGAGCCAGTTGACGGAGGGTGAATAAAATGAGAGATTTGAATGTGTGGCTCAAAGATTGACATGGGAGAAATGGGTTTTGATTTGTCGGGCACTGGCACCATTACTAGGGAAAGTGGAGGCTGTACCCTTGATACGGTCTTTTTTTTATTCATTCACGGGATGTGGACTTCACTGGCTGGGCCAGCATTCATTGCCATCCCTAGTTGCCCTTGAGAAGATGATCTTCCTTCTTGAACCGCTGCAGTCCATATGGTGTAGGTGCACCCACAGTGCTGTTAGGAAGGGAGTTCCAGGATTTTCACCCAGCAACAGAGAAGGAACGGCGATATATTTCCAAGTCAGGATGATGAATGACTTGGAAGGGACATTCCAGGTGGTGATGTTCCCATCTATCTGCTGCCCTTGTCCTTCTAGATGGTAGTGGTCGTGGGTTTGGAAGACACTGTCAAAGAAGCCTTGGTGAAATCCTGCAGTGCATCTTCTAGATGGTACACACTGCTGCTACTGTGCGTCAGTGGTGGAGGGAGTGAATGTTTGTGGATGTGGTGCCAATCAAGTGGGCTGCTTTGTCCTGAGCGGTGTCAAGCTTTTTGAGTGTTGTGGGAGCTGCACTCATCCAGGCAAGTGGAGAGTATTCCATCAGGTCTTCACCATGCTGGGAATATTGTTCTGGCAGGTTATATAACTAGGGTGCTAGAGAGCGCTTTAAAGTAAATAGTTGGGGGTGGGGGGGCAGTGATTATTTGAGGGGAGATGTAGTAAATTAAAGAGAAGGGACAAGGCAATAGAGCAGGGTAGCAATATGGGTAATAACCAGAGTGTGGCTGGAAGGGACAGAGCATATAAACATGAGTGCACCAGCAGATGAAGACAGTTTGCAAGAATGATAAACGGGTAGAGTTAAAGGCCCTGTATCTGAACACACACAGCATTTGTAACAAAATGGATAAATTGATAGCACAAATAGAAATAAATATATATGATCTGATAGCCATTTCAGAGACATGGTTGCATGGAGACAAAGGCTTGGACCTAAATATTCAAGGGTATTTGACATTTTGGAAGGACAGGAAGCTAGGAAAAAGTGTTGGTGTAGCTCTGTTAATTAAGGATAATAGTACAGTAGTGAGAAGTGAACTTAGTCCAGAGATCAAGATGTAGAATCTGTTTAGGTAGAGATAAGAAATAGCAAAAGTAAGAAGTCACTTGTGGGAGTAGTTTAACAGTGTCAGTAGCTACACTGTAGGACAGAGTATGCAGGAAAAAATGGGGGCTTGTAAGAATGGTACTGCAATAATCATAGGTGATTTTAATCTTCATATGGATTGGACAAATCAGATTGACAAGGGTAGCATGGAAGATTTCATTGAGTGTATTCTGGACAATTTCTGAGAGCAGAACATTCTAGTGCCAACCAGGGAACAGGCTATTTAGACCTGGTAATGTGCAATGAGACAGGATTAATTAATTACCTCAATAAAGGAACCTCTAGGCAGCAGTGATCATAACATAGAATTTCATATTCAGTTTGAGGTTGAGAAATGTGGATAGTTTCTAAAACTTAAATAAAGTCAATTATACGGGTATGATGACACAATTGGCTAGAAGTGACTGGGAAAATAGGTTAAGAGGTAAGACAGTAGAGAAGCAGTGGCTGACATTTAAGGAGATATTTCAAAACTCTCAGCAAAGATACATTCATTTGAGAAAGAAAGACTATGAGAAGCATGCACCATGCGTGGCTAACTAAGAAAGTTAAGGATGGTAACACATAGTAACCCAGAGACCCAACCACCCAGGGATGAGACGCTTCAGTTATGAGGAAAGATTGGAGAAGTTGGGATTGTTTTCCTTGGAGAAAAGAAGGCTGAGAGGAGACTTAAAATCATGAGGGGTCTGGACAGAGTAGATAGGGAGAAACTGTTCCCGCTCGAAAATGGATCGAGAACCAGAGGGCACAGTTTTAAAGTGTTTTTCAAAAGAAGCAAATGCGAGGTGAGAAAAATCTTTTTCACACAGTGAGTAGTCAGGGTTTGGAAGTTTGGAATGCACTGCCTGGAAGTGTGGTGGAGGCAGTTTCAATTGAGGCATTCAAGAGGCCATTGGATAATTATCTAAATAAAAATAAAGTGCAGGGTTACGGGGAAAAGGCAGGAAATTTGTACTAAGTTAAAATACTTAGCTGGTGCAGACACGATGGGTAGAATGGCCTCCTACATCGTAACAGTTCTGTGGCTCTGTAACGCTCTGGAGACGCGGGTTCAAATCCCACCATGGCAGATGGTGGAGTTTGAATCCAATAAAATCTGAAATTAAAAGTCTGATGATGAGCATGAAACCATTGTCGATTGTTGTAAAAACCCATCTGGTTCACTAATGTCCTTTAGGGAAGGAAATCTGCCGTCCTTACCTGGTCTGGCCTAAATGTGACTCCAGACCCACAGCAATGTGGTTGACTCTTAAATGCACTCTTAAATAACCTAGCAAACCATTCAGCTCTGAAGGGCAATTAGGGATGGGCAATAAATGCTAGTCCAGCCAGTGGTGTCCCCATCTCACGCACAATTGAAAAGAAAATTGAAAGAAAAACGCACAATACTGTGAAGATTGACTAATTAGCTATTACTTTGTATCCAATCCAATGTACCTACCCAATCCAATGTATCTATCCAGTGTTGGACCCTGTCTGGGAATCTTTACACACTCAGCTATACTTGGCACTGTTTCTGCATCTTTATGCACTGCCCTCCCTCCCTCCTAAAGTCCAGGCTGTTTATTATTATTGTTGCAGGTTGTCATGCAGGTTAGTAATGAAAGCCTATCCCAGTCTGTCCAAGTGAATATTTTTGCCTAATTCAGTGCAATAAGGAAAAGGAGCTTATCTGATTGCATTCTAATTTAAAATATAAGACATCTAACTCAATAAATAAGTTATAGCTGTTCTGTGTTGGTTTTTCTTTGTAGATGGTGGCTGGATGCTTGAATCAAAGGAAATAAAAATCCCAACACCACTCTTTAAACTAAATTCCATTTAAAACTGCTATTTCTTGTTTTTAATCCTTTCTAATCAAAGAAAGGCACTTTAAAGATAGTTGGATTTGAGTCAGTAAAACTGCAACACATGTAGCCGGTTACTGGGTACAGATAAAAATAACAAACATCCAGGTGCATGCTTGATCAGTGACCTCTATGTGCTTTGCTTGCATTTGTGATTGAAAATTAGCCATAAGCCGTCCCTTTCAAATTTCCCTCATTTCTGTTTTCATGTGGTCTCCACACTGAATCAGGGTAGAGAGGCACTACAAAGGGAGATAGAGATGGTAAATTACAGAAATGCATGGTGAAAGCAAGTGATCAGCACTTACAACCCCCCTTCAAAAATTTCTACAGGATGTATTTTAATGTACTATAATTGTTTCTCCTGTATACATGCAATTGATTTGACTTGGGTCATGCCCATGTCCACACTGCAATTGCAACGAGTTATTTTATTTTATTTGCCCTACGCATGTACCAATAGCCTTTACAGCACAGAGACGGAGCCCATTGGGTCGATGCCAGTGTTTGGGCTCCATATCAGCCTCCTCTCGCCCCTCTTCATCTAACCCCATCAATATCTTTTCCTTTCTTCTTCATGTGTCTATCGAGCTTCTCCATAAGTACAACAATGCTAGTCACCTCATCTACTTTTTTTTGGTAATGAGTTCTACATTCTAACCACCCTCTGGGTAAAGAAGTTTCTGCTGAATTCCCTTTTGGATTTATTAGTGACTGTTTTATATAATTTATGGCTCCTAGTTTTGGTCTCGCCCATAAGTGGAATGTCTTCTCTACTTTGTCATATCAAACCCTTTCATAATCTTTAATACCTCTGTCAAATCACCACTCATCAGCTTTTTTCCAGTTTCGTTAGCTCTTTTGAAACTGTTGGTCAACTTTTGCTAGTTTTTTACATTGCCTGAAGGCTCACAAAGGCAGCTAATTCACTACCAATGAAGATTATGTAGGATTTTAATGAAGGTTTTCAAGGTTATAATATGGTTTGAACAAATAGATAGCAAAAGATTGTTTTCACTGGTGAATGGGTTACAAGGGTGCACACATGTAAATTAAAGCCTAAGCTACTAGAAACATTTTCACACAAATGGTTTATACAGGTTGATGTGCTTAATCTCACATTGCAATTCAGCCAGATACTAATGTCGCTTAAAGGAAATAAATATATATCTCCTTTCCTGAACCTTATGACATGTCAATAACAGTTTACAGCCAATGAGGTCCTTCTTGAATTCTGTTGTATTGTAGAGGCATGCAGCTAATCTGCACACAGTAAGGTCCCACAAACAGCAATGAGAGAAATGACCAGATAACATGTTTGGAATGTTGGTTGAAGAATACACAGGGCGAATTCCCATATTCATCTTTGAATAAAAACCTTGGATAAGCATTTCAAAACAAATAATATAGAAGAATATGGTTAAAGTACAAAGACATTATTTTGGAGTGGGTCACTTGTATTGAATAACTTGCACTGGTACAAAGGCCACCACCTCTGCCATAAATTCTTGATGAATTTGTGAAACTGCGCTACCACTCTTAGTTCTGTGCCCTCAGCCTCAGCAATAGCTGGCCATCCACTATATTTACACTGAGTCACCACATATTGGAAATTTGTTACTGAGCCAGATCACACATTGAAAATTAATTATATTCAATTAAAAGGCAAAAATTCTGGCAGGGTTTTCTAAATGCTGAGAGGCCAGGAGATGCTACTTTTTTTTACGGAAAAAAGGTCTATGCATAAAGCAAATTGGGGTTTCTAACTCCGATGGCTGTGTTTTAATGACATCACTCAAAGCCAATGGTTCCCAAACTTTAACATCCACGAACCCCTTTCATGAAAATGCCAAATCTCGCGATCCCCCTCCTAAAAATAAGCATTTTCCAGGGATTTTCTCCCTCACCTGAGTGTAAATAATAAAAGCAACGATCTTGGAAATGTATAATTTGTTTTTCTTAGGACACTTCTATTGCACGCTATTTATTATTACATTATTGTTTATCATTACATTATTAATTTTATCACATTATGAAAACAGCAGCGCTCTTCCAAGATTTCATTTTCGTAACTTGTATCACTTTGATTCAGCTTAAACTTTCTCGTGTCTTTACAGTTCCCGTTTTCAGCCAGCTGTCCCATAATGGGTATAAAATGGTTTTAAAAAAACACTGAGAACGCTAACAAACGAACAAACTAGTAAATGAGAACATTCACTTGCTTCTCACTGGAGCAAAACAGCACACTACCGAGAGTGACTGAGTACAGACTAACTGAAGGACTGCACTGCCGCTACATTGGCTACGATGACCTTGGCTCTGGTCCTCAAGCCACCAAGATAGTTGTCTGTTAGTGAGTGCATTCGCTCATTTTATGGGTGCCAAGTCGACAGCTGTTTCTGAATAATGTGAATGAAAGCTAAATAGCTTAGTTGTGTCGGTGTTGCTTTTATTGGGCTTGCATTTCCGTAATTACGTTTGTTTAATTATTTGTTTAAACATATGTCAAATTAATTGTGTCTGCGATGCCCGCGGAAATTTGGCATTTTGGCATGCAAACGCTTTTTGCTTCTGCCATCACGGAATTTTTCCAGAGAACCCCGGTTCACGAACCACAGTTTAGGAACACTGCTCTAGGCATTACGTGATGTTGTGTGGAAGCTGAAATATGTATAATATATAGTTTGCTTTTAAAATTCTGTGAAGTTTGAGTCAATTTGCAGTAAAAAGTTGATATTGATTGACTGATGCAATAGAATTTACATGCACAGTAATGTTTGCACCTTTGTAGTTTTTATTTGTTTACAGTGTATCAGTTTCGAATAGGGCGAAGTTTGCTAGATAAGGAATCTAACTGTCAAAGATGAGTTTGCTCAAATAGTCAGGCTACAGCGGACCAGTTCATGCTTTAATGTTATATTGTCTGCTTGGATTGCATTTCCAAGTCAAGAGTCGTTCTAAAAGCCACCCATGTCCACCGTCTACTGACCTTTTAGCCTGATTTTTCAGTCAACAAGAACAGTTTTTGAATTGCTCCCACTTTTAAATGGATGTTGGGAGTAAAAGGATCAACAAAAGAAGGATCAGATAAAGTTAAACACCAAAAACAACTTAGTGCAAGAAATGAATAAAAAAGTTAAAATATATAAATCAATAGGGAACCTGTTTGTAATTTTAATGCTACATAGATTAGTGGATTGCCGATCGCATTGCTGACAGAGGTAGTGTTCCATACTGAAGTGGACCTGTTGTGCTGGTGGTGGTGGTCCTGCTGTCCCCAAAGCCCAGTACTGATTTGTTTAATTTGTAGATTTTTTGTTTGCCTGGTATGCTGACTGATAGACCAATCCTGAATAAATACAATCCAGTTAATGAATTTACTCCTGGCTTGCTGGGCAGTAAACACTATTGTAAGTTTTCAGGGCAGGTATATTTAATGAACAAGTTGATGGCTAGTGGATTAAGTTATTTAGTTACTAGCTGGGGGACTCCCCTGAAAACTAGTTATATGAAATAGAGACCATATATATCTATTTATTAAATTCCCAGTGGATAGAAGCCACCTGAAATATAATTCAAGGATTTTAGTGAATTCATTTATTTAATCGCTGCCTGAAACCTAATTCCAGGTATTTCGGGCACATTTATTATTATAATTCATTCAAGGATGGCTGTTGACACTGAAGCCATTGTTAAATATAACATATATAAATGAAAATAAATTTTAAGAACTCATCAATGCAGACAAGTCACAATGAAGGAAAAAGCAGCAGTGGCTTTGCTGGGAATATCGGTTAATATTGGCCTGTTTGAATTAATTCAAAAGCCACTCAGCAATGAGTCAACACCAGCCAGCCCTGCACCGCAGCGCATCATTGATTTTTAATTAAACATGATTTTTGCAAATAACGAGTAAGATTAATTTTTTGCTAATAAACTTAACTTTTCTTTCAAATTTATTTTTCTTTTAAATAACTGTGGCTCTGTTTTCATCTCCCAAGATGCAAGAGTTAGGGTAAGGAGCAGAACCCATACGAAAATACAACCCTATTAATGTGTTAGTGAATTCTAGTGACAGAAATAGATTTTCTTCAATAATGCTATCTGTGATTATCAGCTGACGGAAGGAAAGCTCCATTGTAACAAACTGGAAGATTAACATTGTATTTGCTCTTTTAATAGGATCTCATTCTCAATGGTGTGACACCAGCTCTGGCTGAGTCATGGAGGTTTTTAGTCTTTATGTTGTGAGGGACAAACAACATATCTAGGGATTACTTTTAGTTATATGGGAAGACAGCCTGCCAGTGTTTTGCTCTTACTATCTGATCAGAAATAATTCAGGTTGTATGATTGTCCAGTCCATTACAGTCTGACATTTTAATCTCGGCAAACTTGCAGGCGAATGATAGGCAGTCAGAAAGATTTCTATCATGGCCAGGAGTCTTGAACAAATAAATCAATACAACCCACTAGAGTGCATGTAGCATTTAACACCTTAGCAGTAACAATGTTAATACTCTGCCTGACTGTTGACAAAGAACCTATTTAATCTTCGGAGGTTGCAGCTCAGCCCACACTGCTGCATTTGCCAATCCAAGGAACATTAACTTACTATTTCTATCCTTCAGCCAACCCTCTCACATGCTGGCATTTCAATATCAGGGATTTTAATCTCTCAACAGGTATATTATGTTGGATTTATCATACAAATGCAGCACTTTCATAGCATTCATACCAATAACATGAATGAAGTTAGCAACCTATAATTTTATACATTGTGAATAGCCAATTAGCTAAAGGTACTGAGACATTTCTGCTTCATTATGTTTCTTTTAGGGAAAAAGTAAGATTTATAATTAATTTTCAGATAAAGCTTGTTCTTCCAGTGGAATATATGTGGAGTGTTTTTATTAATTATAATAATTGCAATAGTGATCACACTTGAAAGTGATTAATTGGAATTGAAGTACTTGGGGACGTTGTGAAAGGTGTGATGTAATTGCTTGTTTTTCTCCTTTCTTGCTATTATACTCTTAAGGTTAGCATGATCATTGTTATAAAAATACTTACTAAATAGATAAATAAAACCTGCCTAGTGTAAACTTGCTAACATTTATGCTGTGAGTAAGAGATACTGAAGTAGATTTTCAACTTGTTGCCCAAGCAAAAAAAAACCAAGACTTGGATCAGTCACTATGGAAACCAGTTTTTTTGTGCACATTGTTTGAGAAATGTATTGATCATTTCTACAGAGGGCCTATTTTACACATGGGTGCAAGCTGGGAATCTAACCCCACTGCTTATGAATTGTAGTCACATCTCTATTTATTTTTGTTAACTTGTTTGTCTAGGAGAAAGAAATCAGGTCCCTTATTGCTGAAATTGAGAGTTTAAAAAACCCTGTGATACTAGATTACTCTTTGGGACTGGGCGAGATGTTAGAGGAAAACACCAAACTCAAGTACCGATTAAATGTTCTCAAGCGGGTGAGTAGTATTTTAATATGAAACCTTGTAACTCGTTTCTGAAACAGTGTTTGGCCCGGCTCTGCAACTTCACAGCTATTTTACTGAGGTTCTAGCTAATGTTTTATGCTGCAAAATTGATTTCCACTGAATTTCCTTTATCGACATAAAAGTTAGATACTTCCACCTTCTCGTTATGCAGAAAATGTAGATCTGACTCCAAAAAGCAACTTTTTTCTGCATTTCATTTATTTCAGAGCCTACAAGAAGAGGAGAGCAAAATAGGAACCAGCATGATAAACATCAACCAGCGTCTACAGAACATTTTCAGTGTTGCCATCAAAGTTGCCTATCCGCATCTTGAAAACCCACCATTAGCAGTCACACCAAGCCAGCATTCAAAATTTGGAGATTACCAATGCAACAGTGCCATGGCAATATCTCAGGTATGGGAAGGTTATGAACTAGGGAACAAAATGACTCTGAGAGGATTTATAAGGAACAGGTAATCTCCTGGACAAAAACAAAAATACCTGGAAAAACTCAGCAGGTCTGACAGCATTTGCGGAGAGGAACAGTTAACGTTTCGAGTCCGTATGACTCAGGTAATCACCTGGGTCTGATGTGATTTATTTTACAGCTTGTTCGCAGTAAGTGAATTCATTGGTAGAGTAAAAATGGTCTTGAAACATGTATATGAGCTCTGCTTTTGCACTAAAAAACATCTTTTGGCGGGGGGGGGGTCAGATTTAATTTTGAGAAATGCTTTCTGAATAATTAAGAAAGTTGGGCTGTCCAAAGGAAATAGTTTATTAATGCAGCAGGACAGATAAAATAGCACATTGCCACAACAGCTGGGAGTACCTTAATCAACTGTGCCCACCAAAATGTACACTAAAATTACAAGGGCATGTATTGAAAAATACACTCTGCAGCTAAAGATTTTGTACCTCAATGCCAGAGACAGATTGGGTGAGGACACTACCTTGAAACATTGAGCAAGCCTTCAATAAGTTAAAACCGCAGGCTGGTACTAAATTTCCCAGACTGCACCATTATCTCATGTTATGTTCTCTGGTACTGCATAGTTACATTCATAACAGATTCTGCCCTGTTATATCACCTTTTCAATTAAAAAAAGAGAATCTAAACGCAGAGGAGTTAGCGACAAAAGCTGCAGAGGATCATATTGTATTTTCAGTTAATGGGTGGTCTGTCGAGGAAAACCCAAAAGCACCACATGCCAGGTGGAGGTGTATTTTACTTTATCACAAACCGAGGTGGTGGGAAGTCTTAGAACTTGAAAGCTTTGCTTTGGCCCAGTGGAGCACTGAAATTGCTCTGTGTTTGTTCACTGTAAAGCCTGACTCCCATTTATTTATAATTAATGAAGAGCTGGCTAACTTGGTTTTCCAGATATCCTTTCTTCCCTAAAGACTGTATCAGGAAATGCAGCCTACAATAACAGTATTATACCTTTAACATAGTTGAACATCCCATGGCGCTTATAAATTAGTTGCTACAGACTACCTGTGACCTAGGAAATTTAACAGAAACTGACCAGCTGAAGAACATTGATTTTACAAAGAAGTAACTTTAAACCCACAGCCTGTGAAAACCAAGAATTATACTAAAAGCTCTTGTGACCCAAGATACTATATATATTATATATACATTCCAAATATTCCTTCATTTATATAGAACAAAATAAATCAATATTATCTGAATCTGAAAAAGAGAACTAAGCGTTGGTGGCATAAGATTTTTTTTCTAGGCATGGATCTGTCCCAGAAAATTGTTTTTTTTTTTAAAAACACTTTCCATGTTGCCTTTCTAGCCTCTTGGAGCCTACAATAAAAATTGGATTTTCATTTTCACCCGAGAAGAGTAATTTCTTCAATTGTATTGAAAACTATTCATGTAGTTCATAATCTTTTCTCGCATTTTGTTCCATGTCCAATTGTACAAAATTGTATCACATAAAAGGAAGGGAATTTTAAAAAAAGAGGTTGAACAACCAAGCGCATAAATTGTCAACATCAAAACAGGGCTAGGGGACATTCTCCAAATATTTGAGCAAACCTTGGTTATGCTAAAGTTCATGAGCAGTACCATTGAATGTTATATTTATAAATAGTTCTGTTTTACTGTTTGTATGGGTAGAAAGGGAGAAGTGAGAGAAAGAGTCTTGATTTTATGAGCAAATGAAGATCAGAACTAAATTCATGCATTATAGCTCAGAACAATTTTCTCTAGACAAAGAATACACAATATTCCTTGTTTATGGATTGTATTACAGCTATTGAAAGCCAAAGGAGAGAAGATTAATCCCACCGAGATTGCCAAGCAAATTATCAATAACATTCCAAAAAATGATATAATTGAAAATGTTGAGATTGCCGGACCAGGTAAGTGTTTTATTTAGATTTCCACTATCCACAGTACTTTGTTTTTATTTGTGTTATTTATTGTCTGCGTTTGTTTCTTTTAGTTCATTTCTTAATCTCTGTTATGTGAGGTTTTTCTTTTCCTAATTAGATTGATGCAGGTGAAAAGATCCTTCACTATAGTTAATCTTATCATTCCAGAACACCCACAGTAGTGTCTTTCCCATAAGCTTTTTATCAACTAATTGGAAAGTCAAATGGTTTTAACTGAAGGGAAGCATCTCTAACAGTGCAGCGCATTCTTGATACCACATTGGTGTTTTAGCAAGGAATATGTGCTCAAATCCTGGAATGGGATTCAAGCCACAATCTTCTGTTTCAGAGGCAAGAGTGCCAGCAACTAGGCTAATCTGACACTTCCTTCATGTTTCCTTAGGTCACTTAGCATTTTTAGCTGACAGAACATTTGGTAAAGGACCCCAGACAGTTCCAAAAACATAAGGTGGTTATTACAGATTATATTTTACACAACACTTTTGCCTTATTTGATGTAAAAGTGTGTTCTTTATGCAGTCTCCTGTTGTTCAAAGTCTGCCTACATGCCATGTATATTTTAATGTGACCACATTTAGAAGTTAGGCCCTTAGTGAATGGATAATATGGGATGCCCACCAAATTCCTTGGCCTTTACTGAAATGCAAAATATGCTATACTAAATACACACAAAACTATTTCCAGGTTAATACATAGAACCCAAATGAAATTGTGATACTGAATTAGAAAAATACAGCAAAGTCCCGCCATTTGCAGGGTTTACATTCCCACAAAACCTCTCAAATGGTGAAATCGAGAACGATAAACATGCTTTTTAATGGGAGTCAATAAGATAGGTTACAGCAATGCGAGGGCAGCATTGGTTTGTGCTGTAATTGTACAGCAAATTGTGATACCTGTATGCGATGGGGGAGCATCTGAGCAATACAAGACATGTAATGAAAATTTTAAAAAGAGACAATCCTCATTTGAGAAAAACATGAATCACCTTAAAACTGAGACAAAATTGGTGAACATTTCAAAATTGAACAGAACTGTTATTGCAACTCTGGACCGAGAGATTCGGACATTTGCAGGTTAATCTCTCCGTTTGGGTTGCTCTTCAGCTGCAACCGTTCCCATCACCACTTGGAATAAAAGAGAATTTAATGTCCACAGCCAGGACTAATGGAAGGAATTGCTTCCAGAGACTTCGTCACCATCTCCCCATTAAAATGTGCCGAGTTCTCTGCTCTCTCATGGCTGCCATCTCCTTGGGGAAAGAAAATGTGGATAAGTGAACAATTGCTCACGCAATGGGTGATATAGTGTACAAAGACTTAAGTGCGGGCATGCTCATATGTGAACAAGGAAGTCGCGAAAGGTGAGACTTTACTGTAATTGGTTCAGAAGAGATCAATTTTTTTTAAAGAAAGTAATTCAGAATATGATAGCATTATCACTGGTGAATAGCCCTTTGTGGGACTTCTTAAAATAATAATTACAGGTAGTTGGTGAAGATGTCTTGTTTACCAATGGAGTTCAGATCTTTTACCAGAACTGAAGACTAGAAAAATTCTACAATACTTATTTAATCCAGAACTTTTCAAGCCAGAAGGAACAGTACTGCTTACTGATAAGCAGGTATTCACATGTAATCTGGGCTCTGACAAATAATGCATTGAAGTATAATTTGCTTGCAGAGCATGTATCATTATTTTTCCCAAACAGTCGATCCAGTTCTTCTGCCTTTTCTGCATTTTGAAAATGGATAAGGGAGGGCTGTTTTAATTTTAACTGCATCCGTTTCAAAAGTATGAAATAAATATGGAACTATTTTGTTATCCAATTTCCTCGCTGTTCAGTTTTTTTACCTGCTCACTGTGGAGGGAGTGCTAGACCTGCACAGGCTCTTAGTGACCCCGTAGCTGAGATAAAACCTCATTATGGAGAGAGCTGAAGAAAGAACTGGTAACCCCTCAATGATTCTATGTATGCAGTTATTTTCAAACTTCCAAACACTTCACCATCCACGTACACCTTGGAGCCCCTTATGGTAAAGCCGTGTCAGGAAAGGAACGTACAATAAGTACATAAAAATTAGCATAAAATTACAAAATGAATGCACCAATCTGATAATAATTAGACAGCCTGGAAGTTCCCTCACTGAACTGTTAACATTTAAAAAGTGTAGTTGAGAAATTCTGGACTAAGGTGCCTTCAAAACTATTTTCCATATTTTTGAATTTTTTTTTTAACTGGCTGCTCTTGCACTAATTTTAATTTCACATATATAGGTTTTGTCAATGTTCATCTCAAAAGAGAATTTGTCTCCAAGCTGCTGACAGACCTCCTTGTAAATGGAGTTCGGCCTCCGCCGGTAGGGCCAAAGAAGAAGGTATGCAATTTACAAATGAAGAACAGAATATCAGTTTTTTTTTAATAACAGATGTCAGTCTTGGCTCAATGATAGCACTCTTGCCTCTGAGTTACAAGGTCATTGGTTTCAGCCAATATTCCCTGCCAAATGTTGCTGCTGTGTGTAGCTGTTTTTTTTCAATGCGCGGAATCTTTACATACTTGCATGTGGCTGCGAGGCATTGTATTTATTATGCAACAAGGCCTGCACAGTCCCTTCCTAATGCAAACATTAATTCAGAAACTTGAACACACAATTCAACTCTGCACTTCATTGCCGTACTGAGGGAATGTTGCACAGTCTGAAGTGCTGCTTTTCGAATGAGATATTATACTGAGGCCCTGACTCCCTTCTCTGGTGGATCTCATTATTTTGAAGAGGAGCAAGGGAGTTCTCTTAAAATGATTGCCTGAAAGGATGGTGGAAGCAGATTCAATAGTAACTTTCAAAAGGAAATTGGACATATATTTTAAAAGGAACTATTTGCAAGACCTCAGGGAATGTGCAGAGGAGTAGGACTAATTGAATAGCTCTTCCAAAGAGCCCACCTAGACATGATGGCTTCGTCTGTCCTGTTGTGTTTCACCTGGTGCCTTGGCTGACATTTATTCTTCAACTAATACCTAAAAGCAGCCGATTTTAGTTATCTAATTGCTGTTTATGAGACCATGATATGTGCAATTTGGTTACTGCATTTTCTACATCATGATAGTGGTAAATAGTTTTGTCCTTTAAAATGGTTGTTGAAAGATCCACCACTTTATTGACAAGAAAAGAAAAACTTGCATTTATATAATGTATTTTACAACCTCAGGACCTTGCAAAACATTTTACAGCCAATGAAATACCTTTGAAGTGTAGTTCGTGTTATAGAACAGGAAATACCACAGCCAATTTGCACACACCAAGATCCCACAAGCAACAGTGAGATAATGATCAGTTAAATTGTTCTGATGATGTTTATTGAGTGATAAATAGTGGCCAGTCTTTGCATTTCTTTGATCATTGTCGTGGGATCGTTTATGCCCACAAGCGAGGACATGCAGGACTATGATTTAATGTAGCAACCAAATGACTTGCCTTCTGCAGTGCAGCATTCTGCCAGTACTGCACTGTGGAATGGAATGTGAGCCATAACCTTTTGACTTAGAAAGATCTACCACTGAACCAAGGCTGACAATGTATTCATTAGGTATATAGTTTGTAATAATTGAATCAAATTCCACTTTTGTTGCATGGGATTCGAAGAATTTTATTTATATTTAAGGGTCACGTTCTGTGATTCTTTCCAGAATTCTCTGGGAATCACCAACTGGTAGCATTGGTGATTTTTGATTAATATTCACTAATGGGGAAATGTAGCTGATTAAATTGTCACATA
This sequence comes from Cetorhinus maximus, assembly GCF_964194155.1. Taxonomy (NCBI): domain Eukaryota; kingdom Metazoa; phylum Chordata; class Chondrichthyes; order Lamniformes; family Cetorhinidae; genus Cetorhinus; species Cetorhinus maximus. The sequence goes on along the minus strand of NC_135888.1, from coordinate 118,308,276 downwards.
ATTTTAAATGTTATGAAGATAAATGTATGGATCTTTACCAGCTTCTGTCAGTCCACCCTTTTTATTACATTTTTAAAACCTTAAAACTGCTGCTTAGAAGCAACATTGGAACAGACATCTTGGGCAGAATTTTTGCCGTCAGCGAGCAGGGGGTGGGGCCCCTGATGTCATCCCGCCCCATTTAAATTTTCAGGAAGGCGGGCCTGCAGCAAAATAAGCTGTGCGCCCACCGACCTGTCAATGGCCAATTGAGGCCATTGACAGGATCATTTATACAATTAAAGGACCTGCCCATCCAACCTTAAGGTTGGCGGGCAGGCCAGGAGCCCTGGTGGCAAATTGATAAAACATGAAACCTCATCCACGGGCGGGATGAGGTTTCATGTAGAGATTTAAAATTTTTAATAAAGTTATTATGTAAATTATGAACATGCCCCATCTCATGTGACATTGTCACATGAGGGGGACATGTTAGGGAATTTTTTTTTCTATTTTTAATCTTTTTCAAAGTGGAAGCGATCTCCCTGAGGCAGCACTTAGCCTCAAGGAGATGTGCACTCTTTCATGCACATGCGCGAAAGTGCGTACTCTTGCTTTTAGGGAATTCCCCCCCCCCCCCCCCCCCCCCCGCGCCTGCACAGGAAGCGCATGGTGCTTCCCATCGGACATCATGCTGGGCGGGCCTTAATTGGCCCGCCCACATAAAATGGTGGCGGGGCCCGCTTCTCCGGTGGGGATCATCTCCCCGCCCAACAGGCAGAAAATTCTGCCCCTTGTGTCAAGCTTCAACAGCCATTGTGGAAAGTAATAATCCCCAATCATGCTACAGCATGATATCACAGAATCATGATATCACATCAAAACAGCAAAAGCAACGAAAGAAAATCAATAAAAGCAAAGGAGAAAAAAAGGAAGACATGGTTGCAGAAAAGGACAGCAAAACAGAGAAACACGCTTCGAGGAGGCGATGGCGTAGTGATATTGTTGCTGGAGTAATAATCCAGAGACCCAGGATAATTCTCTGGGGACCCTGGTTTGAATCGTGCCATGGCAGATGGTGGAATTTGAATTCAATAAAAATCTGGAATTAAAAGTCTAATGATGACCATGAAATCATTGCCGATTGTTGTAAAAACCCATCTTGTTCACTACTGTCCTTTAGGGAAGGAAATCTGCTGTCCTTACCTGGTCTGGCCTACGTGTGACTCCACACCCACAGCAATGTGGCTGACTCTGAAATGAAACTCTGAACAAGGGCAACTAGGGATGGGCAATAAATGCTGGCCTAGTCAGCGACGCCCACATCCCGTAAATGAATTTTAAAAAAGCACGAAGGAACCATAACATAGAAGACAGTGAAGAAGAAAGAATTTGAATTTATACAAAGCCTTTCATGTGCTCAGGATATCCCAGAGTGTTTGATGGAAGACTAATTATTTTTGAGATTTAGTAACTTGTTATAGAAACAAACATTGCAGCCAATTTGTACATAGCCCCAAAAACGGCAATGTGATGATTGTATTTCTTCAGCACTGACTGTTGGTCAGGACAACAGGAAAAATTCCCTGCTCATTTTCTAAACCGTGCCATGGAATCTTTTATGTTGATTTGGATAGATATTAATGGTATCAAATAGATAGTAAGCAACTCACCTGAAAGACAACATTTCTAACAATGCAGCACTCCTTTAATTCACTGAAGTACCAGCCTGGGCTGCCACATTCAAGTCTAGTAGAATTTCCTGAAGTGGAAGTGCTACCACTGAGTTAAGCTAAAACAAGAGTGTTAAAAACATGCTGTGGCATAATGTGAGAGAGCTAAGCAGAATGGCTTGCAGTCAGAACATTGGGGCGGGTGGTGTGGGTGTTAGCAAACAGCAGAGGAATATCACAAACAGAAATTAAGTTGCACACACAAAGTTGTTCCCCACATATAGCTTGGTCAAGAATTGCAGAAGTGGACTTCTGTTTTGCTGAACCATAATTTCAACCACAGCCATTCAGTACAATACCCTTTAAAGGAGAGTTAAGGCTTATTTTCCTTGAATTTCCTCTTTGCCGCATGAATCATATGCTAGCATACCAAAGCTTTTGGGTCAGTCGTGGCTTAATAAGTAGGATCCTCGCCTCTGAGTTGAAGGTTAAGGTTTCAGGTCCTATTGCAGGGCTTGAGCACAAAAGTCGAGGCTGACACTCCAGTGCAGTACTGAGGAAGTACTGCATTGTTGGGGAAGACACCTTTTGGTTAAAACAAGGCCCAGTCTACCTCCTCAGATGGATATAAAAGATCACGTGGCATTATTTTGAAAAAATAATCACTTCACACATTGGTACTACAATGCCATCATATTGCCATTGCTTATTTGATGTTTGTATCTGCTGTAATTTACGTTACTAAGTTAATTTATCACATGGAGGTTTGAGACCCTTGTTCTATGCTTGACTTAATCTCTGGTCCTCGCTTTTGGAGCAAGCCTCAAAATTTGGTATTAATATTGCATTGCATATAAGTACTTATTCAGATACATTTTCTTTGTAGGTGGTGGTAGATTTCTCCTCTCCCAATATTGCCAAAGAGATGCATGTGGGCCATTTGCGATCGACCGTCATTGGAGACAGCATGTGCCGCTTGTTTGAATATGTGGGTTATGACGTTCTAAGGTCAGTGAAAATGAGTAATTTTGCGCATGAATGAATCCCACTTCATTCATGGGGAAGTTATTAACCCAGTCTCATAGATTTACTCTCCAAAGTTTGAACACTAATACAGAAGCAAAATACTGCAGATGCTGGAAATCTGAAATTAAAAACAAAATGCCTGGAAATACTCAGGTCTGGCAACATCTGTGGAGAGAAAAACAGAGTTAATGCTTCAGGTCTATGAACTTACATCAGAACTGAGGAAAGTTTGAAATGTAATAGGTTTTGAGCAAGCGAAAGGGGGTAAGAAAAGCAAAAGGAGAGGTCTGTGATAGGGTGGAGGGTAGAAGAGATTAAGTGTCAAAATGTTTCTTGGTTCAAAAGCCAGAAGGGATGATAATGGGTAAAGAAACAGCATCAGCTTAGATTTTAAAATTTTGTTTTAAGGGTAGAAAAGGAGTTGTGGTGAATGGTTGTTTATTCAAACTGGAGGCTGGTTGGCAGTGGTGTTCCCCAAGAGTCAATGCTAAGAGCACTTTTTTTATATATATAAATGACTTGGATATTGGAATTCAGAGTAAAATTTCAAAATTTGCCGATGATACCAAACTTGGAGGTGTGGCAAACAGTGAGAATGGTACCAGTCGACTGCAACAGAACATAAATAGGCTCACAGAATAGGCAGATTAGTGGCAGAGGTGGCGGGCCCTGTCAATCACGCTGGCAGGGAGGAAAAAGGAAGACACATCAGAAGCACTGCTCTGGAAGGTTGCATCATCAGAACAGATGCAATGGAGATGGAGAAACTGGGAAAATGGAGTGGAGCCCTGTCCGTGGGTTTGTAGCAAATATTAGTTGATAGCCTATTTCTAGAGATGGGGACAGAGAAGTCAGGGAAGGGAAGAGCCAGAAATGAGCCATGTGAAGGTGAGAGAAGGCTGGAAGTTGGAAACAAAGTCAATGAAATCTTCCAGTTTATGGCAAGAGCAGGAGGTGGCACCGATCATCAAAGTACCAGAACAAGAGATGAGGGTGTGGGCCCAAGTAGAACTGAAATAATGAATATTCCGCATAGCCCACAAAAAGACAGGCATAGCTAGGACCCATATTGCTATCCATAGCAACACCAGTTGTTTGGAGAAATCTCCCATGTATGCTGGAACTCATCAGGTAGAGGCAACTACACAGGCTTGAACACGTTCACAACATGGAAGATGGTTGCGCCCCCAAGGATTTTCTGTATGGCGATGCAGCCGGAGGCAGAAGACCAATAGGACACCCAAAGCTCCATTTTAAGGATGCTGGCAAGTGTGACATGAAGACCATGAACATTGATTTTTCACACCTGGGAGACACTCCCCAAGGACAGAGACAAATGGTGATATCATCTGTGGGCCAGTATGCACCACCGTGACAATCAATGGCTACTGCAGCTTAATCACAGGCACTAACACTGAAAACATCAACCCACAACGACACTTGATAAACACTCCTTTTGCGGTATGCTCCTTCGATAACACCCTCCAAACTTGCAACCTGTACTACCTAGAAGGATTTGGACAGCAAATGCATGGGAACACCACCACCTGCAAGTTCCTCTCCAAACCACACAACATCCTGACTAGGAACTATATCACCGTTTCTTCATTGTTGCTGGGTTGACGTCCTGGAACTGCCTCCCAAACAGCACTGCGGGTGTACCTACACCCCAGGGACTGCAGCAGTTCAAGAAGGTGCCTCACTATCATCTTCTCAAGGGCAATTAGGGATGGGAAATAAAAATGCTGCCCTCGCCAGGGATGCTTACATTCTGTTATTAAACTTGTGGCTGAACCTGCCTCACACGGGTTGGTCTCTTCAGCCATCAGCAAAATGTGCCTTATGAAGCTACGGCACCCCCAGTGGATTTGATTTGCTGTATATCCATCAGCTTACACAGATGGAAGAATGCTGATGACTATTAAATAAGCACAATGGCATGACTTATATGCCACACTTTACTGTAGCTGAGGTTATGAAATGAACGTTATGGAAATATTTTGAAATGCCTTTGAAATTCTACCTTATCACAACCCTTTTTAAATTGCATCTTTGTTGATTTCAGGCTAAATCATGTTGGTGACTGGGGAACACAATTTGGTATGTTGATTGCTCACTTGCAGGACAAGTTTCCAGATTACCTGATCGTTTCCCCTCCAATTGGCGACCTTCAGGCCTTCTATAAAGTAGGTTTCCTCTCGTGCTGTACAAGGTGTTTAGACATTAATTGTCCAGTCATAGATGTGAGCTTGGCAAAGTAACTTTAATGATATAGCAATATTACAATTGTTGATGTCTCATGCCACTGCTCAGGTACGGTGGTAAAAATATATATTTTTTTGCTTAAACATTTCCTCTTCCCTCCCAGACATCCTATTTTCCTCTTTTCCCAAGGTTTTCTTTTCCCTGCAAGGCTTCTACACGTTTTCTGTCTTTACTTCTTTTACTTTCTTTCTCAAGTGAGATAACTGACTGACCATCTGCTATCTCCCTTTGAAGGCGCACAGCCATGACAAACTATTTTATGTCAAAATGTTTAAACTGCTTCAAGCATTCATAACCCTTTGCTTTCTCTTGCCAAACTACTTCAGCTTTTAAAAAAATATTCTTGGGCCATGGGCGTTGTTGGCAAGGCCAGCATTTATTGTCCATCACTGGCTACCCTTCAGAAGCTAGTGATGAGATGGCAACTTGAGCCGCTGCAGTCCATGAGGTGGAGGTGCCACCACAATGATAGGGAGTTTCAGGATTTTGACACAGTGAAGGAGCGGCATTATAAGTCCAAGTCTGGATGTTGTGTGAATTGGGGGAGAACTTGGAGATGATGATATTCCCATGCAACGACTGCCCTTGTCCTTCCAGGTAGTAGAGCTTGTAGGTTTGGGAGATGGGATACCAAGGATATCAAGTGGCTAACGTAATGGAAGAAGAACTTCGGATCCAATAATGCAGCTTTCAGTGATGTGGAAACTGATTGGAAATGGGAGTTGTTTTGAACAGAAACTGACTGGACCAGGCATATAAATACTGTGGCTACAAGAACAGGTCAGAGGCTGGGAAATCTACAGTGAGCAATTCACCTCCTGACTCCCCAAATCCTGTCCACCATCTTCAAGGCTCAAGTCAGGAGTGTGATGGAATACTCTCCACTTGCCTGGATGAGCACAGTCCCAACAGTGCTTAAGCTTGACCCCCATCCAGGACAAAGCAGCCCGCTTGATTGGCAACCCATCCATCACTTTAAACATTCACTCCTCCACCACTGTGCACAGTGACAGTAGTGTGTGCCATCTATAAGATGCACTGCAGTAACTCACCAAGGCACCTTCAACAGCACCTTCCAAACCCATTACTTCTACCACCTAGAAGGAAAAGACCATTAGATGCATGGGAACATAGCCACCTGCAAGTTCCCCTCCAAACCGCACACCATCCTGACTTGGAACTATATCACTGTTACTTCACCGTCACTGGGTCAATATCCTGGAACTCCCTTCCTAACAGCACTGTAGGCGTACCGACACCACATGGCCACACAAGAAGGCAGCTCACTGCCACCTTCTCAAGGGTAGTTAGGGATGGGCATTAAATGCTAGCCTATCCAGCCACACCCCATGAAAGAATAAGAAGACGACTGGGAACATCTAAAACTATAATCTCGTGCATTAATTAGGTTAATGCATAAATCTTTATCAAAGCAAAGTATCAACAAAATGTGTGCAACCAGTTTTGACATTTGGCTTGATCTGTTGTTCTGTGAGATATTTATAATTTATAGACTGATATTAGGTCAAGGTCTTGTGAAAATAAGGAAAATTACCTGTATGCCACCAACAGCTTTGCAGGAGTCCTTGGGGATGGAGATAAGGGTGACCTTCCTGATTCTTCCCTCCCAAGTTTTCCTAAAAATTCATAGCCGCAATCAGAAACTTGCCTTTTATCATATTGAAAAATTCATTAAGCTTGCTCTTCTTGGTGTGTTGTGTTGAGTTGGAACTTGATGAGAGAAAAATACTGCAATTTTATCATTAACTTTCACCTGTTGAATGTTAACTGCATTCATATTGCACCCTGAAGTAAATGTAATTTGTCCAGACCTTCTATAGTAGTCAGCAGTTAATTAATTTGAAGTAAATTTTATCATAGCAGTAAAGCCATTCATTTTGCCCCATCATTCATTGTTTAGTTGAGTTAATAGTTTCACATTTTAAATGGTGAATGATGATTATGTTGGACTAATTGCATGGAAATAAGCTCACCTAGGTGATCGTGATCTGTTCGAGCAGCTTTATTATCTTAACTGCAAGATGGCATTGCCATTGTAGTCACTGTCACTTGCTCGTCAGTCTCATTTATGCACAAATTTTATGCCTGATCAATTTTGGCTGAATGGAAGGTGCCTTTTTATGGTTGTCAAGACAACGCTGAATGCTCCATTAAGATGTCATACTGTACAAACTTTGCTGAAAAGCTAAATTTGTGGTGTGCTGACTGCAGATTACTGGAATTTAATCTTCAATTATTGGGATATAATAGTGCTTTATATTCATAGAGTCACGGAATATGCAGCACAGAAACTCATCTGGTCCGTGGCAGTGTTTATGTTATACATGAGCTTCCTCACACCCCTCTTCATTTACACCTATCAGCATAATCTCTTATTTCTTTCTCCCTCGTGTGTTTAGCAGGCTCTTGCTTAAATGCATCTCTGCTATTCCCTTCAGCAACTTCCTGTGGCAGAGTGTTTCAGGTTCTTATCACTCTCTGGGTAAAGAGGTTTCTTCTGAATTCCTTCTTGGATTTATTAGTAGCGATCTTACATTTGCGGCCCCTTGTTTTGGTCTTGCCCGCAAATAGAATCTTCTCTATGCCTACCCTGTCTAACTTCTCAGTTCTAGTATTATTCTAATAAATATTTTTTTGCAATTTCTCGAGTGGCAAAATGTTCTTTTATATAATAAGGAGCCCAGAACTGTTCGCAGCACTTCAGGTGTGGTCTAACCAAGGTTCTGTGCAACTCTAACATAATTTCTCTGCTTTTCAATCTGACCCCTCTAGAAATGAATCCCAGTGCTTAATTCAGCATCAAAATTTATAAAGTTTAAAGCTGTATTATAGCCAAAAGTTGAGCACTCCTGTCCTTTTTTAATGTTTTAAAATTCTCAGCGATTGTCATGTGTTTACAGGAATCCAAGAAGAGATTTGATGAGGAGGAAGCCTTTAAGAAGCGGGCATATGAGTGTGTGGTACTGCTACAGAGCCACAATCCAGAAATTATTAAGGCTTGGAATATGATCTGTGACGTTTCTCGGAAGGGTAAGCTAAAAATCAAGTTAAAGCAGCCCAACAAAGGAAAGGATTTAGCTGGGATTTGTCAAGAAGGGTAAACGCAGTTCTTTGCGGGACAATAGAGGAACTTTTTAGTTCGACAGTTGAAGCTTTCAATGCTGAAATTAGTCTTTTTTAGGTAAGGATATCAAGGCATAAGGATCAGAGATTAATAAATATGGTTTAGGTACAAATCAGCCATGATCTAATTTAACGAGGGCTGAATGACCCTACTCCTTTTCCTATGTTCCTGCAGTAGTATTTGTCAGAAACATTATCTACTTCTAGTGTCTTTCCTGTATTATGGAAAATCCTGTTTTTTTCAAAGTGCATGTCTGATGAAATTAATGTGCAGTTTCTCACGTGACATTCATAAAGCAAACATTGGATTAGTTGATGGGTTAAAACAGTGCGCTATTTTTATAACTTTTGTTTGTATCTTACAGATAGGGCCTATGAGGTTAGGATGCTGTCCTTTGTCAAACACTAGGATGGATTTAATAGCTTGTGGCTCCAGTCTAACTTCCTAGAGTGAAGGTGTACCCTGGGTCTTTGTGGGAGGTTCCAGGTCGTATGAGATTCCACCAGTGGATTACAGACTGCATGGCAACCCCTGAATTCTAATCCAAATCAATACATCACCCTTTCCACTTGGTATAAGTCCCACAGTGGGGAAGTATATTTAAGAGTGACAGTTGTACAGGTGTCCCTGTTGCAGGGGCTGCTTGTTTTCTTTTGAGTTAACCCTAAAGCCACAGGCTAGGCTTGCAGGGGTTGAGAGGAGGTCTATGAAGGCAGGTTATGAAGGGTTTTCAAATGGCTGGCCCTGGTTTTCAACTTGTACCAAGAGGTATGTGGAGCAGGCCTAGTTCCAGTCCATAATCCCTCAGAGTTGGTTTGTATCAAATTTAAGTTTGTATCTTAAAAGTTATCCAGCCTATTAGCTGGAAAGATGTTGGGGACTGATGGAAGAACTTTACCAATTAAAGTAGGACACTATCTGTGTATGCAACATTTTATGTTCTACAGCTGTTAAAGAATGCAATCCAGCTGTGCGGCTTGCTGCAAAGAGCTCCATAGCTAGGCATTCTTGTGTTGACTCTAAGCGGAGGAGGAATGATAGTGTGCCATTGGTGCACACTATGGGTGTGGTTTTGGACTATAGGATTTTAAGCCACTTCAGTGCCACATCACCAAAGACTATTGTCACAGCATGGCGAGTATCCTGCTTTTAGGGCCACTACCCTTTTGTTGCACATCTCCATTTGAGACCAATCTGGTTGCCAGTATTTTATAGTTATGTTCATAAGGTGAGCAATGAGTGGGATCTTTGCTTTTTTTTTTGTATGTTCGTGTGATTAAGTCTGTGAAAGTGTCTGGAATGGTGCTCATCTCTTCCAAGTGGGGATAGAGTTTCAGCAGGAGCATTGCCAGTTTAGGGAGTAGGGGCTTACGGAGCTCAGCTAGCTAGAGATGTTCTCAAATTACAGCTTTATACTGCCATATAGATCTCCTTGGCTTTTCCCATTAATAGTGTAGCTTCCCAAGTGTGTTGGGAGAGAGAGGAAGGTTGACAGATTGCTGTGATGTTTTGTTTAGGGTAATCTGGGGCTTAGAGGTGTTTAGTAAAGCATGGAAGTCTGCAGATTTCTTTTTGATTTCATTGCAATCAGAGGATACTTCTTCCTGCTTTCCTCATTGATACGAGTGTTCTCTCCTGCCTTTTGTTATTTGGTGTACACCAGTCGTTTTCTCATTTTGAGTGCCTTTCCTCATGTTTTTAATTATTTTTTGTAGAATTCCAGAAAATTTATGATCATCTGGATATAAAGCTGATTGAAAGGGGTGAATCGTACTACCAAAGCATGATGAATGACGTTGTTAAGTTGTTTGAGGAGAAAGGTAAAATGAGACTGGAATAGAGAATGCTGGAACTCCTGTTTAATTAAATAAAAATTGCTCTGAAATTTCTCTCATAAGTTGTATCTTTTATACACAGTTTTTTGAGTCATCACTGTTTTAAAAATTTAGATTTTTAAGGCCCAAATGTCACTCCTTGCTCTCATATTAACTGAAATTTGCTGTTTTATTTTTCTAAAAACTGTCTTTTCTTAATTAAATAACTAAATTTGCTCTCCAGTTGTCAATGAAAGTGAACTCGTTAAAGTCCTTTACGCCCATGACATTTTTCTTCTGATAGAGAATCAACTCGCCTGTCCTTGACTTTTGGGCTGAAATTCAATAGAAGGAGTCAGATAATATATGCATAATTCATTGGATAATATATGGTGGATAACTGGGAGTGATTTCAAGTCAATCTAGTCTATTCCTGTTAATTCAAAGCTGCTTAATTTAAACTTTTTAGTGTATATAAAAAGAACAGAATTATCAGACATTGACTATAAACTTACTGAGAAAGTCACATTATATTATAAGTGATGCTTGTCCAGTTTGTAATTGTCTCTAAATATGGAGGTTGGATTGCGCCTAATGAAATAAAAACAAAGTGCTGGACTGGCAGCATCTGTGGAGAGAGAAACAGAGTTAAAGTTTCCAGTCCAATATGACTCTCTTTCAGAACATATTGAACGGGAAGCATTAACTGTTTCTCCCCCCACAGATGCTGCCAGACCTGCTGCGTTTTCCCAGCACTTTCTGTTTTTATTTCAGTTCTCCGGCATCCCTAGTATTTTGCTTTTATTACGCCTAATGAACACTCCTCATATTTCCTGTGAACTTCACAGGGATGCTTTTGTTCAGATTGGGTCCTTTATTTTTGTACTTTTTTGCCAACAGTTATCTACAGGCGGTACAGTCAACAGAGGTGAAATGTGACAAAATCCTGTCTGAAATATATAAGAGTATTGAGCCATTGCATGCAGGTTTATTAACTATTTTAAAATTGCCTGAGAAAATAAGTATAACCAGGAGAGCTTTGTTTTGTGTTGTCACTATCCAGACGGCTAAACCCAGGTTGCATCATTTATTCTGACAGGTATGATACAGCTTGACGAAGGCCGAAAGATTGTTTTCCCACCAGGATGCTCGTTGCCCCTAACAGTGGAAAAATCAGATGGAGGGTACACATATGACACGTCAGACTTAGCGGCGCTTCGACAAAGGATTTTTGGTGAAAAGGCTGATATGATTATCTATGTTGTGGATAATGGGCAGGTGAGTTTGATTCTTCAGTGCATTGCTGCTGCCTTATCCCTCATATATTTGTGTTAAAACAGGAAAGCACTTTGAAGTTGATTTCATTCACTCTTTTGGGATTTCAGCTTCATTCCTTCAAAAAGAAATCTGTAGATTGATGTTGACAGTCAGTAACTCTATAAAAATATATATAGGGCATGGAAAATGGAAACCATATAGTCAATCCTGGATTGTTCATTTCTTAGGTTGTGCATCAGAACTGGAAAATGTTTAAATTCTCTAACGTTGAAAAGCCTCACCTGTTGAGCACAAAAGTAATAAAGGTGAATTACTGATGGATCGAGTAAGTGGAGTATAATAAATAGCATTTGCATGTGAGTGTAAAATTCTCATTTAAATATTATAAGCAAGTAGCCCCTCCACTGACGAGATTATTCTAATATCTGCATTGTCACTGTTATTCTGATGTGTGTGTGAATGAGAACTGAGCATCAGGTGGTTGCCAGGAATTATCATTCTTTCAATGTTGTAAATTGCTTGTATTCCCATGTTGTGATCCTAATCATGTTTTACCTTCCATCCCAGAGTGTCCACTTCCAGACAGTCTTTGCTGCAGCCCAGATGATTGGATGGTATGACCCCAAAAAGATCAGAGTGGAGCATACTGGATTTGGTGTGGTGTTGGGTGAAGATAAGTAAGTGCTCTTAATTCCTGTTTTCATGGTTTTCTGGCACCTAATGATCCTTTGACTATTGAATTATGGTTCTCCTCCAAAAACCTTGTGTCATACTTATTTACATTTTTAAAAGTGATTTGGAGCCTCTGAAACAATAGTGTGGTGGGGTAACATATGGAAGTTTCACCTCTCAGAACTAAGGTTAAGTTCTCCTAAAACAAAGATTAAAAGTTTGCTCTTTCTACTAGGTGTAAGGGCCTAATATGGAGTGGGTTTTGCCCCTTTCCACCCAGGGCCCACAGACTGCAAGTCAGGACAAATTGACTATCACTCAGGCAACAAAAGTGGAAACATAAGGAGTGTAGGCGCAATAAGAGTAAAATACTGGGGATGCTGGAGAACTGAAATAAAAACAAAGTGCTGGGAAAACTCAGCAGGTCTGGCAGCATCTGTGGAGAGGAAAAAACAGAGTAAATGCTTCCAGTTCACTATATTCCAAAAAAGAGACATATTGGACAGGAAACTTTAACTGTGAAATAAAGTTGAGGAATCCATACTGATGAGAAGGTAGCCTTTCACAATGGAGTAACATTGTTGGGCAGTAGGGAGAACTTGAATGTTGCCTCGGTGAATAACAGAACTAGAAAAGCATTTAAACCCCCATCACACACAAGCATGTTTACAAAAAAATTCACTGTTCTACCTGCCCAAAACAGCCCGTAACACATTTCGGGGTTCTCTCAGCTTTCTTGGAACTAGGAACATTAAGAATAATGATTGGGTCTTGTATATGTTTAGCAATAACAAAAGAACACGCGGAAATTTGTTTTTTTTGTGTCAACATTTTACTTTGACATTTGTTCACAGAAAGAAGTTCAAAACACGGTCAGGTGAAACTGTGCGATTGGCTGACCTACTGGAAGAGGGTCTCAAAAGATCAATGGATAAACTATTGGCAAAGGAACGAGAGAAGGTAATGACTTTTAGTCATACCACAGACTTTGTTACTTGCATTTTTTTAGTTTCTCATAAACTTAAAAGAAGCATGTGGCAAGCTGGTGTGAGATTTGATGTATTCATACGAATCAGGAGCAGGATTAGACCTCTTGAGCCTCCTCTGCCATCCAATAAGATCATGGCTGATCTAATTGTGGTCTCAACTCCACATTCCTGACTACCCCCATATCCTTTGACTCCCTTGTTAGTCAAGAATATATCTTCCCCTGCCTTAAAAATATTCAATGACCCTGCCTCCGTTGCCCTCTGGGGGAAGATAGTTCCAAAGACCAGTGACCCTCTGAGAGAATAAGATTCTCCTCATCATGAAGGCAGTGAGATTCCTTGTTCAATGTTCTTAACCTTCCCTGCTGTTTATTTATCACAAATCATATTTGGGCCTTATGTTGTAGGAATAATACTCTTCAGATTATGGCAACTTACATTTATACAGCACCTTCAACGTAGGGAAGTGTCCCAAGGCTCTTCAGAGGTGTGTCATTAAATAAAGTTGGCACTGAGCCAAAGAGGTGGATATTAGGGTGTTTGCTTATAGATTTAGATTTAAAGCGGGTCTTAAAGGAGCAAAAAAGGTGTTGAGCTAATAGGTTTAAAGAAGGAATTCCAGAGTTCAGTGTCTAGACTGTTGATGTCATGGCTGTCAATGGCAGGATGAATAGAGTTGGGGGGTGTGATGCTCAAATGCAGAGGGAGTTACAGAGAGGAGAAAGGCAAGACCATGGAGGTTTCTTTTTTTAAAACATAAACAGAAAATATTTGAAAATAGTCAAGTCAGTCAACATCAGTGGAAAGGATGTCAAGTCAGTGTTTCAGATGCTTCAGAACTGGAAAAAATGAAAGCTGAGCAATAAAAAAAGAACATAACAAATGGAAGGGAGCGGGGAAAAACAAACATACGTACAGATACGGTAGTAGAATGACCTGTCAAGTATTTAAGAAGGAAAACAAGGTGATTAAATGGCTGAATTGGTATTAAGAAGCATAATAAAAGAAATTGAGGACATTTAATAGACAGAGAATGTGTGAATGTGGTGGCAGTGGGTGTAAGGCAGGTCTGAAGTGGAAACAGCGTGGCCTGGCAAAGTGGAAGAGAATGTACTCTTCTCCAGCTCCTGAATTACACTTCACTCTGCTTGCCTCTTCCATTCCTGGGCTGAATAGCCTCTTCCTATACTATAGATTTCTATAACCCTTGGTAATTGTTATGGACTAATGTTGAAGATCATAAATTTGCAGTGTCTCAGGTACTTTGTTTGATTATGATCTGTTGGCATTGAATACAACTGTTGTTCATAATGTTTTTGTTTTTGCCTTCCTGTTATAGGTTTTGACACCTGACGAGCTTAAGGCAGCAAAAGAAGCCGTTGCATTCGGATGCATCAAATATGCTGACCTTTCTCATAATAGGATTAATGACTATATCTTCTCCTTTGACAAAATGTTGGATGACAGGGGAAACACAGCAGCCTATTTGCTGTATGCCTTCACTAGAATCAGGTGAGACACCCCTGAGGAAATGTTATTCTTTATAGGATACAGTAGTGCCTGTGAGCATACTGGTCTATCTCCTCACATCGTTCAAATGTCCCATGTCAATGAGCAACTCAGTGGAACAGCAGTTGGTATTATTACTTAATTGTGCCACAGCAGTGGTAGTATGTGCATCTATGTCCTTGTTAGAGAAATATATTGAGTTTTTGGGACCCCCCCCAAATCAAAATGCTTTTTGAGAAGAATTCAAATCCTTCTCCAATGGAGCAAAACGCAATAAGTTGCCATCTCACACCTCTTCGGCCTGCATAAGCAAAGGTTGGTGTGTGACATAAGGGACATGCAGAAACACAATAAAATGGTGGAGAGGTTTGCACCCGTGTCTTCTTTGGCCGTTTAAGAAATTGTGAAATCTCGACCCTATTTGCAAGCTAAATCTTAAAACAAGCCTCATGGATGAAATCATTTTCTGTCTTTTTAAAGCAGATAAGTACAATAGCATTTGAAACTTCAGTATCTAGGTTGCACCACTAGAGGTTCTCAGCAAGCTGTAGAAAAGCATTGGTTTGTACCATGATCAGGTATTGAGGTGCAATTTTGAAAGTTTTTTATTCCCTTCTGTTCATCCAGGTGCTGCAGAAACTTGGGCATTTATCTAAAGACTGAACTGTTGTAAACAGAAATCTAAACTAACAGATTACTTTTTTTCTTAATTCTATCATGGGATCTGGGCGTCGCTGGCAAAGCCAGCATTTTTTGCCTATCCCTAGTCGCCCTTGAACTGAGCAGCATGCTAGGCCATTGCAGAGGGCAGTTAAGAGTCAACCACATTACAGTGGGTCTGGAGTCACATCTAGGCCAGACCAGGAAAGGATACCAGATTTCCTTCCCTAAAGAACCAGATGGGTTTTTATGACAATCAATAGTTTCATGGTCACCATTACTGAGATCAGCTTTATACTCCAGATTTAATAACTGAATTCAAATTCTGCCAGCTGCCATGGTATGTCCTGTACACAAAAAGCAGGACATATCCAACCCAGCCAATTACCGCCCCATCAGTCTACTCTCAATCATTGGTAAAGTGATGGAAGAGGTCATCAACAGTGCTGTCAAGCAGCACCTGCTTAGCAATAACCTGCTCGATGATGCTCAGTGTGGGTTCCACCAGGGTCACATAGCTCCTGACCTCATTACAGCCTTGGTTCAAACATGCACAAAAGAGCTGAACTTCAGAGGTGAGGTGAGAGTGACTGTCCTTGACATTAAGGCAGCATTTGACAGAGTGTGGCATCAGGGAGCCTGAGCAAAACTGGAGTCAAGGGTATCAGGGGAAAACTCTCCACTGGTTGGAGTCATACCCGGCACAAAGGAAGATGGTTGTGGTTGTTGGAGGTCAATAATCTCAGTTCCAGGACATAGCTGCAGGAGTTCCTCAGGGTAGTGTCTTAGACCCAAACATCTTCAGCTGCTTCGTCAATGACCTTCCCTCCATCATAAGGTCAGAAGTGGAGATGTTCTCTGACGCTTGCACAATGTTCAGCACTATTCACGATTCCTCAGATATTGAAGCAGTCCATGCCCAAATGCAGCAAGACTTGGACAATATCCAGACTTGGGCTGACAAGTAACATTCGCGCTGCACAAGTGCCAGGCAATGACTATCTTCAACAAGACGGAATCTAACTATCGCCCCTTGATATTCAAAGGCATTACCATCGCTGAGTGCTCCACTGAATGATCAACATCCTGGGGGTTACCATTGACCAGAAACTGAACTGGACTAGCCATATAAATACTGTGGCTGCAAGAGCAGGTCAGAGGCTAGGAATCCTGCAGCAAGTAACTCACTGCCTGACTCCCGAAAGCCTGCCCACCATCTACTACAAGGCACAGGTCAGGAGTGTGATGGAATGCACTCCACTTGCCTGGATAAGTGCAGCCCCAACAACAGTCACAAAGCTTGACACCATCTAGGACAAAACAACCTGCTTGATTGTCACCCCATCCACAAACATTCATTCCCTCCACCACCGACGCACAGTGGCAGCAGTGTGTACCATCTAAAAGATGCACTGCAGGAACTTCCCAAGGTTCCTTAAGACAGCACCTTCCAAATCCATGACTGCTGTCATCTAGACAGACAAGGGCAGCAGACACATGGGAACACCACCACTTGGAAGTTCCCTCCAAGCCACTCAGCATCCTAACTTGGAAATATATCGCCGTTCCCTCACTGTCGCTGGGTTAAAATCCTGGAACTCGCTCCCTAACAGCACTGGGTGTACCTAAACCTAAAATTGGCAGCAATAGTTCACCACCACCTTCTTAAGGGCAATTAGGGCTGGGCAATAAATGCTGGCCTAGCCAGCAATGTCCATATCCCATTACTAATCCAGCAACATTAACAGTAACATGCCTAACTTTTCAGCCACTTTAATCTGTGGTAGTAATATCTCCTTTTTATTTCTGTCTTCCTAGCTATTCTAACTTCTAAAAAATATATCTTTGTTTCAAGTTACAAACAGAAAATACGAGAGCCCATCAGATACACTGTTTATTTAAACATATTCTCAGCATATCCTGTTATTACCTATTTGACCGAGGGTGGAATCGGGGAGCCCTTGTAAAATTGAAGTCAGGGAGAAATCTTTCCATTAGTTGGAGTCATACATAGTACAAAAGAAGATGGTTGTGATTGATGGAAGTTGATCGTTTCAGCTCCAGGACAATGTTGCAGGAGTTCATCAGGGCAGTGTCCAAGGCCTAACCATCTTTAGCCACTTCATCAATGATCTTCCCTCCATCATAAGGTCAGAAGTAGGAATGTTGTCTGGTCATTGCACAGTAGCCAGTCCTACTCATAACTCCTCAGGTAATGAAGCAGTTCGTTGGGGAACATGGAGTCTTGGGCTATGAAATGGCAAGTAATACTCACATTACACAAGTGTCAGGCAAAGCACCATCTCAAAAAAAAGAGTTTACTCACCTTTCCTAGACTTTCAACAGCATTGCCATCATCAAATATAAACCATCAGCATCCTGCAGGTTGTCATTGATCAGCCATATAAATACAGTAAAATCTGTGTTACCCAGCTCAGTGAATGGGCGATGCTGGTTAATCAAAAATGCTGGTTAACGGAGTTACATTACATTACAAGACAAGGTGCTGTTTTATCTTTGAGGGGCTGAGGGATAGGGGAAGCAGCACAGCAGAGCATCACAGTAAAAACACTACAATTGACACCATCAGACCATCTTTTACAGGAATTTAGCTGTCAGTTTCACTGTTAGTTGCTTTGAGCGCTATATCTTTGTTCAGACACAATAACCAAAACTGACCCAATAATTTAATAATTTCAATGTAATGCCTAAGAACAGCTTCTGCAGATTTACAATCTACTGTTAGTATTATTATATATTTTTAAAGAAGGCATTGTATGAACACTGAAAGTGACCGAATTTTAAAAAGAATCAAGTTGTCAGAAATTCCGGATACCAGAGAGTTCCGGTTGGTAGAATGCTGGACAACACACAGTAAACTGTACTGCAGCTACAAGAGCAGTTCAAAGGCTGGGTATTCTGCGACGAGTGACTCACCTCTAATTCCTCAAAGCCCAGGTCAGCAGTGTGGAACCACTTGCCTGGATTTCCATCAATAGCTCCATCAATACTCAGGAAGCTCGACACCATCCAGGACAAAGCTCCTTCTCGATTGGCACCCCATCCGCCACCTTCAACATTCACTCTCTCCACAACCGTGCACTGTGGTTGCAGTGTGTACCACCTACAAGATGCACTGCAGCAACTCGCCAAGGCTCCTTCAACAACACCTTCCAAACCCATAATCTCTACCACCTAGAAGGACAAGAGCAGCAGGTGCATTGGAATCCCGCACCTACAAGTTCCCCTCCAAGTCTCTCGTTCTCCTGGCTTGGAACTATATCACTGTTTCTTCATTGTTGCTGGATCAAAATCCTGAAAGCCCCTACCTAACCGTATTGTGGGAGTACCTGCAGCAAATGGACCATAGTGGTTCAAGAAGGTGGCCCGCCAACACCTTCTCAAGGGCAATTAGGGCATGGCCAGTAACACCTAAATCCAATCGACGAATAAGAAGAACTGTAGATCTGGAATATTGTGCTGCTGCAGTACTGAAGTCCTGCCACTAGAGACCCCCATTAATCCATGGAAATCAGTTTCCAATAATATTCAGCTTATTGGTTCTTGGCTGTAGTACCAAAAACTAATCCTTCAGTTCTGTATCTTCCCTGTTTCAAATATTTATCCAGTTTTGCCTTAAAAGATATCATGATCTCTGTCTTAACTCCTCCATGTGTTAAAGCACTTCATGTTCCAGCAACCTCCCTAAATTCTGATGAAAGGTCATAGACCTGAAACGTTAACTGTTTTTCTCTCCACAATGCTACCAGACCGGCCGAGTATTTCCAGGACTTAGTTTTTATTTCAATTTCTATCTTACTATTTTAGTCACAACTTTTAATTGATTCTTCTTCACAAACTTCCCAAACAGAGAATATAGGCGTGTTGAGTCCCTTTAGTATTTTAGAACCCTTTATTAAATCTAATTTTAGTCATTTCTGCTTCAATAGAAATAGCTCCAGTATCAACTTTATCCCAGCAAGCTGTAAAAATTAGCCTCTGGGAAATCATAACGTTAATGACTCAAATTTGACTTGCAAGTTCAGTCATAGGATGTCAATCTAGCTATTTGTATAGGTGGTGTTTCTCCTCTCCATGCTTTTCCTGGCTTTGCTGGTTGATCACATGGGTGAAATTAAAATATAGATAACAATGGTTTATGAGAATTAAGCTTATTACATTATAGGGCAGAAAGGAGCAGACTTGTGTTTGATTTCCTGCGCAGCTACTCTCGTGAATAGACTGTCAGGAGAGGAGGGAGCCAGTGAACAGCAGGTTACGGAATGCCATTGATTTGAGAATAGGTCATCCACCTTCTGCTTTCTTGCTGGAGCAATAGTTTCGAAAACCACAAACCTTTTAAAATGACTAGTTGGAATGTTCCCTTCATAATGTTCACACCTAGGTCTGAATCATCCATCCCAGTCTTAACCATGGCAGTCTCTCCTTTACCAGGTCCTACGTGGAATGAGTTTAGAAATGTCACACTGATGGTGTAGTGCATCCCTGAAAAAAAAACCAATGGGTTTCTCAGTATGCAGTGGCAATCTCAGTTTAAATTGTGACATCCTTTGCAGATCCATAAGTCGACTCGCAAACATTGATGATGCAACCCTGCAGAAAGCAGCTGCAGAAACAGCCATTCTGCTAAATCATGAGAAGGAATGGAAGTTGGGTAAATGCATTCTGCGATTCCCAGAAATTATTAACAAGATCTTGGATGACCTGTATCTGCATACCCTCTGCGACTACCTCTTTGAACTGGCCACAACCTTCACAGAATTCTATGACAACTGTTACTGTGTAGAGAAGGACAGGCAGACAGGTGAGAACTGCATTTCAGCACATTGCATTGTTTGTCGTCAGTTTCTGTTTAATAGTGTATTGTTAGAGGGCAACAGTAGTGAATGTCAGCAAAATGCCTTTCAAATGGTATTGGCAAGCAAAGACTTTTGTAACACTTTAAAATGGTCAGGATGTCCCAAAGCACTTCACAGCTAATTAATTTTTTAATAATGTAGTCACTCTTATGTAGGTAAATATACACAGCAAGGTCTCAAACAGCAATGAGATAAACAACAAGACAATCTGTTTTTGACGATGAAGTTTGAGTGAGAAATGTTGATTGACACGCTCAGAGATCTCCTTGACTCCTTTGAATAGTGGTGTGGAATCATTGTTTGACCAGGCCTGATCAGATCAAATGGGACCTTTCTTCAGTGTTGCATCTGAAAGGCAGCATGCATGACAGTGCAGCATTTTTGTTAAAATATTAACTTTATGTGCTCAAACCCTGAAGTGAAGACATTATGGCTTAGAAATGAGCACTACCAACTGAGCTGAGATGACTAGACATGAGGTCTTCAAGTTGAATGAGATTGTGTGGAGATCTGAAAATGCAAATAAGGGTCTTGTATTTTGGACTATTTTAAATACAATGGCTCTTCATATTGGATCCCAAGCTATGAAAGTTAAATTAAGGATGATACTTAAACAAAAGTATAGGGCTATGTTCAGTAAAATTCTTACAAAATAATACCTGTTTATGAATCATATACTGCTCAATCTTAACTGATTTTTGAGGCACATTGTGGGGAGTTTTGCTCTGCATCTTAGCTAGTTTGTGCTGGCACTTTCTCACCACTTTTGCACAGTATTTTTCACCACATTAACCCCTCTCAATAAAAGAGAAAGAATGGAAATGTTCATAATTGAGTCTTTTTTTTAAAAGGGCCTTGCTGAAAAGGCTGTTGAGGTTGTAGCTGTGGCTTTAGACACCACCACAGAAATCAATACTTGCAAAATAACTTGCAACGGTTAAATGCAAGTAAGGTTAATCGTACATCATGCTGCTCCCCTATTTCTTAACTGGGGGTATTTGATTTTCTGTGCGTAATTGCCAACTTGTTCACTTAATTTGTCTCCGTTTTACTTCAGGTGAAGTTGTCAAAGTGAACATGTGGCGGATGCTGCTGTGTGATGCTACCGCTGCTGTTATGGCGAAGAGTTTTGCTATCCTGGGAATCAAGCCTGTTCAGAGGATGTAATTTTGTGTTTTGCCTTTGTTGTTGTAGCCATAACTATGAAAACTTTGATGCTGTGTTTCTAAATCTTAAATAAAAACTTAAAGTAAAGATTGTGTGCATTATTAGTATATTGGGGGTAGATAATCACCAAGTTGACGGAAGGAATCAGAGACTTGAAGAAAAGTTCCAGAGCACACCATATGCCCCCTGTATATGATGAACGCAATGTGCTACATATAAGGGACAAGAACTGTCACCTGCAGTATTCCATGTAGTCTCAAACTACAGCTGCACTAGTTTTTACATTCCCTGGAACATGCACTTTTGTTACAAAGTTGGCAGCCCTTTTTGAATGTTGCAGAGGGAGTGTGGAAAGGAAGGCTAACTAACACAAGTATCAGCCACTTTTCACAGGGAATAGAACATGGGAACAGTAGCACCTGCAAGTTACACACCATCCCGACTTGGGAACAGTTGCACCTGCAAGTTACACACCATCCGGACTTGGAACTATACCACTGTTCCTTCACTGTCACTGGATTAAAACCCTGGAACTCCCTAACAGCATTGTGCGTGTACCTACACCGCATGGACTGAAGCAGTTCGAAGGTGGTGGTGAGCGGCTTTCTCAAAGACAATTGGGGATGGGCAATAAATGCTGGCCTTGCCAATGACACCAATATCCCAAGAAAGAAAAAAAAGCTTGTTAGCAGTACAGTATTTGTTGACGGTTTAAAAACTCAAAATTCCCAAAATTAAAACGTCGTACAACCCTGGTTCACAGCACAGTGAAACATCAGCCTATGGTTCAGGTGATAGGATAGCAATCCCATGTTGCAAGGCTGAATGCTGGCACTTTATTCTAATGATCCGTGGTACAGCATGATTCAGATGGAGGTCTGAGTAAGGTGAAAGAAACTACTGCAGCAACATGACATGGTTCTTGTGTCCATGAGGCAATGTAGCACAGATACATTTCACTTGACGAGGGAAACAAGCCAAATGCAGTTGCTTTTATCATTACGTATTTAATAAGTAAGATAATAAATTGATGGACATGGAGTTTAAGATGCAGTAAATATATTTACATAACGAAAATACAAAATGTATAGATGCACATAAATAGATAAAAATGTAATTTGATTTCTTTAATTTTGGGCAATAAGTAATAAAAATCAGAAATGGTTCACTTCACATAAATATCTGCAGTTTTTTTGGCAATCCAGTATCTTGAAAGACAGGACTTATACCAAGATTCAGCAGCTGCATAGAAATCAAAGTGATCGATAGCTCAGTATCCTGAACTTATCATCCAGAGTAATATCTTGTACATCTTTAGTAAGTAAAACAATATAAAATGCAAAAAATTGTTAAACTGTTATAAGGAATATGAATCGAATTGTGCAGATTCAATTAGTTTACACTTGGACCTACTAGACATTCTGCAAAATTGATTTTTAATTTTCTAACCTTTCTCCCCTTCACCGTCAATGAAGCTGACTGGCCCATATTATTTTAAACTATGTCATCACTCATTTGCCATATTTTGAGTCTGGAGCAGGGAAACAATGGGGGTAACTTTAACTTCGTAAAACAGGCACTACCTGATCAAGTTACAATTGCCCCAGGCTTGTGTCTTGTGTACTATTGATCAGTAAACACCAGCAGAGCAGTGAACAACCAAGTCACAGTTGGGTAGATGAAAGATCAATTGTTCATTTGACAGTGAGACTTGTGATATCTTGCCTGAATGTTGTAGCTCTAGTTAAATTCCTCAACCATTTTCACATAGTAAAAATGGGAGTAGAAGGACCTTCTGTCTTCCCCTCACTAACCACCAGGTGACCATTGTGGTTCCTTTATCTGCTACAGAAATAAAGCAATTCACACATTTACACTATTCAATTGAAGAGTAAGAGCAGACACAAGACCCCTAAGATATAAACAAGTAACCAGATCAAAGGTTGTATAATTTAGAAGCTTAAAAACATCATTTTGGAAACTTTCAGTTTCTGCGAAATTTTAATTCAACCCATTAACTTCCTCACCACAAATGAAATTTTTGTCCCTAATTTTCCTCGAAAGCTTGTTTTTCTTGACAAACTCTGGATTATCATTCAAAACATTTAAACCTTGGTTCAAACTGTAATGCCATGAACATGAAGCAAGACCATGTGGTCTGATAATTTTGGCAATTATTCCAAATGCCAAAACTTTGGTGATATAGAGTGTCCCTGCCTCAAAAGGGGAAAAAAAAATTCCAAATAATGCAATTAGAAGTTGCAATGCAGGGTTAAAATTAGGCCCATAAGCAAAATACTGCAGATGCTGGAAATCTGATTTAAAAACAAAACGCTGAAAATACTCACGAGGCCTGGCAGCAACTGGAGAGAGAAACAGAGTTAACGTTTAAGGTGTTTGAAGAAAGATCACGACCCGAAACATTGGGCTGGATTTTACAGGGCGCCTCACTCCCCCACCCCCTACCCCTCCAGCTAAGAAGTCAGGGAGAGCCTACCCACGACCCTGACAGCTGCCCCAAAGCAATTTAATGCTGGGAGCAGCGATAATTGCCTTGGGGTGAGACTCCCACCCTTTTCTTGGAAGGAAGTCCCACCTTAGAGAGCTGCCGTCTAATTGGTTTGGTTGGCAGCTCTGTAGCAGCGCAGCTGGTAGGCAGCCCTACTGACCCTGGACTTACCTGAGCTTCTCACTGGGGAGGAGGGTCTCAGCGAGGTGCAGCACGTCTGGGTTTGAGGCCGGGGCGCGGGGGGTGGAAGCGAGCTCAGGTGGGCCGAGGGGGCCCACAGAGGATCTTCTCCTTCCCCTGGCCCGACAGCAGCCCACGCAGCTGAAGCTGGGTAAAATACCGACAGTGGTGGGACAAGGCTCTGCTGCTTAAGGGCCTCTATCGGGCCAAGGGCTGGCAGGCCCCCCGACACCTTCCTCGTTTCCACCTCCCCAACAACAATAACATTTCGAACAGGCTGATGGGTGGGTAGGTGGCAGGAAGTCCATGCGCTGGATTTTGTGTATGCCCCCCTTTTTAAACTCTCCAATGGGAGAGTGTAAAATCTAGCCCATTAACTCTCGTTTCTCCACAATTGCTGCCAGACCTGCTGAGTATTACAGCATTTCTGTTTTCATTTAAAATTCGTTCTGTGTGGTTTTTTTTATTATGCTCACATCACTAAGGTCTCGTTTTCCATGGGATAGGGATAGTTTATAATTTTTTTTTAAATTGGTCTCTACGGCCATCATTGCTCATTTGACATTAGTTAAAACAAAATGGGAAATGTTAATGGTTAAGATGATCTATCTCTTCACTCACTGCCATCCTCTCTATTTATACAGAATGAAAGAAGGATTTGCATCATTTAACAGCAAGGGAGTTATGGCAATCAGGTGACGATGTTACAGGTATAGTTGACCTTGAAGAGGCACTTAATTAGATTATAAATTGAGAAAAATAATTTTGAGAGTAAATGTAGAGAACTTTTAGTAACTTTGCTCTTAGAATTTTTTTTCAATCCCGGCATTCTAGGTCAACAAAATACAAGGGCAGCCTTCTTGGTAAAAACTCATTAAGGAGACACTAGAGACCCTAAAAGGTAAGTTAATAAACATCTTTGCTTGGTGCAGAAGACGATGAGTGAGCCTCTTCTATTACAGATGCCTCACTTTCCAATTACTGAGATGTTGATGAACCCATGACTTGCATACTGGCAGGCTGTGGTCACCCATTGCAATTGGCCAGCTGCTCATTACACCTGTTAGTGGGTGGGCAGCTCGTTGGTGGGATATTACTTTCGGCCGGCCTTCAACTTCCCATGCTGGAGTTAAAATACCCCTTTAAATGTCAAAATATATGTTGAAGAAATGCTTATAAATGGGAAATGCAACTTGCAGGCATTTGACCAGATTCAGATTCAATCATAATTTAAATAGCAATATTCATGATCAACATATTCCAACCAGTAGCAGATGTTAGTTAGTACTTCTTAGAAATCACTGCTGTCCATTCTTCCCCACATCCACCCACCCCACCCCAAATGTTCCCATCAGATCATAAGTTGAGTGAATTTGCTTTGGGTGTTTTCTCTTTCTCATGCCTACTCCCTCACCACCAACCCCCAACCCCATCTGTCATTACCACTGCAGTTGCTGGCTTGCTTTCCCAGTTGCTGAAAAATGGTAGTTAAAAAGACATCGGGTTGGTCAAAACACTCATTATACAAGTAAACTGCATGACTGTTTCAAATTTTTGTTTCCCGTAATTCAGCGTCATATGTTGTGAAGGAGTCTCTAATCTTGAGGAGTTCAACAGCACAGCGATAGCCAAATACTTTGTTGTACCATTCTGGAGTTCGTCCTCTGCAAGAAATCAGAGTGATAGAATGAGAGTGTGAAGCTTTGTATTCTGGTTTACGCTGTAATTTCCAGCTGCTCTGTAACAACAACAACAACATACATTTATATAGCACCTTTAACATAGTAAAATGTCCCAAGGTTTGATGATAACAAGCCCTCTCGTGAGGAAACTGCAAGTTATTATCTGTATGTAGGCCCATTTTTCAATCAGAAGGAAGAGATGAATGGAGACTAATCTACTATTGATTGAAGTTAGTTATAGGTTGCCTTAGATCACGGCGTATAAGTTAATCTTCGAAGCCTCCAGAAATCCTTCCAAAACTGGGGTTGACTTATACACCATATATAAAATGTGAACCTGCAGTGGGTGGTTTCCATTTTGAAATGTGAAAAACTAACAGCACATGTAATTCATAAAGTTAGTGTGGCACAGTTTATTGAATGAATTAATTGTACAAAGATACTTTTAACCATAATCAAAGCATTTTAAAGCCATCAAATTCATTGCCTTTGGCATCTGATGCAAAGAGCTCATTGAATTCATTCTGAGTCACTTTGGCTCTGGCATCATCATAAGGAATCCACTCTGGATCAGATTTGGCATTTTTTCTTTCTGAATCATCCCTCCATAACAAATCATCTTCCCCTCCATCCACTGAATTGGATTTTCTGCAATTTTTGAAGAATATGATGACACTTTGCGCACCGATGGATAGCATCTCATGATTTGATGTGGTTTCATTGTCAATCGTGTCAGCACGCATGTTTCAACTCTTTGTGAAGGTGTTTTGCCATCAACCCTCTACTTATTCCATTCTATGTGAACATGATCCTTGAATAGCTTGTCAAGGCACACCTCCAAATGTTGAGCTAAGGACGTTAGGCCTCCTGGTATAACTGCAGTGTGGGTGTTATTTCTTCGCAGGCACTTCTTGATCTCATTGGTTAAACAGAATCTGAACATGTCCTACACTAACAAGCTGCATTCTTCACATAGGCCACCAGGAAGCCTATTCCACACATTATCAATCCATGCTCATCCATCCAACTGTTATCATGGACACGCACAAAAACTCCTGCAAGGAATTCGATACTTGGCATGGTTTTGTGTTTGAAAATTACCATAGGCTTTAATTTCATTCCATCGTCATGCCACCGTGAATCTTGTCTTCTCGTACTGTCGTTTTCACTAGAATGGATTTTGATTCTTTACACTCCATGGTTTAGCTGCTGGGCATATTGAAATCCATGGGCGTTTCATTTATGCCGCCAGTGTGACTTAATAGGTACTTGTGCTTTTGCCGCTGCCTGATGAACTGCTAGAAATTGATCGTTTCAGCATCGAGGTCTCTTGGTTGTCTCTGAGCAACCTTGGTCTTCTGTTTCAACACTAGACGGTTTTGTTCCATAAAACGGCTACACCAACTAGCTATTGGTCTGAAATCTTTGCTGGACTCAGGGTTTGATTTGGCTCACTTAAGTGTGTATATACACATTGCATTTCTAGTCACAATGTATCAATTCTGACAACTTTCGAGGGCTCATTCCGAGATGATGCTTCTGAAGATCAGGCAAGTGTCTGGTCGCCTCAATGATGGCACATTTGATCTTGCTAAATCTTCTTCAGGGCAGATTCCGTCTTCTTGCATTTTTGCACTAGTTTTTCACTAACACCGAATTCCCTCGCTGAAGCACCATTTTTTGATGAGTTAGCAAATGTTATGACTTTTAGCTTGAAAGCAGCTTCTTGTTTCATTCCTTTCGCTGGGGGACCCAATTCTGTTTGTTACCCACCATGCCATGCACAGTCTGTTCTGTGTGGCTGTGTGTTAAACTCCTGCGTATCTTCTTCGCAACAACCCATTTTGCCTGAATGATCCCAGAATTCAACGTACAGTTTAAGTTAAGTAAAACATGCATTTCTGGGGTGAAAAATTGAGGCTGACTACTAATGCGAGGAAAGCATTTGTAGCTGAAAAGACTTATATGCTGAGTATATGCAAAAACATGATATTTGACACTGAAAAAATGGGGTCGTCTTATATGCCGTGATCAAAGGTATCAATACACTAGACAGATAGATAAAATGGCACATGGAATGCTCAATAAATGGAGGACACTGAGTAATGTAGAGGAAGAGAGAAACTTTGGAGTTATGTAGCAGGACATGCCTATAAGGTTTGTATGGCATGCTTTTCTTTATCAGCTGAGGCATTGAATATAAGATCAGGAAGGTTATGCTAGAACAAGTTAGTTGGACCACAGCTTGACTACTGCATACAGTTCTCACCACATGTAATTGCACTAGAGATTTATGAAGATGTGGCCAGGACTGGAAATGAGCTATGAGGAAAGATTGGATGTCTTCTTCGAAACTGAGGCAGCTGAGGGAGTGACTTAATTGAGGTGCAATACATTATGAGAGGCTTATATGGAGTACATTGGGATGACCTAATTACCTTAGCAGAGGGATCATAGATTTAAAGTATTCGGTGGAGAGATTAAAGGGGAGATGAGGAAACATTTTTTCATCCAGAGGATGTTCAGGACTTGGAACTTATTGCCTGAAGAGGCAACAACTCTCACCACCTTTAGAAGGTATTTGGATGTCTAAGCTACAGGGCTATGGACTAAGTGCAGGAAGGTGAGATTATGCAAGGTAGCTCTTCATCAACCAGCATGCACACAGTGGTCCGAGTGGCCTCCCCTGTCACAGAAATTTTCTATGATTCTATGATCTCCTGTCTTACTATGAAAAACATGCTAAAATTGAGGTAATATAAATACCGTAACAATAATTATAGTAAAATCATTACACATTAAAGGAAAAGGACTCTCTTAGAATCTCGCAACAGCCCTGCACCCCAGATTAACTCTCTTTGAGCTCTTTCCATTTACCTTGTGTCTATTCGACAGATATGCGACAGCTTGGATTTTGGTGCTCCAACTGGTTCGATGAGAAACTGGGACGTGATCACATTTGCTTGGACTCCTTGTAAATGAACTTCTTTGGCATCCACAAATGTGGCACCTAACACACACATTCCAGTTTGAGAGTCTGTCTGCCAATTCCTGGAAGAAAATTAAACCAGTTAATGTACCACATTGCCACAGCACAAATGAAACTCACCTGCACTCAAGAGCTTTTCATACAATTACGCAAATTAATTTACCTCCATTTTTGCTCATTTATATATCAATATATTTGATTGGGATCAGGACAACAGCACAACACTTAATACTCCATTTTATTTACGCACTTTTAGTCTCAGGAAATAGCACATGCTACTACTAATCAGATCAGTGATTGTGTCAGATTTTTACTTTGCTCAGATAATGGTATCAAGTGTAGACAGGGTTATTTGAGTGATTGGAATCCAGCAAAAGAAAAAATATTGAACTGAGTCAGGGAAAAGGGTGCTTAAGGCAAATGAATGGGCATTCTGGAATCCTTTAGCAATCCTTGGGTAGAGTTTCCGCTTCTGGCGCAATTGGCAATTCCAGCACAAATGCCACCTGCTTTGAGAAATACTTTCACTGCCAATAGCCCCCCATCCCCCCCACGACAACCTGAGTTTCCGCCCAATGCTATTTGCATATTTCCAAATACAAAAATGAGCCAGGGTGCAATCAGGCAGTGTTCTAAAACTGAATTTTTTTTTTGGCAGAATGGCTTGAGGGACCAAATGGCTTATTCTTGGGCCTGAATTTCATACTTCCCGCTTGGGGGTGGGGGAGCATGCTATAGCACAAATGGGCTTCCCACTGGGTTCCTGCCTACTCTGACCTCTCAGCGATGTTATGCTGGAGTGGGCAAGGCCTTGGACAATCAAATTGGTCGGCAGCTCTCTGAGGCGGGACTTCCTCTCGAGTGAAGGGTGGAAGCCCCACCTGCAGGCAATTAATGCTCACTGGAGCGTGAAATGGCTTTAGGGCAGGTGGTACCGGTGGGGGATGTGTTGCCCACTGACTCTTCGGATGATGGGACGGGAAACCCTGCCATCCAAAATATCCTTGCCCTGATCCTTATTTTCAACGTTCTTAAAATGTTTCCTTCACGTTTATGTCCATTCATTTGCTTAAGCACCCTTTTCCTTGACTCAATTCAATTTTTTTTGTTGCTGGTTTCCGATCATTTAAATAACCCTTTCTAACCTGGGTACCATTATTTAAGCAAAGCGAAAGTCTGACACAATCACTGACCTGACATATAATAAAGGTAGGAAAAATAAATCCAGAGCACCCTGGATGATGAGAGAGCTAGAGGTAAAGATGAAAAGGAAGAAGTGCATGTACTACAGATGTCATATAAAAATACTATCAAGAATCAGGCTGAATACAGCAGGACCAGAGGGGAAGCGAAAAAACTAATAAGGAAAGGAAGGAGAAGGTGGTTGGTGTCGGGAACGAACTTCCTGAAAGGATGTTGGAGGCAGGTTTGATTGAGGTATTCGAAAAAAAATGGGATTGCTACCTGAAAAGAGAGAATGTGCAATGTAACAGGGATAAGGCAGGGGAGTGGGACTAGGTAGAATGCTCTTTCAGAGAGCCTGTGCAGTCTCAATGGGCCAGTGCAGTCTTGATGGGCTGAATAGCCTCCTCCTACACTGTAAAGATTCTGTGATTTCATGATTATGTGAGCTAGTGTGTAAATAAACTGGAGTATTTGAATGCTGTGCTGTTGTCTTGATCTTAATCAAATGTATTCATATATAAATGAGCGCAATTAGTGTAACTTCCAACAGTGACTAATTCACCCCAGGGCACAGCCAATTTTGGAGGTAGGCCTTGCTTCCGTCAGGTCTTTGAAACTAGTGAGAAATATGCTGGAAGCTCCATGCCCTTATGTTTTATTTTTATCACAAGAAGCTTTGGGCAATCTTGTTAATTTTCATGCTTTGGAACACATGGTGGCACTTTTGAGAGCAATATGACTTCAAGTGTCTTTCTCCTTTCCAATCTACTTCCATGGATTTCTTTCGAGTTTCTTATTGCATTCAATAGTCT
The DNA here is from genome assembly GCF_964194155.1 of Cetorhinus maximus. NCBI lineage: Eukaryota > Metazoa > Chordata > Chondrichthyes > Lamniformes > Cetorhinidae > Cetorhinus > Cetorhinus maximus. The sequence continues at coordinate 118,277,862 of NC_135888.1, read as the reverse complement.
GGGCTTCAGACTACTAATGCTGGCAAATACTTTCAATAATGTGCTGTTCTTATCTGCTGACTTCATTACAAATGAGTTTATAATTTTAAAAAATTGAGCTAAGGTAGAACATTATTCATGCCTTTGTTATTTCTAGACTTGACTATTTCCAATGCACCCCTGGTCAGCCATCCACTTTCTACCCTCTGTAAACATTAGGGTCATCCAAGACCCTGCCAATCATGTCCTAACTTGCAATAAGTCCTATTCACTCATCAGCTCGCTGACGTGGTTAAGCAACATTTCATTTTTAAAATTCTCAACCTTATTCTCAAATCCCTTCATGCTTGCCCTTCACCATCTCTATAATGTCCTTCAGTCCCACTGTCCTCTGCACTCTGCAAATTCTGGCCCTGATCATTCGATTTTAATCGCTCCACCTTTGGTGGCTGTGCCTTCAGCTGTCAAGGTGCTAAGTTCTGGAATTACATCCCTAAAGCTCTCTGCCTCACTACTTCTCTTTCCTCCTTTAAGAGGCTCCTTAAAATCCACCTCTTTGGCCAAGTTTTTGTGGCTCAATGTCAATTTTATTTTTGTTGATAATGCTCCTTGGGACATATTATCACCTCCTGTCTTCCCAAATTTTGTCCACCATCTACAAGGCACAAGTCAGGAGTGTGATGAATACTCTTCACATGCCTGAACGAGTGCAGCTCCAATAACATGCAAGAAGCCTGACACATCTGTTTGGGTTTTAAATTGCAAAAGTACATCATGTTCTATTTAGCTTGCTGTAGTCATGTGACCTCTGCCATGAGGGAATCTGACTATAAGTTGTCATTTTACATTAGTTCAATAAAGACCTCATACTGAGAAAGACACTAAGAAGCACTGCTGTCTTTGTACTCGAAACACCGTCCAGAACAAAACAGTCAGCTTGATTGGCACCCCATCCACCACCTTCAACATCCACTCCCTCCGCCACCAAAGCACAGTGGCAGCAGCATGTAGTATAAACAGGATGCTTTGCAACAATTTGCCAAACCTCCTTTGACATCACCTTCTAAACCTGGGACTCCTGCCACCTGGAAGGACATGGACAGCAGATACATGGGAACATCACCAGCTGCAGGTTCCCTTCCAAGCCACACACCATCCTGACTTGGAACAATATCACCGTCCCTTCACTGTCACTGAATTGAAATCCTGGAACTCCCTAACAGCACTGTGGTGTTCATTAGATGGACTGCAGCCATTCAAGAAGACAGCTCACCACCACCTTCTGAAAGGGCAATTAGGGATGGGGCAACAAATGTTAGCTTAGCCAACGATGCCCACATCATATGAAAGAATATTTTTTTAAAAATCACGTCAAAGGCACTATATAAATTTAAATTGCTGTTGTTATTGGTGTACATCACAGCAAGTACTGTGTAACATCGGGAGCCATGTTCCCCTAGAACTGTCATCTCCACATTGTATATGAATCCAAAATTTTTGCCAATAAGTTCTACATATTTCTTGTCTTAGCCATAGAATCCAGAGGTGCCACAACCAATACCTCTGACCCTTCTACACAGATGTTCCAATGCAGACTTAACCATTACCTCCTGACCCAGAGTCATTGCAGGATGCAGTGGTTTGCAAGAAGATCGTAGGCTTTCTCCATTGTAATGGCATTGCAAATTTTGCTGGTTTTTTTGTGCTGTTAAGAACTAATTGCTCAAATTTTGTGGAGTCACCTTCATCAATCTTGTTGCTGTGACTAAAGCAAATCACTTAGTACCGACAGATCAAAATATAGAGTCAAAGGAAGGGAAAGAAACAGGCAGAAAATTACTGCTTGTGCAGTGAACAATCTTACAAATCAGGCTCTTCATGACAGCACTGCCGAAGTCTGAACAAAGGATTCTGTCTCTAAGGGAACTATTAAAATGTATACTTTTAAAATAGGGTCAGCACATGTAGAATTTTTGAGATTAAATTCTTGTTGCTTACCTCAAAACTGTGTAATCTCTGGCTGGGTGTGGGAATGTACTCCTGATGGTGTAATGATAAATCTCCGTCTCATCATCCAGAGTTTCAATGACTTTTGAATGAAGGAGGTCTTTTTCCCAAAGGTGATGCTCCGTAAGCAAGTGCTTCAGAATCTCCTCTGGTGGCTTTTCCATCTCAGTGGATACTTTCCACAGCCGCAAGGGATGATTGTCATCAACCTGAAAATGCAGATAAATGAAAGTAAATCATTCTAACTTGAAGTCCATCAATGTCAAACATCATTAAATCTGTAATGCTGATATATGGCTCAAAGATAAAGTTTTTGACTCGGCCCATGAAACTAATAGCTGAATTATATGAGGTGCCGGATTCCTCACTCCCCATCTCAGCTAAAAAGTTGGCGGCAGAGCCCGCCAAGGGGAACAGCGGCTGCCCCGCAACCATTTAATGGCCAATTAGTCGTTAGGCTGGGGGCAAGATTTTCTCCTTTCTGGATCAGAAAGTCCCACCTCAGAGAGCTGCCGGCCTCTGATTGGCCAGAGGTTCGCCAGCACTTCGGGACAGAGGCAAGTGGTGCTGGATCAGGACGTGGGCAAGTGTTTCGGGGTGTCACTGGGTGCCAAACTGGCTGGCCCTGGCAATGGGGTTGGGGTGGGGGATGGCGGGGCTGGGGTTTGAGAGGCCATGGAGGAGAAATTTAACTCGTTTCCCCCTGCCTTCAAACCCGCTGTTGGGGGAGCGTTAAATCCAGCCCTTCCTTTCTTGATCTCCAGTCAGTGCTGGGTTAGTTAATCTCAATCCGCTAGCAGTATAGGGTCACAACATCCCTGGATAGAGAAAGGAATATCAGTGGCCGTCACTCAATATAAATTATCAGCTTACCCCAGGGGACCACAAAGATTGTCAGCTGTGGGATTTGAATGGCTAGACTAGTGAAGTATGGAAATAAAGGCAAAAGGCTGCCTCTTCAACAGTATAAAACCCATCACATTTCTACCTCTCTTCAGCTCCAAAGTGTCATATGGACTCAAAACATTAACTTTGTTTCTCTCTCCACCGATGCTGCCAGACCTGCTGAGTTTTTCCAGCATTTTGTGTTTTTATTAGAGAAGTATGGATACAGCAGAGGTTGCTTAAGCCAACATTGCATGGTCAGAACACTTAACTTAGACCCCTGACCTGGAATTATCCAAGGTTGGCTTGAGTAGGATAAAATTTTATTAAATGTGCATTTTTTATATTAACTAATAGGAAAGAACTGAAAAAAGGCACAGTTGTCATAATGTTTTGTCACTAAAGGCACAATATACCCAGTATCTTTTTAGCTGGCACCAATTATTAAGGTATTAAATGTTTCACAGTGGAAGTTAATATCAGAATTAGACTATGCACTCACACTGCTGACCTCATCCATTTAGTTACTGGATCATATCAATCACAGAAGCCAGATGACAAAGGCCAACATTGCCAGAATTGATATTTTAATTAAGAGTTTCAACAAAATGAAAAACAGGACTAATGATGTTGAAAAGTAGCACTAACAAAGGACTTGTGGAATTATTAATCTAAATGTGTCATTGTTCATGTGAGGGAATAATAGAGAGCAATTATTTTGCAACACTTGTAGAATTACATGGCCCATCATAGGTGACAAACAACAATTACATTCATATGTGAAACCTACCAGATAAAGCCACAATAATTAACAAGTGTCTTACACTCACTTCACCAATGGAAATGTTTGTTGCGTGACACTGCTACCTGCAACATCAAAACTCATTGCACTGTCACTTTTGATAGCTTTTCCTACTTATGGCCATGCCCCTCCCTGTCTTGATAACCTCCTCCAAAGTCATACAGCTGCCCTGCAAAAACTTTCTACTCCTTGGAGTCTGGCCCCATGCATTTATCTGCCTCATCTCACATTTGGCACTCATACCTTTAGCCCCATTTTCTGGAATCCCTTCGCAAAAACCACCACCCCTCTCTACCTTGTCCGCATCCATTAAGGCCCTCTTTAAAACCCATCACTTTGACCAAACATTTGGTCACCTCACTCTTAATATCTCCTTTTTAGACTTGGTGCTTATTTTCTGATTACACTTCTGAATGACATTTACGTTAACATAAGAAATAGGAGTAGGAGTAGGTCATTCAGCCCCCTCAAGTCTGCTTCATAATTCAACAAGATCATGGCTGATCTTCTACAGCTCAGCTGCCCCTTTCCCACACTATTGCCAGATGCCATAATTCCAAAAATGTACTCAATGAGCACCCACAGCTCCCTGGGGTAGAGAATTCCAAAGGTTCATAATCCTTTCACTGAAGTAATTTCTCCTCAGATCAGTCCTAAATGGCTGACTCCTGATCCTGAGACTGTGACCCCTGTCTAGACTCTCCAGCCAGCAGAAACATTTCCCCAGCATCTATTGGTTAAGTCCCTTAAGAATTTTATATGCTACAATTAAGAAAGTACGATATAGATAGATTCAAGTTGTCATTATTGGTCACCTTTTTGTATGTGATTTCTGCATGTTCTACACTGGAGCAGCTGATCCAACCTTTAAATTTCTCTTTCGCCTCCTTCTGCAGGTTCTGTAAAGAACTCTGTAGTGCAGCTTTGACATTACAATACCACTCAGAATTATTTAGACCATCATCACAGTCAGACTGGAAATCCTGGTTGATGGACAAGCTCTGGCATTGCTCTATCCACTGCTCAGGAACCTAGAAGAAAGAAAATAATTGCCAATACCTCAATCTCTTCATAAAAGGTAAATTGGCAGCCAGGAGCTCAATGACAGGAAGGGAAAAGATCAACGGGCAAAGGAAAACAAATAATTTAATCAGATTACTCTAACTTTACTCTGTATCCATTTCTAAATAAGTTTAAGCAAGTTTAACAAATTGGGAAAAACATTCACCTTGGTATGCATTAAAAGGACATTTTAAAGCCAGTTGAAAAATTCCAGAACCAGTTCACTTCCTGCTATATATGGATCCAAAAAAGATCCATATGCGTTAGCTCTCAGACCACGAGAGACTCAACCATGGCTTAATTAAGTTTATTACTGCACAGCCATATAAGGGGCGAATTATTTACTCATGCTCCAGGGATTAGATAGGAGCTTTTAGCAGACTGTGGGAGTCGATTCTTTGCGGTTTGTAAGAGCATTTTCTTGTAATAAGATCTTGCCGTACGTTGACGGAATATTTATTGTGTATTGAGCTAGATTTTTGTTTCAGTTTCATAGTTGTGAAGGTGTTTTAAAAAAAGCACAATTGTTTTAAGAATGAAACATATACTGTATGATTCGTAAACATATTTGATTAAATGGGAACTATAATTGAATTGAGAGTTAACTTTACAATAAGTACTGATTAGCAACAGAGCAACAGTTTACAGAAGGTTATTACCAGAAAGAGATTTGTACACTCTGCAATCATATGGGCCAATCCCTGTGTGGCAGCGAGGTTTTCACTCAGATCTCTCTGGTCAGGTTTCCCGAGACTGTACTTCCTTTGGCTCACCCTAGGCACAGATGAGAAAAGAAAACATCATCTAAATTGCTATCTAGTTAGCTAATGTTGTTCATTGAGCAAAAGCTGCATGTAATATTTATTCCAGGGACTGTATCTGGCAACATTCCTCTACTGCAGCATAGAATCCTAGCTATCAGGAGGTGATAAGCAGCCAGTCTGCAGTAAGACTTTGAAAGTTTAAAGCCAAGCTTGAGAAATAAAAGAGCAGCTTTATCTGTAATTCTAAATTCAAAGCTACTCCTCTCCAAAGGAGATAAACTAACATTCCCTCTTAAGGGTGATTGCATTCAACGTGCATTACAGAATGGAACTCAATCAGGCCTGCTGCTTCAGCGCATGAACTACAGTCCATTGTACAATCTATTTATTTGCTGTAATCCTGGGCCAATTGAATAATGGAGTACTCCTGAGTCTATACATTGACTTAACCGGGAGATAAATGTTTTTGAAATAAATGAGCCTTGTGATCTGGTATCGACTGGTGTTACATTTTACAATTTCCCCCCATTCTGTCTGCCTATCCACATCGCCTCTGATTATACAGTAGCGCACAGAGTATCCCAACCTAAAAAGGCAAATAGGTCCCTTGCCAATACTACCCTTTTAGTGGTAATTAGTCACTTAGTTGTGCCCAAAGAGGGAAAAAAAAACCTATGCACTTTATCCCATTGTCGCTCTGTTACCCATCATCCATCTTTTATATGTGCACAGGTTCAGAAATTTCTCTTATTTCCACACCTGCCGGGTGTTAAAGTTCTCATTTGTACAATGTCTAAAACCTACCTTGAGGTAGTGCTTTCCCTTCTCAGGGTATTGAGGTGGAAGAGGGATGGAGCCAGGCAGACTGCAAGGTTTGTAGGGGTCATTTGGTTCTCATTGACACAAGCCACAACGTCACGGAGAAAGAAGAGGAGAGTCTGCAGAGCTTCACGATTTTCATCTGGAAGGAGCAGAATGGCTGCTTGCACGGCAGGAAGTTGCTGGTCTGTTGGCAGGACTGTAGGAGGGGACAGAGTAAAGATTCCAAGTAGGATTGATAAATGAGGACAATAAATAGTCATTTTGTGCACTCAGAAAGGTAGATTAATCAATTTTACAAAGCACAGAACTGATCAAAACTTTACTCATACATAGTCTTATAGAATTTTACAGCACAGAAGGAGACCATTCTGCCCCATCACACCTGGCTGTCAGGAAAAGGGCTGGGGAATGAAAATACATTTGTAGTTCTATTTTTCCCCAAAGATGCATCTATTTTTCTTTCAAAAATTGAGTTCTGTTTCCACCACCATTTCTGGTAAAATATTCCATGTCCTATAACCTGTATAAAAATAATCAGCTGTTTTTCTGATGACCTTGTATGACTACCTAGTATTTTTGAAAAAAAAGACAAGTAACCTCCTTAAACCACAAAATATTCAACTGCAATGTGGATATTAATCTCATGGTATTTTAGTTGAGGAAGCATACAACTAGTTTATCAAACGAAAGCAGCGTGTTGTAAAATAGGCTATACTGATAATTGCATACCTCTTTCCAAGATGCCTAGTTCACACAGTTAAAGATTCCCTTCTGGCATCAGGGTTACAATGTATCAAGGGATATGGAGAAAAGGTGGTTAAATGGAGTCAAGGTACTGATCAGATATGGTCTCATAGAAAGGCAAAACGGGTTCAAGGAGCTTAATGGCCTACTCCTGTTTGTTTGTTAAATTAAATCCCACTATCCAATGTATTTGATAAGCCAACACTCCTGCAGAACCGGGAATCAATCTGCATCTCTCCATCTGCTCTCTCATAAAACAACCATGTGGGACACATTAAAAAGTGCTAACTCTTCTTTTGGTAAAGAAGCCATGAGTGAAAACAGATTGTATTATTCCATTTGAAGGAAAGGGTAAAGGTTTCCTCACTGGCTTTATGCACAAATGATATGAGATCTGGCAATTCAAATCCTTTCAGTAGTAAAATCCGTGTACAGAATAAAATCGTCTAACCTTCAAATCTTGCTCAACAGGAACATGCAACTTTTAATGGGAGGGACTGCATTTGTATTGAAAGAAATGACATCTGGCTATCAGAATCACTTCTTTAAAACAAAAACAGACTGCAAACATGAATTGGTAACTATTTAACACAAGTGCACCTACACTGATATATATGAAGGAATGACTCGCAGAGCTTGGTGGTCAACAAGGGTTCAGGTAGATCCCGGAAATACTGTTTCAGCATGTCTGCTACATCAAATGCAGATTGGCCTTCATAGCTGACCCCATCTGGACAGCTCTCATTCATTTCTCGTAATGCCTGGATCCTCGATTTCACTCCAGACTTTCTGAATAATCCAACCTAATGTACAATTAATGTGAAAAGAAATTAAACATCATTGCATTAGGAGCAAACAAACTTTTTTTTATTTTTGACAAATATGATCAGCTTTATTATCAGCAACTAGCACAAAGATCAAAGTCCACCTGGATTTAAACATTTCAAACCTGATGCTTCATTTGAACTTTCAGGTGAGTCCATTGTGCATGGAACTATACCAAAGTTGAGGAGGCATAGTCAGTGATAATCTTTTTATATAGAGCCTCATTACACAAAAAAAACTATTAAAATGTTTTACATAATGTTCACATTGCATTAATAAACACACTGGTGGTAAAGTCAATGGAAGTAAAATCCAGGAAAGATGTGCAATTAAGCATTTTACACCGTTGCAAGTCAAAATTACCCCCATAGCCCTCTGATGTCCAGAGTATGAAACCAGAGCACATAAGAGAGGAAAGCCTCCTCTTGCTACTGATACTGAATTCCAAGCCTGGAGCATTCTTGTTTTGTTTTCATGAGTTACTTATTAAGAAAATAAAACTGGACACAGGTTGGCACTAAATTATCTATTTCACTCAGGAGCTGATTGATCAGTTTAGAAAACAAAGTAATTCATAAAAATACATTTAGAAGGAGCACTTCTGAGGCTGGGGTAAAGACACAAACTGGTCCAATCTACAATTGACCAGGATGCGCTTGAGTAGAACATTGGCTGACAAAAAGGAACTGGACATTGTTACTTTGTGATGAGGACAAACATGGGTCAAAAACAATATATTTAAAATAACTACACAAACCTGATCCAGGCAGTGGCTCCTGAGGAAGTGCATGGCCTGCAGAATACTCTTTGGTAGAGGATGTCCTGTGCGCTGAACGTTCAACAGCAATGGAACACCAAACACCACTTGGTCCTTGTAATCAGGTGCTTTCATTTTCCTGATAAACTTGGGAACTGTCCTACAGAATCAGGGATACAACAGTTAATGTGACTTTATACACAACAACTTGTGCCAATTTTAGGATTGAACAAAACACCAAATATATTGCTCCAGATTTTGCAGGCAGGGGTGAAGTGATGCACTCACAGCTGACCTTGAATAAAGTTGTCCAGAAAGATTTAGTAGGTTCTAGATTTCCTCCATTCTGATGTGGCTTTGAATTTGGAGCCACCTGTGGCATCCAACAACAGTGCAGGCAACAAGCAGACTAATCAGCCAATCAGGCTGGAGAACGCTCATAGACAGCAAAGCAGGAAGTAAAAAGCAGGGATTAGAATTCACATTTTAATCAATGAGACATAGTTAGCATGCAGGTACAGCAAGTAATGAGGAAGGCAAATGGAATGCTGGACTTTATTGCGAGAGGGATGAAGTCTTGCTACAACCATACAGCGCAGTGGTGAGATTACACCTGGAGTACTGTGTGCGGTTTTGGTCTACTTACTTAAGGAAGGATACACTTGCTTTGGAAGCAGTTCAGAGGACGTACACTAGACTGATTCCTGGGACGAAGGGGTTGTCGTAGGAGGAAAAATTTAGTTGGTTGGGCCTACTTTTATTGGAGCTTAGAAGATTTAGAGGTGACCTTATTGAAGCACAAAGATTCTCAAGAGACTTTACAGGGTAGATGCTGAGAGAATGTTTCCTCTTGTGGCAGAATCTAGAACTAGAGGCCACAGATTAAAGATAAGGGGTCTCCCATTTAAGATGAAGATGAGGAGGAATTTATTTTCTCAGAATGTCATTAGTCTTTGGAATTCTCTTCCCAGCGAGCAGTGGAGGCTGGGTCATTGAATATATTCAAGGCCGAGTTAGACAGATTTTTGATTGTCACAGGAGTCAAAGTTTATTAGGGACAGGCTAGAAAGTGGCATTACGGCCACAATCCGATCATCCATGAACTTATTGAATGGCAGAGCAGGCTTAATAGGCTGAATGGCCTACTTCTGCTTCTATTAATAATGATCTTATATGGGATTAAAGGAAGAAGCTGAAAAATAATTTAAAAAGTAAATAAAAATGTTTATTTTAAAGATCATTGAATTTATAAATTGTTCTGAGGGAATGAGACAGCACACTCAAAGTTAGTTTTTCAGAATGAGAGTTGTTGAGCAAAATTAGGGCTTAGAACACCATTCAATACTCAGTTACATGTGATTAAACAAGGTTCAACATTGCCATTGGTTCTTACAGTCAGAATAGTACATAAAAGGTTGAATCAATTCACTGATTGTGTAGATTGCATCCGCTAAGCCTGAAACAGTGCACTGTGTAGAGGAGCACTTGTGCTCCAAAACTTGCCGCACCCCTAGCCAAGCTGGTCTAGTTTAGCTACAACACTGGCATCTACTCAGCTATGTGGAAAATTGCCCAGGTTTGTCCTGTACACAAAAAGCAGGACAAATCCAACCCAGCCAATTACTGCCCCATAATCCTACTCTCAATCAGCAATAAAGTAATGGAAGGGGTCATTAACAGTGCTATCAAGCAGCACTTGCTTAGCAATAACCTGCTCATTGACGCCCAGTTTGGGTTCTGTCAGGGCCACTCAGCCCCTGACCTCATTACAGCCTTAGTTCAAACATGGACAAAAGAGCTGAACTCCCGAGGTGAGGGGAGAGTGACTGCCTTTAATATCAAGGCCGCATTTGACCAAGTGTGGCATCAAGGAGCTCTAGCAAAACTGCAGTCAATGGGAATCGGGGGGAAACTCTCTGCTAGTTGGAGTCATACCTAGCACAAAGGAAGATGGCTGTGGTTATTGGAGGTCAGTCATCTCAGCTCCAGGACATCACTGCAGGAGTTCCTCAGGGTAGTGTCCTAGGCCCAACCATCTTCAGCTATTTCATCAACAACTTTCCTTCCATCATAAGGTCAGAAGTGGGGATGTTCACTGATGATTGCACAATGTTCAGCACCATCTGCAACTCCTCAGATACTGAAGCAGTTCAAGCCCAAATGCAGCAAGACCTGGACAATATCCAGACTTGGGCTGACAAATGGCAAGTAACATTCATGCCACACAAGTGCCAGGCAATGGCCTTCCCCAACAATCGCCCATTGACATGGCATTACTGTCACTGAATTTCCCACTATCAACACCTTAGGGAACACCATTGACCAGAAACTGAACTGGACTAGCCATATAAACACTATGGCTACAAAAGCAGGTTAGGGGCTAGGAATCCTGTGATGAGTAATTCACCTCCTGACTCCCCAAAGCCTGTCCACCATCTACATGGCACAAGCCAGGAGTGTGCTGGAATACTCCCCAGTTGCCTGAATGAGTGCAGCTCCTACAACACTCAAGAAGCTTGACACCATCCAGGACAAAGCAGCCCGCTTGATTGGCACCCCATCCACAAACATTCATTCTCTCCACCACCAACGCACAATTGCAGCAGTGTGTACCATCTACTAGATGCACTGCAGGAATTCACCAAGGCTCCTCAGATAGCATTTTCCAAACCCATGACCACAACCATCTGGAAGGACAAGGGCAGCAGATAAATAGGAACACCACCACCTGGAAGTTCCCCTCCAAGTCACTCACCATCCTGACTTGGAAATATATCGCTGTTCCTTCACTGTCGCTGGGTCTAAATCCTGGAACTCCCTTCCTAACAGCACTGTGGATGTACCTACACCACATGGACTGCAGCGGTTCAAGAAGGCAGCTCACCACCACCTTCCCAAGGGCAACTAGGGATGGGCAATAAATGCTGGCCCAGCCAACGAAGCCCACATCCCTTGAATGAATAAAAAAAAAGCAGGGCATTATTGACAATAATTTCCAGATCCCCACATTTGACTGCACATGTACTAGAACTTACTGTCAGCTTTCCACAATAATGATGGCAAGCACTGACAATTTCACCATTTGTATAACTTCAAAGTTAGGGCCTTGTAACATTAAATTGATAGCATGACAATTATGAATCCTCTTTAAGAGGACATGTAATAATAATTTAATGAATGGGACTAAAAGACTGTCATTCTGTGTTGACTTATAGGGTCGGATTTTAGGCCTCCCTGGGTGTGGTATGGCAGGAGAGAGATGGCCCACAAAATTGGATGCCCACGAAATTGGGCACCATGCAATGGACGCTATGCCCACCGCTTATCCATCCACCCTGTCCTGCCACAATTTTACCAGCGGTTGGAGAGGCATCAGGAGGCCTTTGGGTGGTCATAGGCCTCCTCCCACCACTGCTGGGATTTAACCAGCAGCGGGGTAGGCCTACATCAGGGGCAGAATTTTTCCCTTGTTGGGCATGTGCGTCCTGACGTCATTGCGCACTCTCACGATATTCCGCTTGGCTGGCACGCGTGAGATGCGGCAGCGCCCATACCGACAATTAAGAGGTCTATTAAGGCCCTTAATCAATTAATTAAATCAAATTTTTCACTGTCCACCCAGCCGTTCAGTTGGCAAGCGGGCGAATAGGCCAAGTGGCCTTTGCATTTTTTGTGAAACCTCATCTACAGTGGGTGGGGGGGTTGTGGATGAGGTTTCGACCAGTGATTAAAAAGAAAACTTTTAAAACTCGTTTTTAACATGATCCTACTCATGTGACAGTCACATGAGGGGACATGTTTTCCTTACTTTTCAACTCTTGTAATGTTAAAAATCTTCAGCTCCCTGAGGCAGCTCTGTGCCTTCAGGGATCTTTCACTGAGCACAACCCCATGCATGCACACACTCCAGCGCTCGGGCTCCTCCCGCCAGTGCTGAGGCTCTGAGCGCATCTTTCACACTGGCTAGCCATTACCTTTAACTCCGACTCCATGGCTCCTTGCTTTTGAGGACTGCATGCAGTCCCAAGCAGTGGCCACCATTCCCAATGGCTCTAGTCCATAAACTTATGTTCTAGACTAATAAAGCATTTTAAAACAGTTCTGAAATTTAGGAGGAACCAGAAAGACACATGTCATGGTATAATTAGGAAATATCCAAACATTAAAGAAATGCCATAGAGTTGTCAGGTACTTCACCACAAAGAGAAAGGATGAAATATATGAACCAAAAAATAGAAACTGAGGACAATGCTAATTTAAAATGTATTGACATTATACAACACTGACACTATTCTGTCCTATACTTAATGCAGTTGTAAATAATTCGGTGCAGGTCACAAGATGCCATTGGGTAATCTATAGACAGATGCAATGAAATGGCGATACAGCCCTTGTGTAACAGATGGCAAATGTTGTTTAAATAATGCTTTAACACTACAAAAACAGTCTATGAGCTGCCAACATTATGGGGTGCTGCTTTGATCTTCAAAGAGGCATTATTCTGTAGTAATTACACTAAAATAGCTTCTTGCAACCTCCAAATCAATGTAATTTTGACACTCTCTTTAAATTCTTTGGGATTGATTCCACTTTCGTGAAGCTGTAACATACATAAAAGTGATAAATGATAGGGCCCAACTAACTTGGTTTCATTTAATCTAGGAATGTGGAGGGCATTAATAAAGCACTTGAATTTTACTCGTGAATTACAATGTTTCTTGAGCCAAGATTAAATTATATCCATGTTTACCAATTCCAGCCTTGCTTGCTGGAGGGAGAGTATTTGTCCATCAGGGTAGTGAGCTTGAGGAGAGCCAGTTTCTGTAAGAGGTTGAGCTGAGCAGCGGACTGGCTATCAATCTGCAGGTGTAGATTCTTAGGATTCAAGTTCCGCTCACTGGGCCAACATAATCTCTGCCGCCTGTAACATAAAACATCATCAGTCTGGCATTGAGTTTCTACCAGTTAGGTGTAGAAATTACACTCTTATTTCAAAAAGAGCAAGATGTCAAAAATGATCTTGCGGAAGTTTTCTGTTGTGTGCGTGCAAATTACACCGTTCATGTTACAGTTCGAGTTTCTGGTAAAATATATCAAAACAATCACAAATGCAAAACCTTCCATGAACTAGTGCAACTGGTTAGGATAAGAGAATGTAGTTTTCTTTTTCTTTGCATTTAAAATGTTTACTTTTGTGTATAAAAGAGTGGTAACCTGGCAGTTTTATTAATACAGCAGAAAATGCGCTTGTCACAAAAATTAACATTTTTAGGAAGAGTGTCTAGTTCTCCACATGTGTTACAGAGTAACAGATTTTTAAAATCACTGAAGGTGATTTATGAAAACTATACTGAGCTATTTACTAGTTTCATTGGTGTAAATTAAATCAGTTTTAGTAAATTAAATCCTAAATGTTAAAACTTTAAAAACGTACCTACTAGTGCCTGTGTACCTATGAAAACAAGCTCACTTTGAGCTTTCTAAGTGTATAAGGTTCAGTTTTTGAGATCTTCAGTCCATATTTCCATTTTAGAGAGACTCAGATTTTTGTGAAAAACTACTCATCTTCCTCACTACAACAAGAACAGCTTTATTTATTTGCTTTTGCAAGTTTAGAATCTGGCTCAGTTTTTCTTATAGGTTCTCACCATTTAAACAAGCTGATCTTGCTTTTTGTCATATTGCTAACATTTAAATAACCTTGCAGAATTAGCAATAAAATTATAACTTACAATAATAGTTTCTAATGAACTGAAAACTAAAAAAGTGTTTTTACGGGCAATCTCAGCAAAGTGGCATTCCCACACTAGGGGCGGAATCTTGTGGAGGCAACGGGGGTCATACCTGCTAAAGGAAAAACCAGTAAAACTTGGAAATGACTGGTACTGGTCCAAACTGGTCTTGTACATCTTAAAATGGAACTCCAGTTCAGACCAGTACCAATCATTTCCAAGTTTTATTGGTTTTTACTTCTGGGCGGTGAGACCTCAGTGTTGCCTCGTTTTAGGAGGGCCCATCCAATTTGTGCCACTGAGGCCAACGGTGGGCCTACCCTCAAGATCAAGGACTCCAGTGACCAAAGATCCGCTCTCCAAGAGCTGTTGACCAATCAGAGGCCAGGACCTCTTCTCAGCAGTGCCACAGGGGAGGCAGTGACTGCTGCCAGTAATATGCCTCAGATTGAGGTGGGATCCAGGCACAGGTGAGTGATGGTGGGTGGGGTCATGGGGGAGGGTGGTTGGCAGCAAGGGTATGAATCAGCTTTCAGCTGGTGCCTCAATTCCCCATGCTGAGTCCCTCAATCAGACACTAAGTGCCTTTGAATGAGGGACAACCATACCTTGCTACCCCCACACCCCCTTCCCATCAACACACTAGGGTTTGCTCATCATGCTTCCTGCCCCAAATGGCAGCAGCCCATCCCACCTGCCACCCTCCTGCCTGATTAAATGATCCCCTGCCACTAACTTGCCATGGGGTAGGGCACAAGATTCTGCCCTAGGTTTTCTCATGATTGACGTTCCATGGCTGTCTGCTCAAGTTGTCTTGATTGTGCACAAACTTAGTGCACTTTGTGACTAAATCAACCTTCAAAGTCCAACACCAAAGCTGTGTACTTCAAATCTCCAAAAAACATTGCTTGTCTCTATCTCACCAGCCAGACTTTGTCACTGCCAGACCAAACTTTTTCCACATCCTCCTCAACCATCTCTTGCATAGACTTCAACTTATCCAGAACTTAAAACACCCACATCAAGAACGACTCTTCTGTCACCCCAGTCACCACCCACTCCATTGGCTTCCCATTCCTCAGTACATTATTTTGAAGTCTCATCCTTATCTATAATCCTTCCATGGCCTGCTTTCACCCAACTTCTACATCCTCCTCCAGCTTTATATCTCCATTTGCACCATCTGCTTTTCCAAGCCAGGCCTACTCTGCATTCCCTCTGCTACATCAATGACAGCAGAACCTTCAGTCATCCCTTGTCATATTTTCAAAATCTCTTCCTAATATCTAGTCTTGCTGCATATCTGACCACCTCCAAAAGCTTCCTTAAAAAGTTACCTTTATGATTGTGTCATTGATAGCATCTTGTGGGTCATCTTTCCTTTCTTATTCAAATGCAAACCGCACCCCACCCCTCCCCCCCCATCCCCCACCCCCACCCAGCCCTTGAAGCTTTGGGACATCATGATGTTAAGGGCACTATATAAATGCAAATTATCATTGCTCCCAGTGTGGAGCCTCAAACAAATACTTACTCTTAAGCAAATACCTCCCAAGTTATTTTCATTTTAGGATCAAGACGGCAGCAAGAGTCATCATCTTTAGTGGATGCAAACACGGAACCCCAGTGACACAAGGAAAGTCTCTAAAACCACATCAGCCCAAAAAAAGCACACTCTAATTCTAACAGTTTGAAGAGAAACTGCTTTTAATGAGTTTAATTATCCTGTAGAAAGAATTATATGAAAAGAATCAATCATAGGGATCAGAAAATCCATGACATAGAATGACACAGGCTAGACAACTCACGAGCGAGGGAAGTTGACATTAATTAATGGTCAGTCATCATAGGAACATAAGGAATAGGAGCAGGAGTAGGCCAGTCACCCCCTCAGGCCTGCTCCACCATTCAACTAGCTGATCTTCTAGCTCATCGCCATTTTCCCATACCATCCCCATATCCAATGATATCTTTAATAATATCAATATTATTTATTAATTTATCAATAGACATGTTTATTTCTTATTGCAATATAGCCCACTGATATCACACCTTTCAAACCCACGACCACTACCATCTAGAAGGACAAGGACAGTAGATAAATGGGAATACCACCACCTGGGAGTTCCCCTCCAAGTCACTCACCATCCTGTCTTGGAAATATATCGCCGTTCCTTCACTGTCACTAGGTCAAAATCCTGGAACTCCCTTCCTAACAGCACTGTAGGTGTACTTATACCACATGGACTGCAGTGGTTCAAGAAGGCAGCTCACCACCACCTTCTCAAGGGCAACTAGGTATGGACAATGAATGCTGGCCCAGCCAGCAAAGCTCACATCCCGTGAATGAATAAAAAAAAACTAAAATTAAAATGTTTCCCGAAAAGTAGCAATTGCATTTTCAGATTTCACGTGTACAAATATTTCTATTATGTATTTTTCAAAGTAATAATTTTAAGTTTTCTAAACTGTGTGGATTTTCTGCTCAGAAAAGCTCACCGGTGAGGGGAATGGGGTGCATGGGGGGTGGTGAGTGGGGTGATCATATCTTTTCAATAAGCCTTGGCAAGTAGAAGCGCCTAAGTGTTGTTACCTGTGGGAACTCTCAACTTGATTGCACTAACTGCATATTTCACTAACCCAGGTCACTCTGCATTATTACTACATTTAAAATGTGCAAGAGAGTGACTCTGTACCATGATACTATTAGATTTAACCTGAGAATATAAATGGTAACTACAAAACTGTAAATGTTAGGAGCCTTATTTCAGTGCAGACATATAGCACAAATTGCAATTTAGCTGTTCACTTGCATATACACAGAGAGTAAATTGGCTAGCTGAATGTGGGTTGTATAAGGGGGTTAAGCATACAATAGCCCAACATTTTGAATGTGATCACATTGATTGATTGATGCTAACATAACAGTGATGGTTACAGCAAATTATATTTACAATGTAGTAAAAACTGTGTAAAACAATCCTGATCCTTCATGCAATTCCTCCTCAAGGGAATAAGATCAATAGTTAATACCTGTTAGTGTGCGTTAAAGATGAGCCAACTCCAGAGTCTCTCTCATAATGGAGCGCTGATGGGTCGAATTCACTGACAGACTTTTCAGCAATATCCAGGTTATTAGCTGGTGCCCCCTCATTAACACACTCAAGGTGTTTCTCTATCTCCAGATGAATGTCCTTTGGAGAGGATGGATAAGGGGATGTTGAGTCATTTGCAGAATCTGATTCTCCTTCATCAGAAAACTTTTCTGACCACTTGTTCACTAGTCTTTGGAGGCCATTCACATGCTCCATTACATCATCTAGTTCTGCAAACACGTCATCATCAGCTGCATCTGTTACCTCTCCATTGTTCAAGTGAACAAGGACCCTTGGGACATTATCATAAATGCTCATTCGATTGTCTAGCAAATTATGGGAGTTGTGTCTACAGTCTATCTCCTTTGAACTGCTCACTCGACTGTCTCTCCCAAATCTACTCCGACGATAACCATGGAAACTGCCAGTTCTCCAGTTTACTGAAGTGTTGTCTATTGGTGATAAAATGCCATGCTGAAGTGCTTTAGGAAACGTTCCTGGTTTGTGACCTTGTGGAATCTGAAAAAGAAGATGGTCATGTTGACCTTTCTCATTCATATAGTTCTGTTGGCCAATACACCTGCAAGGTGGTGGAGCGGCCGAATTAAAATTCTCCATATACATTCCACCTCGCTTTCTACTCAAGGTTTGGTTCCGTGTTCGAAGGACAGGGCTGGGTGTGCTTACTGTACTACTGTTCTCTGATTGACTACTACTGCTGCAGGTTTGGGAGGAGTATAATGGGTTTTGTCTAAGAATGGGCTCATCAAGTTCTGCAACATCAACACAATTGAGATTTCTCAGCTTTTCTTCATCAAATCCTTCTTGGAGCACAGGTGCACTGATCAATGGTCTAAGTTTTGCTTGACTGCCTTTTTTCTGGCTTGAGCTTCTTAATCGAAGCCTTTCCATTTTCTTTAACAAACCCTTTCCCTTTGTCTTTGAGCGTTTTTCAGTGACTTTTTCATCAATACTAAAACTTGAGAGCTCATTCGGGGATGGTGGGCCACTGAAGGAAGAATCTGCAGATGGCAATTTAATTGAGGAACATCTTGAGGAACTTCGACTGGTCTCAAAATCTGTAATGTGGGCTTCAGAGTTTTTTGGTAAGCTGATGCTATCACTGCCTCCACTGCTGCTACTGCTGTGAATTGATGAGATTTCCTGCTTCTCTCCCAGCTCTGGAAATACATCATCATTGTCGATGCTCTTCAAACGTGGGCTACCAGGTAATGAGAGATTTTCTGGATGGAAAAGTTCCAACGTCTCCATACGAGACCATCGCTTGCTGTCCCTTTGGAAAGTCCATTTGTTGCTGATGGCGCAAGGCTCTTCATCTTCAGAATCATCACTCTGAATGTGAAAAAATAGAAGACAAAAGCAAGCATTGATTCCATGCAAAGGCTAATAAACAAATGTGAACTCTTGAATTCCTTCTCATGTAACATGACATCATAATTAGGGCTGGCAGTGAACGGCAGGTTACCTTTTTAAAAACAAGCTTTAAATAGGATTGTGTACATTTTTAAAAATGTTATTCTTTCATGGGATGTGGACATTGTTGGTAAGTCCAGCATTTTTTTTGCCCATCCCTAATTGCTCCTTGAACTGAGTGGCTTGCTCAGCCATGTCAGAGGGCAGTTAAGAGTCAACTATATTACTGTAGGTCTGGAGTCACATGTAGGCCAGACCAGGTAAGGTTGGCAGATTCCCTTCCCTAAAGGACATTAGTGAACCAGATGTGTTTTTTTAACAACAATTGATGACAGCAACTGGTGAATGTGTTCCAAACGTGTAGAGATGAATGGCGGATGTTCAACTGCTGATGGTGAAACAGAGGGAGTGAGGAACAAGAAATTCTGTGTTAGAGGAGTGGACAGTGCACACTGGGATCATGAAACTAGTATGAGGCAAGATGAGGTCATGGGGAGATTTGAAACAAGAATTCTAGCATCAATACGTTGAGGTATGCTGTGCCAGAAAAGGACCGAAATGACCAAGATGTTGGATTTTGTGCAGCTGAGGGTTTGATTTTTGACATCTTGGATGAGTTGTAACATTTAAAGGGTTGAAGTGGGGAAGCCAACTAAGAGACCTTGGATGATGAAGGCATGTAATTTGGAAGTGGAAGGGGAGGTGGATAGCATTATAAAAATAGAAGTAAATCTGTTTTACTAATGGAGCGTGGACAGGATTTTCCCTTCGTCAGGCGGCTGTGGCGGGTGGGCCACGGAGCAGCCGTGAAATTGACTGCCGACTGCGATCAGGTCCCGACATTGATTCCATGCTGGCTGGCCAATTACCAGCCAGCCAGCCAGCGTGAAACACGCGCTGCAGCACTTAGCGCTGCCAAGGTGGGGCAGGAGGAGGGCGAGCGTGGAAGTTCGCACAAGCATGTGAGTGCACGCAATGAAAGCTCTCAGAGGGACAGAACTACATCAGGGAGTTGAGGATGTAAAAAAATCAGAAATTAAAAACTTAGCAATGTTAAAAACATGTCCCCTTGTGACTCTGTCACATGAGCAGGGACATGTTATAAATGAAATTTAGAATTTTTCATTTAATTTTTAATTGCTGTTGGAAACTTAGATGAGGTTTCCTAAAAAATCCAAAGGCCACTTGGTCAGTGAAAAATTTCATTCAATTATAACTTTAATGGCCTTAATAGGCCAGTTAGTTGTCGGTGGGTGTGCTGCCGACTCCCGTGCTTGCCCGCCAACCAAAATATCACGCGAGTGTGAGATGACGTCGGCACGCTCACCAGACGTCATCGCGCATCATTTTACACTCCAGCGGGTTGGGCGTGTGCCCGCACAATGCAAATTGTGCCCTCGTCGGGCAGGTGAGGTGGGTGGGCTCAGAAGCGGCCACAAAGCCGACCGCCGCCCACGATTGGGCCCCGACATGGATTTCACGCTGATATAAAAACAAAAAACTGCGGATGCTGGAAATCCAAAACAAAAACAGAAACAGAAATACCTGGAAAAACTCAGCAGGCCTGACAGCATCGGCGGAGAAGAGGACAGTTGACGTTCCGAGTCCTCATGACCCTACAATTGAACTAAGTAAAAATAGGAGAGGGGTGAAATATAAGCTGGTTTAGGGGTTGGGGGGGGGGGGGGGGGGGGGGGGGGCGGAGAGAGAAGGGGGGGTGGTGGTTGTTGGGACAAGCAAGCAGTGATAGGAGGAGATAACCAAAAGGTGTCACAGACAAAAGAACAGAGGTGTTGAAGGTGGTGATCTTTTGGTTATCTCCTCCTATCACTGCTTGCTTGTCCCAACAACCACACCCCCCACCACTTCTCCCCCCACCCGCCCAACCCCCCTAAACCAGCTTATATTTCACCCCTCTCCTATTTTTACTTAGTTCTGTTGAAGAGTCATGAGGACTCTAAACGTCAACTGTCCTCTTCTCCGCCGATGCTGCCAGACCTGCTGAGTTTTTCCAGGTATTTCTGTTTCTGTTTTTGTTATGGATTTCACGCTGGCTGGCCATTTAACGGCCAGACAGCATGAAATGTGCCCTGTGGTGCTCAGCGCTGCCGGGGTGGGGGTGGAGGAGAGTGAGTGCGGACGTGTACGCATGTGCAGGGGTGTGTGTAGTAAAAGCTCCCTGAGACACAGAGCTGCCTTAGGGAGCTGAAGATTTTTAACAATAAAAACAAATATATTAAAAATAATGAAAACATGTCCCCTCATGTGACTCTGTCACATGAGCAGGGACATGTTAAATATGTGTTAAAAGTTTTACATTTTCTTTTAATCACTGGTCGAAACCACATCCTGCCTACGGATGAGGTTTTGCCAAAAATGCAAAGGCCACTTGGCCTTTGCGCCCACCCGCCAACTGAATGGTTGGACAGGCAGTGAAAAATTAGAGTCAATTGGGTTCTTAAGGGGTTAATAGGCCGTTTAATTAATGGCGGATGTGGCTTTGACTCCCGCGCATACCCGCTGACCGAAATATCATGCGAGTGCACGATGACTTCAGGATTCTCGTCCAACATCATCACGTGTCACTTTACACTCGTTCGGGTTGGGCGTGCGCCTGCCTGACAAGCGAAAAAGTCTGGCTCATGTGTGCAAATGGAAATCAAGTTCATGGTCTACAGAATGCAACATCCTGACAGGTTGAGATGGCAGCATAGGATGATGATGGGAGTTGTAGCCAGAAACTATTAAAGTAAGTGATTTTTGGCATGGAGTAATACATTTAATAATCCGGTTGCAGTATTAATTACATAGGTAACTCACCCTTTAATATAACAACCAAACAAGTAGCTAAGGCATTTTCTTGACCATGTCATTTAATAATGAACTTACCTTTTAAATAGTTGTTTGGTATTGCTTTTACTTACAATGTAACTTTTGAAGGGATGAATGATTTGAAGCTCTCAAAGAATCAACACAAAGTCCTGCCTTAGTGCAAATCTGGGATGATTCTGTCCAAGTGCTGTATCGTGCGGGTAAAATGACGTTTTACCCACCTCAGGTTTCCATGCCGTATTGTCCCAAACCCGCCACATTACTTATGCATTCCCGGGGACACGTCATTTCGATGGCGGGCAGGCTGTCATTCACCCACCGCCCCATCACCTCGCCGCTTCATCACGCCAGGCATTACATTTAAAGTACAGCCGTGCTCAGTGCTTCCAGGCCAGGACTGCAGCAAAGAAGACATGGCCACGAAAGGCAAGATGACTGCAGCCCTCGAGTGCCTTTTGGACGCGATGGAGGCCCGCTGTGATGTCCTCTAGCCCCGCTCTGGTTGCAGGAGGGGCAGGTACATTACCACTCCAGCTTGGTAGGCAATGGCAGTGGTGTTCAGTGCCAATGCTGCACAGAAGAGGCTGAATGATTTAATCCATGCAGTCAGGGTATGGCAACCATCTCATCACTCTAAACTCACACACTCAAGCCCATCACACATTCACTGGCATCTCACTCACTGCCAGCTCAAGGGGCATCACCACCCATTCTCACACACAGACCCTCACATGTCCATCTGGTCTCATCTCCTCTAGAGACTGGCCTCCTCAGCCCTCACCATTTTGGGGCCACTTGCACAAATCAACTTGTGCCCCCTCACACACACCCTGGGTTACCCTCCTTCCCCAGTACAGCCTTTGCCCTGCAGCCTCTTCCCTTGCCTGAGGCCACTTCTCCCCCTTCCCCAAGCAACATCTTGTCATGCAGCCGTTGAAAAGCCACCTACATATGGCTGATCTGGTAGGTAGAGACCTACCTGAGAGTCCCCCTAAAAGTGATGTGGGGCTGTCGGTGAAGCTTGATGCTGATCACTGCGAGTGCTGCCCAAAGCAAGGTAGGCAAACAAATCTTGAAGGCCCGAGCAAAGTGTAGCCTGCACGGTGCACGTCACTTATGTGCTGTTGTGAAATATGTCGGTTTGTTTTCTGCCAACGTGGGTGGACGATCCAGCGGCAGGTGGAATGAGTCCAGTGGGTTGGCCTTATAATGATATGCTGCTGTATTACAATGAAGTTCCCGACGTCCGATGGTGGGAAACGCGGCACGCCATTGGTGGGCTAAGCCAACAATTACGGACTGGTTTCACGCCGTCGTGAAACTGATCGCACCATATTGTCCACTCACGCTACCGAACAAGCCCGACGCCAGTGGATGCAGAAAATCCCGGCCCTTATCTAAGAAAGGACTTACCATAGGAAAATCACTGAAGACACATTTAGGGCTCAATAAAGGCAGTTGGATTGGCAGTTAAGGTGCATTTTGCTTGCAAATAAATCTTCTTTATTGGCTGGTCTTCTTTATTGGTTGGCCAATACATAATTTATTTATATATTGAAAAGGAACTGCTATTATTTTCAACCTATATCTGTACAGTCCACTTATTATAAAAGTCATAGCTCTGCATATATCTGGGAAGTTTGTCGGGGGGTTTTCTCTTTTGTTTGAGAGAGTAAGAAAAATCTAAATACCTAGTGTTAAAATTGAACAGAAGAACAGCGTTTTGTGCTCCAAGGAATGTTCTCTTCTATTTAGGATTCTGCAGCAAGGATCAGTAATTCTTAGAGTACAATTTTCCAATATTGATTTCTATTGTTAAAAATAGATCTTATTATTGGTGATCTCTAATGCCATAATTTGGTGATAGTTCTTATTCAGACTTCTCAAAGTTATGTGAAAACTCTATAAAAGGATATAATGTTCCAGGTACAAAGGAAAATAACATGAATAAGAAACTTGTGGAGGAAGAATAGTCTTCTGGCATATCTATTATTGTCCGATGACAAGTGAAATTGTGCATGTTTTAAATGTTCAGTCTTGGTTTGAACCTTCACAGTGAGACAGAATACCCATTGGTCAACACCAGATTTGTACATTCTCTCTCAGGGGAAACACATTCCCATCCTTTTTCAATCCCCACTGGCAAGGATAGCCCAGTAACATTGGCCAGATCAATGATATATCTCTTATGAACTGTGTGAGTACTGTGTTGTTTCACACTAGGATTTTCCTTCCTCTGAAAGGTCTGATTCAGGTTGGGAACTCACCAGATGGAACAATATAATGCCAACCCAGTGCCATACCATTCCATCATGGAATGTATTGATAAACCTATGTGACGTATTCCTGAACCTTATGTAGTCTCACTTTCTCATACAGACCATGCACATTTCTTAAGAAATTAAAATTCTGTGTTCAGTATTTTAAATTCCAATCATACGGTGAAAAAATAAAATGCTTGAAGACAAATTACCTTTCTCCTCTCTCTACCAATTTCCAATTTCATCATTGCACATTTGTTCAGTGTTTTCAATCGTCTGAAAGAAATAAAATATCTAAATTAATATACAGCCTATGAAAATATTAAGATAAGAAAACCCAACTCCCCTCTGGTCCCCACAAACCACCCCCCTCCTCCCCCCCCTCGTGTCTTTTAGGACACACATATATCTCAGCTAAGTCTATTTAATTAATCTACATACAGGTGCTTTGTACTTTGACCTACCGAGGTTACTGTGGAATAAGTTATGGATTACATGATTGTTGAATCCTGGTCACCAGTTTGTTGGGACTTATGGATCCGGGTTGCATGCTTGTTGTGGGATGGCCGAGTTGGTACAATAGACAGAGTTGTTCAGCAGACAGTTCTTGGTTGGAACACATTCTGCTTGTTTACAAAGGTACTCAGCAGCTACACTTGTGTGCTTTCAACTCAAACTCTGTCTCTACACTATAAACTCTAACTATAGACTACTGACTACAGAGGTAGCCCGCGCTACTCTGCTATTAGGTACCAAGATCATGTGATCTTCCATTATAACATTCTTTGTAAAAGGTATATTACACATCAGATTACCACAATGATGAATGTGTAAAAGGAAAGCTATTCATCCCATTTTAACTTAGAAAACCTGGTCTGCCTAATACATCTAATTTTAGGGGCAGACATCTAGACTTCCGATGCAAGAAACTTAGATTCAGCAAAACATTGGGAGAAAAATGCAGCCCCATGTTTGCAAATGCATACTTTTAAACACAGACACAGAAGCGCGCCAGTCTAATTAGTCTAATTACAGTCCGCACATGATACTAAAATCAGCGATTGAGGTTTCTCATCACAAATGGTCAATTTTAAAATTTGACAATTGGGCAGTCTAGATGTTTAACAGACAAACTAAATAAACCAGCTTAGCAAACACAAGTATGAATTACCGCCATTGAAGAGTCCTCTGTATGTGACGATGGGCATGACAGTGTGCAATTGATGTGCAAGAACTGTTATATTAAAATGAATATAAACAGATAATTGGTAGGTGCAATAATGGCAAGATTGAAATCAAAATGTAAAATTTGCATTTTAAAGCACACTTATGTTTCTCTTTGCTCAACAGTGCTCTTCTAGACCCCTGTGCAGTACAATACTATTTATAGTATCAATATTAGAATCAGTCTCTAATCTATGTTAACCACTAAGTCCTGTAATTTCCTGCAATTAAACAGAATTTAGCTATTACTTCCCAATTCCTGCCAGATCTCTCTGCTGTAAATTCTGGGTGGTGCTCAGGACCCTGGATTCCAGACTCCACATAATAATTACTTTTACATTGCTCCAGAGAAAAAAGCTACCTGACAACAGACTAGCCCCATGCATCAGTAGCTAGAACAACTAGCACAAGTCTTTTGCAATATAACAGTAGCTAATGCCAAGACCTTACTCTCAAGTATTTCATTGTGTGATCTAAGGAGTTGGCCACTTGTACTTAGTTCATATTGGTGATGCCTTCTATGATGTGAATGTTTTGCTGTGTCTCCAAGTGTCGCCACAGACACATCCACATGGTTTCAAATTAACAATGAAGAATCTAAATAAACTAAAGGAAACATTCAGATCTTTTGTAGACTACATAGAAGTAATGAGCTGTACTCTTAAACTACTGTTACACTTTGCTATTTTGCAAGGGCTACGTTTTATTGATGGTCAAGCAATTATTGGCAAATGTTTAAAGCATCCAACATTATACCTTGATTCAAGGTCTTCACATGAGTTGGGCAACATATGTTGGATAGGGTTCTTAAAAAACCTTACCTAAGTATGTCTATTCAATAAAGTGACCTTAAAAACAGAAGCCAAGTAGAAATGAGACCAGGGCCCAGTTAGATATATTAGTCCAATGAGTACATGGATTATGCAAAGGTGATTTGATTATGCAGTCAGGCAGTCCTCCTGGGAAATAGTTGGCCTGAATTTTGCAGCGAGGAATGGAACAGTGGCGTCACCACTAACCTCGAAGTTAGCTGCCTACAGAGGCCTAACTGTTTCTGTGGTGTCTTGTTTCCTTTTTCAATGACAGTTTAAATATGGTGCCAAGCCTAGGGGAATGTCAGTTTCAGTGGAGTTACGATGGTGAATACTGACAGCTTTGCTGTCATTAGCACCGCAAAATCTGGGCCAATGCAACCAACGAGATTGTGGTATGCATTCTACATTTATCATTAGATACATTTGTATAGAGGGGTAGAAACATAACATTAGTTTATGATTTCTATGAAATAGAAAGGTTGTAGAATCTAATTTTAGGTACAACATGAATTACATGCTAGGTAAACTGCATTATTCTATTCCTGCAATGCCTTTCAATCTCAGTTTCATAAGAATATCTCTTGCCAGCCAGTATGATATTTTGGATTCTTATACCAGCCATCTTTATGGCAATTTTGTGCAATGGTTTGTAGGTTTATTCAACTGATTTAGCCTCTAGGGAACTAGATTGCAAATTCTGGCACCCATTTAATTCAGGATTGAGAGAGAGAATCGCACAGTCATTCTGAGTTGGATTCAATCCCAGAAGTGCCATGCTAGTGTTTGAACCATTCTTTAAATTTAAGATGTTGTTTATACAACTAGCTTGTGGAATTTACAGCATCACAGTGGCATTCAACTCAAAAATAACAATGAGAGTTTTAAAAAAATTTCATTCCACTAATTGAACAGTATTTAAGGAGTAATTGCTTGGGCATCTGTGGGAAAAGTTTGAGTAATAGGGCAAGTATCACATGGATGCCAAAGGCCTCAGGGGAAGGCACCACAACCAAGTTTAATTCTTGCTGTGTGCTTGAACTTTCAGGGATCATTGGACATTGATCAGGAATAGAAACCCTGGTTTATTTTCCCTCCTGCATACCTGGGCAATTATAGTAATCTAACTGTTTTCCTAGTTTGAAGATCGTTAATTAAGGACAAACTGGGGAATGAACCTAGCTCTTCCTGGTGTATAATGTCAGCTACTCTGAGCTGTGCTACACAAAGATTTTACATAGATCAAAACCAAAGATGAGCAATTTGACTTGCAGCATCATCATGCGAATTGTATTATTGCATATTTTGTATATAAACAGAGAAAGCTATGGGACAGATAGCTCTTTCAAAGAACTGGCACAGGCATGATGGACGCAATGGCCTCATTCTGTGCTGCAAGATTCTAGGACTTTATAACCAAGGCAGATAGAAGACAACAACGTTAGTAATTTTGTGCTCATATTGTCAGAATGGGGAGATTTTCTCTAAACCAGTATTTTTTTTATTCTTTCTTAGGATGTGGGCATCATTGGCAATAGCAACATTTATTGCCCTTTCCTAATTGCCCTTGAACTGAATGGCTAAGTCATTTCAGAGGCCAGTTAAGAATCAACACATTGCAGTGGGTTGAGTCACATGTAGGCCAGACCAGGTAAGGATGTCAGATTTCCTAAATGTAACAAATTTTAATTGCACATCTTTAAATACTGATAATATAAGCTGTACTTAGCCATTCTACATCTATAACATTGAGTATGCACCCTCCCAACTTCTAGATCTACATCTCAACATCCATTACAATAATCAATACTTCCTCTGCTCTGAAGAAGAATCACATGGACTCAAAATGTTAACTCTGTTTCTCTCGCCACAGATGCTGCCAGACCTGCTGAGTTTTTCCAACATTTCTTGTTTTTATGTCAATACCTCCTATCTGGGTAGTCAAGGTTCACTTTCTGCATTGTGAAAGATGAAATTAACCATTAAAATAGCCATCTTTTATTAGGCTCATTGCCACGGTCCATAGAAACTAGGTGTATGAGTATAACTACTCAATCTACATTCTAAAATGATGGGTCTAAAGCAAGATCTTACCTGCACAAAGACTCTGTGGCATCCCTGTCTAAAAATTCATGATCATTTTTCACTACTTCAATATCAATAGGAAACTGGGAGGCTGTGAAGAATGAAATGGAAGGGAGTAATTAAATTGTGCGGAATTCTAATATATCATGAAGAACTGTTATTTTAAATCACATAAGAGGCTTTGAAGCAACAGTTTGCTGCTTGGGAGTTTTAGTACATAGTTGTATGAGTCAAATGCCATGATGGATAATGATTGAAATAAGAAAATGCACAACCAGATTTATCCTTTCATTTAAGTCCACTTTATTATCCATATGTACATCTTTGAACCATATGGCAGGAGCAGGGAAAAAATCAACAGTGCTTAAAATTGCTTAATTTAAACTTGTTTTTCCCCACAATTTATTTTAGTAGTTTGGGATTACTATTACAGCAATAGAGCTACCCCATCACACTTCAGTAGATTTCAGCTTCAGTTGTGCGAGCTGAAAACTGAGAGAAGAAATGGTCACAACCCAAACATGGAGATCCCAGAACCTACTGGCAGTATTTATCTAAAAGGACAGGCAACTTGCCTTCAAATAGCTGTGAGTACTGTGGAAATCCAGCAGCTCTCAGCCAGTCACAAGCATCCTTTGCTTCAATTTCTGTGGAGGAAAAGAAAGGAAGGCAATCAACATTTGATCCACATAGTCCAGCAATAAATTATGGCAGTGCAAGCTGGAAAATAAAGTTCCAGTCCCTGGTGATGTAAACTCAGCAAGTTGTTTACCCACCAGGATAGAAGGGCACACATTTCTGAGCAGGACACATGTCTTGGCAAAGGTGAAACAACGCGATTTATTTCAGAATTCAAGACACATTGTTAAAATAGAACACATGCAGAATCAAAAGGGTTGGCAAGAATTGTGCAGCTTTAGCATTCCTGCACATTGATCTCCAAGTCATTTTATCTTAATGGAAGTTGTGTGCATGCAGTGGGTTGCAGCGTCAACCTGGCTGATTGAGTTACCTTTCTAAATCCTTCTCCACCAGACCTGTTTCTAATTAAAATCTGAAGGCTATTTTAAAACTTGTGTTTCCAGTTCTGCCTCATTCTTCGACATCAAGCAGTTGTTTGTCCCTGTTTACTTCCATATTATAATGAGACAACGGTTTCTGTGGTGGTCTACTCTACTCAATTTTACTTTTTCTTTATTATTTATACACAGGATTAGGGCATCGCTGCCAAGGCCCTTCTGTAATGCCCTTGAAAACGTGGCAGTGAGCTGTCTTCTTGAACCACTGCAGCCCCTGCGGTGTAGGTACAGCCACAGTGCTATTAAGGATGGAGTTCTAGGATTTTGATCCAGCGACAGGGGAGGAATGGCAATATTGTTCCAAGTTAGGATGGTATATGGCTTAGGGAAACTTGCAGTTGGTGGTGTTCCTATGTGCCTGCTGCCCTTGTTCTTCTAGGTCGAAGCGGTTGTGGGGTTGCAGGTTTGGAAAGTGTTGTTGCAGGAACGTTGATGAGTTACTGCAGTGCATCTTATAGATGATACACAGTGGCAGCAATGTATTTCAGTGGTGGGGGAGTCAGTCAAGCAGGCAGTTTGTCCTGAATGATGTCAAACTTAGAGTATTGTTAGAGTTGCACATGTTGAGGCAAGTGGAAAGTATTTCATCACACTCTTGACTTGTGTCTTGTAAATGGTAGACAGGCTCTGGGGAGCTAGGACATGAGTTACTTGCCACAGAATTCCCAGCCTCTGGTCTGCTCTATTAGCCACAGTATTTATGTGGCTGGGCCAGTTAAATTTCTGGTCAATGTGGGGGATTCAGCGATTGTAATACTATTGAAGATTCAGAGGAGATGGTTAGATGCCGGTGTTGTAGCTGTACTGGAACAGCTTGGCAAGGGGTGAGTTCATTCCGCAGCATTTCTTGATAGTATGTTGAGTGAATTTAATTGGCTGAAGACTTACACCTGAGAGGCTGGGGATCTCAGTGTGGGGTCAAGATAGATCATTCACTCAGCAATTCTGGCTGAAGATGGATGCAAATGCATCAGCCTTGTCTATGTTACTCATAGGCTGGGCTTCACCATCATTGAGGATGGGGAGGTTTGTGCAACCTCATCCTCAGTTAGTTGTTTACTTGTCCACCACTTCATGACTGAATGTGGCAGGCCTGTACAGCTTTGATCTCATCAGTAGGTTGTGGGGACGCTTAGCTCTGTTTGTAGCACAGAATGAGGTCAATCAGCAGAATTTGAAGACACAAGCAGCACTTGTTTAGCAATAACTTGCTTGCTGACACCCAGTTTGGGTTCCACCAGGACCAATCAGCTCCTGACCTCATTACAGCCTTGGTTCAAATATGGACAAAAGAGCTGAACTCCCAAGGTGAGGTGAGAATGACTGCCCTCGACATCAAGGCAGGATTTGACTGAGCGTGGCATCAAGGAGCCCTAGCAAAACTGGAGTCAATGAGAATTAGGGTAAAGCTCTCCACTGGTTGGAGTCATACCTAGCACAAAGGAAGATGGTTGTGGTTGTTGGCAATCAGTCATCTCAGCTCCAGGACATCAAGCACGCGTCCCTTAGGGTAGGGTCCTCGGCCCAACCATGCTCAGCTGCTTCATGAATGACCTTCCTTCCATCTTAAGGTCAGAAGTGGGGATGTATGCACATTGTTCAGCACCATTCATGACTCCTCAGATATTGAAGCAGTCCATGTCCAAATACAGCAAGACCTGGACAATATCCAGGCTTGGGCTGACATGTTGCAAGTAACATTCACGCCACACAAGTGCCAGGCAATGACCATCACCAACAAGAGTGAATCTAACCATCGCCCCTTGACGTTCAATGGCATTATCACTACTGAATCCCCCAGTATCAATATCCTGGGGATTACCATTGACCAGAAACTGAACTGGACTAGCCATATAAATATTGTGGCTACAAGATAAGGTCAGAGACTAGGAAACCTGTGACGAATAACCCACCACTGACTCCCCAAAGTCTGTCCACCATCTACAAGGCACAAGCTAGGGGTGTGATGGCACATTCCCCACTTGCCTGGATGAGTGCAGCTCCCACAATATTCAAGAAGCTTGACACAATCCAGGACAAAACAGCCCGCTTGATTGGCACCACATCCACAAACATTCACTCCCTCCACCACCAATGCACAGTAGCAGCAGTGTGTACCATCTACAAGATGCACTGCAGGAATTCACCAAGGCTCCTAAGACAGCACCTTCCAAACCACAACCACTACCATCTAGAAGGACAAGGGCTGTAGCTAGATGGGAACACCACCATCTGGAAGCTCCCCTCCAAGCCATCCTGACTTGGAAATATATTGCCGTTCCTTCACTGTCACTGGGTCAAAATGCTGGAATTCCCTTCCTAACAGCAGTGTGTGTGTACCTACACCACATGGACTGCAGCGGTTCAAGAAGGCAACTCACCACCACCTTCTCAAGGGCAATTAGGTATGGGCAATAAATGCTGGCCTAGCCAGCGAAGCCCACATCCCATGAATGAATAATAAAAAAAAACCCCAGCTTATTATTTAAACTGGCATTTCAAAATATTGCACAATGTTTTCCACTCACACAATTATACATAAAAAATATAATGGCCTGTATTAAAGCCAAATTTGTGTTGCTTTGCTTTCTTGTAATTAATATTTCATCGATTATATCACAGGTTCAGTCACAGACCTGTTTCCAATCAGTGTCTTTCTGGTTTTTAAAATTTACCATTTTTTCAGAATGGCCCCCAAAAAATGAACTAATTCTCCTCAAGTGTCATAGTGCGATGTTGAATAAATCACAGTCTTTCCTGTGCCCAAATGAGCAAAACAAAACTTGTAGATAGTACATGAGTTAAAGTGGTGAACGTATTTTGTGAAGTTTATGGAAATATGTCAGATGTTTTCTCATCACACGAACCTCCCCGTCACCTCCCCAATTGAATGTGGGTATCCAGTACTTGGTGGCACCACAGGTTGCCTGTATTTCAGGACCTCAAAGAATCCCTTTCCAGCCATCTGCCATCATAATTATAAGGTCATGTGGACATCGAACTAGAAGCAACAGATGGTATCCGATTAATCAATTCTTTGTGTTTAACCACAATAATTATTTGATGAATGATCAACATTAAATAAAAGGGTTTTCCTGCAATTTAACAAGAACGTGATTTAAAAGGACAGTACAGTAAGTCACAAAATAATATTGCAATCTGGGAAAAAAATCTTGCCCTCTTTGACAGTGCCAACATGAGAAACTTTTTGTTTCAAAATAAAAAAGAAACTGAGCATTTATTTCAGTTGCTCGACTAAATATAAATACATTTAAATTCACCGATTTAAAAAAAAGAGATGCTACTGGAAATTGAGTAGGGATTTCAAAGGGTGATCTTATGGCACTGAATTGTACAGAGCAGAGAGGTTTTCAGTACAGAGCACTGCCCACGCTGAATTAGCTAAATACACTTCTGACAGTGGTGGGGGTACTTTGATTATCCTTGGTGTTCACAAGGCAGGCAAGGGCAAGGGGAAATGGTCAATGATCCCATTATGATCACTCTACAGTAATCCTGCTTCAAGCGTGCGCAAGTGGATACCAAATGAGAATAGATTAGAACTCCACTATCATGGCAGTGAAGTAATCCATTAACACCTTACCAGGCATTAGGGTTCTCACACACGAAGAATGCAATGTTGTTTTAGTCCAAAGAAATTAGATTAGAGTTTATAGGCAGTTGTTGTATGGAACCACAAGTTTCACAATTGCTGCCTGCCCCAAAAATCTTTTTTTTTTAAAAAAGAAAAATAGCCCTCATCTTCTTTCAGGTTAGGAGCTGATTTCTAACTCCCCTCTCCAACCAATTAATGAGAAACATTTGTAACAGACGACTAGGCCTTCAAGAACCTGGAAACTTTCAATGGATGAAAATCAGGTGGGTTCTCCAACAAATGGGTGCTCTACTCTATCTGGTTACCACCCAGGCGACAAAGTGGACATTATCCACTGAATCACTTCCTGATCCCCTCTGTACAATATGCGCTCAATGGGCTGGTCACACAACTGCCTTATTGGGAGAAACTCTCCATGGCTTGTGTTTTGCAGGCATTGGCCGACAATTCATTGGCCTGAAAACAACACTGAAAGAGGTCCTTTGTCGCACATTGAGTAAGCAACATTACATCATTGGTGCCGTTGAACTGAACACATATGCTACAACTTCAAATACTGCACATTACTGCATTGCTAAATATTCCCAGTTTATTAGATTTGTAATATAACTGCTTAATTCACTAAAATAATCAACCTGAAAATAATTTCAAATCTGAAGTTGGAGGTTCTGAACACTGAGCAATTAGAAGCTCATTTTAGCAAATGAAAAGGAGCAGGAAATCCAGCCCTTAGAGCTTCAGTTCAATTTAGCCTAATGGATGTTTTTGGCTTGATGTTTGTTGGACAGTCTGTCTCCTCCCAAAAGTAATCAGGAAACCTGGCAGCCTTTGACAACTTGGCAGTGCTGACGTTGGCCCCATCATACATGCAGATCCAAATCATTCTTATCTAGTATCTACTGGAGTCTTGGATTGCTTGATTGAGCATAACCGTCTCCAGAACACAGTAGCTTACCACACGCAGATGCACGTACACACCAGCTGCCAGTGTTCCCAAGCACAATGACCTCCCTATATTGGCTATGGATTTTTTACATTCTTGCAGCAGATTCTTTTGCCATGCATTCTATACAGTACAGTATAAGTAGTGTGCTCTGGAATACAGCAGGACACACCACCCCCCACTCATTATACTTTTGCTTCGCCTCAGGCTGACTTTGAATTAGTCACACACTCATGCCACTGATGTAATGTTCTGCTATCTACTCAATCTATATTGTGAAGTTCCTTAATGCCCTCCAACCCATGCCAGAACCCCATTTGATATACCTCACTTTCATTTAGTTCACACTAATATCGAAGGCTACTTGACTTGAACATCTACTTTCCTCTTCCATTTCACCTTCAATAACCTAGCACCTAAAGAAATCCTTCAAATTAAAGCCCTGTTTTTAACTCTGGACAAGAAAACCAAAACTGTACAGTTTGAAGGCTGTTTTGGAAAATGAAATCACCTAAACTAGCGCCAAAGAAAGCCCCAATGATACAGTCTGCTATGTGGCAGAGTACAGTAGTAGAAATTGCTCAATTTAGATTTGATCAGGAATTTCTCATGGTTTTCCACTCCATACCGGCCAGTATCCAGTAACTAGATGGTTTACTAACAATGTTGCTGACAAGGTGAACCAGAATGAACCAATTACAAGACTTTAGATCCCTCAGTATTATTCAGTGGCTGAAGTTTTACACCATCCTGTGTAGATTTTAGAAGGCAGGTACAAGGCAAACATGCAGGAGGTCCTGACGATCCCAAAATACAAAAATAGGACAGTATCTGGAGCGAGAAGCAGCTTAAACAAGCTCACACCACAGATATTTCAACAGTTAACAAAACAGGTACTATGGGAAGCTTTTACCACTCCCGAGAAAGCTTCAGGTGTTTCACTTGTGTGTCGCAAATCAACCGTTCTCAATGTGTGCTCCCAATTCAGGTGATTGATTAGAAAATTCCAGTCAGTCTGTTGGCTCCTTGCAATATAGGGAGAACAGCCGATGCCTGGAGGCTGTCTTCTAAAGCAGGAGGCTGCACTCCAGGGTGAATGTAGTTCCTGCCCCCACCACCTCATGGCCATAAATATGGCTTCTGGGCACCTTGTGGAGGGGTTCCCACCATTTTTTATTTCAAAGCTTTTAAAAGTACTGAAAGGGCATTTTAAGATTGAAGCACCCTCTCTCTGCCTTACCTGTACCGACAAGCTGCAGTGTCTTCAGTTCTGGAGGGCCTCCTGCTTAGAGACACTGCCCACTATCCTTAATTGGACGGTGAGTCGCTCTTTAGCCACCAGTTGGCCAATTCAAGGAAGCCACTGTAGGGTTGCTGCTCCCGATAATGCGGAGTTGGGATCCGCATTTGATGCTAACGTCGGGGTCCTAACCCAAAACGGAAAATCTTGCCTGTGAACTCTGACGGCTTTGAAACCAAACCTGTGAAATTACCATGTTCTGTTCTTGTTATTAGTCTCATCTTAGCTATAGTCAATCCTACTCAAAAGATATGCTCAAAAAAGTCAAGGAAACTTCCAAATGATTTGAACTTGATTGTTATGATTGCCATCAAAAGTATTCAAAAATTCCCAGTGGAACCTATTTTCTAATGATAAACTGTAATAACCAGAGTAAAACAGGCAGAAACACCAATAAGAGCAATAGCGCAGGGGCAGAATTCACTGGGAGGGGTTGGAGAGGGACATGGCTTTTGCTGGGCTCCATACAATTTCAGGTCCTCTAAGGTTGACATCAATTTAGTCAATTATAAGGTATTCTCATTATAATGAAATCCTAAACTTCACTGGTATCAGATGAGTTTGCGTTGTGCTAAAAGTATTTGGGTGCAAAGCTATACAGATTATTATTCATGTAAATCCAGGAAACTCATGAGAGATGGTCTTTTGCATGGAAAGCAAGGGCAGAATTTTCACCTCTGTGGGCGGGCGCGCACCCGACCTGCTTGAGCGTGAAATGATGTGTGTGTGTGTCCGGAGTTACATGTAGGCCACACCAGGTAAAAATGACAGATTTCCTTCCCTAAAGCATATTAGTGAACCACTAATGGTTTCTACAACAATTAACGATGGTTTCATGATCACCATTACTGAGATGAGCTTTTAATTCCAGATTTATTCATCGCATTTAAATTCCACCAGCTGCCATGATGGGATTTGAACCTATGTCCCCAGAGCATTAGTCAGGGCCTCTGGATTACTAGTCCAGTGACCACAATGCCACCACCTCCCCCAGAGTCATGTGGATGAGTGACAGAGCGTTTTGGCATGAATATCTTGTACAAGGAACAAACATTCAAGTAATTTTTTTCATAATGCTGTTTCAATGCCTAAGGGGTCAGAATTGGAGGAGTGTAGAGCTGGAGGAGATATCAGAGCTAGGCAAGAGTGCCCTTGGAGGAGTTTGAAAAGATGATTAGAATTTTAAATTTGAAGCATTGCTGGATCAGAAGCCAATGAAGGTCATGAACCACATCCTATTCACCATCATCTTTGTTCCAAGTTAGGGTACTGGCAGCTTTGGGTGAGCTCAACTTTGCAAAAGGTGCAAGGTAGGAGGCAGAGCCAAATAACAGCCAGAGAGTTAGCATGCAAGAGTCTGTGAACATTTATGCTCTCCAAGAATGAAATACTGTGGAATGAATCATCTTGTAAGGGGATTAAGTAAGCTTCCCCGCCCCAATTGATAAAGCACTACACAAGCCAGATACAACACACTGTTTCCCTACACTCTTTCAACCACATGTATGAGGTCCAAGTTTGGAAGTACATAATTTTCATTTCCCAAACCGTTTACCCATATGGCATTATAAAATAATAGTGCTATTTACAGCATGGTCAATGACAGCATTGTTATGTATCGATATGTCCATCGAGAACCAATGCAGCTCAGTTCAATTCAGAGAAATTCAGAGCTGAAGGAACAATGCTTTAAATGTACTGCTCCTAAATTATATTCATTTTTATCAAAACTCATGGAAACAATTTGAAGTCATTCCTCGGATTTCATTTCATCAATGCTTGAGCTCCATTCTTTACATTATCAGAAATTTCCTTGTAAACAAGACTAGAGTCCAATAAGAGTTATTTTTGGAGTTGTGATGCTTGCGCTAGATGGTACTTCTAATTGTTAAGAATATTGTGAGATTATAAATTCTACTAGCCCCAAGTCTGCTTGGCACTATTGCACAATTTAACTCCTGGTTTGCCCAAACTCTACCCTAATGATTTTCTTCTAACACTGTGATATTGACCCCCAATTGATTTCTTTAATACATATGCATTATACACAGACTAAAACAGCACAGAGTAAGATAAGACTTTGCCTTACTAAATAAAGATATGTTTATCCCCCAACAGCTTAGAAAAATATTTTGCTCCCAGGCAACATTTCTTAGGTGGGAGCCTGTCCAGGCAACTTGCTTCCAGGCTTTGACCAATTCCAGTCATTAATTGTTGGATAAAACACAAAAGGACTAACTTATTCTTTTATCGTGGTGCTGCTAACAGGTTCAGAACCTCCCTCCATTAGATCAGAAACTCACTGTAATGGCAGAGCCACCACACATATTCTAGCAAAGTACCACGCCAGACATTTTAGCACTAAAGTGTTGAAGTCATGTAATGCATATGAGGCTGGCTTGCATCCAAATCCTACTGTCTGATCAACCTGGGAAAGATACATTTCCTTGATATGTGGACGTTAGCACTGTAGTCTCATTTTGTCACTTACAGCCCAAAGCTTGCCAATAATCATGTGGGCAAATGGACCATTGAAGGGGTACAGTCATAAGTTCAAGGAATCTTCAGACTCCATGCCTGGTCTATACTAAGTGAGCTGTTCTCAACCAACTTACCTTGGCACCTGGACCAGAGAAAGCAAAAGAAGAATTAGCAAAGGCTTCTGCTTTTGCTACCCAGTGAGTCCTATTGGAAGTGTATGTGTACAGATGCCCTGCGAGGACAGAGTGGAGTGTGTCAGTAATGATAAAAGGCTGGCAATGTCTGAAATGATACCTCAGCAGGAGAATTGGCAGGGGAAAAAAAGGAGAAAATGTTGGAAAATTAAAATGTGATCTTCTTGCAAGAGAGAGAGAGGAGGATTGACCCCTCCCTTTTGGTTAATAATGGGTGTGATCCCCTCTCCAGAATATTTGCTGCATAACTCACATTTTTAATCACCATGAATTTCCCCTTGGAATAACTGACAATCCTACAATTTTCACTGCAATAGCATGGCTCCGCTTAGAAATTAAGCTTTCAAAAAGCTTACACAGCAGCACTGTGTTACATCATTCTTATTAGACATATGTCCCATTTTTAAATAAAATAAATCATATATGGTTGATGACTCAAACACTTCTTTAAACATCAACTCTTTCTACGTTCCACATCTCAGCTTCACTATAGTACAATGAGAAATTTAATACTTTTCATTGTTTGCCTGGAACAGCAGTTTCTCCCCAGTAGAAACCAAACAGAGTAATGGGTAACCATTCAAGAGTGGTATATATTCTAAAGCACAGAAATATTTACCAGCTTAGTAAATATAACGTACAAGGTTCAGTCCTAGTGAAAACAGATGTCCAGCCCTTCAAATTGATCTTTGGTCTTCAGCCCATGCATCACGGAAAGGGAGTTGATTCTACTGCTGTTCCACTCCCCTCATCCACCCAAACCATTAGCAGACTGATGCCAAAGTAACTACCTCTCTGACTTGGAAGATCATTAAATGATTAAAAAGATGTGTTCTAGTTCCAGTTACCAATACATGGTATGAAATATAAAAAAATAAAGATGTCTCAAAGTTGTCACATTTATTTTTGTCTCTTATTAAAGCCTCTAATTCACTTGCTCATGAATATTTTAATACCACAGATATTTTAAAGAAGGCATATCTGTTATTTTAATAAATTAGCCCTTTGTTCATTCTACCAGCAAGTCAGTGAATCTCAAACCAGCTACATTTCAAAAGCAGGAATCTCATAGCATTATAATAGTTGTAAATTAGTTTGACAACAATAGAAAATAAAAGTTATTCAGTAGATACTCACGTTTTATAATCATCTTACTGAGAAGGCTCACACCAAATGTGAATGTCTTGCAGGGGTACCAAGACTCTTGCTCAATAAGTTAAATAGAAATCTTTCCTTAAGTTAACCTGTCACGTAAGTTAAAAGTCAATTTCCTTGTAGCTTAGGAAGCTGCTGAAGGTTAAGATTCAAGCTTAAATTGCTCAAGTGATTTTACTTCCTTCCAAAAAAGTAAAAAAAAGTTTTGTTTCCTCCACACCATCATCCAACTCCTTACAAAGACATTACTTTGCAGCATACTCCTGTGAACTCCCTGCACAGCTGGTGTATGTATGACTTTAAGCTCCAGTATTGGCATGAACACTTAGTGGACTCTTCCATTCGTGACTCAGGGGTAATGAGCTGTCAAATTTAAGCGAGTACTCTCTGACTCCTTTCACTGCTTTAAACAGCTAGTAAGCCACATCCAGTTGCTAGTGGAAATATAGGAAACCCTTCCACTTGATTTGGGAAAACTGTGCATACAATTAGAAGAAACATAAAAGAGTGTTTTTGTTCTGGTCTGACCCTATTCTACTGTGGAACACTCCACAAGTACGCAGAAATGAATTACTGCCTATAGAATGGAAGAAAATGGTCATCCACCCAGCTGACCAGCACCTGCACCAAAGAGACTTTACCTCCAGGGCTCTAGGGCTAATAGAGGCATAGATTAATGGTTGCATCTAATTGAATAATCTCTTTCAGTAAAAAAATATTTGTGTCATAGTAACGTGAATCCAAGTTGTTGTTTTTTTAAAGACTTGAAAGAAAAATAGCTTTACCAATATTTTAAATCAGCTCTCACCTTCCAGAAATTGTTCTTAACCTACAAGATCCAGAAATGAGTACAAATCACCAGAGTTCAGAAAAATAAATTTATTTAAAAAATGATTCAAAAGAATGAAACTCAGGATGCACAAAATTCCAGGAGTGCAATTTAATAAGTTGGTCAAAAAAGATTATAATCTTGGTGCACATTTAAAATTATACCTGGTGCCAAAGTATTAATGTAATTAAGAACTAACACCTGCAGCTTGGTAGCTATGAAAACTCCTTGTGACAGATACAGGCAGAGTTGGGAACACAGGGTAAAGCTTGTTGTACTTGGTCTTGGATTGTTTAACAAATTAACAAAGGATGAGGCTACAAATACTTTGTGCAAAGGTTGTTGAATTCCCCATCAGAAAATGGTGTAAATGAATCTATGTTGGCTTTTAAAAGGAAAGTAGATAAATGCTTGAAAAAGAAAATATTAAAAGGGCAAGGGAAAGGGCATGGGAATGGGACTAAACAGTTAGCAGAAACGGCATAGGCAAATGACTTCTTTCTTTGCTGTAAAATTCTATGACGTTAGTGTCCTTTGAAGTCTCTTGCTAAGCTTGCCTATTCACGTGACTGAATCTCAAATATTCTGAAACTATTTCTTGGTTACAAAACCCAGAAATTGGAAAAAAATCTGGCATGTATAAGTTATCATAAAATTGTCATCAGATTGCATAAAAATCCAACTGACCACTCATATCCTTTTGGGAAAGAAAGTTGTCAAGTTTGCTTGGTTTAGCCTATTTAAGGTCTCATACCAACATGATTGCCTCTTAACTTCCTCTGAAGTGGCCTGGCAAACCAATCTATTTAAGAACTGCTACCCAGCAGCTCAAGAAGGCAGTCCACTGCTGCTGACTTTTCAAGGGCAACTATGCATTTCCTTCTGACAGAACCACTGCATTTGCATTGAAGGGTTAATTTTCAGATGTTTATTATATAATTAATAGTGTTTGATGTCACCTAATCTAGCAGAGGAAGGCATATAGAGAACATCTGGTTTCCCATGGAACAGTAATATTTGGGAGGTGGAAAGTGGGATAGATTTTTAAAAACAGGATTCATGACAATTTTGATTTTCATTCCCTTGACCCAATTAAAAAAGGGCCATTTTCCATTATCGAAGAATTTGTTCTGTGTAAACAATATTGGTCCATTTAAATATCATATAAACTTTAAAAAAAATGGAAGTAGCTGCCATCCAACAAATGCAACGTTTAGTGTCATGACACAGTAAAAGGGTTAACTAATAGTGACTGTCACAAGACAGCTTGCACGCAACTCAAATTCAACCATGGCTAATTCAGTTTATACACTAAGCTACTGCATTGTAACTGAACCTTCACACACAAATGGGACGCAGCTGCCCAAAATACTTTGCATTGTTCCTCACTGGCTAACTTTCCTAGCATTAATCTCTATGGATCCAGAAGGCAAACTGGCCAGATGCACGGCTGGCTGACATCACAGTCATCCTTCCATCAGTAAATATCCTAGGAGACACCTGCCGTCTCTGGGGACTAATTTGACTACTGATTTTCCCCATTGTTATTAGGTAAGAGATCTGGTGCTTAGAACCACTCGTGGGTGTTTGATTTGTAAATGTTTCGATCAATACATTTAACCTTTCAAGGATTTCTGTATTTTCTCTACCCAAGTGTACATCTAATCAGGGTGCAAGCTTCAGCAAGCATGTTTGGGATGCAGCAGAGAGAAAGAATGGCTCCATGATTCACATCGAACATTTTACGAGTTGAAATTAAATATAAACAAATATCTTGTCACACTATATTGTGTGATGATAGAGTGCAAAGTTGTTGCTACAATTTCCCTATATAGATACAGATAGAATGTCAATGTTGACCCGGGAATGATTTGTCTAGCTTCATTTTTCTAGAAATTTTGTAAGTGGATTCTTGACAAATTGTAGAATTGGGGGAATTGTGCAGCATGGTGAGTAAACACTTACATCCAGGAGATCAATAATGCTGAAATGGTCCAAAGAAAGATTATCTTGAACAATCCAACTGAGTTCTTACTATGTGCAATAGCATAAACATCAACCGCAATTTATGATCCTCCCAGGAAAGATGCAAGGGGATGTAAAATTGGCCACCATGGTAGTTGTGCCATGCCTGCCATCTACCCGCTAACCCCCCCCCACACCCCGCTACGATTTTACCAGCAGTGGGGAGAGCCCACTCACCCATGGGCCAATTGAGGCCCTTCAATGACCAATTAATGGCCATCTAAGGGCCTCCTCCCACTACTACTCAGATTTTACTGGTGGTGGGGAGGCTGGCGCCAAGTGTCCAGCCTACCAGCTCAAAGCTTTAAGTCCAACTCCATCATTGTACGTCCCTTACAGTCCCAACAGTGGCCACAGCTCCCAGTGGTGCTGGTGGAACAAAAGCACTCCAGCCATTTGATTGCCTGGCAGCTCTTGGAGCTCAAACTTCCTCCCTGAGGGGGGTAGAAGGGCTGTCTTGAGCCAATTAATAGCCCGATAGTTGTCAAAAGGCTGAGGCGAGCTGTGGCCAAGCAGTTGTGAGTTCACCACCAACTTTTATGTTGGAGGGCAGGGAGCCCACACCCAGCATAAAATTCAGCCCCACAATTGAACATAATGGACCGAGTCATCCATGTCCGCTGGCGTCGGGCATGTTTGGTGGCGTGAGTCGACAATATGGCAAGAAGGCAAAAATCGTTTTCACGACGTCTTGAAACCAATTTGCGATCATCTGCTCCACCTGCTGATGGTAGGCCGTATTTCCCGCCATTGGTCTCCTCTGAGGAGGATACTGAGGGAGATGAGGGTGAGGAGGTCTTCAAAGGCGACAATTACGGGGATGAGGCCCTCGCACCGGCCAGACAAGGAAGGGGCACTCAGGAGGCCCTCATAACTGCAAAGTTTGTGGAGGATGATGACGACGACGACATGCAGTGAGGAGGCACCATAGATCCTCACATTGCATCTATAAATGTTTGATTTATGGCAGCGCACATACCCTCTGTGAAAATGCTCCTGTCATGGAGACGCAGTGGAGGCCCTAATAGTTGCTTAATTGCAGGAGAATGATGATGACATGCAGTAAGGATACTCCATAGATCTTCACATAGCCTCTGAAAATGTCTGATTCCTGTCTGGCCGACGGCAGCTCACTTGCGCTCTTTGATCAGGGTCATGTCATAAAGATGCAGTGATGAAACTTTAAAAGTATTTGACCCTTTGTCTGCCTTCAGAACCTGACCCCTTCAGGAGCACAGCGTCACTGGTCAAAGATGCTGAAGGGATGGGGGCCAGTCCCACCTTAAAAGGCATTGAGAGCACACAGAGAGAATGACGGTACTCTGTGGTACCTGCCCATTACATTCTGGCAGCAATGACAAGCATCGTCGAGGTGCAGCCATCACTAATGTGTCCAGGGA
This sequence comes from Cetorhinus maximus, assembly GCF_964194155.1. Classification (NCBI taxonomy): domain Eukaryota; kingdom Metazoa; phylum Chordata; class Chondrichthyes; order Lamniformes; family Cetorhinidae; genus Cetorhinus; species Cetorhinus maximus. The sequence goes on along the minus strand of NC_135888.1, from coordinate 118,234,718 downwards.
GTGTGAGGTCGGACCATCACTTTGTTCTGAAGGCTGCACAAAGCACAGGGGAGAGGCCCTGTACTGAGACACCTGCTTTTATCTTGTGCAGAAGGGTTTCACATCTGAGTGACACTAACACTGCTCATCAGAACAAGGAGCCATAGGCAGGGAGACATTCTTGGAAGTTTATTGACAATAGTGAACAGTATGTACAAATGATTAACATCTGTGCCCAAGCTGTGCAACAACACCTTCTTCACTTTTCTCACCCTGCCGCTACGTCTTGGTGCTCCCCAGCCATCCACAGCAGAGGTGGAGACAGGTTGTTGTGCCCCGCCTGTGACAACCATGATGAGTGTCCTCTGGATGGCCGAGACCTGGAGGGCCCCAGCTTGTTTTGGGGGTCCTGCTGTGTGACAACGCCACCCTCCTCTGCCTGTGGAGCTGGAGCAGAAAGGAGGGTTCAGATGGGCTGGACACTCCTGGAGTATCTGGATGGATTGCCCCGGGTGGTTGGGGAGGGGTGGGGTGGGGAGAACACCTGCTGATCCTCCTCCCTATGGATGCCCAAGGGCCCTGGCTGACTCCTTGAGAAGTGGTAGCTAGAGTGAGATCAAGCTGCCCCATACCCCTCTTGCGTGCACACTGTTGGAGGCCGACTATGGCGTCAGCAATGGAGTTGAGCCCGTGCAGCAGTGCAGGAGTGACATCCTGGACCAAGGTCTCCATGGAGGCCACCATCCTACCCAGTGTTGACCTTGGTCCATTAGCATGCTGGCGCTATTGCCTCAGCCTGAAGGCAGATGGACTCCTCCATCGTGCCTTGCAATCCGAGGAGTGCAACGGACATCCCTTCCTGATGTTCCCGAACTTGCCTTTGCAACTCCAGCAACTGTGACATGACCGAGTCCAGAGGCTCGTCACCTGTCTCGGACTCAGCAAATTTCTGGACTCCTACAGTCCTCTGAGTGCTGGACACCTGGAAAGTTCCTCCGCCTCCTGCTGCAGACCAGGCAACGCAATGTGCTTACCCGGTTGTGATTCCAGGCTACTGGAAAGCTAGATGCCACCGAGGTGTCGGTCTCTGTGCTGGCGGAGAATGTGGGTGAGCGCTGTGATGGGACTTCAAGGAGGGTGTCTCCAGATCCCTCTTCAGAGGTCTTTGGGGCTTGATTGGAAGCTCTGGGTCATGGACTCCATTGGCTGTTTCCCAGATGTGCCTGCGGTAGCAAGAGGAGATAAATAGTGCATGTCAGTGGCCTGTGAAACAGGACACATCAGTCACAGCATGGTTGTCTGATGGATGCTGCACTACTGGATCCTCACTTGGTAGAGCACAGCCGACCTCGCCGTCAATAAAGGAACAATCCAGATTGATTTTGCCAGCTGGATGGTTCTGTTTTCAAAGTCCATGAGGACCTTGATTTCAGGCATTCCTCCATGGTCTGCGACCTCTCTCTCTTATTGTGTGCCAGCTTGTCCTGCACGAATAGAGATGGAGAGAGTGCATGCAGAACGCCTGCCAGGCCAGATGATAAGTATGCCTGACACGTGCAGGTCGTGAGTAGTTCCGTGGATGGGATGAGGACAATGAAGGTGTGTGTGAGCGTGTGAATGGTGATGTCCCTTGAACCGGCAGTAAGTGAGGCCCCTGTGGATGTGTGGTGTGTTTTTAAGTGAGAGAGTTGAGAGTGATGAGAAGAGTGACATACCCTGGTAGAAGGGAGGAGATCATTCATCCTCTTGCAGCACTGGGTATCTATCCTCTTTTGTAAGTATTGCCGCTGACCACCGCTGCCACTGCCGCTCAAGCCGGATTAGTGAGGTTGCTGCCCATCCTGCAGCCAGAGTAGGGGTAGAGGACATCATGGAGAGCCGCCACTGTGTCCAAAAGGAACTCGAGAGCTGCGTCATTGAACCTAGGGTCTGCAGTTTGTCTGTCTTTCAGGGCCATGTCTTCTTTGCAGCAGTCATGGGCTGGAAGCACTGAGATGTGTGCATGTGGCTGAACTTTAAATATGGCACCCGGCATGCTGAATTGGCGAGGTGATGACGTGGCAGGCGAATAAGAGCCTGCCGCCACGGAAATGCCGTGTTTCCCGGGAATGCATAATTAATGTGGCGGGCTTGGGATGATACGGCATGAAAAGCAGCCATTGCAGCCGGCGGATATTGTGTTATTTTACCTGCCCGCTACCGCACTTAGTGCAAATCTGGGACGATTGTGCCCGATGGCACTAAGTTGTAACTCTCATTGAAAGAGGGCACAAGGATCACTGAGGTGGGAAATGAAACATTGCGCAGTAGATGATGCCACTCTATATTTGGAGTTAAAGTATGTTGTAGGAGTAGTCCTTTTTGTGTGTTGCATAGAACCCTTTGCTGAGTCCATCAGGAAGGATCCAGGCATTAGAGGAGTGACAATCCCAGGCAGTGGAGGCATTCAGGTCAAAGCCTCCCTGTACATGGACGATGTCACCGTCTTCTGCTCGGATCCGCTGTCAGTGCGCAGACTGATCCACATCTGCGACCAGTTCAAACTGGCCTCGGGAGCCAAGGTAAATCGTGGGAAGAGCGAGGCCATGTTCTTTGGGAACTGGGCTGACCGATCCTTTGTCCCCTTCACCGTCAGGGCTGACGGCCTGAAGGTGCTGGGGATATGGTTCAGAGGGACCGGGGCATGCGTTAGAAACTGGAAGGAGCGTGTGTCTATGGTGAAAAGAAAACTGGGCATGTGGGAGCGATGCTCCCTCTCCATTGCGGGTAAGAACCTGGTCATCAGGTGTGAGGCATTCTCGCTGTTGCTGTACGTGGCGCATGTCTGGCCCATTCCAGACTCCTGTGCGATGGCAATCACCCGAGCCATCTTTCGCTTTAGGTCGAAAGTGGATCGTGTCCACAGGGACGCGATGTACAAGCCTCTAGATAAGGGGCGAAAAAACGTGCCCAACATCGCCCTCATACTGATGGCCAGCTTTGTGTGCGGCTGCATCAAGCTGTGCGTAGACCCTTGGTACACAAACACCAAGTGTCACTACGTGCTGAGGTTCTACCTGTCTCCGGTGTTGCGAAGGATGGGTCTGGCCACACTGCTGTGGAACGCTCCAAGTAGTTGGACAGTGCCATACCACCTGTCCTTGGTGGAAAGAAGATTTATGCGGAGAAACACCTTTGACCACAAGTCCATCAGGCGGTGATCGGTACGTAACGTCTTAGAGGCCCTGAGGGAAAAGGAGAGGATGGATCCTGTGGGATGGTTCCCCGAGCAGACTGTCAAAGTCATTTAGCAGAATGCCTCATCGCCAGAACTTTCCAACAAGCACCAAGACATAGCTTGGCTGGTGGTGAGAAAGGCCCTCCTCATCAGATCCTTCCTACATGCCAGGAGTCTCACCCCCTCTGCACGTTGCCCTCGAGGTGGCTGTGGTGGGGACGAGACCGTTGTTCACCTCCTTGTGGACAGTGCCTTTGCAAAGAAGGTCTGGAGAGAGATGCAGTGGTTTCTGTCGAGGTTCATCCCGAGCAGTTCTGTGACACAGGACTCTGTGCTCTACGGGCTGTTCCCAGGGACACACACCGAGATAAACATCAACTGCAGCTGGAGGATCATCAACTCGGTGAAAGATGCTCTTTGGTCTGCCCAAAACTTGTTGGTCTTCCAGCGCAAAGAGTTGTCCCCGACTGAGTGTTGCAGACTGGCACATTCTAAAATCAAGGACTACGTGCTGAGGGACGCACTAAAGCTTGGGACAGCCGTTGCAAAGACGCAATGGGGAAGGGTCGCTGTCTAAGACCTTTCTGCCACAGTGCACCGAGGGAGTGGGAACTGTTTAAATCCCCTCAGGCTGTACAGCTCAAAATGAATGTCTGCATTGAATGCTAATTGTATTACAAATGTATTGAAGCACCTCAGAGTGCAACATGATGTATGTTGACAACTCCAATACCATTGTCTGATTAATTGCATTGACCATATTGAAATATTGTAATATTCATTGGTTGTATTGATGCACCTTGTGATACATGTTGTAAAAGTTGAATCTGATTGGACTTATGTGATGGTGATTTTGAAATGGTTTGGAATGTTCTTCCAGATATTTTATGAATAAAGTATATTTTTCAAAAAAAAAAGTTGTAGGAGTAGAGTATAGGATGCTTCGTACTATGTCGGGCTTGTTACAGCTAAACTAGGAATGCTCAGTATGGATAAGTTACCAAAAACAGAAAAGCATTATACTCTTCAGCTTGAATGCCTCACTTTGATCAGCAGAAATTTCATCACAGGAACACAATAGAAAATAACCTAATTTTAAAAAACTTCTACCCATTATTTCTGTAAGTGATAATCAGGCTTAACACAGTAACTAAAAAGATTTGAAGGGAACCTATCCATTCGGTTATTGGACAGTTTATTTTATCCCATGCCTCAAAAGGCAAATAGTGACTTTCCCCACCCACCCTCAAGAGCTCAAGCACATTTCTCAAATTTTGATTGGTTACTTACTACTGACATCTCCAGAATTTCTTGTTTGAGAAATGAGTGTAACACTTCATGACTCAGAATAGACTCAGAAGAATAGCCCCTCATTGTGACTAATTCTTATCAGACAGCACTAATTAACATTACATTTATCAGTTATATGCTGTGGTTTCCTGAGGTTAAAATCTACTACACTTAATTCTCATCAAACTTTCATAGCTGGAAGAGAGAAGAAACTTTGATTCAACCAAACTAGAGGTGGAAGGATAGTGCTATGACCAAACATGCAACCCAGCCAAATTTTACTTGCATTTTTAACGAAAAAATAAAAGTTTTAAGGTGGTCATCAATATATCATTTCAAACTGTACTCACATTGGTTGAATGCCTCACTTTGATCAGCAGAAATTTCATCACAGGAACACAGACAAATCATGATTTTGGCACAAAATAGTGCCAAAGATCAGGAGATAAAAATATATGACAAACTATACATCATTAGATACAAGAACTCTTAGGGGATAATGCAGGAACCCTGTGCTGATTAGAATGGGAATTATTTAAGGATAAGAAATATTAAGAATAGACCATACAACCCCTTGAGCTTACTCCACCATACAATATTATCAACATTAAAACCCAGGTGCATGGTATTGCGAGATTCGCTTAACAACTACCAGTAGCTCACATTGTAATATTGTAGTTGATAACATGGACCAAGCTGATCACAAAGTCATCGTAGATGCAATATATTCTCACATTGCACCTGTTGGAAATTATTACAACTACTGAACCTCCTCCTTACTCCCAGGCCAGAATCTTCTGGTCAGTGTGCCGGGGGTGGGGGGGGGGGGGCGCGAGCCCCGCTTGCCAATGCGTAAAATGATGTGCGGTGATGTCGGGCGTGCGTCCCAACGTTACCGTGTGTCATTCCGATTTTCAGTTCGGTGGGCGCGCACCGGAGTCGGCTGCACGCCCACCGAACTATCAAAGGCCTATTAAAGCCATTTAAAAACTAATTAAATACTTAACGAAGCTGTGCGTCCAACCTTAAGGTTAGTGGGCAGGCGAAGAGCCCAGGTGGCCTTCTCATTTATCATGAAACTTCATCCACGGGTGGGATGATATTTCATGAAGTGTTTCTTAGTAGAATAAAAATATTTATTAAAGTCCATTAACATGTCCAAGGTCATGTGACAGTCACATGAGGGGACATGTCTTAATTTTTTTTTTCTTTATTAAAATTTTTGATAATCAAATTAATCTCCCTGAGGCAGCTCTGTGCCTCAGGGAGATTCCTGCACTCTTTCACATGCATGCACGTGAAAGAGCATGGGCCCCGACTCAGTCTACTGCCCCCGCCCACACAGGGAGTGCTCAGCAATTAATTGGCCCGCCCACGTAAAATGGCAGCGCGCAGCTGATCGCAGGCAGCGATCGGCTGTGCGCCTGCCCGCGCCTGCTCCCGCTCAGCCCCCCCCGCCCCCCCACCCAAACGGGGAGAAAACTCCCCCTCCAGTGTATCTACCATCTCTTCAGATCCACCAGACCCAGCCATGGGAGGTCTATCAAGAATTTAGGAGAATCAAGACTCGTAAAGCAAATAGTCCTGATAGTATCTCCACAGATTCATCTGCTAGTTCTCTTTATGAACTTGCTGTACCCTTGATGGACATAATCAATGCAACATATGTGTAGACAATCTCAGCACAGTGGAACAGGGTGTATGAGATTCCTATTCCAAAATAGTCACCCACCACTATTGACATCCTGCAGTCAATCACTCTAACCGACCGTTTCTCCAAAATCACAGAACACTTTATAGCACAATGAACAATGGAGGAAATGCAGCACAACCTTAACCCCAAACAGTTTGGAAACATGAAGGGTGCATCAACTTCACATTGCTGATCGATATCCAACACACATTCATTGAGCATGCCATTACATTGGGATCAATATCTACGATGATGAGTGCAGACTTCTCAAAAGCATTTGATCACATCAATCACATGATTGCCATTTCAAAACTTCTACAAATGGGAGTCAATTCATCTGTTGTTTCTTGGATTACTATGACACAGCAGATGGTAAAGGCTGAGTTGTTCAAATCCCAGAGGGAAAGTTGAAACAACTGTCAGAACCCATTTTTGCAAGTTGTATGTTTCGAGATGTAGGCTTTGAATTCAGTAGTAATAAGACCGAGTCTCAAGGGATTTTTAAAAAACTAAATTAAACATTTATTAATACAAGACAAATTGTAAACACACACATACATCTACAAAATTACTACTATAGTAACTACAAAAATCCCTTAATTAATCTGATTCTTAGTTACACTCCCATTAAGGCAACAGTAAAGCTCAGATTTAAACAGACACCTGGCAAAGCACAACCTGGACAGTCACATTCAAAATGAGTTTCTTTCAGCTCTGAGTCCTTGCAGGTAGCAGCTTGAAGCTTCTCATACTTGTTGAATATTAAAAATGCCTCTGCCTCTCTCTCTCTCTCTCTCTCACACACACACACACACAATCTCCTTTATACGTATCTTTCTCTTTGAATGTAAATTTTCCATTGTATTACTAGGTTTTTAATTTTACCTCTTCCAACAATAACATCCTTTGATTCCACCAATGTTATTAGTAAGCTGAAAAAATAAACACATTGCTTGACATCTTCTAGCTAGATGCAAGATTTCACCCATTCTTTTGAATGGTTTATTTAAAAATGCAAATTGTCCCCTTCCCCATGTTTATCTAATTATCATTTCAAACCTACTTTTTTCTATTCATCAAAGCCTCTAGACCAACTGGCTTTAATCCAGTTAAGACACACACACACATAGACACAGACACCACTAAACTCTATTTTAATATGTAATTTCCAATAACATTATAGACATTAATATCCCTTCACGACACGGATAAGCATCTTGATTGCAAATCATGAACAATGTGTCAAGTTCGCTGATAGTGTCTGAGTGGCACAAATTTGAAGAATTGGTGTCCTCACCAATATTTCCCCTCAAATCAATATTATTTAAAGAATACAGATTATCTGATTTTTACAGTGCTGTTTTCTAAACCTTGCCATGTGCAAATTATCTGCAGTGCCTTGTACCTTCCAATGAAAAGAGCTGTATAAATGTAAATCTTTTTTAAGTTCGTACATGTCTGAGACACATTGCTTATATTATTGGAATGATGTGACGAACCAAAAAGGATTTTTTAAATAAAACATGAGGGGGTTAAGCTAATGAGCATCTTGAAAAATTACACCCAATTTCTGAACCCTCTACTTTTTATATAGCTGGCAATTAATATGGGATGTGTGTCACAGAATATTATATTTGCTGATAATAACTGAGTTACATAGCTAGGTTATTATTATAGAGAGATGGTTACCATTCAAAGGGATATGGATATTTAAATAGGATGAGGAAAATAAAATGGCACTTATCTGGCATTGGTTGTTAAGATGTAATGAGTGGTGTGCCAGAGGGATCAGTGCTGGGACTTCAACTTTTTACAATTTATATAAATGACTTGGATGAAGGGACTGAAGGTGTGGTTGCTAAATTTGCTGATGACACAAAGTTAGGTAGGAAAGTAAGTTGTGAAGAGGACATAAAGAAGCTACAAAGGGATCTGACAAATGGAGTACAATGTGGGAAATGTGAAATTGTCCATTTTGCCAGGAAGAATAAAAGAAAAGCATATTATCTAAATGATGAGAGATTGCAGAGCTCTGAGATGCAGTGGGATCTGGGTGTCCTCATGCATTAAATCGCAAAAGGTTAGTATGCAGGTACAGCAAGTAATTAGGAATGCTAATAGAATGTTATTGTTTTTTATAAGGGGATGTGAATATAAAGTAGGGAGGTTATGCTTCAGTTATACAGGGCATTGGTGAGATCACATCTCGAGTACCGTGTACAGTATTGGTGTCCTTATTTAAGGAGGGATGTAAATGCATTGGAAGCAGTTCAGAGAAAGTTTATTAGACTAATTCCTCCAATGGGAGGGTTGTCTTATGAGGAAAAGATTGGACAAGCTAGGCTCGTATCTGTTGGAGTTTAAAAGTGTAAGAAGTGACTTGATTGAAATATCTGAAATCCTGAGGGGTCTTGACAGGGTGGATGTGAAGAGGATGTGTCCTCTTGAGGGAGAATCTAGAACTAGGGGTCATTATTCAAAAATAAGGGATCATCTATTTAAGACAAAGATAAGAAGGTTTTTTTCTCTCAGAGGGTTGAGAGCCTTTGGGAGTCTCTTCCTCAAAAGGTGGTGGAAGCAGAGCCTTTGACTATTTTTAAGGCAGAGGTAGATCGATTCTTGATAACCAAGGGCGTGAAATGAGCAAGTGGGAATGTGGAGTTGAGGTTAAAATCAAATCAGCCATGATCTTATTGAATGGTGGAGCAGGCTCAAGGGGCCAAGTGGCCTATTCTTGCCCCTAATTTGTATGTTCGTATGTTATGTAGAGAAGACTTAGGCTGACAAGTGCTAAGCAAAGACCATCTCCAACAAGAGAGAATCTAACCATCTTCCTTTGACATTCAATAACATTATCACTGAGACCCCACTATCAACATCCTGAGTATTGCCATTGACTAGAAACTGAACTTAAATAATTATCTAAATACTGTGGCTCTATGAGCAGGTCAGAGCTTGGGAATTCTGCAGTGATTAACTCACCTCCCATCTCCCCAGAGTCTGCCCACTATCTACAAGGCACAAGTCAGGAGTGTGATGGAGTACTCTCCACTTGCCTGGATGAGTGAGGCTACAATAAAATTCAAGAAACTCAATACCATCCAGGACAAAGCAACTTCCTTGATCGTCACCCCATCCACCACTTTAAACATTTGCTCCCTCCACCACTGACGCACAGTGGCAGCAGTGTGTACTATCTCCAAGCTACACTGCATCAACTCACCAAGGCTCCTTCAACAGCACCTTCCAAACCCACAACCTCTGGCACTTAGAAGGACATGGGATGCAGATGCATGGGAAAATAACCACCTACAAGTTCCCCTCCAAGCCACACACCATCCTGACTTGGAATTATATTGCTATTCCTTCACTGTTGTTGGATTAAAATCCTGGAACTCCCTAACAGCACCTTGAGTGTACCTACATACCACATGGTCTGAAGTGGTTCAAGAACGTGACTCGACACCACCTTCTCAAGGGCAATTAAGGGATGGGCAACAAATGCTGGCCTTGCTAGAGATGTTCACATCACATGGAAAAGAATGAAGATAAGGGTGCGCAATGTCCAAAAAGTATATACATAATTGATTAATATCCACTGACTAAAGTGGAAGGAGAAACGTTGAGTATACATTGAATTGCATTTCAAGGAAATTAAATCTCAAGCCTTAAAAAAAAAACACATTTTTAAAAGTTTTTACAAATTCTTTGGTAAAATCTTGGAATGTTTTGAGCAGTTTTGGTCAATATAGCTATAAAAAGTAATTGAAAATATCTGAGAAGGTCAGGAAAAAAGAGAGAAGGGGGATGCCAAATCAAACTAGAAACTTGTGCTGGAGAGTTGGAGAAACTGGGTTTAAGTCACTGGAGACACGATTGACAGGAAACATGATCTAGATCTTTAAAATGCTGAAAGGCATTGATAGTTTTAGTTAAACAACCTTCCTACATCTACACTAAATAAAACTTGACATAAATACAAAATTAGTAAGCCTCAAGCAAGGCTAGAGGTTAAAAAAAAAGGTTTCCCAGATTATTAAGTTCAGAAAATAGACGTCCGGCAGAAGCAGTTATTACATTGTCAATTAACTCCTTTGAAAATAAGTTAGACAGACACCTGGTTATGAAGAGAGTGGAGATTTGAAGGATGCTAATGGATAAAGGTGATTAAATAGTGCAAGGAAAGTTTTAGCTCCAATCCTGTTGGGACAATAGATATGCCATCTATGGAATGCAACAACCCAGATTGAATAATGATTGAGATATTGTTGAGCTTTTTTTAAAAAACAAACTCCATTGCAAAATTCTTCTGTCACCCCGAAGGCAGAATTGTCTCTCGAAACCTTTCATCTTACCTAGGGTTATTCACATCTTTCAGAAGATTGAGTAAGTTAAGTAGAGTGCATGAAGAAATTGGTTCAACATGGGCTTGGAGGACCAAACAGCCTTTTCACATTCTAAGTCTTTTTCCTATTAATTATAATAAGCAAGTTGATGGTAGGAGGTACTTCCAGGGTAAATGCTTATTTTTATCTTGCCAATCAGAAATAAATAGATCACTCCCTGGTCTAAATCCAGGGATGGGAGGAGTGTATGATAGCTGGAGCTGGTTTGGCACCAGAAGCCAAATGTACAAATTGGAAGGCTGCCCACGAGAAGGCAAAGGAACCACAAAGGGGAAAGCCATAAATGCAAAACCGCAAACTCGGCTTTTCCACATGTCTCACCACAGCAACAGGCCATATAATGATTCCCAGCCCTTTTGGCCAAACACTGTTCTCCAGAATTACTAGCCATCAAAGGTGTACAAAGTTGTCAAGTATAGGAAGAGGTTATTTGACTCATCAAAGTGCAGCCCTCAGGGACCCTAACTCTACCATTTTAACATCCAGCTGCAACCAAATGCCAAAAGCTGTTGTCTCCATCAGGCTATTACTCTAATCATTTGTCATTCTTTCAATGAGGAAATGGAAGTTTTACTGATGATTTCTAGAATAAATTTTTATTACCACATAAGGTGCCATAGGCTAATGTACACTGAATTCCTGTTTCAAGAGTAAACTTTTTAGAAAATAGCAGTTACTTATTCAAACAAAATCAACACGGTTAATTGACTAACAGTGAAAATCACAGATCAAGCCTCCATTTCTAAGGGTATATAGTGCTGTTTATAGCGATCATGCAATGTCCCTCTCCTTTTTCCTCTTTTAAAGGGGCAGGCGTTGGCATAGTGGTATTGTTACCGGACTGGTAATCCAGAGACCCAGAGTAATGCTGAGGACCCAGGTTCCAATCACACCACGGCAGATGGTGGAATTTTAATTCAATAAAAACCTGGAATTAAAAGTCTAATGATGACGTTGAAACCATTGTTGATTGTCGTAAAAACTCATTTGGTTCACTAATATCCTTTAGAGAAGGAAATCTGCCATCCTCACCTCATCTGGCCTACATGTGACGCCGGATCTGCAGTAATGTGGTTGACTCTTAAGTGCCCTCTGAAATGGCCAAGCAAGCCACTCAGTTGTGTCAAGCCACTACAAAGTCAATAAAAAGGAATGAAACCGGACGGGCAATGCGGCATTGACCTGGCACTGGAAATGACAATGGCAAACCCAGCCCTATCGATCCTGCAAAGTCCTCCTTACTAACATCTGGGGGCTTGTTCCAAAATTGGGAGGGCGGTCCACAGACTAGTCAAGCAACAGCCTGACATAATCATACTCACAGAATCATACCTTCCAGATCATCACCATCCCAGGGTATGTCCTGGCCCACCGGGGGACAGAACCAGCAGAGGTGGCGGCACAGTCGTATACAGCTGGGAGGGAGTTGCCCTGGAAGTCCCATGAAGCCTCATAGCATCAGGTCAAACAGGCGAATGTACCACCCTCCCTCAGCTGATGAATCAGTACTCTTCCGTTTTAAACACCACTGGAGGAAGCATTGAGGGTGGCAGGGGCGCAGAATGTACTCTGGGTGGGGGACTTCAATGTCCCCACAGACCGAGCTAGCAGAGTTCTAAAGGACATAGCTGCTAGACTGAGTTTGCGGCAGGTGGTGAGGGAACCAACAAGAGGGAAAAACATACTTGACCTCATCCTCACCAACCTGCCTGCCACAGATGCATCTGTCCATGACAGTATCAGTAGGAGCGATCACCGCACAGTCCTTGCGGAGATGAAATACCATCTTTCACATTGAGGATACCCACCATCGTGTTGTGTGGCACTATCATCGTGCTAAGTGAGATAGATTTCAAATAGACCTAGCAGCTCAATACTGGGCAACCATGAGGCCTTGTGGGTCATCAGCAGTGACAGAATTGTACTGAACCAGAATCTGCAATCTCATGCCTGGCATATCCCCACTCTACCATTACCACCAAGCCAGGGGATCAATCCTGGTTCAATGAAGCGTGCAGGAGGACATGCCAGGAGCAGCACCAGGCATACCAAAAAAATTAAGTGTCAACTTGGTGAAGCTACAACACAGGACTACTTGCGTGCCAAACAGCATAAGTAGCAAGTGATAGACAGAGCTAAGTGATTCCACTACCAACCAATCAGACCTAAGCTCTGTAGTCCTGTCATATCCAGTCGTGGACGGTGGTGGGCAATTAAACAACTCACTGGAGGAGGAGGCTCCACAAATATCCCCATCCTTAATAATGGGGGATCCCAGCATATCAATGCAAAAGATAAGGCTGAAGGATTCACAACCTTGAGCCAGAAGTGGATGATCCATCTCGGACTCCTCCAGAGGTCCCCAGCATCACAGATGCCAGTCTTCAGCCCATTTGTTTCACTCCACATGACGTCAAGAAATGATTGAAGGCATTGACTACTGCAAAGGCTATGGGCCCTGACAATATTCCGGTAATAGTACTGAAGACTTGTGCACCAGAACTTGCTGCACCTCTAGCCAAGCTGTTCCACTATAGCTACAACACAGGCATTTACCCAGCAATGTGGAAAAGTGCCCAGGTATGTACTGTACACAAAAAGCAGGACAAATCCAACCCAGCCAATTACTGCCCCATCAGTCTATTCTCCATTGTCAGTAAAGTAATGAAAGGGGTCATCAACAGTGCCATCAAGCAGCATTTACTTCACAATAACCTGCTCACTGCTGCTCAGTTTGGGTTTTGCAGGGTCACTCAGCTTCTGACTTCATTACAACCTTGGTTCAAACATGGCCAAAGAGCTGAACTCCAGATGTGCGTTGAGAGTGACTGCCCTTGACATCAAGGCAGCATTTGACCGAGTGTGCCATCAAGGAGCCCTGGAAAAACTGGAGTCAATGAGAATCAGGGGGAAAACTCTCTGCTGGTTGGAGTCATACCTAGCACAAAGGAAGATGTTTGTAGTTGTCGGAGGTCAGTCATCTCAGTTCCAGGACATCACTGCAGGAGTTCCTCAGGCTAGTGACAAACATCTTCAGCTGCTTCATCAATGACCTTCCTCCTATTATAAAGTCAGAAGTGGGGATGTTCGCTGATGATTTCACAATGTTCAGCACCATTCGCGACTTCTCACATACTGAAGCAGTCCATGTCCAAATACAGCAAGACCTGGACAAAATCCAGGCTTGGGCTGACAAGTGGCAAATAACATTCATGCTACACAAGTGCTAGGCAATGACCATCTCCAACATGAGAGAACCTAACCATCGCCCTTTGACATTCAATGGCTTTACAATCACTGAATACCCCACTATCAATATCCTGGGGGCTACCATTGACGAGAAACTGAACTGGACTAGCCATATAAATACTGTGGCTACAAGAGGCTAGGAATCGTGAGACGAATAACTCACTTCCTGACTCCCCAAAGCCTGCCCGCCATGTACAAGGCACAAGTCAGGAGTGTGATGGAATACCCTCCACTTGCCAGGTTGAGTGCAGCTCCAACAACAAGAAGCTCAACCCACCATCCAGGACAAAGCAGCCACTTGATTGGCATCCCTTCCACAAACATTTACTCCCTCCACACCGATGCACAGTGTACCATCTACAAGATGCACTGCAGAAACTCACCAAGCCTCCTTAGGCAACACCTTCCAAACCCATGACCATTACTATCTAGAAGGCCAAGGGCAGCAGATATAAGGGAACACCACCACTTGGAAGTTCTCCTCCAAGCCACTCACCATCTTGACTTGGAAATATATCGCCGTTCCTTCACTGTCACTGGGCCAAAATCCTGGAACTCCCTCCCTAACAGCACTGTGGGTGTACCTACACCACAGGGACTGCAGCGGTTCAAGAAGGCTCACCACCACCTTCTCAAGTGCAATTAAGAATGTGCAATCAATGCTGGCCTAGCCAGCGACACCTACATCGCAGAAATGAAGAAAAAAAATTTTAAAACACCTTTTCCGGCATGAGAGGCATCATTCCACTGCAGAAACTTTACATTTTGAGAAGCTGGGTTTGTTTAAAATACCACTTCCACATAACCAGTGCATATAAGGATCTTTGAAACAACTTGAATGAGACCCTCTAAAGACCAGGCCTATGCAGCCACCAAGGCCTAAGAGCACTACTTGTTAGGGAGAGAATTCATTAACCTAAACATCAGTTAGTATGTGAACTATTTTTAAATAAAGCTGAATAAATTGCTGCCAGGAAGCACACCAGTGCTATCCTTACACAAACTTCTGTCCCACAAACTACCACCACATGCATTTATTAACCTAGCCATTAAGCTACTTAATGCCACTGTGCCCACCAAAATGACTTTTGCATTTTATTCTTCCCCCCCACCTTTATCTTAAGAGAATCTCTAGTGAGCTTCCTTGAAAGTGATAAGATCTGGTATATTTACACAGATTCAGTTGCATTCACAAACTCCCCAAAGCCGCCAGCCTGGTTATTCCAGAATTGCTTTCTTTTGAGGTACACGGGTGAGGCAAACACATCATGCTATTTGCTCTGCAGAAATTCATGTCCCCCTCCTTCCCGTGATTAATTACAGAAACATAATAGTTTGTGCATCAGGAATCCACATCAGATTCAACACAAGTATGTGTTACATTACACAGTTTAGAGCCTATAGACCCACAAACCATTGAGGTTCTTTTTTTGAATTGAGCTCCCGTTGGTTGATCATTGTCGGGCTTCATGGCCAGGATTTTTAGGATTGCAGGGTTTCCCTTCCCACCATCCAAAGAGTCAGGAGGGAACACCCACATCTCCACTGACACTGCCTGCCCTACAGCTGTTTCACGCTCCGAGTGTTATTTGGCTTGAGGCGGGACTTCCGGTCCTCACTCGGGAGGCCAATCTGATTGGCTGGCAGCTCTTTAGTCCCTGCATTGCTAGAAGGTGCAGTGGACAGGGCTGGGATTGTGTACAGTTTCCAGAGCCTAAATCCTGGGATTCCAGGAACAAGTAAGTTTGGAGATCTCACAGCAGGGAGGCCTAAGGGAAGGGGGATGGACAGCGAGTGTTGGCAAAGTGGCTGAGGGTTTGGGGGGTGGTGTGGTCCTGTGGGTACCGGACCTTAAAGGGGCGGAGGCGGGGGGGGGGTGGAGGCGGTGATGTCTGATGTTAGAAGGGAGCTGCTGATGGAGGCACCCTTGCCTCACCTTAGAGGCCTGAACTTGATCATTTTTAGGCTGGTGGGAGGAGTTCTGAGATATGAGGGAAGCCCAAAAATAGAGGCTGGGCAGGAAATGGCCGTTAAGTGGCCAATAATTGGCCACTTAAGTGCCTCAACTGGGCAAGGGCGGGCCAGCCGGCTGGCCGAAGCTTCGCCCATCCCAGTGTAAAATTGCAGAGGGGTCAAGACGGGTGGGAACCCAGCGAGAAGTCCATCCAAGGAATTTTACACTCACTCCCCACCTACAAACCCCCTCGCGAGACCATAAAATTCTGCTCCATGTCTAGAAGCTTCCCATTACTTAAACAGGTGGTGAAAAATGCAAATCAAAAGAATGGGATTAACCAGTTTGAGTAAGCAATTTATTTTCCCCATGCAGCAAAAACGAGGCCTGGCTTTGCTCTCTCTCTCTCTCTCTTATTGGCAGTACTACTCCAACTCATGAATGAAACACTGCTGCGCGCAAGAGTCTCAATAGTCTTAGAAAAAACTAAAATCACAATCTCTCAAAAACTAATCAGAATTTGTTCCAAACCCACAGCATTGGCTCTTGCTTTAGAGCAGCAGGAGGTCAGAGTAGAAAACGGAACCTTAATCGTAGTGAGGAAAAGGGGAAAGAAGGGTGAGAGATGCTAGCTAGTATGAAGTGAGAGAGAAGGAAAGTGCTTGATGTGGAAGGAGGGAGGAGACTTTCATGAACTATTTTCATACTGATTAAGACAACATGCTAAACTTAGTTGAAATACTGTTGGTGTAAAAATAAACCCTGGATTGAAGACAATGTGTTATTCAAATAATATTGCTTCCTTTTTTGTAATAAAGAAACTTATTCCACCTTATTTTCTTATGCATCAAATAATGTGCTGTGACTTTTACAAATAAAATAAGATTTCCTTAGTTGGTACTGTTGGCAACAGAGACACAAACACTTCACTTGAGCCAGGAATTTGTCAATTAAGGTTTTATCAACTTGCAATTATGTTACAGATACAGTAGTTCACACACAATGAAGTGCTACTTCATTTATATCGCATACAAGAACTACATAACAGCAAAGTGCAATTACAGATGTCCTATGGGCAAATGGCATCATACACTGGTGTTCAGTGGATTTAAACAAAGGAAGATAGTGTGAGAAGCAAATATGATTGATAGTAATTAGTTACCTGAAGATCATTTTCACAATATTTCTCAATCAAATAAAGCTGGTGCAATATTCTCTTTTAATCAAAGAGAAAATAAACCATTAAGTTAGTCTAATATTCTGGCTTTTCTACAACAAGTTCCTCCCCAACAGTGTACAACTGAAAAAGAAATCTCCCAAACACACATTGTGCTTGTTAGCTCAAGTGAAATCAGTGATGATCAATGTACCCCTGTCACCTGTGATTGCAATTATCTTTCTCTGGTAATATGCCAAGTTTGACAGAAGTGGTCTTGTCTGGTGGAAATAAATGAGTGATGAGTGACAACAATCAAAATAAAAACAGGAGTAAGACTTCTGGATCACTGACCAAGCACAAGAATCTCCACTTTCTCCCATTATCAGATTTGAAAATGTACAGAATATTTAACCCCAGTTGATCAGCAACTTTTCATCTAATAAAGGCATTCTTGCCCTTACACTGATAACAGCACTTAAAAGCCTCATGCATTGCTGAGGGTATAAGAAACCACACCAACAACTATAAAAAGTCAGCTTAAAATATAATAATTGGGAAAAGGATCACTTGGATTTGCTACAGAGAGAAAAAGGAAACAAATAGCTCTCGGGAATCATGCAAATCTTTTTAGAGTTTGGGTGAATGGGTAAATCATTCTCTTTTTTTCCCAATTCCCAACCACAATACAATTCCCAGTTGAGATCGCAACCTTAGAAAATCATCTTCGATAATGTGGAAAAGAAGAGCTTTCACGCCATCACATTTTTGTTTTGAGTAAGAATTGGTTTTGAACACAAGATTTAGGTCATGAAATAATAGTAGACTCTTAAAATAACCTGTCAATACTCCCCCATGTCAGCTCTCACATGGAGAATGCCTCTCCAATGAGACCACTTGTATTAAATGTTTAATTGCAATGGGGAAATGATGGAAGAAGCAGATAGATAAATGTTATTAACTAAAGTAAAGATACAGAACTAAAGCATTCTATAGGCAACTTAAGTAATAAAAGGAGAGTAAAGATAGGGATATTGGCAAGTGAAGTGCACAAAAATTTATAATGAATTTGTAAAGGTGCTGAACAGATGTTTTGCCTCAAGTTTTCACTGAGGAGGCTTATACCAAAAGAGGAAACTACAATAGAGGAAACTACAAAAGTAGAAATCAAGAAGGATTTTCCAATGGTTGAGATAAGAAAGGAAGGAGATAATAGACAAACTAGTCAATCGTGGAGGCATAATGGATTGCACTTGTGGATACTCAAAAAAACTAGGGAAGAGAAAGTAGAGGCACCAATATACCTATATGTATAAAAAAAAACAATAAAAAGAAATCAGTGCCACATAATTAGTGGACAGCCAATTTAATTTCTATCCTCAAAAGGGGAGATAGAACTAGCCCAGTCAATTGTAAGCCAGTTAGCTTACCTTATGATTTTATGATTCTAGGTTGGGTACAGCACAGGAGGAGGCCACTCAGCCCGTTGTGTCTGTGCCGACATCTGAAAGAGCAACTCAGCTAAATGCATTTCCACACCTTTTCCCTGCAACCCTGCAATTTTTTTCTCTTCAGATAATTGTCCAATTCCCTTTTAAAAGCCACAATTGGATTACCTTCATCACACTCTCAGGCAGTGCATTCCAGATCCTAACCACTCATGCTGTCTTTGGTTCTTCCCTGGTGGGAATGGCACTAGAATTTTTGGTGAGATATCAAGTAAAACAGAATATAATAAAACTTAATCTGTATGGTTTTCTAAAAGCAAGGTCATGTCTAATCAACTTTATCAACTCTTTTAAAGAAACAAAAAAATGGGCAATGTGGACGGTGTATACATGGGAATTGGCAAAGGGGATGGTGTATAAATGGGAATTTTACGAAGGTTTTGATAAGGTGCCACATAAGATACTCATGACAAAGCAGGCCACAACATCTGTAATCAGGGATCAGGCAGCAGAAAAGGATTGAAAGATGGTTACAATACAGTTAACGAGGGAAGGTAGGAGTTAAAGGAAGTTCTTCAGGTTGTCAGAAAGTGGAAAATAGAGTCCTGTAGAGAGCTGTGCTGGGACCACTCTTCTGGGGGATATTTTTGATCTGTAAAGTTATTGATCATACTAAATATTCATAAATTATATTACAGAGTATATGTACTGAGCTAAATGGAGTTCTAAAGCAATTATACATGTTAATGTTTTGTTGCATCTTTGTATTCCAGGAGGACAAGGACTCTCATCTTACATGATATGCTACCATGGTAACGCTACCTACTAAAGTATCTGTGTTTTAATGATTGTGAGCTGCATTACAGACAAGCCAACAACACTGTGACCGTAACATGAGAACTACTCCATGTGCCTCTAGTCTGCTTCATACAAGCTGATTTATTTGATTATATTTGACATATTTTCCAAATTAGTGGCCAGTAATCAAGCCTGTGTTTGGGTTCCCAGCTGTCAGTATTCTTCTGGTATGCACTCAGTTCATTGTGAAACATGTTGATTAATTTTGCAGCTGACAATCAATCATGCTAATGTTGCAGAACACTCAAGCCTGCTATCAGATTTCGCACATACGTGACCTTAAAGTAAATTCCCATTCTAAATGGCAACTGAAAAAAACTTTTTTTAAAAATCCAGAATTTCATGCTTGCACTAAAATTATGATAATGAGTCTCATTGCTCTGAATTTGTACTTTGCTCTATTGGAAAATTTGTTACTCTCTCAGCCAATGGACACTGTCACTTAGGGTTGAATTAAAAGGTGCCTGGCTATGCACCTCATTTTGATTCCTGCATCAAGTTGTTCAGGTAGTCCAAATAAGGGCAACATCATTGAGGCAACACAATGTTGGGATGAAGATCTGCATCTATAACATTTTCTAGGCAGTACAGGGCCTGATATTTACAGTAAGGCAGGGAGGGTACGGGGGAAAATGCAGCAAGGCCAAGGATATGGAAAGCAAGGAGAAAATAATAGTGATCCGAGACACGGCGACAAATCATATCTCAATGGATTCTGGGTAGTGACATGGGAAAACAAAATAAAGCAACAACTCAACAAGCTGGGAAGATGGCACGAAAGACAAACTTAAAATTAAAGTACTATCATGATTTGAACCACGTTTAGGAATGAGTTCTCACAGATCTTTGAAATGACCAGCGTACTTCAGGAAACTAATAAATATTTATTCAGTTAAAGTAGAAGGCAGGATTCAAGGACAAGTTTTGAAGCCTGTCTGAGTAAATTTCTCCCTTTACAATCCGAACCCAGTGAATCATAGGTTTACAGCATATAAGGAAGCCAGTCAAACATTTGATAGAGCAATCGAAATCTAATCTCTCTGACTTGCTGTCTACTGCTCTATCCCAACCAGACTTTGTCTGTTCCCCAAATCTTCTCTTCCATTAAATGATGCAATCCTATAGGGTGGACAACTCTGTGGCAAAGCATTCCATAGAATCATAGAATGTTTACGAAGAGACCACTTGGCCCATTGTGTCTGCGCTGGCTGAAAAACGAGCCACCCAGCCTAATCCCACTTTCCAGTATTTGGTCTGTAGCCCTTGAGGTGAATATCCAGACACCTTTTAAATGCCTCCGCTACCCTTTCAGGCAGTGAGTCCAGACCCCTACTACCCTCTGGGTGATAACACTTTAATCTCCCCTCTAATCTTTCTACCAATCACTTTAAATATATGCCCCCTAGTCACTGGCCTATCTGTTAAGGTAAATAGGCCTTTCTCATCCACTCTATCCAGACCCCCTCAATTTTATGCATCTCAATCAAATTTCACTTCAGCTTCCTCTGTTCCAAGGAGAACAAACCCAGCCTATCCAATTTTCCCTCATAGCTGCATTTTTCCCAGTCCTGGCAACATCCTCGTAAATCTCCTCTGACCCTCTCTACAAAAAGGATGTAATTGCGCTAATGAGGTGACCAAAACTGCACACAGTTTCAAAAACCCTCATGTTAAGAAATTTCTCATAATCTCTCTTCTCACTCAGGGTGGAATTTAATCCAGGTACCAGGGGTCTTGCCCGCTGGATTAATTGCACATCAGGCATCAATTGTGGCCACTGTCAAGCCTTCTCTGGGATTAAGGACCTCGAGGGTGAAAACCCCAATCCCTGAAAGCTGTCAGCTAGAGGTCAGGAGCTCTTCATTGCAGTCAGTACCAACAGGAGCAGTGGTTGCTGGCAATGCACCCACCAGAGGCCCAGGATCAATGAAGGAGCCGAAGCCAAAAGTGAGTGAGGCAGGATGGGTGGGGGTGGGGGTGGAGATTAGGAGGGGGGAGGTGGGTGTGGCGTGAGAAACCAGGGACTGGGGTATCAGAAGCAAGGGCAGTGGAGTGGCTTTCAGCAGCCACCGCCCCCCCGCCCCACCTTCCCAGTGTTGGGTCCCTCAATCAGGCACTGAGTGCTTTTGAATGAGGTATCTGCCCAGGAGCCCACAAGCAAACCCGACAAGATTTTTGCTTCATGGACTTCCTGCATGGCAACCCGTCCGCCTACCATTGGTTGAATACTGGAAACGGCATGAGGTCATGAAGTGGACATTAATTGCCCGCTTAAGTGTCTCAATTAGCATTCGGGTGGGAAGCCCATCCACGAGCCTGCCCATCCTGGACAAAATCAGGTAGAGACAGGCAGACGACAGGGCCCCCAGCCGGTATCCTCTGGTCCCATTAAATGTCCATTCTACCACCACCCCCCCCCCGCCATCTCCAGGGGGACATTAAACACTGCCCTCGGTGTCAGGCATTGGAACTTACAGAACGGTCAGTGGAGGTTGAAAGACAGCAACATTTACAATGATGATGGCTGTGTGAATAGTGATGACCTTTGACCCGGAGGCAGTACAGTAAGAAAAATCTGTATTTTGTTTTAAATGTCTAGGGAATGTATTTGTTATTAGAAAAAGTTTGAAACGGATTTTTAAGCGTTTGCACCAATTGTAATTTCCCTGAATAAGAAATACTGGTCCATGTGACCTGGTGATTTGATCAGGAAGCAGTGCCGACAGAAAGGAAGTTAACATATGAAAGCCACGAGGCTGGTAGACACAAAGGAGAATTACAGCCAGAAACGAGGAGTTACAAGCAGAGGATTTGGAGGGTGGAGGTGATCAGCACACACATGCAGGCACAAACAAAGGGGAGCACAGAATTTTTGTGAGGAGAAGAAGCAAACCTCTCTCAGGAAGAGGCCAGTTTTTCTGTTTAGCAGTAAAGGAGCCAGGAGCTCTTGAAGGTATTGTGCAAGCTGGTTAAAAAGGTCTAAAACCTGGAAAGCTGTGTGAATAGCTCAGAGACTCTAAAGAGCTGGGTGTTTTCCCAGAAGTGGCCAAACCATGATCTGGGGTGTTATTGATTGGTCAGTTGAAAAGGAACTCTGGAAAGCTACACCATCAGGAGTGTCATGACATGAGGGAGAGAGGATTTGTAGAAGTGCGGGTAGCTGATGATAATTGTACCTGTGAAACATGAAGGTGAAAGCTGTTGTTGATAGGACTCCTGACCTACCCTATGTGAATAAAGATCAGCATATTGTGGAATTGTGTAGATACGTGATGCCACATTTGCTGGGGAGTGATGTGAATACTTATGGTTCCGTATAACATTGTTGTTGTATTAATTATTAAAGTTCAAATAAAAAGGTAAATTTCATTATCATTTGCCTGTTAATTCATTTGTAATTTGTGTTGGTTCTGATTTGTGTTAATGTAAAAGCTACAAAAAGTGGAATCCTGTTGGCAATTTCTTCATTTGGGGTCATTCAGTAAATGTGATTGTTTGGCTTAAGGTTTCCCAAGGTGATTGTAATGTGATACATTTCAAAACCAATTCAGGATTTACATATGCCTAACTGTATTGTGGGTAGCTCACAAAATGATTACTGATAGAGTTGTCCACATTACCCAAGAGAATATCACAATAGAAAAATTCAGAATTATTCCATGATAACCAACTTAGATCCAAAAGTAATACAAAAAATGTTTGCCGTAATGCATGAGTGCAGTCTCCATATGAAGAGTTTGATGGGCTCAGATGATTGGCCATTCAGCCTGCCTTGCTAATGGGTCAAAATGCCACAGGGGGTTCGATTTATTTCGATAACCTGAAGAGCCTATTTTGTAACACGGAAGGTGGCCCTGTATAGACAAGCACCTGGGAAACCAGTTGGTGTTCTATACAAGTCAGCTATGCAATTTTAGTTTAATGAACTTCTCTATTGTTCCTACATACATGTGAGACTTCAAGGCTTGGTTCATGACACCTTGCACCCAAGTTTTTTGGGCTTAAGTAATTAGGAGTAGATCCATGTAAGAGAATGCACTTCACATCAGGCAAATGTAAACTCTTTTATATGAGTTTCTAAGTTATTTGGCTGAGAGATTCTTGAACACAATGGTGGGTTTTCATGTATGCCAGGTGCTTGGCTGACCAAAAATACTGATAAGTGTTTAATCAGGTTTAGTTGCATGCTGGTCCTCAGCAATTATTGACATCAATAGTCTTTCTCCAACCAAGGGCACCCTGACATATCAAATGCTGCATTAAATGGGATAGTAACAGTTATCATTCTAGTTCCTGTCCCTGCACAGGTAGCTGCAGAGGTCCAGCTGTAATATCCCTACCAAATGCAAGTCTAACCAACTGCTTTATTTCAGAATTTCTGTGTTTAACAGATGGCCTTGCTTAATGAGAAAAACATGAATACAATGTATGGCTAAGCAAGGGAGGGTGGTTCTTTAAAATATGTAACAGAATAAATTCTGATAAATCACTGCAGTTTGAACCACATTTGAAATTAAATCAGAACAGTAACAAGACAAAATATATTATCTTCCCCAAACATTGTGTGTGCATGCGTGCATGTATTTAAAAGATTCAAGTTACATCAGTAAAGTGCTCAAACCTTATTTGCATCTCTCGAGATACTCTGTATAAGTGGAAACTAATGTATGAGATAGAGACAGAGACAACAAATATGCATATTGTGTATGGAGATAGGACAGGCATAGAATTGTTATGGCATGGCAGATGGTAAATGCCGAGCTGCTCAAATCCCGGAGGGAAACTGGAAACAGCTGCCACAGCTGTTTTCCAAGTTGTACTTTCTTTTGAGATATGTGCCTTTAATTCAGTAGTAATAAGTCCACCAAGTCTTGGAGGTTTTTTCATGAAACTAAATTAAATAATTATTAATAAAATAAATGATTTTAAGCACATACATAGGTCCACAAATTACTACTATGATTACTCCTAGCTCCCCTAATTAACCTGACTCCCAGTTACACCACCATGAAAGCAATAGTAAAAACAAATAAATTTCAACAGACCCAGGCAAAGCACACAATACCCTGGACAGTGATATTCACAGTGAGTTTTCTTAACTTCGGTTCCTGTAGACAGCAACATGATATCTAGAGGCTGGAGGCTTTTCACATTTGTTAGATCTCAGAATGCCTCCCCCTTACACATAACCTCATTTCCTTTATATATGTTTCTCCCTTTTTAATGTAAATCCCATTGTTCCAATATGTCTTTGCAACTTTACTTTCTCCATAATGTAAATCTTTCATAGTACTCATATTATTAGTTATCTTTGAGAAAAATAAACACACTGATTGGCTTAGCTTCTTATGGCTAGGTGTAACATCTTACCATCTCTTTGAAATTCACTACACTGGTTTATATAAAAATGCAAATGTTTCTAACATCTCACATTCTAAAACTTCAGCCATGCTTATGTATTTAGCATTTCAAACCTGGCTTCCCTTTTGAACACTCAAAAGCTCCAGGCTAGCTGTCTCTAATTCAATTAAACCTCCCCACACCCCCACACACATACACACAGAGAAACTAATCCAAACCCCAATATTAACCTACTTTTACAATAAGTCACAATAGTATTATGAAAATTACTATATTTTCATGGCAGAACCCAGAAACAAAGCTTTCATGAATAGTTGGAGGAGGTTGTGAAAAGTGAGCCAAGTCTATGGAGAGTTTCAAAGATGAGAACAAGAATTTTAAAATTAAGGTGTTAGGGATTGAGAGTCAGTGTGGTTCAACAAGGGCTGGGGGTATGGGTGAGAAATGTGGCTGAAGTGACCACACACTTGCTGTTGTATATCATTCAATTTGTCAAAATCTCTTGATACCACCAGGTCTCCTTATGACCCCTTGACCAAATGATGAAAAGTAGGCAATCACCTGTTTAAAGTAAGCAGAGTGACTGCTGTTACCAAGAGTTCTCATGACAGCCTGGAATGAACAGGATACAAAAGAAGTTCAGGGCTACAATGCTGGACTGTTTGCCAAAGTTATCTTTGGTTATCAGCTGCAAGTCTTACTGTGAGTGGCGGCACAACTCTACCACAGCCTCAGAACAAGTTAAGTCTTATAGCACTGCTCCTTAGGAATATGGCAGGCATGGGCCTATAAGTTCTATTGGGAAAGCAAAGATTCCTGTGAGCATGCCTCACTCCATAGTCATAGAGTCATAGAGGTCTACAGCACAGAAAAAGGCCCTTCGTCCCATCAAGTCTGCGCCAGTCAAACAAATATCTAACTATTCTAACCCCATTTTCCAGCACTAGGCCTATAGCCTTGTATGCCATGGCATCGCAAGTGCACATCCAAATACTTCTTAAATGTTACGAGGGTTTCTGCCTCTACCACCCTTTGAGGCAGTGAGTTCCAGATTCCCACCACCCCCTGGGTGAAAATATTCTTCCTCACATCCCCTCTAAACCTCCTACCCCTTACCTTAAATCTATGCCCCCTGGTTATTGATCCCTCCATCAAGGGCAAAAGTTCCTACCTGTCTACCCTATCAATGCCCCTCATAATTTTATACACCTCAATCATGTCCCCCCTCAATCTCCTCTGCTCCAGGGAAAATAACCCCAGTCTATCCAATCTCTCCAGCCCAGGCGACATCCTGGTAAATCTCCTCTGCACTCTCTCTAATGCAATTGCATCCTTCCTATAATGCGGACTCTATTTTCTGTTCCTTTAGCTGCAGCAATTTGCTCCCTTCTCTTGCTGCCCTTCCTGCACACCCCACCCCCACCCGCCTCCCACCACCCCCACTCCTCCTCCCTGCTATAGAGGAACCTTCATAAAGCCACCTCTACCCAGATGTAATCACTTGTTGACTATCCAAACTCATAGGGCAGGATTTTCCGTTTGGGGGGAGGATGGGGGGGAAGCGGGGGCGGACGCGGACCCGATCGCTGCCTGCGATCGGGTCCCACACCGCCATTTTATGTAGGCAGGTCAATTAAGGCCCTCCCATAGTATTTGCCGACTCTCGTGGATAGCAGGAATGTGCGGGCGGTGGCAGGCATGCACAGACCGCCGGGTCTAATGTCAACCCGGCAGTCTGTTTGAAAGGTGGCCTGGCAGCCTTCGGTAGGCTGCTCACATTGGCCAGTTCCAGGCCGCACCAGAGGGGTTCGGGTGAGCAGGCCAGGCTGAAGGGTAGGCCAGAGGAGCAGGGTAGGCCAGAGGAGCAGGCCAGGCTGCAGGGTAGGCCAGCGGGGGTCCAATGCACCCCTCATTTTTCTGATGAATGCCTTGTTGCTCTCCTCGAGGAGGTGGCAGCACGGCGAGAGGTGTTGGTCCCCCAGGATGGGAGGAGGAGGCACCCCCTCATGACCAAACATGCCTGTGAAGAGGTGGCGGAGGTGGCGAGCTCCTGCGACGTGGTGCGGCGCACCTGGATCCATTGCCGCAAGCGCTTCAATGACTTGCTCTGCTCTGGCAAGGCGAGTACTATGTTGGTATTGGGCATTTAACCCAGCAAGTAGCCTTACCATCTGAGGCATCCCCCCACCCCCCGCCAAGTCTTACTGTTGTGATATGCCCCACTCTGGTTGGGGTGTGGTGTGCGCGAGCAGAGTTCATGTGCAATTTGCCCTAATGAATGGTCTTCTCTCTTTTTCAGGAGAAGAATGCTCATAACGAATCAGAGCGCGTGAGGGCTGGAGGCGGCCAGGCACAGCTCTCCATATTAAGCCGTTTCGAGCAGGAGGTCCTTGAGCTGGAGAGGCACCATGCACCCAGGTCTACTGGTGTCGGAGAGGCTGGGGCATGGCCAGGTATTTAAGGCCAATAGTGAGGTCAGCATTGTCCTCCTAACAGCCGTAGCACTGAAGATTATTAAATTAGTTATTGTTGCTTCATTGCTGGGCCATTGGTTCTGGAACGTTGAGTGCATAATGAGCCGGGGGGACAGGGATGCACTTTGTCAGTGTCTCCACGCTAACTGATCCACTGTCCTTGTTCTTCCTATCAGCATCATCAGAGCACAGCTAGGAGGAGCAGCAGATGCCCTCTCTCACATCTGAGGGCCCTGAAGTCTCACCAGCGTCAGACCATTTCTGCGAGGCAGGCACCAACACAGATACTAGCACCTTGGTGGGAATTCAAACATCGGCTAGTGTCCCGGGGCACAGTGGTGAGGGCACTTCACAGTTGCTGGAGGAGCTGGCAGAGACAGAGAGTGCCCATGGCACCAGCAGTCAGAGGACTGCAGGTAACCAGGCATATGCTCAGCCGGTGCCTGATGATGTGCCTCTGGAGTCGTCCGTGACGCAGCAGCTGCAGGGTGTGCGGGAGCATCTGGGTGAGATACATGAGGCTATGCTTGGCTTGGTGTCCGTGGTGGAAGATTCTACAAGGACGATTGCCAAAGCAATGAGCCACATGTCTGAGCGCCAAGCATCCTCCATGGAGAGGACTCCCTGGGGATGCGCTCTGACCAGCAAGCCCTCACATTGGCAATGACCTCAGCTGGTCACTGCCAGTGTGGGAGATGGTCTGGGCATCAAGCTTCCCAGCTCATTGCACATCCATCCACGGTGAGCAGGGAGGTCTGAGGCGACCTCATGTTGGCGCAGCAGCTGCCTGTCGTCTCTGCGGGCTCCTCTCAGGGTGCTCTGGATGAGGGCACCAGCTCCTCTGCCCCTCTCCCAGTGACCGCATCATCCGGTGAGGCTGCGACAACTGGGGAGGTGCCAGCTGTGGAACTGGCAGTTCACTCCCAGACAGGGCCAGCGCAGGCTCCACGGGCCAGAGGATGACTACCAAGGTCATCAAGGCCAACAGGACAGCAGAGTCAGCAGGCTGTCTTAGATGCCACTCCAAGAGATGGGGCAACACTAAGATGTAGCGCCCGGAAACGAAAGCATAAGGCACATTAGGCACACCACGGGTTTTTCAATGGCGCTTTTGTGTTGGCCTGAGACTCGGTCCTTATGATTTCTTTTTGACTGTTGACGCTATTGTTTAATTAGTTGTGAGAACTTCTGATTCACACATTAAATGCCAGATGTGTGACCATGGCTGAGGATGCCTCGTTTCTTCTGCATGTGTATGTTTAAGAAAAGTGTCATGGGTGTTTTTTTGGACATTCATCTTTATGTACAAGGCCCTTAGTTACTGCTGGTGACCTGACAGATTTTGCACTTAGGTGTCGAGTATCGAGGCGCCAGTCCAGGCTTGTCCTGGAGGTCCATCTGTGTTGTGCTAGCCGAAGGTTCATTGGATTAAAGCATCCCGGGTGTCCCTGCCTCCGTGGAGTAGTCCTGGGTCAGTGTCTAACCCCCAGCGCTTTCCTGTGCATGCTCATCCTCAGGATCACTGCTGGACTCATCGTGTGCAGCTGCAGACACTGTGTCGACGTCTTCATCGTCTACTACATCCCCCCTTTCCAGCACAAGATTGGGGAGAGTGCAGCACGCTACCACTATCACTGAGACACAATCTGGGGGGTACTGGAATGCGCCCCCTGAACGGTCCAAACATCGGAAGCACATCTTGAGAACACCGATGTCTCTCTCCACTACAGCCTTTGTGGAGGCGTGGCGCCTATTGTACGCTGCTCAGCTTCTGCTCTCGGATGGTGGAGAAGCTTCATGAGCCACCTTCTGTGGGGATAGCCCTTGTCGCCCATCAAGCCAGGCTGGAGCACTGAAGAGACCCGGCACCTGGGAGTGTCTGAGGATGTAGGTGTCGTGGGAGCTGCCTGGGTACCTTGCACAGACTTGTAGAATCAGCATCCTGTGATCACACACTATCTGCACGTTCATGGAGTGGAAGCCCTTCCTGTTGACGAAGGCACCGGGCTCACCTGCTGGTGCCTTGATGGCCACATGTGTACAGTCTATTGCACCCTGGATGTGGGGGAAGCCAGCAATGGCCGCGAAGCCTCTGGCTCACTGTGTCTGGCTTGCCTGGTCCCAATGGAAGTGGATAAAGGTCAATGCACACCTGAACAGAGCATCTGTGACCTGCTTAACACAAGTGTGTAAAGCTGATTGGGAGATACTGCAAAGATCAGCCACCGAGCCCTGGAAGGAGCCAGAGGCATAGAAGTTGAGGGCAGCTGTGACCTTCAGAGCCAGCATGGCATGGGGTGTCCACCCACACAGTTAGGGGAGATCTCAGACCCAATCATCTGACAGATATAGTACACTGTCTCCCTTGACAGCAAGAGCCTCCTTTGGCACTGCACCTCTGACATATTGAGGTAACTGCTTCACCGCCTGTATACCCTGGAAGCAGGATAGTGGTGTCTTCTGCGGCCCCTTCCACCTTGGACTACCTCTTGGCTTTGCGCCCCTTTGTGCCTGTGCCTGTACTCCCAAAGGTGGCTCCCCTGGAGGCTGAATGTGCACTCCTGGCATCCTCCTCCTTCTAGCCCTCCCTTCCTCCTCAAAGAAGCTGCCTCCAGTGGACAGATCCCATACCCAGGCTAAGGGAAGGCTTCCTGAAAGCTACAGGCTGGAAAAGATTCCTCACTGCAGAGTGCTGACCTGAAGGTTAAGAGTTCAGAAAAAGCTGCTGAGCTGCGTTCTGACGTACTGCAGATCACACAGGCAAGTTTAAAAAACTTTCTCCAATAAATACTCCACAGAGCAGATTCATGACCCCACTGAGGCCTCTTAACCTGCCTGTGGATGAGGTTAATAGAAATGTCTCCTACCCGTCTGCCCGTTGCGCCCATGCGCCGACCCGAAGATTGCACCGATTGAAGACTAAAGGGCCTTAAGTGGCCCGTTAATCCGTTAATTAATGGTGCACCCCGCAAGTCAAGCAGAAAATTCTGCCCATAGAATAATCCTTAGGCCAAAATATCAAATCGCTGCTTCTGTCCAAGGATCCATACGTCTGCACAAACATGCCTTCAGGAGATCGGGGACAGGTGGGGAAATGGGGAGAAATGAGATTGGGAGGGAAAGCTTCATTTCAGTTTCCAGTACCAATACCAGAACAATGTCTAACTGCTTGGCAACAATAGTCACAAAGGGGTTTTCTGCTCCGGGAGACGCAAATAATTTTTTCCTAATTCTTAAACGTTTGCAAATATACTGCAGCGTGACTAGGATGTGGAAGCTATTTAGCTGATGAACAACCTGTAAACTTACTTAGAACTCACCAATATGCATTCAGTATTCCTGGCATGGGGTGGCAGAGATAATATTTCATTACTAAAAGAAAATGCATAACATTCTGCTTGAAGTGCCAGTGTCATTATTAGAAGGATTGAAGATGCCGATGGTGTGAACTA
This sequence comes from Cetorhinus maximus, assembly GCF_964194155.1. NCBI lineage: Eukaryota > Metazoa > Chordata > Chondrichthyes > Lamniformes > Cetorhinidae > Cetorhinus > Cetorhinus maximus. Next base: position 118,204,181 of record NC_135888.1, on the reverse strand, counting down.
CATTTTTGGCATCAGAAGGTCACACTTTCACATGAACTTTCTGCTACTATTTACATGAGAAATGTAGTGGTCATCTCAGATGAGTCAGCTTTACTGCTTTGCTTAAAAATTTTGAGGCTGCCTTAAGGATGTTGATTTCTATGCCGACAGTGAACACTGGAATCCTGATAGTTAGATTATAGTCAGACTGGAAAATAGACTCATAAGCAGTCTTGAATTAAGGAGGTTTTCCTGCAGGATGTAGTCATATGAATCAAACATGATTTATCATCAGCCCCTAGACTTGGCAACAAATAAATTTGACTAAACAAGCCATGTTTCATTGCCTTTTAAGGGCTGTGGTCAGCCAGTTAGACAAAAATGACCAAGAATCCTGAACTTTGCGTTACTTTGCTATGTTGGCAGAGTTACCAAGTTCCAATGCTCCATTTTAGTGAGATAACTACGCAAGCTGGACCAAATCAAGACCTCGCCTTGACCTCCTACTCATATAAAAAGAATGTTGCAATGTTAACTTTTAACATCTGTTTACAATGAAATTCCTTTGCCATTTTTTTAAAAAAAGGGATTATAAAATACAAAGTTTGAATGCAAGATTGCATTTGCAAGAATAAAAATATTGCAGCGCCTCAGACCACCTTCCTCAAAATAACCCCACAATTTCAACAACAGATTAGATTTGGGTTCATTTCCATGATTGGCAAACATGGCAAGTAGAACCATAGGAATAGGCCATTTAGTCCCTTGAGCCTGCTCTTTCATTCAATGAGATCATGGCTGATCTGCAATCTAATGCTGCATAACCAAAGATATTAAGGGATGTGTGTAACAAAAATCAATCTCAGATTTAAAATGAATAAAAAGCAAGGGTTAAGGGGAAAAAGCAGGAAAGTGGAGTTGAGGATTATCAGATCAGCCATGATCTCATTGAATGGCGGAGCAGACTCTTTGTGCCAAATGGCCTACTTCTGCACCTACGTCTTATAAAAGTTTCACATCAATTGTGGAACAGAGTTCCAATCCTCTACCATCCTTTTATATGCACGGGTGTTTCATAATTTCACCAAAAAGCGTAGCTCATTTTTAAAAACAATGCCCCCAGTCCTGGATGCTTCAAAGAGTGGAAATAGGATAAATGAAGAGAAACTATCGGTTCCCTTAATATCTTGAAAACTTCAATCAAATCACCCCATAAGCTTTTAAATTCAAAGGAATACAATCCTTGTTTGTGTAATCTCTCCTCATAGGTTAACACTTGGTGGTCCAGGAATTAATCTGGTAGATCTACTCTGCACTCCTTCCAAGGCCAATATATTGTGCCTAAAATGTGGGATTTGAGTTTCTGTTTGGAGTCAGAGCCCCAACATTGGGATTAAATTCATGTCCCGACCCCGCAGTGTAGGAATAGTCACCTGACAACAATTTTGATGAGCTAGCCAATTAGAGGCTGGAAGGCATGCCCGCCATCCAATCAAGGAAAGAGGGCGGGTCCCAAGGTTGGGGGCAATAGGAAGCCCTCCGACGAAGACACATTGGTGCCCTCTGAAGACCATATTAAAAAAAAATAATAATTTTAAAATGGCCACAGCTGCCAGGCAGTGAACATGCTTGTGGGTGGGTGGCCACTCCATCCCCAACCTTCAAAAAAATGGTTCAGTGATGGATGGTGTTGGAAAAGTAGCATGCCAGCTGGCAGCGTGGATTACCGGGCCTGCCTGCTTTGGCCTTTAAAAATTCTACCAGTGCTGTTCAAAACCATTCGCAACACTCGGGGTGTCATCTAACCAGAGCTTTCTATAGCTCTGACCAGGACTTTGTATAAATGTATACAAAGTCATTCCTCTATAATGCCATGTGAGCCATTTGAGAACAGTTGCTGTGGGATTATGCAGCTTTTGGAAAACTGAAGGCTTGTAGTTGAGAAAATGGAAGGCCAACTGATATAGACCCCAATTTAATTTTTAAAAAGGTGGAATATAGTGTGCACTAGTTAGCATGATTTTGAGTCACACTTTATGGGACAAAATTTTATAATGGGAAAACCCTAAGGATATAAACATATCCTGTGATGTAAATATTTCCTAATTTCCTATGGTGGCAATCTATGAAATTTTCCCTTAAACTTCAGTGTCATTGTTAATTTTATATCAATTGTGTTTATGCATACGGAGGTCATCAGTTGAGGTTTTACTTGAGCACATATGAAGAGACACTAACTCTGGGGAGGTTAAGTTAGAAGGTGTATGCTTGTTGTAGCTCAGACTAACTAAATATAAGACTGAGTAAAGATTGACCCCAGTATCATCCTTCATACTTATAGTATAAGGGTCTGGCATGTATAGGGTTAACATGGGACTGAGTACAGTACCGTCCGCACAGTGATGTAAGAAGAAACATGACCCAGTCCGGTGTTGAGCAAAGATGTGTATAGACCTCGGCATGGAGATAGCTCCTAACTTGTACCCTTTACTGTACATACATACATACTTCTTGTAGTTGATAAAGACTTTGGGCGGGATTTTCCGACTGCGCCAGCGGTGGGCATTGTCGCGGGTGGGACAGGAAAATTTAGAGAGTGGCCAAAAGTAGCTGCCAGGGGAGACTGGAGCAAAAGGGACGGAAAGCCAGTCCCAAGCTAAAGAAAAGACACCAAAATCAAAGGAAGTGGAACAGGAGAAAGCCCCAAGCAGACCTTCTAGTCAACGAAAAGACAAGAACCTGGAAAATGTCCTGTTAAGTGAAGTTAAGAGTGAGGGGCAGAGAGAAAGGCTCAAAATTTCAAATTTAAAGAGACAAAAGCTGCAGAAAGCAGATTTAAAGTGAGAACAGCTTGCAAGATGCCAGAACGTCCAAAGAAACAACTGAAGGTCTGTGACTCTTTGCTATGGGCACATGAAGCAGTGGTACTGTTGATGACTGAGTCAGTGAGAGAGAGTGTGTGGAAGGCAGCTTGAATGCATATGGTGACCCAGGGGAGAGAAACATCAGAAGGAGAGTTCGAAACCCTGGAGGTGAACCCTCGTGGAAGGCATCAGAGAAAGCATTGCTTGGAAGAAGATTCCAAAGCAAGTTCTTGGAGAGTAGAGATTGGAAACCCTCGTGTGAAAGATGGAGGAGTTCAGTAATACAGGTTGGCTCATGATAGGACAAGAGTCTGGGGGGAGTTGATGAGAGATCCATAGCATCTGATTGAAGTGGCATCTGTCACTTGGTTTCAGAGTGTGGTGTGTCTGACCACAGGGTGCCTATTGGTTGACATGGACTGTGTACTTACTGTGAACATTAAAGTATAAGATAGCTTTTGTAACTTGTGTTATCCTTACAAGTCTGTATATAACTGTAAAGGTTTAGTTGTGGGTGATGTAGTATTATAATATAGCTCACGAGCAGAATATTACCATCGGTGTGCGGGGACGGGCCCGACACGCCGACACGTAAAATAACGTGAGATGATTTCGGGCGTGCGGCCCGGTGACATTTCGATATTGTGTTTGGCGGGTGCACGCCGGAGGCGGCTACGTGCCCTGTGCCCGCTGAACTGCCAACAGCCTATTAAGGCTATTAAGAAGGCAATTGACTTTATTAACAACGTTGCTCATCCAACCTTAAGGTTGGGGGGCAGGCGAAGAGCCTAAGTGGCCTTCGCGTTTTCCAGGAAACCTCATCCACGGGCGGGATGAGGTTTCCTGAAGGTTTTATAAAATTAATAAATAAATTTTGTACACTTCACAAACATGTCCCAGCCCATATGACACAGTCACATGAGGGGACATGTTCAAATAAGTTTTTAACTTTATTTTAAAAAACTTTTATTATCCACTTAATCTCCCTTAGGCAACTCTGTGCCTCAGGGAGATTGCTGCGCTCTTCTTGCGCATGTGCAAAAGAGCGCAGGCCCCAACTCTCCCTCCTCCCCCTGCCTGCACAGGTAGCGCTGAGTGCTACCGGCTGTGCGTTACACCGGGTAGGCCTTAATTGGCGTAAAAAGACGGCGTGCAGCCGATCATGGGCAGTGATCTCGGCTCTGCGCCGCCCCCCCCACCCCTGCCATAGGTAAGATTCTATCTTCTCTTTTCTTGTTTATTAAATGTTTTATGCTTTTGTTAAAAGTTCATTACCTGACTCTGGTGACTCTGTTCAGTAGCCCCTCTCCACGTTTCTAAACAAACAAATAAATGTTAGGATCTATCAAGCTTTGTTCCACCCTGGGATCAGGCTTGTCCAGTGGTAACCTCAGCTGGGGATCATAACACTGAGGAGATGGGAGTGCAGAGACACGGGGAGGGAGAATAATAATGGCAGCTGGAGAGAGGTAACCTTCCAGTTGTAATTAAGAAATTAAGTGGTTAACCCATCGAATTGTGATTAAAGGGCTGCATGAGCAGGGAAAACGTAAAAAAGGGTATGGAAGTCACTCGGTTGTAGTTAATTATGTTTTTGTGTGGGTGTGTGGGGCGGGGGGGGGTGGGGGGGTGGTCGGTGACAGTTTCTCTCAACTTCTGTGTCGATGTTTCAGGGCTTTTAAACATTATGACCACTATTAAAACAGGTCAATTAACTGATCTGTGTGAGGATTAGTTCAGGCAGAATGTGGTGGATTTTTTATTCTTTGAGCAAATAATGGGCAATTCTTTCCACACTTCTTGTACAGTTGGAATTTGAAATGCAGCACATTTCTTTGCTGTGCTTTCATCTTGTCTTTGAAATATGAACAAGCACTGAATTCATTTATTATAGCTTATTGCAATGGTTTGACAACTTCCACCACCAACATTACCTGATCCCAGAGACTTCAATGGTTAGCTGATTGTTGTGTTCATAAGATTGATCAGTGATAGTTTCAAAGGTGCAGTGCCACTTTTTAAAGCTGACCAATTGTAAATCAGAATATTCCTGATGCAGTGAGGAATCGTGAGGTTTTCTCGTTGGTCTTTTTCTGGCAGTGGATGGCTTGTTGTGAGCCATTTTGGTTGTCAAAGGTTTAGGGAGCATGCCTGTGCTGTTTGTGGATTATTGGCTACATCAATCTGTCCAGTCCTTTGATGTCAGTCATGTTGTGAATTCTTTATTTTGTTCAAGCACGCCTTGGGGGCAATGGATTGATAATCAAAGTGCTTTGAACACGGAAACCACAAGTTCAATATATAAAAAGCAGTTACTGCTCAAAGAAATGACCTTCCATCCATTAAATTATAATTAGTCAAATTTGGGATTCCTTATATGACTATACCAGTAAGAAATTTAAGTTATTTTCAGCCCTGCTAAAGGCAGAGATTTAAACTTCCTTACTGCATCAGAAGACTCTACTGAATCTCCTTTGGAAGTCCAGAGTCAACAGAGCCAGCAAGGGTGAGCTAAATCTTTTAAAATTCCAGCAAGTCCAGACAGACACCAGTGTTTTAATTATAAGCAATTTTGTATTTACCCAGTAGGCTGGCTTCTATATTTATAACAAAAATAGCTAAATCACAAGCACACTGGTGGATTGAAAATATCTGTTAAAAGGGTTGACTCACTGAGGAAGCCCATATTTACATGGAAAAGGTTTAGCTAACAGGGTCTTCCCTAAATGTGCAGCAAGAGGGATATAAGGGGCTTGCTCCTGCTCCCACTCCAGGCAACTTCCTGCCCCTTCACTTTCCCTTTTATCCCAAGCACCCTCTCCTTATCCCTTATCATACTTTTATCTTTTTACAATCCCTGCCACCATCTCTAGCCTCAAACACTATACCTTCTGCTCCTCACCCTGTAGCTGTTCTCCCTACTGCCGAGCATTCCAAATGCCCACCTTCTCCTGAATTGCCTAAGCACCTTTCACTTTTTTCCCCCTCCCCCTCCTATTGTGGGCCATAATATTTAAATAAAATTAGTGAACGTCAGCATGGTTATGTAAAAGGTTCTTCTTGGCAATTTAACTGATATTTTGAGGATTTGATAAAGATTCAATATGACATGAAGATAAAAGCCTGGAAAGATATGCAGCTGTATGGATAGAGAAACCAAAGAATTGGGAGTAAATCAGTTTTTTGGGGGTTTAAATGGTGGTAAAATGATCCAGGATTGTGTGTTGGTATCCCTTTTCTTTTTCATTTATTCAAATGATTTGGGCACAAGGCAAAAAAAATGTATCAGAATCCCCCAGAGGTTCACTGATAACACCAAAGCAGAATGCGTAACAAGAGGAGGGCTTGATCAAATTATCAGAGCGGGCACATTCAATTCAACATGGAGAATTGTAAGTAGTAGATTTTGGTGAAAAGAACATTCAACACGCTGTGACAACCTTTGACCTGGAGGCAGTACTAACAGGAAGGAAGACAAGATACAAAAACCGTGGGGACAGAGACAAAGAACTGCAGCTGGGGAGAATAGAGAAGTTACCTTACAAAGTGCTGTGTGCATAATACAGTTAAAAAGGATAGAAAGCCAAAGATTGGGTTAGAGCAGAGATTGTGAATTGGGCAATTCTACAGCTATGCTTTAGTTTTGCTAAAGCCAGACTGTTTAACGAGGAGTCAAATAAAAGAAGTTCTTGGGGAATCTGTGCCATCAAGACTGTCATGAACCCAATGAAAGAGGTTCTGCACGAGTGTGCTGTGTAGGTGATGATCATCGCCGGGGCACTCAGATGGAGTGGAGCTATCGTTGCAGGTCACTTGAGGAAAAACCCATTGAGTGAGAAAAGAGAGAGATCCTACATTCTGGAGGCCAAGTTGGAAAGACTAAGGGCAGAATCGTCCCAGATTTGCACTAAGTGTGGGAGCGGATGTGAAAACAATATTTTACCTCAGTTGTCAATGGTGGGTTTTCGCACCATATCATCTGCTTCCCGCGTCATTAATTTTGCAGCCACAGAAAATATGCTGTCTCATTGACAGGCAGTCTCCAAATCACCTGCCACACCATTACTTCACTGTTTCCTCACTTCGGATGCCATATTTAAACTGCAACTGTGCACACAGTTCTCAATGCTTTCAGACCAGGACTGCTCCAGTGAAAGCCAAGTAGAGTTCAGTGACCCCTCCCTGGAATGTCTTTTGAAGGGTTAACGTGATGTCCCCCCACACCCACTCTGGCCGAAGGAGGTCCAGCAATTTCACCACTCCAGCTTGGGAGGCAGTAGCAGTGGTGGTCAGTGCCAATGCAGCACAGAAGAGGTTGGCCATAGAGTGCTGAAAACGGATGAATGATCTCATTCGTGCCACCAGGATAAGGCAACCATCTCAACACTCTAAACTCACACACTCAAGCTCATCACACATTCACTGGCATCTCACCCACTGCCAGCTCAAGGGACATCACCACTCACTCTCTAACATACACCCTCACATCTCCATCTGGCCTCATCTTCACTGGAGACTGCCTCCTCAGCTCTCACCATCTTGATGCCACTTGCACAGATCAACATGTGCCCCCACACACACGCCGGATACCCCCCTTCCCTAGTACGGCCCTCGCCCTGCAGCCTCTTCCTTTGCCCGAGGTCACTTCTTCCCCTTCCCCAAGCAAGCCCAAGCCCTGCAGCCATTGAAAAGCCAACCCCACCTTACGGCTGGTCTGGTAGGTAGAGGCCTGCTTCCAAGCCGCCCCCCCTAAAAGTGGTGTGGTGCTGTCTGCAAAGCCTGACGCCGATGATCCTCAGGCTTGCCCGAAGCAAGGTAGGCAAATGAAGCTTGTCATGTGCACGTTGCTTACATACAGTTGTGAAATATGTTGGCGTACAATCACATGCCCGATGATCCAGCGTGGGAGGGGGATGATTCTGGTGAGTAGGGCTTATAATGAGATGCTGAAGTATTGAAATTAGGTTCCCGATGTGTGGTGGTGGGAAATGCGGCCCGCCATTGACGGTGGAGCGGACGATCGCAAACTGGTTTCACGAAGGCTAAAACTGATTTTTGACCTTCTCGCTATATTGTCCACCACCAACGGGACTGGACAATTCCACCCTAAGATTGCTCATGGTGCTACATTGGTGCAGGGATGCACCAGGGACGAATGCTTGTAATCTCTTGAGATATCTTTGTTGTATCTGCAATTCCTTGTGTAATTTATAGTTTGTACTGATTGTAATTTGCCTTTCAATTCAGGTTTCATTTACATAGATTCTGATTATTATTAAAGTAGAAGTTACAAAAAATTTGGTGATTTCTTTATTTAGGGATTGTTTGGTGAATGTGCTTGTTTTGGTTTATAGTTTCCCCACAGGGATTGTAACAAGCACACATACACCTCTTATCTTGGAATTCAATTCAAAATTGGATTTGATTTTTTTTTTCCAATAAAATAATCTTCTGAAATATGTTAAATTTAAAAATCTTTTTCCACGAAAATGCACATTGAATGACCTCCATTAGTCCAGTTGAGTACGTAAGATTTCCAAAAAAATGTGAACATCTATCAAATATGCAGTTCAACTCCCACAGTTATTAAATGAGACCATTGCACATCATAACAGTGCATTACATATTAAGCAATGTGAAGGCCTTGGATATATTTGAGATGCATGATGAGATGCTATGTCACGTCAGTGCATGTGAATCCAGACATTTGACTTAGATTTACTGTACTTAGCTATGTGTTGCAGAAAACACCGTCAGCTGACAGTCTCAGTGCTGCTTAACCGCACTTAGCCCTTTATCTTAACTCAGTAGTGGGAAGAGACCAGAATAAGTCTGATGTCCTGAATGAGTCATGTATCAAGTCTAGTCTCCATTGGCAAATGATCTGTCCCTCACACAGATTATATTGTGGTATTCGTATTATCAAAGAATAAAGCTTAACAGGCAAACACAGATGTACAAATATGCCATCTAATTAGCTTTTATGTTCAACTAACCTAAAATTACAATTTGAACTTATGCCTATAAAATAAGCAGTTTTAGTTTCCTCAAACACTCAACAGCAACATAACTTTTCCCAGCACTTTTATTTGTAACTGTGTGCTGTAATATCAGTGAACTCTAAGTTCAAGGTCACTGTGTAGTCCCTTAGCAATTTTCTTCCATTCATTCCTTGAATAGCCTCACTATCTCTTGGCTAATACACATGGACAGAATTAGCTTCGCTGCCGATAGAATACTACTGTTGGCACTATTGGGTGTGTGTTGGCCAGGGGAGCAAGGAAAAATATTCAAGTCAAACTCCCCTAGCAAGGAGCAATTTGGGGAGAAAAAGTGGCATGATAATTACTCTATTATTCTGTTGGAGTCAGATTATGGAACAGCTTTAGTTTGGTGCTGTTTTTAAACCCAGCCACTAAAAAGGAATTCTATGCACCTATTTTTTTTTTTTTGCCCACGCTCAGAATATCAAATCAAGGTGTAGCTGAAGCACTACTTAAAATTTATCTTTTGCATCAAGGTACATCCCTCCTGTTAAGCTGTAGTTTGAAATAACACTTGCAGGGGGCCATCGCACTATCTTTTCGGAGTCACTGCAAAGAAGTTACTATCGTGTGTGTCAGCAATTAACTATAGAATACAATGTGGTTTCACTCCATGTGAAATCTATAGCATTAAAATCAGAATTGCTGCTGCACTGTGAAATATTCATTGCTTCTAACTCATCATAACAATGCAGTGTTTATTGTGCACCTGTCAAGGACAGGTTTCAGCTAGGGTAAGGAGAGAAATGTCAGTCAGTCTCTCTTTCACTTATCTAAGTTTAGTTAAAAAACAAACAGGGAAATCCTACCTAACACATGCCACATGACAATCTGTCAATACACATTCTGCTTTCTGACATTTGAGAACTGATAATGACACCATTCCAGCTACTAGCTCAGGCAAGCTTCACATACTCACTATTCTGGAAGAAACGCTTACTGCGTAATATTTTCTTTTGAGGTATTTTAAATTTAGTTAATACTACACAGACAGATTTTGGGCATTTATTATTGTTTCAGGCTCCAAATGCGTTTAATAAATGGAGCCCTCCTTCCATATGTAGCTCTAAGTACAAATTCAATATTATAGTTTCAACATGGCAGAAAATAAATTATTGAAACTTTGCTCTCTGTAGGTGACATGAGGAGTGGATAGCAGAAACATGAAGGGCATTGAGGGGCTCGACAGCAAAAAATTAGCTTCAGGTATTGCATTGTAAGGTATGTACTGTACTATATATAGGGCTTAATATTTCACTGACATCTAGGATTATACAGGTCATGAATACTTGCATTTGTACAATAGATCCAATGTAAACAATTGCAGTTCTTATGTTACTGTTAATATATGTGTAGTAGTGTCAAGTTTGTACTGAACATAGATTAATGCAGTTTAGTTCACATATATGTGGGCTCTGCATCAGTGAAGGAGTTAAATTGATTATATTCAAAGTTTCCTTTGTTCAGTTAAAATCAGCAGAAATTGACATTGCAATTACTTCTGCAGCGTTTGCGTATGTCAAATTCTCGCCAGGTGAATTGTTCTGGAACATAGCTGCCAACAGGCACGTAACACCAAACCTCTCCTTCATCACCATTGTGAACTGCCTCCTTCAGACTTGTAACTCTTTTCTAATGAGTGCCCATTAGGGTGAAACTTCACAAATTACACTCTGCTGCTTCCGTCTCTTGTTCCCATTTCTGGTGCTGTGAGAGAGACGTGATGGACTCCATACAGTCTCTTATCACGTCTCCATCAATATCCAGTATGTTGTGGCATGTAACCAATCTATTGACAAGCTAGCATTAAATGAGTTTCCTGTTGGAAGTTGAGAGCTCAAGTTAAGCTCCTCTTTTAGTTCAGTAGTATTTGGGTGAAAGTTACCCTCACTGAGTTTCCATCACTCTATGGCAGAAATAACAAAGCTAGCTCTCCATTGTTATTAAAACAAACCAATTCTGGAATGCAGGTTAAAGCAACAATATTACTGAGCCATGAAACTTTTACTTCAGATTCAAGATCATCTAGTTTTGGTTTAGACAAAGTTTAACTCAACACCCCCTCCATAAAAAAAGGGTCAATTGTCACAGAGCATTAAATCACAGTACTCGAAACTGGATTTCCGCACTCAAGCTCCCAATTTTCACTTTTATCATTCCTTATAGCACACAGCAATTTGCAAAGGGATGTGTTGCAGAAAAGCAGAAAGAGAGTGCAAACAAGTCAGAAAGTGAATGAAGAAGAAAAAGCAAGACTGGTGGGAGAAAGAAAGAGGTGAGAGGAGGGGTACAGGCCATCTGTCTAGGTTGGATTCAAACCCAACATTGAAAAAAAATGTTGCCATTAAACTTGCTGTCAACAGTGGCACAGTGGTTGTTTGGGGAACTGACACCTTACTTGTGGAGGGCTGAACGCCAACTCGGACATCTCCTCCTATCTTCTCTGGACCATACCTCACTACCAAACATTAAATCATTATTTCCCGGACTGTCACTGACTTTGTCGTTTTGAGATCTTTCCTACACAGCCGATAACCTTAGCCCCCAAACCCCACTTCTAACTCCTTCCCATGATATACAACAAGACTGCCCTGGTAGAACAATAATTTCAGCCTACTCTTGTGCCACAGGACCGATATAATTCCATCTCAGCCATTTTTCTCCCCTTGTTCAGTTTCTTACCATCTACATCCCGTACTCTTTAGATGCCCTTCGCCACTTCAGCAGTTTCTAATTTCCTGGCCCTAACCAAATCCTGTTCACAAAGATGTCCAATCTCTCTACACCACAATCCTCCAAAAAAGGGTAGCAGTGGGCTCTCTGTTTCTTCCCAACTAGTCCCCATCCATGACTATCATCCTCCACCTGGCTAAATGGGTTCTCACATTGGACAAATTCTCCTTTGACACCATTCATTTCCTCCAAATAAAAGATATTGCTTTGGGAGCTCATTTGGATTTTGACCATATGCTTGCCTTTGAGAGATAGATGGAACAATCTTTGTTTCCAATTGCCTTCATTTCCTTGCCTTTATCTCTGACAGTTTCTGCCCTTTGTTCTCCATTTCTAAGAACAAGCCAGATGACCAATATCCACTGTAAGCCACCAACTCTCTGTTACCTTGAGTACAATTCCTCCCATCCCGCTGCCTGTAAGAACTCTATTCCATTTCTGCAATTTCTCTGTTGAATATCTCCTGACAATATCACTTTCCATAACAGCACTTCTGACAAGTCTTCCGTTTTCCTCAACCATGGATTCCCCTCCACCGTGTCCATCCCATTTCTGCTCTCACCCTTTCCCGTCCCTCCCAGAATCATGGTAGTGTTCCCCTTGCCCTCACCTTTCACCACACTGCCCTGGACATACAATGGATTCTCCTCCACCATTTAAGCAATTGCCAGCATGATGCTACCACGAAACATCTCCCCATCCAGCATTCCAAAGGGACTGTTACCTCTGCGATGTCCTGGTCAACTCCCCTACTACCCAAACACCCTGTTCCCTTTCTACAACAACTTCCCCTGCAAGAGCAAGAGATTCAGCATTTGTCATTTATCTCCTTGCTTCTCACATTCATATTTGAGGCTCTCAAATACTCCGAGGTGAGACAGCAATTCACTCGAGATTCTTTAAATTCCATACACTGTATTCACTGCTCATAATGTGGTCTCCTTTATATTGGGGGCAGGGGTCTTGAGACCAAATGTAAATTTGGCGATCACTTTACAGAACATCTCTGTTGAGTGTGACCCTAAACTTCCAGTAGTCTACACCATCACCTGCCCCAGTGATAATGGTATTATCACCGGACTATTAATCCAGAGACCCAAATTAATGCCCTGGGACCCGGGTTCGGATCCCATCACAGAATTCAATTAAAGAAATCTGGAATTAAGAGTCTAATGGTGACCATGAAACCATTGTTGAGTGTCATAAAAACCCATCTGGTTCACTAACGTCCTTTAGGGAAGGAAATCTGTTGCCCTTACCTGGTCTGACCTACATGTGACTCCAAACCCACAGCTATGTGGTTGACTCTCATATGCCCTCAGTTCTCAAGGGCAATTAGGGATTGGCAATAAATGCTGGCTTAGCCAGCAATGCTCCTATCCCATGAACAAATTAAAAAAAAAAACATTCTCCATCTCACTCCCACTCTGGTATTGGCTTCCTACCCTGCTCCAATGAAACTCAAGAACAATATTCAAAACTTAATGTTTCAGTTCAAAGCTCAGCAATTTCAGGTTATAAACACTGCCCCCAATTTTTCGGGCAACAGCTGTTGGTAATGATTCTGCTGTTTATGTCTGCTTCAGACCCACGTTTTGTTTCTTCACTTGTCCCATTACCATCTCCTGTTGTCTTGCACCATCCCTTTGCTTGTTTAACCTCTCCTGCCTGCCACCTTAAGACCATAAGACCATAAGACATAGGAACAGAAATTAGGCCATTCGGCCCATCGAGTCTGCTCCGCCATTCAATCATGGCTGATAAGTTTCTCAACCCCATTCTCCCGCCTTCTCCCCATAACCTTTGATCCCCTTACCAATCAAGAACCTATCTATCTCGGTCTTAAATACACTTAATGACCTGGCCGCCACAGCCTTCTGTGGCAATAAATTCCATAGATTCACCACTCTCTGGCTAAAGAAGTTTCTCCTCATCTCTGTTCTAAAAGGTCTTCCCTTTACCCTGAGGCTGTGCCCTCGGGTCCTAGTCTCTCCTACTAATGGAAACATCTTCCCCACGTCCACTCTATCCAGGCCTTTCAGTATTCTGTAAGTTTCAATCAGATCCCCCCTCATCCTTCTAAACTCCATCGAGTATAGACCCAGAATCCTCAAACGTTCCTCATATGTTAAGCCTTTCATTCCTGGGATCATTCTCGTGAACCTCCTCTGGACCCTCTCCAGGGCCAGCACATCCTTCCTGAGATACGGGGCCCAAAATTGCTCACAATATTCTAAATGTGGTCTGACCAGAGCCTTATAAAGCTTCAGCAGCACATCCCTGCTTTTATATTCTAGTCCTCTCAAAATAAATGCCAACATTGCATTTGCCTTCCTAACTACCGCGTCAACCTGCAAGTTAACCTTAAGAGAATCCTGGACCAGGAGTCCCAAGTCCCTTTGCACTCCAGATTTCTGAATTCTCTCCCCATTTAGAAAATAGTCTATGCCTCTATTCTTCCTACCAAAGTGCATGACCTCACACTTCCCCACATTGTATTCCATCTGCCACTTCTTTGCCCATTCTCCTAACCTGTCCAAATCCTTCTGCAGCCTCCCTGCCTCCTCAATACTACCTGTCCCTCCACCTATCTTTGTATCATCTGCAAACTTAGCCAGGATGCCCTCAGTTCCTTCATCTAGATCATTAATGTATAAAGTGAAAAGTTGTGGTCCCAACACTGACCCCTGCGGAACTCCACTAGTCACCGGCCACCATCCTGAGAAGGACCCCCTTAACACCACTCTCTGCCTCCTGCCAGACAGCCAATCTTCTATCCATGCTAGTACCTTGCCTCTAACACCATGGGCTCTTATCTTACTGAGCAGCCTCCTATGCGGCACCTTGGCAAAGGCCTTCTGGAAGTCCAAGTAGATAACATCCATTGGCTCTCCTTTGTCTAACCTACTCATTACCTCCTCAAAGAATTCTAACAGGTTTGTCAGGCATGACCTCCCCTTGATGAAACCATGCTGACTTTGCCCGATTTTACCATGCACTTCCAAGTATTCTGAAATCAGACCTTATCAGACTTCCCTCTTTCTTCTCCCAACCCCTTTCCCAGCCTCTACTTGCTTAAAGCCTGTTGCATCTCTTAAGATTTTCCAGTTTTCATAAAAGGTCATTGACCTGAAACGTTAACTCTGTTTCTCTCTCTGTAGATGCTGCCTGACATACTGAGTACTTCCAGAATACTAATCAGGGAGATAGAGCTGAGTACTAATTGTGCCATACAGTATGTGGCAGCAGAGACATTTTTAACTTCCTTTCTTGAGGATGCCCCAACAACTGGGGCATACCGCATTATAGCCTTAAAATTAATTCAATAGCATGTAAAAGTGTTCCTGTTGCCACACTCTCATTTACTGCTCACCAGTTTGAACACAGATGCTGGATATCTTCCATACTTATAGTTGCAGAATGGTGACTGGCTAACATTTGGCAGAATAATTTTAGCTCTGGTTTGGATTTGAGATATTACTAATTCCATGTTATTCCTTGCGCAATAATTTCCTTTGTTTCTGGTGATTTCTGCAGTACATACTTTTTGCAAAAACCACAGCTTTGTTCCTACCCACCAATTGCCAACCTCAACTCTAATCACAATGCTTAACATGGAAATTTCATTGGGTCTTGCCAATTATTTTTCTGAATAGGAGGCAGAAGGGTAAAAAAAAAGAAATACTGTTTTATATTTTTGTTTTATTATTACACAGTATTTGCAGCACAGAAACAGACCATTCAGCCCAACTGGCTTTTAATACCATTCGAGCCTCCTCCCACCTACTTTCTCTAAGCCCATCAGCATACTCATTTCCTCAAAAAAAGCTTTTTCCCTCAAGTAGTAAAATAGCTTCTCCTTTAAAGGCACATCAACTATTCCATGTGATAGCAAGTTCCATATTTTCACCACTTTCTGGGTAGCTACAGATGCCCATGACAAACATTCAGATTTAACCAAAAACAAAACTACACCTTCAGACACAGACATATACCTACTTTGCCATACTGGAGGAAATCAGCCTTCACCATCGTTGCGTCATAAAGAAGCATGTCTCAGAATTGCCATGAGCTGGAGCTGAACCTGCAGGCAAGATCTTAGATAGGGACGGCCCTGCCCATTGCTGTGAAAGCCATCATGTACAGCTTTAAAATTCTGCTCCATCAGATTTTTTTCCAAGCCACCACTATTAGTCATACTACAGTTCATCACTGCGGTAAGTTTTCAGAAGCTTTGTTTAGTAACAATTGTCATTTTCCCCATGTAAGGGAGGCAATAGCGCGAGAGGATACACAGCACTATTACCAAGTGACAGGCTTTCCAAACGTTTAGTGCCTTATTGATGATATGCATGCAGTCAAAGTCCCTGACAATCACTGCATGCCATACATGAATCAGAAAGACTTTCACTCTATCAATGGACAAGTGGCATCGGACCACAAGATAAGGCAAATTCCTTGGCAACAGCAACAATGCTATCACTTGTGCCAGTCCACAGTGTCAGCACTTTTTCCAAGGAGGAGGAGAACTGGAAAGGTGACCCTGACCCTCCTTTCCTCTTGTTGCTGATCATCTACTACCATTGCTGAACATTCTCTGTTTTTATTTCAGATTTCCAGCTTTCTTTTGGCCTGGACACATAGCTTGTCACCTCACTGCACATTTGGCTCAAGTTGAAAGTTTGTCCTTCTCTGCACTTCATCCACCAACACAATACAGGCTTTCTTCAGTGAAGAGGACAGGTCTCTAGTTGCTCCAATCAGCTCCTTAGCCATAACAATCAGATTCCATTCAAAATTATACAGCAGCACTTTAATACTCACACCCTGCATAACTGTCACCATATTACTCTCTGTGGACATGGGAAATAAGCAGGGTATATGTTGGAATGGCATGAATTAAATCAATCTTACTGAATCCAGTAGGGTCAGAAATTTGCACTTGAGATTTGCTGCATTTAACAATAGAGCATCAATATACCATAATATGTTACCAGAAACACACACTGTCAACTAAAACAAAAATGCTCATTAGAAACTCAAATTTATTCCTGCTGATAAAAAAAAAGCCTTTGATCCCAAAAGCAAAACACAAGCACTGGAAATGTGCAGAGTCCTGGAATTCCCTCCCTAACAGCACTGTGGGTGTACCTACATCACACAGGCTGCAGCGGTTTGAGAAGGCAGCTCAACACCACCTTCTCAAGGGCAATTAGGATGGTCAATAAATGCTGGCCTAGCCAGCGATACCCACATTCCCTGAATGAATAATAAAAAGAAAGTCCTTGGACCCATTTCCTAGATCAGTCAACTAGGAAAGGAAGCAAAAGCACTTGCAGTTCTAGAAAGTCTTTAATGAGCTTATGTCAAGCCAAAGTACTTTACAGGCAATCAAGTAGTTTTGAAATGTGGTCACAATTTTTTATGTTTTGGGTAAATAAGTTCGTTGGCCAACCGAACTCTAAATGCATGTCTTCCTATGTACTCATCAGTTGCTGCTTGCAATTAATAATGGGGACAGACTGATGTAAGAATAAACAGTGATGGTTTATTGAGACATAGGGCAGAGCACCAGAGCATACGCGCTCACTCAAACCTCCAGAACTAGACTTACGGTTCCCAGTTGTCCGTGCTGTATAGTAATTCGTCAGTGCTGTCACATGATCAGTACACTTGCATTCTCTTAAAGGGACAGGGTACCTCACTTTATCTCATTGTTATATTACAGGTTCCTACATTTCAATAAAAGCAAAAAACTGCGGATGCTGGAAATCCATAACAAAAATAAAAATACCTGGAAAAACTCAGCAGGTCTGACAGCATCTGTGGAGAGGTACACAGTTAACGTTTCGAGTCCGTATGACTCTTCAACAGAACTAAGGAAAAATAGAAAAGAGGTGAAATACAAGCTGGTTTAAGGGGGGGGTGGGACAAGTAAAGCTGGATAGAGGGCCAGTGATAGGTGGAGATAGCCAAAAGATGTCATAGACAAAAGGACAAAGAGGTGTTGAAGTTAGTGATATTATCTAAGGAATGTGCTAATAGGTGACATTAAGGGTAGAAAGCAGGACAAACAAGGTACAGATAGCCCTAGTGGGGGTGGGGTGGGGGGAAGGAATCGAAATAGGCTAAAATGTAGAGAGAAAACAATGGATGGAAATACATTAAAAATAATGGAAATAGGTGGGAAAAGAAAAATCTATATAAATTATTGGAAAAAAAAGGGGGGATTGGAAAGGGGCTGGGGATGGAGAAGAGAGTTCATGATCTAAAATTGTTGAATTCAATATTCAGTCCGGAAGGCTGTAAAGTGCCTAGTCGGAAGATGAGTGAAGCTCAACGCAAACTGGAGGAACAGCACCTCATCTTCCAACTAGGCACTTTACAGCCTTCCGGGCTGAATATCGAGTTCAACAACTTTAGATCATGAACTCTCTCCTCCATCCCCACCCCCTTTCCGATTCCCCTTTTTTTCCCCAATAATTTATATAGATTTTTCTTTTCCCACCTATTTCCATTATTTTTAAATGTATTTCCATCCATCGTTATATCCCTACCTTTTAGCCTATTTCGATCCCTTCCCCCCACCCCACCCCGGCTATCTGTACCTTGCTCGTCCTGCTTTCTACCCTTAATGTCACCTATTAGCACATTCCTTAGATAATATCACCACCTTCAACGCCTCTTTGTCCTTTTGTCTATCTCCACCTATCACTGGCCCTCTATCCAGCTTTACTTGTCCCACCCCCTCTTAAACCAGCTTGTATTTCACCTCTTCTCTATTTTTCCTTAGTTCTGTTGAAGAGTCATACGGACTCGAAACATTAACTGTATTCCTCTCCGCAGATGCTGTCAGACCTGCTGAGTTTTTCCAGGTATTTTTATTTTTGTTTTGTCCTACATTTCAATAATGGCCTGGATTTTCCACCCAGCAACAAAGCTGCGGTGTTTGCTGCTGACTGCCTCAAAAGATCTGTGCTTATCTTATCCATGGGCTGCAGCAAAAAATTCCTCTTCTTGTTGCAGCAGGGCCTAGGGTTGGGATAAGCAGTGAGGCCTTCCAGTGTGGCACATTGCTGGAAGCCTTATTGCCCCTTTTGGCAACACAAATTGAAGACAAGCCCCCCAAGGTTAGTCTTTGGTTCAAAGGCAGATAATTTTTAATGGTTTATTGATATCTTCAAACATTATGACACTTTTTACAACTGATAGAAATTAACATGTACTTTGAATGGTTTTGAAAAGTTTGCCAGGGTTTGTCGATTGGACATTAATGACACCCGGCTCCTCTTTCCCCCCCCATGCACATCGAACTCTTCTAGCTTCACTCCGGCTCCCCCTGCTCCTCAGTCACACTGAGATCAGAAACAATACTTGATGCAGGGTGGTGCGGAGGGCGAGTGAAGCTAAGGGAGCGACAGAAGAACAGGCTGCAGGTAGGGTGTTTGGAGCAAAGCCAAGGATGCGTGGTTGAGTAGAAAAAGAAGGTAAGTGTGGGGGTGCGGGCAGGGGGATAGTGAAAAGAGAAAGAGAAGCTAGGAGGTGTGGGTGGCAGGTG
This sequence comes from Cetorhinus maximus, assembly GCF_964194155.1. Classification (NCBI taxonomy): domain Eukaryota; kingdom Metazoa; phylum Chordata; class Chondrichthyes; order Lamniformes; family Cetorhinidae; genus Cetorhinus; species Cetorhinus maximus. The sequence continues at coordinate 118,185,003 of NC_135888.1, read as the reverse complement.
CTGAGGAAATAGCGGGAAACATTTGAATCACAATTAGCAACGGTTTATTTTGTGAATTGGGACATAAGCATTTGGAGGGATGACTCCTGGATTTACACCCACGATTATCAACCTTAATTTTTTGCACAGAAGCATCCATGCAAGCTGAAGGCAAACAGGCATGTTTACAAAGTAACGGTCCCTGCCACTTTAAGAATAGGAGCTGCAGGACCATCAGTATGGGCTCCTCCCGAGCCCATTGGGGTGCATCGCAACTTTTGGATTTCAGCACCTGAGCTCACTGGAAGTTGTGGTGCTCTGGTGCCCCTCAGTAGTGGCAAATGTTTGCTGCTATCGAGGAAGGAAAATTTTGGCCATGTTAGATAATCTGCTTTTTAAAAAAATGTAAGTACTGTTTGTTGAGGGATAAATACTGGCTAGTGGGGAAAACTTCCTTGCTCTTCTTCAAAAAAAAAAGTGCCAGAGGACCTTTTACATGCACCTCAGAGCAGATGGGGCCCTGGTTTAAACACAGAGATAAAAACAAAAAACTGCGGATGCTGGAAATCCAAAACAAAAACAGAATTACCTGGAAAAACTCAACAGGTCTGGCAGCATCGGCGGAGAAGAAAAGAGTTGACGTTTCGAGTCCTCATGACCGAAGGGACATGAGGACTCGAAACGTCAACTCTTTTCTTCTCCGCCGATGCTGCCAGACCTGCTGAGTTTTTCCAGGTAATTCTGTCCTGGTTTAAACAGTTCATCTGAAAGACAGCACCTCAGAAAGTGCAGACATAGGAGCGTCAGCCTAGATTTTGTGTGTCCAATTCTTTAGAGGGACCTCAACCCACAACCGGCTGATTTAGAGGCAACAGAGCTATCAATGGAGCTACAACTGACCGAGGAGGAGTAAGTCAATTAAATTTGTTCTTGTTGGACTAAACTGTTATGCAGATTTTTTAGAATCAGAATGCAGTTTGTGTACTTAAGAGCAAAATAGAACCCCCTCCAACGTCAGATTACTTAAGTTATGGAATAAAAAGGCGCAGCTTTGCTTGAAATTTTGGCTCAGATTTGCATGTTCAGGTCGGTTGTGTTGAAGTAGGAGTCAGGGCAGGTGACCCAGGAACGAGTGCTGAGACTGCCAGTTGCAGAGGTGGGCTGGGTGAAAGGCCTGCCTCTGTGCTCCAACGCTATGTTGAAATAGATAAATAATGAAACAAAAATCAGCTCTCACCAATCAGTCCCTCACATTCCCCAAGCTCTATCCTTGCCAGCATATGCCAACCCATTCCCCCCACCCACCACCCTCTGCCACTAACCCAACTCACCTAGTATCCTTGGACACTTCCTTGACAGCTGGACAGTTTTGATGAGTTTGTGTGTAAAAGTGTACAATCATGTTCAGTTTTAACAATCCCAAAAGGGTGCCTCACAACTCCCAAGCCTTTCCAAAGGGATACCTTGGCAATCCAAACAAATCCACCAAGTTCACGCCTCCTCTTACCTGTTCTAATTTGCACATTCCGCATTTCGTACTCCTGGCCTACCAAAATCCTACTTCAGTGGAAGCCTTAAATGGCTAGCTGCCTCCTCAAATCATACATGCACGAACCCTGGCTCACTTCCACTCCTGCCTCCGCGAGGATGGCAAATATCGGGTTTGGGGGCAGAACTTAGAAATTTCAGCCATTTTTGGGATTTTCGGTGAAAATCTAGGCTTTTGATTCTGCAATAGGCGGATTTACCAAGTGCAGCCTTGGTAAATCTCAACATTAACATTACGACAGGAGGAAGGGAACAATATTACTGACCGGTCTCCATTTACCAATTTAAAACAAATTTGAGTGGATAATCTTTCCATTCTTACCGCTCCTCTCCTATAGTTACCTCAGAGCTTCTGGTGGGACTGGGGAGGGGCAATTTGTCTCAATAATAGCAGAACCACAGGAGAAAGGAGAAAAGTAACAAGGCCACAAAATACACAATCCCCTCCCCTGTAAATTTATATGGAGGGATTAGGCTGACAAGTGACAGATTTGATCACTTGGATACTGCTCAAAGGAAGGCAGTGATCGTAAAGCAATGTTCTACCAACTCATTAGCAAAGGATAAAAGCAAAATACTGCGGATGCTGGAAATCTGAAACAAAAACAAAAATACCTGGAAAAGCTCAGCAGGTCTGACAGCATTTGCAGAGAGGAATACAGTTGACTTTTCGAGTCCGTTTGTTCTGATGAAGAGTCATACGGACTCGAAACATCGACTGTATTCCTCTGTGCAGATGCTGTCAGACCTGCTGAGTTTTGAGTTTTTCCAGGTACTTTTGTTTTTGTTTCATTAGCAAAGGAGATTGACATTCCACCTATCCACTTTGGTTTTTGCAAAGGAAGAAAAGGCTTATGAGAGGAGAGCAGCATGATTGGTTTTGGATTGCTCACGTAGAACTGACACAAACAGATGATGCATGGTCTCCTCTCTTGCTAGAACTATTACTGATTTTAAAAGATTCTACTAATAGGTGTAGGGGCACTCCTCCTCCAGTTAATGTGTATAACAAGACATTGCAAACAGAGGGAAGATTTCCTATGTCTCCTATTTCTAGTGAATTTAAAAAATGTTCCAAAAGTACATGTGAAAGGTTCACAATGTAATCACAGGATATCCTCCAGCTACCTTTAAGATATAGGAAATATTCCTCCAGGGTGTGTAATTGTCAGTTCCCTCGGCTAATAAAGATTTGATGCATTTTAATGATGGCTCCACTTATTGCTGATTACCCAATGTCTCCATTAACTGTGAAATATGCAGTATCTCCCCGATAGGAGTTATTTGAGCAAGTAGAATCTTTCCTGGAACCATACAGTTCGATTGAATAATAAACTGCTTCAGGAGTTGACTGCAAGTTGAACATTTCTAGTAATCATTGCACCCTCTGGTGTCTATTAATAAAACTGAGAACTTAATAATGAGAACTATCTTGCCCGTCTCAGGCTGTTGAAATAATATTCGTCCAATTTGCACAATTACTTTTGATTTATTGAAGTGCTGAGTGCACATGCACCTTGAGCTAGTTTAGAATTTAGATATTGAAAGATAAGGAATATTCTTCAAACTGTATATGTTCTATTTCTTAACTTGTAATTTAATTACTGATGAATATTAGTGAAAGGATTATTTGCAAATAGCAAACGTTTCTTGGTTGCCCTCACTTCCAAATGATATTTGAACACACAGCTGGTGTCTTGCCCTGCTGGGATTAAGCCATGTTAGGAAGAATAGAGGAGGAGGAAAGAAAGTTTGAGCTTTATTCATAAAAAGCATCAAGTTAAAAGCTATACATGAAAAAATTGCAACTTTTTTTGTAGTGAAAGCATCCTTGAGGTAGAGGAATACTATGGGAAAAATTCCCCTCACCCCAGTCTGAAGTGCGGTAGGGGGCGAGCTTCCGATCGGTGCCTCCAATCAGGGGCGCGCCGCCATTTTACGTGGGCAGGCCAATTAAGGCCCGTCCAGCGTGATGTCCGCCAGGAAGCGCTATGCATTCTCTGTGCAGGTGGGGGAGAGTCCCTCAGCCGGGAGTGTGCTCTTTCGCGCATGCGCGTGAAACAGCGCACTGATCTCCCTGAGGCTAAGTGCTGCCTCAGGGAGTTCGGCTCAGAATTAAAATTTGCAATAAAAATGATAGAAAAATTTCCCTGACATGACCCCTCATGTGACACCGTCATATGAGTTGGGACATGTCCATAACTTTAACTGAAACCTTTATTAAAAATTTAAATACCCTCATGAAACCTCATCCACCCGTGGATGAGGTTTCATGCCTTTTCTGAAGCCCGCCAGGGCTCCCGGCCTGCCCGCCAGGTCCATTAATGATTTTAATTAGTTTCTCAATGGTCTCAATAGGCCGTTTACAGGTCAGCGGGTGCACAGCTAACTCGGCTGCACCCCTGCCGACCTGAAAATGGAAATGACGTGGGGTGACGTCGGGAGTTCCACTTGACGTCATCGTGCGTCATTTTACGCGTAGGCGAGGGGGCCCCACCCCCGCTCGCCGACCAGAAGATCCTGCCCTATGAAAAAAAAAGTACCTTGCAAAGATTGTAGGAAAAATAAACCAGGAGTGGAAGAACATCTGTGATTTTTACCCTCACACGTTTGGTTCTGCCTGCTTTAATAATGCAAACAATTCAATTATTTGGCAATCCTTGTTCCGTCCTTACTTCCCCATGCAGTTAACTCACTCTCTCAAACCCATTCCCTTGCAACTGCGGAGATCTTTAATGACACAGCCAATGTCTTTCCACCTCTGAGGGGTTGTGCTTCAATGCAGGAAGATGGGTATTCAGAAGGCCTATCAGTTCTAGGTATGTAGATATAATCAGATTTCACTATACTGCTCAGACCATTGTCTCATTAGTTAGCATTAGGTGCCTCAATGTAAATTATCTCTACTAATGATGCCTACACTTCAGAAAACAGCAGCAATAAAATATTATCTACAAAATAGCAAGATTCATTAGGATTTATAAAATGCAAAGTTTCAAACAAGCTGAAGAAATTTTCCTGGTGTTGGGCTTTTAGCGGGAATAACAACTTATTCCATTTGTGCGGACTTTACATTGGAAGATTCAGCCAAAATTTTATCTCTGTACTTCTATTAATCAAGGGCCTGTTTATAAACATGTCCCAATCCAGATTTGATCAGGAAGGAATTTATGTGATTCTTCAGAGAAACTGTTGTATCAGAAGCTGACAGCAAGGGATGGGTGTGGAGGGGAGGGAATTAGCAGATTAGCCCTGACCTCGTGTCTTACCTTTGTGACCCACGAGACATCTAAGGTGGGGAGAGGTTTTGTAGACTTTCAAAACAAGACAGTGACGATTCTTCATGCTGCAAATAGGAAGAGACTAATAAGCTTAAACAAGAGCTTTCATGCCCATTGTAAGGGATGTCAGCTCTAGGAAACTGAATTATACAGTGTCAGTAGCAGACTATATATAGCAAGTGAAAGATGCAGATTAAAATTCCATCCACAATGCACCAGTATGTTTTAGCCCAACAATAAGAGAACTCCCCACTGCAGAATTTTTAAAAATATACTCACAGGTGCTTATAATCAAACATGCAACTCTAATATTGTAGAAATCCCACCAAAACTGTAATTCAAGTTTTGTCCTCCAAGTGTGCTGATGCTCCAGTTTTGAAAATTAAGCTTAAACATTTTCAAATTGCCAGTTTATTTAAGCCAGCCCTTGTACTGAATGTTTAATGCTGTATGACAACATGTAAAGGCTCATCATCTTTATAATGAGACATGAAAGCATTCAATATTGCCCCCGACAGTGTGTATAAAGGACACACTTGTGTGGTGATGCCGTAGCAGCATTAAAAACCTGTCAAACTATATTAAACTAAAATTAGTAAATAAGGTAATGCAATTCAAAAGTTAATTAGAAATGACTTGAACAGAGCATAATTCAGAAAAAAATCAGTACAAATAAATAAAATGGAGAACAGTTTTAAAAGAAAGTCTTGCATTTCTATAGCGCCCTTCACAGTGACATATTCCAAAGTGCTTTACAACCAATGAAGTGCTTTTGAAATGATCACTGTAGTATAAGGGTCTGGCAAAAAAAAAGGTTAACGTGGGACTGGGTACAGTATCACCCACACTGTAATGTAAAGGAACATATGACCTGAGTCTAGAGGGCAGTCTTGTACTGGACAGAGATCGGTGCAAAGGCAAGCATGGAGACAGCATAGACCTTATGCTAAATGTACGTACTTATGAGCAGTTAATAAATAAATACTATTAAACCATACAAGACTCAGAACCTCTTCATGAGACCTACCAAACTACACACAACATCTTAAAACAGTCACTGTTGTTTTGTAGGAAATGTGGCAGTTTGTGTACATTAAACTCCCACAAATAGTAATGTGATAATGACCAGAAGGGAGGCTCATTAGCTCAGTTGGATAGATGGTTAGTGTGCAGATCAGATTAATACCAACAGCACAGGTTTTGATCCCCATTCTGGCTGAGGCAGACTCGGGCTGCCTCCTCACTCTAACCATAGTTAAAAAAAATTTTTTTTTGCCATCGTTCCATGAATAAATCACCAAATAAATAAATCGCAACCTATGTAGTGAACGTCTAGCAGTTAACAGAACTCTGACTTTGGGGAGACATTAAACGATACGCTGTGGGACCGATTAGTTTGTGGAATTAAGGACGATGCCATACAGCATTGTTTACTCGCCAAGGTTGACATTGACTTTAAGCGTGCCTTAGATATCTCCCTCGCCATAGAAAGTGCTGCGAGAGACTCGCAGGCTTTGCGACACAAAGAACATGGCGCCATACCTAATGCTGGGTGGGAACCTACTGCCGACCGTAGTGCAAAAACCAAACCCACAGCACCAACGCGTGATGCATTGTCCACTGTAAGAAACATGAAAAAGCCTAGCAGAAATGTTTCAGCAGCAACTTCAAAATCAAGTTGTTATAGATATGGAGGTGACCACGGAGCGGAAACGTGTAGATTCAAGGAGGCAGAATATCATTACTGCTGTAAGAAAGGTCACGTGGCAAGGCAATGCCACGTGAAGCTGAAGCAGCCTGCAAAATAGCAAACCAATTTGATTGAATTAAAGAATACAGCAGAAACTGAAGCTGCTGACGCTGACTTTTATTCCCTGTATAACATAACTACTGTGAAAACTGAATCTATCACTGATAATCCAAGTTAAATGAGAAGCCACTAACAATGGAGGTGGATACGGGTGCCTCAACTACGGTGTAGGAGAGCACACTTTTAGGTCTCTTGATGAAGGTAGGCAGCCAATAAACTAGGAGTGGACAACCGCTAAATTAAAGGCATACATGGGAGAATCCATTCAGGTAAAGGGCATCACCAAAGTACCAGTTTCTTACAAGCAATAGACAGCCCAGTTGCCTATAATAATTGCGAAAGGAGAAGGACCCAGTCTTTTAGGCTGAGACTGGCTACAGAAGATCAAGCTTGACTGGTCCGAGATATTTGACCTAAAATAGGATGAAGTTCCAGAACTTCTAAGAAAATACAACATGGTTTTTCAGGGTGAACTAGGGAAGTTAAAAGGCATGCAGACCCAAGATACATGTGGAGCCACAGGCAACACCTGTGCCTTATATGTTGAAAGAAAAGGTCGATGAGGAGCTGTGCTGGTTAGAAAAGTTGGGTATTATCCAACCTGTTCAATTCTCGGAATAGGTTATGCCCACAGTTCCAGTGGTTAAGCCCGACCACGTCATATGTATCTGTGGAGACTATAAATTGACCATGAATAAAGGCAGCCAAACTAGTCAAGTACCCTAGCCTAAGGACAGATGCCTTATATGCCAAGCTGGCTGAAGGCAAGTCCTACATGAAATTGGATATGTGCCATGCTTACCAACAACTAGAACTCAATAGCACATTGAGGGAGTATGTAATCATTCACGCACACACGGGTCTCTATCAGTATATCCATCCACACTTCAGGGTCTTGTCAGCTTGTGCCATCTTCCAGAGAACAATGGAGAGCCTTTTGCAAGGGCTCCGAGTAATTGTATATCTAGATGATGTCCTCATCACGGGGTTGACCGAGACAGAATACTTGACCAATCTGGAGGTGGTTCTAAGGAGATTCATGGAAGCCGGTGTACGGTTAAAGAAGGAAAAGTACACATTTCAGGCACCAGAAGTGACTTATAGGCCACAGGGTGGATGCCATGGGACTGCATCCGGTAGAAGACAAAGTTCAGGCAATCAAGGATGTGTCATCACCATCCAATGTAACAGAACAACTCCTTCCTGGGCATGATCAACTACTATAGCCACTTCTTACCAAATCTATCAACTGCTGTGGCACCGTTACACTCATGACTGAAAAAGAACCACTGTTGGCTTTGGGGCCACAACAGGAAGAAGCCTTCATGAAAGCAAAGGAATTGTTACATTCGTCATGTCTATGAAGTCAAGTCGCCAACGTCAAACACAACTATAGAGAAGCTACGTCACGGTTTCAGCGCGCATGGCCTACCCAAAATTGTTGTTTCAGATAATGGCACTGCTTTTACCAGCACAGAGTTTCTGATGTTTATAGATCTCAATGGAATCTGACATATTAAAACAGACCCTTACCATCCCTCATTGAATGGCCTAGCTGAGAGGGTAGTGCAAACATTTGGGATGAAAAAGCCATCAAAAGGCACTCTGGAATCTTGACTTTCCCCACTTTCTTTTCAGTTATCGTACATCACCACATTCGACTACGGGTTCAACACCATCTGAATTATTGATGAAACTCTGCGTATGTACATGGTTACACCTGGTGTTTCCAAATTTAGAGGGTAGGTAAAGTGCAATCGCAGTAATCAAAAATTGAACCAAGATATGCACAGCAAAGCTTGCACATTCATTGTAAGTGATACAGTATTCGTGCAAAATTTTTTGGTTGGAACCATTGTTTCAGAGACTGGTCCATTATCTTTCCAAGTACAAGTGGGAGATGGAATCGTCCAAAAGCATGCAGACCATATTTGTGCCGGAGAGACATTCCAACAACCGACTATTCTGCCCATGATTAATGTCCAACCATCACTTCCTGAGGTGACTGATCAACTTAGAATAGACATGCCCAATGGCTCTGTAGAGTTGCCAAAACTGGAACTGCCACGTTCCAATGATGTCTCATGCTGCATTTCCAGGTCCTGTTGAGGAACCTCAAGCGATAGAGCCACACCACTCTAGGAGAGCACCTGAGAGACTGGATCTTCAATCACCTGAAGCTGTATATATGTATATGTTATTGGATGTTCAAGTGTTTCCCTGTTAATAGAAATTGTAAAAAAAAACTAAAGGGGGAGGAAATGTGGTAACTGAGGGTATAGCTCCTCCTGTTGTCTATCAGGGGTCACATGTTGTTCTGTTAAGGCTCCGATCAGTGAGGCCCAAGTGCGGGGAATTGGGGTCAGGTGGGGGGCGAGTGGGACTTCTTGATGAGAATCCTGATTGAGCATGTAGCATCTGAAAAGCTCTCGGTAATAAAGTTTAGCCAAAGAACATGTCTTCAGGCAGAATTCAAGAAGAATGGCCAGATAATTGTTTGTCTTGTGATGCTGATTGAGGGATAACTAATGGCTAGGACGTGGTATATATCTCCCACTCATCTTCGAAATAGTGCCATGGGATTGTCGTTTAGTGGTGGTATTTGTTTTAAAATTAATACTGTCAGCATTTCACAGGGGATTTTTTCCTGTCCATGTAAAAAATCACAAATTCTAATTTAATAAAACAGTGATTTATAAGGAGACTTTAGCAGAAACAATTTTTCTTCAGCTTTAAAGCATGGATAATAGAAGATCCCAATGATATTTAAGCATAGTTTTGATGCTGCTACATTCAAATTGTGCACTCAAAATTCTGGTTGCAGAGAAAGAAAGGTTGAAGCAAAAAAAAAAGAAAAAGGGGGTCCCTTTTGCATTTTACTGGTAAATATTGATTTTTTTCTCAAATAAGATTGATCTCAACAGATAAATAATCTGTCATCAAGCACTACCAGTTATGTCACCACATAAATTATTACATTCCATTGGTGGCAAATGAAACAAAGTGGCCCTCATACTCCACTAAAGGCATGAGACAATTTCATACTCAGATTTAATTTATGGGAAAAAAAATGAAGTCTTGGCTCAAAAAGCAATGCAATTACAGCAACTGGATATAAAAACATCTGGTAAAAAGAGTGTCTCAGATGAAATTTCATAAACAAACTGAAGAGAAGGCAGAGGATTTGAGAACAGTAAATCAATAGAGGGCAGATTCTTCTGTTTAAACATGTTGGAGGTGCAAGTTTAGATTCATTCAAAGCTCTGTAATATAGTATGATGGAAGCTTACTATTTCCACCTAGATGTTTGAGCCAAGGTGGGCTGAGTGGCTTCCATTGTCTGTATTTATTGCATGAATGTGGATTGCTGGTTAAATGATCATGAAAAAGAAATCTATGAAGCAAGACAAGAATGCATCATTACCTCAAAAACGATAATTATTGCAAGAGAAAGAAAAAACAAAGTTTTACCATAAAGAAAGACACTCACCAAGGATTTGTTTTTTGAAAGTAGGCAATGCATTTTCAGAGTGTTTGTAATTTATTTGGGGGTTGGAGAAAAGCCATCATGACAAACACACTGAAGTGAAAGAGATGAAATGTATTTGGCATCATCTATTTAATTGCATTATGGGCTTGTGAAGAATTGTTTGCCCAAAACATTTTTAACCAGTTAATTCATTAAATTATTAACCAAATGCATTTTGGGTTGATATGTGAATGCCAATAACACAGCAAATTCCAGCAATTTACACACTGCATGACTTGCAGTTCAAGTACTGCAGTTTTGCATAAAAAGTCCCAAGGGCAATAACAAATGTTTGCTCTAACTAAACTTAATTGATGGCTACACCAATAATACAGAAAGTCATTGTACATTTTTATCTGGAGTCCACAAATTTTGTGAGCAATCTCATTTTCATTCTAGAATCTAAAGCCATAGATCTATACATCATATTTTCATATTTGCAAATGTTTCATCCACTACCTAAAACATAGAAGTGTGTGTGTGGAAGGAGATGCTAGCATCCTGCCAGGAAGGAGGAGGAGGAACTGAAGAATGGTACACAACTGGCTATGCAGAATGCCACTGAACTAATAAGCTTTCTTTCTACAGGACTGGCAGGATGTTCCACAGGACCAGTATTTAGCAGAGACATATGGATCTTATGGAAGCTAATCTCGTAATGGACAGGGAGCAGAAAACAAAGATTTAGGCATTAAAACTGAAAATGATAGTATGCAGATTTGTTTCAATGTGGCAAAAGGCATTAAGTGTTCTGAACAATAATTGGGAGGTTAGGTTGCTTGTCAAACTGATTAGACTAAGTCAATATGCATCACATTTTCTACGCAACACTTGGCTCTTACTCATATCTCAATTGGCTGTAAAATGCTATGAGATCAAATACTTTAAATATACTGTTGCAATCTAGGAAATGTAGCAGCCAATTTGCATATAGTAAACTCCTACAACAAGCACCGAAATAAGCTAACAGATAATCTATTAGGGTTTTTGGTTGGGGGTCAATGTTGGCCAGGACACCAAGACCTGCTCTTCTTCAAATATTACCATGGGACTATTTCTGTCCACCAAAGTGGGAAAATGTGGCCTCATCCAAAGGATGGCACTTCTGATATTACAACACTCACTCAGTAGGACACTGGGGTGTACCCTACAGTATGTACACAAGTGTCCAGAGAGTGCTTGAACCCACAAATTTCTGATTCAGAGAACGCTACCACTGAACCAACACATCTGAAGCCTCCCATAATTACTGATGCAAGAGAATGTGTGTGTGTGTCCTGGACAAGCATATCTGCAGGAAATGCCATCAGCTGGAGCAGCACGAACTCCAGGTTCTGAGCTTGAACAGCAGCTGGCGTTACTCTGGTACATCCACAAGGCTGAGTGTTTCATGTCTAGCTTGTTTCTGGAGATGGTCACCCCACCGCTTAAAGGTGTGCAGGAAGATAGGGAATGGGTGACCGTCAGGCAGCCAAGGAGGACCAAGCAGGAGCCCGCCTATGCCCCCAAGAGCATCTCATTCTCTAACTGGTATTCAGCAAGACTGATGGTCCTTCTGGGGAGTGCAGCCAGAGCTAAGTCCACTTCATCACGAATGGCTCAGCTGTACAGGGGCACAGAGGGAAGATTGGGGAAAGCAATAACGATTGTGGATCTATAGTTAGGGGGCAAACAGACATTCCTGCAGCCACAAATGCTAATCCAGTATGATAGGCTGCCTCCATGGTGCCAGGATCTAGGATGTCACTAAATCGCTGCAGGTAGGAGAGTGAACAGCCAGAGGCTATGGTCCATATCAGTAGCAACAACATAGATAGGAAGAGGTTCTGTAGGCTTAGGGAGCTAGGAAGGATACTAGAAAGCAAGACCACAAAAGTAACCTATTACTTCTGGTGCCAGGTGCTAGTACATAAGTGGCAAGTAACATTCATACCACTCAAGTGCTGGACAATGATCATCGCCAACAAGAGAGAATCCAACCATCTCCCCTTGATATTCAATGGCATTACCATTGCTGAATCCCCCACTATCAACATCCTGGGAGTTAACATTTACTAGAAGCTGAACTGGACTAGCCATATAAATTCTGTGGCCACAAATGCAGGTAAGAGGCTGGGAGTTCTTCGGCAAGTAACTCACCTCCCGTCTCCCCAAAGCTTGTCCACCATCTATGAGACACAAGTCAGGAATGTGATGGAATACTCTTCACTTGCTGGATGAGTACAGCTCCAACAACACGAATCTCGGCACCATCCAGGACAAAGCAACCTGTTTGATTGGCACCCCATCCACCATCTTAAGTCTTCACTCCCTCCATCAGAGACAAAGTGACAGCAGTGTGTACCATCTACAAGATGCACTGCAGCAACATACCAAGACTCCTTTGACAGCACCTTCCAAACCTGTGACCTCTACCAGCTGGAAGGACAAGGGCAGCTGCCATGATGAGAAGGCATGAAGACAAATTTGTTTCTCTTGCATATTCTCCTGTTCAAATTCTGTTTTTTTTTTATATAAACGGACAAATGCCAAGTCATCAACCTCCTGGAATGTGGCACCCCTTGCATTTTATGAACCTTTCAGCCAAAACAACATAAAAAGGACTAGTAGAAAAGACATTTTAAAAAATTAATTTATGGGATGTGGGTGTCGCTGGCTAGGCCAGCATCTATTGATAATGCATAGTTGCCCTTGAGAAGCTGGTAGTGAGCTGCCTTCTTGAACCCTGCAGTCGCTGTGGTGTAGATACACCCAGTGCTGTTAGGAAGGGAGTTCCAAGATTTTGACCCAGTGACAATGAAGGAACAGCGATATACTTCGAAGTGAGAGTGGTGAATGGCTTGGAAGCGAACATCCAGGTGGTGGTGGTCCCTTATATCTGCTGCCATCGTCCTTCTAGATGGTAGGGTTGTGGGTTTGGAAGGTGTCGTCTAAGGAGCCTTGGTGAGTTTCGGCATCTTGTAGATGGTACACACTGTTGCTGTGCGTTGGTGGTGGAGGGAGTGAATGTTTGTGGATGGGGTGTCAATCAAGCAGGCTGCTTTGTCCTGGATGGTGTCAAACTTCTTGAGCGTTGTTGGAGTTGCACTCATCCAGGCAAGTGGGGAGTATTCCATCACACTCCTGACTTGTGCCTTGTAGATGGTGGATAGGTTTTTGGGGAGTCAGGAGATGAGTTACTCGCTGCAGGTTCCCTAGCCTCTGACCTGCTCTTGCAGCCACAGTATTTACGTGACCAGTCCAGTTCAGTTTCTGGTCAATGGTAACCTCCAGGATGTTGATAGTGGGGGATTCAGAGATGGTAATGCCATTGAATGTCAAGGGTTGAAGGTTAGATTCCCTCTTGTTGGGGATGATCATTCATGCCACACAAGTGCCAGGCAATCTTATTTACCATTGGCAGCCCAAGCCTGGATATTGCCCAGGTCTTGCTGCATTTGGACATACTGCTTCAGTAAATGAATCACTGCAAATGGTGCTGAACATCCCCACTTCTGACCTTATGATGGAAGGAATGTCATTGATGAAGCAGCTGAAGATGGTTGGGCCTAGGACACTACTGAGGAACTGCTGCAGTGATATCCTGGAACTGAGGTGACTGACTTCCAACAACCACAACCATCTTCCTTTGTGCTAGGTATGACTCCAACCAATGGAGAGCTTTCCCCCTGATTCCCATTGACTCCAGTTTTGCTAGGGCTCCTTGATGCCATACTAGGTCAAATGCTGCCTTGATGTTAAGGGCAGTCACTTTCACCTCACTTCTGGAATTCAGCCCTTTTGTCCACGTTTGAACCAAGGATGTATTGAGGTCAGAAGCTGAGTGACCCTGGCAGAACCCAAACTAAATGTCAGTGAGCAGGTTATTGCTAAGAAAGTGCCGCTTGATGGTACTTTTGACGACCCCTTCCAGCACTTTACTGAAGATCAAGAGTAGACTGATGGGGTGGTAATTGGCCAGGTTGAATTTGTCCTGCTTTTTGGTGTACTGTACATACCTGGGCAATTTTCTACATTGCTGGGTAGATGCCAGTGTTGTAGCTGTACTGGAACAGCTTGGCTAGGGGTTGGGCAAGTTTTGGAGCACAAGCCTTCAGTACTATTGTTGGAATATTGTCAGGACCCATTTGCAGTATCCAGAGCCTTCAGTCATTTCTTGATATCATGTGGAATGAATCAAATCGGTTGAAGACTGGCATCTGTGATGCTGGGGACCTCTGGAGGAGGCCAAGTTGGATCATCCACTCTGCATTTCTGGCTGAAGATTTTTGCCAATGCTTCAGCCTTAACTTTTGCACTGATGTGCTGGTCTCCTCCATCATGGAGGATGGGGATATTTGTGGAGCCTCCTGCTCCAGCAAGTTGTTTAATTGTCCACCACCCGTGTTGTAACTTCACCAGGATGACATCTAATTTTTAGGTATGCCTGGTGCTGCTCCTGGTATCTGCACCAGCCACCTCTGGACAAAGGTGACTCTTCATCTCCAACTTTGTGGTAATGGTCCCTGGTTATCTGCTCAAAATAGAAGGGGTTTTAATGATGGGTCCTGAAAGTACATGGTTAATTGAATGGCTTGATGCAAAACCACTCTGTCACATGACTAAAACAAGCTGTTCGAATTGTTTTAATTATACAGCTTTTAGATTGTCTTCAGTTGCGGCTTAACCTCAAAAGAGAAAACCGGACTCCAGGCTAGCAGACTTTCTCTGACCTCCATCTCTCCCAAAGTCGGATCTCCAGAAAGAATCCTGCATTTCACCCACAGAGTGAACTACTTCCCAGACTACAAGAATATTTTGTTGCATCTTTAACCACCTCAACCGAGTTCCTAGGACAAAGACCAGGAATTATGCCAGACAAAGCCACATGAAAGAACCTCATTTCACATTGACTTACTCGACTCTACTCATGTGAATTAATGCCAATACCATTTTGATTTTTTTTCAGTAACTCACAATTTGTAATTTCTTTCCTTTTCTTTCTCTGCCTTTCTACCTTGTACGCTCGAGAGTGTGAATGTGTGTCGCGATCCATCCCTCAGGTTTTGAACGTGTTAATAAATCCTGGTTTTGTTTCACCTTAAAGAATTTGCTGTGGAGTTATATTTAACACTGGACTTCATAAACCAGGGTTTGGGAAACACACCATGGCCCATTTCAACAAGGGAAAAGATACCAAGGGAAACAAATTAGGAATTTAAAAAAACTACCACTGTCATGGGCAGAAGAGGGGCTCAGTAATAATAATTCAATTCACCGCGGCCTCTTGTCCATAACAGAATGGGGAACTGGTGTCCAGGATTGATCCATTTGCATGAGCCAAAAGTTCACCAAAGTGAACGAAAATATGACCAGAGTACAAATTTTAAAACGAGCCCGAATTGGACACTGAAAGAAACCAATTGGAAGCCAATCTCACATTGTGGGTATAATTTACCATGTTGCTCGAACGATGGGTGAAACCTTAGTCTCCTTAAGGCTGGGACAATTGCTGTTTGTAGCCTGGAAAACACAGGTAAAAGGTTCCTCCTGAAGCCAAAGCACCTGAGGTATTCCAGGATACTTGAGAATTTAAACCTCAGTCCCTATCCAGAACAGATAGAAGATCCAGAACCAAAAACCGATTGGAGACCTGTATTCAAGATAATTATCCTAACCACAAAATGCCTGTTAGAGTTGGAAAGGAGGAGACTACAGAGCGTCTTCCAGAAAAGAAAATGAGAGAACGGGCTCACCAGCAAAAAACGGAGATGAAATTAGAAGCTCAAGAAGCAGAGAGGGAATTCCAAAAGGAGATGGAAAGGAGGCAGAGTGAATTAGCTGTATTACAGGGAAATGGCTTGGTGAGATCTCAAGCACTGTGTCCTGAGAAGTCAGAATAGTCTAGAGAGGTGAAAGAGCCCACAGGGATAAAGTGGCTCAGAGAAAGCTACCTGGATTTAAAGAGGCTGCAATTAGGCCAGTAAAATTCAAAGGGGTTGGGAAAATGGATTTCAAAAGAGTTGAAGGGAGTGAGCCAGAGACCCAATTGGCCAACACCCCCTTCTTTGCTAAATTAAGCAGGCAACGGGGCCATTTCCAGGCAACAAAACTGATGGTGAGGAAGCTGCCTCACACAGTCAAAGAGCCACATGGTAGAGCAGTAGAAGCTAGCCAGCCCCATGTGAGCCTGGGTGTCCCAGGAGACTGAATAGGCACAGGCAAGCCCCTATAGTAACTACATTGGGGCGGTCATTACCCCGTGAGCAAGTCCACCCTTGCCACGGCCCAAAAGGCAGAGCAAGTGTTACAGTCAACTCCCAGGCGTCCAAAACGGGTGGGTAGTACTCAGTTGAGGAGCCAGGGGGAAGCAAAAAGTCTGGGATAGGAGCAGCAAAGGTTGGAGGAGATGCAGTCTAAAAGGGAATAGCAGAATCCTTCTCACAGGGATCAACAGGGGCACAGAAAGTCCCCAGATCCAGCCAGCAAATTTAAAAAGGGAGCCCGTACCCCTGCTGGATGAGCAGAAGGCTTGGCTGTCTGAAACCCTCTTTTCAATTTTAGCACAGGGGTTCCAGGAAAGTCCACAAATAGATACTCAGTTGGTGAGGAAACAACCTTGTCCAGATTTAAAACAAGAGGGGCCTGCACCCCTTCTGGGTGAGCAGGAGGTTTGGCTACCCAAACCCACCTTTCCAAATTTGGAAGCAGACCAGAGAAGTTCCCAAACGGATCAGAGATTCCCAAATACCCCCCAGAGCTGGTGAGGAAACTCCCTCACCCAGCTGAAGAGCCACAGGGTACAGCAGCTGAAGCCATCCCAACCCCTGTGAGTGCGAAAACCCCCAGTGAAACAAGACAGAACAGGGACGCAAAAAGGTCCCAATCCAGGCAGAGTATTTAAAAAGAAAAAAACTTGCACCCCTGCAGGATGAGCAGGAGGTCTGACTAGCCCACACTGTCTTTCCAATCTTAGAGGGAGAACAGGAAGATCCCAAAAAGACACGCAGATGGTGAGGGAGATACCTCACCTAGTTGATAAGCTGCAGGGCAGTGCAGCAGGAGCTAGACAGCTAGTTGAGGGCAGTGGTGTCTCAGACAAAATGGGACAGTGTGGGAACCAACCCCTCCCCAAGGTAACAGGCCACGGAAAGACAACAACCCTGAAATTCCACTGCCCTTGGGACTACCACAAGTGCAGTTAGAACCAAATTGAACCCAGAGCCCAGTCAGCTGGCGAATGTCAGCCAGAGGATGGACACAGAGAGTCGCCAGCAGGGGCCAAGTGAAGGAGGGAGGGACAGGAGGATTCCCCAGTTTAACCCCCAGCTGCCAGATCCCAGAGAGTCTTGAATTCCCAATCAGCAACCCTGATCCAAGAGCAGTGGGGGCGGGGGGTGAGGATGTTGCCACCCCGCTCGGGAAATTTAAAGGAATTCACAGGGATCTGCTGGAGGGTACCCCACTAGCAGTCCATGACATGGATGTGGAGAACCCCCACCAAGACATTGAAAGCACCATCAGCTGAGCCCCAACCAGCTAGCCCAGGTCAGGCAGGAAACCCAACACATGTTGGAACCAAGAGCAGCTGGAGCTCCCCCAATACTTGATTGGATCTTGAAAACTTTAATCCAACAAAATAAATTACTTACATTGGTTGACAACCCGTCCTGTGTATAAAGACCGAGAATTCAGGAGGGAACGGACATTTCCCCTGCTAGCTGTGTTTGTTTTTTTGTCCCCCCAGGAATGAATGAGAACACAAATATATCCCTTCTTAACTTTTTCTCTTCTCCTTAAAAGATGTTTCAAAAAAAAAAAGAAATAGAATTCAGTTTTTTCTCTTAACAGTGGAGGCATGTCATGCCAAGAGGGCATAAGGAAAAAGAATCTTAAATTCTCTCTCTCTTCCGTACTCTCATTTAAATACTGTCTTATAAAAATGGACAATTCATCATTTATATAAACGACATAAATGACTATGTGGGGGGTAGAATTAGTAAGTTTGCGGATGACACAAAGATTGGCCGGGTGGTTAACAGTGTGGTTGAGTCTCTTGGGCTACAGGAAGATATAGACGAGATGGTCAAATGGGCAGATAAGTTGCAGATGGAATTTAACCCTGAAAAGTGAGAGGTGATACACTTTGGAAGGAGTAATCTGACAAGGAAGTATTCAATGAACGGCATGACACTGGGAAGTTCTGAGGAACAAAAGGACCTTGGTGTGTGTGTCCATAGATCTCTGAAGGCAGAGGGGCATGTTAGTGGGGTGGTGAGAAAGGCATATGGGACACTTGCCTTTATCAATCAAGGCTAGGATTATAAACGTAGGGAGTTCATGTTGGAGCTGTATAGAACCTTGGTGAGGCCACAGCTGGAGTACTGTGTGCAGTTCTGGTCGCCACATTTTGGGAAGGATGCGATTGCACTGGAGGGAGTGCAAAGGAGATTCACCAGGATGTTGCCTGGGATGAAACATTTAAGTTACAAAGAGAGGTTGGATAGACTTGGGTTGTTTTCGTTGGAGCAGAGAAGACTGAGGGGCGACCTGATCAAAATGTACAAGATTATGAGGGGCATGGACGGGGTGGATAGGGAGCAGCTGTTCCCCTTAGTTGAAGGGTCAGTCATGAGGGGACACAAGTTCAAGGTGAGGGGCAGGAGGTTCAGGGGGATGTGAAGAAAAACTTTCTTACCCAGAGGGTGGTGATGGTCTAGAATGCGCTACCCGGGAGGTCAATGGAGGCGGGTTGCCTCACATCCTTTAAAAAGTACCTGGATGAGCACTTGGCGCATCATAACATTCAAGGCTATGGGCTAAGTGCTGGTAAATGGGATTAGGTAGGTAGGTCAGGTGTTTCTCACGTGTCGGTGCAGACTCGATGGCCCGAAGGGCCTCTTCTGCACTGTGATTCTGTGAAAGGCCAACAACAACTTCCTGAAGCCCCTTGCATTTTATGAACACTTCAGCCAAGCCAAAACAAAGGACTATTAGAGGAGACATCTGCGCCAGCCAGCTCTGTACAAGTGCAGAACTATTGCGATGCCTCATCTCCAACATTGTGCTAATGCTTCCACAGTTATCTGCTCAAAATGCAATGGGTTTTAACGATGGTCCTTAAAGTACATGGTTAGCTGAATGGCTCGACCTGAAACCACCCCATCACATAACCAAGCCTTGAGCCTTATTTTAATTATACAACTTTTGGATTCTGTTTTCAGTTGCACTTTAACCTCAGAAGAGAAAACTAGACTCCAGTCTAGCAGCCTCTGACCTCCATCTCTCCCAAAGTCAGATCGCCAGAAAAAATCCCATATTTTGCCTTCAGAGTGAACTAATTCCCAGGCTACAAGGACACTTTGCTTCATCTTCAATCACCTCAATCGAGTTCCTAGGACAAAGACCAGAAATTATGCCAGGCAAAGCCACCTAAAAGAACCTTCATTGGACATTGAGTTACTGGACTCCACTCTTGTGAATTAATGCCAATATCTTTTTTTTTAAGCAACTTACAATTTGTAAAATTATTTCACTTTCTTCCTTTGCCTTTCTACCTTGTATGCTCACGAGTGTGAATGTGTGTCGCGATCCATCCCTTGGGTTTTTTGTGTTAACAAATCCAAGTTGTGTTTCATCTTAAAGAATTTGCTGTGGGATTACTTTTAGACATTGGACCTCATAAACCGAGGCTTGGGAAACACACCACAACCCCGAGGCTTGGGAAACACACCACAACCCATTTCAGCAAGGGAAAAGATACCAAGGGAAACAAAATTAAATTAGAAATTAAAGAGCTACCGCTGTCACAGGCTGAAGAGGGGAACAGTAACAATTCTATTCACTGCACCCTCTTGTCCATAACAGCAGCAGATACATGGAGCATCACCACTGCAAGTTCCCCTCCAAACTGCGCACCATTCTGACTTCTAATTATATTGCCGTTCCTTCACTGTCACAGGGTCAAAATCCTGCAACTCCCTTCCTAACGGCACTGTGGGTGTTTTTACACACCGCATAGGCTGCAGTGATTCAAGGCGGCAGCTCACCACCATCCTCTCAAGGGCAATAGCTGCTGGTCTAGCAAATGACACCCATTTTCCGTGAGAGAATACGAAAAATATAAAAATAGGAGAATAGAGCAGGTGATTGCATGTTTCGAGGGATTGTCCCAGGGATTTAAATCTCTTCCTCCTGCACTAGTTCTGGGAGAGGTGGTACCTGTTCAGAGCAGACAGGTTGCACCTAATCAGGGCCAGGACCAATCCATGCGAAGCAATTTGCTAGTGCTTTTGGAGAGGATGTAAATGGCAAGGGTGGGAACAAGGATGTAGCATTAGGCAGGATAAACAGGGGACGCAAAGGATTGGGAGAGTCAGATAGTACTGGAGTAAGAAGTAGCAAGGTATTAGGTGGGGGTCAGACTAAAAGGAAATACAATAAGGTCTAATTCAAGTTTATAGTGCATGTATGCAAATACACAAAGTATGATAATAAGGTTGGTGAACTGCAGGTGCAAATAGTCACATGGAAATATGGCATTGGGGTGATAACTGAGACCTGGCTCAAAAAAAGCAGCAGGACTGAGTACTAAATATCCCTGAATACAGGATGTTAAAAGAAAAATAGAGAAGGAAAGAAAGGGGTGGGGGTGGGGGTGGAGGGGTGGCAGTACTGATTAAGGAGAATGCTGCAGTGTTAGAGAAAGAGGATGTCCTTGAATGGTCAAGGACAATATCTGTTTGTTTCAAGTGAAGAAACAATAGAGGTGCCTTTGCATGACTGGGTGTACTCTATTAGCCACCAACTATTGGAAAGGAGCAAAATTTGCTGGGAAAATTACAGATGTGGAAGTTTACTTGCAGTCTATGGCAGTACCATGACAGCTTAACTTACAAAGCAAAGTCTTCATAAACGTTGTTGATCATTTGCAGGCAAGGTGCTTCTGCCTGCACACTCTGGTGGAAGTACTCACAAGTGCCTTGAATCTATGCTACAACTTCAATAAGCTGGCCTCTCCTTGTTGCTACTATTTCTCTTTCAAGGAAGAAAAGTGCAATGGAGAAAAGCCATTTCACCATCTTCAGACAATGCACAATGGAATAATTTTAGAACATGGTTAAGAGGCAGATGACAATGTGATTTGCAGCAGCAAAAACTTTTCCATTAAACAGCATGTATATTTGTTTTTACAATTTTCTTAGAGAATGCGGCAAAATTCATTAAGATCTATGGATGAATCATAAAAAGCTAGAGATTACATTTCCAGGAATGAATCCCTTTTGCACATCTAAAGGACAGCGGCTGGATGTATGGAATATTTGAAGGAGTTAAATAGAGTTGTTGAAATTCCTCAATTTAAATCTATATTACAAAATGTTTATGATCCCCAGCCCTCCTCACCATAAGCAGACAAGCCGAGGATTAGCACAGACTAGTTTGTGAGGCCTAAGAGTTCCTCATTTCCTGATGAGAATCAGATGCTTCATTAGGCAATTCCTCTGATGAATGCTTTGTCTCAAAATAAACACAAAGCAGAGTATGACTGAACCAACATGACAGTACAAAAGAAAAGCCACATGTTTTATTGGGCAAAAGGGCTGGCACTTAATTTAAGTTTACAATAGATTTGTTCTCCAAAAGACTAGATGCTTTGATGATTTGTCTTTTGATCAATTGCTATTCTGCTGCCAAGGCACAAGATGCTTTACCTCTGCTGACACATTCATTTGGAACTTTTAAAAGGGAGCTGAACACCACAAGATATGATCCCTTCCATTACATTCCTCACTCTAATTACCTTTATTGTTTCTCAGCTGTCACTTGTATTTCTGACCAGGGAACTCTGCACTCATTTACTTTATTTAGCTTTCTTGGGAAGTCAGATCCCATTTGTCATTAATATTTGCAAAGAAATCCATTGAAGTTACAACATGGAAAGTTGTCCCAACCAGCTGATGTCAACTCCACATGAACATACAGTTCTAATTGCAGCTCCCCAGCGTGTTGCATTATCCTTTTAACCCCTTTTCTTTCATCCATCTGTGGTAAAGTGTAGTGCTATGTATCTTTAAGAGAATGTTGTTAATTGACCACATGACTATGGACCAATCACTATACAGTGTGGGCTACTTTGGTAACTAAGTCTGGAGCTGGAGGTGATTGAAGAAGCTCACATTGTGTTAGTGCTCTGTTCTTAGTTCCAATAAATCACCAGTGTTTGTTCAGTCAATTGTTCCCTCTGCCTATATTGTTGCAAGCACCAACTACGTGTTAATATCAAGGGTGCAGCTCACGTCGCTGGACAGAGCAAACCTGATCAAAAAATATAAAACCGTCTTAGCCCGTTAACCCCTTTTCCTTCATCCTCCTGCTCAAACTAACTTCAAAAGCTGAGGTAGCTTTCTCTCGGCTGTTAATCCAGGAAGTGAATTCCATAGACTCTTCTGTGATGAAGATTCTCCTGTTCTGTTCCAAATCTCTTGCATAGCCAACATGTGTTTGTAAAGGATTGGTCATGTGATCAATTGGATTGAATTTTTTTTGAAGGAGGTGACTGTTATATGTTTTGTGTCTCAGATCTATGCAGAGATGACAAGTTTTTTTTAAAAAAAAATCACATGCTTTAAAATGTCTGCTGCATGCTTCAGCTCTAGCTTCCAGCTCTATCTGCAGCCTGAGCTGTTTCCTTGGCAGTTTTCCATTGTCTTCCACAATCAGGGGTAGGACAAGATGGCAGGTTCCAAGTCTACCTCAACTGGAATGGGAATTGAACCCCTGCTGTTGCTGTTATTCTGAACCACACACTAGCCATCTAATCAACTCAGCCAACTGCCCCCCCTCCCCCTCCATCTCCATTTAAAATATCTACACAGATAAACTTTCCGGTGATTGGGTATTGCTGGGAATGAGCAGCTGGGTTGATTTTAATCCAGGGTACCAAGGCCAATAGGAATATCTGAACTGGCAACCCTGGTTAAGAATCAACTTACCACGCATCTATGCCTCAACATTGAAAAAAATTGATTTCACCTTTGCCAGAGATAAAACACAGGTCGCCAACTTGGTTCTCCATACCTCGGCCTCTGTCAAATAGAATACAGTATTTGCTAAAGCTGAGTTGCCAAAACTATGTTTTGTAAATAAGGGCAAAGTACTGTGGAAGCTGGAGACCTGAAATAAGAACAAAGTGCTGGGCCAGGATTTTATGGTCCTGACCCCCACCCTGGTGGATGCGGCAAGTCATTTAAATCTCCATTCAGTTTGGCGGGACCGTAATATCCTGCCAGGTTGGAGGGGCCGCAAAATCCTGGCCCTGGAAAAACTCATCAGGTCTGCCAGCATTTATGGAGAGAGAAAGAGTTGACATTTCAAGTCCAATAGGACTTTTATTTGGAACATTTTGTAAAGCATGGCACTGTCTATTTTGTTTGCCACAGTTTTATGCCACCAGTGAAATATTACACAAATTAGAGATTTAATGTGATTTCCACCCACTTTTGCACTGGAATATGTAGTCAGATCCCCAGGGTTGGAAAGACTTTACAATGCATGCAAAGTATGAAAGAGCATGGAGCTGGATTCATAGTACAGCCATAGATACCATTTGGGTTCAGTGGAGGCAGTTCCTACTGCAAGCAATCAGAGCATCTTTCTTTTATGGGGGTTTACTCCCACTGTCCTAAATCTGTTTGTGCCACAGCTTATCCTGGGATATTATAATAGCATCCTCTTAAATACAGGTCTGGGAACTTTATGTTCTGCATTTATGCTTCTTCAATCTCTTCAAAGTGAACAAAGATGGCAAGTCTTAGTCTAACTTTTCTAGAAGCAAAGCATGATCACAAGGTCAACCAAGGCATATGAAAGTTCAAATATAAACATTTATGAAAAATGCATAAATAACTGAGTATTGCCTTTGCACCCTACTATACAGGGTATTAAATATATTGTTACTATGAATTAATTTCACTCAAATGGACTGGTTGGGCCAAATAGCCTGCTCATGTGCTGCATATTCACTAATTTTGCTAAAACGCTTATTGCGTGGTTCAAGAGTCTGAAAATATTGAATTTATTCCAGATAGAAATGCAAACTGAAACAATTAAAGTTCTTTTCAAGGGAAATGGTTAAAAAGCATGCGCCCTCTGAGCCCTCAAAATAAATTAAACATTTTATCAACCTCAACTACACTATCCAGCTTTCTATGCAATCCCTTACAAACATATTGAAAACCCTGAGACACAAAAACAAACAGAGGAGTTTCTGGACAAGATTACTCATCTGAAAAGTGAGAAGGATGTGAATAAACACAGACGGTTAGAATGCTTTAGTGACCATGTCATTTCATGTATTTTTAATTATATTAATTCCACTTTCACACACTGCCAGGTTTGCTTATTCCCCCAAAATGTTTGCGTGTCTATTTTTTGATTGAACAAAAAAAAATTGGAAAATTCAGTAGATCTAATATTCATTAAAATAGGAATTAAAATGTTTCCAGGCTGGCTACTTGTGAGCTCCAGATTATTCTGGACAAAGCCAGGGATTGTGAGGGGTTAAGCACTGATTGCATGACTTGAATAATCATGGTTAAAAAAAAAATTCCACAACCAATTTAATTGTGTAGCACACTGTTTTTTGTTTCTGGCATTTATATTTAAAATCTAATTCAGGATGATGGCTTGAAAGTGTCTGTTCTGACAGCCTGAAGTGAGAACAGTTAGACTGTAGCAGGTGCAAGAAAATAACCAGATAGTTCAGGGAGATGGTCATGTTGCCAGCATTATCATGAGAGATAAATCTCCCCAAAACATCCAGAATAGCTTTATTACAACAATACTAACCTTAGGCCAAAACAAACAGATACAATATATACAAAAAGTATTGGAAATACTCAGCAGATCTGGCAGCATTTGTGGAGAGAAAGAGTTAATGCTGAGTCAAATATAACTCTTCTGAAGAAGAGCTAGTTCAGAAGTCATATTTGACTCAATTTCTCTCTCTACGGATGCTGCCAGCCTGCTAAGTTTTTCCAGCACTTTGTTTTTATTTCAGATTTCTAGCATCTGCTGTATTTCGATTTTATCATGCTTACATATAATTTTAATTCAATACATTTAAACCATTTAATTACGATTGGCCTATTGTTGATATTCATTTTTTTCTATCATTTTCATTGCCTTAAGTTGTACTTCCCACCCCACATTTTAATCTTATTTTCAACATTTTTCAACTTCAAGATATTTATCAAGAGCGGTCACAGAATACGTACAATACTGGAGATTTTGCGCTTTGAAATTCCCAATTTATGATTTTTCAACCATTAAAATAAATGGGGGAAAAGATCTGCAGGCTGAGACCACAAGAATGGAATTGGTTCAAATTTTAAACACATTAAAGTCAAAAAGCAAGGACTTGTATTAATCGTCCTGCTTTCTACCCTTAATTTCATCATTAGCACATTCCTCAGCTAATATCACTACCATCAACACCCCTTTGTCCTTTTGTCTATGACATCTTTGGCAATCTCTTCTTTGTCTCCACCTATCACTGGCCCTCTATCCAGCTCTACCTGTCCCACCCCCCTCGATCAGCTTATATTTCATCTCATTTCTATTTTTCCTTAGTTCTGATGAAGAGTCATATGGACTCGAAACGTTAACTGTCTTCCTCTCCGCAGATGCTGTCAGACCTGCTGAGTTTTTCCAGCTATTTTTGTTTTTGTTTCAGATTTCCAGCATCCACAGTATTTTGCTTTTATCTTGTATTAATATAGTACGCTTCAGAGCTTCAGTACATCCAAAGTGTTTCACAGTTCATGGTGTGCTTTTGAAGTGTCCTCACTGTTGTAATGTAGGAAACACAGCAGCCAATTTGTGTGCAGGATTCCACAAACAGCATGTGATAATGACCAGCTAATATGTTTAAGTGATAATGTAAGGGAGAAATGTTAGCCAGGATACCAGGGAGACTCATTTGCTCTTCTTCAAATTGGATTTTTTGCAGCCACCTGAGGGGACAGCTGGGACCTCAGTTTAATGCCTCATCCAAAAGAGAGCACCCCCAGACAGTGCAGCATTCCCCCAGTACTGCACTGGAGTGTCAGCTTATTGTTTTGTGCTCATTCATTGGTTCACAGGAGAAAAATGCATCTGGACAGGTAATCTCTTTTGCAATTCGCCAAGATTTAACCATGGGCAGAGATTTGTAGCACAAACTGACCAGGAGTTAGCATTAGATAAGCAATCTTATTAAGAACTCTGAGCAGGCCTTTCACAGGAAATAGAAACATTACATAATAAGCATGTGCTTTGAGATAGCTGCATCTTATCTAGGGAGGTCTGACACTAGTGTGAAAATCTTGACTTTGATGAGCATGGTATAATAGAATCACATAACAAAAGGAAGCTATTCAATCCGTTATGCCTGTGCCACTTCATAAGAACTATTCAATTAGTCCCACTCCCCTGCTCTTTCTTCATAGTCTTGCAATTTTCTCCCTTTTAAGTATTTATTCAATTCCCTTTTGTAAGGGGCGATTAAATCTGCTTCTGCCATCTTTCCAGGCAGTGCATTCCAGATCACAACAACACATTGCGTAAAAATATTCTCATTCCCTCAATAGTTATTTAGGCAATTACCTTAATTCTGTGGCTTTTGGTTACAGATCCTCCTAGCAGTAGGAACGATTTCTCTCCACTCACCCCATCAAAACTCTTTTGAGTTTTGAACATTTATTAAAATTTCTCCTTGGCCTTCTCTGCTGTAAAAAGGTTCATGATCACTGTTTCACCACATAATTGAAATTACATTCAGAAACAAAGCTGTTCGATTTCCCCTCACCCCAACCCGTCCTCTCCTTTTATACATTTTACCTATGTCATGCACCACTTCCAATCATGAAAGTATTGAAAAACTGCAAACGTAACACCCCCATTCAAGAAAGGAGGGAGACCAAAAGCAGGAAAGTGTAGGTCAGTTAGCCTAACATCAGTCATTGGGAAAATACTGGAATTCATTATTAAGTAAGTAGTAGCAGGACACTTAGAGTCAACATGGTTTTGTGAAAAAGGAAGTCATGTTTGACAAATTTATTAGAGTTCTTTGAAGGATGTAACAAGTAGGGTGGATAAAGCAGAACCAGTAGATGCTGCGTATTTGGAATTCCAAAAGATATTCAATAAGGTGTCACATAAAAAGTTACTGCACAGATAAGAGCTCATGGTGTTTGGGGTGATATATTAGCATGGGTATACAATTGGCTAACTACCAAGAAAGAGTCGGGACAAGTGGATCATTTGGCAAACTGTAACTAGTGGAGTCCTGCAGGGATCAGCGCTGGGGCCTCAACTGTTTATGATAAATATTAATGACTTGGATGAAGGGACAGAATGTTTTTCAGCCAAATTTGCTGATGATAGGAAAAGTAGATGGGTAGTTGTGAGGAGGATACAAAGAATCTGCAAAGGGATATTTATAGGTTAAATGAGCAAAAGATTGGCAGATGGAGTATAATGTGGGAAAGTAAGGGGTTGTCCACTTTGACAGGAAGAATAGAAAAACAGAATATTATGTAAATGGAGAGAGACTGCAGAATACTGCAGTGCAGAGAAATTTGGTTGTTCTTGTACATGAAATCACTAAAACTAGTGTTTGGGTACAGCAAATAATTAAGAAGGTATTTGGAATGTTGGCCTTTATTGCAAGGGGGATGGAATATAAAAGTAGGGAGGTTTTGCTACAGCTGTGCAGGGCATTGCAAGATGTTTTAGTGTTCTTACTTCAGGGAGGATATACTTGCATTGGAAGCAGTTAAGGGAAGGTTTACTGGGATGAAGGGGTTGTCATTTGATGAAAGGTTGAGCAGGATGGGTCTGAACTAATTGGAGTTTAGAAAAATATGAAAGGTGATCTTATTAAAATGTATAAAATTCTGAGGGGGCTTGACAGGGTAGATGTTGAGAGAATGTTTCCTCTTGTGGTAGAATCTAGATCTAGGGGGGCACAGCTTCAAAATAAGGGATCACCAATTTAAGACGGGGATGAGGAAGAATTTCTTCTCAAGAGAATCATTAGTCTTTGGAATTCTCTTCCACCGAGAGCAACAAAGGCTTAGTCAAGACTGTATTAGACAGATCTTTGATCGACAAGGAAGTCAAGCGTTATTTTTTTTATTCATTCACAGGATGTGGGCTTCGCTGGCTGGGCCGGCATGTATTGCCTGTCCCTAGTTGCCCTTGAGAAGGTGGTGGTGGTGAGCTGCCTTCTTGAACCGCTGCAGTCCATGTCATGTAGGTACACCCACAGTGCTGTTAGGAAAAGAGTTCCAGGATTTTGACCCAGTGACAGTGAAGCAATGCTGATATATTCCCAAGTCAGGTTGGGGAGTGACTTGGAGGGGAACTTCCAGGTGGTGGTGTTTCCATCTATCTGCTGCCCTTGTCCTTCTAGATGGTAGCGGTCGTGAGTTTGGATGGTGCTGTCTAAGGAGCCTTGGTGAATTCCTGCAGTGTATCTCGTAGATGGTACACACTGCTGTTACTGTGTGTCGCTGGTGGAGGGAATAAATATTTGAGGATGTGGTGCCAATCAAGCAGGCTGCTTTGTCCAGGACCGTGTCAAGCTTCTTGAGTGTTGTTGGAGCTGCATTCATCTAGGCAAGTGGGGAGTATTCCATCACACTCCTGACTTGTGCCTTGTAGATGAAGGTGAAAAGAGGACAGGCAGGAAATTGGAGTGAACGCCACAATCAGATCAGCCTGATCTTATTGAATGGTGGAGCAGGCTCCATGGGCTAAATGGCCCACACCTGCTTCTATTTATCAGGATCTTAGTAAGGGAATACCTATCTCCAAACTTCTACTTATGCTGCTTTTGATATAAAATGGAATAGATTTATACAATAATTTTATTTTCCTTCCCTCGATTTAGATGTTTGCCTCCAATCACCACCTCTCCAAGATGACTCAAACCAGAATTAGCAACCATAAAGAAGTGTGGAACAGTGTGGGGTTGGGTAGGAAGAAATAATCTGCGATCTTTTATGCTATGACATGCTGGGGTTCCAAGGTGCTTTATTCCCTCAGCCTAACTCTTATTGTCATTAGCAATGACTGCAAAAGTTGATGTTCGAGAAATTAACATCAAGCCTTTCCTACTCCAGACCCCAACCAAATCTACTCTCCTATTAGAAAGGTGTAGACCTGATTATTCAGACTGAGGAAGGTACAGCTCAAGGAAACCAGCCTCCAGAAGGACTTATGATATTGACCAGACAGTAAATGCTAACATTCTTGCTTTAAGATAACTATGTTAATCATCCTGCCACATGAGCGTAAACAACCAGCAAAAATCTGATGCTATTAAACAGTCGCACATGGCTTTTCATCCAGAATTCTGAAGCGAGATCATAAATTGCTGAGACATTTCTGTGGAGTCAAAGTGCAGCTGAAATGTATCAAGAGGGTGGGACCCATGGTGGATTAAAATGTCAGAGGGCAATTGGTGCTGGAAAGGAACTTGCAGCAGAACATAGTGTTTGATATGACCTTCCCGGAGCATACTCAACAACACATGAAGTCACTCTGCTATAGTTCTATTAACTGCTTGTCTTAGAGCATTGTCAGCTGGTACACAGGAAGTAGGATCTCATTATGTACAAGAGTTCATAAGCAGAAACTTCTTTGATCCTCAGAATAGAAAGGAATGAGATACTCTCCATCTTGTGTGGACTACAGGAGTTAATTCTGCTCTTTTGCAACTGAAATATTGCCAACAGTTTCACAAAAATACTTTGTTACATTCCTATAATGGAAAAGGTTGCTAAAATCTTTGAAGTACTGCACATTAGTTACCGATAATTAGTCCTTTTAACAATGATTCCTCTGGAAGGGTTCACACTTCGTTTTAGGTCATTATGTTCAACCTGTTTACTGAAATAAGTGTGGAGAAATAAAGTGTATTTTTGTATGTTGCTTCTGAAGCGTGGAAATCTTCTAATCCTTTCAAGGGATACTGCCGCACTCTGCCCTACATCCCACCACCATCTTTAGAAAGACCGATGCTCTAAATTATTCACTGTTAACCTTTTAGGATGGAGAAATCATGGATCTCTTATTAAAAATGTTAGCTTCACTGCCAAATGTACAGGGTGCCCCAAAATGCCATCCTATAAAATAGTGGGACATAAACATTAATAAAAACACAAAATGCTGGAAAGACTCAGCAGGTACGGCAGCATTTGCTGAAAGAGAAGGGGAATTAATGGAGGCAACAGGAGAGTTTCTCCTGCTGGCTGGAAAGATTAAGCAGTGGTGGATGGTAATGGGGAAAATCGGAAGAGGGGAAAAAGATAAGTAAAGGCAAAGTGTTAGATAAATGCCAATACAAAAATCTAAAATTACAAATGTCAGCTTTTAATTTTCACCCCTTTTTCTGAACATTACCATTCAAGACAGATTGATAGACAAGAATGCATGCACCAAGATTTGCAAGCACAAAGTCAATCTTAATCCAGTGTCAGAGTTTGTTCCAAAACTGAGACAAAAATGGAGGGAGTCACATATCGATTCCCTTCTAGGTCAACTCAGTTCTTGATGCTCAATTAACTCGTCCTTCCAAGTTTAGCGTTAGTATGAAGCGGTTTTGGCTTTTCAGTAACACTAAACTGTGGAATGTGATTGCACAAAATTTTCATATGGGTTCCAATCTCGATTTGCCAAATTGCTAAATCTACAAGACATCCAATGTCCAACAGAATATTGAGCTACATTTTAAATTTAACCAACCACACTACCTGTTTAAGAAAATGTAAGATACTCAAAAGAAATAAGGAACTCAATAATATAGCATCTTTCACAACTCAGGATATTCCAAAACACTTTACAGTCAATGACGTGCAGTTACTGGTGAGGTGAAGGAAGTTGCTCATTTGCACACAGCAAGGTCCCATAAACAGCAAATGCAAAACAGCCAGAATCTGTTCTGGTTATTTTTTTTTTTTTTAGGGATGACTATTGGCCAGGACACCAGGGAAAGGTAGTGGTATAAGATATTTATTGTGCACCTAAAACAGACAGGGACTCAGCTTAACACTTCACCTGAAAGACAGTGCCTCCAACAAGTGGTGCTATAAGATGGACAATTGAGTAGCAAAAAAATTCACAACCATGTTTACCTACAGCATCACTATTGGAAGAGAGTTCTCTTGAAGGCCATTAGAGATTGCCACGTGAAATAACTTCTGGCAGAGGTTTGAATACAGTCCTGTAGATCAGTCCATAGCTCATTACAATCTTTAATTTGTCATTGCTTCCTAAGAACATTAAAAACCCAAAATCATAAGAAATAAGAATAGGCCACATGGCCCCACAATTCAATAAGATCATGGTTGAACTTCACTAACTCCACTTTTCCACACTATCACTAAATTACTTGATTTCTCAAGAACCTATCAATCTCAATCTCGAATATGCTCAATGATTGAACCTGCTCAACTCTCTGGGGTAAAGAGTTTCAAAGACTCACAATGAAGACAGGGACAATAGTGTAAGAAATGTAAACCTCTCAATCTTTTCATAAGAAAGAGATGATCTTGTGATTTTAATTGAAAATGATTTTTCAGATAATTTGGACAGAAAGCCTGTATTCCAACTGATAAAAACAAAAAACTACTGCGGATGCTGGAAATCCAAAACAAAAACAGAATCACCTGGAAAAACTCAGCAGGTCTGGCAGCATCGGCGGAGAAGAAAAGAGTTGACGTTTTGAGTCCTCATGATGTTCTGCTGAAGGGTCATGAGGACTCGAAACGTCAACTCTTTTCTTCTCCGCCGATGCTGCCAGACCTGCTGAGTTTTTCCAGGTAATTCTGTTTTTGTTCTGTATTCCAACTGTTTGGTTCTTAGTCCTGAATTTTCACACAGGCAGAGGGTCTCAGCCTGAAGAGGCTGGTAGAGGCCCGGATCCAGAAGGGGGGCGGCGGGCGGGGGTTCTAAATTGCACATCTGTGGTTCCAGGAGGCAGCTGCCCCCGCTTATGTAATTTTGGCGAGGTAGGTGTCTGAAACCCAAAGTGTGCAGATTAGACCTGGTCTGAGCCTTGTGGATTCATTTGGATAATCAGGGTACCCTTTTGGAGAGGGAAGGTACCCCTTTGGATATGGTCCTGGCACACCTTTGGGAGAGATAAGGTACCCTTTGGGATTATTAATACTAGACATGATTATGCACATCTCATTGGAACTATCAAGCTGTCAAAGATCTGGTCAAAACTTAAGGGATTTAACTCTACCTGGCTTTAAATTTTTTTTTTTTAAAAAGTATGGAGTTTAAAAAACAAATAGTGCCTGCTATTTCACTCTAAAGACATAAGCCTGAGGGTTATTATAGGATTTGTGCTGCATAACTGATGTTACAACATATTATAATGATTGGGTGCCTGTTAAGTGAGCAGTTTCATTGACAGCTCCAAGTGTTTATAGATTAGAAATGTTTGCTTTCATAAGAGAATGGTTGAAGGAATTTCAACGTATTGAATGATTTTATAAACTCAGTGTTTTTTGTTTAAATAGAAGTTGTCTGTTGTTGATATCACTATGTCTGCATGGCTCCTGAGATTTGCCCAGGGCAGATACTAGGTGAGTTGGTATGGAGGGGGTAAAGGCAAAGGGCGGTTGGTGGAGGATATGCAGTGGCATAGGTTGGCATGAGTGGAGCAAGAGAAGTGTGTGTGGGGTGGGGGTGGTGAAGGGTTAGGGCCACCCCTCTGCTCCATGACCATGACTTCAACTATGCACAGATTAGTGCAGGTTGAGGGACCCCTCCCAGCTAGCAGAGTTTTATCAGTAGTGCAGGCAGCATGTCAGCAGGCACACTTGGAGCTTGGAAGATTCCAGAGGTGAGAAGAGGCCCTTAAGTAGCTGTTAATTGGCCACTAAAGGGGCTCAAGTGGAGGTGGGGTGGGGAGGTCGACCATGGGCCTTCTGTCCAGAACTTACTTACAGTGGAGGTGGGAAGGGTATCAGCCCTGATGCTAACCATCAAAATTCCCTTCCTTCCTTGCCTTAGGCAGGGACAGAAAATTCCAGTGCCTCCCAGAGCACAAAGGCAGGTCTTCAGCACCCAGCCTGCCTCCACACCTGGCAGCCATCGAACCCATTCAAGGGGCAGTGGCAAGATTTCTAATCCAGCCTGCACACCACCCCCGCTCCCCCACTCCACCCCCAACAGAATTAAAACCCCGACCTTCTAGGCATCTTTTTCCCGAATTGGGTTGGCAGATCCAGGAAATGTCCCATCTCGGGAGGGAAAATCTGGGCCTTAGCGTTTAATGATGCTGTTGAGAAGTTAAAATACGACACTCCTTAGTACAGTTTCTAACTGTGAAGAGTATTTTCACAAAGAAAAATCACAACATAAATATTGTAGCTCCATATTATACAAATTGCTTATATAACCAGATATATAACAGGAATTGTTATTCCACAATTCAGGGCGACTTTTTAAATGTTTTTTTCCTATAGTTGCAGGCGTTACTTGGTTTCTTCAGTATGTGGTGTAAGATTTTAAGGGACCTTCCCTACAGAAAATGTCAAAAATATATCAGTAGTTAAAATATCAAGTTACATAGATTACTCAAATTACTTAGTTTAAACTGTGTGCTTAATTTCTGTATAAATTCTACCCAATTCAAGCTAATGAAAATTCAGCTAAAAAATTCTAGTGACTAAGCAACTTTGTAACAATTTACTATGATTGGGGGTACATTTGGCCCAGCAACCAAAGATCACAATATCAAGCAAACCCAAGATATGGAGAAAGAAAGAAGCAAGCCCACCAGTCAAGAGATCTTTATTCCTTCCTTCCCCCCACCCACCCACCCACGAAACATCTTCAACTGGTAGAAAGAAAATTAAAATCAAACTTCTATACTAGATTTCCCTTACTTCGGTCAATCAGCCAACAATTTAAAGAGTGATAAACAAGACTCCAATGATTATTAGTCATGTTGGAAAATTGATCTATATATAAGCCACCTTTAGCATACCATGTGTATCCAAGATAAGTTAACACAGGCCCATACATTGGCCATTAAATTATCCCAGAACTCAGCATTTGATTAACTTGTCTGATGTAGGGTATTTTTAGTTCTAATGAAATCATTATTACTGTCAGTCTTTTAAATTTGAAGCCAAAGCCAATGTGTTTATCTCTTCTCAAGCCCTGCTCGAGAAAGGTCACTCCTTCCCCTCCTCTGTTACACAGCTGTTTTCATAAGCTTTGCAAACTGAGGCAAAGATTCCATTTTAATCTTCAGCCAATGCCGTACTGAGTTATGTTTTCCAGCTCAGTAACTAAGGAATTAGTATTTCTCGCAGATCTGATGTTAATTGTATATCAATTGTGTTTAATTATATGCAGGTGGAGGGCATTAATTGGGGTTTCATTCAACAACATATAGAGACACATTAAAATTATGGTGTGGTTGAGTTAGGAGGTATACGTTTGTAATGTTTCACTCTAAATAAAAGACTGAGGAAAGATTGTCTCCAGTATCATCTTTCATCTTGCACAGAAACAGGAATAGAATTCTCACACATCTACTACTCATATAGAAACAACTCATCCTCCAAGCCAACTATAACCTCAAAACCTTGTATTTTCCTTAAGATAAAAGCAAAAAACTGCGGATGCTGGAAATCCAAAACAAAAACAAAAATAAAAATACCTGGAAAATCTCAGGTCTGACAGCATCTGCAGAGAGGAATAATACAGTTAACGTTTCGAGTCCGTATAATTCTTCAACAGAACTAAGGAAAAATAGAAGAGAGGTGAAATAAGTTATAAGAAATAAGTTTATTTCACCTCTTTCCACTTTCTACCTGTCCCTCTCTTTCCAAAAAGGAATCTGAATGTCTCTAATCAAAAGTTGAGAGCATATGGCCTTCCTTGATGTTACGGCAACTGTGTCCCTTAAATAAAAATTAAACCTTTTAAAAATAAATTGGGCTCATATGGAGACAATTTCAGTGCTGCATGTTAATTTGATGGGGCATACATAGTGGCCACCTGGAGGATTCATCGTCAGGCTCAGTTGATTTTAGTCCTGGCTCTTTCTGATAATGTAGATGAACTGTCTGCATGGAGTGTGCTCCGAATAGTAAACTCACCAATTTATAGGCAGGGGGAGAGAGAAAAAAAATCATGGACTGAGCCATTTGTGAAGGTGTTCAGCAGAATTATGACAGCAGGGGCACCACCAGCAGTGCCTTTGCAAGATCCCCCAAAGTCAGTGGCAAGAAAGGCAATCCAACAGTAGTGCCCTTTCCAAAGCCAACTTGTCGAGCATCAAGACGCTAATCACTCAAAACTAGCTCCATGTAGTTCGTATGCCTGACACCAGACTCCCAAAGCAACTGCTCTACTGTTGCTGTAGGAGACTCCTAGGAGGATAGCAGAAATGCTTTAGGGATGTTCTCAAAGCATCCCTGAAAAGGTCAAACATCCTCAGACTCATAAGAATCCCTGGCTTGTGACTCACCAAAAAGGTGGCTCATCTGGGAAGCCATCGAACACACCGAGACGCGTCGTTGGGAACATGCAGAGGCAAAGTCAAAGTGGTGGAGGGAGCCCACAAACCTCCAACAACCCAACTACCCAACCCATGAAGCAGCACCTGCCTCACATGTAGCAGAGTCTGCAGATCGTGCATTGGACTTATCAGCCACCTCAGAACTCATTGAACCAGAGTAAAAGTCAGTCATTCTTGATAGTACTTCAGAGCATCACGAAAAATGTTTTCAGCAACTACAGCAACAACTACATTAAATTTAAATGCCTCGAAATATTTTCAACTTTTGCTGTACTGGCAGGACAAGCAGAGTGATAGGGAGGAAAACAGTACACCAGCAGCTTTTCCAAGAAAAACTTGAGTGTTGGTAGATTACTTGATCAAAAAATACAACTCCCTGCTCATCTGTTACCTGCTCAATCACAGCAAGAATTGCTGGTTAATGATCTGGAACAAGAAAAATGATTACTATTTGTATAGTACCTTTCATGACCTCAGGACATTCCAAAACACTTCAGACACAATGACATATATACCCCGACCCCCGCTCCCCCCACCAAGCGTCGTCATTGTTGTACTGTAGGATATCGTTGACATTATTACATAACCTAGGGGACTAAACATAGGTGCCCTATTCAGTTTGCTTTCATCAGAAGTTGTTTAAGACTTCAACTGAAAAATGACATTCGATTTTGCATTGACAATCCTTCTAGCTTGTTAAGCAGTAGAGTGAGAAGTAAAAACAAACATGAATATAGGACTGAGGGATGTCATGAAGTTCAAACAGTGTAATTTACCACACATGGACTTTTGCTCATTTTGAAGTCCTCTGGGTAAATTATTGAAATAAAAAAAATCAAAATGGTGAGTTTTTGCTGGGACTGTTAAATCAGCTGCAGTATGACTAACAACACAAACCATCTTATAAAAGACACTCCACCAAACCAAAAAAAATCAGATAGTGTCCTTTCAGTGGCAATGGCTGGTTAAAGAGGACTTTGCTACCTCACGTAGGGAATTCTCAAGCATGTTTTATTAAATTCTGAAATTCTACCCAAGAAATGGAATTCATTTAAAAAAGTTTCCTCGGTCTGTTCAATGGATTGAAACCAATTAAGGGTAGCACTGCACCCATAAAAAGATATATAAAAAAAGCTGTAATAAAAAAAGAGGGGGATTTATTTATTTTAAAACTACCTGTATAGATGGAAGCCTTTAATAACTTGTAGTTAAGTAATAATAGCTTTGAATGCTAGAATGTGTGCCCATTTGAAGCATTTCCCTCTGTCTTCAGATTTTTTGTCTAGTTCATTATGGATTACATAGTTCCAAAAAACCTTACAAATAGGTGAACTTTTGACCTCCAAGAATTGAGGCTTCTTTTAATCTTTCTTTCCCTCACCCCTTTGAGAGTTCCTTTTGTTTAAATATAATTTAACTGGGAACATATGACAAACATGCTTTAAAAAAAATGAAACAATTCAGAATAATCAACAAATTAAAAATAGCAAACTGTCACTTTATAGCATCTAAGTGGTAAGGTAAACATCAGAGTTAGTAATTATTAGAAACTCCGAATCAAACTAGATTTCAGACTGCTTCATATTTAATTAGAAATTGTAATTAGTGTCATATTTAAAGTGTTTTCATTAAAAAGCATGGCTTGAATAACACTCAAGAGAACTTCAATGGAATTTGTAATCTCTTTAAAGTACCGACTGGCAGACTGCCACTTAAAATATTCCAGATTTTTAAAAGTTAAACAAGATAGTTATTTTCTCTCCAGCCTCCTGGATGGTCTTTTCACACTGCACTATTCATGTAAGAGAACAGGAGTTCCAAAGCTCTTGTCTATCTTATTTGTGAGCCAGTATGTTAGAGGAGATACTAGTCTGGGGGTACAAAAGTAAATGCAAAATGGATTGTTTTGGTCTCCATTGGTGTTTTCCTACAGTGGCATGGTTGAGACCTGGAGCACTTCATGTGGAGAAATTGCAGATGTAATTCTACACCCTGCCATAGGCTGCATGCCCAGGCCAATTTGGACTCAGGCTGGATGAAAATTTCAGACCATAATCTTTGGTAGGCTTTTCAAATGGAACTTCAGGTGTAATTTATCAAACTTACCAGGTCACACTTTTCTATAGTTATTCAAAATATATTTTTAGGTTAGCCTGGTACTAACATTTTGGTACCAGCACTTTTGACTTAGTTTCCACTATGCTTTGTTAGAGCCAAAAATGTTACTAAATTAATATTGGACATCTGCAGCAGATGTTTTGGATAGGTTTACAGCTGACAACAACTTGCATTTATGTAGCACATATAACATAGTAAATTCCAATTGCTTAACAGGAGCGTTATGAAAACAAGTGATGCTGAGTTCCATAAGGAGATATTGGGACAAATGACCAAAAGTTTGCTCGTGTAGACTTGAAGGAGTGTCTTAAAGGAAAGAGAGAGATAGAGGGGCACAGAGTTTTAGGGAAGATATTCTGGAGTTTAGAGCCTAGGCAGCTGAAGATTTGGCAGCTACCAAATAGTGGAGCAGTAGAAGTAGAGAATGTGTAGGAGGCCAGAATTGAAGGGGTGCAGAGATGAGATTGTTGTAGAGCTGGAGGAGGTTACAGTGATAGGAAGTCAAAGGCTATGGAGGGATTTTAAAACAAGGATGAAAATTTTAAAAAGTGAGGCATCAGACCAGGGGGACAATAGAAGCCAGTGAGTGCAGGGGTAATGTGTGAACATGATTTGATGTCCCTTCAGATACAGGCAGAGTTTTGGATGAACTCAAGTTAATAAAATGTGGATAATGGAAGGCCAACCTGAAGAATGTTGAAATAGTCAAGTGTAAAGACATCAAAGGCATGGTTGAGCATTTCAGTAAGAAATGAGACGGGGCAGGGACAAAGTTGGACCATGTTACAGGAGGTAGAAGTAGATTTTCTTGGTGATGGTGCAGACATGTAGTTGGAAGTGCATCAGGGACATATGGTTGGATGCTCATGCGGGGGTGAAATACAACACCAACATTGTGAATGATCTGGTTCAGCCTCAAACAGTTATCAGGGAGAGGGATAAAATCAATGGCTAGCAAAAGTAGTTGTGGTGGCGACTGAAGTCAATGGGTTCGATCTTCCCAATATTAAGTTGGAGGAAATTTCTGCTCATCCGCCATTGAATGTCAGACAGACAATCAGGCTGACAATTTAGAGATAGTGGCGGACTCAGGAGAGGTGATCAAGTGAGCTGGGTTTTGTCAGTATACATGTGGAAACTGGTAGGTTTTGGATGTTGTTGCCAAGAAGCATCATGCAGATAAGAAATAAGGGGGCAAGAACACTCCAGAAATAGTGAGATTTACCTGTAGCTTACAAAGCATCAACCTGCATTAGTCCTGATGACAGGTAGTTCAAGTCATTAACTCTTAGCATTGTTATGGGAGGGGGCAGATTCAGAAATCTCAGATTGGAGGCCATTAAGCCTCTCCTTCATTTCCATACCATTACATTGCCCCTTGAGCCTGACCCACAATTCAATAAAATCATGGTTGATCTGATTGTGGCCTTAACTCTGCTTTCCTGCCTGCCCCTCATAACCCTTAGGTCAGGTTGTCTACCCCATGGGGAAGCATCAAAGTTATCAGGCCAATATAACAGATTCAGGAGTCTCAATCCCCTCTTACTGCCTGGGAGTTCCACCGTTGCATAGATTAGGAAACTTGCATTTCATAAAATTGGCTAGCTATTTCACCCATTCGAGCAATGGTTGGAATATTTAACCCAATATGTTATATATAGAGGGGGATAAATTCTGAAGATCTTGATGTTACAATGCAATCTTCCTGCTAGAATGTTATCAAACAATAACCAACGGAGTTAAGGGTTATGAGGAGCAGGCAGGAAAGCAGAGTTAAGGCCACAATCAGATCAAGGGACTAAGCAGCCTACTTCTGCCCTTATTTCTTATGTTCTGGACTTCAGTAGCAGCTATGCATTTGCAGGCAAGAAACACAACAACCTGCACTTTTGTGGTATGTGACAATATTAGGGTATCTTTCATTTCTATAACTAATAATAATGATGATGATATTTCTGTTTTGAAACTAAAATAAATGGGTGGGAAAGAAAAAAGTGATAATCTCATTGTTTTGTTTTAATCTGAGTACCTCAATCAATATATCTATAATCCCTCATGGTTCTATATCCTGAGATGGGATTATTTTCCATTGTTCACTCCCAGATGTTCCTAATCATCTCAAAATAAAAAGCATTAAGACTTAAGAACAGGAGAAAGCTAACGACATTGTGATTTGAACTGTTATCAAAGTAGCTTTAGGTCCCAACAAGGCTAATCAGGTAAAAACTGTCCTATTTTCTGAAAGCAAGAGCTTCCAAATGAAATTAATTTTGGCAATATCAGCTAAATTCCTAAGGCATGTTTATTCACTAGATGCCCATAATTGGGTACTATAATATTGGCCTCATTCAGAAAAGCCACAAGGATTGGGGTGAGGCACGGTCAGTGCTATATTAGGGACCTTAGTGTTCATTTCTGCACTTTTGCATCTAATATTTTAGAAGTTAACACGGTCTCTAATCCAAGGAGAATTTGCCGATCTTGCATAAGTCACCTAGTTCAGCATCAATAAAATACAGTGAAACAAAGTTAACTTTAGCTCCAAAGTCCTAGTCTATTTCCCATAGAATTTTTGGGTGAGGGGTCCAATGTATTTCTCCATTCTACACAATGTCCACTAACAAGCCACTGCTGCAGGTGTTTTATAATGACTTTATCTGTCCATGAGATAGTGTTTATACCATGGGGATGATTTTATTTCGCAAGCTGAAATGACCATTTTCAGGGCCAGGGTGTTTGCACCTTTCTTTGTACTATATTGGCACACTTTTGGTTTATGTTATCCAATGCTGAGGTTGTGTACTTTTTTTTAGCCACTTTTGTTCTCGTCTTTGGTACTTTTTAGGTCATTATAGCATATGCAGTAGGAAGTTCACAGGTGAATATTCACATCACATTGCACCTTTGGGCCTTTGGCTGTGGCAAAACTACTGCTGAATTGTGATTTTTCTTATGGTGAAACCATGACATCTATTTTGACATTAAACAATACAATACCACGAGCATTTATGAGCTTTTCTTAAAAAAACTCATGCTGCTCACCACCATTCCACTAACTCTACTCAACGGCATAACTAGAGGAAAGCTTAGAGCCCAATTTAGAGCATGCATGTATGGAACTGCATAACTTGGTGCTGTAACATAAATATGCTGCTATGGAAATGGAACTCATACAGTGTAACTGTGTAACTGAAAATGCAAAGACAATGAAAAAGAAAAGATATCTACTTCCCTGTGGGTGGTTTCTGATCTGCATCAGCAATATTTACGAAGAACACTAAATGCCTGTCCCCTGTGACACTTTTAGTCGAGAGATTTGTTTTCCTGAGGAAATGAAATTTTTTCCCCAACTTCAAAATTGCATCCTCCTACTAGTCTGTAGGGGTGGTAAATTCCCATTGGCCTACAGTAACATTTTCAAATGCTTTAACCATTGCGCCTGGAATTCATTGGGAAAAAGCATTACAGCATTTAGTGACATTACACCTTCTGCATATATTGGTTCTTAGCTCAGTAAACTCATCTCACATTGTCTTTTTAAAAAAATCTTTAAGCTTATCAACATCTGGTTTTGAACTCATGACTAAATTATATGTCCGGAAATTTTTAAAGTAGAAACGGCGCACAAAGTCTGATTTTTGAAAATAATGTCCGATTTCCTACTTGTGTCTCATTACTTTGGCCAAATATTAACCGTTGCATTCACTTAGATATCACTGTCACCAAATGCCACTGCTGTTCCATCTGCTTCAAGATCCTAGGTCTACTTCTGACCACTCCTCTTAAATCTCTCAATTTAGCTCAGCACCTGTGTTTTCCTACACCTCTGATGTGCCTCAAGATATTTTCTATGTTAAAAAAAGTCACCACACAAGTGAAAGTTATTGTTGTGTGTTGTAATACTAGAGTATTAATAAAATATTGAAAACTTAGTTACTATTAGCAAAGCAAAAATACATTTTCCTGACCCCTATTCCACTCTCCTTCAATTTTGAACTTGGCACAAGGTGGCAACTATACCTACATTCAGCATCATAAGTAAAACTCATATCGTATTCATCGACTCAGTTTTTTTTGGGAGGTGTGGGGCACGGTGCATGGGGGTATGCTGGTACACTGTCAAGCACAAAAATCTTATTTCATGGAACTAAACAGTTGTGCACAGATAGTTAATTCTGTAAGTCAATAACATACGTTTCAAACACTCTTCATATCATATTACAAGAAACATAATACTGCATTTTAAACCAATATAAGATTTATTTTGGCGGAAGGCTATACACATGCTGGTACTTAAATACTTCCCATCTGCTCATTACACCCAATGGCATAGGAGTGAGGAGAATGAAATGGGTAAAGAGTACATGGAGTTGAAGAGCCATGTACTGATCAAGCTGCTGCTGCTGCAGTATTTTCAAAACCATGAGAACAATAGTGAGGAATTGGATATCTGATTCTCCCTAAGGAGGCCTCTTTAGGCATTAGCAGGCATACAACATGCACATATAACTTCTACATTTATTAAACAATATTTCACTGATGACCAATGTACAGTTGGAAAATGCTTTTGTATTGCTTCAATATGTACACAGTTGCCCTTGGAAACAATTTCTATTTGACATATGATCTTAAAAAAAAAGGGACATGATCTTTCCTCAAGGAGATTTCCAGGTATGCCGAGGTATTTGAGCTTCCTGAATTGAGAACTCTGCCGCTGCACCATGTTGGGCACAGCAGTACACCAAATGCTACATCTGCTGCGCAATGAACTTTTCTTTTTGACTATAGTTTTTGTTTTTATTTTCAATCTTTTAGTGTGGCAGGAAACAGGCCTTAATTTAAAAAAGGATTGAACTATAACCTACAGTGAATCCTCTGCAAACTCATGGATATCAAGCAAAGTATTTATCAGGATTGAAGGGAGGGAGAGCATTTTTTTTAACATTAGTTCATGATAAAAGCATACCACACCTCTTGTTCACATTGTAGGGAGTAGGATAGAGTGGTTAAATGTTGAGTGTATCCAAGGTATGATCTTGTCTAACTCAATGAATGTTTTGTCTAAGTGGGAAATGATAACTCACTGCACAGTGACTAATAGGAATTAAGTGTGCTGTATTAGTCTTCATTATAGGAGGATACAAGTAACACCCCAGAAGCAGCTATAAATCAGGAAATGGAAGGGAGGGAGGAACTCTGGAAAATCACAATCACCAGGGAAGTGGTATTGAGTAAATTGTTGGAGATGCGGGCTGACAAGTGTCCTGATGGACTTCATCCTGGGGTCTTAAAAGAAGTGGCTAGTGAGGTAGTTGATGCATTGGTTTTAATTTTCCAAAACTCCCTACATTCGGAAAAGGTCCCATTAGATTGGAAGATAGCAAATGTAACTCCATTATTCAAAAAGGGGAGGGAGACAGAAAGTGGGAAACTACAGCCCTGTTAGCTTAACATGTGTCAGACGGAAAATGTTAGAAGCTATTATTAAAGAAGTTATAGCAGAGCACTTTGATAAGCTCAAGATAATCAGGCAGAGTCAACATGGTTTTGTAAAAGTGAAAACATATTTAACCAACTTATTGGGAGTTCTTTGAGGAAGTAACATGTGCTGTGGATAAAGGGAACTGGTGGACGTACTGTACTTAGATTTCCAGAAGGCATTTGATAAGGTGCCACATCAAAGGTTATTGCAGAAAATAAAAGCTCATGGGGGTGACATATTGGCATGGTTAGAAGATTGGCTGGCTTACAGGAAGCATAGAATAGGCATAAATGGATCTTTTTCGGATTGGCAAGATGCAACAAGTGGTGTGCCACAGGGATCAGTGCTGGGACCACAACTTCTGACAATTTATGTAAATGACATGGATGAGGGGATGGCTGCCAAATTTGCTAATGACACCACAGATAGGAAAGTAAGTTGTGACGAGGACATGAGGCTACAAAAATATATAGATAGCTTAAGTGAGTGGGCAAAGATCTGGCAAATGGTGCATAATGTGGAAAAAATATTAAATTGTCCATTTTGGCAAAAATAAAAGAGAAGCATATTATCTAAATGGTGAAAGATTGCAGAGCTTTGAGATGCAGAGGGATTTGGGTGTCTTAGTGCATGAAT
This sequence comes from Cetorhinus maximus, assembly GCF_964194155.1. Taxonomy (NCBI): domain Eukaryota; kingdom Metazoa; phylum Chordata; class Chondrichthyes; order Lamniformes; family Cetorhinidae; genus Cetorhinus; species Cetorhinus maximus. The sequence goes on along the minus strand of NC_135888.1, from coordinate 118,141,047 downwards.
CGCAAAAGGCTAGTATGCAGGTACAGCAAGTAATTAGGAAAGCTAATAGAATGTTATCATTTGTTGCAATGGGAATTGAATACAAAAGTAGCAAGGTTATGCTTCATTTATACAGAGCACTAGTGAGACATCTGAAATACTTTGTATAGTATTGCTCACTTTATTTAAGGAAGGATGTAAATGCGTTGGAAGCAGTTCAGAGAAGGTTTACCAGACTAATAGCTGGAATGGGCTGGTTGTTTTATGAGGAAAGGTTGGACAGGTTAGGCTTGTATCCACTGGAGTTTAGAAGAGTAAGATGACTTGATTAAAACATACAAGATCCTGAGGGGTCTTGACAAGGCAGATGTGGAGAGGATGTTTCCTCTTGTGGGAAAATCTAAAACTAGGGGTTACTGTTTAAAATTAAGGGGTCGGTAATTTAAAACAGAGATGAGGTGAAATTTTCTCACTCAGAGGGTCGTGAGTCTTTGGAACTCTCTTCCTGAAAAGGCGGTGGAAGCAGAGTCTTTGAATATCTTTAAGGAAGATGTGGGTAGATTCTTGGTAAGCAAGGGGGTGATAGGTTATCGGGGCTAGGTGATATGCCAGTTTGAGGTTCCTATTAGATCAGCCGTGATCTTATTAAATGGTGGAGTTGGCTCGAGGGGCCAAATGGCCTTCTCCTGCTCCTTGTTTGTATGTTCGTATTAGATACTGAAAAATACTCCAGGGCAAGACAGTCATAATTGAAATGGATCGTTTCCCCTCCCCCCCACTACCCATCATCTTTCTTTGTTTCACCAATCTTTTCAATTTTGTTTCCTGTCATTTTGATTTGTTTTTCAGTCGAGTCCTTCTTTCTATTTCTCCATTTTTTCCCCCCAAATTGTACATGCCCGTGTTGACGTTTATTCTGTGACTTTGGACTAATCTTTTTAAAGAAAACATCTCAAGGTTGGCTCTCCTGCACCTTAAATACATGCAGTTCTCTCATGTTTCAAGTCGATTTCTATGTATGTATAATTGCAGCTGTTGCCCGAATGACTCCTCCTTAATGTGCACATCGCTTGCTTACATCCCTGTGAAGACCTCCATAAAGTATTTGAACAAGCAAACACACACTTTTGTCTCCACAAATATCCATGCAGCTGTGGGAAAGAATGTGCAAGGAGGAAATATAACATTTCAGTGGGAAACAACCCAGGGAAAAAAAAAAACAGGACTGATTGAGATATCCAAAAGTAGATTGGGCATTGCTGGGACAATAGACTTTTTCAAGAGATTACAAATCAACAAATTCTGTTTATTTTACAACTGCACTGCTATCAAGAAAAATTGAGAAACAAATTCCTTCACTGTAATTACATCCTGGAAGACATTATATTCAAGCCCAACGGATGCCCAAATACACATACTTCCAAAAGGGTCACTACAAAAAGTAATTGAAAAGGAAAATTGAATTTTAGCCTTTATTGCAAGGATATTGACTGGAAGTCAAAAGTGAGGAAGTGATGCTTCAGTTGTGCAGAGATTGGTCAGACCCCATCTGAAATAACGTATCCTGAAACTCAGGAAAGATATCTTGGCCTTGTAAGAGGCACACTGAAGATTCTAAAGGTTAATTTGAGGCCAGGTAGCATAATTGGTTTGCATCCCCTTTAGTTCAGAAGCTTGAGGGTGAGTTAACTGAGGAATTTAAAATGATTAAGGGGCTCATTAGAGTGGATACAGAGGAAATATTTGGGGGAAATCAGGTGGACACAAACTTAGAATTAGAACTGCAGTATTCTGAAGTGAAATCAGAAAGCTTTTTTTTTTTAAACATAAAGTTGGTAGAATTATCTCCCTCAAAAACTGAATGATGAGTCAATTGAAATTTAAGACCGAGGTAAGAAGATGTTAGGCAAGGATATCAAGGGGTATAGATTTAAAAACCCTCAGGTTACTGGAGGTTAACCATGATCTCCATTGAATTACAGAACATGCTGGAGCAGCCAAATGGCCTACTCCTGTCCTATACATCAGTTAGATACTCCATCAAGAAAAAAATAAAATTTTGTCTCTCTCTTTTCAGGCATAGTTGGATCTGTTGTACATTTCCTGCTTTCATTTCATCTAATTGTGTTATAGGCTTGGTATGTCCTACTGCTGATTCCTCTGTGATGTTGCCTTTTCACAGTTACTTGATTTTTAAAAAAAATATTTAAATCGTAACATGTTCCAAAAGTTCTCAATAAAAGCTTTCTTTCATCTTTTATTACTTCTTCATGTTCTCATTATTTCTCTTGGGCTTCTGTCTTTCATTTCTTCACTTAAGCTTCAGTTTCTACAGGCCTTGGGCCAGCTTGTCTCGACAACAAAGATGCACTACATCTGGCTACTGTGATTATGATCACAACCGTTGGTAGTGTTCTCACTACTGCTATAGTGCTGGTTTTAAAAACGTACCTTAAACATTGTTAATTTAAATCCCCTTCCTTTTTCTCCACTAGCCTGCCTACACCTTGTCTAATTTTTGTAAATGCCCCACAAAGACACACAATTACATTCACACCATATGAGATCAGGGGCCAAGTAGCAGACTGTTGAAGGGCACTGTCAGGCCCACTGCCCCCAGAAGCAGAGCATAGGTGGCCACAGGGGCAGCCAACTGCTGAAGCAAGCTGGTTAGAAGACCTGCCTCAGTGCCCTGGGACTTCATCCCAGTTGTGTTGCAAGATCTTAGGCCCTGTAGCCCTCACCCACCCCCATGGATCTTTATATCCTCATGTTAACTCATGCCCCCAACCACCCCCCATGATCCCTTATACCCCCAGGCCAACTCACCTAGTATCTACCCTGAACAGACCTCTGGAGCCATGTGGAGATAAAATAAATTTCTAAAATCTAATACAGATTTCACTACACAGACTTGCCCATTCAAACTTTATTTTTTTTAAATCTCAAGTGCTTAATCTCTTAAAATAAAGAACTTCCATTCAGACCTACATCAAAGACAGCAACCTTTCAATTGCCTCTTTAAGCTGTCAATTAAACTGAACACAGAACACCCCTGCCGAGATAATTGTAGCTTTATGAATGCCTGGCTGACTACAAAGAGCCCTTAAGGAAATGTCAACAAACAGCTCTTGAAACTGCTATAACAGATTTTAAAAAAACTTCATTGATACCTGCAGCCTGTTTTTTTCAATTTATAAGGGCGGAGGATTTAAACAACTGCACATTATGACAGTTATACAGATGTTATTCACCCTTTAAGAGCCTTCATGTCTACTCCATAACTTTGTGACTCCCACACTACAGGTTAAATCCCTTGCAGCAGCCAAAAATGGGGTCCATTTGAACTGAACATTGAGTTCAAATGGCCCTGAGTTCGGGTTTCCCCTCAATGCCCTGCCCTTTTCCTTTACTGGGGGAAATTGGATCTATCAGAAACAGGGAGGGGCACAGCTTTCACATCCAGGTGCAGCCCGCCATTATGGAACCTCTGCGGAGCCTCTATGTCTGTGCAAAAATCTGGGCATCATGAAATGGTTTGAAAGGGTGGACATAATTGTTTTCACCTGTGAAACAAACTTAAATTAGGGGCCATAAATATAACTAATTTAAAAAAGGGAATTCAGCAGAAACTGCTTTACTTGGAATGGTTAAAACCTGAAACTCACTACCACAGACACAGGAGAAGCAAATAGTATGAATGAATACAAGAGGAAGCTAGATAAGTAAAGAAATAGAAGGATAGTTTGATAGGATTAACAAAGTGGGGTGGGGGGGGAGAGGCTTGTGTGAAGCATAAACTCCAACAAAGTTGTTGAATGGCCTGTTTCTGTGCTATACATTGTGTGTAATTCTATGTAATCTTCAGCTGACATGGAACACAAAGACCCATTCAACTTTTGCATGCCTTTGCTGCTGGCTAGTATACTCTAGTGAATCAACATCCAAGATTTTTCTCCTATATTTAAATTCTTCACCTCACTTTATTTGGGAAACCTTCAGCCTTACATCAAAGCCTATAATCCTTTGTTTTTTTGAGTCCAAATTATTAACTGTTCCTCACCATCAATATGGAGGCAGATAGTATATAATTATAACATTTCTATAAATCATCCTAGAATTCAAAGACACTAAAGGAAGATAGGACTTTGGCTGACAGCACACATTGAGGACACCTAGGTGGTCAGGAGAAAACCTAAAATTTAATTTTGTTCTAATAACAACAGGTTCAACCTGAACGATTAACTTTATTTCTCTTTCCATTAGCACTACAAACCTACTGTGTTTTTGCAGAAATTTTCTGTCCTTATTTCAGATTTCTAGCAGTATTTTGCTTTGCTTCAAGGCCCTACTTGCCTAAAACAGGCTAACATTATTCTCCATTGATTTGAAGGGAGAATAATGAGACAAACATATTACCAGGACCATCATGGCGGTCATCAGTCCTGCACTAAGGTGCCCCTACATTTGTGAGCAGAGGTTTCTCTTTTTACAATGCACCAAAAAAAATACTGCTATTTCATTAAAAACAGAAAAAACTCAAGTAATACAATAATCATTTGGCAGAAAAAAAATCTTTGCAACATAGAACAAGATAAATGATATTAGCCTTAACATTAGTACCTAGTTTGATAGATTTTGCTGCACATGATGTGTTATACTAAAATAGAACTTAATCTAAACCAAGTAGAATGACTCACTCACATATATTTTAAGCATTGCATCATTACATCACTTCAAATTTCACTATGCATATTCGATATATTCAACAATAACATAAAATTGTGACATTTGCTCTTCTGGAGTTGGATGGGGAGGAAAGCAGGCAATATGGTCAACATCTCACAGTTTATAAAACAAAACAAACAAAACAAACAACCTGTTGATTTTTAAGAGATATGTCAATATCTTCCTGAATAGTTACCTCTACCTCTGCCCTGGAATGGGGAAAGAGTTCAGCAAATAGCCCATAATTTCGCTGTCGGTGTAACCCATCCTCTGTTGACCTTGCTGTCAACCCATGGAAAATGAATGTGCCTACTTCTACAGTCGAGAAACTTGCCACACATCAACCCTCACAGGTCAAAGGGCAAGGAATTGGCAAGTGACTGATGGACAAAAAAAAAGTCAAAAATCATTTCTGGATTTGATTGGCAAATACAGGGCATGTCAAAACTGGGCTTTGATATCTTCTTAGAAGTGGGAGGCTAAAGATGTGAAATTAAAAAGTTATTACAGACTTTTTAAAATTGGTTTCAAGCCACAGAGCTGCACAGCACTCTGCAATTCAGCCTTAAAATTCAGAACCCAGGGACGCAGCCCATTCTTACACCAACAAATCATCAAGAGCTATCCCAATTATGGGCACTTCCTTGAAGAACTCAATTTTTAAAACTTCACGTTACTAGTAACTGTTATCTATAACTGCAAAAACACAAAGAACCACTGCCTAAGGTACTGGAACAAATGTTGAAATATACACAACTTTCATTTAACACAATCACCTGTTGAAGCTTCAGCAAACAAAAATAATCAAGAACAGAGTCATGGAAGAGCTCCAGGTAAATGAGCCAAGCTCCTTCTCCTTTACTCTACATTTATGGAATTACAATAGACAACACCATTTCCTATTCACTTCTTATATGCAATTCTGATCTAAATAAAACTTGTTTCCAACAATTCCAATTTAATACTATGTGTTAAAATGAGTGAACACACTTAGATTTAACTTGCAGATTGTAAAACACCAGAAATCTTATCACATTATGTACACATTTGTTCTTATTCAGAGTTGATCTGAATGAATGATTCAGTAAGCTGTGGTACAATGATCAGTCAATTGGATCATTTTTAATTACATTTTATAGGAATCTTATTCCAAGCAGAATCTTGATAAAGCATAACATTGCTTGGCAAACTAGTTACTTGTCACCAAGATTTAACTCAGTTGGGTGTCAGCTGCAAAATCATTTAACTTGGTGAATTAAACTAAATTAAGACCATTTGCCACCTAATTAAGATAAAAGCAAAATACTGTGGATGCTGGAAATCTTGAAATCTGTTGGGATGAAAGGTCATCAACCTGGGAACTCTGTTTATCTCTCCACAGTTGCTCCCTGACCTCCTGGGTATTTCCAACGTTTTATGTTTTTATGCCATTGAATTAAGATTGTCCATATCTTGAATGTTTAAAGTTAACAGAGTTTCTATTTATTACCATTGACCACAAATTGCCAATAAGGATTATTGAGAGAATGTTTTCCCTTACCATCTTTGTATGTTATCTGGGAGCAAAGCCTAGAATTTTATTATTCAAGGAATTGTGGTATGGGGAAGATAGGAAGGAATAATAAGATAGTGTTGCCTCATATTTTTAATCATTAAGCTACAAACTACAACACATCAAATAGATTTACAACAGTAACAAAAACTATGTATAGCATCTTTAACAAATAAAATGTTTCAATGCACTTCACAGGAGCAATATGAAACAAAATTAGACACAGGACCACAAAAGGCAATATTCGAGCAGATAAAAGCTTGGTCATAGAAGTAAGTTTTAAGCAGTATCTCAAAGAAAGAAAGAGAGGTGGCAGGCAGGAAGGTTTAAGGAGGAAATTTCAGAGCTTAGGTCCTAAGCAGCTGAGGCACAATCACCCTTGTTAGTGTAGTTAAAATTGGATGTGCTCAGGAGGCTAGAAGTAGGTGAGCACAGCTATTTCAGAGGGTTGTGGGGCTGGAGGAGATTGCAGGGATAGGGAGGGCTGAGGCCAAGGAGGAACTTGAAAACAAGGATGAGAATTTTAAAATCAAGGCAATGCTTGACTGTCAATGTAGGTTATAGAGTGTGATAAGTGATGTGAGTAAGGACACAGGCAGCAGAGATTTGGATGATGTCAGGTTTACAGAAAGTAGTATATGGGACATCAGCTAGGATTGCCTTGGAATAGCCAAGTCTCAAAGTAAAAAAGGCACGAATGAGGATTTCAGCAACAGTTGAGCTGGGGCCTGTGCAAAGTTGGGTGATGTTACAGAGGTGGAAATAGGCGGTCTTAGTAATGGTGTGGATATGTGGTCAGAAGCTCATCTCAGAGTCAGATGTGACACCAAAGTTTCAAACAGTCTAGGTTAGGCTCAGATTGTTGCCAAGGAGAGGGGTGGAGTTGATAGCTAAGGAATGGAGTTTAGAACGAGGACCAAAAACAATGGCTTCAGTCTTCCCAGTATTTAATTGGAAGAAATTTTTGCTCATCCAGTACAGGATGTTAAACAAGCATCTAATAATTTAGTAACAGTGGAGGAGTTGAGAGAGATGGTGGTGAGGGGAGCTGAATGTTGTCAGCATACATGTGAAAACTACCGCTGTCCTTTTGGATGATGTCACCAAGGAGCAGCATGTAGATGAGAAATGGAAGTCAGTCAATGATAGGTACCATGGAAACACAAGAGGTAATGATATGGGAGCGGATGAGAAAGCATTGCTCCTGCTGCAGTGATTCGTAATGAAAAGCCCTGATTTCTGAGATGCAATGTTTGCATTATATAGTATGATCATAAACAATGAAATAAACAATGATTTGAAGTGCAATAGAAATGATTGATTACTGGACTCTTTCAAGCCTTCATTATTCATACTTCTTTATATTTTATAAATTGAAATGTAATTTCTCGTAAACAACATTTATATAGCACCTTTAATGTAGGTAAATGTCCCAAGACAGACAGCTTTAAAAATAAACTTACCTCGTTGTTTAAGACCCTCACCTGAGAATCTCATCTGTTTCTGTCCAAAGGATAATGTAACATTGTACAGTGATGATAAACTGAGTTTCTGAACTTCAGAAGCATCTTTGAAAGTTGCCATGTTAGCAGAAAAGGCAATCGATGTTTTATCTGACACATGGTAAATGTTTTGTAATGGTGTAAAACGGGTTACTTTTAAGGAAAAGTTTATAAATCTGTTGAAAATGTGCAACAAGTCAGACAGCGTCTGCAAAGAGCAACGACAGATTCTGGTGCTTTGAGCTTGTAACCATTCATCAGATCAGTTCTGACAAAGCGTTACTCACTTAAAGTATCATAATGTGTTTTTTCTCATTATGATGCTGACTGACTTGTTGCCTATTCCCCGCATTTTCTGTTTATATTTCAGATTTCCAGCAATTTCAGTTTATTTTCCAATTTATCAATTTGTTACTGAAAGCTCCATCTAAGGTTCCCTCATGTCATTGCTCCAGGCATCGTGCGTGCCATCACTGCACCTACTTTCCCATTATCAGGTGACAGCAGCTCCCCAGCAACCCTCCAATGACTGATCTCTTCTTTCGAAGGAGAGCGAAAACTGCTAAACCATACTTTTACCAGCTCATATCAGTGTAGATTAATGCACCAGTCCTAAAAATGTACAAAAAAGGTGATGTTCAGAGTGGGCAGTTAATCTAAACATAACAAATCTTTCAGAGTTATTATGGACCGAATTGAGTCATTAGAGAAGCAGAGAGGCTTGATGATATTGAAGGAACAAAGAACAGAAGAAAAACAGCAACAGCGCTTGGAGTGTAAGCAAGAATTGCTAGGTGAAGCAAGGCAATTTATAGGGGCACAGCCTTCATAAACCATTTTTATTTGTTTGCCAAATGACAGATTCTGATGCAAACTGTCTGTTCCCATTGCAAAAATGCTGAATTGTTTGCCTGTGGCTTTAAAACAATGATGCACTCCTGTCTGGCTGATCTCTCACCCAGTAAATGAAGCGCCTTTTGAATGCTGGGTGTGCTGAACAATCAGGCAAGGCTGATGGGAAAAGAATAACCTGGCAACTTCAGAGAACCAGTAAAATTCTGCAGCATTTGAAAATAATCTTAAAACTGGCCCACCGAGTACTTGCATGTTGTTTCGTAGCTGAATTCTCTTTGTCTTTTTAATCCATTGCTTACCCATGTTTATTATTCTGAATTATCAATGAAGCTACATCCAGCAAAGATTGTTACAATATAGCTTAATATGAATTTCCACAACTGAGCTACATGAGTTGCACTGCTTTTAGAAGATTCATTTCTTTTTAATATTTAGAAGTGAATGTCAAAAATGACTTCATTAGGGCAATGAATATGTCATCACTCTTCCATCAAACCTAAGACCAAAAATACCAAAACAAATAAAGAACAGAGGATGTTGTTTCTCACCCCCTGTGCTGCCCTGGCTATGTTTAACCAAGGGAGATTCCCAACCATCTGGAAATGTTTGGATTTGACCTTTTTCTGCAATAAGGGAGCCAACACACTGCAGCTTAAAACTGAACAGGAATGTTTTCCATAGTAGCAATCTGCAATCCACATCTCAGTAAAGTTGGGGACTAAATTTTCAGCTGTTGAAACTTGCCAAACACCCCCCAACTCCCACTTCATCTGAAAACACTGGACATGATCAATAGTTCCATTGATGGGTGTGAAGAAATAAAAGACATTGGCATAGGTCTTTTGTTAAAATTGACCGAGTTCTCAAGAAATCATTGGGCGAGGTGAGGGAATGGCGATGCATTCTCGGTCTCCTACTTATTTGGCCTAACTCCAGTGGAAGAGCCTTGGACATTCTGAAAAGTTGACTCAAATGATCTTTACACCATCTTTCCAGAGTTTCTGTGATTTTTCCATCAAATTCATGGCAGATCAGTTGGAAAATCCTTGTGGAAATAGAGCCTTCCCAACCCCCAGATATCAACCTATTACTCTTCCTTATAAAGAAAGAATACTGGAAATGCTCAGCCGGTCTGGCAGCATCTGTGGAGACAGCAACAGAATTATTGGCCCAAATCTTTTGTTCTCCGGATTGTTGGAGATGGGACGTGCGTTGGGAAATGCACATCAGGACCCTACAGATGTTAATTTGTGCAGACAGTCGGGAAATTGCCTGAGAAGTTTAAACTTTTGAAGGGCTGGTTCCCTGCTGTCCGGGATCCTCTGCGAATATCTCTGGCCCTGAGCTCAGGACAGATACACAGGACTTACCTACGTACTTAGCCAGGAAATGTTACACAGTTTAATAGCTGGTCTAACTCAGTGGTTAGCCAGAGTAACTCAACTGAGCACCACAACCGACCCCCTCAATCACTCTCCCAGGCACCCTAGCCCTTGATCAGCACCCTGACCACATGACCCAACTACCTCCCCGACCACCCGAGAACACGCTGAAATCCCAGCTAACCCCAGACCACTGAACTAAACCCCCAACCCTCACCTGGCTACCACCCGACTAACCCCCCCACCCGACCAGACCTGGCCACCATCAACCCAATCCGACTACTTCCCAACTCAATCACCTACCTACCCCACCCACCTAGTAACTTACCCACTACCCAGCCCACTCACCTTACCCACTTACCCAGTTATGCACTCACCCACTTACCCACCTCACCCACCTCATCTACCACATCCACCTACCCATTCACTCATTCACCCACTTACCCATTTGCACACCCATTCATTCGCTAACCCATATTCATTCATTAAAAGACTTGGGCCTTTTAAAAGCTTACCTGAATACGGCAGCTACTGTCACCAAAAGGGGGTGTGTTCTCTCCTTCCCCTGACTCTCCTGTGTTCGCTGGACTTACCCTGGAGAGGCGGCTGTGCCCATTTCTGCTTCGGCCGGGATAGGAATATCTAGGCCAATGTTTACTTGCCGCTGACTGGAGGATCTAGGACAATGTTTCAGGTTGATGGCCTTTCATTAGAACTGGTAAAAGTTAGAGATGCAACAGTCTTTAAGCAAGTACAGAGGCAGGGAAATGGTGGAGAGGTGGAAAGAACAAAAGAAAGGTATGCGATGGGGTGGAAGGCAGGACAGATTAAATGCCAAAAGGCATGATGGTGCAAAATAAATGATAATGGGACAAGTAAAGAAACAAAACATGGATCTAGAGATGTAAATGGGAATAGCACAATCATTACCAACAGTTGCTGCCTAAAAAAATGGGGGCAGTGATTATGACCTGGAATTGTTGAGCTCCATATTGAGCCCAGGAGTCTGATGCCCTGAGTTTCTTGAGTGTCCATTGAGCTTCATTTGACCAGTGTGAACAGAGAGGTCAGAGCGGGAGCAGGGCAGAGAATTAAAGCGACAGGCGATTAGAAGTTCGGGGTTCATACTTGCGGACTGAATGCAGGTCATTGAACAGAAACGTTAACTCTGTTTCTCACTCTTCGGATGCTGTTTGACCTGTTGAGTATTTCTGGCATTTTCTGTTTTTATTTCAGATTGGAGTATAATGTGGGAAAATGTGAGGTTATTCACTTTGGTAGGAAGATTAGTAAAGCATAAAATATTCTGATTGGTGGGAAACTTTTAAGAAGGATTTGGGTATCCTCAAAAAGAACGACAAAAAGTTAAAATACAGGTGCAGCAAGCAATTAGGAAGACAAAAGCATGTTGCCTTTAGTGCAAGGGGGCTGGAGTGTAAGAGCACAGGGCTTTGGTGAGAGCACACCTCGAGTATTGTGCACAGTTTTAGCCTCCTTATCTGAGGAAGGATATACTTAACTTGAAGGCAATACAGCGAAGGTTCACTAGGTTGATTCATGGGATGCGAGTGTTGTCCAATGATGAGCAGATTGGGCCTATACTCTGGAGTCTTAGGGGCTTAGCGGAATGAGAGTGATCTCATTGCAAATCATAAGGTTCTGAGGACAGGGTAGCTACTGCAAGATAAAAGCAAAAAACTGCGGATGCTGGAAATCCAAAACAAAAACAAAAATACCTGGAAAAACTCAGCAGGTCATGCAGCATCTGTGGAGAGGAGCACAGTTAACGTTTCGAGTCCGAATGACCCTTCAAAAGAACTAAGTAAAGATAGAAGAGAGGTGAAATAGCTACTGAAAGGTTTTTTCCCAGGCTGGAGAGCTTAGAACACAAGGGCACAGTTTCAGGATAAGGGGTTGATCATTTAAGACTGAGAGAGGAAGAACTTCTTCACCCTGAGAGTTGTGAATCTTTGGAATTCCCCACCCTAGAGGTTTGTGGACGTTCAGTTGTTGAGTATATTTAAGGCTGAATTGGATAGATTTTTGGACTCTAAGAGAATCAAAGGATATGGGAGTCAGGAAAGTGGAATTGAGATCAAATATCAGCATTGATCTTACTGAATAGTGGAACAGGCTCAAGGAGTCATATGGCCTACCCATGATGCTATTTCTTATGTTCTTAAATCAATGCTGGAAATGCTAGCTGTGATCACTGGCTAAAAAAATGAGCAAGCTACATTTTTGTACTGTTTTTTCTGGCTATCAATTTCCAAATACAACAGCTGTTGGAAAATTGTGGGAAATAAAAGAAACACAGAAATGATACTGAAATTTGCTGGCAGTTTATGTTATACATTTCTTTATGAAACAATTCAAATTTTGAATATGTTACTCAATTCAAAATTGCAACAGGCACTGGGTTTTCACCCCTGAGGTGGGTGCGCGGAGCTGGGTAACCTTCTGGTACGCCTCAGGGAAAAGTACCCTGAATGAAGGGATCTTCATTTTTGGGGTGAGGGGTGGGGTGGGTGGAGGCAGTGGGTGCATGCTAGAGTCGGGCCTGCTGCCCCCGGAAACAGTTCTGAGGTGGCCAAAGGGGCAACTGGCTGTCGAGGCGGGTTGGTTAAAAGGCCAGCCTCAGTGCTCTGAAACTTTGTCCCAGTTGTGTTGTTGAATATTAGACCCTCTAGCCTTCATCCCTCACATCCTCTCACCCTCTCACACACTCCCCATGCCCCATACATGCCAACTCCTGTACCCATCCCCAATGGCCCCTCATATCCTCCATGCCAACCTATGCCCTCCACTAATTCCCATGGCCCTTTATAGTCCTTAAGCCAACTTAGAGGCAACTCATGCCAACACATGATCCCCCACTCACTCCATGGTCCCTTATAACCCCTATGTCAACTTAGTGCCAACTCATGCCAGCCATGCCCCCAATGCACCAATCTTTCCCATTGCATCCTCCATGCCAACCCTTTCAATATCCACCATGGGAAGACCTCAGGAGCAATGCCAAGGTGAAATAAAATAAAGTATCCATTACAGATTTCACTATCTATCTGAAAAAAACCTAATTGATAAAAGCCCATGCAATACATTTAAATTCCCTCAAGTACTTAATCCCTCACAAAAACAAACATTCTTATTCATAACCCCACATCAACGACCGCTAATCCCTAATAACCTCTTGAGGCTGTAAATCACACTATGAATTTACAACCACCGCCCAGCTCCACCCCCCAACACTGTGATAATGTTTGGCTGTGAAGCAGCCAAGTAGTAATAATACTATAATGATAGCTCTCAGGGTTATATCAACAAACAGCTATGGAAACTGCAAGCATCATAACTCAGAGCCACAGCAGGCTTTTTTTTTAATTTAAAGGGCAGAGGATTTAAATAACTTGATAGTTCCACAGACCTTATCTATCTTTTACGAGCAGTCTACTCTCAAAAACCACAGTTATACACTGCTGGGAATGAGCCTCACTCCAGTGAAAACTTCAATATTGAGTTCAGATAGCTCTGCTGGGTTAGGGTTTCCACCATGTACGAGTCACATCACACCCCCTTTCCCCTGCTGGTGCAAATAGGACCTGTCAGAAATGGGGGTGGGACTTCCAGATCCAGGGTTCCAGTGCCAATTTGGATAAGGCATGGATGCTCTATGACTCTGTGAATATCTGGGCCTGGGAGTCAAGATCTGATGTCATCTTCAGGTGAAGTGGGGTTACAGGGCAAGGGTAGTTAGACCATAAAGCAGATAAGTAATTCACCCCCTTTATTAATCAGACATTCTGTCCTTCATTTTATAGAATACTACAATTTAGTATTAATTATAATACCAAAGCTTATAGCAATTGGAGGCTATGAAGCTGGTTGGATTACAGTTTGTGTTTTTTTGCAGTGTAGGCTGAGAAGCTGGGAGATGCAGAAAGAGATGCTACAGCATCACCTCTGGCAGAAAGCTATAATTACAGTGTGACAAGTTTGAATTATAAATGTGGGCACAGGAATTTATATTGACAAAGTTGACACAAAACTGTGGCAAGAAATGTGACTAGGGACTGGAGAGAATGTGTCCACTTAATACTGTTAATATAGTATAGATGTGTAGAAACAATGCAGTGTTTTCTCTGTGTCAGTCAACAAAATAAATGCTGACATCAATATCGAGGTAACCATGTACATTACTACCCCTGGCTGAATCATGTGATACCCAAAGCATACCCAAGTGTTATGTCATCCCCATCAGTAAGATAAAGAAGAAAACATTAAACTGAACAAAGGACAATGTAAAAAGCTCTCTTTCATATATTATACAGGACACCAACACTGGAATGTTTCCAAAGCAGTACAGGCCCCATCGCTCATAGGTTGGTGTTAATGCGATTGGCCTACCATAAGCATTGGACACTGTATGGACAGAGAGACTGAGGGACGAGGAAATGTCCAAGGCTGGGATTGAAATAACTGTTTTGCCATGGGACTAGCTTCCTTTACAGAAAGTGGTATTCTCTCCAAAAACAAGGTTTGCTTCCCTATTTTTGACCAAATCCTTCCAGAACTGATCCTTGTGTTTATCAACAACATCCACTCCTATATCTACTGGCTGTTGAATCATAGAATCATGGAATGGTTACACCACAGAAGAGGGTCATTTGACCTGGCGAGTTCGTGCTGGGGGGTTCTCTGCTCGAGCAATTAACCCAATCCCCTGTCCTTTTTCTGTTGTCCAGCAATTTTTTCCTCTTCAGTTGACATTTATAACCCCGATGACCACCAAATCTAACTTAATAAAACCCATTGAGACCCAGAGAATAGTCAGGCACAGAGCGATCCATGGAGGGATGTAAATGCAAATAAAATATGATAACAGTGCAAAAAAGTGTATTGAGTTGCCTGAAAAAGCCAGCACACTTAATGCATTATAAATAGAGACTTTGTAATTGGCTTCAGTGGAAATGGAAAATGGTTAGCGTCATCTGTGCAATGTAAGTGGTTACCCAGGATGAGCAGTAATGGTGTAAATAATGAGGACTGCCACACATCCCCCGCTTGAGTTGAGGTTGATGGACCAGTCAAGTTTATGCCATATAGCATATGATGTCATATTGACACGCTGTTGAGTCAAAGCCTTAAAACACACTGTACATTGTGTATTAACCAGTATGAAATAGTCAGGTCCAATTTAAACAGTCACCCATCACAGTTACTTTAATCACAGATGTGCTGCTTTTACTCAAATCCATTCTCTGGTGAGCCGAATGGTTCACATTTATGTGCTTTATGTTATAAAATACAGAGATGTATTCATTTTCACTAATCCTCAAAGGTACCTTAAGATGGGCTCTCTTGAGTCATGATTGTGGTTTAAAGCAACAAATATATACTTGAGTCCAAACAAACTTATTACTAGTGTATACATTCTGTTATGATATCTTTTGCAATCACAAGAAGCTGCCATTCAGAGGCCAGATATTTTTTTAAAGAGAGGGTGCTTAAACTTTTGCATTTCACAAAGGACTTTAACTGCTTGATAGATAGAAAGGGGGAATTTCTTTTCACACACAGTTAAAGATTTAGTAAGCGTACAAATTGATGAGTTTTGTGCTCAGCAGATATAGTGTATGCAGCAGGTAAAATGTCCATGACTGACAATATGACTGTCAAACAGTGGAGGTCCTGGAAATGGTCATTCCTATGTAATCCAGGAAAGGAGCTAATGAACAACAGAAAATGGTGATCACATAGTTCTTGTTTGCTCTAACCTCTCAATTACATTGGCCCCTTCTCCCCATTGGGCTGGGTTTAAAATTCTTGTACTCATCTATAAATAACATGCATAGTCTCGCCCCACTGCACTCCTGCAGAACATATGAGCCTTAAATATTATCAAGTGTCCTTCAGTGCTCTGACTCTGGACTTCCTGTGTATTTCACCCTCTACTTGTACTCTACTCTCAACAGCAGAGCCTTCAGGTGTCTCTGCCTTCATCTTTGGAACTCCCTCTTCAAATTTCTCTGCCTTTCTATCTCCTGCCCTGTTGTAAGGGTTTGTTCAATGTCTCACTAAGAAGTCTGGAGGCTTGTGTGGTTGAACATTAAGTGTTTATTAACAACTCATAAGTATATACAGCTCTAAAGGATAGCCCTGACTAGGTACTATCTCCATGCTGGCTTCTGCCAGACTACTGTTATACTCTGTCCACTATCATGCGACTCTCTGCATCATAATGTGAGTGATATTGTGCTCCAGTCCCACATTAACCTACGCTATGCCAAACAGCCTTATACAACACCTCCCCTCCAAGTCTTTACCCAAACATATTTACATTACAATAATGTTACCCCTTCTCCCGACTCAAGTCTCTGACTTCACAAATTCAGATGATCTGGAGGCTTGACAATTCTTCCAGATCTCATTCTAGTCACATTTGGAGCAGTGGTAGGCTCAGTTGACCTGGGCAAGCTTTGTTGATATGGAGTTGAATTCGTAGTATGCTGTGTTTCTGGCAGTAGGTTGTCTCCATTTGATTCACTTTCTGAACTCTCTAGAGTTGTGTTTCTCTTTATCAACAATCCATCTGCTTTGTTTGGACTCCATAGATTTGTCCCATTCCTTCCGAAGGGAATGTTCAGTCTGTTCATTGATGGAGTAGGCTCAGGTTTTCTTTTTCTATGGGATCCACATGTACTTCCTGGAAGTTGATGTTTCAAAAATGGAACCTTCATTTCCAGTTGTTTCACAACTTCACCCAAATATTTCTTTACTCTCTTATTTTCCAGTTCTTTTTTCAAGCATGCTAATTTTTTCATTCAGCTCAGCAACTGCTCTGCTGAGTTCAATTGTCTGTGTTTCAGAGTTATCTGCTGAATCCTTATACAACTGTAACAACTTCACCTCGACTTTCAGTTCTTTCTTCCATGGTCACTGATTGCTCCTTAGACTCATTCAATTCAATCGTTAGATCCTCAATCTGTTTCTTAGAATTTTCCTTATCCGCTTTTAAAGTCGGGGTTTGCTCTTCCATACTACATAGCTCAACTTTCATTTTCTTCAGACTGGATTGAAGTTCAAGAAGTTCATCAGTTTTCATTGTTAGTTCTGCATTAGGAACATAGGAGCAGGAGTAGACCATTCAGCCCTTCAAGCCGGCTTGGCCATTTAACTAGATCATGGCTGATCTTTTATCTGGGCGCCATCTTCCCGCAGAATCTCCCTATCCCTTGATGTCATTGGCATCTAGAAATCTATTAACCTCTGCTTTGAACATGCTCAATGACTGAGCCTCCACAGCCCTCTGGGGTAGAGAATTCCAAAGATTCACCACCCCCTGAGTGAAGAGATTCCTCCTCATCTCAGTCTTAAATGGCCTATCACTTATTCTGAGACTGTATCCTCTGGCATGCAAACAATTGTTCTGATTCATCAACAATCCCATTTCCTGTTTCAGGCATTTTTCATGATACTTAATAGATATTTCTGATACTTGAAGTTCATCAAGTTCTAATTTTTCATTAGCAAACTAATCTTTCATGCGTGAAAATTGATTCGCTACACTGAACAGTTTTTGCTTAGCAGAGCCTAATACCTCTTTGCTATTTTTCAAGCTCACATTCTGTAACCTTACTTCAGCTAATTGTTTCTGAGACTCTTCATGCTCCTTTGTGAGAAATTCTACTTTCTCTTGCAACTGCTCAACTTTTTCATGACATTCTAGGTTTTTTATTTTCACTTCAGCCATGTCACTTTCCAGCAACTCGATGTTCTCAGTAGGTTTGATGCATCCTATGCTTTTCCTTCTATTCCTTGATCTCCAGCATCAGATTTACATTTTCCGTTCTTATTTCTGCTTTTGTTTCTCCATTTGCAGAAGAGCTATATCCTCGTCTTTCAGTTTGTTTTCACTGTTAGCCAGGTCAGTCTCTGGTGGAGACTTAATTTGTTTTAGCTCTGTAATCGAGCTGCTTGTGGCTTTGTCATCTGCTCACAGCTTGGAAAACTCTATGGCTTCTCCTTTCAATGTATCTCTTTTCAATTCAGCTGGTTCTTCAGCTCTTCAGTCTCTTTCTTGTACCTCTTGGCTTTCTTCTGGAATATTGAACATTGCTGAGTCTTCTCTGCCAACTGGTTCATCAGTTCTTCCATTCTGCTGTTCAAGGCAGTTTTCATTTCTTCAGGCTGCTAAAGGATTATGTATTCCTTTTGCATTTGATCTTGGAGGACGATCAGCTGTTCTTTCAACTGTTTATTTTCTTGTTGACCCCTTGCCAACTCACACGGCACTTCAGTATATTACTTTGTCACTACTGATAGTTCCAATATAGCTTTTGCTGAAGTTGTATTCAACATCCTTTTTAACTCCTCATGTTTTTCCAGGGGCACTTATTGATTCCTCAAAGACTCTTTCAAGGCTGTACATTTTCTGCCCGCTGTTGTGCCTGGCTGCACTTCTGGTTGAGTTAATCCAACTCCCTCTTCAATTTGTCAACAATGGAGTTCAAAGTTGTTATCTCCTCCTTGTGCTTTTCCTGAGATACATACAGAGTCTGCACACGATTCAGATTTTTGCTTATTGCATTCTTCTCAACATTCAACGTTTTTGTTTCTTTCAAAGTCTCTTTGTACCTTACGATACTTCAGAAATTTGTTTGTTCAGATTTTGAATGGTTTGGTTCAGATTATTTGAAGGTTTTAGTTTATCGTGGGCACAATTTTTAGCTTGGCGGGCGGTCACGCGCCCGGCCTGCTCGAGTGTAAAATGATGTGTGTTGACATCGGGCGAACATCCTGACATCAACGCACAGTTGCGCGACATTTTGTTTGGCAGGCGAGTGCCGGAGTTGGCAGTGCACCTGCTGACAATTAAGAGGCTTGTTAAGGCCATTAAATTATCAATTAAATATAATTTTTCGCTGCCCATTCAACCTTATGGTTGGCAGGCAGGTGCAAAGGCCAAACAACCTTTGTACTTCTTAGGAAACCTCATCCATGGGTGGGTTGAGGCTTCCTAAAGCAAATAAAAATAAAATAAAAATTTTGAAACTTAATTAATAACATGTCACTGCTCATGTGACAGAGTCACATGAGGGGACATATTTTATTACATTTTTAATGTCTTGATTATATTTTAATATAACTCTTCGTCTCCCTGAGGCAGCTCTGTGCCTCAGGGAGGTTATGAAGTGCGCACTCGCGTGCATATGTGAAGTTCGCGTTCGCCCCACTTACACTCCCCCCTGCCACACAGGCAACGCTGAGCACTGCTGCTCATGTTTCATGCTGGGCAAGCCTTAATTGGCCCGTCAGCATGACATCGCCTTCCAGCCTCGATCGATGGTGGTGGTCGGTTTCCTAACCACCCCCGCCTGCTCCGACCGAGCCTGCCCGACCTGGGTGAAATTCTGCCCCATGCGTTTTCAAAGGTATATACTCAGCTTGAATCTTGTGTTTCAAGTTTTCCAATTCAGCTTTGATACAAACATTTTCCTGTGGAACAGCTTAATTTTCTTTTTGCAGGTTTTGTTTATTTTAGGTTACATCAGATAGCTTTCCTTCATTCACAGCTGTCTGCTCACCTCATACTAACACCTGCTGTTGCAGTTTAGGTACTATGTCGGTATTTTCAAAAAACTCTATTTTTAATACTTTCACATGCTTCTCAGCCTCTTCTTTCCTCTGCACTAAACTCTTCAGCTTGTGCACTTCATTGTACTGACATGGTCTGCTGCTATCTTGTGGTTTCCTTGGGTATTGCCTCCCTTGCCCTGGGGCCTCCTAGCCCTTTTGTGATTTTTTGGGGTTGCTCTATACCTTCTTTTAAGACCTGCACACTCCAAAACTTGGAGTTTAAAATTCTGGTCAAAGGTTTTTAATACCTCACCAAATATGGTTGAGAATTTATCTATACTTGTTTTATACATTGTCAGTCATTTCAGCAAATAAGTTCAAGAATATATTAATTAGTCATTTGGTAGTACAGAACTTGAGCATTGCCAAAAAAAGGGACTTTTTCTCGAAGCTTTTTGTCTTGTACTCATTCACAAGGGCAATTCACAAGAAAATACCAATGTCAGGGGAAACAGCATATTTATAATGTATGAAAAGAGAGTGTTGATTGGTTGGCAAGTGGGCTCTGATTGGTAGAGGTCAGTGCCATTGTGATGCTAGGTATGTAGGCCATATGCCCTAAAGACTGGCAGATCATATCAAACAGCATGTCCCATTTGCTGTTTGCAACGGGCAAGGTATGGACTGCACCCAACTGGCCTGTGCTTGCAAAACTCAAAACATAGTTTCCAACATTAGATGTGATTCTGTGATTGGACAACATTTGCTAAATAGTCCTCAGGGTGCTAAGAATTATGCTGGCAATTAATTTAAGATTGTCAGTGGGGCTTGCAGTGTGGCACATTTGCATGTACTGGAAGCTACATATATTAATACACAGTGCCCTGTTCTTTGCAGACAGAAAGAATACGTACACACATCGGGTCTGTTTCAGCTAAACAAAATAAGTGACAGCCATTTGCTGGTTCATTCCACAGGGCAATGTCTTGACTAATCAGAGTCAAGCTGCCTGGCTTAAATTTCAAACAGTTCTTAGAGGTTAACTGTCAATCACCATCCACTAGTGCATTCTCCGTGGCAAAGCCTATACCAATCAGGGTCCACTTGCCAACCAATCAGCACTGTCTTGTCATACAGTGTAAATATGCTGTTTCCTCTGAAATTGGTATCTTTTTCTGAATTACTTTGATGAGTGCAAAACAAAAAGCTTTGACAAAAAAGTGTACATTTTTTCGGCAATACTCAATATTATATTAACTTGCATTCCCTCTGGATTCCTACTTAATCCTATGGTACTCCAGTAACTTAAAAGTTTTGCATCTTGTTTGGCCCTTTGTCAACCCATATTGACCTGGTAGTTTCAGTTTACTATCCATGGCTGTTTTTGTAACAACTTTAATTTTTTTCTTTTCAAGATGGTGCCGCAGTAACTGTTTCTTCAAAGTTTCTTCCTACGCTAGTTGGATTTTGATGGGCAGACCTGGCCTCTTTGGGATTTATTTTCTGCAGTGTTTTATTAAATCAATGATTTGGGGCCTTCCCCATGATTCCAGAAGATTTTTGGGTGTATAATAATCAATTCCCAGCTTTGGCCGAGGTTTTTAAACCTTCTGCTTCTTTGTTTTCTTTTAAAAGAGCTCAGCTGCCATATGCTTTGGCACTGAATCTGAACCTGGGTTGGCCACAGCAATTTTGGAAACAGGCTGCTGGACTTTTCAAAGCATTGAAAACCTTTAAAACTAGTTCTGGCTTGGAACTGAATTTTTACTCACCCCTGCTAGGTCCTTTGACTCTGCACTCTGTGGGTATTCCACGGAACCTTGTAGCGTCCTTAGCTGCACAGTCGAGTTTTTCTTCTGCCATTCTATTTCCTGTTCTTTCAGGTGATCCCCAGCTGTGTCTTCACCTCAAGCGCTTTCAGTCAGGTCAGAATGCTGCTCCTTTAGTTTTACAGCTTTTGATTTTCTGCTCAAGCTTCTCTGAGGTCCTGGGTTTTTCCAGGAGCTGCCACCATGTTGCAACAGGTTGTTCAGTACCTCACTAAGAGGCCTGGAGGCTTGTGTGGTTAAAAATTGTTTACTAACAACTCATAACTATATATATCTGCAAGGGATAGTCCTGATGAGGAACCATCTCCATGCTGGCTTCTGCCAGATGGCTACGGTATTCTGTCCACTACCATGAGGCAATGGAGTAGTGGTATTGTCACTGGGCTAGTAATCCAGAGACCCAGGGTAATGCTCTGGGGATCTGGGTTTGAATCCTGCCATGGCAGATGGTGGAATTTGAGTTCAATAAAAATCTGGAATTAGAAGTCTGATGATAACCATGAAACCATTGCCGATTGTTGTAAAAACCCATCTGGTTCGCTAATGTCCTTTAGGGAAGGAAACCTGCTGGTCTGGCCTACATGTAACTCCAGATACATGTTGAATCTTAAATGCCTTCAGAACAAGAGCAATTTGGGATGGGCAATAAATGCTTGCCCAGCCAGTGACACCCACATCCCATGAATGAGTTTAAAAAAATGTGGACAGTACTGTTCTCCAGTCTCACATTAACCCTTGCTATGCTGAACATCCTTATACTACATGTCCCACCTTGAAAAGCCTTGTCAAAATGCATGACTTTGATCATCTCTCCTAACCCACCTGCAAAGGCCCAGTATTGGAACTTTTTCTTCCTTAAGCAACATGAGAAGTATTACTACTTCAAAGGCATTATATAAATGTAGATTGTCTCCATTTCTCTGTGAAGGAAGAAACTCCTGACCTCCGTGTGGCACTTTCCCACAACAGCTTGATGAAGATTGATAAATGACTGAGGGAATTTATGCATCTCGGTCTGAATACAGTTAAACAATGGCATCGCTCCAACGTACTGTGTAATTGCACCAAACTTGCTAATAATCACATTTGTATGAAACGTATGCCTGACATAAAATTTTGTTGCAGTTAATTCTAAAAAAATGACCCAGAAAAAATAACATTGCTAGTCTTTCTACATAATGTCCTGCATCACATAAACATATTTTCAAACCCAAAAATGAGAAAATCTGTGCAAATATGAAAAGATATGCAGCATTGCCAGGAATTGAAGGCAGCAGTCTAATTTCAAAGATTCAGAGAATGATTGTATATCCCTCCAGCACTGTTTCCATAGCTTATAATATTATTCGAACACCATAATTAGATTACAGCCTGTAACTCACTCCTACATACACATCATTATACATAGAAACCATCTGAATCTCTCAATTAGACTCCAGCGTGCTCACTTCTGTGTAACTGTTATTTTTTCTATAACAGAGTGAATGTCTTGGTTGAACTGCAGCCCATAATTGACTCTCAGATATCGATTATACATTCCCAAATTCTCATTACAGATTTGAGCTCATAATCTAAGTTTACACTTCAGTGCATTACAAAGGGGCTGCTGCAATGTCGGAGATGCCACCTTTTGGGTGAGACATTCAACCAAGGCCTATCTGCTTGCTCTGCTGGATATATAAGAGCTATGGCAGTATTTGAAGAAGGGTAAGGGTTTACATGTATCATGGCCAACATTCCTCCATCAACCAACACCACCAAAAACAAACTATCTAGTGATTTCATTCATTTTCTAATAGTGGGGTTTTTTCTGTTTGCAAATTAATGCCATGTTTACCTACATAGAAAAACATTAGATGAAACAAGGGGGGAGGAGACACAAGTGGAGCATAAACACCGACACAGACCAGTTGGGATGAATGGTCTGTTTCTGTACTGTAAATTCTGTGTGAAAATTTAAAAGTAATCCATTTACTGGTGAGGTATGTTGATGTTTCCTGAGAACATGTTAAGTAAGGTGCTACTTAAATGCAAGTTCTCAAGGTCTTTCTTATATATAAATCAGCTATACCTGCTAATTAGGAGGAACATTATTTCATCTCCAGCTGTCTATTACTTTTCCTATTACCTATTTTCTCCTTTCTCCTCTTCTGAAGGCATTGACTATTGCAATAAAGTTTCATTGGCGCTGTTTTCCAACTGGCACGTTTCCCAAGTGGTCATTATTTGTGCGTGAACTCTGACAGTAAGGGTCAGCAATCTATTTGTCCACGAGGGTTATCAGAGCCAAATCCAATCCTGTCCTCATCTGATGCCCACACACGTGCTTCCATCAGATATTGCTGCATAGCAAACCATTGCTGACGATCCTCATGCTAATCCAGAGGCACTGAGGCAAATTATAATTCCTAACTGATTGAAATCAACCAACTCAGCACAGATCATGAATTGAATTTGAGACATTCCTGCTCTGAACTCACTGAACTACCCTTACTATAATAAAATGTCATGGGATTGGATGATGCTTTTATTGAATTATATATATTGTGAAATACATACTATACTGATTTTAATCCTGTCCACATCCAGATAACAGTATTAATGGTTAAAAACTTGTGGTCTGACTCTTAACTTGTATGGGAGGCAGAAATGCAGAGCCCTGGAACGAGTGAAAGCCTAGTTTATATGGAACATAAAAGGTAAAAAAAAGAAACTGTCAAGGATAATGGCAACATTTCTGTTTATGGGAGGAGGAAGGGAAGGAAAAATGAAGGGGGTGGGGGGAGGGGAGATGTAACTGGTGTCCAGAATTAGTCATAAATTTTGAACATTTAAGATTCAACTTGTGGAGGTGAGCAAGCTTTCATGTGCAGGTGAGCAAACTAACAAGTTTAGACTCTATCTCCTCCTTTCTCTCCTTCTTGTGATCGTCAG
The DNA here is from genome assembly GCF_964194155.1 of Cetorhinus maximus. NCBI lineage: Eukaryota > Metazoa > Chordata > Chondrichthyes > Lamniformes > Cetorhinidae > Cetorhinus > Cetorhinus maximus. Next base: position 118,116,707 of record NC_135888.1, on the reverse strand, counting down.
GATCAACTGACGTCATGCTCGAACATGAAGATACAGGAATGTCGTGAAAGTTGACTGAGCATCATGAACCTTCAAAGTTTGACTCATGTCCATCCCAGTGACTATCCCTGGCATTTAATAACACGAAGCCTTATGGAAGATTTGTTTGTAAGTTATTTTCTCATAACAACATATTGAAAGATGCCAATGGCATAGCAATGCAGGGAAATAGTCATTCCTCAGCTAATGCTCTCTGAATTTTATTATCTTAGTTATTAAGAAGTCAGTGTTAGGAAGTGAGCTGAGTTTTGGATATAATACAGTTTAGTCATATGATCAATATTACAGTTAGATAGTGAACAGTGTGCCTACAGAGACATAGATGACTAGGAATAGAATGAGAAGATGCACTGACCTGAAAGTCTTTTCTCCCTTGTATTTTTCCAGATTATATCCCATGCTTTGTTGGTAGAATCCTTAATGTGTTCACTGAAGGAGCGTCTTAACGGAGATTTGGAGTGAAGAGCCATTCCCTGCTTGTCACTCTGCTGAATTCCCCACATACAGAAAGTGTTTCTGTTCCATTAAAGATCTGGATGATACAGAGAGAGAGAGAGAGAGAGAAACTCCACTCAAGACACCACCAGATAGAAAATCTGCAGCCTACAAAAAAAGGAGCCAGTTTGGAACAAACAGCCTGGGTCAAACCATTTCCTGATGTGGAAAGAAGTTGTTAGTAATCTGCTGACACCCTTTCTCCAGAAACCTCCCCTCCAGTGCCTTGGGGTCAGGCCAGACTGGAAAGGAAACAGCAATCCATTGGGGTGCCCCCTCCTCTCCTCTCACAACTAAACACAGTCTTACAACACAGCTGCCACTTACTATACACTTGCATTTCAAAAGTTACAGAAGACAAACATTTAGACAAGCACGGCTTTAATAAGTCTTAAAACGGTTTTAAAAAGTTTTTCATAAGGCATCACATTGACATAGGACAGGAGTTCTGCTTTTTACACAGCTAACCCATTTCAATATTTTTTTTAAATATGAAGATGAGTTCATAGTTACCATAATTTCTGGAGTAGAAGTAACAATATTTTGATAAGCTACACTGGAGGGGAAGAAACACATTTTAGAGCTTTCATAATCAAACACCATGTTGCTTTACGGTCTCAATTTTTTAAAAGACCTTAGTTGATACTTCAAATGTTTTAGCCCATTTTATTTTTTGGAAACATTGCAAAGTCTGGTGTATAAACCACATATCGATAACAGAAAGAAAGGCATGCATTTTTACAACACCTTTCTCAGCCTCAGGATGTCCTAAAACACTTAACAGCCAATTAAATGTTTTTGAAATGTAGTCAATGTTGCAATGTAGGAAATGCACCAGCCAAATTGTGCACAGAAAGCTCCCACGAGCATCAATGAAATAATGACCACATAACTTGTTTTAGTGGTGTTAATTGACAGGTAATTTTTGGTCAAGGTATGATACTCATCTTCAGGATAGCCTCTTGGGTTCTTTTACTTCCACCTGAGAGGGCAGGGGGTGCCTTGGTTTAACATATCCAAATAATGGCATCTCTGTCAGTGCAGCACTCCTATACTGTATTGGGCTCTCAAACCAAATTTTGTGCTCAGGCCCCTGGTTGGGCCTTGATCTCCTGGCTTATTTAGCCTTATGCCTTCTAAATAAGGAGTATGACCTATATGGGTTCTACAAAGCTGGCAACAGTACAAGAATGGGTTCCCCCAGATAACCCCCCATCCTGGTCTGGGTAAGACTAGAATACATTGGAAGGAAGGCTATAGCCACCTGAGCCACAGCATAAAGCTGGCATTAAAGGGAAACCATTGTACAAACAGAAAAGAACTGGATATCCTCCTCATGACCAAAACAGTGTGACTAATCTGCTTCATACTTGCACGGTGCTCTGAAAAGAGTGACAAGTTAAACAGATTCCTGGTCAATGCATTGAAATGCCAATGGAAAAGTAGGACTATCCTGTCAATATACACACATCATGGGTCTGATTAATTTGGAGTCAGGAACCTGACACTTGGATGAATTCCAGATCCTGATGCCATGCTCGAGCTGCATCGCTCCTGTGACGTCCACAAATGGCCTAATTGGCAAGGAAGCAAGCTCGGTGCCCAATTAGAGGTGCTGAGTGCCTCCGTCTGGTGGGAGCTGCCTGCAGAGTGCGAGTGGCAAAGGCAGGTGTCAGCCATGTTGGAAGCTGCCATTGCTTAGCAATCAGAACAGACATTTCCTGGGAAGGCTATTTAGGTGGAACAAAGCAGCATTGCACAACAAGGTAAGGACCAGCGCTCATGCCAGCGCTAGTTGGCCCCACAGGTTGATTGCAAAGGAAACTCCACAGAAATTTATTTGGGGCCCACACCAAACACAGCAGCTATGCACTGACATACACAAGACTGTTCAGGCTCACTGGGAAAAAAATAATTTGCATTTGTGAACGGGCAGGCCCCTTACCAAGCATATTAAAGGGCTTAAGGAGCTGTTAATTGGTGACAGCGCATTCCCCAATCCTTCCCCCACCTGCCCTTTCAAAATTCCAATCTGTCCTGGTGGTGTTGGGATCCTGAGATGACCTCCGTGACCATGATTTTCAAAGCCTGTGCGCACCAGGTCCCACATGTTGCTACCTGAGGTTCAAAAGCAGTAAATCATAAGTTCATGAGATTTTGTAAGAGGATGCACAAATTCAAACCCTCACATCAACAGAAACTTGCTGGATGAGGAGGCGAGAAAGCAAACTAGTTGTCTCGGTTCCCTGGAGAAAGTATCCCATACAATTTGAGCCATGCAGAGTGATGATACCTTGGGCAAATAAGTGCTTCAGAGAATTGTATAAAGTGCGAGCTGCCAATTGCCAACTGCTTCTTGTTCTTTCATTCTAGCCAGCATCATGTAGCACAGCTAGGATAAGAAGAGATGAATGGAAGAGCAGCCAACTTCATTTGAGGATCAAAGTGTTGCATGGTGCTAGCTGACAGGTAGGATTCCAATCAACGAAGTTACCCATCTTGACTTGCCGTTGTGAAGAGGGCATTAATTGAAGTTCAGATTGTCCTGCATAAAGTTCAAAGGAAGGAAAAGAGTGGAATATAATAAGGAAAGTCACTCAAACTATTGTTGCACACTTCTTGATGTCCAGTTACAGGTGGAACTATTTTACAGGACTGGGAGAAGATTGTCCTTTCACTTAGGGAATAGCTGTAGCTCACTGGGCAAACAAAGCAAGGGAATACACAATAGGACAAACAAAGCAAAGGAATACGCAATAAACAGGAAGATATTGAGAGGAGTCAGAGGAAGTGAGAGATCTTGGAGTGCATGTCCTTGAAGTCCCTTGAAGGTGGCAGGACAAGTAGATAAGGTGGTAAAGAAAGCATATGGAATACTTTCCTTTATTGGACAAGGTATAGAATACAAAAGTATGGATGTGATGCTAGAACTGTATAAAATGCTGGTTAGACCACAGCTGGAATTTTGCATACAGTTCTGGTCACCACATTACAGGAAGGACATAGTTGCTCTGGAGACGGTCCAGAGGAGATTTACAAGAATGCTGCCAGGGCTTGAAAATTGCAGCTATGGGGAAAGATTGAGCAGGCTGGGTATGGTTTCCTTAGACAAAAGGAGGCTGAGTGGTGACTTGATTGAGGTGTACAAAATTATGAGGGGCCTAGAGAGAGTAGACAGGAAGACTTGTTTCCTCTCGTGGCGAGGTCAATTACCAGGGGGCACAGATTTAAGGTGATTGGTAGGAGGATTAAAGGAGATCTTAGGAAAAATGTTTTCACCCAGGGGGCGGTGGGTGTTTGGAATTCGCTGCCTGGATTGGTGGTGGAGGCAGAAACCCACGACTCATTTAAAAGGTACCTGGATCTGCACCTGAAATACTGTAACCTGCAAGGCTACGGACCGGACGCTGGAAGGTGGGAATAGAATGGGCGGCTAGTTTTTTCGACCAGCGCAGGCATGATGGGCTGAATGCCCTCTTTCTGTGCCATAACTTTTCTATGGTTCTATGGTCATATCTAAAAGATGAGAAAGAAAAAAATAGGAAATTGAGAAATAAGTTAAATAAAAAAGCATAAATTACTCACTGAGACAAGTAACGCAGGATAGAGCTGATTGCTTGGTCGATGCCCCCGCCATTGGACTTAACTCCCTCCACCACCAGCACGCTGACTGCAGTTTGTCCAATCTACTGGATGCATTCCAGCAAATCGCCATGGTTATGCAGGCAGAACACGGGATGTGGGCTTCGCTGGCTAGGTCAGCATTTATTGCCCATCCCTAATTGCCCTTGAGAAGGTAGTGGTGAGCTGCTTCTTGAACCGCTGCAGTCCCTTGAAATCTCTACCACTAAGAAGGACAAAAGTAGCAATGTTGTGGGAACACCATCACTTCAAAGCTTCCCTCTAGGTTACTGTCCTGATTTGGATATATATTGATGCTGTTCCTTTATCTTTTCTGGGTTTATATTTTGGAATTTCTTACCTGTGTGAGAGCACCATATCTGCAATGAGATAAGAACATAAGAATCAGGAGCTTGAGTAAGCCACTTGGTCTTTCGAACCTGCTTTGCCGTTCAACAAGATTGTGGGTGATTTTTTACCTTAACACCTTCCCGCATTATCCCTTATATCTATTACTTCCCTTAGTAGCCAATAATCTACCGGCCTTTGTCTTTAATATACTCAACAACTGAGTACCTACAATTCTATGAAGTAGAGAATTCCAAACATTCACAAACCTTTGGGTGAAAACTTCTCATCTCAGTCCGAAATGGTTGACTCCTTATTCTGATACTGTGACCCTATGGTTTAGATTCCTAAGACAGGGGAGATATTTTTTCAGTATCTACCTTGTCAAGCCCATGAAAAATTTTATAGGTTTCAATTAGATCATCTCTCATTCTTCTAAACTCCAGGGTATATGGGTCTAGTCTACTACAGTTCTTCTAAGAAAAAATGAACCACCAACTTCTTAGGTCATCTGTGAATCTTGCCTATGTTGCCATAGCCTGGAAATGAATAAAACAAGAGACAATGATATCAACTGAACCAAGATGATACTCTGGGTATGGGAAATTCAGATAACAGGACAAATATCACAAAAAATAGATCATCTCCACTTGTATTAATTTAATCCCAACATACAGCTGATTCTCTTGCCCCTACCACTGGCAAAGGCCCTACAGAAGAGGTTAGATCTCCACTGGGCTTATTCCCTATTTATAGGTTCAGGGACAGGAAATTCACGCAATCCAGGAAAATCAATGAATGTCCTGTGGAGTTTCAGCCTCTTCATTTATATTTTTTGTGACATTGATGAAGGGAGGAAAGTTGGCCAGGAAAACTCCTTGTTCTTTTTCAAATGATCTCACACGACATAGAAACATAGAAACTAGAAGCAGGAGTAGGCCATTCGGCCCTTCGAGCCTGCTCTGCCATTCATTATGATTATGGCTGATCATCCAACTCAATAGCTTGCTCCCACTTTCTCCCCATATCCTTTGATCCCTTTCGCCCTAAGAGTTATATCTAACTCCTTCTTGAAAACATACAATGTTTTGGCCTCAACTACTTTCTGTGGTAACGAATTCCACATGCTCACCACTCTCTGTGTGAAGAAATTTCTCCTCATCTCAGTCTTAAATGGTCTACCCTGTATCCTCAGACTGTGACCCCTGGTTCTGGACTCCCTCACTATCAGAAACATCCTTCCTGCATCTACCCTGTCTAGTCCTGTTAGAATTTTATAGGTTTCTATGAGATGCCCCCTCATTCTTCTGAACTCCAGCTAATATAATCCTAATCGACTCAATCTCTCCTCATATGTCAGTCCCGCCATCCCAGGAATCAGTTGGGTAAACCTTCGCTGCACTCCCTCTATAGTAAGTACATCTTTCCTCAGATAAGGAGACCAAAACTGCACACAATATTCCAGGTGTGGTCTCACCAATTGCAGTATAATTGCAGCAAGACATCCCTGTTCCTGTACTCGAATCCGACATACCATTTGCCTTCTTTATCGCTTGCTGACAACTTATGAATGTGGAACTGAGCCACAGACTATGCAACATCTCCTGCAATGCCTATCGCGAGAGGAACCCTGCACTGTTGCAGATCTTGCTGAATTCAACAACAAGGCGCAAAAATGTGTCCAGTTCTGGCTGGGCCATGTATAAACTGTCCGTGGACACGATAAGAAGACTGCCTGCTGCACCTGCATGCTTACCTTCAGCGACTGGTGTACAAGGACACCCAGGTCTCGTTGCACATTCCCCCTCTCTCAATTTATAGCCATTCAGATAATAATCTGTCTTCCTGTTTTTGCCACCAAAGTGGATAATCTCACATTTATCCACATTATACTGCATCTGCCATGCATTTGCCCATTCACTCAGTTTGTCCAAATCACACTGAAGCATCTCTGCATCCTCCTCACAGCTTACCCTCCCACCCAGCTTTGTGTCATCTGCAAATTTGGAGACATTATATTTAGTTCCCTCATCTAAATTATTAATATATATTGTGAATAACTGGGGTCCCAGCACCGATCCCTGCGGTACCCCACTAGTCACTGCCTGCCATTCGGAAAAAGACCCGTTTATTCCTACTCTTTGTTTCCTGTCTGCCAACCAGTTTTCTATCCATCTCAATACAATACCCTCAATCCCATGCACTTTAATTTTACACGCTAATCTCTTATGTGGAACTTTTTCAAAAGCCTTCTGAAAGTCCAAATAAACCACATCCACTGGCTCCCCCTCTTCAACTCTACTAGTTACATCCTCAAAAAATTCCAGTAGATTTGTCAAGCATGATTTCCCTTTCATAAATTCATGCTGACTCTGTCCAATTCTGCCACTGTTTTCCAAGTGCTCAGCTATTAAATCTTTTATAATGGACTCTAGAATTCTCCCCACTACCGACATCAGGCTGACTGGTCTATAATTCCCTGTTTTCTCTCTGCCTCCCTTTTTAAATAGTGGTGTTACATTAGCTACCCTCCAACCTGTAGGAACTGTTCCAGAGTCTATAGAATCTCGGAAGATGACCACCAATGCATCCACTATTTCTAGGGCCACTTCCTTAAGTACTTTGAGATGTAGATTATCAGACATGACAAGTACTGTACTTGGATTCTTTATATATAAATTACATGTAGTGGATACTGTTCTTGCTTGGAAACATGCTGAAGAATGTAAATTCTAATGAATTGCAATGTGCCCTAATTATAATAAGGGACTTACCAGCAGCATTCAAGCATTTGGGCTGGATTTAAATCAGCCCTCTGTGGTGAGCAACATGGCTGCAGGGCCCACTTAATCAGGTAATAGGCCCTGTGTCAGTCCCTCAGCAGTGCAAATCCTCCCTGATTAAGTTGGGGGGGGCGGAAGGAGCTGACATGGAATTCCTGGCTGCCGGCAGTGAGATGTCAATTAGGTTTGCTAATGAGCCAATTGACACCCATTACCCCTGTGGCTCAGTTCATAGCACCCTTGCCTTTGAATCAGAGGGTTGTGGGTTCATGTCCCATTCCTGGAAAACAAGAACTGTGATTGTACTCAAAAAAACGAGTTGCAATCTGTGACTGTTGATAACTGGAAAGAGTATCCTACATGTTATGGTGGGAAAGGTAAACAATTCAATAGCGGCTCAGGGATTAAATGGGGACCGTGCAGCTTTCCTGCACCCTCAGAAGGCTGCCCAGCAAAACCTGAAGGGTTTGCTAATGGCCTCCCAGGAGGGTCCCTCACTATCAGCCACTGTGTGTCCAATTGAGGGACTTGGCATTGGGTGTGTTGGGGTGTTACTGCTGAAAGCCAACCACTGCCCTTGCCTCTGATGTCTCCTGCCGCCCCTCTCCTGTGACCCCTACGCTGCGATGCCCATCCCATCCTCACTCACTATAGCTTGGAGTCCCATAATGATCCTGGGCCTCTGGTGAGTGCATTGCTGCCCCTAGCCACTGCTTCTCCTGAGGCTGGCAGCATGAAAAGCTTCTGGCTTCTGCTTGGCTAGCTTAGGGCTTACGCTGCCAGAGGTCTCAATCATGGGAAAGGCCTGATGGTGGCCATTTAGGCCCCTGGAGGGCATTTGTTTCCATCAGGTCTCCCCCATGGAACTGATGGGGGTTTCCCGCCAGTTGTCTGACATGTGGGCAATGTCGCTATTGGCCAAACAAAGTTCAGTTAGCAATCCTGGGGGTTATCATTGACCAAAAACTGAACTGGACCAGTCATATAAATATTATGACTACAAGAGCAGGTCAGAGGCTGGGGATTCTGCAGTGAATAATTCACCTCCTGACTCCCCAAATGTTTGTCCACCATCGACAAGGCACAAATCAGGAGTGTGATGGAAGACTCCAATTGCCTTGATGTGTGCAGCTCCAACAACACTCAAAAAGCTTGACACCATCCAAGCCAAAGCAGCCTGCTTGATTAATACCCCAACCACCACCCTAAACTTTCACTCCATCTGCCTTTGATGCACAGTGGCAGCAGCGTGTACCATATACAAGATACACTGCCGCAACTCACCAAGGCTCCTTCGACAGCACCTTCCAAGCCCATGACCACCTAGAAGGACAAGGGCAGCAGATGCATTGGAACACCACCTGCAAATTCCACTCCAAACCACCCTGACTTGGAACCATGTTGCCGTTCCTCCACAACTTGGAATCCTGGGTCAAAATCCTGGAACTCTCTTCCTAGCAGTGTTATGGTTGTACCTACACACATGGACTGCAGCGGTTCAAGAAAGTGGGTCACCACCACATTCTCAAGGGCAATTAGGGATAGGGAATAAGTACTGGCTTAGCCAGCAATGCCCACATACCATGAAAGAATAAAAAAAGGAGCTTTCTGTTAGCATTCAGGCAGTTCAGTGCTCAGAGAGCTTTCCCACATACTCTCGCTGGCTGCCCTATGGTAGTAGAAAATCAGCTTCAATGACTTTGGGCATTGATCCCGTCTCATGATTAGACTTTTCCACTATTTTTCCTAAACATTTTCTTGTGCAGTTTCCCGTACCAAATCATAATTAATGATTTTATGGATTTTTGTGGAGGAGGTAGGAAGGTGGGAAACTTCTCAATCTGCCAGACACATCTCCTTTAAAAGGGCTCCTGTCTGCCATACTTTCATTCTGGGGAGAAGGATGTAGTTGGGACCGCTGCCTCTGGAGGAAGGCCCAAAGTGACAATGGGGGTGAGCAGAAGTCCAGGCTGGCAGGCTGGAATGCCCACCTCTGTTTACTGGGACATTGGCCCAATTTTAATGATGAATGTCAGGCTTGCAAATCTCACCTCTTACTGCCTACACACCCACATGCCCCCTATGCCCATGCCACCTCCATGCCTCTCATACCCCATGTGACCTGCATGCCCCCATGCCACTTCCATGCCTCCCATACCCCATGCCACATCCATGGTCCCCATAGACCCAAGCTACCTCCATGCACCTCATTTACCCTCAATAGTCACTCACCCAGTATTCACCATGGGCAGACCTTAGGATAACTTTGAAATGTTCATTAAAAAACCCTCCTTCTAATAGAGTTTTCATATTCAAAGACACATCATACTGAAAATAAAAATCTCATCCATAAAACCCATTCAAAAAAAAGTAAATCCGCTTAAGTGGTCAATTAAAAAAAACAAATACTTATCCACTTACAACATAAAAGACAGATAGTCCTTTAATGACCTCTTAAAACTGCCAATCAAAATGTGAACACAACCCCCTGCTGAGATAAATGGCTCTGGGTATTTTGAAACTCAGCCAAATGTTCATAATAATCCCAGTTATGAAAACAAATGTTAACAGTGGAGTCTATTGAAACTGAAACAGCAGATTGCTTTATTTTTAAGCTACAGCTACTGTTTCAATTTCATCTAAAAACAGGTGCTTAGCTTTTCTTTTAACATTCAACAACAAGTTCATCTTTTTCAAAGATAAAGATTGCTGCACCTTTAAATCATACCCCAAAACATGATAGGAGAGTTTCCCAGTACATTTTTTTTTTACAGTTTTTAAATGCATTATGGCATTTTCTTCATTGGGAAAAGTACTGTATTGTATGTCAATGCTTACACAATGGTGGTCAATGTAAAGGTCAACTTACCCTTGCAGGACAGAGCACTATAATTAATCATTGCAGTAAAAACACAGCTAAACTCCAATACAGCATCTAACTACTGAAACTTATTTTGTTTTTCAAATCCTGTCAATGAAAGAATTCCAGAATCAGGTGACTGTTTTTTTCAGTTCCTCATTTGGAACTGGGGCTCCCTAATGGTTCACGACTCCTCTGAGGGGCCATGAACAACATCTATCAAAATGTGCCCGACCCCATGAAAATCACGGGGCTCACCTCCACAATGGAATTGGCAAGGTTGGGATTGTTGAGTGCAGCCTAATTACACCCGCACCCTTATTCCACAACCAAAAAAATCCCACAGACAGGAATGGGGACGGGAATCCCATAGTCGGACCCCTTCCACCATTTTTAAATCCCCCACCTCTGTCCCGACATGGACAGAGGCATGAAAATCCAGGCCTAAAACACTATAAAACATGGATGCACTTTTGTTGTTTTTATACTTTTTGCGGTAGTGGAAACATACAATCTAAGATTCTTTTATCAGTCCGCTGAGTGGCACATATAACATGCAAGACCATTATAGAGCTGGGGCCCACAAGTCAGCCATTTTGTAATCTGATCACTAACAGCTGAACCTCAGATTCAGTTGATTTTGTGGCTCATTTTCCTCTCCATGCCCATCTAAAACATACTGTTTCTGTAATATGCAGGGCTCCTTGAAGATATGGCACACTGCTGATTAGTGTTACAAATACAGAAAAGTAGTAAAAGCAAAGCCTGCCTGCTTTCTCTCAATGTGACAACTGAATATCCCTACAATAGATTACGGTAAGGCATACACAAAAAAAAATCTGAACACATGCCTGTTTTTCTTCTTCATAGACAGATTTACTGACAATGAAAATGTTAAGTGTTTTACCTTAGATCACAGCCAGGCCTGGGCTAACACATAGATTTTCTTATTAGAAATAAAACAATTGACTAAATAAAGCAATTACATTTGCAAGGTTAGATAACTGTTTGGGGACAAATTAATGCAGAAACCTGAGATACATTGTTCACCATAAGCTAACTGCAGTAGGAAATTAAATAAAGTGCATGAAGTATCTAAATTCTTTTTGTTGTAATTAAAACATTTTTTTCCCTCCTGATATCTCACGTTGTCATGCATTATCACCATGCCAAAGGACTAGCTGACAAAAGAGGTCTCTATCAATGTTAATTTTCAGGCAGCCATGCAAGGATTTCAACAGTAACACTGGGTGACTAACTCACAGCTTCAACATTCCAGATTCAACCAACAGATATAAACAGATAATCTGCTCAAATTTCACATTGCTGCTGGTGGCACCTGTCTGTGAGCAAATTGGCTGCCATGCTTCCTACATTATAATGGTGATTACACTTACAAAGTATTTCATTGGCTATAAAGTGCTTTGGAGCATCCTGAGGTCATGAATGGCATGACAGAAATGGGAGTTCTTTCTTTTCTTTCGCTCCCTCTGGAGAAACAAAGATCTTCACTCTACGACTTGGCGAGCAGCTATTGTGGATTCTCTATTTGGGGAACTGCAGTTATGAACCTACCACTTTGGGGCACAACAACAATAATTTACATTTATATAGTGCATTTCACATAGTGAAACGACCCAAGACACTTAACAAGATTTAAGTTTAGCAAGTTCATATTGGAACTTCTTACTCCATTCACACATAAGAACTACATTTTAACTTCACTAAAAATGAATTTGAAGAAATTTTAATATCTATAGCAATAGAAAAGCATAGGAATAAAATGAGCAGGGCTGAGGCAGAGAATGGGATTGTGCTATCTGCTACAGCTGTCTCCAAAGATTGATTGGAAACAGGCTGGATTTTCACTCCCGAGGTTGGTAGCTCAAGACCCAGCTCCGCTCCTTCACATCCTGGGCCAGCTCATCCCACAGTATTAAGGGTGTGATTTTAAAAAAAATTCATTCGCGGGAAGTGGGCTTCGCTGGCTGGGCCAGCATTTATTGATCATCCAAGTTGCCCTTGAGAAGGTGGTGGTCAGCTGGCCTTCTTGAACTGCTGCTGTCCATGTCATGTAGGTACACCCACAGTGCTGTTCGGGAGGGAGTTCCAGGATTTTGACCCAGTGACAGTGAAGGAATGGCGATATATTTCCAAGTCAGCATGGTGAGTGACTTGGAGGGGAACTTCCAGGTGGTGGTGTTGCCATGCTGACTTTGACCTTCTAGATGGTAGTGGTCGCGGATTTGGAAGATGCTGCCTAAGGAGCCTTGGTGAGTTCCTGAAGTGCAGCTTGTAGATGATACACTACTGCTACTGTGCATTGGTGGTGGACGGAATGAATATTTGTGGATGGGGTGCCAGTCAGGCAGGCTCCTTTGTCCTGGATGGTGACAAGTTTCTTGAGTGCTGTTCGAGCTGCACTCATCCAGTCAAGTGGAGAGTATTCCATCACATTCCTGACCTCTAGATGGTGGACAGGTTCTGGGGAGTCAGTGAGTTACACGCTGCAGGATTCCTAGCCTCTGACCTGCTCTTGAGCCAGAGTATTTATATGGCTATTCCAGTTCAGTTTCTGGTCAATGGTAGCCCCCAGGATGTTGATCGTGGGGGATTCAGTGATGGTAATGCCATTGAATGTCATGCGATGGTTGGATTCTCTCTTGTTGGAGTTGGTCATTGTCTGACACTTGTGTGGCACAAATGTTACTTGCCACTTGTCAGCCCAAGCCTGGATATTGTCCAGGTCTTGCTGCATTTGGACATGGACTGCTTCAGTGTCTGAGGAGTCACGAATGGTGTTGAACATTTTGCAATCATCAATGAACATCCCCACTTCTGACCTTATGTTGGAAGGGAGGTCATTGATGAAGCAGCTGAAGATGGTTGGGCCTAGAACACTAACTTGAGGAACACCTGCAGTGATGTCCTGGTGCTGAGATGACTGACCTCCAACAACCACAACCATCTTCCTTGGTGCTAGGTATGACTCCAACCAGTAGAGGGTTTTCCCCCTGATTCCCATTGACTCGAGTTTTGCTAAGGCTCCTTGATGCCACATTTGGTCAAGTGCTGCCTTGCTGTCAAGGATAGTCACTCTCACCTCACCACGGGAGTTCAGCTCTTTTGTCCATGTTTGAACCAAGGCTGTAATGAGTTCAGGAGCTGAGTGGCCCTGGCGGAACCCAAACTGGGCGTCAGTGAGCAGGTTATTGCTAAGCAAATGCCGCTTGATGGTACTGTTGATGACCCCTTCCATTACTTTACTGATGATCGAGAGTAGACTGATGGGGCGGTAATTGGCCTGGTTGGATTGGTCCTGCTTTTGTGTACAGGACATACCTGGGCAATTTTCCACATAACCGGGTAGATGCCAATGTTGTAGCTGTATTGGAATAGCTTGGCTAGGGGCTCAGCAAGTTCTGGAGCGCAAGTCTTCAGTACTATCGTCAGGGCCTGTAGCCTTTGCTGTACCCAGTGCCTTCAGCTGTTTCTTGATATCATGTGAATCGAATTGGCTGAAGACTGGCATCTGTAATGCTGGGGATCTCCGGAGGAGGCCGAGATGGATCATCCACGCTTCAGCTTTATCTTTTGCACAGATGTGCTGGGCTCCTCCATCATTGAGGATGGGGATATTTGTGGAGCCTCTTCCTCCAATGAGTTGTTTAATTGTCCACCACCATTCACGACTGGATGTGGCAGGACTGCAGAGCTTAGGTTTGATCTGTTGGTTGTGGGATCGCTTAGCCCTGCCTGTCACTTGCTGCTTATGCTGTTTGCCACGCAAGTAGTCCTGTGTTATAGCTTCACGAGGTTGACACCTCATTTTTAGGTTTGCCTGGTACTGCTCCTGACTTGCCCCCCTGCACTCTTCATTGAACCAATGTTGGTCCCCTGGCTTGATGGTAATGATAGAGTGGGGGATATACCCGGCCATGAGGTTACACATTGTGTTCGAGGACAATTCTGCTGCTGCTGATGGCCCACAGCGCCTCATAAATGCCCAGTCTTGAGTTGCTAGATCTGTTCGAAATCTTTTCCATTTAGCTTGGTGGTAATGCCACACAATGCATCCTCAATGTGAAGGCGGAACTTAATCTCCACAATGACTGTGTGGTGATAACTCCTACATATAGTGTCATGGACAGATGCATCTGTGGCAGGCAGGTTGGTGAAGATGAGGTCAAGTATGTTTTTCCCTCTTGTTGGTTCCCTCGCCACCTGCCGCAGACTCAGTCTAGCAGCTATGTCCTTTAGGCCAACTCGGTCAGTAGTGGTGCTACCGAGCCACTCTTGGTGATGGACATTGAAGGCCCCCACCCAGAGTACATTCTCCGCCCTTGCCACCCTCAGTGCTTCCTCCAAGTGGTGTTCAACATGGAGGAGCACTGATTCATCAGCAGAGGGAGGGCAGTACGTGGTAATCAGCAGGAGGTTTCCTATTGAGGACTCCCAGGGCAACTCCCTTACGACTGTATCCCACTGTGCTGCCACCACTGCTGGGCCTGCCCTGCTGGTGGGATAGGACATACCCAGGGATGGTGATGGTGGTGTCTGGGATATTATCTGTAAGGTATGATTCCGTGAGGAAGACTATGCCAGGCTGTTGCTTGACTAGTCTGTGAGACAGCTCTCCCAATTTTGGCGCTAGACCCCAGATATTAGTAAGGAGGACTTTGCAGGGTCAACAGGGCTGAAATTGATGTTGATTGTTGTGGCCCATCTGGTTTCATTCCTTTTTTATGACTTTGTAGCAGTTTGTTACAACTGAGTGGCTTGCTAGGCCATTTCAGAGGGCATTTAAGAGTCAATCACATTGCTGAGCATCTGGAGTCACGTGTAGCCAGACCAGGTAAGGATGACAGATTTCCTCCCCTAAAGGACATTAGTGAACCAGATTAGTTTTTACAATAATTGAAAATGATTCCATGGTCATCATTAGATTTTTATTTCCAGGCTTTTATTGAGTTCAAATTCCACCAACTGCCGTGGCGGGATTCAAACCCGGGTCCCCAGAGAATTATCTCTGGATTGCTAGTCCAGTGACAATACCACTAGGCCCCTTGATGTCTGAGGAGTCAGATCTGATCCACCAACAGAGATACCAGCATTTCAGAGGGATGTTGCACATTTAGAGTCAGTGGTTGTAGAGTCAAAGGGTCTAGGAGGAATTGTCAGAGTCAGAGACGTCTGCACAATCCTTCTAGGAGGAAGGGGGAAATCACGATGATGATCCAGTGGGCAGTACCATGAAGCCTCAGGAGTCACCTTCTGGGGCATAATATTTGCACAATTAGCAACAGATGTATGGATATCTGGTGGAGTTCCCTCAGGCAGTGCGGCTACGAATGGAGGGGTCCATCACCACTATGAGCCACATTGTCCCAGGGGCTCAACTGCATGAGCTCCATCCATAAGAGATTGGCCACTTTCATGGAGAATCACATGAAATAGAACTTAGAGTGGATTCAAGAACCAAGTCTCGACCCGGAAAGGGCGCAAGCCTTCCTCAGTAGCCTGGGTCAGTCTGCTCAGCGTATGAGCGTCGACATACATGAGGAACTGCCGTACCCTTAACAAGATGGTTGCACTGTTAATGCAGAGGATGACTGCTGTGCACCAGCAGATAGCCCCATCAACCCTGCCTGAAGGCCAGCTCAGGGCTGTGTAGGTCATTGAGGAGAGTGAAGGTACCGAGAGTTTCTCAGCACCATCATCTTCTTCCACCTCCCCAGCCCCTCTCCCAGAGTCATTGTCTGCTGCACAGGTGCCAATGACCACAGCTCTACAGGCAGAGACGCAGAGGCTGCAGTCCAAAGGAAATCCCCAATTGGTGCCTGCAGGACGAGGCCAGCCACCATGCTACTCATTACCATATAGAAGTGAGCAGCCTGCATCAACCTCCTTCGAGGCAACAAAGTCAGGGTGCAGGGTGTGGTTGGGAGCAGGTGGCGGAGGTCGTAGGAGTGTGCATGAGTGTAGGGCATGTCTTGCCTAGAGACTAATGGGTTCACAATGGTTACACTTGTGAATGTGAATATTTTCACATTCTAAATATCATGTCTGAGCACTTTTTGAATGTATGTACATACATTCACAGATGGCTCAGTGTACACTACAGGACTCAGAAAGAATGTTAACACTACGAAGGGCATTCTCAACAGTGATAATGAAGGTGGCATGCTGAGGTCCATCTCACATTGAAGTCATCAGGAACAAGGGTGTGACCATATTGTGAGGCATTGGAGGGGTTCTTCCTTCTCTGGTCTAAAACATAAGAATCCAGTGTTCAAAGGCTCAAGCATTGAGATGCTCCTTGCATCTTTCATTGTCCATTCATACTTGATTTTAAGGGAGGCTCAATGATCAGACTTCACGAACAGATGCGTCTCAAGCATGAGTGCTGGTTGCAAGACACTCTCCCACAAGGCAGCTTTGAGCATTGGCCTAGATTTAAGCATTGCATGTTGAGAAGCCATGTATGCTCCAGGGAATATTGCTCCTGCTTTCCCCACTATGTTAGCAGCATTTGCATTCCAGGTGGCAGAGGATGTGCTTTGTGAGGGAAGCTGAGGCTTATGGAACCCTGGAAGGTTTCACATGGTACCCACTGCAGAAACTGGGCCATTGGCCGGAATGGATGGTGCACAAGTTTATTCAAAGAGCTGTTGTTGCACAGTTGTGGACTTATCCAGAGTTATACGCCTTATCTGCATGTATGTTGGCGAATACAATCACATCATCTTTTGGGTGTGAAGTCATAAGTCACAATGGAACTTTCAGCATTATGGACATGGCTTGATTATGGACAAAGTGGCAGTTTTGGCACCTCATTTACAGGCACTGGCATTTGTGTGAGGGGGCCAGGGTGTGAAGGACTTATTAGCATGTGTGTTTATGACATGCTGAGGCCCAGGGTTGTGAAAATGGGAGTTGCAGCTATTTTAATGTGACTGGGTCAAAATCATTGATGCTTATCCTCTCCCTTGTCAGTGACAGACATTCTCCTGAGTAACTGTGGCGTCAGTGTAAAAGGTTCTTTATTTGGAATTTACTCACCAGGGATTGGCTGATAGTAAGCGTGAAATCAGAGGACTCTATGTGAATCTATTTTGCACAAGGACGTGTCTGGCAATGAGTCCCTCCTGCACAGTCAGTCCTGGCTACATGGCCATGCCTTCTCGTTGCTCTGCCATTGGAAGCCTCCTTATCCTCCTCTGTTTCAGAATTGTCAAAATAGACAGGGGCTTCCCCCTTGTCCTCCACATCTTCCTAATCATCCTTCTCCTCAGAGGTTGGAGCTCTGCCCATGGCATCGTCATCTTTCAGTTGTAGGCCCCTCCACTGCACGATGATGTCCAGCACGAAACACACCACCACTATTCTTGATACGTTCTGCTGGGGCATACTGCAGGGCTCCACCTGAGCGATAGAGGCATCTGAAGCGCGTTTTAAAATGCCAATGGCCTGCTTGATCGTACTCCTAGTGATAACACGGCTGCTGTTGTATTTGTGCTCTGCCTCAGTTGGTGAGCTCTTAAAGGGGGTCATTAGCCAAGTTCTTAATGGATCTGTGAAGGTGGCTGAAAATGCTGTTGGAGTTGGGAACTCCTCAGAATGAAGAAGTCATGGCAGCAACCAGGGAACCTTGCACATACTTAAAGGAAAACCTTGCTGTGGTCACATACTACTTGGACATTGATTGAGTGGAAGGACTTTCAGTCAACCAAGGCATCACGTGTTGAGTTGGAGCCTTTATGGTGACATGGGTGCAATCAATAACACCCTACAACTGAGGGAAGCCTATTGATCGGGTAAAAGCTATAACTCTCTGCGTCTCAGATGCCAAATCTACAAGGAAATTAATGTGCTCTCCCACATGAGCAAGCAGGACATTAGTTA
Organism: Cetorhinus maximus; assembly: GCF_964194155.1. Taxonomy (NCBI): domain Eukaryota; kingdom Metazoa; phylum Chordata; class Chondrichthyes; order Lamniformes; family Cetorhinidae; genus Cetorhinus; species Cetorhinus maximus. The sequence continues at coordinate 118,098,656 of NC_135888.1, read as the reverse complement.
CTGCCTTAACACAGCTGTCTGCTGCTGACTGTCCTACGAGAAAGGAGGCACAACTAAACCTCGTTCTTGGGAATGAAGTGAGCAACGTTAATCAAGCATTTGTAGGAGAACATTTAGGGGACAGTGATCATTGTATCATAAGGTTTAGACAGGCTATGGACGAGGGGAAAGAACAATCCGGAGTAAAAATAATTAACTGGGGAAAAGCTAACATCAATGGTGTAAGAACAGATCTGGGCTGAATAAACTGGAGTCAAAAGTTGACAGGAAAAACGATAGCTGAACAATGGGCTACCTTCAAAGAAGAGATAGTTCAGGCACAGTCAAGGTATATTCCCACTAAAGGGAAAGGCAGGGCAAACAAATCCAGAACTCCCTGGATGACAAAAAAGATATAAATTAAGATAAGGAAGAAGAAGTATGCTTATGACAGATGTCAGGTAGAAAACACAGTTGAGAACCAGGCTGAACATAGAAGGTTCAGAGGGAAGGTGAAAAGCAAATAAGAGAAGCAAAGAGGAATAATGAAAAGAGATGGCAGCTAACGTAAAAGGGAATCCCAAAGGCATATGAATAGCAAAAGGATAGTAAAAGGAGGTGTAGGGCCCATTAGGGGTAGAGGGCATAGCTGAGGTATTAAGTAAATACTTTGCATCCATTTTTTACCAAGGAAGAAGGTGCTACCAAGGCTATGGTGAAAGAGGAGGCAGTTCAGATATTAGAAAGGTTTAAAATTGATAAAGAGGAGGTATTGGATAGGCTATCTGTACTTAAACTTGATAAGCCACCAGGACTGAATGAAATGCATCCAAGGATACTGAGAGAAATGAGTGGAACTGGCCATGATTTTTCAGTCTTCCTTAGACTTTGGTGGTGCCACAAGACTGGAAAATTGCAAATGTTACACTCTTGTTCAAAAAAGGTGTAAAGGAATGCCCAGTACTTACAGGCCAGTAAATATAGCTTTGTCTAGAAACAATAATTTGGGACAAAATTAATAATCACATGGATAAATGTGGGTTAGTTAAGGAAATCCAGCATATATTTCTTAAGGGAAAATCATGTTTAACTAACTTACTGGAGTTTTGTGAAGGGGTGACAGCGAAGGTTGATGAGGGCAATGTAGTTGATGTGATGTACATGGACTTACAAAAGGCATTTGGTATAGTGCTGCACAACAGACTTGTGAGGAAAGTTATAGTTCATGGAATAAAAGAGAAAGTAGCAACATTGAGACAAAATTGGTTGAGTGACAGGAAACAGCAAGTAGTAGTTAAAGGATGTTCTTCGGCCTGGAGGAATTTTTGTAATGGAGTTCCCCAGGGGTCAGTGTTGGGGCCCTCACTTTTCCTGGTATATATTAATGACCTAAACCTTGGTGTGCAGGGCACAATTTCAAAATTTGCAGATGATATGAAACTTGGAAGCATTGAGAACTGTGAGGAGGATAGTGTAGAACTTCAAAAGGACGTAAACAATTTGGTGGAATGGGCAGACAAGTGGTAGATGAACTTCAATGCGGAGAAATGTGAAATGATTCATTTTGGTAAGGAGAACATGGAGAGACAACATAAAATAAATGATATAACTCTAAAGCGGGTGCTTGCAAGTACTGGTTAACAGTAATTGTAATTAATTGTAATTGGGAAGTATAACTATATATCTCTTCCTAAAGAATTCTCCCAGCACGCACACATACGCACAAACAAAGGACAATCAGATAGAGTTTCTCTGCATTGGAGGATGGGCGTTATATATAAAAAGGATAAAGTCCGCAGGGTCTCGGTGCTGTTGACCTGAAGTTCTCTTGTGTGCAGACAGGCTGCTGGTCTTGGTGGATGCCTGGAAGTTCTCACCACTGGTCTCAGCTTTGCAGGTCCAAATGCAGACTGGTTATACTCAGATGAGGGTTCTCTCACTATAGGTTGATAGCCACACACAATTTTAGGCAAAGTAAAGAGAGGGAGCCAGTTAAGGTAGCCATCCTTCCTTAGCTTGTTCCCTTTGTCTCTCTATTGTCTCAACCAGTCTCTTTCTTCTCAGACTTGATTAGATTCTTCTTTACTTTAGTTCTTAGGTTTTTTTTTAAATTACCCTATCTTTACCTTATTTACTTACACCTTTTTACAACATTCATATATCTGCCTTTGAACTAAATCAACTTAATTCAAAACTATTCCTGTTATTGCTCTATGCAAAACTCTGATTGAATTTTCATTCATTAACATATCAAAACCACTACTTACTGTTGCCTTTAGACTCTTGCAGACACTCTGCCTCTTATTCTAATTACTATATTTACAACCCTCAACAGCCTGTCTTCCAGTACATAAGAAAAATGACAGGGTTATTAACAGAAGAAAAATATTAAAATTTCTTGTTTTCTTGATAGCTCCCCCTTTTTTTTAGAAAATAATCCAAAATTTAATAATTCAATATTCAATAATTTAAAAAGACGGTTACATTTTCTTAACCTCTTTCCTATTAATTACTACTTACCTCTATATACTATTACATTATAAGATGCATGCAGTAACATGATAATAAACCCAAGGTTTTGGTAAAAAATAGAGTCCCTTTCAGCCCTTTTTCCCAGGTTTCACAAGTCCAATCTTCCTTGTACCTTAAATTCTTACAGCTTGATTATGCATCTGCAATTAAGTGAAAACAATTGTTTCTGATGAATTGTTGGCAACAAAAATTTCAAAATGTTGCAATGCCACTACCAAACTCAGTGTTTCCTTCTCAACGTTGGAGTATTTTTGTTGATGAATATTTAACTTCTTTGAAAAATATCCAACAGCCTTTTCAATACCTGCGTCATCTTCCTGCAATAATACAGCATTAATACCCACATCACTTGCATCAATAGCCAATTTAAACTGCTTCGCATAATTCGGTGTCATTAAAACTGGTGCTGTTGTCAACACGGTTTTCAGATTTTTGAATGCATTTTGCCACTCTGATGTCCAGTTGAACTTCTTGTTCTTTTTTAAGAGTTCAGTTAATGGAGCAACCACACTGCTAAAATTTGGCACAAACTTCCTGTAAAAAACCACTCATGCCCAGAAATCATGAAACTTCCCTTTCGTTGAAGGCAATGGGAACTCGTTAATCACCTTTAATTTTACATCTTGTGGAGCCATCCAACCATGTTCAACAGTATGGCCTAAATATTTGACCTGTGCTTTCACAAATTCACTCTTAGCCAAGTTTACCACCAAATTAGCTTCTTGTAGATGATTGAATAGTTCTCCCAGACGCTGTAAGTGCTCCTCCCGTGTTTGACTGACTACAACCAAATCATCAATGTACACAGCACAGTGACTTAATCCAGCAATAACCTTATTCGCTAGTCACTGGAAGGTTGTTGGTGCATTTTCCATACTAAATGGCATGGCTTTGAACTGATAGAGCCTATCTGAGAGGTACTTGCCAATATCCTTTCAGCAAGTCGATCTTTGTAGTGAACTTTAATTGTCCCATTTTCTCAATGCAGTCTTCCAAATGTGGAATAGGATATGAATCTGCTTTTGTCACTGCATTCACTTTTCAATAATCCACACACAGTCTTTGTGTTCCATCCGGCTTTGGTACCATCACAATAGGTGAACTCCAATTGCTGCAACTCAACTTAATAATATCATTCTTGAGCATAAATTTATTTCTTTTTGCACTTGTGATAATTTTACTGGATTCAACCTGTTAGGATGTTGCTTGATTGGAACAGAATTCCCCACATCTACATCATGTACCTTTGTTTTTCCAAATTTATCCACACAGATAGTTTTATGTGGCTGAAATCTCTCTCTCAAGTCACTTCAATTCTTATTTGGAAGGTAACTCAGTACTTCATTCAAATTTTTAAGCACTTCCTCATTGTCCAATTGAATTCGAGGAAAATCAATTTCAGGATCTTCCATCCCAACTTCTTTTTCCTGCTTCATCACTGTTAATACTTCTTTTTGGTTATCCTCCCTATCAAAGTACTTTTTGAGCAAATTGATATGACAAACCCTCTGCTTTTTTCTTCTATCTGGAGTTCTTACTAAATTATTCACTTCACTTTTCTTTTCAATTTGGTAAGGCCCACTAAATCTGGCTTTTAACATTTCACCTGATACAAACTAACACTTTTTCCCCAGCTGCAAAGCTACAAGTCTTTGCCTTTCTATCTGCTTCTGTCTTCATCACATGCTGTGATGTTTTTAAATGCTCATTAGCTAATTCACGTGCTCTGTTCAATCTTTCCCTGAACTTTGATACATAGTTCAAGAGTGTGGTTTCTGAATACTTACTCACTAACTTCTCCTGAATTAGTTTGAGCAGTCCTCTCACTTCATGACCATATACTAATTCAAAAGGACTAAGATTTGTTGAGTCATTTGGTGCATCTCTAATAGCAAATAATAAGAATGGAATTCCTCTGTCCAGTCTCATGGGTAATCTGATTATGCGTCCTCATCATAGTCTTTAGAGTTTGATGCCATCTCTCTAACGCCCCTTGTGATTCAAGTTGATAATCTGACGATTTAAACTGCTTTATCCCTAAACTGTTCATGACTTCCATAAATAACTGTGACATGAAATTTGAACTTTGATCGGACTGTATATTTCTTTTGGCAAACCATGTCTGGTAAAGCATTTGGTCAATTCTTCTATAATCCTTTTTGCTGTGATATTTCTCAATGGTATTGCTTCTGGGAATCTAGTGGATACATCTATGATTGTCAGAAAGTACTGATTTTCACTTTTTGTCTCAGGGAGAGGTCCTACACACTCAATCAAGACCCTAGTAAAAAGTTCCTCAAATGCTGGAATGGGAATTAAAGGTGCAGGTTCTATTACTGCTTGGGGTTTTCCTATCACTTGACATGTGTGACATGTTCGACAGAACCTGACTACATCTTTAAGTCCAGGCCAGTAAAACTGTTTCTGTATTTTAGCCTGGGTTTTCTTAATTGCTAAATGCATTCCCCACCCCTTCTCCGCCCCACTTCCCCCCCAACCTTCCCCCCCACCACCCCCCAACCTTTACTGGAACGTCATGAGCTACTCTCAGAATTTCCTTCCTATATCCAGATGGGATTACTACCACTTCTCATCTGCCGGAATATGAAAAGGTCTCTACTTCCTCATTAATAATAACATTCCGGAATACACTTTGCCTCTGTTTCTGAGTAAGCTGTTTGGTATAACTGCTTCATTTTCAGATCTTTTTGCTGCAACTCTATCAATTTCCTTGAGCTAAATGCTTCAGCTTCATCCTCCTCCATTCTCTCTTCTTGAACAACATTATCAAAGATAGTATCAGCTAATTGCACTTCAGTCTCTTTGCCCAGTCTTCCAGACCCCTCATCCTCCTGTCTCAACTTATGAGTCTGTGACTGTGTTACTACACAGTCTGGAAACAAACCAGGGTGTTCTTCCTGCAACACTTCTGTGGATTGTTTTTCCACAGGCTGTTCAACTACAGTGGGCATCACCAACATCTGTGACCCAGCTATATCATTTCCTAAAATAAATTGAACCCCTGAAATAGGCAATTTCCCCACTACTCATACAATCACCACCTGTTTTCAAGCTGCTTTTCAAATTCACCTTACATAATGAAATACTTCTTGTTTCTCCATGAATTCCCCTTGTTAATACCTTTTCCTGCAAAATTCCCTCTGGACAATAAATATTATTATCCCATAACATTAAGGATTGACTGGCTCCTGTATCCCTAAAAATTTGTATATCTTTGCCAACTCCACCCTGTACGCATGAAAATACTTTTCTCTCACAGATGAAATATTTAAGCATGTCTGCAACCTGTCTTTCAACATTCCTTTGAATAGGTTGTGAACCCATTTTCACATCTTCGGTTAATACTTGTGCTTGTTTTTCTATTTGAACACATCTTACTGGGTTGTCTTGTTCTAAAGCCTGACTTTTCAATACCTTTTGTAGTCCCTACTAAACCAAACGTTTTCCCATGTAACCCCCAGCATATTGACTTTGTATGGCCAATCTTACAATCTTATTACAATGAAAACATTTAACCTTTCTTACATCTCTTCCACTCTCAGCACCTTTCTTCCCAGTCTGAGATGAAACCTCCTTAGAATCTACAGCTGTTCCTTCTCTTCCTTGACTACCTACCTTCATCTCACCTTCCCATTTTCTATCTTTCTCAGATTTAAAAGGGTGTCGGAAAAAAGATTTTGATTTATGGACCAGCTCATAACCATCTGCTATCTCTGCTGTCAGCCTAGCAGTTTTAACCCTTTGTTCCTCCACATGGGTTGTTACTACTGAAGGAGGTGAATCTTTAATTTCTTCAAAATGAATTACTTCTCTAAGGGCTTCATAGGTTCCCTCTATTTTTAATGCCCTTATCCAACTGTCAAAATTATTTTGTTTGACTCTTTCAAACTCAATATAAGTCTGTCCAGGCTGTTTTCTCACATTTCGAAATTTCCGTCTATATGCCTCTAGAACCAACTAAAAGGCACTTAAAATAGCCTTCTTCACTGCATCACATTCTGCAGATATTTCTTCTGACAGTGATGCATATACCTCATTAGCTCTACCTACCAACCTGGACAGTAATAGCAATGCCCAAATTTCTTTTGACCATTTCTTCTGTTTAGCTATCTTCTCAAATGAGATAAAGAATGCTTTGACATCTCTTTCTTCAAACTTTGGAAGAGCTTGTACAAATTTAAACATCTCCCCACTGGGAAACTATCGGAAAATAAGTCCTTCCTCACCTTCTTGTGTCTCTTATTTTAACTGCCAGCTTTTTAAGCAGGAACTCTCTGTCTCTCTTTTTCTCTTTCCTCCTTTTCTAACCTTGCCATTTTTAATTACCTTCCTTGTCTTCTTTCTTCGCGTACTCTTTGTCTTTTCTCTCTCCTGTCTTTCTGCCAGATCCCTTTGGAATGCCCTTTCTCTTTTCTATTCCTTTTCCTCTGCCTCTAGCCTTTTCAATTCCAATTCTCTCTTTTCCCTTTTCTTTTTCTTTGCTTTCAATTCAAGTTTCTTCAATTCCCTTGCTTGTTCAAGTTCAAGCTTCTTCATTTGTAACTGAAGTCTCACTACCTCCAGCTGTGACTCACTAGTTTCAGGTAACCCTTCCAATTTCAAATGCTGTGCTATTAGTGCAATTATGTCTGCTTTCTATGCCCCTATCGTTAACCTGAACTGCAACTTATCCACCAATTCTATTAACTTAGCTTTAGTTTTTTTTTAAAACCATCCAAGGTTATATCATCTACTTCCAGACAAGCCTTAGTAACTGCCAAAGCCATTTTGCAGTCTCTCACTGTAAAATCTCACAATACCACTCCTGGTTCAGTATACTCCTATTCCTAATTGCCTTTAAATTCACCAATTCCAAGCCAATCAAGGAATTATTCTTTTAATATGCTGTAAAGAGCCCCCAGTTTTGTTATGGTACGGCTGATGGTAAATGCCGAGCTGCCCATATTCCAAAGGGAAACTTGAAACTGCTGCCAAAATGGTTTTGGAATTTGTATGGTATAAGGAGAGGTTCTGAAGTCAGGAAATTATGTCCCTGACTACTTGTGATGATTTTATAGTGGAGTAAACTTTTCTTAAAAGAAAATAAAGTAAACAAAACAATTAAACTTAAACACAGAAATGGCTTCACACAGTAAACATGACTTTAAAACAGTTCCAAAGGATCTTAACTTAACTACCCTCAGAGCTAACTGTCGCCTTTTCTATTTAGCAACTATCTTATAGATTTCAAAATCTATAGAATTCCAGTAATTTTTACCACACAGTGCTTTTTTATCTTGAGGTGTCCTCTGAGACTGACAGCATCTGGTTCTCCCGGTTGGCCTTGTTCACACAATCTTCTGGGAATTCTGATCAGCTATCACTTCTTACTGTTGGCTTTAGACTCTTGCAGTCACTCTGGCTCTTACTCTAATTACCATATTTACAACCCCCAACAGCCTGTCTTCCAGTACATAAGAAATAAGACAGGGTTATTAATAGAAGAAAAATATTACAGTTTCTTGTTTTCTTGACACTGGGCATTGGGGTGGACAGAAAATGGTTCTAGTTTTTATTGGGTCATATGACATACATCAGTGACCACTTCACAGCTTAACCTCAATTACCTTTGGTACTGGTTCTCCAACATATTGAGGTATGGGTTCCAAGGTCAGAACACCCGTCCACATGGTGGTACCTGGTTGTCCTGCCTCTCTTCCTCCTCCTTCCTGGTGTGTGTGGCGCTGCTTCTTATTCCTGACCTTGCCCCGTCTGGCCTCTGGCTGTTCCCGGTGATTGGCTTCTATAGCCTCTCTGTTCGAGGGTGCCAAGCCCATCTTGCATCTTCCTTCGCTCAAAGCACAACGTATTTTTCTTTGAGCACAAAGTTCTTCCTGGCACCTGGGTGCATGAGTCATTAGGGACAAAAAACGCCCTGCAAATCCAGCAGCCACACCCTCCTACCCCCTTGGGTTAAAGCCTAACTGTTGGAATTGAGTTTTTGCCAATTCCTGGGCAGTTAGTACAAATTTAAAGCAAATCCCATAGGGGCCCCTGTACCGCTCCAAACCTGGTTATCCAAACAAATCTACAAAGTTGAGAACTGGTCTTACTGGGTCTAATATGCACATGTTGCATTTCACACAGCTTTGACACCAATATCACGCATTAGTGGAGGTTGCCGCTGATTTAAATGCACAACTGTCTCTGTGAAATGTGCATGTGCAAATCCCAACCTGGGTCCATTCCTGTCCTTGCGAAAATGGTAGGTGCCCTGTTGGGGGCGGGACTTCTGATTTTTGACTCGTCCTCCATTTTCGCAACAACAGAGAGGGTCTTCATCATTTTGAAAAACTAGGAATCTATCTGAAGATGAGAGACACTAGTCCCATGTCATTTCAAGTCTGCTGTTTGGCCATGTTAGTCTTCTTAAAGGCATTTACCTTTTTTGACATTTTACCAAAGTGTGTCTTTTTTGTTTTCAAATATTTGGCTGTCTTTTCTCACCTGATTTCACCTACATTTAAAATCAGCAGAGGTGTGGTTTAGGGGAAAGAAAATGCAAAGTCCTTCTCCTCACTACCTACCTTGTGTTAAATTTAGCTTCAGTGCAGAACTGCTTATTTCCTGGATTCTTCATTCAGGTTACCATGAGGTGCAGCTTCATGCCAAACATTGGGCTGCCTTTTTTATGCTAAAATGTTCCACACATTTTGTGCATAGCAGCAATTGCGACTGCAGTGTTTAGACCACTTAAGTCAATTACTGGAAATAATCACCATGCAAAAGGAAAATAAAAGTGAAATAATAATGCTCTTAATATATTTTCATGCTTCCTCTCACTGACCAACTAATGGGAGTGCTATGGGTGACAATGCCATTTGTACCATAAGTAGAATTAGTAATGGGACAATGAGCAATAAAGTTTACAAACATCTTTACACGAATTAGCAGGCACTAACAATGACAGAGTGAGAAGGAGTCACTAGCCCCAAAATATTCATAATAGAAAAAATGAAATGAACCCATAAGATGTTTGCAAATCACGTCTCCAAATGGCTTAGTTGACAAATCTGCTGCCTGGTAAAGAATTGAGCCATTCAACAAAAGAAACAACAATTTGCATTCATATATTGATCTGGTAACCAGCACAAGGCCTTTCACAAAGCATCATAGGACACAAAGCACAATAGTACACAAAGCAGTCACATAAAGAATAGGTGGCTGAAAACATTGCTGAAAAGGATTTCAGTGGTTTTTGAAGATGAGAAGAAAGATAGCAGGCAGAAGGGGTGTGAGTGAATGTTGCAGGGAGAAGAGCTGAGATGGTTGAAGGTTTTATCATCATTGGGTGAGCTGGGTTGAAAGGCCACCCATAAGGATCAGGCAAATGAAGGTTTTGGGCTGGGATGTGAATCTTTAGGAAGTTGCAAAAAGATGGGATTTGTAAATGAGGGCAGCGATTTTGGGCCAATTTTTGTTCCTGACTCTGGGTGGAATGGGGCAGTAACAAATGGAAATTTGAAGCATACTTACTGCCCTATTCGTGCAGACATGCAGCCCACACCTATCAAGGTGGGGCCCTTGAAATACGTAGCTCAGGTGCCTGCTGTAAACAGATGGGCATCTCGTTAGCCCATGAAAATTGGAATCCTATGACATCATAGGCAACAAGGGGTCTAACAGACAGCCATTAAAGGGATCGTTATAGACTGCTCAGAAACAGGTAAGTTTAAATTTCTTTTGACCTCTTTGCACCATCCCGCCCCCCCCCGCCCCCCGCCAATCCCCCCCATCCCCCCCCACCCCAACCCCTTAGGATAATGGGGCGGGAGGGTGGGCAAGGAATTGCTGGACAATAATGGTGATCAGTCTAGAGATTTTCCAGTTGAATGGTGGCAGGTTGGCACAAAAGTTGCATTCATAGTACCCGCCAACCCTAAATTAATTGAAAGAAAGACTTGCATTTCTATAGCGTCTTTCACAACCATCAGACGTATCAAAACATTTTATAGCCAACAAAGTACTTTTGAAGTGTAGTCTTTGTGGTTATATATGAAACTCAGCAGCCAATTTGTGAACAGCAAGCTCCTACAAACAGCAATGTTATAATAACCAAATACTCCGTCTTTGTGATGTTAATTGAGGAAAAAATTTTGTTAGGATAACTTCCCTACTCTTTTTCAAATTAGTACCACAGGATCTTTTATGTCCAGCTGATAGGGCGTTCAGGGTCTCCCTTTAACATCTCATCTGAAAGACAGCCCCTCTGACAGTGCAGCACTCCTGTATTGCATTTGAGTTTCAGCTTTGATTTTTGTGCTCAAGTTCTGGAGTGGAGCTTGAACCCGCAACCCATGTGACTCAGAGGTGATAGTTTTACTAACTGAGCCATGCCTGACAGTCTTACTGGCCCCATTGGTGAGGTCAGTGTTTGACAGCACCGGCGAATATGATCTTGGCATAACTGCAGCCCATGGATTTTTAGTGGCTCACTCTCTGGGTCCAAACTCAAAGAATGATACGTGAACGAGCAAATGGATGGTGACAAGTTTCCGAGGAACCATATTCCAACTTAAAATCCTGCCTTTAAGCAAGAACATGCAAAAAATAATATCAGACAGCACTTACAGAAAAAGCAGCAAGCTATTTTAGCACATTTGCTTAATTGTGAAAAGAGTTTTCAGCTTTTGGTGCCTGTGACCATGAACCAGATTATTTAATCTGTAATTCTGTTATTTTTCTTTAAAATGATGGATCCTCTTTCTCTCCAGCCACTCCCTCCCCCTCCCCAATAAAATGATTGTACAAATCAGGAAAATGCTGAGATTCTGTAGAACTTCTTTATCATGGGCCAAAGCCTGTGCTGCAGACTGTCAGATTGACAATTAATTCACGTTTGAGTTTTTTTGTTATCAAAGGAATATATGGTTATGAAATCTGGGTACTGGGGCAAGGGATTGGACTGATTTGTTCTGAAGTCAACCTTCCAGACAAGCTACTATTTTAACTTTTGTTTTATTACTTTCATGACCTAATCACACTGCTGGTAGATTGTTCTTGCATGACCTGACAGGATTAATAAATTGCTGTGCAGTGCTATAGCTCACATGAGGTGAAGAATATCTTGGTATGTGCATGGAAGTGGAGAAAAGTGATTGATGTTGTCAAAGTGAAGACTCAGGTATAGAATATAAGAGTCAGAAGCATCATATATCCACTTAGTGTCAGGACATAGTTAATCTGTGATTATCATTTGTGAATATCTTTTAAATGACCAAATACTGAGAGGTCATTCCATTTTGTGGAGAAAAACCTCTGCTGATTGTTCTCCTTAAAATATTGTTGCTAGCATGCAAAATTTGGGATTCGCAGTGCTAAAAATAAATCTGTGAGAGACAATAGTTGCTCCATAGCACCAAACGTAGTTGCCTGGTTGACACTTAGCTAGTGCAAAGTGCTAATTCTAGGTTAGTCAATGGAAGAGCTTCTTTGCTACCCGTCTGTAAATTATCTCATCAAATCAGCCCCTCCCAGGAGAAGAAAGCTAAATGGGTGGCTACAATTTTGTTCACATCATATACATAACTCTTATGCTTCCTTTCTACTTTAATGAAGTTCATTGCCAGTTCCACTGATGGAAGCAGTTACAATGGGTATTCGTAATGCTAATTTGTGTTTGGGGATATGTAATGCAACTATTTAAGGAAACATTTAGGCAATCTAAAATAAAGGAGGAGGTTGGATTTGAACTCAGGCCATCATTTGTACATCCCTGGAGAGTTAAGATATTGTAGTTAATTAGCAGTTAAGGGAACATTTCAAGATAAGACTTTGCAATAGCCTTATCTTTAAGTATTTATAAATGTGATATTCCCTACCCGTAGTTTAGAAATGCCTCACCATGCAGTGCCTAAGCAAACAAGCTCCATTTTTGTATCCTGTCTGAGAGAGGCTATCATTTTGTGTGCAGATTTACCTTTCAGAATCCCCTCAAATAACTACATAAACCTGGAACTGTTAGGAGTCTAGGTATATTTTGAGGCCGGAGCATTTGAAACAAAACAGAATTGGTAACCTAAATACATGTTAAGATTGAAGGAAAATCTAAACCTATAAACAATATTTCTGAAAAAAGAATCCAAGTTAGAAACCACTGGCAGGAAATGGGGTTGTATAGGTTCATTGCAGGGCCTAACCTCAGATTAGGAAATGGCAAGAGAGGGCTCCCCAAAGGCTTCCTGTATTGGGCCAGTAAGTTATAGATACAAACACTTAATACCTTGTCCATAGTGATCTCAGCTATAGCAATCATAGAGTCAAGTTTAGCCTCAGTGTCCCTAGACTGAATGGGGAGGAAATTGGTAGGGTTGCTGTTTTCAATCATTGGCCAGAAACCCCAACTCTAAGTAGTTTTGGGAAAGAAACATATTTATTTATTTTTAAAATTCATTCATGGGATGTGGGCTTTGCTGGTTAGGCTAACATTTATTGCCCATCCCTAATTGCCCTTGAGAAGGTGGTGGTGAGCTGTCTTCTTCAGCTGCTGCATTTGGTGTAGGCACACCCACAGTGCTCTTAGGAAGGGAGTTCCAGGATTTTGACCCAGCGACAATGAAGGAACGGCGATATATTTCCAAGTCAGGATGATGAGTGACTTGGAGGGGAACTTCCATGTGGTGGTGTTCTCATCTCCCTGCTGCCCTTGTTCTTCTAGATAGTAGTCATTGTGAGTTTGGAAGGTGCTGTTGAAGGAGCCTTGGTGAATTCCTGCAGTGCATCTTGTAGATGGTACACACTGCTGCTACTGTGTGTCAGTGATGGATGGAGTGAATGTTTGTGGATGCGGTGCCAATCATGTGGGCTGCTTTGTCCTGGACAGTGTCAAGCTTCTTGAGCGTTGTTGGAGCTGCACTCATCTAGGCAATTAGGGAGTATTCCATCACACTCCTGACTTGTGCCTTGTAGGTGGTGGACAGGCTTTGGGGAGTCAGGAGGTGAGTTACTCGTTGCACGATTCCTAGCCTATGACCTGCTCTTGTAGCCACAGTATTTATATGGCAATATGCAATCCTAGGTTTAATAAGTAAGGACACAGAGCACAAAACCAAAGGTGTAATAATAAATTTAAAAAAAGGTTAGTCCACAATTAGAAATTTACATCCCCTATGGGTACCCTACATTGATGAGGTAGTCAAGAACAGTGTACGGGTACAGAAGGGAAAGGCTTAAGTTATGAGGAGAGACTGGAGAAACAGGAGCTATTTTTGCTAAGAGAGAAGCTTGAGAGGCAATTTGATAGAGGTATTCAAAATTCTGTGGGATTTTGAAAGTGTAAATTTGAAAAATGATTTCCACTGTTTGATAGATTGGTAACTAGAGATTACAAATTTAAGATCAGCAGAAGAATAGAAGGGGAGGTTAAAAGATTTTTGTTTATATATTGTGGCCAGTTGGACCATTTGATGTTCTGCCAAAAATAGTGGTGGAAGCTAATCAATAATTGTTTTTAAAAGGGAAATGGATAATTTGATTTATATTTCATTAATTCCTGGGATGTGGGCATCACTGGCAAGGCTGCACTTATTGCCTATCCCTAATTGCCCTTGAGACGATGGTAGTGAGTCACCTCCATTAACCACAGCAGTCTGTGTGGTATGTGTTGTATATTTTAAATATTTGATTTTCCTCAGAGCAATTCAGAGATGACATTGTTTCTAAGTGTGCAGGAACTTTATTTACAGAGTTTTGTATAATGCTTTAAAATACCTACATCATCCTTCCAGCTCAGCTTCTAGTAGTTTCTTTATGTCTGTTTACTTTGCTATGAGTCAACACTGAGGCTTGACCAATCAAGAACAGTGAGCATAGATCAGTTACCAAACTCACATAATCAAACACAGGACAATTGAACCATTGAACGCTATGGTGCAGATACTCTCACAGTGCTGTTTGGGAGGGAGTTCCAGGATTTTGACCCAGCAATGATGAAGACATGGTAATATAATTCAAGGAAGGATGGTATGTGACTTGGAGGGAAACTTGCAGGTGGTGGTATTCCCATGTGCTTGCTGCCTTTGTCCTAGTTAGTAGAGGTCATGGGTTTGGAAGATGCTGTCAAAAAATCCTTGGCGAATTGCTGCAGTGCATCTTGCAGATTGGACAGGTGCACCCGTGGTGGAGGAAATGGATCTTTAGGGTGGTGAGTTTGGTGCCAATCAAGTGAGCTGCTTTATCTTGGACAGTGTTGAGCTTCTTGACTGTTGGAGCTTCATTCATCCAGGCAAGTGGGACATATGCCATCATACTCCTGACTTGTGCCTTGTAGGGGGGAGGCACTCTCTGGAAGAATATCCAGCCCCTGACCTGCACTTGTAGCTACAGTATTTAGGTGGCTGGTCCAGTTAAATCTGTGGTGAAAGGTGAACCCCCAGGATGTTGATGGTGGAGGACTCAGTAATGGTAATGTTGAATGTCAAGGCGCGTTGTCTAGACTCTCTCTTTTGTTGGAGATGGTCATTGACTGGAACTTGTGTGGTACAAATGTTTAGCAGCCCAAGTTTGAATGTTATCCAGGTTTTGTATGCGGGCAGTGACTGCTTCATTATCTGAGGAATTATCTGAGGAATCTGAGGAATAAATATTTGAACCAGAAAATTTTGGAGGTTATGAGAAAAGGCTAGAAGAATTGGAGGAAATGAATCACTGTTTTCAGAGCCTGTGCAGCTGTAATGGGCTGAATAATCTCCTTTTGTGCTATAAAATTCCATTGTTCTATGTGTGAATGTCAGGTGAGCACTGAATGAGGCTCAACAGTGCAACATTTGCTCTGAAAGCTCATGTATGAATAATGGCTAAAAGCAAAAAACTGGGGATGCTGGAAATGCAATGAATAATGGCTGCTTGGACCATAGACTTATGGCTGGGAATGATCAGGCATGGAGACAGCAAGATGGACTGACAAGTTAACTACTCTCTGTTTAAGATTGAAGCCAATAAAATTATCCTTGCATGATTTATTGGACTAAATACTATGGATAACATGAATCTTTAACAGCCTTTGAATCTCCTTAAAAACTAATTTCCAAATATAAAATGGAAAAAAAAAAATCATTTAGTAATATCAAACTGTCTCTGAAACCATTAGTCATCATCATTAATTAATCAGATGAAACAATCTTTTCTAACAAACATTGAAGTCTTCAGGTTCATAAGCAGATGCTATAGATGAGGTGAGGTTTGTTCAGAAGCGTCACACTGATTATTGAAATGGCAATCTGCAGCAGATGGCTTTCATTACTGATTTCATGGGAAGTATTCTAGGTCCTAAATTGGATAGCCCTCAAAAATGGAGGGAGAATCTCAATGCGCAATTAACTCTCACCCGTTGATTGTAATGCGAGCAACATGCCAGATTCGAGCTGCCTGCAGATTTTTATGATACCTGTGACCAGTCAGCACTAAGCATATTGTTTATTGGTTTGGTGCAGGGGCCAACATCATGGGTGGGTAACTCCATTTAAAGCTAGCCTGCACTGCTTAAAGCTGGCCTCTTAAAGGGGAAGTATATTGTGGCTGGAGCAGGTTGTGGCGGCCATGCAAGAAGTGGATCTGACCTGGGAAAGACTGAAAAATTGTACAAAAGAGGAGAGAGCAGGCTCCAAAGGTTTTCGGATGTTGCACTGGAGACCTTGATGGAGGAAGTGGAAAATAGGAGAGATATCCTGCATTTACACAAGGCTAGGGGGCCCTCCAGACACCAGACACACACTCAGGAGGCAGTGAGAGCAGATAACCATGGAGGTCAATGCCAGGGTTCAAGTTATTCTATCATGCAGCAGGCATGTATACAATTTGTGTACAGAGTCATCAATCTTCAGCCTATTGCACTTGTTCCCCAATAGCCACCTTTTGGTTTGCCATGGTGGCTCAACTGCAACATAGACTGTTACAGAATGAAGGTATTATAACAGCTGTCAGGATACTGGACACTGACCTGAATGATTTGCTCCCTTTCGCTTCTGGTTTAGGGCAGAGCTGACATGTGGCGGCTATAAAACAATGTGTGTACAGTCAATGAAAACCTGCATCATGGGGATTCAAACATACGTAGCAAAACTGTATGCTCACTCCGCCTGCTTGACTCAGGCAAGGGAGAATGAAATGCTGTTAGTTCTCAATGAATAGAGAGTCTCAATGACCTCCCATATGCAACACAAAACCTGGAAGGAATCAGACATATAAAGTTCATTGCCATGATCAGCTTCACAACCACTGGTAATGCGGTCCTTGACCTGCTCTGAGGTTGCAGCATGATGGTAGCAGATGGGAGATTTCAGCGAGATGAAAGTGCAGATATCTCACACATTATTCCTTGCTGAGGTTCATATAGGACAATTGCTCTCTGAACATCCTGAATTGATAAGGCCTTCTGATAAAAGTTCTTTTTCCCCCTCCTCCTCCTCCCTCTTCCAGCAGCTTGTCTTGCTATGTGTGACCTCTGTTCATTCTTCATGCTGTACTCCAAGGTGAATACATACTTATCCACCCATGCCATGGAGCAACTGTTCTGTACAGAAGCCATGAAGTCATCAAAATGTCCTTCAGTACCTACCACACCTTTCCATATAGACTTATGCAGCTTGAAGCAACTGTAGAAAGCATCAAATACTTGTAGAATGATAGCAAAGCAGGATAAATCAATCAGCAGTAACTATCAGTAGTTGATGATCCCTTTAAATAGTGCTGGTTGGGGACTAGGGGCACACCCCTCGGCACAAGAGAAGGTGGAAAATAGGAGAGATATCCTGCATCTGCAAAAGACTAGGAGACTCTCCAGATACCAGACACAAAATCAGAAAGTAGTGAGAGCAGATAGCCATAGAGGCTTGAATGTGTGTTCCACTATGCAAGACTAAGAAAGGGGGTTGGCTGCAGCATGAGCTCCAAAAAGACACCACTGGCATATAGCAGCTTTGCATGCTGATTGTCATCATGATCTGCCTGTTTTTCTCTCAGCAGATGTCCATTGTGCATATGCTAATGCCTGCCATTTCAGAGCTCTGAGGGCACTCATTGTGCTCAAAAAATGGGCATGAACAAGTGCAATTTCTCACCCCTAGTCTCTAAATTAACGAGGGAGAAGGAGGATTAAGAAGCTTCTGCAGCTAAATCCATGAATATGCAGGATTAATTGATGTTCATTGCTGATGCTGTACAACATGTTAAGGTCATTTCTATGGAAGCAGAGTTTCAAAGTCATTTCCAAATTTGAAATGATTCCTAATTCATCAGGGAGTAGGACGAGCCAGGCAGTAAAATGAAATTGGTCTGAACAAGCTCTGATCATAGATGTATATAATTGGGGATGAGATTGATGGCTGAATGTTATCTATGTTTCTAAGTTTTCATGATTTGAGATGTCTCAATCTAAACAAATCTTTGAGATTTCTATGTCTCAGTTTAATTTGGATTTTACTCAGTGTTTCCACTAGTTATCAGGAAGCCTGAGTGACAGGCGTTTGGAAAGATAATTTGGTGAGCTGTTTGTATGCTATCTTGTTTACTTTTGCTCCTAATCCCTCAATTGAAATTCAGCCCCTGACTCATTGCCAGTTTCTCATGATTCTGTATCAGACAGTCTGAACCCCTCAATTAGGCTACAAGCTGTAACCCACTGCCACATTCCCAGTATGATCTTCTAACACAGGTTAGAGATCAAAATTATCTTCCAATTCCAATTCACCTACGAATGAATAATTTAAATGAAGCAATGTTGAATTCAGGGTTGTAGATTATATTTAAGTCATTAGTGAGTTCACGTGGAAGCGTTCTATTATTTAAAACAGTGGTTAACTTCAAAAGCTGGTTGTGAAGTGCTTTGAGATGCTCCGAGATCATAAAAGGTGTTAGGGTCTTGATAGGGTAGACACAGAGACTGTTTCTGCCGGTTGGGAAATCTGAAAGAGAGCACAGTCTCAGGGTAAAGGGACAGTCACTTAGGACTGATATGAGGAGAAATTTGGAATTCTCTGCCCCAGAGAGTTGTGGATGCTCTATCATTGACTATATTTAAGGCTAGGATAGACAGATTTTTAGTCTCACAGGGAATTAAGGGATATGGGGAGCAGGCAGGAAAATGGAGTTGAAGCCCAAGATCAGCCATGATTGTACTAAATGGCGGAGCAGGCTCGACCAGCCATATGGTCTACTCCTGTTCCAATTTCTTGAGTTCTTGTGTTATATAAAAGAAAATATGCCATTTTTAGCCATGTGGCCGGTGCTTAAATGACATTAATGCTTACCATTGTCAATAATGAGTTCTTAACCACTGAGTTACTTTCTTTTTTTAACTCTGTTTATGATTAAAACACTAAACATAATGAACTCTACCTGCAAGGAAATATGTGCACTGTAACAAATAACTTTAATTGAAACAAAGATTGGAAATACCTGTCATGATGTTCTGAGAAATAACCATTTCAATTCATTCTTATTGTTGAAATTGGACAATTGACCTGATAGAAAGGTCTTGATCTGACACTACTCCCAAACCAGTCTTCCAGGTATAGTCAGCTATTTTAATAAAATTCTTGAAACAAGGTCTAGTGCTTATTGTTGTAATATGTCTTTAAGGGATTGCAGCATGATATCACTCGAAGGAAGTGTGTCATGCAATCCAGTTTTAGTTTCACTTTTGCTTGAGCAGAGGACACATACTGAGACAGCTCTGTTGATGATGTCTTCAAGCTTTTCACCTCTGTATATCTGTTCTTATGTGCCTAACCTTAAAATGAACTCACAATATGTTTACTCAATCCCTTATGAGTGATTGGTGCCTTTATATTATTATAAAAACACAACTCTTTATTTTTGCCATTACATATTAGCTATTTGCTTACTGGATTTGACTTTTCTTTGATGTGATAATGATATAGAATATACCTTCCTAAAGAATGTTGTGTATAACATAGCCAGACAGTCAGGAACTTAACTTAATTACCTTTGAAGGCTAGGAGAAGTGTTAAAATACTTCCCTCAGCTCCTTAAATATGTTAAATAAAGCCTGTGACTGAACAAATTGAACAAGATTTGTTGAACAATAGGCCTGATGGATCAAAGAGCCTTTCTTTCTCCATGTTGTCTATTTGTTCTCATTACTGCCTAAAGGGTAGAAATTGACGTTTGATTCTGCTGACACTAGCGAAAGGAACACTAGCTATGCGAAATGCCTTTACTTTTCTTGCATACATGTAACAGAGTATGTACTTGCAATGTTAAGTAAGACATGAGTGAGAAAACACATTTATTTTATGAGTTCTAACATTCTTTCACTGGGTAAAACAGCTTGTTATATTCAGCTAAATGGGGCAAATGTTTGGTTTATGCACCCAATCAGCAAGCTTAACACTTCCACTGTTTACCTGGTATAACCTCTGCGAGATCTGAGCCAATTTTACGCCTGAATCTCATTTGCAAGAAGCCGGCGAACTGTGCGTTCGTAACTGGCACACTGATTCCGGAGGATCGGAAATTTTGCTGGGGCCCATATGGAATCAGACTGCGGTCAGGGACTGCCAAAAGCAAAAGATAAAGATTTCATGGGAACATTTCCTAAACGGCCTTCAACGGTCCCTTTAAAAATGGCTGGTTAGGCTGTTCAATGTCAGAACAAAAAGGCCGAGCATGCTCTGCCATTTGTACCTCAAAATAGCAATTAGGCTCCTTTGTATACAATTGGATCCTTATTTGCATATTAAAACTTGCTTACTGCCTGAAACCAGGAGGTGGTCTTCTCAGGACCCTGCCCAAAATGTCTGCAATTGAAGGAGCAGTGTGAATAGGGTGGTGAGTGACCCAATGACATTTTCAAGTCACTAGAGTCTCATTTGAACTAGGTAGAGGCAGTTAAAGTAGACCCGTCCATGTTGTAACATTGGGCTGAGCTGCCTCTTTCAGAAGATTCTTTATTCAGGCAGTATGGTGCGGGCTCAGTGAAAACACAGTCACGGAGGCAGCAGTGGAAAAGCAGCAGGGGGAGTGGCGGACGGTGAAGAAGAAGAAAAGTAAGAGGGAGCGAAGAAGAAGCAAAGGCGTTTCCCAGAGAAGCGGCAAGAGGCGTCTCCCATCCGACACGGATGACAAGGGCAGCAGCTCTTCGGATGATGAAGTGCCAGGGCGGCACCGACAGAAGAGGCGGCAAAGCTCCAGGGCGTTGGAGGACGAGACACCCGAGCTCCAGAAAATTGGAGACAACAAGGAGACCAGCGCACCCCAACTTTGCCTGCAACCTGAGGAGGCCAGTGCACCACAGCCCCTGGAATCTGGGAGCAGTGAGGCAATCATCGCACCCCAGCTCCAGGAAGCCGGGAACAGCAACACCCCCGAGGGGGTGAGTTTTGGAGAAGCTTCTCCAGCAAAGGTCATCTCAAAACCCGCTCTCTACGTGAACCTCCAGATGCCACCGGAGCAGAACACGGCCAAGGAGATCTACCTCAGCCCATCCAAAGTGAAGGAATTTGAGCTCACTACGGGTATGAAGGAGCAGACTAAAGGTCTGGGACTCTCAGAGACAGTGGGTTTGGTAGGAGAATAAATGCTTTAAAATGGGTTTAAAGATTGTATCCATAAATGTGCGTAGCATTAAATCTACTACGCGATGTGTTGCGACCTTGGACTACCTAGCCAAGGTCAAAGCTGACCTGTTGTTTCTGCAGGAGTGTGCGATACCGCACCTCAGCTCCTACAGGCAATGGTCACGATGGTGGTCCCACGGGCCATCGATCTGGTCGGGCGGAAACGACTCTCGTTCCTCCGGCCTGGGTATTCTGCTGCGGGGAGGCAACTTCACCGTCTCCGAGGTCAAGGAGGTGGTGGGCGGGCGACTCCTCGTAGCAGACGTAATGTACAAGAACGCTCCACTCCGGTTAATTAACGTGTATGGCCCGGCACAAGGGGCTGAGCGGCTGGAGGTTTTTCAGCAGCTCCCACTGCTGCTGGCGACCTCCAGGCCGGTCATTCTGGGCGGGGACTTCAACTGCATCATCGATGCGGCTGGACGATCCGGCAGGGCCGGAAGCAGATTGGACGCTACGTCCAGATCCCTGATGGAAACAGTTAAGGATGCCAAGCTGCACGACGTCTTCAGCAACCCTGCAGACGGAGCGCAGCGTAGATACACCTGGTCGCGGCCAGACGGGTCCATTCGTTCCAGGATAGACTTCCTGTTTGTGTCCCGTGCATTCACAGTCAGATCCACCGAGGTCAAGCCGGTGTTCTTCTCTGACCACTGCCTCCTACTGGCGGACTGCCACTTGGAGAAGGACCTGAGGGTGGGCAGGGGGGCATGGAAGCTAAATGTGCAACTGCTGACCCCAGAGAACATTGAGGAGCTCAAGAGGGATTACAAAGGTTGGAGAACCGTGAAACCCCTCTTTGAGTCCCTGACACACTGGTGGGAAGCGATCAAGGGAAGCATCAAGAGGTTTTTCATCCTCAAAGGCACCCAGAAAGCTAGAAAGGAACAGAGGGAAATGTCCCGACTCCAGAAAAAGATGCAGAATCTGCTCCGGCTGCAGTCGATGGGGGTCGATGTCAAGGAGGAGCTCCAAGAGGTGAAGGGCCAGCAAGCCTCGCACTTTGCCTCGGAGGCCTCCAAGATCATCTTCCGTTCCAGAGTCCGCTCCGTGGAGCAGGATGAGACGTGCTCACGTTTCTTCTTCCAAAAGGTACACAGAGAGCACTCTGTGATCAGCAGCCTGAAGGAAGAAGACGGCTCAGTAAAGTCATCACGGTCCGACATTCTGAGGATCAGCAAATCCTTTTATGCCGGATTGTATGACGTGAAGCCCACGGACAGCACGGTCTCCCAGTCCTTCCTGTCCTCTATCACGGAGGTCTTAGACCACAGTACGCGGGAGAGCCTGGACAAACCGCTAACTCCTGATGAACTGACTAAGGCCCTCGAGTCCTTCGAGAAGAGTAAAACCCCCGGAAGCGACGGCTTGCCGGCGGAGTTGTATTCGGCTCTGTGGGACTTGATCGGCCCAGACCTGCTAGGGGTGTACGAGAGTATGCTCCTGGCCGGTAGTATGTCAGAATTCATGAGGAAAGGCATCATCACCCTCATCTACAAGCACAAGGGGGAAAGGGAGGAAATTAGAAATTGGCGACCCATTTCACTGTTGAATGTGGACTATAAGATTCTGTCCAAGGTCATCGCCAATCGGGTCAATTCCGCTCTGGAATTGGTGATTCACCCTGACCAGACCTGCTCTGTGCCAGGCAGGAAGATCTCTGACAGCCTGGCGCTGCTCAGGGATACGATTGCCTATGTACAGGACAGGGGTGTGGATACCTGCCTCATCAGCTTGGATCAGGAGAAGGCCTTTGACAGAATATCGCACACCTACATGGGGGATGTGCTCTCCAAAATGGGGTTTGGGGAGGGAATTCGAAATTGGATCCAACTGCTCTACACTAACATCAGTAGCGCAGTCTCAATCAATGGGTGGGAAACAGATAGCTTTCCGATTAAATCTGGAGTCAGGCAGGGCTGTCCTCTCTCGCCTGTCCTTTTCGTGTGTTGCATAGAACCCCTTGCCGAGTCCATCAGGAAGGATCCGGGCATAAGAGGAGTGACGATCCCAGGCAGTGGAGGCACTCAGGTAAAAGCCTCCCTGTACATGGACGACGTCGCCGTCTTCTGCTCGGATCCGCTGTCGGTGCGCAGACTGATGCACATCTGCGACCAGTTCGCACTGGCCTCGGGAGCCAAGGTAAATCGTGGGAAGAGCGAGGCCATGTTCTTTGGGAACTGGGCTGACCGATCCTTTGTCCCCTTCACTGTCAGGGCTGACGGCCTGAAGGTGCTGGGGATATGGTTCGGAGGGACCGGGGCATGCGTTAGAAACTGGAAGGAGCGAGTGGCTATGGTGAAAAGGAAACTGGGCATGTGGGAGCGACGCTCCCTCTCCATTGCGGGTAAGAACCTGGTCATCAGGTGTGAGGTACTCTCGCTGTTGCTGTACATGGCGCAGGTCTGGCCCATTCCAGACTCCTGCGCGATGGCGATCACTCGAGCCATCTTCCGCTTTATCTGGAGGTCGAAAATGGATCGTGTCCGCAGGGACGCGATGTACAAGCCTCTAGATAAAGGAGGAAAAAACGTGCCCAACATCGCCCTCATACTGATGGCCACCTTTGTGTGTGGCTGCATCAAGCGGTGCGTAGACCCTCAGTACGCAAACACCAAGTGTCACTATGTGCTGAGGTTCTACCTGTCCCCGGTGTTGCGAAGGATGGGTCTGGCCACGCTGCCGCGGAACGCTCCAAGTAGTTGGACCGTGCCGTACCACCTGTCCCTGGTGGAAAAATTTATGCAGAAAAACACCTTTGACCACAAGTCCATCAGGCAGTGGTCAGCACGTAACGTCCTAGAGGCCCTGAGGGAAAAGGAGAGGGTGGACCCTGTGGGATGGTTCCCCGAGCAGACTGTCAAAGTCATTTGGCAGAATGCCTCATCGCCAGAACTTTCCAACAAGCACCAAGACGTAGCTTGGCTGGTGGTGAGAAAGGCCCTCCCCGTCAGATCCTTCCTACACGCCAGGAGGCTCACCCCCTCTGCACGTTGCCCTCGAGGTGGCTGTGGTGGCGAAGAGACCGTTGTTCACCTCCTTGTGGATTGTGCCTTTGCAAAGAAAGTCTGGAGAGAGATGCAGTGGTTGCTGTCGAGGTTCATCCCGAGCAGTTCTGTGACACAGGACTCGGTGCTCTACGGGCTGTTCCCAGGGACACACACCGAGACAAACATCAACTGCAGCTGGAGGATCATCAACTCGGTGAAAGACGCGCTTTGGTCTGCCCGAAACTTGTTGGTCTTCCAGCACAAAGAGTTGTCCCCGACCGATTGTTGCGGACTGGCACAATCCAAAGTCCAGGACTACGTGCTGAGGGACGCACTAAAGCTTGGGGCAGCTGCCGCAAAGGCGCAATGGGGAAGGGTCGCTGTCTAAGACCTTTCTACCACAGCGCACCGAGAGACTGGGAACTGTTTAGAGCCCCTCGGGCTGTACAGATCAAAATGAAAGGCTGTAAATGATTGTAATATTGTTTGTACTGATGCACCTGGTGATACATTTGGTAAAAGTTTAACCTGGATTGTACCCTTGTAATGTTGTTTTTGAAATGGTTTGGAATGTGATTGAAGATATTTTATGAATAAAGTATATTTTTACAAAAAAAAAGAAAACACAGTCAAATGCACGGCCTCCCAGTCCTTCCTGTCCTCTATCACAGAGGTCTTAGACAACAGTACGCGGGAGAGCCTGGACAAACCGCTAACTCCTGATGAACTGACTAAGGCCCTTGAGTCCTTCGAGAAGAGTAAAACTCCCGGAAGCGACGGCTTGCCGGCGGAGTTGTATTCGGCTCTGTGGGACTTGATTGGCCCAGACCTGCTAGAAGTGTACGAGAATATGCTCCTGGCCGGCAGTATGTCAGAATCCATGAGGAAAGGCAACATCACCCTCATCTACAAGCACAAGGGGGGAAGGGAGGAAATTAGAAATTGGCGACCCATTTCACTGTTGAATGTGGACTATAAGATTCTGTCCAAGGTCATCGCCAATCGGGTCAAATCCGTTCTGGAATTGGTGATTCACCCTGACCAGACATGCACTGTGCCAGGCAGGAAGATCTCTGACAGCCTGGCGCTGCTCAGGGATACGATTGCCTATGTACAGGACAGGGGTGTGGATACCTGCCTCATCAGCTTGGATCAGGAGAAGGCCTTTGACAGAATATCGCACACCTACATGGTGGATGTGCTCTCCAAAATGGGGTTTGGGGAGGGAATTCGAAATTGGATCCAACACTAACATCAGTAGTCTCAATCAATGGGTGGGAAACAGATAGCTTTCCGATTAAATCTGGAGTCAGGCAGGGCTGTCCTCTCTCGCCTGTTCTTTTCGTGTGTTGCATAGAACCCTTTGCCAAGTCCATCAGGAAGGATCCGGGCATAAGAGGAGTGACGATCCCAGGCAGTGGAGGCACTCAGGTAAAAGCCTCCCTGTACGTGGACGACGTCGCCATCTTCTGCTCGGATCCGCTGTCGGTGCGCAGACTGATCCACATCTGCGACCAGTTCGAACTGGCCTCGGGAGCCAAGGTAAATCGTGGGAAGAGCGAGTCCATGTTCTTTGGGAACTGGGCTGACCGATCCTTTGTCCCCTTCACTGTCAGGGCTGACGGCCTGAAGATGCTGGGGATATGGTTCGGAGGGACCAGGGCATGCGTTAGAAACTGGAAGGAGCGAGTGTCTATGGTGAAAAGGAAACTGGGCATGTGGGAGCGACGCTCCCTCTCCATTGCGGGTAAGAACCTGGTCATCAGGTGTGAGGCACTCTCGCTGTTGCTGTACGTGGCGCAGGTCTGGCCCATTCCACACTCCTGCGTGGTGGCGATCACTCGAGCCATCTTCCGCTTTATCTGGAGGTCAAAAATGGATCGTGTCCGCAGGGACGCGATGTACAAGCCTCTAGATAAAGGGGGAAAAAACGTGCCCAACATCGCCCTCATACTGATGGCCACCTTTGTGTGTGGCTGCATCAAGCGGTGCGTAGACCCTCAGTACGCAAACACCAAGTGTCACTACGTGCTAAGGTTCTACCTGTCCCCGGTGTTGCGAAGGATGAGTCTGGCCACGCTGCTGCGGAACGCTCCAAGTAGTTGGACCGTTCCATACCACCTGTCCCTGGTGGAAAAATTTATGCAGAAAAACACCTTTGACCACAAGTCCATCAGACAGTGGTCAGCACATAACGTCTTAGAGGTCGTGAGGGAAAAGGAGAGGGTGGATCCTGTGGGATGGTTCCCCGGGCAGACTGTCAAAGTCATTTGGCAGAATGCCTCATCGCCAGAACTTTCCAACAAGCACCAAGACGTGTCTTGGCTGGTGGTGAGAAAGGCCCTCCCCGTCAGATCCTTCCTACACGCCAGGAGTCTCACCCCCTCTGCACGTTGCCCTCGAGGTAGCTGTGGTGGGGAAGAGACCGTTGTTCACCTCCTTGTGGATTGTGCCTTTGCAAAGAAGGTCTGGAGAGAGATGCAGTGGTTTCTGTCGAGGTTCATCCCGAGCAGTTCTGTGACACAGGACTCGGTACTCTACGGGCTGTTCCCAGGGAAACACACCGAGACAAACATCAACTGCAGCTGGAAGATCATCAACTCGGTGAAAGACGCGCTTTGGTCTGCCCAAAACTTGTTGGTCTTCCAGCACAAAGAGTTGTCCCCGACCGAGTGTTGCGGACTGGCACAATCCAAAGTCCAGGACTACGTGCTGAGGGACGCACTAAAGCTTGGGGCAGCTGCCGCAAAGGCGCAATGGGGAAGGGTCGCTGTCTAAGACCTTTCTGCCACAGCGCACCGAGGGGTTGGGAACTGTTTAAACCCCCTCGGGCTGTACAGCTCAAAATGAAAGGCTGCAAATGATTGTAATATTGTTTGTACTGATGCACCTGGTGATACATTTTGTAAAAGTTGAACTGGATTGTACCCTTGAAATGGTGTTTTTGAAATGGTTTGGAATGTGGTTGAAGATATTTTATGAATAAAGTATATTTTTGTAAAAAAAAAGAAAACACAGTCAAATGACTCAGCAGAACATGCGATGGGAGAGGCTGCAGCCTGTGCAGTGAGATAGGGTACGTAGCGGAGTACATTGTAACTTGGAAAGTGAGGTGACAAATGAGTCGAGACACGTTAAAATCTGGATAGTGGGATAGCCTGTGGCCTGGGAAACATTGAAATTTGGACAGCTGGGTAGGATATATGTTGGGAAACACTATGGACAGATTTTACGGCTCCTTGCTGGGCATGATTTTGGCGGGAGGGCACGTTAAATATGTCGGGTCGCCAGCCCACCTTCTTCCTGCCCACCCCTAAATCATGCCCCATAATGTGGAGATGGTAGGGGGGTGGTGGGGAGGGGAGGGGTAAGGGGGGTGGCGCGGGAGGGTGGTGGATAAGGCTCCCACTAGGCTGCCTCTCTTAGGCTTACTGAGGCCCTTAAATGCCCAATTAACTGCCAATTAAGTGCCTCCATCCACCTTCACTGCCATAAAATATCAGGCGGGCCAGAGCCCAAAGACCATTTTTAAAGCTGCTTTTTTGAAAAGGTGGGAAGAAAGAGAGGAGCATGTAAATCGGGGGGTGTCCTCGGTGCATCGGGGCACCTCCACCAAGATTTCATCCCCACTTTGTGTCTCTCCTCCTGGCCTCCAAAACCACCTCTCCCCCACCCCAATTGTCCTCTTCCCTAGGGTGGTTGACCCTTTCCTGCCCTAAAGGTCAGTGACTTACCTCACTCTGAGATCCATCACTCTTCTCCCTGGGAACTCCTTGTAATCCCAGCAGCGTCTGCTATTGAGTTCTGGTGCTGCTGGAGCTGCTAGAGCTGCCAGCCAATCTCAAGGGCGCTACTTCCTGTCCACTGAGGGGCAGGAGTCTGACCCTCAGCTTGTTTATGCCGCATCCAGTATGTTACTGCTGTGGGGCAGGCTTTTTAACGGTCAGTCCGCTTGGGACCAACTTTTCTTCTAGGGGGAGGGGTGGGGTGATTTGGACAAAGGAAAAATCCCGCGGATGCTAGGCACCTGAAATTAAAAAGGCTTGCTGAGTATTTTCAGTGTTTTCTGTTTATATTACTGTAATCTAGACAGTGGGATAGGTGTTTGGAGATAATATAAGAGAAAGCAAATTGACCTTTGTTTCAGATTTATTTGCTCCATGTTAAAACTAGATTGTGATCACAGGTTTTCAAACATGAAAGCCAATGCTTTCTCATCCCACAGGAAAAAAAAGACAAGGCTGAGGTGTGACCTAATAGAGATCTTTAAGATTATGAAATGTTTTGATAGAATGCATACAGAGAGAATGTTTCCTTTTGTGGGGAAGAGCAAGAAATCCACAAGGGAACTCAGGAGGAATGTCTTCAGCAAAAGAGTGGTACGAATGTGAAACTCACTACCACAGCAAGTGGTTGAAGCAAATAGTATAATTGCATTGAAGGGGAAACCAGACAAGGGAGAAGGGAAAAAGGAGATTTAGATGAGAAAAGATGGAAGGAGACTTAAGTGGAACATCAACACCAGCATGGATTGATTGGGCCAAATGGCATGTTTCTGTGCCATATGGCCTAAGTAATCCTATAAAACTTGAATATTGCTGAAAATGGAGACATGTTGCCAAAGGTTTTCATTTTGTATTCATCCGGACAAACTCAAGAATGCCAAATCTCCAATGATGGCACCAATTTATACTACAGGAAAAATGGGTGCTGATTGGTCGACAAATTGGCTTTGATTTGTTGAGGCACTGCCATGGAGAAAGAAATGGGAACGATAGGCTCTCCATGCTTCCAGGTAATTCAAAAAGATGCAAGGCTTGAAAATATTTCTTTCGTTTACGTGTCGAGAACGCATCCTGCGTATGAATCTGTCACTTCTAGCAAGCTTAAATAAGCCACGTTACCAGCTCGACTGATTATCTTAAATTGGTTGTTAGTGTAACACACTCAGGATTGTTCAGCAAGTGGTGCCCAATTGCAGAATTACATAATAGTAGATGTTTTAGGTTTTGTAAACATGGGCTGGTTTAGTACCGTCTGCTATTATGAACAGCCGGAGGAACATGTTGTTTGATTCGATTAGCCAATTGTTGAGATGTACGGCCTAATCCTATAGAAATCTATGAATGAGTGAAATTTGCTCAAAGGATCATAAGACCCAAAATCACCCTTTTTTTTTGTGGGAGAGGTCAACAGCACAGGACAGAAATACATCTTATGGGTTCTCAAACAACACTTGGATAGTTTTTAATCTCTGGAGCAGATAGAATTACTGATTGGGAGCATGAAACACAGGAAACAGGAAAGTCTGGAAAATCCAGATTTAACATAATAATGAAATGATTGTTCATTTTTAAAAGAGTATTTGAATAATAATTATTACCTGACAAGGTAGGATTACCTGGAAAACCGCACCCAGTGCTGCTGTAAACATTGTCTCTGAATGTAAAGGGAGAGAGAAATGATTCCTGGTAACCTTGGTTAAAGTTAAGCCCCAAACTTTTCCTCTACTTCACTGTATTCCTCAGGGTGCCACAAACCTTCAGTAACAGTTGGTGCAGACAGTGTACTTGGCATAATAATGCAAGCGTTGACTGACAAACGCCTGTGGTCTGCATTGCCACTCATCAGATATAGTTTCACCAAGCTGATCATATGAGCTGGCATTTCTTAAAGATATTAAACTGTATCCTATTCCTTCATAAATTTGACAATTACAGATTTATGGCTGCTGTTCGCTTTGCCTGGCTGAGTGCAGCTTTATTAACATTAGGTACAAGAATCCAGGTTCAGGTAATGAATATGACTTACTGGAAAAATAGACTTTCTACATGAATTTACAGGCCTCAGTTTCAGCTTGCAAATGAGTTCCCAAATTCCCAAGCTTCAGCTAACCTTGGAGATAAAAATAAATTTATTCAAATTCAAAACATCCAAGTTTAATGGGTTCATATTCTCTATAAGATGGCTTGTTGTAATGTGTATTGTTCATGCTTCATTATTAATGAGGAAATATAGAAAACAACCCTCATTGTAACAAATCCAAAGTAACATAAAAGATAATAATTATGTACAACACTTTCATGGGAACTGGCTAAGGAATAGTTTTGCAAATATTTTTATGTTTACAAAGCATTATTCTTATTATTACAAATCATCATGTAGGTTTTATTTTCATAGAAAATGGACTGACAAGATAACCACAACATAAAACCTACTCAGTAGCAACCTGTTTTTCATAATTGTGTATTGCTTATTGCCCTTCACTATTGAACAACCCATGGACAACAATTTGGCACACATTGCTTATCATTCTTTGGCAAGCGGGGAAATCATTCAAAAATTGTCATTATAACAAACACCTCATTATTAGCACCTTGCAGGCCAGAACACCTGGCATTACCCCACTCTATTAAAGGTTTACTGTTCAATGGAAAGAACAGATATGCATGCTGTCTATAAACACTCTGTAATATATCATGGATTGAGACTATGGTGGAAGCGATAGGTAGTTGCAGTTAATAACTTTACAAGTGTGGCTGGCTGGATAATTTGTATATGAAAGCCATGCATGAGTATGGTCACTCTCACAAGTGATGCTTCACCAGCCACTATAGATACATTGCATGGATGCAACTGTTTTTATATGGAAGAAATGAATATGATTTAATATTTTTGTAATTTTTAGTGCAAGAAACTCCAAGGACACAATTTTGTGGTGTTAAACAACATGGAACAAAAATTGTGGAAATAAATAGCAGAATTGTTTGGTGTATTACTTGGGTGTTAATGATAAAATGATTACCTATCCTCACTGTCCAAACAAAAATGTGTAATTGAGGTTCTGAAACACAATTTATCACTCACAGTAAGTTTGGTTATTTAATGGATATTAAATATAATCATGCAAATTAAATAGCTTGTTAATTGGAAACAAATCACTAGACCTTTGTTAATATTCTGATCTATTTGCATGTTATGCCCAGTAAAGGCATGTCATATTCATAACTTTAAACATGCACTGTATTAAGTATAGAATTTTCTGGAACTGGCTCTTCTTTTTAAAAATTAACAGTAAAAAGCAGCTAAGATTGCTGTCAAGGAAGGTGACTTTTGCAATTTCTGCACAGAATACCTCAAATCTCTAGAAAGTTCTTAATTGATTGACAATGGGCGGGTCCCCTGAATGGACATACCAAGATGAAAACCACCTGTGGAATTCACATGCTCTATTCTTTGTCGACTTATACAAAACTTAAAATCTGTGGACTCCTAGACTTACTTTCTCTAAGACTAAAACTTAACAATGAGAATAACAGGGAAACCAGTCAAATCATAAATAGGTGTGAATGGCTACCATCCATTCTCCATTGTATAGCATTGGTTTCTAACTTTAAACCAGTCTAGGTGGACAATTGAAGTATAGGTGATGTGGCCAAAACTGACTACATAACCAATCTCATTATCCCAAAAACTAGGGGAGAAGCCAGTCAGTGTGGGGACAACACCGACAGAGTCAGCAGCAGAAAGCGCAGCAATATCTATGTCTTTAAAAACTGGAGACCACAGTATCTTAAAGTCTCCAAGCCTGTTCCATTTCAAGTTCATCAGTACCTAAAACTGACCTCCTGGTAATAGGACTACAAACAAATAACTTCTTAAACTGCTGAAAATCCATCTCTTTGAAGGAATCCTGCGACAATTCTAATATATGACTCCGGCTATTGAATCTACTTAGACTACACTTGCAGAGTGAAAGAACCTTCTTTACCGGGCCTACAACACATGCTTTTTCTCAAGACGAGCAAAAACATATGAATTACGAACTATCCTTTTGTTTATGACTCTCAGAAATACACTATTCTCTTTAACTGTATTCTTTCTCTCACGTGCATGTGTGTGTGAGTACTGAGTAAGTGACGTAATGTTAGACCTTTGGGGTGAATGTGCGGATAAATAATCCTGTTTATTTAAACCCACAGAAGTTTGCTGTTGGTTATTTATATCAACCACACACTCAGGGGTAGGAAACACACATATATTCCTTTTCAAAAACACACAGATTACAGACAGTAATGAAATAGAATTTGAGTTTCAGTTCACTTTAATCCCTGCCTATAACACTACTGTTAAAGAAGAAAAGATTTTACCAAATTCTCCAAGGCTGAAGCTAAAGTTTAGGATGCATGAGCTTCGTGTTTAATAAAATTAAGTGAAAAAGAATGGCTTGAAAATCTAATTTCTAACAAGTGGATGTCAAAATACCACGACTAAAGTTTTCTCCAAATAGGAGAAGTATGCAAGTTAATGATTTCAGAAGGAAGGGAACGTTAAATGAAGCTCATATCATAGAATGCAAACCAAGGAAAAAGATAGATTTGCACTCATGATAAAGAATTCTATACAGAAAAAAGAGTTGACCTACAGCAAGGATAGTTCAACTACCAAGGCCTCAAGTTCCCTAAGTTTCTTTTTTAACCTTTGTTACAATCCCAGCTGATGTTAATACTGGACAAGTCAGATCCCAGAGCAAAACTTGGCTTGATAGATCCTAACTTTTATGTTTTAAGAAACAGTAGAGGTAAGTCAATGAACAACTGCCCGGGCGTCTGCTGATGAACTTTTAACATGAAGAATACATTTATTAAACAAGAAAAATAATTATATTACACCAGAAAAAAAAGGTTGGAAAGATCTCAAAGAAACACAAGAAAATTATTCAAAAATTCACTTTTCCTTCACCCCAGGTATCTCCTTACAAACACATACAGATTCAGAAAGATAAAATAATTTACCATATCTATCTTATACTCTAATATTCAGGGTAAGCATGTGGTGCATGTGAACCAACTTGCAAACCGTGGTCAGACACACTACACCCCAAAGTAAATGACAGATGTGACCAAAACTGATTCTATGGATTTCTCAACAACCTACCCAGACGCTTGTCACACAATGAGCCGACCAGTCTCACTGATACTCTGCCTTTCTCACAAGGGTTTCGAATCTTCACATTTGAAGTTTCCACCTGGGAATGATCTCCCAACATCGCTCCCACTCGGACAGCTTCAACAAGGATCCACCTCCAGGGTTTCAATCTTGCCTTCCAAGATTCCTTTCCCTTGGATCTCCGAGCACACTCATGTTTCACCTTCCAAGAATACAAGCAGAACACCACTGCTCCAAAAGTGTATCTTTGCCCTTACGGCCCACAGCACGGAGTAACCAAACTTTGGCCACCCTCTCAGGTCTTCAGGGCTTCTCTCAAGCCACTTTGCTTCAGATCTGCTCCCTCCAGCCCTTTCTTTAACTTGGAGTCTTTTTTCTCTGCTCTTGTATATATCTTGACTCAATAGGATCTCTCCCTGATCCCTGTCTTTGCCCCTGTCTTCAACTTTCTCCTGGGATATTTTTATGCCCCCCGCTCCCTGGTTTGGGACTTTCCCCTTGGTTTGGGATCTTCTCCCTGTCCCCCTCCCCTTGTCCTGCTCCCTGGGACACCCTCTCTTGAATAGCAGTCCGGTTCAGGTTACTTGACCTCCAGTTTCACGCTGTTCACTTTTTTACTTCCATTTCTTCTGTGCATGTATGTAGGGCTGGTTCACGACCTAATGACTGTGAAATCAATGAACTGCGCATGTGTAGCCACTTTCTGGCCGGCGCATGTGCATGTGCAGAAGGCACGAGGAACACAAAAAAATTCGAACTACGCATGTGTGGCCATTTCTCGGCCAGCACAACATGTGTAGAGATCTTGAGGCCCACCGAGAACGACAATTCCTGTACAATGACTCACAAACTTAACTTAAGGTAAGTATCGGAGTTTATTGCACCTTGCTTTCCTTTAGGGTCTTATCATGTCTTCAGGACATTCCAAAACATCTTACAGGCCTTTTGAGATTCAGTCACTATTCTTATATCAGCAAAAGCAACAGTTAGTTTGTACTATGAAGTCCCAGCAACAAATGAAGGGCTAGCTAATATGTTTTTTGGTGTGAGGAAAATATGTTAGCTAGAACTCTCTGTTCTTCTTCACATTGTGCTATGGAATTTGGTATGGCCATCTGAATTCACAAAAATGGCCCAGGTTAACATATCAGCAAATGACATCACCTCTGACAGTGCATCTCCTCAGGAATACACTGAAGTACTAGCTTATATTATGTCTGCACAATTTATTTCTCAAAGGCAAATGTTACGAACTGAAGAAAAGTGACATGATACAATATTGGAGTATATATATATAAATATAATTACATGGATTACAGGCTAATACAATATGAGATCAGTTAAAATTATTTGTGCTTGTCTCATGTCACAGTATATTATGAATCCTTGGTCAATACTTTTAAAATTGCACACAAACAGACTATCAAAATGGCTTCTCCAAATCATGTGACCTTTGGCATTTTGAACTTCAGACTGTCCTGAGTCTCAAGCAAATGTCTAATTAAAGATGGACATTCTCAGCCACCCAGGGAATTCATACATCCTTTTGTTTAAGTATGGATCAGCAACAAATGAACCATAGAACTCCAGCCAGCCTGTCTTTCTATTTCACCCCAGACAAAAGGAAACATTGAAACTCAACATGTGTAAGACAGATGTGAATGGATCTTATCAACCTTCCATTGTATTATGATGGTTTCCCTTATCCAAACTAGGCTGGGTGAATCACAAGGTGTCAAATGGCAACATAGCAAAATTGGGATCAAAATGGAATCAACATACGCATACAACATACACCACCATATTTTTGGAAAATGACTTTGAACTTGTGGAAGTCATGATGAGGGAATCATTTTTGTTGTTTGCTTTTAAAACCAGCGAGAAGCTGCTTACAGACAGAGAGTTCCACTGAAAGCCATTAAACAAGCTGCAAGTCATCCAAGTAGCCAAGGTAATTGTCATGAAGCTATTAATGTATATAACGTTGTTGGAAATTACTTTTTTAAAAATAGAGGGTTAGTCTATGGGCGTGTTTTAATTAGATTAAAGCCAGCTAGTCTGGGTGCTTTGATGTATAGTAGTTTTGAGATGTAAGAGAGGTAGAGTGCATGTGCATTTTGTTGAATAGACCATTCGAGAAGGGGAGTGAAATCTGACACCTAGCTAGCAGAGGCCAAGCAATGTTTATATTACTAATAAAATCAGTATTATTAAAGGGGTTTTATTGTTAGAAGAGGTGGAGTTCAAAGGGGCTGGTGATACAATGAGAATTTACGTTCAATGAGATGTGTTAGGTATAAAAGATAGCAGTTTCATGTGGGCAAGGCAGAGGCATGTAACATCAAAGCTTGTAAGCCTATCACTGTGTCTGCTAAGGAACTTTCTGCTGTATTGAAAAAAAAACAGCGCTTGCTATTTCACTGGTTACCATTGCAGGATTAGTGCCGCCTGACTGGTTTCACAACCTATTATAATCACAGTCAGGTACCTGTCAGTTCACAGTTTGATAAAAACCTCCACATGCTTATAAAGTCTTTTAAATGGGACAATGAATATAAGTTCTTGTTTGTATAAGGGATTTAAGGAAGTTACATGTAATGAATGAGGTTTTATCACTGATTGTTTTTTTAAATGATAAATTCATCAATAGAGACTCAGGAACTTTATTTAATCTCCGCATGGGTCCTAAGGTCTGCCCATGGTAGATACTGGGTGAATTGGCATGGAGGGTATAAGGGCAAAGGGTGGTGGGTAGGCATCATAGGTTAGCATGAGTTGCTACTAAGTTGGCATAGGGGCTATAAAAGACCATGGGTTTGTGGGTGGAGGGCAAAGTTTGGCATGGACAGCATGAAAGGCCATGGAGGGGTGGGTGGAGGGTCATAGATTGGCATTGGGGCTATAAAGGGCCATTGGGGTGAGTGGAGGGTTGTAGGTTGAGATGGAGTGTATGGGGGGGGCCATGTGGTGGGTGGGGACATAAGGTGGAATGTGTTGGCATCGATGGGGAATGGGGAGAGTGTGAGGGGTGAGGAGATGTGAGGAGTGAGTGCTGGAGGGCTGATTTTAGTTTTATTCTTTTCTTCACAGTGCCGGAGCACCGAGGTGGGCCTTTTCGCCCAGCCAGTCTCTGCACTTGATAGCCCACATGCTGCACCTGAACTGTTTCTGGGGGCGACGAGCCTGACACCCATTTCACCCTGCCCTCCCAGAACAATAATCCTACCATCCGGGCACTTCTTCCCAGATTGGGCTTGCGGAGCTGGGAATTGTCCTGACTGTGTGCTCCCAACCTGGCAGCAAAAATTCAGGGCAGTAAAAGAGAACACATGAATGCTGTTGGTGACACTTGTATAGTATTCATCATCTCATTTTAATAAAATTCCATAAAATTTTAATGAACAAACATGTAATTTAATTCCCTGTATAAATATTAGCCTTTAAAAATAACTCCTCTTCTGATCCCAGGCTCAAGTCATGTGTTCATGAATCACACTTTCACAGATGATTCACCCTCATCATACTTGCATTTAATTTTCGGTAGAAGATACCATGACCTTGTCTGAGGGGGAGGCAGAGGTGTAGACAAAGGAAGAAAACAGGGTAACAGGGTGGATATCATTGACAACATGGAAATCTATCCAATACCCAGAGATTATTTGCTTTGCTGATTGCAAACATCACCCAGAAAATGACAGTTTATCTGCAGTATTTTCCTTATGGATGGTTTGCAAAGTAATGCTCCTTCATTGGAAAATATGAAGGGGCATATTATGCAAAGGCATCAGAATTTCTTTTTGCCTGTAACAAATACTATTGGGATTGGTGGCAGAATCTTGTCATTTGATAGAAAGTGACGTTTAAAGCACAGAGCATAGTTTGTGGTTGCCATTGATATTTATTAAATGTTTAATAGTCAGCTTGGCTCGGAGTAGCACTCTTGCTTAAATAGTTCTCATTTGGAATTCTTGGAAGGTTGAAGGAGATTAGAGGTAGTTGGGCATGCGGTAATGGAGGGCTTTGAACATGAGGACGAGAATTTTAAAGTCGGGCTGCTGTGGAGCTGAGGTTAATGTAGGCCAGGGACACATGAATCTTGGGTGAATGGGACTTGTGTGAATTGGGATACGGGCACAGAGTTTTGGATGAGCTCAATTTTATGTAGGCTGGAAGATGGAAGCACAGCCAGAAGAACATTGGAATAGTCGAATCTGGAGGTAACATTTGTATGGATGAGGGCTTCCGCAGCTGATGGGTTGAGGCAGGAGTGAGATAGATGATATTAAGGAGGTGGGAATAGGTGGTCTTGGTGATGGAAAAACTATAGGGCTGAAAGCTCAGGTCAGAGTGAAATAAAACACTAAGCTTGCAGGCAGTCTGGTTCAGCCTGGAACGGTGGCCAGGGAGATGGACGGAAACAATGGCTAAGGAATGAAGTTTGTGATGATGGCCAAAGGCAATGGCTTCAGTGTTCCCAATGTTTAACTGGAGGAAATTTTGACTCATCCGGGGCTGGATGCTGGACAAGTGCAGAGGAAGTGGAGGGGTCAGAAGAAGTGATGGGGAATTAAAACTGACTGTTGTCAGCATACCTGTGGAACCTTACACTGTACCTTTGGCTGATGGCACCAAGGGACAGCATGTAGATGAGAAATGGGAGGGGTAAATTGAGAAATATGAGGATAACTAGCGCAGTGTTAAGGGGGCTTTATAAAAAAAAATAAAGAATCTTGTTGTGATCACAGCAGAAAGAGAGTGAACATTTCTAGTCCAACAAAAATGTTTTTCAATTAGTCCCATGGCACATTTTCAATGCTCTCGAAAACCACAACATGCTTGAAGCATTTCAGTGCTGCTGTGTAGTTCCCAGAGGTTCACTTATGCTGCATCATTAAGATACAGCTCTTGGTGAACCACATTATATGGTATTGCATGATATTAGGCCCACAGTCATTGGTCCTTTAGTTGTGGTTGGAAGCTATTGTGAAAACTGGTACAACATATGAGATAGCTAGCCAAAACACACATTCCTTTCAACAGGGCCATAGAATGTACAATGTAAGTTAGAATATTTATTCAGTTAAAATAGCTTTAGTATGGAGGCAATTACTATAAATGGTAAGCACTTACCTAAGGATTGGTTCCAAGCACTTCATTGTTTAGCCAAACATTTTTCTTTCCTAAACATTCCAATTTACTAAGTTCCTCATTGAAGATGTGATTTCATTTATTTTGATTGTTAAACAGCTCAAGATCCCACTGAGTGTTGGCAGAGACTCAAAACAGAGAGCCTGCAATTGGTATCTCAATAAGGTGATCAAACTGTGGTAAGAGCAGACACTCCCAGCTGGCATTAGAAAAATACACCTTTTAATTTTTTGCATTTGGGGAAAAACAAGGGGGTCCATTTCAAACATGGCCTACCTAGCCATCAGTTAATAAACTCTAGTTATCCACCTTCACTAGTGCAGCATTGTTTTATTAGAGCTGACATTAACAAGGAGAAGTGATTCATATTTTGCCTCAACTAGCAACCCAGTTGTGTTGCTCAAAATATAAGATATGTGTTGTGGTGCTGTGCTGGGGATGGAAATCTTTTCCCTTTTATGCAGCTAGGAATCAGAAGGACTTCAGGGAACGTTTCAGGTTGAAGTTTGCTACAAATACAATGCTTAAGACATTGAGCAGGATTTTTCAGATGAAGAGAGTCAACGGCAAACGCATTCTCTCTGATCACAGCAGCCTGCAGCCATTTAACGTTCCAAGGACTGTTAATTGGCCACAGACGGAACTTCTGCCCTTCACTCAACTGGAAGCCCCATCTCGAAGAGCTGCCAACCAATCTGATTGGCTGGCAGCTCTCTAGCCCTAGCCCTAGCCACTCCAGCAGCAGAGGTGGCCAGGACTCGGACCACAAGCAGCCTCCAGATTCTGTGTCCAGGACCAGGTGAGTGCAGTGTTCTCATGGCAGGGCAGGGAGGTGAGGCCTGAGGGAGGTGGGGAAAATGGGGGTGGGGCTCTTGATGGAGAGATCAAGGGCGATAGCACCTGAAGGGGGAAGACCTTGCAGTGGAGAGCACCCAATGTGGAAAAGGGGCCCTTGTGTGGGAGGCAACGCCTGCCCCCCCACTTCCCACTTGAGACCTGAAAAGCGTGTTGGGCTTCCACCCCGTCCCTGATCTACCCCTGCCAGCCTCAAAATTGAGCCTGACTGGGAAGTGACCCTTAAGTGGCCAATAATTGCCCACTGAAGGGCCTTAATTGGGACGAGGGTGGGCATTGCCCTAAGCCTCGCCACCCCATATATAATTGCACACAGGAAGGCCACCCGGGGAATTTTATAGGCCTCTTTCCACCTGCAAACCTGCTGGTGGGGTGGGGCCCGTAAAATTTTGCCTATTGAGTTTCCTTCACCAGTCCCTGAAGTAAATCCTCCTCCAACCCCTACCAAAATTAACCTGAGATTGGCATCAGCTGTTTATATTAGTTTGAAGCTGAAACATTATCACCCACTTTAAGGCCTGAACAATTCTGAACTTTTATTCTGGATTCTGAGTAAAATTAAATGAAATTGGTCTTCCTTAGTAACATGAAAAATTCAGTTCAAATCTGGGCCTATATCTTGGATTGTGCTACATGTGTTTTACATCCGTACAACAGACATCTTAAGTGCACAATATAGCAGGTTACATGCATGCATTCCTTCCACACTGGAAGTGTGCACCCCAGTGTTGATTAGGGCTGCTTGGTAGATATGCCTGAAACAGGGATTAGGCTTATTGTGTATTCTAGTTTGGGACCTAATGCTTGTTTCAAGCCCCTTTGTCAAATTGGCCTGTGGATGACTGCAGTATGCTGCTGACTGTTTCTTCAGGTGTTCAGCAGCCAGAGTACTTTCCTTACAGTGACTGCTGGAGTCTGCCATGCAAAGGGTAATCTTAATGATTTTTACTTACCCTTTAGCATAGCAAGAAGGATTGGGACTGCTCCTCCTGGTATAAGGTTAAAGCCGCAGGTGGCAGTTGGCCATTGTTTGTCCTCCTTCAAATTGCCTCCCCCTCTACGGGACCTCAGCACGTCGATGTTTCTGCAGCTGTATCCCTCTGCCCCAAATGACTGGGGCTGTGACTGGCACTTGCATTTTGCTGGTGCTTTCCTAATGAAGTTGCTGGGTCCACTGCTGGTGTCATTAGGCGTGTGCAGCACACTTTACACTGGAATCACTTCTGATTTGGGCACATTCCAATGTCTAGACCCTGCAATCTGTTTTACACTGAACACCATGTAAAATGGGCTGCTGATCCACTGTGAGAGGATTTCGCGTTACTGGCAAACATCAATTTTGCTCTCTGGAGCTCCACTCCATTCATACACAAGCATCTAATAACCAATTAAAATCTGTTGCTTGAATGCGAACAGATCTTATTCATTTTACATGTCGGTAAAAAGAAAAGTCTTGCCCAGGTTAATTTTTAATCGCATTGTATAGGGACTGGATGACTTTACTGGTAC
Organism: Cetorhinus maximus; assembly: GCF_964194155.1. Lineage (NCBI taxonomy): Eukaryota > Metazoa > Chordata > Chondrichthyes > Lamniformes > Cetorhinidae > Cetorhinus > Cetorhinus maximus. The sequence goes on along the minus strand of NC_135888.1, from coordinate 118,058,059 downwards.
AGACAGACCCTCAAGGCTTACCCAGCAACATTAAATGTCAAACCCTTGTTGTCGGTCACAGACAGTGAAGATGGAAATTTTTGAGTTTCTTTTCTTGATAGCTGTAAGCCGTCCATGTTTCACAGCCATACTACAGGATGCTGAGACACAGGCCTTATAAACCATCAGCTTGGTCCTAAGGGTCAGTTTAGTAACAGAAGGTATAACCTATCCTACGATTTATCAGGGGTCACGTGATGTTCTTGGAGGCTGCAACCAATGAGCTCTAAGCACAGGCAACCCAGGGGGTAGGATGTCATGTTGAGAATCCTGTTCAAGCTTGTAGCATCTGAAAAATGCTCTGTAATAAAGTTTATCTGCTTCTTGTTGAAACCTGTCCGCTACGTCAAGTTTGGCGATGTGGGTAAAATAGCTCGGATGCTGCACCTTGCCTTGTTGACGTGAGTACACTGAATTTTAAGAAAAAAGAAAAGACTACTCACCAGTCATGTCACTCTTTGGCAGAATCGATCCTTATAATGCGACTGTGGAAGACTGGAGCCAGTATGTAGAGCGTCTTGGTTTTTATTTCATAGCAAGTGAAATTACCGTGGAGGAAAAGCTGAAAGCAATCCTTTTGAGTGTATGTGATAGCAAGGCATACAATCTCATCTGCAGTCTAATAGCCCTGAATGTGCCCAATTCCAAGTCCTTTAATGAATTACTGGACCTGGTGAAAATGCATTTCCAGCCGAAGCCATCCATAATAATGAAGAGGTTTAAGTTTAATTCCAGAGTTAGGGCCCGGGAGAGTCCGTCGCAACCTATATAGCAAAGTTGAAGCAGTTGACAGAACACCGTGACTTCAGAGACACACTAAATGATATGCTGCTGGACCAATTAGTTTGTGGAGTTCACGACAATGCCAGTCAGCGCTGTTTACTCGCAGAGGCCAACATCGATTTGAAACTTGCCCAGGAAATAGCACTAGCCATGGAAAGTGTTGCGAGATACTCGTAAGCTTTATAACACATACAACATGGTGCATGATGTTCTTGGAGGCTCCGACCAATCAGCCCTAAGCGCAGGTAATCCAGGGGGCGGGGCTTCCTGTCGAGGATCCTGTTCAAGCATGTAGCAGCTGAAAAGCTCTCTGTAATAAAGTTTACCTGTTTCTTGTTGAAACCTGTCCAGTACGTCAGGTCATTACAGTCAGCTTGATGTTATCCCATGCACGTTTCGTGAGTCGGCCAATGGTGGTTGCTACTTCCCCTATGTCTGTATCAAGTTCTGCAACAAGGGGAAGATTGTCTGTCACCATGGACCGGAGGTAGCAGTATTAGCTAACCACGTCCCTCAAAGCGTTATTTAGAGTGATCGGGTTAGAGATGCAACCTTGTCCCATGACCATTGTTCTTTTGACACTCAGTCAGGGAGAACAAGTTATAGACATGGGAGAGACAGCCCATGAATCTTTGTAGCTGAGTAATTGTCATAACATCATAAGAGATAGGAGCGGGAATAGGCCCTTTGGCCCCTCGAGCCTGCTCTGCCATTCAATAAGATCTGATTGTGGCCTTAGCTCCACCTTCCTGCCTGTCCCCCATAACTCTTGACTCCCTTGTGGATCCAAAATCTGTCTAACTCAGACTTGAATATATTTAATGACCCAGCCTCCAATGCTTTCTGTTGGAGAGAATTCCAAAGATCAACAAACCTCTGAGAGAAGAAATTCCTCCCCACCAGAGTCTTAAATGGGAGACAGCTAATTTTGAAATTGTGCTCCCTAGTTCTAGATTTCCTCACAAGGTGAAACATCCTCTCAGCATTCATGTTGTCAAATCCACTCAAAATCTTATATGTTTGAATAAGGTCAGCTCTCATTCTTCTAAACTCCAATGAATATAAGCCCAACCCGCACAACCATTTCTCATAAGGCAGCCATCCCAGGAATTGACCTAATGAACATCTGAACAGCCTCCAATACAATTTTTTCCGTTCTTAAATAAGGAGACCAAAACTGTATGCCGTACTCCAGGTGTGATCTCACCAACACCCTGCACAGTTGTAACAAGACTTCCCTACATTTTTTTACTCCATCTCCTTTGCAATAAATACATTGTGAAAGTCACTCGAGGATCAAATCAATTGAGTGGGAAGTGAGAAGTCCATAATACCAGAGGCCGAGGTGGGAAGACAGTAGTGAGATTGCACGTGGTGCTGCATTTGTGTGGGAAGTGATGCAAGTGCTTGTATTTACGTGAGGCATACTTGTTGCATCAACTATGTAAAGTGAAATTTACCTTCTTATTTGAAATATCCTTCACCTGTTAATTAATGTTGATTTTTAATTGAATTATGTTGATTTTAGCTGGTTTGTTACAGTAAAATTTTAACAAGTGAAATCTTATCCATTGGTTTTCTTTCCATGGGGGGATTCCTTTTTAAAAAAGTTGTTGGTCTCTGCAGCAATAATAGCACTTCCTAATTTCATGTTGTACCAAAACTGTATGCAGTACTGTAATTGTGATCTCACCAATGCCCTGAAGAGTTGTAAAAATACTTTTCTACTTTTATACTCCATCCCCTTGCAATAAATGTGAATATTCCAATTTCCTTTTGAATTCCTTGCTGCACCTGCAAGCTAACTTTTGATGATTTGTGTGCGAGGACACCCAGATCCCTCTGCATCCAGAACCCTCTGTACTGCAGTATTCTGCAATCTCTCTCCATTTAAATAATATGCTGCTTTCCTATTCTTCCCACCAACATGGACAATGTCACAGTTTCCACATTATTTTCCTTCTGCCAAATTTTTGCCCATCACTGAACCTTTCTATGTCCCTTTGCAGAATCTTTGTGTCCTCCTCACAGCTTGGTTTCCTCCCTATCTTTGTATCATTAGTATTGTCACTGAAACAACATCACCATAAACCTGAAAAGAACTGAGTTCAGCAAGAGTTGCATTTGGTCAGTGTCCTGACAGAAAAATTGAATCATTTTTGTTGTTGTTACCCTCTAAGGAAATGGGTAGCTTCTCACTGGAAGGACCAGCTGGTAGGGTGGCCATTTGGAATTGCGCTTCCTCTAATCTTATTGGTTAATATCAATGTCATTTGAAATCATTTATACTGGTCATCAAGTGCCCACAAAAAAAGATCCTATTGGACCTTTCTCAGGCTGGGCATTTCCACATACAAAATACTGGACATAAGGGCGTTCAGTACAGGAACGGAGACAGGCCCATTGAAAGCCAAACTTCTGGTCCAAAAGTGGACGAATTGCTGCCCTAACTTTTTCTCACTTCTGAACAAAATAATATAAAAATGGGGAGCAATGCAACAAAATGCAGAAGAATTCATGAAGGAAAGGCAAAAGGTTTTAGCCAGCGTGTTTATCCCGTAACATTTTTGTTGGGGCTTGTGAATCCCAGTTGCACGCTTGTTGTGGGATGGCTGAGTTGGTACTAGAGATCGAGTTGATCAGCAGACACTTTTTAAGTAGAAAACATTACATTTATTTACAGGGTACTCAGCAGCTACTCGTGTGTGCTTTCACATCAAACCCAACTCCATACTTCCGACTACTAACTACAGACTACTGGCTACAGAGGTAGCCCGCACTATTCTTCTATTGGTTACACAAGATCATGTGATCTTCCTTTATTACATTCTTTTCAAAGGTATACTACACATTAGCTAAAACCATAATTACCACAATTTTAAAATACAAAAAAAGAATTTTGCTGAATTTTCATCTCATTCATGTTTATGTTGGAGTTTGAAAATTTTCACTGCTCTTAATCAATGTTAGGATCAAATGTATCCAGCTAAGTTCTGCTACTCTTCCCCAACAATTTATTTTCAACCTCCTACTGCATAAAACCAATATTCTTTTCATTGCTGCTAATCTAATGGTCTGTTAGAATGGAACACCAATTAAGTGCATGTTTGCTGAATTATGGCCAGCTTTGTGACGTAAAACAAGGATTATATCCACATGCATTATATCCACTTACACTTTATTTGAATGCTTCAACTGACGCGAGGTTCTTACATCCAGTTTAATGCATGCTGTTTCAATCTTCCTTAGGGATCAGTAAGAGTATGCCTCTCATTGAGGAAGTGTTAAGAGAGCACAAAGTGGTCTTTGAGCAATTAAGGGGGACCAAATGATAAAATTAGCTATCAGTAGGTCATTAAATACTGTACGTCAGCAGATCATGCAAATGTGGACGTTCTTTTGAGCTTTCTGAAGACTTGTTCATTTCTAGCCACTGAGTGACCTATGAATTACGTTACATAAATGACATGCCAGCGTCAGCTAGAGAAATTAGTGAAATAACTTGCATGGATGTAATACTCAGTAAAGTGCTCCATTGTGTCATGAATGGCTGGCCTAATGATTGTGATGCTGAGAAATTGCAGGAGTATTTCACACGTAGAAATGAACTGCGTGTAGATCAAGGCCGTCTTCTATAGGATTTAAGAGTCATTATTCTTTAGGTTTAGGGAGAGATTGTGAGAGGAACTTCATCAAGGGCACACAGGGATAGTCCATATGAAAGCAGTAGCAAGAAGCTATTTTTGGTGTCCGAAGGTAAATGGAGATATTGAAGAGTTGGTGAAAAGTTGTGAAATATGTCTCAGAATGAGAAATGATCCAACCAAGGTCACTTCATTCCATGGTCAAACATAAGAAAACCATGGAAAGGAATGAGTACCTTGTTTTGGTTGATAGCCATAGCAGGTGGATAAGTGTTAAATCTATGTTCAATACCACAAGTACCAAAAACAAATGAGGTTTTGAGAAGTTGGTTTGCAATTTATGGATTGCCAAAAGTGTTTGGTGTCAGATAATAGTTCACAGTTTATGTCAGAAGAGTTTGCAATATTTCTAAGTAAGAATGGAGTCAAATACACTCTAATACCATCATATTACCCAGCATCAAATGGTGCTGCAGAAAGTCTACAGACTGCAATGAGATCTTTGCAGAATTATTTGCTAGGTGACAAGCTAAGCAGTATTTCCATGTTTCTCTTCAACATAGAATAATTTTCTGTTCTCTTACAGGATAAACCCACAATCTAGAACAGGTTTTCCACCTTAAGATAAACTCACTCCTAGGACAAGGTTTAATTTAATTAAGCCTGACATCATTAGCAAAGTAAGAGACAAGCAAGACAAAGTGAAGATGAGGCATGGAACTCAGAACGCTCAGTGCTGGTGAGAAGGTCATTTTGAAAAACCACGAAGGATAAGGAGAAGTGTATGATTGGAGTGGTTTTAAAGTGACTAGGTGCATTCACATAGATAAAAGCAAAAAACTGCAGATGCTGGAAATCCAAAACAAAAATAAAAATACCTGGAAAAACTCAGCAGGTCTGGCAGCATCTGCAGAGAGGAACACAGTTAACGTTTCGAGTCCGTATGACTCTTCAACAGAACTAAGTAAAAATAGAAAAGAGGTGAAATATAAGCTTATATTTCACCTCTTTTCTATTTTTACTTAGTTCTGTTGAAGGGTCATACGGACTCAAAACATTAACTGTGTTCCTCTCCGCAGATGCTGCCAGACCTGCTGAGTTTTTCCAGGTATTTTCATTTTTGTTTAGGTGCATTCACATATCTGGGGAAGATTGAAGAGAAATTCTGGGCTGAATAATAAGCCCTGAAAATGGGAGCGTTCCATGTCTGTGCTGATGTATTTTTGGGCATGATGACATCGGGTTGCATTCATGACATCATCACACCAGTTACAGATAATATGGGTGGGGGTAAAAATTGGCAGCCCACCAGTGTTATTCAAATTTAATTAAAGCGGGTAATTAAGCTTGTTAATGAGGCAATTGACTTGAATAATACATAGTCTCTGGAAAAATATGCTTGCAGAGTCTGTTTCATGCCAGGTGAGGTTCCTGTTAACCGATGCCTGTAGCTCTAAAGGTCACCGTCACACTCAACTTCTTTACGGCAGGGTCCTTTCAGGCAGCATGTGGAGACCTCAGTGGCAAAACACAGTCTGCTGCACACCACTGCATCAAGGTCTTCACTGATGCAATGTTTCGATGGGCAGGGAATTACATCTCCTTCACACTGAATGAGCAGAGTCAACTCGATAGATTCAGAGGATTTGCAGTGATTACGGGTTTCTCCAGGATACAGGGAGTTTCCCATGGTACAGGGAGCCATTGACTGTACTCAGGTCACCATAAAGGCTCCTGTTGGACAGCTCTGCACCTCTATTAACAGGAAGGGGAGGTGATGGCGTAGTGGTATTGTTGCTGGACTAGTAATCCTGAGACCCAGGGTAATGAAGAGCCGGGTTTGAATTCCACCACAGCAGATGGTGGAATTTGAATTCCATAAAAATCTGGAATTAGAAACCCATCTGGTTCACCTGGTCCAGGTCAGCAGTGATGTGGTTGACTCTTAAATGCCCTCTGAAATGGCCTAGCAAGCCACTCAGCTGTATCAAACCGCTACAATGCCTCAAAATAGGAACAGAACTGGACGGATCAACCTAGGCACCGGAAACGACGACAGCCCTGTTGATCTTCCTTACTAACACCTGGGGGCTATGCCAAAATTGGGAGAGCTGTCCCACAGACTAGTCAAGCAACAGCCTGACATAGTTATTCTCACGAAATCATATCTTACAGATAATGTCCCAGACACTATCATAACCATCCCAATATTGACTCCGGACCCCATGAAGACTCATGGCATCATGGGCACTTGCCTCCCTCTGCTGATGAATCAGTGCACTGAGGGTGGCAAGGGCCCCGAATGTACTCTGGATGGGAGACTTCAAAGTCCATCACCAAGAGTGTCTCGGTAGCCATTGAGCTGGCCGAGTCCTAAAGGACATAACTGCCGACCCCTAAAGCACATCGGACAGTTGCATCTGTCCATGACTGTATTGGTAGGAGTGACCACCACACAGTCGTTGTGGAGATGAAGTCCAACCTTCACATTGAGGATGTCCTCCATCGTGCTGTGTGGCACTACCACCTGGCTAAATGCGATAGATATCAAACAAATCTAGCATCTCAAGAATGGGCATCCATGAGGTGCTGTGGGCCAACAGCAGCAACAGAATTGTACTCAAACACAATCTGTAACCTCATGGCCTTGTATATGCCCCACTCTACCATTACCATCAAGATAGGGGATGGCTAGGTTGAACACTGGTTCAATGAAAAGTGCAGGAGGGCATGCCAGGAGTAGCACCAGACATACCTAAAAATGATGTGTCAACCTGGTGAAGCTATCAACATCCTGGGGGTTACTATTGACCAGAAACTAAACTGGACTAGCCATATAAATGCTGTAATCCTGTGATGACTAACTCACCTCCTGACTCCCCAAAGCCTGTCCACCATCTACAAAGCACAAGTCAGGAGTGTGATGGAATACTCCCCACTTGGCTGGATGAGTGCAGCTGCCAAAACACTCAAGAAGCTTGACACCGTCCAGGACAATGCAGCCCGCTTGATTGGCACCACGTCCACAAACATCCACTCCCTCCACCACAGAAGCAGCAGTGTGTACCATCTGCAAGATGCACTGCAGGAATTCACCAAGACTCCTTAGACAGCACCTTCCAAACCCATGATGACTACCAGCTAGAAGGACAAGGGCAGCAGATAGATGGGAACACCACCACCTGGAAGTTCCCCTCCAAATCACTCACCATCTTGACTTGGAAATATATCACCGTTCCTTCACTGTCACTGGGTCAAAATCCTGGAACTCCCTTCCTAACAACAATGTTGGTGTAGCTACACCACATGGACTGCAGTAGTTCAAGAAGGCAGCTCACCACAACCTTCTTAACGGCAACTAGGGATGGGCAATAAATGCTGGCCCAGTCAGTGAAGCCCACATCCTGTGAATGAATTTTTAAAAATTCTTTGAACGTGCAGCTGGTCTGTGATCATCATCGATGGATCATGCAGGTTTGCGCCAGGTTCCCAGACAGCAGCCACAACTCCTTCATTCTGCAAAACGCACAGGTACCAGACCTATTCAGCCGCCCTGATGCCTTGGATAGACGGCTTTTAGGTGACAAGGGTTACCCATTGAAGAGATGATTAATAATGCCAGTGTGGGCACCCAGAACAGAAGCGGAAAGGAGATACAATGACAGCCATGGAAGCACCAGGGTCACCATCGAGCAAAATATCGGCCTATTGAAAATGAGGTTCGGATGCCTTGACAGATCAGGAGTTGCATTGCATTACGCTCCATTACGCGTGTCCCCCATGATCACGGTGTGCTCCATAACCTCGCTATCCAAAGAGGGGTGGCCTTGAGGATGATGGCACGGTAGATAGGGGCCATTCACCTGAGGATGAGGATGAGGTGAGGGAACATGGTGACATTCAGATGGAAGGCCCTCAATGTGATTGCATGGGTGGCCGTGACACCAGGGATGCCTTGATCGGTTTGCATTTCTTCTCATGGAGTTGATCGCCACTTCCACATTGGAAAGGATGGACCCAAGCTCTGCAGGAAGCTTTCAGTCTAGCTGGAGCCCAACTCCTCCATGCTCCTTTGACCATGACACGAGGCTTTTGACGGCTGGCATGCAACATGCATTTCTGTGTGCATACCAACCAGCCCTTTTCTGAATGTTGCCCCGTCTAAGTCTTCTGAGTCTTTTGCAGCAGAACTTGTGTGTGACCTCACCCTCTGTCAAGATGGCCACATCTTTACCCTTTCCCTCTGCCCTGTCTGCAGATCGTGCCTGATTACTCACCAAGTGCAGATCACACCTTTGTGCTACACCGTAAATTATTGGCGTTGCCAATATCTGTGCTGGTAGAATGCGTGTGAGATTGCATGTCTGTGTTTTTTCATCAATATCTTGTTTCCCTTGGTCTTCATGCTCTTGTACCAGTGCCTGACCTGGTGACAGTTCTTGGGTATCTGAAAGGAGAGAGGCATGAGGATAGTTTTGCTGGGAGGGATGGGGCTGGAGGGGGAAGCCTTCACCATCTGCAGCTTTTATATCAGAGGTGATTGTTGGGTGAGATGGAAGTGGAATATGAGAAGGTTGAATAGATAATAACAACGTGCCATCTTACATGGCCTAGCTCCACCGCTGGCCATGGCCTCAGTGGTGCTGCTCCAATTATGAAAATCATAATTTCCTCCATGGGCATGAGGACATTCAACTGTGCCTGTGTCCCACCGGTTAGCTGTTGAATAACTGGCAGTGTGCAAGTGGTGAGATGTGGGTGTGAGGCCTGCAGCAGTGGCAAGTTTATGAGGGTGCGCTGCAGCTTTGAACGTGAGGTATAAGTTGTGATTGATCAGTATAGGAATATGGGAATATAGGAACCAGAGGAGGCCAGTTAGCCCTTGAAACTGTTCCACAATTCGATAAGATGATGGATGATCTGTGACTTAATTCCACATACCCAACTTTGCCCAATATCCCTTAATACCTTTAGTTAACAAAAGCCTATGAATCTCAGTTTTAAAATTAACAATTGATCCAGCATCAATTGCTGTTTGTGGAAGTTAGTTCAAAACATCTATCACCCACTAAGCTGGTTTAACAGTTCAGAGTCACAGAATCACAGAATTGTTATGGTGTAGGAGTCCATTCAGCCCATCATGTCTGCACCGGCTTTCTGAGTATTTCAACTTAGCTCCAATCTCCTGCCTTTTCCCCGTAAACCTGCACATTGTTTCTATTTAAATAATCGTCCAATGCCCCCTTGAATGCCTCAATTGAACCTGCCTCCACCACACTTCCAGGCAATACATTCCAAACCCTAACTACTTGCTATGTGAAAAGGTTTCTTCTCACCTTGCATTTGCTTCTTTTGTAAAACACTTTAAAACTGTGCTCTCTAGTTCTTAATCCATCAAACTGTGCCCTCTGGTTCTTGATCTGTTTATGAGCGGGAACAGTTTCTCCCTATCTACTCTATCCAGGGCCCTCATGATTATGAAAACTTCTATCAAGTTTCCTCTTAGCCTTCTCTTCAAGGAAACAGTCCCAACTTCTCCAATCTTTCCTCATAACTGAAGTGTCTCATCCCTGGAACCATTCTTGTAAACCTCTTCTGCACTCTCTCCAAGGGTTCACATCCTTCCTATAGTGTGGCATCCAGAACTGTACACAATACTCCAGCTGAGGTCTAACCAGTGTCTTATAAGTTCATCATAGCTCCCATTATAGGTTCATCGGGGTCCCCATCCCCTCGGAAAAAAAGTCGGGGCAAGTGCGTCCCAAGCTTTGTTGGCTTGCCCTGTATCCATTTCTTGACCATTGGGCTGTTAATAGGCTTAAGTTGAGACATATACCCACATCTGGGGTGGAAGTCCTGCCTCTGAGAGCTGCCAGCCAATCAAATGGCCAACAGCTCTCTGGTCCCAGTAGCGTCACTGGGAGTGGAAACCACTGCTGGAACTGCATCCAGTCTACAGTGGCGAGGAACCATGGAGCTGGAATTAAAGTGGGGGAGGGGTATGGAGGGTATTGGTGGGGCCAGGCTAACCAGTCTTGGTGAGGGGGTAGTAGGCCTGGGTAGCAGGGTAAGTAAGTGTTTCCTAATTTTAATCCTGAAAAATCTGTCTTTAATTTTTAAAATAAAAGGACTTGCATTGATGACCACTGGATATCTCAAAGCATTTGATAGCCAATTAAGTAGTTTTGAAGTATAGTTACTGCTGTAAGATCTAAATTATGGCCCCCTGGTCCTAGACTCTCCAACCAGCAGAAATAGTTTCTATCTCCCCTATCTGTTCCTCCTAATGTCTTGGAAACTTTGATCACATTACCCTTTAACTGTCTAAATTGCAGGGAACACAACTCTAGTTTGTGTAAGTTCTCATCATAATTTAATCCTTGGAACCCAGGGTAAATCAATGCTGCATCCCCTCCATTGCCCATGTGTAGTGCAATATATGCAATAATAAATGAGGTGAATAGTTGAGGCCCCAATACAGGTCCTTGTACGACATCATTAGTCACATTCTGCCAATTAGAGAATGTGCCCAATATCTCTTGTCTCTGTCTTCTTCCCCTCAGCCAATTTCCTGACCAAGTCAATAATTTGCCTTCAATTCTATGAACTTAAACTTTAGCTAAAAGTCTCCTGTGTCGGGCTTTATCAAATGCCTTTGGGAAATCCATTTATATAAGATCCATAGACATTCTCCTGTCTACTAGTTTAGTTAACTCTTCAAAAAAATAGTTGGTAGGTTGAGCGAAGGGGATGTGATGAAATGATAATGTAGGCTAGTGGTCCAATTATAAAAGTATGACATCCAAAATGAATTCCCTGACCTTTAGCACTTGTATGAGGTAATTAATGTTCTTATGGCACTGTTTCTGGGACCTGGGACAATACTGTTCACATTGATTTCTATTACTATCTGCTCACATTACTAGCTTTAAACACTTCTATTAATATCTGCTCCCATTCCCTTCCAGGTGCTGCCTGGAGGACCTGATCATGGCCCCTGTGTGGATCCAGGACCACTCTCCTCCACCTCCTGCACAAGGGCCTTGAGTGCTGGGTCAGAAAATCTGGGAGCCCACTCTCTGACATGCTTCTCCATCCTTATGCTTCCTGTAGATCAGACAATCTTTTGCAATGACTTCCAGTACCTGCTGCAGCCGGAATGCACTCTTTAAGAGGTGCTGATCGGCTCGAAGTAGCCCTGGCTAGCTTTCAGTGATGCTAGCCTTGTACAATGTTGGGCCCCCTGCTGAAGTGTTCAGCCTCTCTAATGCATATTCAGCACTGGGCTGCATGCCACTTTTGTTGAAATTAGCAGGCAGCACAAAGTTTGCACACTGCCTGCATTACTATGAACGGGTACAGATTATTGCACATTGCGATCCCCATGCCTATTTTTGGGTCTATCAAATTTTTATTCCCACCTTAACATTTTCTCAATTAATGTCAGGTTTGCAAATTGTTCTTCATTATTTCATCCTCCCTTCCCCACTCACGAATACTTAAAAACATGTAAAAAGGTGTCATGCATCAATGACTCAGAACTATCCAATGATCCTATAGTGACCAAACTTGAAACAAAAAAGAACAAATTCCAGAAGTAGCTTGATATTAACAGTGAGGATCATTCAGATGTCAGACAGAATGTATTTTCTGTCTGTCTGGCCTGATTACAAAAAAGGAACCAAAACTTGTTCTTCTGCTTTTACAACTAGTCAACATGATGAAGGTGCCTCTTTCCAAATGTGCCTCTTTTGTGGCCAATTGTTCTGTGGACTTGCTGTTGCTCTGTATTGGCAGTGCAGTACTAGTCGTCACAGCTATTCTCTTGCCATCTTAAAAGTTATAGCTACAAATTTCGACTTAAAATAATTGGAACAATTTGAAAATTTCTAAATTTCAGCAACAAATGACTTTCCAAGAGGAATAATAAGGTTTTGTTTGCTAGTAGTTGCAATATATTTACTTATTTTAAACCCAGCTATATGAAAGGAGCATTTACATTAAAAGCACTTCCTCTCTGCAAAATAATAATCTTGAATGTTTGTCTGATATTGTAGTTGAATAAATAGCATACATAGAAATTTCATATAAATATAATAATGCATTTGTTACTAATATTGATTGATGCAATTTTAACCACAAAGTTCCTCAAATCCAAGAGGATGCAAATATCCACATATAAACATTATCCAGAAAGAGAACCTTTATGAAGTTACTTTCTATCCCAGAGAAGAAGTGAGTGAAAGATTCAGGATTTTATATTATATACAATTGCATTGGATATATGACACAGAAACAGGCGATTTGGCCCAACCAATCCATGCTGGTGTTAATGCTCCATTTGAGCCTACTCCTATTTTTCCTCATCTAAATGTATCATTGCGACATTCAATTCCCTTCTCCCTCAAATGTTTGTCTAGTTGGCCACTTAAATGCATCTATACTATTCCCTTCAACCACTCACTATGGTAGTAAGTTCCACATTCTCACTGCTCTTTGGTAAAGAAGTTTCTTCTGAATTTCCTGTAGGATTTCTTGGTGACTATCTTATATTAATGATCTCTAGTTATGTTCTTCCCACAGAAGGAAACATTCTCTCTCAAGTCATTCTACCAAAACCTTTCATCATTTTAAAGATCTCTATTATGTCACCACTCAGCCTTTTTTTTAAGAGAAAAGAGACAGTCTGTCAATCCTTTTCTGGTATGTACATCTACACATGTCTGGTATCATCCTTGTAAGAGAAATCTTCTCTGCATCCTCTCCAACGTCTCCATATCCTTTTTATAATATGGTGATCAGAACTGCTTGTAGTACTCTAAGTGTGGTTTAACCAGATGTAACATAACTTATAAATTTTGAATTCCAACCCCCTGGGAATAAAACTTAGTGCTTGGTTTGCTTTTTTATGGCCTTGCTACACTATGGCACACATTTACTGATTGGTGTATTTGGACTCTGAGAACCCTCTGTTCCTCTATCCCACCTAAACCTGATGCACAATTTAATGCCCTGCCTTGTGGCAAATTTGATGATGGGGGCATTTAACCTGGCAGGAGGGTGGTGGGTGGGAACCCAGCCGACTTCCTATCTCTGCCCTGATTATGTTCATGGTTGAAAGGCCTGAGGATGGCCTTCCTGTCCTGGTGCCAATTGAGAGGTGCTGAGAGCCATATTATGGCACGGGCAACGTATTATCCAGGTCAATAGGCTTGCTGACTAACCTAATAAGCTTTTAGTTTTTATTTACATTGGCAGGGGCCTGCCAATTTCAGTGTCCACCCACCTAATGTATTATAGGGATGGGTGGTAAGGTGGTGGGCTCAGCACTCAGCCTATTTTATGTGCCTACTGCTGAAAACACACCTGGTGGGGTCATGTAAAATCCAGCCCCACTTTAGACAAATTTATTAGAGTTCTTTGAGGATGTATCAAGCCAGGTGGATAAAGGGGAACCGGTAGATGTAGTGTGTTTGGATTTCCAAAAGGCACATAAAAGGATAGCACACAAGGGAATAGCTCATGGCTTTGGAGGTAATATAGTAACATGGATAGAGGACTGGTTAACTAACAGGAAACTGAGAGTAGGGATAAATGGGTCATTTTCAGGTTGACAAACTGTAACTAGTTGGAGTGCCACAGGGATCAGTGCTGGGACCTCATCTATTTAAAAACCTATATAATGACTAGGATGAAGAGACCGAGTGTACTGCAGCCAAATTTGCTGATTATACAAAGACAGATAGGAAAGTAAGATATGAAGAAGACACAAAGAGTTGCAAAGAGATATATAGATAGTTTAAGTGAGTCAGAATAAAATTGGCAGATGGTGTACATTGTGGGAAAATGTGATGTTATTGACTTTGGTGAAAAGAATAGGAAAGTCGGATATTATTTAAATAGAGAGAGAATGCAGAATGCTGTGGTACAGCGGGATCTGAGTGTCCCTGCATGTGAATCATTGATAGTTAGCAGGCAGGTACAACAAGGAATTAGGAAGGCACATGGAACGTTGGCATTTGTTGCAAGGAGATGGAGTAAAAAAGTAGGGAAGCATTGTTACAACTGTACAAGACATTGGTGAGAGTGCACCTGGAGTAATGCGTACAGGTTTGGTCTTCTTATTTAAGTATGGATATATTTGCATTAGAGGCAGTTCAGAGAAGGCTCACTCGGTTGATTCCTGCAGTGAAGTGGTTGTCCTATGAGGAAAGGTTGAGAAGGTTGGGCCTGTAGTCATTGGAGTTTAGGAATATGCGATGCAAACTTATTGGGCAGAATTTTGCCCTCGGATGGCAGGTGGGCCCCACTGGCTCGGCGACGGGTGGACAGCCGACCCCCGCCACTGAAAAGGGGTCCGCCGCCATTTTGAGTGGGCAGGACAATTAAGGCCCGCCCAGCGGCCTGCCCGACAGGAAGCGCTATGCGTTTCCTGTACGGGGGGGGGAGGGATTCCCCATCTGTCAAAGTGCGTTCTTTCATGCATGTGCGCGAAAGAGCACACTGCTCCCTGAGGCAAAGTCCTGTCTCAGGGAGTTTAGTGAAAGGTAAGTAAAGTCAAAAAATAGAGACATTTTAAAATTATTAACATGTCCCCCTCATGTGACAATGTCACACGAGATGGGACATGTTGATAACAAACTCATAAAATTTATTAAATTTTTACAAAACGGTAATGAAACTTCATCCTGCCGGTGGGGCTCCTGGCCTGCCCACCAGCCTTAAGGTTGGCCGGGCAGGGCATTTAACTATCTTAATGAGCCTGTCAATGGCCTTAATTGGCCATTGATAGGTCGGCGGGCGGGCTCAGTTCATAGCACCCTCACCTTTGAATCAGAGGGTTGTGGGTTCATGTCCCACTCCCGGAAAACCAAGAACTGTGATTGTACTCGAAAGAGTTGCAATCTGTGACTGTTGATAACTCGAAAGAGTTTCCTTAAGATTTAAATGGCCCGGGATGACGTCGGGGATTCCTCCCGATGTCATCCCATGTCATTTTCCCCTCGGCGAGCGGTCCCGCCCCCAAATCGCTGAGGGGAAAATCCTGGCTGTAAACTTTCTCAGACTTTTAAAAAATGGTCATGAAACCTCATCCCGCCAGTGGATGAGGTTTCATGCTTTATCAGAAGCCCGCTGGGGCTCCTGGCCTGCCCGCCAGCCTTAAGGTTGGACGGGCAGGTCTTTAATTATCTTAATGAGCCTGTCTATGGCCTTAATTGGCCATTGACAGGTTGGCGGGCGGACAGCGAAACCAGCTGTCCGCCCGCCTTCCTAAAAATTTAAAGGGACCGGGATGACGTCGGGGGTTCCTCCCGATGTTATCCCGCGTCATTTTCCCGTCGGTGAGCGGGCACCACCCCCAAATCGCCGACGGGAAAATTCAGGCCATTGAAACATATGAGATTTTGAGGGGCTTGGCAGGGTAAATGCTGAGAGGATGTTTCCCCTTGTGGGAGAATCTAGAACTCGGGGACACAGTTTCAAAATAAGTGGTCTCCCATTTAAGACAGAGATGAGGAGGAATTTCTTCTTCCACAGGGTCGATAATCTTTGGAATTCTCTCCCACAGAGAGCAGTGGAGGCTGGATCATTGAATATATTGAGTTCAACAGACTTTTGATCTACGAGGGAGCCAAGGGGTATGAGATGTTAAGGCCACAATCTGATCAACCATAATATTATTAAATTTGTGTATTGTTGAAAAAAGGCACTTTGTCAAAACTTTTTTCAGCAATACTCAAGTTCTGTACTACCAAAGGAATATTTTATTAAATGTCAGAGTTGGCTTGAGGGGCCAAATGGCCTATTCCTGCTCCATTTTTTAAAATGTTTTTATTACTGTATTACCACTTTGATGTTTATTTTTTTCTTAAATATTGGAAGATACTTAGCCTTGACCTGCCAGCTCATCATTCTTCCCTTCCTTTTTTTTTGAAATTCATTTACAGCATGTGGGCATTACTGGCATGGCCAGCATTTATTGCCCAGCCCTCTACAACCGAGCGCCTTGCTAAGCTATTTCAGAGGGAAGTTAAGAATCAACCAAATTGCTGGGTGTCTGGAGTCACATTTGGATCAGATCAGGTAAGGGCAGCAGATTTCCTTCCCTGAAGGACATTAGTGAACCACATTTTATTTATATATATGGCAACATAGTAGTTTTATGGTCACCATTACTGATGCTAGCTTTTTAGTCCAGATTTATTTAATTACTCCTGCTGCAGTGAGAGGATTTGGGCTCCTATCTCCAGATCATTATTCCAGGCCTCTGTATTGCTAGTTCAGCAACATAACCACTACGCTCCGTGCCCCATATTAGCACACTTCCACAGTGCACATTGAGATATTATAATGGGTGAACAGTCATACAAAGCCAACAACTGAAATAAGAAGCCTCATTTTAAGGCATGGAAACAGTTCAAACTTCAGTGACTGGTTGAAGGTTTATTTAGATTTGTTAGTGGGCGGTTTTCATTTTTGTCCCCTGGTTTCTTTTGTAAGAACACAATGTTCTCAAAGGATGAAAAGGACAGTATGGAGCAGTTGATGAAGCATGAAGTAATGTACAATGCAACCTTGAAAGACTATTTTGAACTCAGCGGTCAGAGCCTCTGGTTATTTAAATAGAAATAGTAAATATGGTAATTTGACATGTTTTATTTTCAGAACATTGTGGCAATTGGATGTTTGTAAATAACATTCCAATTCTCATTTATTTTTTATTCAAGTGTTTCTTATGAGATTGTGGGAATTCATAGGGAAGCCAGAGATACTAGCGTGCACTTGCTTGAAATAAAACAGGAATGTACAGAAACACAAAAGGCAGGATTTTCATGTCGGTGTGTGAGTGTGATCGGCAGTCCCGGGAGCGGCCGGGGAATGCACTGCCACCTGCGATCAGCCCCCGACCGCGATTTCATGCTGGCTGGCCAATTAACGGCCAGCTAGCGTGAAGTGAGCACTGGGATACTCAGCACTGCTGGGGTGGGAGTGGGAGGAGGGCGAGCGCTGAAGTCAGTGCGGGTGCAGGCAAGCGCTCAGATAAAGCTCCCTGAAGGCAAAGAGCTGCCTCAGGGAGCTGAAGACTTCAAAAGTTTTAAATAAATATTTTAAAATCAGATTAAAAATGTGCAAGCATCTCAAACAGTCAACTGAACATAGACATTATAAAAATTCTGTCCATAGATTTTTATTTATTTAT